>NC_137786.1:68869288-70187653 GCF_963383645.1 Muscardinus avellanarius
TGAACCACAGTCCTCCTGTCTCAGGCTCCCAAATGCTGGGATTACAAGTGTGTGCCACCATGCTCAGCTCTAATTTTATTTATTTTAAAAACTCTTATTTCCTTCCCAAATTCTCAAGCTTGTCTTAACCATATTAATATAAGTTTGAAGTCCATGTTTTATAATTCCTTTATCTGGATTATGTATATTATTTATATTGTTTGCTTTTTCTCTTTAATTTTGGTCAAGTCTTTAGACATACATACACACACACAAACACACACACACACACACACACACACACACACGTATTTCTGTATTTTGTTTTATCTAGAACCAGGCATTGTGCATATAAAAATTTTAGTGAAAATTTAAGGCTCTATAAATGCTGTTTTCTTTTCCACGGAGAATTTAATTCTGTTCTAGGCAAGCAGCTACTTTCAGGGTACTAGCAATTTCTAATCACATTAATCTGGCCAAGATTTCAATATTTTAAAGCTGGGTTTCAGACCCTGTTAATGACTGATCTGTTTTCAATACCCTCACTTTTGATGTATTGTTCTTCCAAACTCTATCCAAGTCCTTATGTGCTTGCCAGGGCCCATTTTCCTTGTTAGACCCTTTCAAAATTGGCATCCATCCAAACACCAAGCTCACTTGTCTGAGTTTCCTTCTTATCCTGATTCTTTGACCTATAATTCTTCAATGTTCTGTAACTCTGATGCTTTCTAGCAGATGCTAAATTTTTCCCCTAGATTTTCTAGTTTCTAGTGGGAAGCATGCTGGACATGGAACTCATTTGAGCTGGGGCTTTTGAATGAGGTCAGGGGGGATATTTTGGAATTGGCAGTGGGAAGAGATAACATATCTGTTTCACTTCCAGGGACTGAGCTTCTCCTTAAGAGAACTCAAGGGGAATGGAGTTTTTAGGGGTTATCAGATTTTAGTCAAGACAAGAATAAATAATACATATGCTGAAGGTAGATGGAAGAAGTTGGAATGTTTGGAAGAAGGTTTTATTTATCTCTCTCCCTTTCTCTTTCTTTGTGATATCTCCCTTTCTTTCTTTCTTAGGTGACATCTAGGCTTTCATGCAATTTGAAATTTAAGGATTCTATTAAATAACTGGGGCTCCATTTAGGTTAGCTTAGAAGTTTACTTAGAATTAAAATTTCTCCTGTATGGAGGGTTAACATCATGAAGAAAACTTCTAAATTATAATTTCAGCACAATAGCTTCCAGTTGTAAAACACTAAACCAACTTTCTCATAATGCACAATGGGATTGAAAATCTTATTTTTGAAGAGAATAATATGCAAAATGATCTGCTAAGAATTCATTATTTGGTGGATATAATATAGTATACTCTTATGAAAACTGCCTCATTTCTTCCTATCTATACTTTATTATGATTTTGTAATTTTGTGTATAATAGCCTACAGGTTCTGAATTACTCTCTGATCATGATGCAGGTGACTCCAATTGTCTGACCTTATGCTCCTGAGCTTGTATACACATTCTTTTCTATCCTTTCTTTACCCTGACCCGTTTTTTATTACTCTCTTCCCTGCCATCATTCTCACTGTGCTTGGTAGAATTCCTTCTCCTTAAGGGGAAGCTTTGTACATTCTGTACCTTTTCTTTATTTCTTTCTTCTTTTTTTTTTTTTTGTGGTACTGGGGGTGGAACCCAAACACTTTTCTAACTCCAGGCTATACTCCCAGACTGATTTTTATACTTTATTTGGAAACAGGGTGTCACTAAGTTGCTGAGAGCCTCACTAAGTAGCTGAGGCTGGCTTCGAACCTGTGCTATCCTCCTGTCTCAACCTCCCAAGCACTGGGATTATAAGCATGTCCAGTATGCCCCGCTCATTCTGTACCTTTTCATTGAATATTTCTTGCAGCTTTATCCTCAATTGAACCCTGGCTCTCTCAAGAGGTTCCTGCTTCCCCTGCAGCCTTCTCTGTTCTACACATCTGACTGCCATGTCAGGCTAATGACTCCTTAATCTTTGTATAAAACCTAAATCTTTGTATAAAAATACTTTGAGGCCCAGGCTAACCTGCCACCTGCCCTCCTGATTGACCTTGAGTACCCCTAATTCACACTGCTGTCTATTTTCAAGCTACCAGACCCCCAACTTTAATCCATTAACCCCTCTGTTTCTTTCCATTACTTTTTCTACCCCTCAGCCTTCTCACATCTCTCTAATTTCAGGGTATTTTTCAGGGTATTTTTCATGCCCAGGTCAATTGTCATTCTCTTTCAATCTTCTTGGTATCTTTTGATTTCTCCTATGTTGCACCCTTATCCAAGCAACTGAACATCTTTGGAGAAAAATTATGCAACTGCATTGTCAAAACTTATTTCAAATTGATCACCACTAACCTCAAAGGACATGCACAATTGCCATATTTCACTCTTTTAGTAAATTCACTTCCTAATTCCTCCTGCACACTATTCCACACCTTTTCCTTTAATAGCCCAAGTTCCTCTTCCCTCACTCACATCTCAGTAAGAATCAAAAGAGGTGCCTCATCACCTTAGTTCCAGGTCTAAACCTGCTGACATCTAAAGTCATGCCCTCTGCCTTTGCATCTGAGGAAAAAGAATCTGCCCCTTTCCAACACCAACCCTATCCCTTGTTTCTGAATCCTAAGCCCTCTTTCTACTCAAAGATATGCCTCTTTCTTTCTTGAATCTGCATATCACCAGGCATAGAGTCCTTCTATTACGTGTACAGTATCTTTTTTATCTATCTTGAAGAATTTTCTCTTCAAAGATTATAAATAGGCATTTCACAGATACAAATATCTTAACTATTTGAAAGGGTTCTCAAACTCATTCATAAAAAGGAAAATACAAATTAAATCTACTTTGAAATTCTACTTTTAACCTACCATATTGACAAAGGCATAAAAGTTTGAAACCACATAGTACTGGAAAGGGCACTTTCACACTGTGCTTGAGAGTAAATAGGTACAACCTCAATAGAGGTCAATTTGACAATATCTAGCAAAATTACTAAATGCATATACCCTTTGACAGCACATTTCCACTTCTCAAGTTTATTATCTATCAAATCGACTCACATTAGAGTGCTTTTGGGTCTTTACCTTTGACCCTGGACTCTTCTGTGTCTTCATTCTCTCTCCGGTTCTGTCCAGTTCCATGTCTTTAAATACCTTTCATACGCCAGTAACTCTAAAGATAAGCCTTCAAGTGAGAAACTTTACTGCCTTACAGACTGATTTATCTAAATAGCCTATGTGATGGTGCTTCAAATTTAAGGTAGCCCAAATGGTATTGATTTCTCCCTTCTTCAAATCTATTCCCATTCCCATCAAACCTTTTTCATTTCAATAAATGATGCTACTATCCTCCTATTTTCTCAGGCCAAACAACAACAATAACAAAAAAGACGAGGAAAAACAAAGAGAATGCTAATTAAAAATTTAAGTGGCCTATACCGAAGACTTGAATGCCTATGTATTAATTTAGAATCAAGAAGTGTAACTGCTAGGTTGACTCCTTTCTGGCAGCCACAGGGGGGCGCTAAGTGTGTCCTCCATGGAGTAAATGAATTGTAAATTGTTGCATCAGCTGATCAGGACTGAGGATTAGTAAAAGCCACTTTATAATAAGAATATTGTCTAGTAAGCATAGAAGCATAGCAAGAAGTGTGAGATGATCTTCAAAATAACATCTAGCCTGATATGGTGAACTCCATGCATATTCTTGCCAATTAGACCAGTCACTTCATCATTTGGTTTACTAGTACATTAAGGTTCCTAAGAGCAGGGGGTGTGTCTTTATACATTCCCAATTTAATCCACTGCTTAGCTCAGGGATGAATATTCTAGGAATTCTCTGTCCTGGAGTGTTTCATGACCATTGCTAAAGTCTGCTCCCTGACTCCCATTTTCCCCTGATCTCTGCTAATTATCTTTCAGGATTATTCAAAACATAGTTGCCATCTTAGCTTTTGTCTTTTAAAGTGACTTTTGAACAAATCTGATCTCATTTATTTGGGGTTGATTTTATTAGTTCAATTATGAGGTTCTGCCTCACTGTCACTTCAATTAAACTGCCTAAATACTCTTTGTCCCAATTCCAGAAGCTGTAAGACTAAGCCCGTTATTCATACCTATGGACTTCCACATTGTAGTCTTTTAACATCTCATCATAATTAGATAATGCTTAGAACACATCATAATCCACAAATGTTTAAATATGAATGACAAGATGCTTCAAAAATACAAATATACCACTAAAAGATTGTGCCGCAATATCTGAAAGCAATGTGAATATAGTTAACTTTTTTCATAGGTAAAACTGGAACAGAAAATTTGGCATTATAATGAGCTAAATGTATGATATTTTGTAAGCTTGATAGGAATAATTTAATAGAAGCAGATGAAGACTACTAATTTACAAAAAGATTTGTAGTTGCATTGTTGTTGCAGCAATTAGAATTGGTTTCCAGTTATAATTACCATTATGATTAGGTTAATGGGGCGAGTTTTTAATACAAGATAAATTTATTCAAGGCTCATCCTTACTTTCAGTAAGGCATCATCACTATATATTCCAGGGATCTTGTTGTACCTGAGCAGAGGAGTACTCACCGTGGAGGCAGAAAATGGTTCTATAGCTTGCCAGAGTCTTCTTGCCAGAGAGCAGATCTTTCAAGGTGGAGGGTCTCTCATCAGATGGCAACTAGCATTCCTCAAGGATCCTGTGTGGGAAATAAGTGGAAACAAACAGCTAGGGAGGAGCACACAGGTCCAGTCAGAGGACCAGGACCGTACATGTTTCATTCTCCATGGTATTCCCAGTACCTAGCCAAGTTCCTAATGTATAAGTGGCTCTTATTAAATATTTACTAAATAGCATGGATGATGACATGTTTTTAGAGTATTTATTTATTTATTTATTTATTTATTTATTTATTTATTTTGGTGGTACTGGGATTCCTGGAAACCCTTCTACCTCTCGACTACACTCCCAGACCTATTATTTTTTATAGTTTTTATTTGGAAACAGGGTCTCTCTTTTTTTTCTTTTTTCTTTCTTTCTTTTTTTTGATGATACTGGGGTTCCTGGAAACCCTTCTACCTTCGGGTTACACTCCCAGACCTGTTTTTATACTTTGTTATTTGGAAACAGGGTCTCTCAAGCCAGCGCGGCTGGCTTTGAACCGCGCGATCCTCCTGTCTCCGCCTCCCAAGCGCGGGGATTACAAGCGTGCACCACCACGCCTGGCTTAGAGCTTTTATTTTTGACTCATTGCTGTATAGCAAATTACCCAAAACTTAATGGCCTAAAACATTTATTATCTGGCCATTTCTGAGGGCCAGGAAATCAGGCTTTCTTTGCTGTGTCCTCTGATTCTGAGTCTGTCTCTGGGATGAAGTCATCTCCAGGCCTGGTGGGAAAGGATCCACTTTCTAGGTCACTCGTGATTGTTGGTGGGACTCAGTTCCTCATAGGCTGTTGGACTGAAGCCTCCTTTGGTTTCTTGTCATGTGGCTTCTCTATACAACAGCTCATACCATGGTAGCTTGCTGCATCTGAGCCAGAAAGCGAGAGGGCACAAGAGAACACCAGCAAAGGAGAGAGGCAAGCTAGGCAGACACCACAGCACTTTGCAACATAATTATGGAGTAGCATTCCTCACATTGATCACATTCTGTTTTTGAGATGCAAGTCACTAGATCTGGCCCCCACACAAGGAAAGGGTTACACAGAGTACATATAATAAGAGAATTGTTGAACCATTTTAGAAAGTTGCTTATTAGACCTTGAGGGGTTTTTAATGATATCTTAAAGAAAATATTAATGTTTTATATCTTTAAAATTCATTTGAATTAAATACCACTTTATCACTTTGTTTTCTGAAACAAAGCAATGAGGGATAACACTGATAAATGCAACATTTGCAAAGACGGTATTTTAAAAACATTTTCAGATTGTAACATTGTAATAAATAATGACCTTCAAGAACGCAAAGACCCAAATATAAGGGAGCATATTGCAGCAGCTTTAATCAATGTGTGATGATAGAATGTAAAATCGAAGCGCCAAGGATAGAAATCAAATTGCCTTTCTGCAGAAAGATCCTCAACAATTGAAAAACTGCTCCGTAAAACTAAAGAACAGCTTGATGATTTAGAAAATAGAAACTGCAGAAATGATATGTAGATGCTAGATATGTCCCCACTGCTCATTACCTTCTATGCTTGAGAGTAAAACGGAAGGGCAACACAGATTCAAATTAGTGAATTTTGTCCTGTCCCTGAGCCACACTGGCTTAAGACTGTTAACTAAGTATATCCTGTGCTAAAAATAAATCTCCTACCCATTTATTTTCAAATGACTTCCTGCATTTCCAAACCAGGGCATAGATGTGTATTGTTAATTTATATCCAGACTTATTTGACAGGTTCCCTTAATGAATAGATTTTGATGTTCTGATATGGTAAAATTATTCATTATATTCACAGTAATATTATTGTTTCAAAATAATTAAGTTAGTCACCTCAGCAACTTGTGTGATTTCAAGAATACTAATTGGATATGTATAGAACTGGAGATCAGTGACAGACTGGTAACATTTCAGCAAGAGCTATTTCTAGATACTCACCCTTGACCAGGAAATGTTTTAGCCTCACAATAGATTATTGTAATATGCCTGGTCAATAAAACTCAGGCTATGAGGATTTTTATTAGATTTGAGTTACAACTCTAAGAATGAAGATGGTAGCAACAACTTCAACTTGACTTTTCACACAAAACACATTTCACAGAAGCAGAAGGCAACACTCTGAGAATGCTTAGTAAAGTTAGGAGGTCATGAGCTTTGTAGTCAGACAGATGGTATCTATGTGTCAGTCTACTTTCTAGCTGTGTGACTCTGGGCAGACTACATGGCATCCTTGGGAACTCAGTCCCTCTACATAAAATGAGAGAAAGGATGGTTTTGATCATCACAGCTAACATTTGGTAAGTACTTGTTATATTGTAGGCACTGTGTTATCAACATTAGTTCATTTACTACTCTTATTACAAAGTAACTCCATGAAGTATAAATAAAATCTGAAATATTTTCTTCATATATGTGTGTATATATATATATGTATATATATGATGTGCATATATACATATATATGTATATATACATATATATAGATGATGTGCAAGATGTGTGTTTGTATAAAGCTATTTTAGCTGTATGACTCTTGTGATATATTAGAGAATATATATTTTCATACACAAACATATACGTGCACATATAGAGTATAATATTCATTGGTTGTATTTAATTCAGGAAAATGCTTTACATACATTATCTCATTTAACTCTCAAAAATATTCTTACGAAAGGTGATCGCATAAACCTCTCTTTCTTTCCAAATACACACACAGGAATTTTTTTCAGCTTTAATAAAGTAATGACTGTTTTCACCTTTACCTATCCTTACCCAAGAACCAAAATCACAGATTTTAGCTAGACTCTGACTCTATTCTACTGGTGATAGAGATATATCTCTTGTGGAAGTTTTTAGCCCCACATATTATTAGGGGTCATTCTTGCTTTCTGAACCATGTGGTTCATTTCTGCTGTAGGTCCTAGATATCCCCCTCCCCATTCTTATTTTCTCTTCTGGTTTCTTTGGGGGTAAATATCCTCAAATTCATAGACATTATTTTCATTTTTTTATAGAGCATTAATGTTATGGCTTGTTTTTGTTAAACAACTTCAGTTATTTTAGTACAGTAGGCAAGAGAGAGTGGTGGAGATAGACCTAGCATCACTGGAATATGTAGGTTTCTTTATCTTTATAGGTTACTCCAGATCTTAGGTTATTTTTTGTGACTCCAGAGTCTCTGTGAGATTTTTTCCCTCTCATATGTAGTTAACAATCTGAATGACACATTCTTTATAGTACCACAATAATTCCATCCATTACATCACTTAATTTATGGTAGTGCTAACACCAAAATCGATAAACATTATTTCTGAAATGTCAGGAGTGTTAATGGTGTGATTAAAAAAGAAAAAGATTCTAAAATCTCTGTGCAGAGCCCTCTGATATACTGTTGTTGAGGCACACCTAACCAAAGCTGTGATATGGAAGACTTAAATCATTAAGACTCCGTCAACTTTAAAAATGTGTGTCGGAAGCTATTTTTAGCTGCATGGATCTTTTGTGCCATATTGTGGGATTCTGTTAGCAGAGAGAGGGAGAGACTACATGTCTCAGAGAAGATTGTTTCAGGTTGTTTTGAGACATATCAACAGTTGCTAAGGAACTGTTGCTAATGCTTCTGGGAAATTCTGTAATATTTTACTTAGAAATTGGGAAAAATTTTTATAGAGCAAAGCTTCTTAGACAAGGAAAGCATATGAAGGGCGATATTAGGGAACAGTTTCAAACTGGAAAAAGTATTTTAAAGTTTCCTAGAAGATTGAGCTTAAATGGGACTTCCTAGCACTATATAATCTCCTCTTTCAGAATCCTGGAAGCTTTCATTTCCATCTGATTTTAGAACAAGTAGCATTTTAAAATCTGGTCACATTTCAGTTTATTTTCCATGATTGATGCTTTAAAATGGAGATTAGCACTTCTTTTCACACAGAAAATTAATTAGCATGCTAGAATGGTGGTTTCACTGATTCCCTTCTCTTTTAGTGAAAAGCTATATTAATAGTAAACATTTAATAGGCACTGACTGTTTATTAGGTCCTACAGAGACATAGTCTTGACATGTAATGGTATTATAACCCAAATAGTCCTCTCTTCTCAGCCATGGCTTTATAGATAGTGAAGAGATTTTCACAAGCCAGTTTTCCTAAGGCTTATGTTGCTGGGGAGTCAGGCTAGCAGTCCAACTCCAATGCGCCACGCCATCTCTGTAAGGACTGTTGGGCCAATGACTGACACCACCTTCAAACCCATTAGCTACCATCTACCTGGCCACAGTCAGAAGGCTCACCTCACTTGAGAGCATTACCTCTAGGCAAGCCTTTTTTAATTATACTGTTTGATCTGCATGATTTTTGACTTTTGGACTTAGTGAAATCAGAGGAGAGAGTAGTTTTTTTCTTTCTCATTCATAAACATTAAAAAGCACGTAGTATGACCATGATACTATGCTTAGTGTTGGGGACCTAACACAGTTAACATACAGTCCTTTCCTTCAAAGAACATATAGTCTGGTAGGGAGATAGCTCTGCAAACAAGCAAATGATAAACAGGATAAAGCCACCATAAAGGCTCCAGGTAGAGAGTTACAGAAGGAACGAGGGCAGTTTTTCTGCCTGTTAGAAAAGCAAAATCCTCATAAATGAAACATCCTCCAGCTGAATACAAGTTTGTTGGTCATATACCTAGGGAAGGGGGTAAGAGAGAGTGAGCAGTGTGTGCAGGGTCCCAAAGGCAGGACCAGAAAACAGACTCTGATCATCCCAAGACTGGTGCCTGTGATTACAGGAGAGGGCCAGAGGTAGAGCAGGACAGGAAGGCCAGCAGCCATATCATGGGAGGCTTGTTCTTTTATCACATATGTGATGACTTTCCAACTTATTTTTTAGGTAAACCTTATTTGGTTAGAAGGTTGTTGCAGTGGGCCAATAATAATAAGAATAGAGGAGAAGGAATAATTCTAGGAAGAAAAGAAAATCTATTATAGAGAAATATTAAGAGATGAAATGTATGAGTGGGTAAAGAAACTGGGGGTAGGTGCAGGCTGAGGAAATGCATGAACCAGCACACACACATTTTCTCCTCATGTTCCCATTTCTCTTATGGCCCCCACATTCTGCATGCTGTTTCCTGACTTCAGGCCTTTGCTTCCATGGATGGGACCTCTGCCCAGAACACTCCTGCCTCTTGACCTAGTTTTCCTTTCCAAGCCACCATGGCTCTCTTCTGGGCCCTTGTGCCGCCTCTGTATTTCTCTGTTTAATACACCCAAATGGAAACTGCTCAAGAATGAAGTGAAACCTCCTCTACAGTAGGGGCTTTGCTTTTTGTGGATTTTTTGTTTGTTTGTTTTTTATAACATGCATAAGAATTATGCCACCTTTGTATAAATAAGACCTTAACTGACATGACCTGACCTGATAGAGTTCTTGAATAAAACTACACAGCTATTGCCTTCAAGTTGCAGATCAAGTGCTAAGTGTACTGATGAATTAGTAGACACCCAGATGTCAGATCATCGCAGGGACGGGGCAGCCCAGGCAACAAGTATTGACGTTGGCACTGTTGTTCACTCTGAGGCTTTTCTAACAGCCAGGGAAGCCCACAGCCAAGGTAGCATTAGGCCACCTAACAGTAATCAAAACCGCAATGCAGAGATAGTTCAAGGACCTTGAATCTGGCAACATAGATGTAAATGTGAAAAATATATTAAAAATAAATTAAAATGGCTATAGCAGCAAGCAAATGATGAGTGTCAAAATGATTCAGGCTGTTGTGTGATAGAGGAATACAGAAGGCCATAGCTTTTAAGTCTATCATTGGCAAACTCAGCATTAATATCTAGTATGTGAACAGGGGAGCTTATATCAGAAGTACATTAAGGGCTAGGATTCAAGTAGACCAAAATGTGATATTGATCAGTGCATCTCTTCCTGTACTAGGTGAAATGCCTAGTTGTTTGAATAGTACCCTGCCCCACATGCTGTAGAAATAACAGTAGCATGCTTGGTGATTTTGTGCTTGGATTAGCTGCCATCTAGATGGAGAGAAAGTATTGGTCATCACCAACCATAATACAAGACAATGGCATGGAGCATGCGGCATTGTGCAGGTGAAGGTTCTTTGCATTATGGAGGAAAATTCAGTTATTACTAAACAACTACCTGTAGTTCAACCCATCGAATACTATATATTTGAAGTCACGATAAATGTATGACACCATGTTTTTCTGACATGACAAGACAGAGTGTAGTTAATGATACCTCAACTACCCAATTTAAGAATGCAACTAATTAAATGAGAAGTATAACATAGTAATTAAAAGAATTTGGTTTAGAGTCAAACAATTCTGAGTTTTCCAAATGAGTTCTGAAACCTGGAAGGAGTTGAGAAGCCTTCCAGTGCTTCAGTTTCCTTATTTGCAAAGTAGCGATACTAGGAGTACAGACCTCATGAAGTTATTCCATGGACTTGATACAATAATATCTATGTTTAGAATAGGCCCTAGCAGCTGGGCTTGGTGGTGCACTCTTGTAATCCCTGCGCTTAGGAGGCTGAGACAGGAGGATCTCACAGGTTCGAAGCCAGCCTCAGCTACTTAGTGAGGCTTTCAGCAACTTAGTGAGACCCTGTTTCCAAATAAAATATAAAATAGATCTGGGAGTATAGCCTGGAGGTAGAAAGCCTCTGGGTTCCACCCCCAGTACTACCAAAAAAAAAAAAAAAATAGGCCCTAGCATGCAGTATGTAAGCATTAGTTGTTTCTATTATTAATGATCTTATCACAAGTTGATAACAAACATAATCTTCATTAAGTCAGTCACCACATTAAAAATAGACACTATCTTGTGGCTAGTACAGGACACAAGCTCAAACAGCAAATAGTATACTTATAAAGAGATACATTTATGAGTTTTTTACCACCAAAAGAATCGTTATTTGGTGCACCATCTGGCAGTGATTATAGCTTTATGGAAATCTGCACTGAGGTAAAGAGTTACCCACGTGGAGACTGCCCCGGGCTCTGGAAGGTAGCAGACATTCAAGATTTCAAAGGCACAACAACTGTGCATTTGCACAAGCATGAGTGGAACTGTACAAGCCAGGATAACAATCAGGGCATATTGTTCTTTCAGGTTTCAAGGAAAACAAGTATCATGCTTAAGAAATTTAGTCATACCATCCCCAATATAGTCCTAAGAATAGCATTGTAATCTGTATGCCATACACTTGGTTTTAACAAGGCATTTAATTTTGTTAAGCAAGTGGTAGGCTAGAAAATCCTGCAAAGACAGGCTGTGTGGGGAGGTTTATAAGCAACATTTATTTACTTTGCAAAGAAATGATGGTGAGAGTTATAGATGCAGACGAGAGATAGAAAATGCATTTACAGTGACTAATAGCACCAAACAAGGCTGCATTTATATGCCATTATCATGTGCTATCTCATTTTTTGTTTGTTTGTTTTAAGATGTCCCTTTTTGCCTTCAAAGATTGAAATTCAGGTATTAACAGAATGTTAGTCTAGATACGAATGCAGCCAATCTCTACTGTATGTAGATGAAAATATCAAATTATTATTTGGAATATAAACCATCTTATTATATATTTTCTGCATGCCAACATCTGCACACTTGTAGCTTATAGTCAGAATGATAAATAACAGTGGTGGGGTTGGTTTGCTAAGATGTGTATCACCTTAGTCATATTATCAATCCCTAAGAAAAAAAATTCTCTGAAATTTCTATGGATCACCCCTGAATGTTGGAGATAAGTTTCATCATCTCAGTGGTATCTTCTCTTGCAGTCAATCAGCAATAACTAACAAATAGAGATTTGGTGGCATTGTATGTAAAAGGCACCATGAAAGACAGTATTGTACAGGAAACAGATCTATAGCATGGTCTTCTTTCACCAAAGATGAGTGATTATGTAGAGTTACATATAAAAATTAATCAATAATAATTTACACATATAGATGCTATAGGCAGTATATGATAAAGTGCCAGGTCATTGATAGAGATTATAAGAAGAGAGTTTATTGTGAGCTCAAACGATTCTAGAAAGATTCTTGAAACAAAGGAGTAGAGAGGCGAGGAGAAGAGAGGTGTGATACTATCTTGGAGTTCTCAGGATAGGGAGACCAGCACAAAAATTAGGAAATACTAAGTATACTTGGAGTAGAGAGAAAAGCAGAATAACAAAAGTATGAAATGCATGTAGAGCCAGGCTTCTGTGACTGGGAACTACATGTCCTTGCAGATAGGTAACAGTAGATCAGGGTATAACAAGACTCAGGATGACTGTGGGTTCATAGGATATGAACCACATAAGAACCTTTGTTATTGTGTTTGATACTGTATATTGAGGACTTAGAATATGCTTTGGCATCTGGTAGGTGCTCAATAAAGTCTTTATTATGTGATTAGGGATACTCTAATAGATGATAGGGCTGGAAATTTTGGTGCTCATTTGCAGGAAAGCCTAATAGAGGGCCGTGCAATTTAAACTTCACTGTACAGATTTGGGTCTCCCCCAACCCCAGGGATAACAAATTCACAGGCTACAGGATATGTGTGAATCCCATAGGCAAAGCCCATGACCATTAGGCATTATTCTTAGGTCCTTAATACTTGTTGGCTTAGAAAGATATCCATGCCCCCAAAGATTAAGATTTACCTAATTAGCAAAATTAGGAGTAATTTTGAGCAAGGGAGTACCAACAGATTTGTTATTAGGGTTATGAGTCAAGTCTCTGTGTAGGGGAGGGAGATAATGGAGAGGCTGGAGAGAGACCAGTGTGCTGGACTGGTTGTCTTCAGGGATATAGAGAAAAGGGGGGGGGGGTTGAAAGAAAGCTTTTGGAGAGGTGGGGGAGTAGGGGCAGAAAAGGTAGAAGCTGTTTCCAAAGAAATCCATCAATGAACCTGCATTTACTCAAGCCTCATAGGTCTTCACTCTGTTGTGAAACTTTCACATAGGGCCTCGGCTGCCACAGTGGGAAGTTGGGCCTTCCTTGGGAGGCCTAATTAGGCAGATTGAGGTGTCTATCCTTATCTATATACTGTAAACTGCAAACTCACATGAATGTTGAAATCAAATTAGTTTCTTTCAAAATGATCTGACTTCAATTCTTTATGTATAGACTTGGAAGCTGAAATCTCTTTTAATATTTTGGGTGTCCCTGTAAGACAAGGTAATCAAGCCCTTGTAGACTTTCTCAATGTCACAGACTCCTAAGTGAAGAGATTTCAAATTTTGTTGGTGTTATAGAAGTGTTTAGTCTTTTGCTGTGTCCATGCAAATTAGTTTGGGTTGATCATATTTAATGAAAGAGAATATTAGAATCTTAAAAATTAAAATGCCAATTGACTGTGGAGTAAAAAAATTTCATAATGTCTCCTCTGTAATTCAAAGATGATTTAGGAACTATAGCATTAGAGCAGTGCTCACATTTGCCCCTGATCATGTGACTCAGCAGAGAAAAGGAACTTCTGGGGGTTTTAAGTTGACCCCATCCATATGGTTGAAAATGATCACATCTGGAAGGCCGAAGTCAGGGGGCACTGTGGAAAGAAGCTGCAGTGTATGTTTGGGGTGGGGGTAGGTACTGGGGGTTGAGCTTTGAGGCATTTATTTGTGCTATACCCCTAGCCCTATATTTAAATTTTTGTTTTGAAACAGGGTCTCACTAAATTGCTCAGTGTCTCACTAAATTGCTGAAGCTGGTCTTGAACCTATGTTCCTTCTTTTTCAGCCTCCCAAGTACTGGGATTACAGGCAAATGCCACCATGCCCTATAGGAGTAGCAATCTTAAAAGGCTAAATCATTTTACTTTCCAAGATTCCAAAGTGCCCAGTGGCTGCTTCTTAGGAGCATAACAAATGGTCTCAAAACCAACATGGACTTTTCCCCTTTGTGCCACAGAGAAACAGCCATAACAGAGCCACTGGCTCTGCGCTACTGCCTTAGATTATGCCAAAGTCCTTTACAGATAGCCTTGTGTCTTCCTCACCGGTTTCACATCAACAGGTCTATTAAAGAGTGTCTCACACCTAACTTGGTGATGGATGGCTCTCTGGCGGTCTCTGGTGGTGAACATTATGTATATTTCCAAAGAAAACAGTGGGATGCTTTAATCTATTAAAGAAAATGCAAAAGCAAACATTTGAACTAATATGCTAAAATTCTACAATGTGAACTTAATTGCAATACTGACTTTTAGCTATAACTCAGAAGGATCACCTTATTGTTTATGTGAATATAGAGTTATAGAGTGGCTTTTTTTTTTTTTTTTTTTGGTGGTGGTGGTACTGGGGTTTCTGGAAGCCCTTCTACCTCCGGGCCACACTCCCAGACCTATTTTTTATTTTTAGAAACAGGGTCTCTTAAGCCAGCGCAGCGGTCTTCGAACCTGCGGGATCCTCCTGCCTCCACCTCCCAAGCGCGGGGATTACAAGCGTGCGCCACCACGCCCGGCTAATGCTTTTTTTTTTTTTTTTTTTTTTTTATGGTGGTACTGGGAGTGGAACCTAGAGGCTTTCTACCTCCGGGCTATACTCCCAGACCTCTTTTGTATTTTACTTGGAAACAGGGTCTAAGTTTCTGAGAGCCTCACTAAGTAGCTGAGGTTGGCTTCGAACCTGTGCGATCCTCCTGTCTCAGCCTCCCAAGCACGGGGATTACAAGCGTGCGCCACCACGCCCGGCAAGAGTGGCATTTTTTAAGGTGAGTTGTCTATATAGTTTTTAAACTTCTGTCCCTTGGTAGAGGGCACGAAAGAATTAATCCCTTTAAAATCAATTATATTTTGTGTTTGTAATTTCCTAGAACTTACATTTCTTTTTTTCTTTTTTCTTTTTTTCTTTAGTGGTGGTACTGGGGTTCCTGGAAACCCTTCTACCTCCAGGCTATACTCCCAGACCCATTTTATATTCTTATTTGGAAACAGGGTCTCTTAAGCCAGTGAGACTCATTTCGAATTTACGCAATCCTCCTGTCTCCGCCTCCCAAGCGAGGGGGGGTGGGGTGGGGGGGTGGGGGGGTGGGTACAAGCCTGTGCCATCATGCCCAGCTAGAATTTACATTTCTAAACTGTCTTTCTAACAGACAATTCCCAGTGTGTCTTTGTATATTTGTGGGTATATATAATTGTATTGTTAATTTTTTGATCACCATATTTCCATAAATCTGAACATTAAACCTTTTAATTATTAAAGTTATAAATGTCCATATAATCCTCTTGCAGTTTTGTACCAGTAAGTGAATTGGAGCTATTGACTTGTTATATTAAAGAAAAATAGTATATATGCTTCAACACAAACATTTCAACACTGTGTGTACTAAGTGTTTAAGGTTATTTTCACTTCTTTTTTATAATTTAAATTCCTGGTAGACCATGTATGATCAGTGAAATAAACATCATTCACTAATCAGTTCAGTCTTCCCTGAAGTATTAGTATTCCAAACAATCCTATTACCAAAGCATTATTTTGATACTTTATTAAAAGTTCTACAGATTTAGCATTGCTATACTCAAACACAGCTTTATGCAATTAGGATTATAATGGAAGCTTTATTACAATGATATATAACTTGTATCATCCTAATAAAAGTTCCTGTACATAGCAATGCTTTAATAATGCTGTTTCTGTAACAGTGATTCCTTAGTAATGGAGCTTCTCTCATGGCAACTTCATTATTAGAAAATGATTTCAGTAATAGAAATGCAAATAAAGATTTTGAAAGGAGCATTTTATTCATGGCTCTATTACTGACCTGCTATCTTTTCATGCATTACATCTAATCATTATAAACCTACCATGTAGATTATAGTTATGCTTATTGCCATTCTGTTACATTTTAGCATTTGTGTCCTTCCAAATTATTGAAATTACCTGCCATTTAAAACTAAAATTCAAGGGTTAAAATAGTTTAAATTTTAATTAAATTTGCATCTACAGCATTAAAGTATTTCATAAAACCTTCTCTAATTTTTATTATATCAGAGATTGAGCAGACCAATGATAATTCAACTAGAGTACTAATTCAAAAAAATTTTCCCCCTTGGGCATTCATGAAAACTTCCCAAAGGATACAATAAAGTTTTAAAGGAATGAATTTCTATATTTTCTAGTTTCATAAGCACCTTCTCAGAAAATCCATCTGCCAGAAAGGCACTTGTAGTCAAGATTTTCCTTTCCACACCCCCCTTTTGCCTTTCTGTCAGCATGATAAAGAAAATCACATCTTGCATCCATCTCTTAACATGACATATTGTTCAACCAGGACACTGAACAAAGGAGCAACTTGACAGCCACTTTAAGGAATCCCCAGACCCCAATCCATATTCTAAGAGTCAGGAAGTAGAGGGTAGTGGTTAAGTACCTGGCTGTGGACCCAGTCTCTGCAACTTGCGGTGTGACCTTGAAGAGTCATTTAAGTTTTCTCCACCTTAGTTTTTGCATCTGAAAAATAATGGGAATGATAAGAGTAGGGTCCTGTGAGGATTAAGATTATTTATATAGCCGGGGTTGTAGCAGACACTTGTAATTCCAGTAATAAGGAGGCTGAGACAGGAGGATTGCATGGGTTTGAAGCCAGCCTCAGCTACTTAGAAAGGCTCTCAGCACCTTAGTAAGACTCTTTTTCCATATAAAAGTATAAAATAGGTCTGGGAGTTTAGCTGGGAGGTAGAAGGCCCCTGGGCTCCATCCCCAGTACCACAAAATAAAAAGATGATTTATATGCATTTCTAAAAAGTATGTATGATCTCTGATAAGGGTGTACTATAAAAAGTACTGTGTAATGCTACTAACTCACGCAAATTTTCTTTAGCTTGTATGATTATTTGATTATCACATTCTATAATGTATTATAATTTTGATCAACAGAGTGCTAGTGATTATAATAGCAATTCAGAGATCTAAATTAACAGAATAAAATGATTATAAGGAATATAAAAACAAACTCCTTTCTCTTTCTCTCCATATGCATATAATACATACATATATGTGTATATTTGTTATAAGATGATCAATACAAAGCTTTTAAGCATAAAATATACATTAGGTAATTCTATTACGGAAGTAGGATGGAGATATTAATTCAAGGAAATAATGTAAAATATCCAGTTCATGTGTTTTTAAAACAAAGGGTGGTGTTTATTTTCATGAATGTGTTGGAGAGGCATAATAGTAGTATTTAAGACTGCCAGTTTGTGCAATGCACTGGAAACTACATCATTTGCAGCTTTTTAATGAAAAACTTTAAGGGCCAACTTGTATGTCTAAGGCTATATATATATATATATATATATATATATATATATATATAGTATATGCAAGCAAACAAGTTCAAAGACTGTGAGACAGACCCTGATTCACAGGAGTGAAGGTGTGAGTGAACAATACTTGCCTTATCAAGTGAACCCAGTAAATTAGACAAGTCTGATTTTCCCCTCGCAGGAATTTGGTTGGACTCTGCATAGACTAACTTGGCCGAAATATCTGCAGTATTTCTCAAAGAGGTCAGTGCATTAGAAATCACACATTGATTAGTAATGCCGAGGAGGGAGCCCTTGCCTTGAAATGGTGTGCTGGATTTGTCCCTTGCTCTGTTTGTGGGAGGGGCTTTGTCCCTTGCTCTGTTTGTGGGAGGGGCATGCCCTGAGCAGATCCCTGCCCTGACACAGAAATGAGAGATTGGACTGCTTGGATGGGTGCTCCCAGACAGTTTTACTTCATGACTGCCAGAGGAGCACCAACACCAATACCAAATAAATAGGCCTTTTATGAGGAACATCCTAGAAAGGAGTTTTTTCTACTTTAGAGAACTAAGGAACATAATGTGTTCATACACATTTGAGACAGCTATCTAGCCCCACCCCAATCACTAACCCTTCTTCCTATGTTTTTCTGTGTAAAGTTAGTAATTGCAGAGGATTGCATCCTAAGGGCCAACTCAAAGTGGCATAATGTCTAAGCTAGTTGCCTAGATTCTTTACAGTGGAATCTATGTGATGTTTTTGTGAAAAATTTCAAAGTTAGGTTAGTTTTAAGATTAAGACAGTTCAACCTAAAACAGGGACTAGGAAAGCAGTTTATATTGCTAGGAAAAAATGAATTTTGCAGGGGAAAATGATATAAATATTCCACTGGTTTTATTCATTCCTGAAGTTTTATTATAAGGAAACAATAAGAAAGAATACATAAGTGTACACTTTATAGTAGTATAAAATGATCCAAATGTTTAGCAGTTAAATAGTGTTAAAAAGCACGATGATATACAAACCAGATGGAATAGTATGTAGCTAAAGAGTAAGTGATAAGGATTATGAAATATATATATGGAGCCGGGTGTGGTGGCACACACTTGTAATCCCAGCATCAGGAGGCTAAGACCAGAGGATCACGGTTTGTAGACAGCCTCAGCTGTTTAATGAGGTACTCCATAACTTAGTGAGACCCTGTTTCAAAATAAAGAATAAAAAAATAGGGCGGGGGTATAGCTTGCAGGTCGAATGCCCCTGGGTTCCATTCCCAGATCCTTAAAAAAAAAAAAAAAAGTATATATGAAGTCATGTTAAGAGGCAGGAGGAAAAATTGAACCACAAAATTATAAACTCACGGTGTAAATACATAGCTATATAAGTAGGTTGGTAGGTAGATAAACAAATATCAATAAACCTTGTGAAGAAATCACCTTTTAAGAGGAAAGAAAAAAGAACTGAAGGATGACCAAGTCTGAAGTTTTATTGAATGTTGCTGTTCTGACAGGCCACTGGGGAGAAAATAATGGTGAGCGGAGAGCTCAGCCTTTCAATCAAGGTTCATCTCATGAGTTTGTATGGAGAGCTTCTGTCTTTCCTGTTTTTAGTTTCCTTTTTGAATCTTAGATTCTCTTTTTGAGTCCTAAGCTTTCTTGTCTAGATAATACTGAGCTCAGTTGAAACTAAAAATTTCTTAAAATTCCAACAGAAGTTATTTTGGAAAAATAAAAAAATTGATATGGTCAGAAAATGGAGCTAGGTTGTACATTTATTATTTTAACATTATTAGGTTGCTTAAAATTTTAATAAAAACTTTTAGGAATAAGAAACTGTCATTTTTACCCATATGTATCAGTTTTTTTTCCTTTCTCTAATACTTGCATGCAGAATACAATTATTGTGTGGAAAATCATCATGATCATATTTCTATATAGAGAAGTATGATTTCTTCATACTGCAGCCTATTAGTAGCTCTCTTTTTTGTTGCCTAGCTTCAAATTATACTGGAAAGTGAGGAAAAAGACATCTCATAGTAGTAACTCTGATTTTGTAAGTCAGTTCTTTACCTAACATTTTTCATTATTAGAAAGGTAATCACAGATTTTGCAATGGACTTATCACATCCCTAGAAATTTTCTTCATAGAGCCTCTCTTAAGAGAACTTCTAAGAAGAAAAACTAATTTTAGCTTAACAAATCACTAGGAAATCTGCTCAGGGGAATAAAAGGAATCTTCTTATTATCAAAGTTAGGTAAAAAGCAGGAAGGAAAGCGTAACTGTTTGGAGGTAGAGCTGTAAATCGGAGCACTTTTTATTAGAAATTTACACTGCGTATATGTATCTGCAGAGAACCATTATGGTACTTTTAAAAAATGTGTTTGAAGATTCATCAGTATTTTTTTTTTGTTTTAAAATTCTATTTGGCATCCTTCTAAAAAGTAATGATACTAATAAACTGCTATTTTATGTTGCTCATAAAATATCTTCCTATGTGATAGCTACCAGACACTAATATCTGGTTATCAATAAATTAGTGTGCTTTGTGAATTTGTTCTTGAAAATCTTTGGATTTTTTATTGCTTATTCACCACTATATTCCCTTGCATATCTAGCTCAAAGGTGATATCACTGTTTTAGTATGTATCTCAGACTTAATAAGCCAAAAATTGCCACCATATTAGAATGTAGCAGAAGGAAAAAAGTAAAGAATTAATGCTTGGAAAGTATAGGCTTCTGATTGTTAAAGATAGAAGATAAAAATAGAATAAATGTACCAATTATGAGTTGTTACATGCTTAAATTCTGTATTTAGTTTTAGCAGACTTGGCATTGAAACAATCTTTCTCTTCTTAAATCTAGACATGAGTTAAGTCCTGACTGTCATGGATGAGGTCCATGACCTTTCATAAGTCACTCCTCTGAGCAAATTTCTGCAAAACTAGAAGGGCAATACCATGTAAGATTGTGAAAAATAAATTGAAAATGCACATTAATGGATAGTATTGGTTTCTTCCTTTCTTTAATCCCAATCTAAAATCAACACCTGCTATTCCTATTCCAAAATATAGCTCAGATCCATTTTTTTTTTTGTTCCATCTTTACTGTCACCACCCTATTTAAACCATCAGGCCTCCTTCTTTCTCAGTCATTTTGGTTTCCTTTCTGCCTCTCCTATAATCCATTCTCCACCAGCAGCCAGGATCGTTTTTGTTTTTTTGCTTTGCTTTGTTTTGAAAGTGAAAAACAAAGTTAGATGCCAATGAGAGCCATGCACTGGTGGCACATGCCTATAATCTCAGTACTTGGGAGGCTAACGCAGGACAATTGCAGGTTCAAAGCTAGCCTCGGGAACTTAGCAAGACCCGTGTGTGTGTGTGTGTGTGTGTGTGTGTGTGTGTGTGTGTGTGTTTCTGTGTATATCTGTGTTTTTCTATGTGTATCTGTGTGTGTGATTGTGTGTGTTTTTCTGTGTGTGTGTGTGTGTGTGTGTGTGTGTGTGTGTGTGTGTGTGTTTTATTGGGGATTTAACCCAGGGGCATTATACCTCTGAACTGTACCCCAGCCCCTTTTTATTTTTTGTTTTGAATCAGAATCAAAGTTCCAGAGGGCCTCACTAAATTGCTGAGGCTGGCTGTGAACCTGTGAAACTCCTGTATCAGCTTCCCAAGTACTAGGATTACAAGTGTGGGATTACAAGAATGGGGCTACTACATTCACCAACGAGACCCTATTTCGAAATTTAAAAAGACTAGGGGTGTGCCAGGCGTGGTGGCGCATGCTTGTAATCCCCGCACTTGGGAGGCAGAGACAGGAAGATCACACAGGTTTGAAGCCAGCCTCGCTGGCTTAAGAGACCCTGTTTCCAATTTTTTTTTTAAATGTAAAATAGGTCTGAGAGTGTATCCCGGAGGCAGAAGGGCTTCCAGGAACGCCAGTACCACCAAAAAAAAAAAAAAAAAAGACTAGGGGTGTAAAAAAAAAAAACGACTAGGGGTATAGCTCAGAGGTAGAAGGCCCCTGGGTTCAATTCAATATAAAAAAATTACCTACCTGATTGAGCCTATACCCCATTTCTAAAACCACAGACAAGGCCTATATAGTAAAAAAAGTGAACACCCAAAGAGATGGCTAGACTGGAGGGCTTCTATGCACATCTTTAACAAAGGATGATAAGTTTATGGAGAAGTGACAGGAAAAAGGGAAGGGTTTCTAGAGCTCATAAATTATGGGAGAGTAAACATAAAGGGAAACTATTGGAAGACAAATATTATTAATAAGATTTATTTCATGCTGAGCCTGACGTGGTGGCTCACACTTATAATCCCTGTACTTGGGAGGCGGAGACAGGAGGATCGCGCAGGTTCAAAGCCAGCCACGCTGGCTTAAGACACCCCGTTTCCAATAAAAAAGCATTAAATGGGTCTGGGAGTGTAGCCCGGAGGTAGAAGGGCTTCCAGGAACCCCAGTACCACCAAAAAATAAAAAAGATTTATTTATGCAAACCCACCTCAGTGCCAGCTTCTCTGTCTCTTGTGATAATAGTTGTTCTTCTCCTAGCATGGGAAGAGAAAGAGGGAACAGCTTCACAATGAGGAATATGTGTTCTACTCTTAGACCCATGGGGCCAAGTTCTTCCTGCATTTGTTGCTTCTTAATTGTCTTTAGTGCAAAGTATTCCTTATGCTAAAGTGGTAGGTACCAGGGAAAGCATTTCTGATCCCCTTCACCTGCCATCTTTCCCATGGTCCTTGGCCCTGAGCGGAGGTCAGGACTGCTCTGTAGAGTGAGCTTAGAGTACCTGGTCTGCAGAGGCAGTGCCAGCCTTATCTCTAAAGGCCTTCCCTGGATTTGAGCCCAGAAGCTTCCCCATTGCCCAGGTGTGTACTGCACACTCTAGACTACCTCGGGCAGGGGGAGGGTAGAGACTTGATGGGAAAGGGTAACATTTACTGTATGCACGTTTAAAAAAGGGCAAGCTAGCTCTAGGAGGAAAAAAAAGTAAAGCAAGGACTTTAAAACCAAACCTTTAAGTTAGATGAGCTTGGGAAAGTTAATTGGCATCTCTAAACCTCATCTTTATAATAATTATATATCACCCTAGTGTTATTATTAGACTTGAGACTCCTCATGAACATTTATGTTCAATACATGTAGTTTCCTGTATTATTCTCTCTCAAAGGATGTCTGTGCCCACAGTCTCCCTTTAACCCATTCTCACTTTGCATGCCCTGTAGCCAAATTGTTTCTTCCACTTCTTTTCAAAAACCAAGTATTGCTGTATGAAAGTATGGCATCTTTCAGTAATATCTCATTATGTGATTGTACTGTCCCATTTAATCCTGCTCTTCAGTCCTTCTCTCTTCTTTTTGGGCATCATTTGGAACATTTATTACACACAATGTATTAACTGACCCACGTGGACTGTAGGGGAGGGACATGCTTCCTCTATTACTGAAGAGTCAGAAACCGTGTGCCCTGTGTTTTCCTTCTCAACCCAGCACAGCACTGGACCATCTTCCTTCCTTCCCCTCTATTCATGATGGAGAAAGCTGGCCTTTCCTCCAGCGGGAGCAGGTGGGCACATGCGCATCTCCCCAGAAGCTGACCACAGGTTCGCAGTAGATGCCAGGAATCTGCATCATTAACAAGCAGCAAGTGTCTCTGAGGGTCTTGGGATCAACTTTGGGAGATCTGCTCTGCTTTTTTTTTTTTTTTTTTAATTCCCCATGTCTTCTGAGACTTTACTCCCTCTTTCTGTTTTTCTCTCTTTCATAATCTTTAATCTGATATCCTCCTTGGGATACTTCCCTTACATTTTCATGTTGGATTCCTCCAACCTCTTATTCTCACCCCAGAAGGATTTTTTTTTCCTTTGACTTGGGGAAAAACAGTTGGGATCCTCTGTTCTCAACTACACCCCTTCTCGGGTGAGAGCTAAATAAAGATTCCTCAGTCTGGTCTGCCCCCCACTCAGGAATCTGAGTAGAAAAACAAAAAGTGTCCTCTTCTTATAGCACCTCCCATGAGGTACTTTTAAAAAAATGAATGTTTCTACCAGAACCAAAAAATTTAATAAAAACATTGATATGGAATATAACGAGGCTTTGAAACAGAGACTTAAGCGTCTTTTTGTCTTCATTTGAATCTGTTTCCTTTTTTTCTATGACACTATATAAAAATCTCATCAATATACAAAATCATTCCGAGCCTCAGATTTTCTCATTTTCTCTGGATGAGAGCTTTGATTAGCTTTTTACAAGTTCTTCATTAGTAATTGGCTTGCTGTTTTGTTTTGGTCTTTGGCTGTTGTCTCTAATAAGTTTATGCTCTATCAAAGAATTCTTTGAAGATGATATGAAAAATGCTACTCTGTGTTATGTTATGGAATATTACAATTTAATGCTCTTTATAAAATGCAACAAGTGCTATTAGGATTAAATGTTCATTTCTTCCTGATGCTGATGGCTGGGGTGGGTGTTCAGTCTTATCATCATGCCTGACCTAGTTGTGCAGCCGTGACTGTTTAATTAATAGACATTTACATAAGCTCCTTTTCCCCCAGCAAGCTTTCTAATGGTCTTGGTGGTTATCTCCTTTTCACCCTGTGAAGTATCAGCAGTGCTATTTCCATTTTGCATATCAAAATATAGAGATTAAATTATATACAACAAATTGATAACTGAATAAGTTTGGGAGCTCAAGGTTCTGGTGTATTAATCGATGTTGCTTAAAGCAGCAACCCATATAGACTCTGTAAATATATTCACACTCTGCTCTCAAATGCAGGAGTTGAAGCTGGGACTGTCAGAAGCGTAGGGAGGGAGCCCTTTGTAGATTTATGCAGGAATGGAAGAATTGGTTTGTTAGTAGAGGAGGTGGTATCTGAGAATGATTGCTGTGATGTCTGTAATTTTGAATAAAAATTTCAGGAAGCCTGGTGTTGTCTATGTGGCATATGAATTTGAAGAACTGTTTTATGGTGTTTTTTGAAACCAGGTTCCAAACACCATTAGACTTTTTTGGCCAAAAAATGACTGTAGATACAGCTGGAGCAGTGCATGGCTTATGTGGCCTTCTTTAACCATCACAGAAACGAGGAAAACCTTCCTGACCTTTCTGAGTACTTGGGCAAGACTGTCTTTGTTTTTGTTTTTTGTTTTTATGGTGCATTGTAGTCATATGTCTTACTGGAGCACAAGATGGTAGAGATACACATGCACACATCACTCATTTAGCCCTTGGGCAAGACTCTCCGACTCATTCTTTTTTCCTTAGTTATTTTCTCATTGTCTATCTATATCCTTGTACACTTATAAGAGCTAGAAACATGGACTAGGTATTTTATTTTTCCCCCTCTCCTTTTTTTCAAACTGTAAAATATGTTTGCCTCCATTTCAAACCTTGTTTCTTCATTTTATGTGGTTGATTACTTCTAGGGAATTCTTGGATCATACAAAGATTGTTTAAATCATTTAACAGTATTACCAACAAAAGACAAATAAGAATATTTTTTTTCTTTTCCAAATTTAACAAGTTTTTCAGTCTTGTGTGAAAGATGGAAATTGGTATGCTTCTCACCTAACTCCTTTTCCTTCTTAGAGCAGACTTTTTTGGTTTAAATTTTTTTGCCATACTCTTCTATTCCCCTGCCCAAGGCCTACCTGTCCTTTAAGGTCTGGGCCAGGTTAAATGAAAAACCCCCATGAGTCTGTGCTGACTCCTCCCACCCACCCAGTATAATGTGATCTCATTGTTCTTCGAATTCCCATACTTCTGGATCTGTACCTTTTGAGTGCTCAGCCTCATAATCAGTTGTGTATTGTGGAGACTTCTGTAATTCTTGAATTTTAGATGTTCTAATGGAGAATGGGAAGAGGAGAGGGAATATTCTGTTTCAATTGGCTCAAGGTCCCTCTCCACTTATGAAAATGCACACTCTCCTGGATGCGATGCTTCCAACTGTAGAGCACTCAGACAGCATTGTGGAAACCATTGAAACCACACAGCAAGACTTGGATCTGCAGAATGAAAACAGTAGTTCCTTGTATCTAAGATCACATGATGGCAACATTCCAGGGAATGAAGGCAGGAGGGGTCTTTCCGTCCCTGAGGCCTCCATTCTGGCTGCTTCTGCATCACCATTCTGTAGTTTACCTGGAAGCTCCTCTCTGGCCATCAGGCACCTCAGGCCTTACTCAGAAAAACCTTCATCTGACAGTAGGGAGTATCTTGTGCTTTGCTAGTGCCACTGAGATTCCTACATGGTCATCTCTGGGGGGGGGGGGAGCCTTTCTTTCTTTCCATATCTGTTTTTCAAATGATTAAAAAAAAAATTCTTCCCACAAAGGGCATTTGTCTTACCAGCTCATTCCTGGTCACAGGTCCTATTAGTCACTCCCTACATTAGACTAAATGAGACTGCTGCTCTGCCTGGGATCTGCTTCTACTTAGATTTCCTGAAGGAGGGGTGGGGGTGAATATGACAAACTTATCTCACCTTCAGAGCCTTTTCCTCTAGAGATGCAATCCAGGACATTTAGTGCTGAGGCTGCAACTCAAGGAGTTATAGAGTAGTACAGGACATGCCTCTGAAACAATGTGGAATTAGCAGTAGGATTAGGCGTGAATTGCACCTGATTTGGGGCTGGAACTGAACAAAGCTGATACCTAAAGGAGAGAAACAAGCATTAGTGAACAAAGGAGGAAGAGGCAGAAAGAGATGGAGAAAACAGAAGGCACAAAGGCCTATCGGTAAGAAAGAGCATTCTTGTCTGGGGAACAGCGAGTCATTTAATGTTAAACTGTATATAAACCATAGACTTAATTCTCTAACAATACATTCTGTTTTTCTAAAGAGCATAAGCAAAATTTAAGGACAAATAACAATCTGGACAGAAACATACTCTAATACATTGGCAACTTCTCTGACAACAGCATTAAACCCAGTGCATGGACCACAGAGATGGTTAAATGAATGAATGAATGAATGAATGAATGAAAAGAATTGGCATCCGCAAAAGCAGCTCAACAGCTAATATAAATTAATCAGAAAATCTGTGTAAAACCTCAATAGACAGAAAAACATGAACAGAAATTTCACCTTAGAGTCATTGTTCTGTTTCCTTTTCTCACGCAGCATATCAAATCCTTTAGCAAATTTTGGTGGCTGTAATTTCAAAATAAACCCAGACCTCACTGCTGTTCCCCATCTCCATGACCATGTACAGCCATCGCCATATCCTGTCTGGGCCATTGCACTAGCTTCTTATCTCTTCATCCTGCTTCCCCTCTTGCCATCTTACAGTATCAAGAACAGGATTGTAAAATGTAAATCACAAGAGATCACTTCTTTGTTCTTTGTGCAGAATCTGCCAGCATCTCCCAAAAGACTCAGAATTAAATCCCATGTCATTTCCCTGCACTCCAGACCCCATGTGATTCAGCCTCTAGACAGTCTCTCTCATCTTACTCCTGTGTCATCACCATTGCTCATCCTGCCCCAACACACTGGTCTCTTGCTCTTCTCTGGACACCCCAAGCACTTGCCTACACTGAACTCTCAGGTCTCTGCTCATGGTTTTCCCAAACCAGAAATACTCTTTTCCCAAAGAATTATATGGCTTTTTTTTTTTTTTTTACTTGATCAAGTCTTTGCTCAAATGTTACTTCTGCAAAAAAGTTTTCCTTACCAGCTTACCTAAAATAGACCCTCAACCATCATTTTATATGTATTTAAATTTTTTCTCTCTTTTATTTTACTCTGTATGCCTATATATACAACATATCAAACGAGAAAACAAATCCCTAGAACATTCCTGAACACAGGTTTATCCTCGTGTTGGTATGGAGTTGGAATCCTTTCTAAGCACCACGGAGAAGTATGTAAACTTATTGAGAGGGATGCAATTTTAATCCTAGGACTCAAAGAATTACCACATTTATGATCTTACTATAAACTCACAATTAAAGAATACAGAATTCATCATAAGCCTTTAATAGTGAGGGCCAGCTGAGACAACAGATTTTAGCATCAGAACTCACACATTCAGATACTAAAATTATTCAGTGCAAAATATAATATATTGTGAACACATTTTATTGAGCACAGTTCTAAATGGATGGAAATACTGAAAGTGTGATACTAAAAGAAAAGACTATGAAAAATGGATAATTTAAGAAGTAATCATATAGAACATTTAGAAAGGAAAGTAAATAATTAGCAGTCCTAGATTAAAAAGCAGATTAATAGAGTTAAAGAGAGCATTAATATACCAGAAGTTGAATCTGAAGAAATGCACACACTGTAACAGAGTGAGAAAGAGAGGGTAAATATGCTTGCCAGTTAAGAGATATAGAGGAGGATTAATATATCTAATAGGAGTTCCAAATAGACAGGCTAGAGAGAAGACTGAAGAGGCAGTATTCAAAGAGCAGTAACAAAAATTTCTCAGAATTGTTGAGAGGATAAATATATTTACATCAGGAAGCTCAGTGAATCCCAAACAGGGTAAATAAAAAGAAATCCACACCCAAGCACATTATAGTGAAATACTCCAGAGAAAGAGATATTAAAAGGAATGACATAATTCATTTCTAAATGAAGCTGAAAGAAAATGGGGTGATTGAATGCAAGTGCTGAGAGGATTTACTTGTAACCTAGATTTTTATTTTTTAGGTATTAGGGATTGGACCTAGGATCATTCTACCTCTGAGCTGCACTCTAGCCCCTTTTTTAATTTTTTGTTTTGAATCAGGGCCTTGCTAATTTGCTGAGGCTGGCCTCAAACTTATAATACTCCTGTCTCGACCTCCCAAGTACTGGGATTACTACATCTGGCACCTAGATTTTTACCTACAAAAAATTAATTTTAAAAAGTGTGGACTATAGGCCGGGTGTGGTGGCACACACTTGTAATCCTAGTACTTGGGATGCCGAGACAGGAAGATCCCACAGGGTAAAAGCCAGCCTCAGCTACTTAGTAAGGCTCTTAACACCTTAGTGAGACCCTGTTTCCAAATAAAAATATAAAGTAGGTCTGGGAGTGTGGCCCGGAGGTAGAAGGCCCCTGGGTTCCATCCCCAGTACCACACACACACACACACACACACACACACACACACACACGAGAACTACGTGAGGCATTTATAGGATTGGACCATTTATTGCCTGCAAATCTCTGCTATGAACATTCTGAAGGACACTTCAACAATAAATAAAATGATCCCAGAATGAAAGCAGAGACACAAGAAAAATGATAAGCAAAAACAATGAAAAAGGTAAAATGTGAATAACTCTCAACAAATATTGAGTTATACAATACTAACGAGAGCCAGATGTGATGGTGCATGCTTGTAATCCCAATACTTAAGATACTTGGGAGGCTGAGACTGGAGGATCGCAGTTCATGGCAAGCCTCAGCTACTTAGTGAGGCCCTCTCCAACTTAGTGAGACCCTGTTTCAAAATAAAAAATAAAAAAAGAGGACTGGGGGTGTAGCTTGGAGGTAGAAAGCCCCTGAGTTCCATCCTCAGTAACACACACACACACACACACACACACACTAATGATATCTACTTTATGGGATTAAAACTGAAAGAAAGCTGAGTATGGTGGCACACACCTGTAATCCTAGCTGCTCAGGAAAACCACAAGTTTAAGGCCAGCCTTAGCAAGTTAGCAAGATCCTGTCTCAAAATAAAAAAAATAATGAAGACTGGAGATGTACCTCAGTGGTAGACCACCCCTGGTTTCAGTCTTTGCTACTAGGGAAAAAAATAAAAATGTAAAGATATTTGTAAATTTGAAGCTAATAAAGAGAAAAGGTAATGGGAATAAATTTTTACTCTTCAAGTAGGTACAAAAGAAAGCAACAAAGGAGGAAAAATAAGCAAAATGAGAAGCATATATGTATATAGAAAGAAACTAAAAATTTTACATTAAGATGGAACAAATAAAGTCGGGCGTGGTGGTACACACTTGTAATCCCAGTACTTGGGAGGCTGAGACAGGATGATCATGGTTCACAGACAGCCTCAGCTACTTAGGTCCTTTGCAACTCAGTGAGACCCTGTTTCAAAATAAAGGATAAAAAAGAGGGCTGAAGGTATAGCTCAGAGGTAGAATGCTCCTGGGTTCCATAAAAACATAAAAAAGATGTTTTTTTACCACATTAAAAAAATGGAAGAAGTAAAATTTTATCAATAATCACAAAGCCTATAAGGAGACATAGAACAATTAAAAGTCAAATAATTTAAAAGGCATAATGCAAATAAAAAGCTGGTGTGGCTGTATTAATTTCAGATAAGAATCATTTTTTCTGCAGAGAGCATATTGAGAGAATGATCACATATTAAAATTCCAGTTCTCTAGGAGGATATACCTCTATGCACTTAAATAACACAGCTTCAGGGTATATAAAGCAAAAACTGACAAACTCCAAGCAGAAATGGACAAATAAACTGTGATAGGAAAAATTTGAGCTTCTCTTGTTCATTGGTAGATTAAGCAGACAATGATATAGAAAATATAAAAACCACAAATAACTATCTTTGTCTGGGGGTCTGAGGATTGAACCCAGGGTCATTTAACTTCAGAGCTACATACCATTCCTTTTTAATTTTGGTTTTGAAACAGGGTCTTGGTAAGTTCCTGAGGCTGGTCTGGAACCTGCGATTCTCATGTCTCAGCCGCTCAAGAACTGAGATTACAGGTGTGTGCCACCTTGCCTGGCTTCAGATAACTATCTTGAAGTAATGGAACATGTAGAACACTGTGGCCAACTGAAGATTACAATTTCTTTAGCATATTCTTTTAAGCACCCGTGGAAACCTTAAAAATTAAGGAACAAAATAAATCTAAACAAAATAGTTGGAGGCAAATAATAAAATATAGAAATTAGTAAAACAAGACAGATATCTAGAGAGAATCAACAAAAGACACATAAGGCAGGAACTAGCACATAGCAGGTATTTAATAAGTATCTGTTCAGTGTGTAGAAACAAACTATAAAGGTGTGAAAATATTTTAAAGAAAATTCACTAAATGATGATCAAATCTGAGTTAGGCAGTTTGGGATTATCCTGCTTTTATTTTTCGTGTGTGTGTGTGTGTGTGTGTGTGTGTGTGTGTGTGTGTGCACGTGTGCATGTGTGTGTGCATGTGCACTATTGGCGATTGGGCCCAGGGGTGTTCTACATCTAAGTTATATCCCAGCCATTTTTATTTTTATTTTGAAATAAGGTCTAGCTAAATTAACCTGACATCCTTTCTCACCCTCCTGAGTACTAGGATTATAGGCATATGCCACTGCACCCAATCTTTGTATTTTTTGAACTCTTTAAATGTACTGCTCTTAGAATTTCATAAAACACACCATTTTAACATTATTTTAAGATAGATAAACAGATTTTTGAAGAGGTGATCTAGAGAGGACGGAAGCCAGGAAGTGTTCTAGACACCACCTGTGATCAGAGGCTTGAGGAGGTGCAGTGTACGTTTGCAGACCTTGGAGTTGGGGGAGGTCTTTGCCAGTCATGCGTGCAAGACCTCACGCATACCATGAAGCCTTCCTTGAGGCTGGCATGATTGGTCCTTGGCCCCTGTAAAGCACTAGGATGCTGCCTGGTCCTGTAGATGCTCAGTCATTTTCCTTCCCCTGCTCCAGGGGGTGGGGGTTGGGGGCACACACCTCTCTCCATTTCCAAGAAATGTGCCCAGAGTGGAAGGCAAATTTGATCAGTCTGGAATATGAAATTGGGTGAAAACTTAGTATATGAAATTATATTTGTGCCCTCCCGGAGAGTGGAGAAAATTAAGAAATGAGCCAAGTAACTCATCATATTTATTACATGTAAGATGAAGGTGCAGTATTATCATTTTCTTGTGATAGTCACATCTAATAGTTCTAAAACCAATTCACAGTATTCATGTCAGGCTTATTTTATGAGACATTTAACCATTGCTAAATTAAATTTCATAAGGGACTGTGCCTATATAACTCCTCTGGAGTTACAGAGATAGAAATCTGACCCATCATTTCTATTTTCACAGAAAACCATTTCACAGAACTTTGTTCCACCAGCAGTGTTTATTGAGTTGTAAGCCACGCGCAGTTCATTGGCTGTGCGTATTTCCACACGAACATTTTTCTCAGTGCAGATTTGCTCAGTTCATTAGTATTGACAGCAGATGGTAGCACTTTCACATGAATTTACCCCCTAAATTGATCTAAGAAATGTCATGAAAAAGATCCTGACAGTTTTGATGTTCTTCCATTTCTGAAAAAGGTATGTTAAATCAGGTGTAGGAGTTTAGATTTTAACTCCAACACATAATTTCTAAACCAACTAAAGATTGCTTTCATCTCTGATTCTGGCTGTCTGAAGGAAAAAGGAGAAAATACAGATCATTTTTCTTGATAGCCTAAGCCTTAAAAAAAAAATGTTCATTGGAGAAAAATGGCTTTTGGAGAATCTTATCCAGATCGATTGTCTACACTGATCACATACCTTAAATTATTTGCAAATTCTCTACCTTACTTGGTCTGAATACAAATTGCTGGGCTTGCTGAATCAAATGATTGAATAAGACTGAAAGAATAGTCTTGGCTCAGGTCATTATGCTACCTGTGAATTCTGGGACTTCTGCTACATTAAGATCTCCATGAGGTTAGCCATGTTTTTAAATTACAGACCCTTTACCTTGATTTAGGCTTAAGTCAGTTTAATATTATCAGACAAGAAGACTTTGTTTGCTAAATGAGTGAATGAGAGAATATCTGAATTGTAGTCACATCAAGGAAACGATGTTTTTTTTCTATATATATGTATAGGCATTAGTGCTTTCTTAAATCAAGGCCATGTAAGTCTATATACAGGTTGAACTTCCCTAATGCAAAAAAGTGAAATCAGAAATACTCCCAAGTCTCAAACTTTGAGTGCCAACAAAAATTCCAGGTTTTGGAGAATTTTGGATTTTGAATTTTGGAATAAGGGCTGCTCAACTAATAAAGTCTGAAAACATCCCAAATTCAAAAACTCCAAAAGCTGAAACACTTTTTGGTCTCATCTCAAGCACCTTAGGTAAAGGATACTCAACCAGTATTTGAAGCAAGAATTTATTTTGAGTATTTTAAAAATAATTTTCAAGCCGGGTATGGTAATACATGCCTGTAGTCCCAGTTACTCTGTAGGCTGAGGTGGGAGGATCACTTGAGCCCGGGAATTTGAGACAAGCCTGAGCAACAGAGAAAAACTCCATCTCAAAAGAAAAAAAAACATCTTTATCTATATTTGAAAAGTAATTAATGACTTGGTTAATTTGCCACAACTAAGAAAAACTAATACATTTTAGGAAGCATTGGGTGTTGAACCATGTATAATTTAACCATGTAATTTATTATGAATGCTTTGACACATTGCTAGAAGAGTGGTCATGATTAACAACATACTTAAAGGATTTATTTCACAACACGAAGCTTTTGAATTCTAAATACTCTCAAAATCAGCACCCTTACTAATATTTTAACAATAGAAGCACAATTTAATACTGATTTGATTCTACTAACACAAAGCAACTTGGTTCAGTATGCTTCCTTTTCTTCCTTCTTTCTTTGTGTTACTATCTTGTATATACCATAACTGTAGGCTGGGAAGGTAGCTCAGAGCACTTGCCTAGCATGTACAAGGCCCTGAGTTCAATTCCAATACTGCAAAAATATTATCTATATATGTTATAAACTCAAATTACAGTGTTACATTTCTTGTTTATATAATCTTATACCTTTATTTTATTTTTTTGTGGCACTGGGAATTGAACCGATATTCTACCTCCAATTTACACCCCAGCCCTCTTTTATTTTTATTTAGAAACAGTCTCACTAGATTGCTTAGAATCTCACTACTTGCTGAGGCTGTCCTCAAACCTGTGATCCTCCTGTCTCAACCTCCCAAATGCTGGGATTAAAAAGGTGCACCATAAATCAAGTGTGGTGGCGTACACTTGTAATCCCAGCATTTGGGAGGTTGAGATAGGAAAATCCGAGTTTGTGGACAGCCTCAGCTACTTAGTGAGGCCCTTTGCAACTCAGTGAGACCCTGTTTCAAAATAAAGAAAAAAATAGGGCTAGGGATGTCGCTTGGAAGTACAGTGCCCCTGGGTTCAATCCTCAGTATGGCAAAAAAAAAAAAAGTGTGCCACCATGCCAGGCTTAATGTTGTCTTTAAAATAAATAAAGGGAAGAAAAATTCTTAAATATCTTAAATAGTCTATGTATTCACCATGGATGACCCTTTTGTTTTATTTTTCCTATTGATGTTAGTTATCCTGATATTTTCTGAAAGACTTCTTTTATTTTTTGAAGGCATAAGTCACAAAGCAAGTAAGTAATTCTCTCAATCTATAACTTTTGTGTGTGTGTTGGGGACTGAACCCAGAGCCGTTGTATCTCTGAGCTACAAACCCCAGCCCTTTTTATTTTTATTTTTAAGGAGGGTGTCACTAAATTGTTGAGGGGTTGCTGAGACTGTCCTCCAGCCTGCAATCCTCTGGTCTCAGCCTCCTAAATACTGGAGTTACAGGTGTATGCCACTGTGCCCAGCTTGCCTTCATTTTTGAAGGGTAGTTTTGTTGAATATAGAATCCCTGGTGGACAAGATGGGCGAGGTGGTGCAAGCCTGTACTTGGGAGGCTAAAACAGGAGGTTCATAGGTTTGAGGCCAGTGTATGGAAATTTAGTAAGACATTGTTTTAAAATAACAAAATAGAGCTGGGGATGTCGCTCAGAGGTAGAACATCTCTGGGTTCAATCCCCAGAACCACATATACACACAAAAAAATCTTGGTAGACAGTTTCGAGCTTTTTCCAGCACTTCTGAACTTATGAGGACTCAGCCATTGCTGTGCTGTTAGTCCACTTTATGTGAGAAGTCCTCCTATCTCATGCTTCTTGTAAGAATTTCTCCTTATTTTAGGGTGTGTTTTGGTGTGGATCAGTTTGTACTCAGGGCTTGTTGAGCTTCTTGGATCTGTAGATTAATTTTAGTTTTTTCTCACAGTTTGATGAAAGCTCTCAGTCACTTTTTCTTGGAGTGTTTTACCTACCCGTTTCTTCTCTCCTCAGATTTCTATTACATTTATGCTGGTGCAGTTGAGTTCATCCCACAGATCTCTGAGCTAGTTTTTCCATTTTTTCTTCTTCAGATTGAAGACTTTCTATTAATACATATCTTCAAATCCACTAATTCCTTCTAGTGAGGTTTTATATCTACTGTTAAGCCTATATACTAATTTTTAAAAATTCTGGTATTATACCTTTTTTTTTTGCCATACTGGGGATGGAACCCAGGGACATTCTGCCTCCAAGCTATACCCCCAGCCCTATTTTTCATTGTTTATTTTGAAACCGGGTCTCACTGAGTTGCAGAGGGCTTCACTAAGTAGCTGAAGCTGGCCATGAACCACAATCCTCCTGTTTTAGCTTCTGAAGTACTGGGATTACAAGCATGCGCCACTACGCCCGGCTTGGTATTATATTTTTAACTTCAGAATTTTCAGTAGTTTCATTCTGCAGTTGTATATCTTTATTGAAATTAATCTATTTGCGGGGTCATTATAAATTTTCCCTATTCTATAATCATACTTTAATTCTTTTAACTTATTTGTAATAAATGCTTTGAATTCCTTATAAATCGAACATCTGGGCCCACTTGGAGTTTGTTTTTATTAAAGACTTCTTTTACCCCTAGAATCCATCAGACTTCTTGGTGCCTTGCATGTCTCATAAGTTCTTTTAAATAGTAGACATTTGGCCTGGCACCACTTGGGAGGCAGAGACAGGAGGTTCGAAGCCAGCTGCTCTGGCTTAAGAGACCCTGTTTCCACATTAAAAAAAAAAAAAAAAGTATAAAAATAGGTCTGGGAGTGTAGCCCGTGGGAGTGTAGCCGGAGGTAGAAGGGCTTGCAGGAACCCCAGTACCACCAATAAATAAATAAATAAATAAATAAATAAATAAATAAATAAATAAATAAATACTAGACATTTGGGAAAATATGTTACAAAAATTCTGGATTCTAATGTCTAATGGTTAATGGTTTCCCTAGAAGGTTGTTGTGTTTTCTTGTTTTTCGTTTTTTGTTTTTGTTTTTGTTTTGTACTGGGCATTGAACCCAGGGGCATTCTACTTTCAAGACACACTTTCAGCCCTATTTTTCATTCTTTATTTTGAAACGAGGTCTCACTACATAGCCGAGGCTGGCTGCAAACCTGCGATCCTCCTGTCACAACCTTCCAAGACTAGGATTATAAACTACCATGCCTGGCTTGACCATTGTCTTTTAATTTTATCTTATAGCTGCTGTTGTCTTTGTTTGTTTGTTATACTAAATTTTCTAGTCTTTATCTGTAGAAATTACCTCTCCTATAAGTATGGTTACTGATGTCTCTGCTATTTTTTTCTTACTTTTAATTTTTAGTCTGCCATCCTCAGGGTGACCCAACAATGTCTGTATAGCTTGCTGGAAGGTAGCATTCAAGTCAGTCTTGGTTCTTACTCCTCGAAGTTCTTCTTCCCTGCACATGTGTGGTTCCCCTCAGCCCGAGATGTCTGGGGAACTCCCCTCGACCTTCTGCAGCCATCTCAATTCCAGGGTCTGTCCATTCAATTTCTGGCTCACTGAGTGCTATGTGCATGTATGCCTCTATCACCCTGAACTTCAAAGATGTATAATTACAATGAACCAATAAAAAGAAATCCTGGCTTGTTTGCTGCTTGCGTCAACTGGGCCTGTACCCTCTGGCCAGCAGAGCTGTGGTGTCTCCTTTTCATTTGGTATCCATTGTGTGATTTTTATTGACAGTGTTGCTGGAAAGTGGTCTGTCAGAGGTAGAGTCAACAGCTTTGGCAGTACAGCTGCTGGTTCTTAGGGTCAGCCCTGCTCTGGTCAAACCGTGCTATTGATGGAGCTGGGACAGGGAGATGGAAGCATTTCTGGGCAAAGCTGCAGATTTCCTCTGCTTGAAGTTTTACAGCTTATCATGCATGAATTAAATGCTTCTTAAATTCATATTTACCCATGATTGATTTCTAGAGGCTGGAAATTTGTTTGTTTTTACAATTTTGTTCAATTTTATACTCATTTTGGTTGGAGAGGATGTGCTGAACTATTCATTCCACCTTGGCTGGAAGTTCACTCCTATCTATTATTTCTTTATAAAATTTTTCTTTAAAAAGTACATATATCTTCATCAGACATAGTGATACACACCTGTAATCCCAGTACTTGGGAGGCTAAGACAAGAAGGATTGCAGGTTCAAAGCCAACCTCAGAGCCGTGCGTGGTGGCGCACGCTTGTAATCCCAGCATTTGGGAGGCTGAGACAGAAGGATCACGGTTTACGGACAGCCTCAGGTACTTAGTGAAGCCCTTTACAACTTAGTGAGGACCTGTTTCAAAATAAAGAATAAAAAATAGGGCAGGGGGTATAGCTCAGAGGTTGAATGTCCCTGGGTTCCATCCCCAGACCCACAAAAAACAAACAAACAAACAAAGCCAACCTCAGCCACTTATTGAGGCTATGAGAAACTTACTGTGCCCTTGTTTCCAAATAAAAAATAAAAATAGGGCTGGAGGTATAGTTCAGAAGTAGAAAGTCCCTGGCTCAATCCTGTGTGTGTGTGTGTGTGTGTGTGTGTGTGTGTGTGTGTGTGTTTCTAAGTTTATACAGATTATACACACATATAATATATAAACATATACATATATTATATAATATATGTTATAAACATCATATATTATATACTGATTCTTATATATTATATTATCATATACCTTATATATTATAATATGTGTATATAAGATAATATATCTTAATGTAATTCCTATTTCAAACTTATCAACCTGTCATAGCTTTATCTTTTTTAATCAAAATAATATCATGTTCTTGTGAATGGGAGCATGCACACAGAAGTAGCTTGGGAGTGAGGGATGCAGGCATCAGGGACCAGTACAGAATTCTTTTCATGAACAGATCTGAGTTCAGCCTCTCAGTGGGCTGGCTAAGAAGAGGAGACACCAAGAGAAGTTAGGCAACTCCTAGTCCAAATCCAGCTACAAGCCCATTTTATTTGGCCCACCCATGTTTAAAAACACATTATTGCTAAGCCAGCTGTGGTGAAGCATGCTTGTAATCCCAGTACTTGGGAGGCTGAGACAGGAGGATTACAGGTTTGTGGACAGCCTCAGCAACTTGTGAGGCCCTCCGCAACTTAGTGAGACCCTGTTGCAAAATAAAGAATAAAATAGAGCTGGGGGGTGTATCTCAGAGATAGAATGCCCCTGAGTTCAATTCCTAGTATGGCAAAAAAAATAAAATAAAATAAACGAAGGAAGGAAGGAAGGAAGGATTGTACTAACATTTAAATTCAGGAAGTTTTAGATAAACTTCTGGTGCTGTAGCTTATTTTGACAAATGGGAAGGTCCAGCATGCCAGGCCTACATTTCAAGGCGCAGTCAGCTGGAGCAGAGTGCAAGCACAACCTGGTGGTCCAGAGCCTAGTATGTCCCCATCACTGCTGGGGTATTTGGCTGGCATTCCCCCTTGTTCATCTGCCTGGACTTCAGAGCTATTTGAGTTTGTACTATCCAACATAACAGTTAATATACAATGTAAATCATCAATTAATTTATCCTTGATAATTTCTTTTGTGTTGATAGAACTATAACATAGATTATTCACCTCATAGAAACCTTTTAGGGCTCCCCATGGCCTGTTAAATAATGTCCACATCTCCAAATTGGCAGTAGTCAGAACTGCATCTTATATCCAGATATTCTCTCATAAAGGGAGTGGAATTACAATGAACGGGATTTTAGCTAATAGAAAACCCGTATCGGCATGGGAGAGACAAAGGAAACAGGCCTAAAAGAGAAAAAAAGAGGACAGTTTAAAAAACACAGTCCGTACTCCTACCTCCAGCTCTCTTATTGAATACAGTTAGGCCTGAAATAATTAAAAAGTTGACAAAATGTATGTTAGAATATGCAAATGATTTTGGTTCCTTTACCATTGATAAAGAGGTGAGTGAAGTGCATGGTTCAAATGGTGAAGTTCCTGGGCTTCCTGGACATCCTTGAAGAAAAAGTAAAGGATAATTACAAGCCAAAGAGAAACACTGGTCATCAGAGAGCAGGAACTAATAAAATGTATTGATCGTTTGTATTATGTAAAAAAAAATCTGTGTGTGCCCCACTATATTTGACAATACTCCTTTATCAATGATTAGCTCTTTCTTACCAACCTCATCATGTTTGGATTATGAATTATATTTTAAAATGGAAAATAAACTTAAATGCCAATTCAGCAACTTGAAAATTAAGACAAACCTTTATTTTAAAGGAATAAACAAGATTATTTTAACTATTTCAAAGTAACTCACAATGACAGTCCTGGACCAACTCTGATTCTTACAGGAGCATCCAATACTTGGGCAGCCCTTTTTTGTACTTCATCCCTGCAAGACTAATGAATTCATGACACCTGTGTTAAAGAATTCTCAGAAAATCAATAGGTAAGAAACACCTTCAAGATACGTTGGCCTCTTTTCATATTTTAAGAGTGTAAATCTTTTTATGTGATTCTAAAAGCTAGGCTAAGAAAGAAATATTCTTTGGAATAATAATAATGGCTAACACATTGATTTTTACCGTGTGCTAGGTGTGCACATTCTAAAGAGTTTTAGATATATTAACATGGTGTACTTTTAGAACATCCTTCTGAGATAAGTATCATTCTTTTACCTAGTTTACAGAGAAGGAAACCAAAGCAGAGGAGTAAAGCAACTCCACCAAAGTCACACAGCCGTGTAGGTGGTAGAACCGGGGTTTGAATCCAAGCACTAAACGACACTGTGCTCTTAGCCACTGAGCTCTACCACTTAGTAAATGCCACAAAGTTGAAGTGTAAATTTTGAGTCAGGGGCCCAAACGCATACCTTACTCTTTAGCTACTCCAATGAGAGATTCTCACTTTCTTGGTGGACCCCAAACCTTGTCAAATAATGGGGCTGAATTCAGAAATTTTAGAACTCCAGGTAGGCACACATCCCTACAAGAACACGTTTCTGTTCTTGTTGGTAACTGACTGACTTTTCTCCATTTTCCAAAACCTACAGTGAAAACCTTAGTCTTGTGCGTATTTCTCTTGTTTTCTAGGAACATGAACTACATCACATCATGGCTGAGCATTGTAGGGCCAGTGGTTGGGCTGAATCTACCTCTGAGTTACGCTGGAGTAACTTATCAGGATGCATGAAATATTGATTGACAAGGTAAGAAAAGCCTGCCTGCGTGTTTTGCTGTTAGAAAGATCCTGGCACCTCTCTTGTGCTCAGGCACACCCTTGCTGTACGGTTATAAGTGTGTTTTCATCTTAATGGGCTGGACCCTGCTTTGTTTCTTAGTTTTTCAACAGTGACCTACTGAGTTATCTAAGAAGCATTTTACTTTCTTGTAAGTAGTGCACATGTAACTGTAGGCATGGATGGTTTTAATACTGATATTCATGAAATAAGTTTTTACTGCTCGGGTAACCATTTCTATTCACTTGGCTTTGTTTTGTTCTTCTTCTCAGACTCTTCTATTGATCTGAGAGACTGCAGCGTGAACACCAAGACTTTGCCTGACCAGCCCTGGTTTTCACGTGATCAGTACTCTGCAATATTCTATGGCACCAAGATTTGCAGCAACTGATATTTGATATATTGAATGTTGAAAAGAAGCATCCCAAAGATGCATATCACTATAAGTAGAAAAAATTAATCTAGTTCAGTAAAACTAAAAATACTGACATCATGAGGTCATTTACAGATCAGTCTTTTCTGGGCTAGGCATTTCACATTACTTTTTCTGTTATGGAGATTGATGGAGACATTTATTTGTATTTTTATTTTAATATAAGATGTGTGAAAATAAAAATACAGAATTTACGTGCCTTTGAAAGCTCTTGTTATAAACATGACCTTTCTTAAATTATTTTCCCACAATCAAACTCAAGAACAATAAATTATTTCTGTTATTCCAAAAGTGTATGTAAGTGTGTGTATGTTTGTATATGCATGCACAGGTAGGTAGAAAGACAAATAAATACAAAGTAAAGAAAATACAATAAATATTTTATTTTTATTTTTTGTGGAAATTATTTTTTGTAGAGATTACACTCAGGAGAATCCTACCTGTGAGCTAAACCTTCAGCCCTATTTTTTATTTTGATTTTAACAGGATCTTGATTGATGAGAGTCTCACTGCTTGCTAAGGCTGTCCTCAAACCTGCAATCCTCCTGTCTCAGCCTCCCAAATACTGGTATTACAAGTGAGCATGACCACACCTGGCAAATATTTTATCATAAATGAGGTAATGTGCCTGATGCTGTGGCACACACCTGTAATCCCAGTGATTTGTAAGGCTGAGGCAGGAGGATCACAAGTTCCCTGGGTAATTTAACAAGACCATCTCAACCTTAAAAAATACAAAAAGGGCTGGGGATTGGCTTAGTGGTAGATGCCCCTAAGGCCACTCCCCAGCATATAAAATAAGATATAATAACATATAAATATATAAGGTAAAATGTTACAAACAACATATGGCATAGTAATTGGAAGTTTTATAAAGGCTGTAGAAAATACTTAAATATTAAAATTTCTTTTTACCTTTAATAATTAGAGTGGTCATTTTGCCCCTCTACTTTTCAAACCCACAGTCCCTGTACTGAAGTTTGGGGGATTTTGTACAAATTTTCCTATCCCTGAGACTTATTTTTTTCATCTTTAATAACACAGTAACAAGCTACCTTATGAGTTTGCTGTGAGAACCACATGAGATAATTAGTGCACAAGAAAATATTGTAAAGCATTACACAAATATTCATTGAATGTTCACCTTTCTTATAACTGATTGTTATTCACTCAGCCTATAACTGTGCTTACTAGCCAATAAGATATTAAGATGAACCTCATTTGGAAGAACTGCCTGTTGGGGTTGCTTGTTTTGTTTTTCATTTTAATTTGCTAGGGGCTGATACTAAGAAAAATGTATTCCACTCGTTAGATAATCTAGATTAGTTTCTTTCAATGAAGGGTGTACTTCAAAATCACCTGAGGATGCTTTACAATTACGAATGCTGGGGCCACCTTCTGAAACAGGCTTTCTGGATGAATCTGATGCACACACTTCCCAGAGAACTCTAGTTTGTTGTGCTTTTATTGCAGCATTTAACTGCGTTGTTTCACCTTGTCAATAAGCCCTTTTCTGTTCTCTGCAATGTGGGCTTGCTTCCCAACAACCATCTGAGCTTCACAGGGACTCCTCGACTTACCATGTGGCTATACCCTAATAAAACCATCAGAGCTGAAAATATCACAAGTTGAGAATGCATTTAATAACCTAACCTACTGAACATCGTAGCTAGCCCAGAACATTTACATTAGACTCCAGCTGGACACAATTACCTAACAGAGTCCTTTATATAACAAAGTTTTGAACAGTTCATGTACATACGTACCTAGGTATTTTGTGAGTGGAATGGATGTAAAAATACAGAACACAATATCCGAAAATCCAGTCAACACAGTATACCTTAGATTTTAGTTGTTTATCTCCTTCATCTTGAGGCTGAGCAGGAGCTGCAGCTCGGCACAACGCCCAGCAACGTGGGAGGGTGTGGACCACAGCTCACCAGCCCAGGAAAATACCTCAAAATCTGAAGTGTGGTTTCCACTGAATGTGTATTATATTCACAACATCATAAAGTCAAAATTATAATCTGAACCATGACAAGCCAGGGGCTGTCTTCTGTGAATAGTAAGAAATTTCACAAGTGGCTGCTGTAGTTGAATATGGCTCATCCTCACTGAAACTCCTGTTGAAACCTGACTCCGACATGAATGGTGTTGAGAAGTGGTGGGATCCTTAAGTGATGGCTAGGTTGTCAAGGAGGCTGCTTGTTACAAGCTCGTTGCTCCCTTTGTCCCCTTGCTCTTCCATACAAGCCCACCGACCTTTCTACCTTCTGCTGAGTTGAAGCAACAGGAGGCTCGCCAGACATACCGGCCCTTCCTTGTACTTCCCAGCTCCAGAACCATGAGCCCGAATAAACTTCTTTCCTTAGAAATTACCCAGTCTCAAGTGTTTGGTGATAGCAACAAAACAAAGACAGTGCCCCACTTGTGGCCATGGATGGCTCTGTGAAAGGGGGACTCACATAATTCAGATGAGAGTATTATCTGTTGGTGAGTCACAGAAGACCAAGACAGCACCCCAGTCCACATCTGCAGGTTGAGGTCTGAACTCTCAGAAGGAGAACAGAAGAGAGAAAGGGTTAATTCAAACTGCTAGAAAAGCTAAAAGTAAAATTTAAAATGCTGAGCTGCACACATTCATGCTAGGATGAGAGCCTGTTTATATGCTTGCTGGGCATTTTGGTATTTACCACTTAACATCTTTTCAACTTCTGCAAGGGATTTTTTTCCCTCGCTCTCCCTAATGTAAACACAGATTTCTCAGCAAGTCATTTCCCAAGCCATGTCATTTCTGGTGTAAAAAAAAAAAGCAATATATATATATATATATATATATATATATATATATATACACACATATATTCTCCAGCCAAATGATGTACTTGTCTGGAAATAGTTATCCTTTGCTAACAGATCCTGAGATGACAGCCTGTCACTTTAGGGACCAGTTTAGTTTTTTATTTGTTTTTCTGTGTGTGTGTGTGTGTGTGTGTGTGTGTGTGTGTGTGTGTATGGTACTGGAGGTGGAACCCAGGGGCTTTCTACCTCCAGGCTACACCCCAGCCCTATTTTTTTTAAATTTTATTTTTATTTATTTATTTATTTATTTTTATTTATTTTTTTATTTTTTTTGGCGGGTCTGGGATGGAACCCAGGAGCATTCGCCCTCTGAGCTACACCCCCAGCCCTGTTTCTTATTCTTTATTTTTTTTCTTTTAACAATTTTTTTTTATTGAACAGAAATAGTATACATTTAAACTATATTTGGTGCCCTCTTCCCCCACCCCCGTTTTCCCTTCCCCCCTCCCACCAATGGTTGTCCAGGTTAACCATGTCTTATTCATAATTTTACATATGTTCAGATGTAGACCCTCATTAATCAAGATCAGCCTTCCTCCTCTCCTATCTTTCCATTCAAACTTTGCTGGTATTTCTCCTCCATTATCTGGAGTCCCACTGGTATCCTTTGTGTTTCCTAGTTTGGGCATATTAGAGGAAACATATGTACCTTCTCCTTCTATGCTTGGCTGATCTCACTTAACATAATGTTCTCCAGACCCCACCCCTATTTTATAATTTATTTGGAAACAGGGTCTCACTAAGTTGCTGAGAGCCTCACTGAGTAGCTGAGGCTGACTTCAAACCTGTGCAATCCTCCTGTCTCCGCCTCCCAAGAGCAGGGATTACAAGAGTGCTCCACCCGGCCCGGCAGTTTAGTTTATTTAAAAAAGTAAAAACAAAACATTATTTTTCTTTGATGAAGACCTAAAACTGTCAGGGGCAGAAAAAGGGTCAAGTAAACATGTAAATTTAGAATTTTCCTTCCCCAGATAGATCCATCTCCTTAGGCAATTCAATTTTCAGAAATTTTTTACTCCAAAAACTTTTAATTTGGGTAGATAAACACTTACATTTTAAAAAATGTAGTTACACTAAAGGGCTATTACCCCAACAATAATTAAAAATCAGAAAATTATTTGTTTTGTCCAAGTTAACTGTTTTTTCTCAGCTAATATACAGAGCAACTTTAGTCAGAAATAAGGCTGATTTTGTGTGACCTTGGAAAAACTGCTTCAACTCATGAGTCCTCAGTTTCCCTATCTGCACATCTGAGGCCCACTAGAACACTTGGGTCTGTGAAATAGGCAAATGACTTGAGGTCTAGACTTTGAGTCTGGTTAGCTCCTAGCTGTGTGACTTGGAGTGGTTTCCTTCATCTCCTTTTTTTTTTTTTTTTTTTACTGTTTATATTAAATAAGGCCCCCAATATGTTTCACTCTTACCTGATAAAGACATAGAGAATATCAAAACCATGCATGAACCTGAACACACCTCATGCCTTGAGAAGGAGGGATGATGGATGACAGCCTGCCCCGTAGGGATGCTAGTCCTGCCCCTCGCTGGCTCGTCACGTGCCTTCCCAGTGCCAGATAGGCTCTCTGATCCTGGAGGTTTCTCCATCCACATCCTTGTCTGACAATTGCTTGTGCTGGTTCCTTCCTGGAGAAGCATCCCTCCCCACACCACTCCAAACCCTTCCCAACCTGGTCTATGTGATTCCCTTTGTCACGAGACCATCTCAGACCACTGCCGTCTCCACTGATCGACTCTGCCCACGTTGTGCATAGTACTTCAGTCATTATGAGCGTTTAATGATCTCTTCTTCACTCTGATCTCCCCTGCTTCTTGGTAGATGGTAAATAATGTAAGGAGATGACCACTGATTTGCATATGCTGTGTAGTGGCCTGCACAGGAGAGTTGCTGTTTGCCTCTTTTATTCTGGGTGTGGAAAGAAGAGAGGGTAGATGAGTGAGTACTTTGACCACTGGGAGAAGAGAGACTGTGCTGATCATTGGGAACTACCCTACAAACTGAACTGGAGAATAAGAAAGCTACCCCTCCCCCCAGCAAAAACTTACTAAGATTAAGAGAAAAAAGACCCAAACTGGACCGCATCCATTTCTCCCATGACAGGGGTTTTAGACCTTGTTTCCTTCATTGTGACCAAAACACCTGATGCAACATAGGGGAGGAAAAGTTTATTTGGCTCATGGTTTCAGAGGTACAGTCCAGTCTGCCAACTCCAAGGCAGAAATCATGGCAGCATTTTCTGGTGGAGGAAAGCTGAGCTCAACTCAGTAGTGTCTGGGAGCAGAGAGCACACCCCAGTGGCCTACCTCTTTCGTTCATCCCTACCTGCCTAAATCGACATCAGTAAATCCATTTCAATTACTAGTCCGTTAGCAGATTTATTCACTGTTGAGATTAAAGTCCTGATTCAATTGTTTCACCTCTAAATGTTGTTGCACTAGGCACATGCTTTCAACACAGGAGCCTTTTGAGGGACATGCTGAGCTCAAACCTTAGTAATTGGTTTGGGTTTTTTTTTTGTTTTTTGTTTTTGGTGGTACTAGGGGTGGAACCCAGGGGCTTTCTACCTCCGGGCTATACTCCCAGACCTATTTTATATTTTATTTGGAAACAGGGTCTCACTAAGTTGCTGAGAGCCCCACTAAGCTGCTGAGGCTCTCAGCCTCACGTGTAATCCCCACGCTTGGGAGGCTGAGACAGGAGGATCGCACAGGTTCGAAGCCAGCCTCAGCTACTTAGTGAGGCTCTCAACAACTTAGTGAGACCCTGTTTCCAAATAAAAATATTAAATAGGTCTGGGAGTATAGCCCAGAGTTAGAAGGCCTCTGGGTTCCACCCCCAGTCAGTACCACCAAAATAAATAAATAAATAAATAAATAAATAAATAAATAAATAAAATAGAGAATATGTTTGTTTTTTCAGGTCTGGGGATGAAACACAGGGGCATTTGACCTCCAAGATATACCCTTTGCCCTGTTTTTATTCTTTATTTTGAAGCAGGGTCTTACTAAGTTGCAGAGAGCCTCACTAAGCAGCTGAGGCTGTCTGTGAACTGCGATCCTCCAGTCTCAGCCTCCCAAATGCTGGGATTACAAGCGTGTGCCACCACACCCGGCAAAAATAGAGATTATGTTTTTAAAATGTATTAGCCAGACAGCCGGGCATAGTGGCGCACACTTGTAATCCCAGTGTTTGGGAGGCTGAGACAGGAGGATCTGGGTACGCGGACAGCCTCAGCTACTTAGTGAGGCCCTCTGCAACTTAGTGAGACCCTATTTCAAAATAAAGAAAAATCGGGCTGAGGTGTAGGTTGGAGGTAGAATGCCCCTGAGTTCCACCCCCAGTACCCTAAAAAAATATATCAGTCAGGTACAGTGGTGTACACCTTTAATCCCAGTTCTTAGGAAGCTGAGACAGGAAGATTACAGGTTTGAGGACAGCCTCAGCAATTTAGCTAGTTCCCCAGCAACTTAGGGAGACCCTATTAAAAAATAGTTAAAAGGCTGGGGATGTAGTTCAGAAATAGCATGCCCCTGGGGTCAAAAGAAGTGAGGAGGGAAGGGAAGGAGGGAGGGAAGGGAAGGAGGGAGAGAGGGAAGGAGGGAGGGGAAGGTTGCACCTGCTAAGAATATTATTATTTTATGAAACTTTGGCCCAACCATAGTCACCACTTAATGATAGGGCTATGGTCTGAGAAATAAATGCATCACTAGGTGGTTTTGTCATTGTGTGAACATTACAGTGTCTACTTACACACACCTAGATGGTATGGCCCACTGCACCCAGGCTAGAAGGGCTGTGCTGTTGAGTATGTGACCTGTTGTTGACAGCAATGTTGTTATGCAGTATAAGTGTGTGTGTGTGTGTGTGTGTGTGTGTGTGTGTGTGTGTGTGTAAGGGGGTTAATATAGACTGGATTTCTGATTCCAAGGAACAGAGTCGTTGGAGTCAGAAATAATCCAGTCTATATTAACCCCCTCTGACTAAAGGCTTTACCAGAAGGATACAGGAAGTACTAAACTATTCTTGTGCCCATAACACCGGACTGCTTTCATGAGCACGTGGGTCTTTGAAGGTCCCCTTTTGTATTTTTGTAGGGCCTATCTATAAGAGTATTTTTCCATTTCTGTTCTTGATTTTGGTAGTATTCAATAATACCACTCAATATAGCACTGTCAAGCCCCTGCTTTTATTTTTGTGTTGTCAGTAGCGACATCTAGTGGTCCTGTTGCAGGCCCTCTGTTTTCTAGGTCCTCAGAGCTGAAAGGAATTTGAGAAACTACCTGGTCCCATTTTGTAAACTATTAAAAATGAATTAAAACCCCAAATCCACACACGTACTCCTACATTATAATTAACTACATATAATAATAAATAAAACCTGTAGTTTTGTGGTGCTTTCCTGGATTACTTTGAAGCATTTTAAATACCCAGAAGTCGCTGTTAGTTATGAGTCAGAAAGCTAACAAAGCCTGGTCGGAGAAGCTGACAGGAAACCATAGTTCCTGTGCCCACAGCCTTTGGTGTGTGGTTACTTACAGGTGTACACCAGGCATTCTCATAGTGTCTTGTACTTAATAGCACCCAATAAATCCCTGTTAAATGTTTGAATATGTAGGTCACTGAGCCCGGGGGAAGAATCCCAGGGGATGTGGGACTTGAAGGACTGAGAAGAATTTGATAAGAGACTAGAAAGGCAAAGGCATTTCAGTCAGGAGCCATGGCGGACTGAAAAAGAGTTTCAACCTATAAAGGTGACTAGATGGAGCTGTTTTAGGGGACTCATTTGAAACTGGTACATTGGGTAGATTGAAAGGAAGAGAAACTGGATAAAGGACAGGAGACTATTGTAGCTGTAATTCCCTAAATTAGGATGGTGACAGAGGAAAGAAACCAATTTCAGAGACATGCCATGGACAAGAATTTGGTATGAAAAGAAAGAGGAGACCCTTGTTATGTCTTAGGTTCTAAACTGGTAGTCTCTGCTCAGACTTAGACAGGCTCCCCCATCCCCCTTCTGCAGATACCAGGGACTGAACTTGCATTCCTTTTTGGAAAGTGCCACCCGCTTAATCCTTTGAGAGATTACTTTCTCCCAACAGCAGCACAGTGAGACAGTGTAATCTCCTGAGACCCCTCCTCCAACAGGCTCGGGAAAGGACAACTCAGCCTTTCCTGTTCATCCATAGAGCTGGCTCAATAAAATGCCCTCCAGAGCAGGTAAGAGGGAATGAATTCTGAATTCTAGTCTCCATAGATCAAAGTGGACAGATCCCATGAACAGATTAGTTAGTTGAAAAAAAAAAAAACTAAATGCCACCTACATATTATGGTTTTATGTCTCCCAAATGTATATGTTTATGTGTATTTATATACATATATATTTTTAAAGCAAATTCATTGTCTCTCCTATAACAGTCTGGAGATGATATCTTTAAGAGGTGAATAGGCCATGAGAGCCCTGCTGTCTGTCATGAATGGGTCAGCACTGTCATCTCAGGAGCTGGGGTCCTTATCAACAGACAAGTTTGGTGCCCACTCACACATTACATTCATATCCTCTCTCTCATTGTCCATCTTATTTTGATGTGGCAAGAAAGGAAATCAGCACATGATGGCCCCTTGACCTTGAACTTCCCAGCCTCCAGAACTATGTCAATAAATTTCAGTTCATTATAAATTACCCGGTGTGTGGTACTATATTATAGCAGCAAAACACAGACTAAGACACTATGTGTGCAACCTGAAATTATTTATATAAAAATATGCTAATAGTGCCTATTTTCTTTTTGTGTGTGTGTGTGTGTGTGTGTGTCTGGGACCCAGAAGCATTCGACCTCCAATCAAAGGATGTGGAACCACGTTGCTAAGTGGTTCATCAGTAAGGCTATAACAACTTACATTCCCAGCAACAGTTTGTGTCTTACCATATCCTTAAATTTTGCAAATAATTTTATTTTTCTTTGCTTTCATTACTGAACTAAACATTTCTTTTTCTCTCTCTCTCAAATTTGCATGAATTCTCAACTGTTTCTCCCCAGAGTGTTGAGCGTGTCTCTGTGTGCTGGTTTAGTCTTCTCAGCATCTTTGTTGGTGTTTGGTTGCCCTTCCCCCCTCTCAATTTTCTCCTATCAGAGCTGATTCTAGAATAATCACAGAGTTGTGGCAGTTGAACAATTAGAATGTGTAAATAATTTTTTTAATTATGGAAAATGTCAAAATTCTTATAGAAAATAGTACAATGAACCTTCACATACCTATAAATCAGAATCAACAATTACCAGAATTTGTTTCATTCAACCCTTTTTTTTAAATTTTCCCAAATTCTTTAAAGCCAACTGTAGGCATTATGTTATTTGCCTTCATAGGTGCAGCCTGAACATCTGTATTTTTATTTTTTATTTATTTTTGGTACTAGGGACTGAACCTGGAGGCATTCTACCTCTGAGCTATACTTCCAACCCCTTTTATATTATTTTCTTTTCTGAGACATGTACAGAAATAGGCATTCAAGGGAGAATGAAGGTCACCCTAAAAGTGAGAGTAGCCTTATTTTTTATTTTGAAACAGGGTCTAAGTTGCTAAGGCTGGAATCGGACCTGTGATCCTCCTACCTCAGCTCCAAGTACTAAAATTGCAGGTGTGTGCTATGAGACTCAGCTGAACTTTTTCTTTCTCAGTACTAAGGATGCAACCCAGAGGCATTCTACCTCTGAGCTACACTCCCAGCCCTATGTTTTTTTTTTTTTAATATTTTGAAACAGAGTCTCACTGAGTTGCAAAGGGCCTCACTAAGTAGCTGAGGCTGTCCATGAATCACAGGACTCCTGTGTCAGCCTCCCGAATGCTGGGGTTCCAAGCGTGTGCCACCATGCCGTGCCTGATGAACGTCTTTATTTGATCCATTCCATCAATTTTTACTCCATTCTCAGATGTTGAAACTATGCTGGGTTTTTGTCCTCTGATTTTGTTCCTGAAAGTAAACTTTATGTCTTCTTTCTGATTCTACATTTACCTGTGCCTTTGGGGAACTTTAAGATGATCATAATTAGGTCAGCAGTGCAGTCAAAGCAGAATACAAATGTGATTTTGCCTGCTCTGTGGCCTGCATCATTGCTGTGGTTAGGATATGACAGTGTCCGCCGTCCTAGTGGACAGTGTTGAGGTGGTGGAAGCACCAGGAGGCGGGGCCAGGTGGAAAGCACTTGGGTCATGGGGGCCTCACTCCGCAGATGGATGAACACTGCCTCACTGACGGGGATCAGAACGCTAGGGACTGCATCAATTCCCTCAAGAACAGTTGTTATAAGTGAGCCTTAAGCCCGGTGTGATGGCGCACACTTGTAATCCCAGCATTTGGAGGCTGAGACAGGAGGATCTGGGTTCGTGGACAGCCTCAGCTACCTAGTGAGGCCCTTTGCAACTCAGTGAGACGCTGTTTCAAAATGAATAAAAATAGGACTGGGGGTGTAGCTCAGAGGTAGAATGCCCCTGGACTCCGTCCCCAGTACTGGAAAAAAAAAAAAAAAAAAGTGAGCCTTGCACCTCCAGGGATTGCTCTTCAGCATGCACTCCCACGCTGTGCTGTCACCCACAAGATGCTCACCAGTGCTGAACAGAGGCCCGTGCATGCACTTCAGGTTCCAGAACTAAAGAGAGCTAAGTAAGCCACTTTTTAAAAAAGTATCCAGCCTCAGGTGTTTTGTTCTAGCAATGCAAAACAGACTAGGACATCATCCACAGAACCTCACCACATTGGCGACATTTCATAGCAAACCACAGGCAACTTCTCTTGACTGTTCTCAGCTGTGAGTAACATAGAAAATTATATAATGTGTGACTGAATATGTTTACTTTTGTACAGATTAAATAGAGGCTGGTTTCTTGGGTTAGGATCCCCTCTATATACAGTTTCAAGAGGTTGCCAGACTCTTAAAAATCCATCTATGGGACAAAAACCTAGCTCCAGAATCCCATTCACAATGGCTTTCTTCCATTACTTCACACACACACACACACACACACACACACACACACACACACACACACACACACAATGAGCAAGAGGAGAAGATGCATAGTACCTGGAGGAAAATACTAGTTACAAACATATGACAGTGTGTAAAATATAGAATAAATGAAATCAACTGTTATGTACTGGATGCAAAAGCCCAGACAGATGCTTCTAACTGGCTGGGAATCTGAGGAGCAGGGAAGTGGTTTTCTTACAAGCACAAACACACACAGAACAAAGGAGCTGAAGCTGTCAGACTATATAGAAAAAATATTATAAGTTAATTCACAAACTGCTGGAGAAAAAAAGTTATGACAAGGCACGATATTGCACGTCACTGTTTCCAAAGCAGGTGTTAATGAACAAAACATGTTTTAACAAGTAACAGTTCTAACTATACTCAGTTAGGACTGAAAGGGAACATTATTTAATATGTGGTTTACTTGGCCCACTATTTTACAGATTTAAACATTTCTGGTTGCTAAAAGGAAGCACTATAATATTTATTCATATATAATTTTGAAAATTTGGGCATGCTGTATTGTCTTACACTTTTAAAAACAAATAATTTTTTTTTGTCTGAGGATTGAACCCAGGGATAGGGACATTTTACCTGAATGACACCCCCCCCCCCCAGCCCTATTTTACTGTTTTATTTTTTAAACAAGGTCTCACTGGATTGCTAAGAACCTAAGTTGCTGAAAATATCTTGAACTTGTGACTCTCCTGTCTCAGCCTCCCAAATATTGGGATTACAGGTGTATACCACCACAACTGGCTGTACTTCTAACTCAGCCAAATAGCATGACTCATTTATTCCTAATAACGGTAGTGAGCTTTTGAAAGCTAGCCTTAAACCAAAACATTCTTCACTGTGAGGAAATTAGAAAACAAAATTCACATCAGTAATTTTATTATCACTAACAATCAAGCCCATCACTCACTGGTAAAGGACCTGCAAGGGGAGCTGGTATTTCCCTGGCTAGAAGAATCCTACTGTGGGGGGACCTTGGTTTCCTCCCCCCTCAGAGGCAGTGGTTTTCTTGGGCATCTATATTGCCATTTGGTTATGTGGGAAACTAGTAGGTTAAAATGCAGATTTGTGATGATGTTTATCATGCTTGGTGGAAGTTCTAGGGTATACATGTGGGTGAATTTACCTTGTTTTTTTTTTTTGTTTGTTTTTTTTTTGTTTGTTGGTACTGGGGTTCCTGGAAACCCTTCTACCTCCGGGCTACACTCCCAGACCTATTTTATACTTTTTTTGGAAACAGGGTCTCTTAAGCAGCGCGGCTGGCTTTGAACCTGCGTGATCCTCCTGTCTCCGCCTCCCAAGCGTGGGGATTACAAGCGTGCGCCACCACACCTGGCCACTACCTTGTTTTTAAAGATTCACATCACACAGTAAAGGCTTAAGTGACCTGAATGAGGTGGTGACCATGTTCACTTGGACAAATTATTTCTATACTCTTAAGAGCTATCTTCTTGGAGCCTCCAGTTTATGAGGTGGCTGGATGAGATCGATGGTTGCAAGTGGAGAAAGCCAGAAAGTCTCTACTAGGAACTATTTAACTGTTTATTAAAAGAAAAAAAGTAAAGATTTCCCCTGGATACCTGAAAGATTGTTTCCCAGATGATTGATAACTATAATCCAAGGGAATTCTGATATTCCCTGCAGGATGTCATGAACCTCCAAGTTCTGCTTTAAGAGTTTCTGATTTATTTGAGCTTTGGTAGGCAAATGGAGCCAACACAGATGAATTAACAAACTAAATTACCCATCCAAAGTACACATTCACACACACGTACATGTGAATATAAGTTGCAAAAGTAGTAGTAGTAGTAGTAGTAGTAGTAGTAGTAGTAGTAGTGTGTTAATGGGGGGATGGAACCCAGGGGCATTCTACCCCAACCCTATTTTAACTATTTTATTTTGAAACAGGCACTCACTAGGTTGCTGATCTTGGTAGGTTACTGAAGCTGGTCTAGAATCTGCTATCCTATCTCAGCCTCCCAAGTACTAGGATCCTGGCTTCTGCCATTACACTCCTCTTGGTTTGTATCTTCAACCAGCTTCCCAAATAACATCTTTCATAACCAGAGTTCACCAGTTTTTAAATGCACTTTTGATTGTATAATACTTTGAAATTCCACAAGTATTGATTTGTGTAAAGCTCAACACTATCAGGACAGAACTGTTTCTTCACAAAAAGAAACTCCCTCCTGTGCCCCACTGCTTTTCAATTGTTATAATCCTTTCATTTCAAAAGTTAAATACATGAAACCAAACACAATGTAACCTTTGAGATTGGCTTTCTATACTCAGTACAGAAAGCTTCATAGAAGTTGCTGCCTCTGAGGGTATTTTCTCTTCATGTTTAAGTAGTATTCTACTTATGGTTGTATCTGTCTACTTAGGACATTTGCTTGTTATTGGCCAACATGAGTAAAGTTGCTCCCCCACATACATTGTAGATGGAACCCAGGGGAATTCCCCCTTTGAGCTACACCCCTCTCCTTTTTATTTTGAAAATCTTGCTAAGTTGTTGAGGCTGGCCTTGATCTTGCAGTCCTGCTTCAGCCTCTTAAGTACTGGGATCATAGGCATCTGCTACTGCACTTGGCTGTGTATAGGTGTTATATGGACAAGAAACCACAAAACCTTTTCTGAGGACTAAGATATATTATCCCCATCAGTAACAGGAGATCCAGCTGCTCCACATTTTCACCAGTACTTGGCATTGCATTAATTTGAGCCATTCTAGTTAAGTATATAGTGGTATTTCACTGGGATTTCAATTTACATCTTCTTGGTCATTATGTTGACTTTTCATATAATTTCTTCGATGAAAGCACTTCCTTATATTGTTAACTATTTTATTACTTCTGAGTTTAGAGGGTTTTGGATGCATATCCTTTATTGAATATAGGACTAGAAAATATTCCCTCCCAATTTATGGTCTTTTCATCCTAACAGGATCTTCAGTTAAAATTTAAAAAGTTTGATTAAGTCAATATATCCATTTAAAGTAATGTGCTATTAATGTAATGTTTATGAACTCTACCTAAGCTTAAATTGTGAAGACGCCATTTTCTGCAAATTTCAGAGCTTTTACATTCAGATATATAATCCACTTTAATTTGTGCATATGTACATGGCATGAGGTTTAAATTGAGGGTTTGGGGGAGATACAAATAGAAGTCCACATAATTTATTGAAAACTACCCTTCCTCCATTATTAAATCACTTGAGCATACTTCATTCTATCCACCAATTTCCTACCCTATTTTAACATTGTTTCTTTTCTAACAAGGAAATAGCTTTACTTACACCCATATCTTGTCTTAGAAGCAGTTTTTGTGATTGCTCCAATTTTATTCATTTTCAATAGCTCAGCAACTCTCACCCTTTCACTTTTCCATATTAACTTTAGAACTTTTATACACAAAAAGCTTGATAGCATGTTCCTTAAATCTATGACGCAGGTAACCCCACCCTCCCCGTTTCAGCCTGGCCCAAAACTCACCAGACACTAGTTTCATGTTGGATGTGAAGGGGCTGGCTGGGTCACTAGATGGTGGAGGCTCAGAGGCAGAATTATGACCTGACTTGGATTTGAGGTGCTAGAGGATTTATGGGTCTGGATACTGCACCATAGGACTCCACAGGGGCTTCAATGCCCCAGATATATCAGCCGACACATGCCAGCCACTGTCCAAGGTGTCCTTCCCTAAGGTTTTCTTTATAGGTAGGTTGAGGGCTCAGGCATAGGATGCTAGCAGCTTACCCATGATAGGCCACCCTTCTTGTGCAGCCTAACCCACATTAGTTCCCTGCCTACTTGCAGCACTAGGACTGATTTCAGTTAGGTGCAGTGGTACATTCCTGTAATGCTAGTATTTGGAAGGACCACAGGTTTAAGACCAACCTTAGCAACTAGGTGAGACCCACATGAAAGGGCTTAGTCCTTGGTAATACATAAAACAAAAAAAACTGCTAGAAACCACTTTATTAACTAAGCAACAGCCATATAGGGATTTAATGAAATTTGCTGAGGCACCTAGTAAGTAATCAATAAGGTCTAAAATGAAGGAGACAATGGAAGACACCCTAATTTAGGGGATGAAGGTAATTCGGGTAGTTGGGACCATGGAGAGGAAGGCTGGGGACAGGTAGGAAGGGATCAGACTTAACACAGGTTCTCCTGTGCCATAGGAAACATTCTGGTTACCATCCCAGGATAAGCAAAATATCCCAAGATTCAAAACAATCTAAGTGCTAAGCTTTTGTGAGAGCAAGTTAATCACTCAAATGCAGTCAACAAGTCCTCCAGATCACTAAATCAGAAACCAAAAAGCTAAGACATTGTGAACAATTTAAATCAAAATGTGCGGATTGCAAAAGCCCCAAGTACCCAACACCCACCTCCAAGTTAACAAAGCACAAATACATACTTCATCACTCACTGCTATGGGCGTGCCTGAAAGCAAACCTTAAAGTCAGATTCTATCAGTTACCAACACTTAGATCACTTAGGTCTCCCTTGCTGTAGGTGCCCTCACATGCACTTCCATCATACTACCCAATGCTTTACCTTCCCATTTTAAAGGCACCAATGTAGGTACAGAATTACAACATAGACCAACATGTTTACATACTTGAAATACAGAGCAGGATGTACCTTATCAGGATCCTTTTCTATCTCTACCCCAGGAAGATAAATAAGTAGCAGAATACTATGTAATTAAGACTTTTTACTCCATGCAAGAGAAACTTTGCCCTAGGTCATTAATCCCATTTACTCTAAAGAATTCTAAAACAACTCATCTTACCACCTCCAATAATTGGTTAAGCACGAAATGCTACTTTAAGAGAAAATAAAAATACAAAACATTTTTGGAATACGAAAATTTATTGCTACCACATTTTCACCATTGATATTTATGATCTCGGTCTTTCTTTCTTGCCTTTGTATAAGGCCAAGAGAGACACATTGGCTACTTTAACAACCTTAAACCGGACTCCAGGAATGTCACCAACAGCATGACCTTTCCGACCAAACCCAGCAACCAGAACTTCATCGTTTTCCTGAAAGAAATAAATAAAATGTTTACTTCTGGTATGTGAATAGCAATCACACAAGTACTCATTTATTCAAAAAAATGAGAAGAGCAATCCCCCAAACAAAAACTATAGGAAATTAAACTAATTTGAAACACTCACCTCAATAAAGTTCAAACAACCATCATTAGGCACAAAAGCTGTAATTTTCTTGCCGTTCTTGATTAGCTGGACCCTGACACATTTCCTAATGGCAGAATTTGGCTGTTTGGCTTCAACCCCTCTGAAACACAAAATGCACAGGAGAGTGAATTAGCTTTTTGAAAAGGTTACACACTAGCATAAAACTAATGAGAAATTGTCGACTTTTCGATCCATTCTTAAAGCCTCCAATCCTATTATTTTAGCCAGATAGAATGGTATACTCCTGTAACCCTTGTACTTGGGATCAGTTTTAAGGGCAGCCTCAACAACTTGGTGAAACTGCTTCAAAATTTTTAAAAAGGGCTTAGTGTAGCTCTAAGAAAGCAAGCTTCTAAGCAACTAAGGTTGGTCTTTTCAGAGTTTCATTAACACAATGGGAGAAGTTTAATCCCTTTTTAGTTGTAAAGATAGGAAACTAGAATTTGAGCTAGGAAATCTAGATTAAAAAAACTTTTAACTTTACCACTAAATTTAACAGCATTATATGAAATGAATCATATGGCTTGATTTTTTGCTGCATGACTTCAGGCAAGGCACTTCTCTTTACCTTAGTTTTCTCAAATAGAAAAGTCATGATACCAAAGATTAAACAGGTGACAGGTACCATTTGCTTCTAACAATCCCCACAAACAGAGGTGCTGATCTATGTCCCTCTCTTATTTACATTTTCTCTTCCACCCAACCCATTACTGAATCAAAATAACTTGGTTAACTAACCTCTATGCAATAAATTTAAAATACAATAGTACAGTGATGGTGCACACCTGTAATCCCAGTACTTGGGAGGCTAAGTCAGGAGGATCACAATTTAGTAAGACAGCTATAAGAGGGCTGGGGGTGCAGCTCCGAGGTAGAATGCCCCTCAGTTCAAATTCCAGTACCACAAAAACAACGGTGGTTTATAATCTGCCTCCTAAATGCCCGGAGAGAGACTACACAAAAACCTAAAACAATCTGCAGCTTTGAAACAAGATATTAAGTGTTCAAAATTGGAGTCAAGCCTTAAAGAGATTAGTGAATGCTCACTTACACTTTTTCCAGCACAATTCCCTTTGCATGGGAAGCACCTCCAAAAGGGTTGGCCTTCAGGGCTGTGCCCAAATGGGCTTTCTTGTACTGTTTATCATGCCACTTCTGGTCCCGTCGGTGACTACGGAGCTTCCTGGCAGTACGAAGACCGCGACACTTGCCTGAGAATTAAAAACCATTGCAATTACTTCGCACAACGACACCAATGCCCCGTCTCACATCCTCTAAAACACTGTTCATCAGAACTAAACCTTTATGCCGGCTGGCTTTCGTTACACATCTTGGCCCTTGGGTCAAGTTGACCTCAAGGTTCCCTCGACCCTAATAATTAACGTTATAAAGGGCACAAGCCCCCGGGTGCGTGCGTTTTCCCAGAAAATGGAGGCGCACGCTCCGCTCGGCTCGGCGTCTGCTCCCGGGTGGCGCGGCCTGGGCGCGCTCCGCACGCGGGGGCCATGTGCCCGCGGGAGCCGCGCTTCCCAGCCCTCCTGTCGCGCCTCGCCGAGGAACCCTTCCCCAGGTGTCATTCCCCTGCGCTTGCCCATCCCCGGGCCCCAGATGCCTCCTGCGGCGCCTCGGCCGGACCCCGCACAGCTCACCCATCCTGCTGGTGCCACGGGCCGCAGCAAAAGAGAGAAGCCGCCCAGGACGGACCCACAAGGCACTGCGAGAGGCCCCGCCTAGCCGCCAAGGACCTCGCGCGGCTGCCTGTGCGGCGCCTGACTCGAGGCCGGCGCCTCGATTGAAAAAGACGCATTGCTCCACTTTCACGAGACAGAATTGGCGTCTTATTTTGTTCTCACAAAATTCAGAGATATCCAGTTTGCATTTTCCATCGTTATTTCCTATTCAGGCGAAGGCCGCGGACAGTGCGCATGTGAACTACCAATCCCAGAGTGCTGTGGGTGACGCCGGCCCCTGCGCAGGCGCCCTGGGCACGCCCGTCCTCCGTGCGGGGCCGGGCCGGGCGGAGTGGGCGTGTGGACTACGAATCCCAGAGCCCTGCGCGCCATGCCGGCTTCCGTGCAGGCGCTCTGGGCACGCCGGTCCTCCGGGTTGGGCGGTCCGGGCGTAGAGAGAGGGGCCGCCGGGCGGCGGTGAGCGAGGTGGGGTGGTCACCTGTGACTACCGAGTGGGCGGTTGGACTTCAGAGCATTGCCTCACACTCACAGGCAACGCAGTAAATGGCAAAATTTTAGTGAGGCATTGTGGTGTAAAATCCAAGCTTTGGACTCAGACCCGGCATTACCCCGAAAGCCGTCATTTATCGGCTGTGCGACCTCAGGCGATTCATTTAATTAACTTTTTAAACCTCAGTTTTCACCTGTAAAATAAAGTAAATATTAGTGTTATCTGCAATATTGCTTCATGTATTTTTAAAATATATTTTCCTTGCAGTGGGGAGACGGCAGTTAAGAGGAAAAGTTTATAGCTGGGTGTGATGGCGTTCACAGGTACTGTACGTGGGAGACTGAGATAGATTGGAGGCAAGCTGCAGCAACTTAGCCTTTTTCAAAATAAAATATGGAATAAGGCCGGGCAGGATGGTGCACGTTTGTATCCTATTACTTGGGAGAGTGAGACTGGAGGATCACAGATTTGAAGCCAGCCTTAGCAATTTAGGCTGTCAGCAATTTAGGGATATCCTGTTTCCAAATTAAAAAAAAAAAAAAAAAAAAGGTCCGGGGTCTGGGAGCTTAGTTCAAAGATAGGGTGCCCCTGGGTTTAATTCTCAGCATCACAAAAATAAGTAAAAAGAGGTCTGGAAGCATAGCTCGGAGGTAGATCGCCCCTGCTTTCTAGTCCCCAGTAACACACACACACACACACACACACACACACACACACACGCGCGCGCGCGCTCATATATGTAGTGTTGAAATCTCTCAGGAGAGTGACTATAAATTCTAGCACTGCCCTTCCCTGATGGAGATCCAAGAAAGGTGGTCATAAATGTTTACATTGTGATATTTACAGGATATTTATTTACCCTATGATTAAGTGTCTGACAGATAGTTGACCCCTTCACAAGTGTTATTGGAAGACACCCTTGTCCAATGTATTCCTACTAATATAGCCACTCTGTAAAAGACTTCTGATGAGGGAAAAAAAACCAAGTTTGTGATTTGTCAGTCAGGTCAGACACGGGGCAGCAACATGCCTCAGTAGGAGGTACACAACCAGTGAAAGGGGAGCAGGAGAGATGTGAAGGGCTGTAGAATTAAAGCCTTTGTTGGGGTCCAGGGCATTGCCCCAGGAAATTAATGGGAATTCTCACTAATGGGTTCGAGGCAAACAGTATGAGTTCTGTGTGGTCACACTGTTACTGAGAGGTGATCAGTGTGGCACAACTGTGCAGCCCAGGCAAGGTACGGGGATCCATGGGGAGAGTCAGGTAGATTCTATCTCCCTGTCCCATAGGAGGTGATCACTAGGTGGTAGTTGTATAAAATAGGTCTGTGACTGACCGTATTGAAGAACTGAGAAGAGGTAGAGAAATAGAAATTGTGTCAATGGTAACTAAGCCCTATTTCTAGAGGTAAGAGTAATTCCAAGTTATACCATATTCAAAATGGATGCTGAAGCAACATAAATTCATTGGAACTTACTACAATCAATTATCAGAATCCTTAATTCTCTTAGAATATATGTAATGTATAAACAGTCCTTTGGTTACATATTACAATAAGCACAATAAGCTTTGTCACAAGTTTTGGTATGTTGTGTTTTAGTTTTGATTCAGTTAAAATATTTACCAATTTCTTTTTTTCTTTTTTTTTTTTGGTGGTACTGGGAGTGGAACCCAGAGGCTTTCTACCTCCAAGCTATACTCCCAGACCTATTTTATATTTTTTGGAAACAGGGTCTCACTAAGTTGCTAAGAGCCTCGCTAAGTAGCTGGGGCTAGCTTTGAAAACCTGTGCAATTCTCCTGTCTCAGCCTACCAAGTGTGGGGATTACAAGCATGCACCACCACGCCTGGCTTTTACCAATTTCTTTTTTGATCATGGAACAATTAGAAGTGTCTTACTTAATATTCAAATATTCAGGAATTTTTCAAATATGTTCTTGAATTCTTGTTTGATTCTGTTATGGTTTAAAAGCATACTCTTAAGTTTGTTAATGTTTGCTTTGTGGATCAGAAAATAGATACCACTGACAGTGAGTTTTCCATGTACACTTGAAAAGTAAGTGTATTCTGATGTTTGGAATGTTCTATAAGTGTTAATTAGGTGACTGATAGTACTCTTCAGGTCTTCTGCATCATATTCAGAATAATAGTGACATTAGGTAGAGGGATGTGGAGATTATAGTTGGATGTTGGGCTATGGTTTATTTTCAGTAGCATGTATTATTATACATATAAAACCTATGACTAAGGCATGAACTAAGGGTCAGTGTGTTCAGAGTCAAGGATTATTTTTACGATAGCTTAAAAAAAGAAAAAATAATTTCATTTTTGTTTCTTGGAGCTTTGGCTTTTGAATTTTTTATTCCCTGATGAACTTATTGCTTAAGTTGAGACATGAAAAGAAGAAGGGTCATCATTTGATTAAGGGTCCTACATTTTCCAAAAAGAGATCTTAAACAAGATTAAGCTTGAAGACTTAAAGGGAAAAGAAGAGGGCCCCAACAGCTGAGGGTAGCGAGCTGGCAGGAAAGTAGAGGAAGGTGAATCTAAAGAGGTCAGCAGGGCCACCATGGCCAAGCTTTAGGCCAGGATAAGGGGTTTGGGTTTGATTCTGACTAAGGAGAGGCCATTAGAGGATTTCATTAGAGGATTTCAAATAAGAGAGTGACAAGATCCAGTCTACAGTTTTGAAGGATCCTTGTCTTTTTTTTTTTTTTTTTTTTTTTTTTTGCGGGTCTGGGGATGGAACCCAGAGGCATTTGACCTCCAAGCTACACCCCCTGCCCAATTTCTTATTCTTTTTTTTTGTGTGTATGTGTGGTACTGGGGGTGGAACCCAGAAGCTTTCTACCTCCAGGCTATACTCCCAGACCTATTTTTGGAAACAGGGTCTCACTAAGTTACTGAGAGCGTCACTAAGTAGCTGAGGCTGACTTCGAACCTATGTGATCCTCCTGTCTCAGCCTCCCAAGTGCAGGGATTACAAGTGTGCACCACCACGCCCGGCCTTTGTGTGTGTGTGTGTGTGTGTGTGTGTGTGTGTGTGTGTGTGGTACTGGGGATGGAACCCAGGGACCTTCTACCTCCGGGCTACACTCCCAGACCTATTTTATATTTTATTTGGAAACAGGGTCTCTTAAGCCAGCTGAGGTTGGCTTCGAACCTGCACGATCCTCCTGTCTCAGCCTCCCAAGTGCGGGGATTACAAGCGTGCGCCGCCACGCCTGGCTGGGATCCTTGTCTTCTGTGAAAGAACACCTATCAGGGCAAGAGAGGACTCAGGTTATCTAAGAAGGGCTGTTCCAGTAGTCCAAGTAGGTAGCATTGGAGAAAAAGAAATGTTACCAGATTCACAGTATGTTTTGGAGTTTGAAGGAAGAGCAGAATCATTGATATCATCATCAATGTTATGTTTTGGATATAAAATGTCAACCAGAAAAGCTCATGTGTTGGCAATAGAAAACATCCAGAGGTCAAATTGAATTGGAGCTCCAATCTTTTTATCTTTTTATAAATCTATTGATTAGTAATCCGAGAGCCAGGCATGGTGGTGCATGCTTGTACCTACCGTACTTGGGAAAGTAAGACAGGAGAATCTGGGTTTTTGGCCAGCCTCAACTACTTAGTGAGGCCCTCTACAACTTGATGAGACCCTGTTTCAAAATAAAGAATAAAAAATCAGGATGAGAGTGTAGCTCAGAGATAGAATGCCCCTGGATTAAATCCACAGCACTGCACTATGATATCTCTCTCTCTCTCTCTCTCTCTCTCTCTATATATATATATATATATATATATATATATATTATATAAGTATATATTATATTCAAATATATTCAATATAATATATTCAATTATATGTCTTATATTCAAATTAATATATATTAATTTGAATGGTTTTACTGAGTGGTAACTATAGGTAGGTAGGGTGTAGTTAGGAGGTAGGACCTGGTCTTGGGGACTTTATCTGTCTCTGGTGTATGCGGGTCTGTCTGTCTCTCCCTCCCTTTCTTCCTCCCTCCTTCTCTCTCTGCACTCTTTTCTTCTCCCTCTCCATCTTCCTCTCCCTCTCTCCCTCCTTCTCTCTCCTTTCTAGCTACCTTGAGTGGCTTTCCTCTGCCACGCCCTCCACCATGATGTCTCCACCTTGGCCTGAACCTTTGAAACTGAGAGCCAAAATAAACCTTTTCTTCTCTAGGTTGTTCTTGTCATGAGTTTTGGTCATGTGACAAAAACAAGTGGACTCATAAGACCGTCATCACCACCATGCATACTTTCTTTTAATCATCAGAATAATCTCTGTGTAGTAGGTATCCCCATTTAACAAAGAGAAAAGTGGTGATTAAAGAAGTTACTTAACCAGAATATGTTTGTTGTTTTCCACATAGATATAAAACAGATTTTGATTTTAAGTTTGGGAAAAAATTAATAAATGTAAAGCAAACATGACACAAAATAGATGGGATATAGTTTTCTGGTCAGTGGAATAGTAGGGATTTGTAGTTGTTAAGATAAAAGTATGTTTAAGTTATAATCTGATTTCTTTGGGATACTAGATGGACATGAAAAACAGTAGGCACTTTCTTTCAATGTTAGGGAATGGGAGCAGAGATGAGAAGGAGGACCATTTCTCTCTTTTCTTGTATGTTCCCTTTCAAGTAGGAGTTCAACTACTGAAAGTCCTGATTTCTGTATTGCTACTTTGCTTATTCCAGGTAAGGGGTGCAACTGTGCTTCATTTAGGAAGAATACTTTGAACATGTTCATCTCTTCTCTTTTTCCTTTTTTGGTCGCAGGATGGCTCCAGAGTACACATTTCCCTTGTTTCTTCCCCAGCATGCCTCTCTTTCCTAGCCAGAGCCCAAAGCCCCCACAATAGGCTTCCATATCTGCCTTCTAATGGAGGACCTCAGTTATAATCTATTTTGGACCTACACTGCTGCAGCATCTCGTGCAGGCCTTGAGCAAAAGCTCGGCAAGGGGACCCGCAAAGGCTGGAGTCCCCCGCGAGAAAAACTAGCCCTTCCCCCTTCAAAAGAATTATTTTAAAATTATTTGGATTAATATATATAATTGGAATTTTATGCATAAGCATTATAACTAAAATAGATGGGCAGTGACATGTGAGAGACTGAGTCAGCAAAGATATTTTTTCCCAAGGATAAAGTTTGGGCCAAAGATTAAGGTCAAGCTGACCTTAGTTTGGGCCAACATATAAGATTAAGTTCAAGCTGACCTTATGATATGAGGCAAAGCATACTTTCTATGATTTATTAAATGTCTGGCACCCTGTCCTGAAGTCTGTTAAAGACTTTTTCTGTCCTTGAAGTTTTTTGCTTGCATGACTGTGGTTTTGTCTATTCTGCCAAGAAAGAAAGTATAAAGATTGTAACAAATCCTGAATAAAGTGGGAGAAGCTGCCATCTGGTCTCCTGTGTCAGAGTCTTCTCTCACTCTCCACCTTGACTCTTCTTTCACCAACACACGACCCCCGACTCCTGCTAGGGCTGGACCCCGGCACTACACTAAACTTTTTTTACATCCTGGCCTTTCATAGTAACATAGGGCCTGTTTCAGCTTCTGCCTGTCATAATTATTATCTTATTTCTCAATTGGTTTAGCACTCAGGTGTGATGGGGGCATTTTTATTTTATTTCTCTCAAAGGCGTCCCTTCCCCCCAAATAAGAAAGATTGATTTTCATAAATTATATTAATTGGTAGGCTGGGCGTGGTGGCTCACGCTTATAATCCCCGCACTTGGGAGGCGGCGGAGACAGGAGGATCGTGCAGGTTTGAAGCCAGCCGTGCTGGCTTAAGAGACCTTTTTTCAAAAAAAAAAAAAAAAAAGTATAAAATAGGTCTGGGAGTGTAGCCCAGAAGTAGAAGGTTTTCCAGGAACTCCAGTACCCCCCCCCCCACACACACAAATTATATCATTTAGTGAGATTTAGGTCAAAGAAGAAGCTGATTTTTTTATACTGTGCTGGGGAGAAGTTTGCTTTTTGAGAAGAGCCAAAGGTTTTAACAGTGTTGACAATTAATATTAGAGCATTTGCTATAGTTAGAAATGAACTCCAGTACCCCCCCCACACACACAAATTATATCATTTAGTGAGATTTAGGTCAAAGAAGAAGCTGATTTTTTTATACTGTGCTGGGGAGAAGTTTGCTTTTTGAGAAGAGCCAAAGGTTTTAACAGTGTTGACAATTAATATTAGAGCATTTGCTATAGTTAGAAATGAGTCTTAGTGCTAAGCTATAAAAACGGAGGCAGTAGTTGCTATGGAAACGTGACAAGTTAGAATAACAGCTTTAAGTGAGAATAAAGGAGCAGAGAGACTAAGACCTACGATTACGTGCTCTGTATAACTACTAGTGATGAATGTTGAGTGCTTCATTTTGCCTGATTAAATTATTAAAAACATTTTTTTCCTTTATACAAAATGAATGGAATTTCTTCTTTGATCCGCGACACTGCTTGGTGCCACAATTACTTCTCACATCTTTTCCAAGGTGGAACTAAAGAAATAAGTGTGTGTTGCTTTATAATCTTACTAATATTCAAGCCTGATCTTTAAAAATCTTGTTATTATAATTAAACCTTTATGTAGAATCTAGGGGGAATCGACAAAGCTGTTCTTTGATGCCCTTTGTGAAATTCCTGGAAGGAAGCTATAATTTTAATATGCATATTAAAAGTTATTCTCCAGGTGCTCCTGGCTGAGAACCAAACAAAAGAAAATGGGCTTCTATTTCAGCAGAGGCCTTTGAATTATAAGAAAAGAAAGGTAATTTTCCTTACTGCAATGGAATATTAAGTTTTAGAATCTCCTTCCCTGGAGAGATTTACAAAGTGAGTAGATGGGTCAAACGTGTGCTGAGTTCAGTGGGAACCAGGCAGTGGGGCAGAGGGGGTGATGCTCAATGTCTTTATTCCACAGTAAAATGAAAATTCACCAGATTATTTCACACTGCCAATCAAATACCTATATTTCTATATATCATTCAAATATATAAATATAAAACTCTCAGGTAAATATGTAAACATTTGAGCACTTTGTATTATTAAAACTACTTAAAAGACTTTGTGTAAATATTATTTTTTTCTCTTGAGAGAAAAAAGGAGGAGAAAAAAAGGAAATAGAGAAAGAGAGAGAGAAAACAAGCAGTGAGGGGCTCTGAATTTATAAGGCCACAGAAAATCAAAGTAGTATATTTCTACTGATTTAAAAATTGCTTCTTAATCTTGTTGGGTTATAAATTAAGGTTTCCAAATTTTTTAAATTTATTCTTTATTGGTGCACTGTGTTCATACATCATAATGGGATAAAAAAAAAAAACTTGTGTAGACATACATGCACACAACACCCAATTAGCCCTTACCCGCTCCCCACCCCGTTCCCTCCCCAACCCTCCTTCCCATGCTTGGCTTAGTGGTTGACATCTACTATTATAGCAATTTATCCAAAATTAACAATGATAATCTCACATAACAGTTTCATTTGTCTGATACCAAGCTTTTGATGACTTAAAGAAAACATATCAATATTTCTTTTTGCTTTCTTTCCTTTCTTTCTTACCAGAGAATTTTTTTCTTTTTTTTTGGTGAAACTATCATACATTTGTTTATTTTTCAGAAAAAATCTATCCTAATATGGAATATGGACTCTAGATACCCAAAACGATCTTGAAAAAGAACAAAGCTAGATGTATATTTTCTAATTTCAAAACAAATAAAGCTACAATAATTGAAACAGTGTAATACTGTTATAAAGGCAGATATATAAACCATTGGAGTTAAATAAAAGCCTAGAGATAAATTCTTTTATATATTGTCAAGTCATTTTTGACAAAGTTTCCACGAACATTTGATGGAGGAAATAATAATCTTTTAACTAAATATTGTTGAAAAATAATAGTTACATGAAAAAGAATAAAATTGAACCCTTACCTAACACCATATACAAAAATAGATAAAAGACCTAAATATAAATCTTAAGACTATAAACTTTTAGAAGAAAATCTGGGTCATTAAACCTCACAACATTGAAATTGGCAGTGATTTCTTGGATATTATTTCAATGGCACAGGTAACAGAAGGGTAAACAAACTCCCTAAAAAATAAAACAATATTGCATATCCAAAGACAATGTAAACAGAGTTAAAAATTACTGATAGAATGGGATAAAATATTTCCAAATGCTATATCTGAAGGTATATTAATATCCCAACTAGAAATCCTAAAAATTAGCAACAATAAAAGCAAACAATTCAACTTAGAGATATGTAAAAGACTAACATAAATAATGAATCTCCACAGATAACCAATCTTAGTTGTCTGCTGGATGGAAAATCTTGTTTCTCTGGTTCTGGTGTGTGTTACCTAATTCTTCTTTGTAGTTAATCTCTTTGAGTATTTTCTCTAGCGCTGGTTTTGAAGACATAAATTCCTTCAGTTTCTGTTTGTCATGGAAGCTTCTTTTTTCCCCATCTAATTTGATAGAAAGTTTTCCTGAGTAGGAAATTTTTGGCTAGAAGTTGTTTTCCTTCAGAGTTTGGAATATGTTACTCCAAGCCCTTCTGGCTCTCATGACTTGGTTTGGGAAGTCTGGAGTGATTTTAATTGGTTTGCCTCTGAATGTCACTTGGCCCTTTGTTTTTGTTGCCTTTAACATTCTCTGCTTGGCTTCCACATTGGTCATTTTGACAATTATGTGGTGTGGGGATCCTCTTCTCTGATCCTGTCTAAAGGGGGTTCTATAAGTTTCCTGGACCTGTGTATCGACCTCTTGCTCTATGTTTGGAAAATTTTCTGCTATTACTTCCTTGAAGAGATTGTTGATCCCTTTGGTTTCACCTTCTTTTCCCTCTTCTATTCCAATTATTCTTAGGTAGCTCTCTTAAAATGGGCCCATATTTCTTCAATGTCAGATTCCTGCTGTTGGATTTTTTTTTCTAAATTAGAAACTATGCGTTCATTTTTTGAGTGATCATCTTCCAAGAGTGAGATTCTATTCTCCATGTGGTCTAATCGGTTGTTTGTACTTTGAATTGAGTCCTTTACTACATTAATTGCATCCTTTATCTCTTTTTGGCTCTCTCTGAATTCTTTTTGAAATACCTCTATTATTTCTACAGTTATTTTCCTGATTTGATCTTCTATAAATCTCTGCATTTCTGTTTTATTGGGTTCTGATATTGTGGGGTTGTGGGCATTCATTGCTCCATTGTTATTTCTCTTTCCCTTGATTTTGGAAGTTTGTGCCTTCTCTGAGTTCTTCCCTTGGGTCACTATGACTTCACTTAAGGTGCTCTGGATCTCGAATCTATGGTATCTCAGTCCCCACTATTCCTTTACTAGGTTGTATCGCAGAGTCACAGACCCAGGGAGTCAATCGAGGCTGCACAAGACCATGGCGGTGCCAGGTTGGGCATTCTCCTATGGTGTGATATCTCTGCCACTGCCACTCCCCCACTGGGTCAAGTCCCTGGGAGTACAGTACTGGGATTTCTCCTCTAGGGGCTGCAATTTGACTCACTGTTGTTGAGTGCGCTGATGGAGCTATAGTGGACTTGGAGAATTCGCTGCTGCTGCTGCCCGTGGCAATATTGCGCCATTGCCATGCCTTTGGCCGTGAGGCTAGCGTATCTCTTCTCTGGTTTTGAGCTCTGCTCTGAGTCCCTGCAGGGTGTGCTGAGCCCAGCCACTGGGAGCTTTAGATGCTCCCTGCGCCGAAAAATCTGCCGAATTCTGCCCAGCTGTTCCGCAGCGGCTCACCTCAGCTTGCTGTGTGCCACTCCTCTCTGGAGCCTGGTAGGCTGTTGAGTGAGTTGGTTTGGTGCCGTTCGGTGAGTTCGCCGCTGCCGCCGGCAGTAAGGCGCTGCTGCTGCGTCCTCGGCCATGTATCTCCTCTCTGGCTCTGAGATCCGTTATGAGTCCCCCTCCTCTCTGGGGCCTAGTGTTGCAAGGGAAGATGGCGCCCGCCACTCCATGCCGCGGCTCCAGCCGCAGCACTGCGGTCTGGTTTCTTTCTGGTGTCTCGTTTTTCCAGCCCTCTTTTTCTCTGTCCCTTGTAATTACATTGTTTGTTTCGCTGCTGATGGTGTTTTCTGGCTATGAAAGGCGCTGATTTTGTGGTAATAGAGATTTGTTGTTAGCGGGGCTCGTAAGCCCTGCTTTTCTCCGTTGCCATCTTCCTTGAAGTCCCTGGTTTCCAAATTTAATTATGTCAATTACTTAGAAAGTAACATCCTGAATTTGTTACCAAGGGGTTGTGTACTATATTCAATTGGATACTAAGTGTGCTGATTAATTTATACCCAAAGTGTTCAAAATGGTGGCCTTACAAACAGGACAGCCTCACAGAGCACATAGTCTCAAAGTGAGTTAAAACTCTGATTTCTGGCTCTGTTGAGTTGCAGACCCTGAAGACACTGGTTGAGAGCATTTCTCAAAGTGGTGCAGGCCTGTAGCTCTCTAGGACCATATTATGAGACTCCCCAGCCATGAGCTTCCTTTCCTACTTCATGCCTCTGTTGTCACATACATGTTATCATTCAGCAGGACCTTGAGTAAAGGATCTTTTGCACTGCAGAAAGCAGAAACAGGTATCAAAATCTGTTCTCTCTTTTATACCTTTCCTTCTGTCCCCTTTATTTAGTCAGCCATTGCCTGGGTGGAGGTGGCCCCTACTTGAAGGAAGTCCACTGATTTGCTGACCACACCTCCCAGGGGTATTTACCACAACAATTATGTGTTCATACTTCTGCACAGTACTGGGCCGGGAGTTTCTTGGGGACAAAGACAGTGTGGTGTGTGCATTTGTGTGTGTTTATATTGTATTCCTGGTAAAAGATCTAGCACAGTGCCAATCAGTGTTTGTTGAATGCACAGATTTATGTAAGAGTAGGCCTCCTGTTTCAGTTCACCTTGAGCAATGCAGAGCATAAATATGAACCACTGATCTGGCACATTATCCTTGTTCCATGAAGTCAAAGGAAACCTAAAGGGAGAAACATTAACATTTAAATTAAAAATACTTATAACTATTTGATTTCCTATCCTGACGCTAATCAGAAGTTGATTTGATTGAAATTGGTTGGAATTATGGCAGCAATTAGGCTGTGAACTTGATACAGAGTTATAGGCCCCACCAACTCATCTGGAGCAAGGAGCACATATTAATACATATACATACATATACATATACATATACATATACATATACATATACATATACACGTGCTGGGAATTGAAGCCAGTTGTATTCTATCTCTGAGCTGCATCCCCCAGACCTTTTTGATCTTGCTACAAGTTTTCATTGAGTTGCTGAGGGTCTCTCTAAGTTTCTGACGCTGGTCTTGAACCTAGGATCCTTCCATCTCAGTACCTTCCAAGTACTAGGATAATAAGCATGTGTCACCATATCTGGCCATACTATATTTTGTTAGTGAGCTGGTATCACCTGAGTTTTTGTCCATTTCTATTTTCATGTAATTGAATTCTATGTGGTGCTTGGAGTACTTGGTTTTTTCCAGTTATAGTGTTACGGTTAGGTATAGAATGTCTCCTGAAGAGATCATGTTTTAATGTTCTGCATTGATATAATTAAGTCATGAGGTTGTAAGCTCATCAGTAGAGAAAGTTGTTGTAATGAACTTACTAGGGGGTAACCTAAGCAGGTGGGGTGTGACTGGAGAAAATGGGTCCCTGGGGGCATGGCCTTAGGGACTGTGCTTCTGTCTTTGAACCCCTTGCTTGTTTGCTTGCCTGCCTCTGGCCTCTGTGATGTGAGCAGAGCCTTAGCTCTTCCTCTCTCTGCTTCCTTCCTCCATGCCCTGAGCTCCACAGACCCTGGCCTCACATAAACGGAACCTTGAACTCTCCCAAACTATGAGCAAGTGAATCTTCCTTCCTCTAAGTTGTGTGGTCAGTTGTTTTGGATTACAATAGTGAGAATATTGACCAAGACACATGGTTACTTAAATTTTCAGGCCATGGGAAACATAGCTACATAGCACAAGATAGAAATTAACTATATGGCATTTTTTTGATAGGTTCATTCATTTTTTTCTGATATTTTAATGAGTATCAAGTTGAGTTTGAGGTCTATAATAGTCAATTAGACATAGTCCCTGCTCTGATGGTATAAGCCTTCTGATGAGGAATAGCATAAATAAGTAGACAAGAAAATAAATGTCTCAGTGTAAATTGTGATATATGATTTTTATGAAAATTATAATGAAAGTGAACAGAACACAGGGAACATTAGCCACATGAGAAGTGACCCTGCAGAGGAAACGATCACGGAGGTGCAAAGGTGCAAAGGTTGGTGTGTTGAGGGTACTGAGGAGCTGAGGGCACATCAGTGTGCCTGGAATGCTGTGGTCAGAGGAAGACCTCACACTGAGATCAGCAGAGCCATGCACACAGGGCTTTGTAGGAGGTAGAAAGATTCAGATTTTGGTCAGTGTTCAAAGACCATTATGGTTGATTTAAACAATGTCATCTTTGGCCCAAGAACATTGGATAAGTTTTAGAGACTGCTCTTGCTAGATGCTTCTTAGAATATATATTAGGTTAAGTTACATTTTCTTTTCTTATAGATTATGGAAAGATAGATTTTTTGATATAAAAATTTTAGGTAACATTAATTTATTAATATGTAGTACATCAGAAAAATGAAGCAAACCTGAGTCCTTTTCAGTTGAAAAGAAGGCAGCATAATGTGCAACTTTCTGTTCTCTCATGGAGACTCGTAAGGTGAAATTATCCACGTGTCTCTGCATTGTCTGCACATGTTGTGTGTGAATCACTGTTTTTTGCTTTAGAATCTTTTCTGTTTGTATAACAAGTAGCCTTGAAAGGTTAGAATAGTTTCTCCATCTGTAGCAAACAGCAGATTCATTTCCCTTCAGAACAAAGGGCAGGTAGCCTCTACTAAACATTATAAAAGACTAGGGCTAGCCAGGCATGGTGGCACATGCTTGTAATCCCAGTACTTGGGAGGCTAAGACAGGAGGATCACATAGGTTCAAACCCAGTCTTCACTACTTAATAAGGCTCTCAGCAACTTAGTGAGACCCTGTTTCCAAATAAAATATAAAATAGGTCTGGGAGTATAACCGAGAGGTAGGAAGCCCCTGGGTTCTACCCCAGCACCCAAACAAACAAACAAACAAACAAAAATAAAAGATGGAGGCCGAGCGTGGTGGCGCATGCTTGTAATCCCTGCGCTTGGGAGGCAGAGACAGGAGGATCACGCAGGTTGGAAGCCAGCCTCGCTGGCTTAAGAGACTGTTTCCAAATAAAAAAATATGAAAAATAGGTGTCTGGGAGTGTAGCCCAGAGGTAAAAGGGTTTCCAGGAACTCCAGTACCACCAAAAAATAAAATAAAAAAAAGATGGGCTGATCAAGCTTAGAGTTTCTCTTCTGAAATGAAACCTGTGGTGTATTCAGCATCTACCAGGGCCTGTCTGCATTGCTCCCAGGGCAAGGGAAACTGACACATGTACAGCACTCATGCATTAACCAAGTCTGTTGTCTCTGACCCAGGAGTCCTCTGTCTTTTGCCAGCATCCATAAAATTTAAAATTGGTGGACTAACTCATTAGCTCACAGGTAGGTAAAATCTCAGACTCTTCACAGTTCTTGACAGATTCTTCAGCAATCTGGGCAGGAGGGTAGAGCACCAAGAAGGTGATACCTTGGTGCTCTGGAGTTGTCACTGCTTTTCTCTTCCAAAGTCACAAGATGAGCTATTCTCAGACAATCACATTTTAAGGGTGACATATTTTCTCTAAAATACATGTGTGAAATCAACTATTAATTATTCTGCTTTGAATATTCTTAACCAAGTGGGAGAATATTTCAACAACAGAAGTAATGTTATGCTAACATTTTAGAATCATCAAGATTGAAAATGTGATACTTGACTTAAAAAAGTGTGGGTATGTTTGAAAGTACAACCCAAGCATCTTTTCGTGAAAAACGCTTATGTGATAACCACTAGGGACTAGCACCCCAGTTTCTCAGGGTTCACATCACTGTCATCATCAAAATGCAGATGGGCTTGGGCTCACACCTTCATCTCCTCAGGGATTGGAGGAGCAGGCAGTGCTGCTGCTAGGTGGAAGACTGCAAGATGCTGCACCTGCAGCTGGGGATGCTCTGTATCTGCACTGTTCAAAACAGTGGCCACAGCTACATGTGGCTACTCAACATTTGAAATTTGACTAATCCAAACTGAAAATTGTTGTAAGTGTATTATACACCAGATTTCAGACTTAGGGCATAAAGGAAATGTAAACTATCTGATTAACAATTCTTAAAATTGGGCATATTTAAAATGGTAATATTTTAGATAGGTTAAATAAAAATACTCTTAAAATTAATTTCACAAGCCAGGTGTGGTGGCGCACGCTTGTAATCTCAGCATTCGAGAGGCTGAGACAGGAAGATCGTGGTTTGCGGCCAACCTCAGCTACTTAGTGAGGTTCTTTGCAACTCAGTGAGACCCTGTTTTAAAATAAAGAAAAAAAATAGGGCTGAGAGTGTAGCTCGGAGGTAGAATGCCCCTCAATTCCATCCCCAGTACCGAACCAAGAAAAAAAAAATCAATTTAACAGCCGGGCATGGTGGCACACACTTATAATCCCAGTACTCTGGAGGCTGGGCCAGGGGGATTGCAGGTTCATGGCTAGCCTTATCTACTTACGCCCTTCGCAAGTTAATGAGAACCTGCTCAAAATAAATAACAAAAAATAGGGTTTGGGTATAGCTCAGAGATAGAATGCCCCTGGGTTCAATCCCCCAGTACTGCAAATAATAATAATAATAATTTGTTTATTTTGACTTCTTTTACTGTGGCTATTAGAAAGTTTTAAATTACATATGTAGCTCTCATTGCAGTTCTATTGAACACAGCTGGTCTAGGTTCTTGCTTTGTGAATGGCAGACCCCAGGTCTGTAGTATCATAACATGCAGCTTATTAGAAAGATAGGATCCCACACTCCACCAAGATCTACTGAATGAGAGTGTGCATTTCAACAAAACCCATGTGACTTGCATGCACATTACAGTTAAAATTAATTTCACAATCCAGGCGTGAATACCACAGTTTCCTAAGACTAGGATTGCCAGATTTAGCCAATAAAAATACAAGATGTTCAGTTAAAATTAGTTTTCAGATAAACAATGAATGATTTTTAAATATAGTATGTCTCAGATATTGCATGGGACAGGAAATAGAGCCCCACTTAAAATATAAAGCTCCAATTTTCCTAATTTTCTGATAAATTATTTTTCTGCAACAGAGTTTCCTCACGCTAAAAATGGAAACTGAGGAACTGGCCCCAGAGACTGGGCTGGTACCAGCAAGAGCTGAAAAACTGAAATTGTACTAGGTAAATCTATATTTGTATATTCTGTGCCCTTTGCCCCACGGTACTTTCCCATCATACCTATTCTCTCTCTCTCTCTCTCTCTCTCTCTTCTCTCTCTCTCTCTCTCTCTCTCTCTCTCTCTCTCTCTCTCTCTCTCTCTCTCTCTCTCTCCTCTCTCTCCTGGGAATTGAATCTACCCCTGAGCTAGAACCCCAAGCCAAGCCCTATTCTATTTTGAAACAGGATCTTGCTAAGTCAAGGTGCACTACCTCAAAACCTGCGATCCTCCTAGTTCAGCCTCCCAATATCATAGGTGTGTACCACCGCAGCTGGCTCCCTTTTCTCTTATAAAATCTGTCCACACCCCTGAAGATGGAGATTTGAGACAGGGTTAGCTTTGAATAAACCCATCTCTTACACCAAATTCTATCACCCAACTTTTATAGATTAGTGAGGAGCAGCAGAATCTGAGATTTTGGTAGCAAAAACATTGATGTTAAATCATTTATTTTTCTGAAATTTGGATTTAAATGGATATCCTATAGTTTATCTGTCAGCCATGGCTAAGACTAAATTCCACCTATCCAGACCTCTCTACCTCATCTTCAGTCTATGTAAACCTTTCCTGAAGTTCTATGTAATCAGGCAAGGATTAGATAGATAAAAGGAGGTATGGAGAGAGGAAGCTGAGAAATGAAAGGATGAAGGAAGAAAAGGATGCATGAGGGGAAGTAGAAGGGTATGAAGAGGCCACATTGAAGATCAGCTTTTTATTTTATGTTTTTTTTGAGGTGTATTTTTTTGTACTGGGGATGAACCCAGAGGCATTCTACCTCTGAGCTACACCCTCAGCCTCATTTTAATTTTATTCTGAAACAGTGTCTTGCTTGGTTACAGAGAGTCTCACTACTTGCTGAGGCTGTCCATGAACCTGCAATCCTCCTGTATCAGCCTCCCAAATCCTGGGATTATAGGTATGTACCACCAAACAGGGCTTATTTATTTGTTTGTTTGTTTTATGGTACTGGGGATGAAACTCAGGGCATTTTACTTCTGAGCAACACCCCAGCCCTATTGTTTATTCTTTATTTTGAAACAGGGTCTAAGTTGCGAAGGGCCTCACTAAGCAGCTAAGGATGGCTGTGAATCTGTGATCCCCCTGTCTCAACCTCCCAAGTACTGGGATTACAAGCGTGCCTGGCCATTTTATGGTTTTTATTAAGAACTTCTTTCCTTCTGCATTCCTACCTCCCCCAGTCACTGTGCTTTATTCACATTTTCCTTATTTTCTTTCTTTCTTTCTTTCTTTCTTTCTTTCTTTCTTTCTTTCTTTCTTTCTTTCTTTCTTTCTTTCTTTCTTTTTTTGTAGTATGGGGGATGGAACCCAGGGGCATTCTACTTCTGAGGTACACGCTCAGCCCTATTTTTTATTTTTTATTTTTTATTTTGAAACAGAGTTTCGCTGACTTGTAAAGAACCTCACTAAGTAGTAGCTGAGGCTGCTGGTGAGCTGCAATCCTCCTGTCTCAGCCTCTCAAATGCTGGGATTACAAGCATGAGCCACCAATGCCCGGCTTATTCTCATTTTTTGAAAGGGTCCCTTGTGCCATGTGAGAAGATGATGTTGAAGAAGGAGAACAAAAATCTCCTCAGAGTAAGCCTTTCTATAATCTATCATCTCTGATATTTTACTTACAAATACCTGTTTCAGAATGACCATCATCAAGAATACAACAACAACAACAACAACAACAACAACAACAACAAAACAAGCAATGATGGAGAGGATGTGGGGCCAAACAAAATCTCAAACTAGCATAGCCACTATGGAAATCAGTGTGTGTGTGTGTGTGGGGGGGCTTCTCAAAAGACACCGTAGAGCTACCATATGATCCAGCTGTCCCACTCCTGGATATACCCAAAGGAATCAAAGTCAGTATTCTACAGAGATACCTGCATGCCCATGCTTATTGAGGCACAATTAATAGCAGCTAAGTCATGGAATCAGCCTTGTGGCCACCATTGAGTGAATGGATAGAGAAAATATAGTAAATCAGGAGTGGTGGCACATGCTTGTAATCCTAGTGATTCAGGAGGCTAAGGCAGGAAAATCACAAGTTTGAGACCAGTTTGGTAACTTAGTGAGACCCTGACTCAAAATAAAAAATAAAAAGAAAATCGGTATAGCACAGTGGTAGAGTGCCCCTGGGTTCAATCTCTAGCAATACTTCCCTACCAAAACATACGCGCACACACACACACACACACAAAAAAAAAACCCTAAAAAACAACAACAACAAAAAACCCCAAAGCACAAATAATAAAAAAAAAATCTTAGGAAAAAAAGGTCCTTTCAGCTATTAATACTTTCAAGTACTTTACCGTTAAAGAGATAAAAGTTCCTACATATCCAAATGCTGACTTTTTATGGGAATCTTTCTTTATAGCGGCATTTTAATTGTATTTTAAAAATATGTAAAATAACCCATATGGATTTTGTTGTACTGCGTTGTGTTGTGTGGTTTTTTTCTTCAAGTGGGTGTGATGGGAGTAGAGACCAGGCAGGACATGGTAACAAGTGTGTACTAGTTAGTTAAGCATCGAAGGAGAAGTTTTCATCTATGAGCTCATTTAATCTTCATAATAATTCCTTAAATATTTTTTTCCCATTCTGCAGACAAAGAAACAAGGCTCAGGAAAGAAAACAATGTGCCTAGTGCCAGAGAGCTCGTACGTCTTCTGCCAGGCGTGTGCTTGAGTGGTGTCTGAATCCAGTCAGTTCCCCTTCACTTTGCCTTCAGAGTTTCCCAGCAGTCATAAATCCAGTAGAAAACTGTGAACTAAGACATATATGTAAATTCAGGTCAGTTCCAGAGATTTTTATTGACTTATTCACCTAAAAGATGCATGTAATATATATATTTCATAGATTTTTGGAGAAACTTTAGTATTTTCCTGAAAAGTAGTGTGAGAATCTTATTAAGAGTTACATGGCACCAGGTATGGTGGTGCATGCTTGTAATCCCAGTACTTGGGGGGCTGAGACAGGAGGATTGCTGGTTCTCAGCCAGCCTCAACTACTTAGTGAGACCCTCCTAAAGTCAGTGAGACCCTGTTTCAAAATAGAAAATAAGAGAAATAGGGCTGGGTGTGTAGCTCAGAGGTAGAATGTCCCTGGGTTCAATCCCCAGTTCCAGAAAAAAAAAAAAATACATGGCGGTATCAAAATGATGCAACTTTCTAAAAAGAGCTTATCTGACAAATATATTTTCTCTAAAAATTTCCTTCCTAAAAATCCTTCAATGAGATGCATAATTGAAAACCTAAATATTGGTTTCATTCTATACTCTAAATTAAGCATCATCAAGTCCCTCCTCCTCCCTCCCCCACATAATGCATCCTGGGAAAGCTTTCCTTTCATTGGTTGAATATACTATCAGTTACATGGCATGAAAAGTACTGCCCCTGCCCTGTTTGCATTATGAATTAGCAGATGTGCTTGGTTTGGAGAACTGATTTATTTCTTGATGGGAAGAAAAATCTTGTTCAGTTTTTCACTTCTTTTTTTATGTATGGGATTGTCACTAACTTTGGAACAGATATTTGCCAGGAAGAATGTAAGGTGAGTAATTGCACATCTTTTAATGCAATTTCTTTGTGAACTTTAATGCAAGTATGAAATTAGGTGGGTTTGTAATTTCTTTATATTGTGGCATATGTACATTTCTTTATGGTCCAAAGAGGATAAATTGGCTACTAAAAGGTTCAAAACAAATGCAGTTTGCTACTAAGATTATAAGATTAGAGTTTGTAATTAAAAGATTAAAACATAATCTTTTATTATAAGATGCGAGGATTATTTGTTATAAATACTCAAGATGCACTGTACTATATGTCACAGTGTAAGTCTATCAGAACATGATTCTTTAAATCAGTGTTCAGGTTTCTTTTATATTTGCAAGTTAATGTTAATTCCACAGTTTCTTCTGCCATTATGTGAGAATGAATTAAGAAAAAAATTAAAACCTCAAAAATATATAACTCCCTCAAAGAAAAGGTGTTAAATCTTTTAATTGGTAGGAGATGGGTAACTGTGTGTGATACACAGTATTTACAATTAACAAGCAAATTTCTATTTTTATTTCCGTTGTCTCCTTGTTTCTTTCCTCACCATCTAAGAGAGCATGTAGAGATTTATTTATTAAAAAAGAATATTGAGAATCTGAATAGCAGTTGATTTACGGCATGCTTTCCGATGACTCATTACGAGCCATCTCAACACATGCACCAGGGACCTGAGTGTGTACACAAAGCACAGCAGCCAGAGGATGGGCTGGCAAAGCTCGTCTCAAAAGAACCCTCAAGTCAGCAGCGGATAAAAGCTGTCAGTGTGGGCATTTACGATGTATTTCTCCTCTTGTTTCCAAATGAATTGGCTTTCCTTCAGGTTTCCTGTTAGCTAGTAAATGAGTTGTTTTTCTTTAGATGGTTAAAGCTTATTAATGTTTTCCTACCAAGTTTATACAGAAGCATCTGATTTGCATATTACACTGAAAAATGTTCACCCAAGAATAAATAAAAACCCCATTTATGTGTTCAAGGCAAGGTTAATGGATTTAAATAATCTACACTTCAGAAACTAGATCTTAGAAATCACATACGTCAATGATAATAATATAGCATGTTAATCCAAGATGAAGCTCAGATATCTCTTGATTGCTATCTTATGAATGTTCTTTCAAGTCACGGATCAAATACTAAAAATATCTTTAAACTCTATAGGCTAGCCAAGATACTTAAGCATCTAGGAAGGGAGATTGCATTTTAAGCTTGATACCTAGTTCCTGAGATTAGAGAGAGTGGGAGTCACCACTCTTAACTTTCCTCATCCCTTCCTCAAACTGAATTTATCCTGTAACCAACAGGAAATCCTGTGTAATCTTTTCTTCCACTTTGATTTCAGAATTTATTGATTTGCTAGTTCATTCCTGTATGTAACACATTTTAATAATACTACTTTCTAATAACCAGGCACTATGCTAGGCTCTGGATCTTTCATGGTGACCAAAATAGGCGCCAGTCCTTGACTTCATAGAATAAGTCTAGTGAAGAGGTACTCATTAACCAAATGATAAATATTATTACAAATAAACACTGGAATGTGTTGTCAATAGCCTCATTGTGGGACCTGTGGATGTATCCATTAATTGATGAGTGGCTAGAGAAAATGTGGCATATATACACAATGAGTTTTATTCAGCCATAAAGAAGAATAAAAGTATGTAATCAGCAGGAAAATGAACGGAACATGAGAGCATCACATAAAAAATATGTCAGATTCAGATAATCAAGGGTTGAATATAAAATGTCCCTCAAAGCTCATATGTCAATAAAGCAGCTAGGTTGAGAGGCAGAGCGTGGCTGGAGATGGGTCCCTAGATGAGTGGTCCCTAGGAGTATGGCCTGGAGAACTGTCCCTGTCCCTTGCCCCTTCCCCATTTTGCTTCTTGGCCACCAAGAGCTGAGCAAGGCTGTTCCTCTTTCACCACGGCCCAAAGCTCTGCCTTCAAGTGGTTCCTGTCCGGGAGTGGCTGATCAAGGACTGACCTCGGGACCTTCTGAAATCAGGAGCCCTCACATAAACCTTTCTTTCTTTAAGATGTGCTTGTCAGGTATCCTGGTCATGGCAATGAAGAGTCTGATGAAAATAGTACCTGCTGTATGTAGTTCAGAGGTTATATAGCGAGAGGAGAATGTACATGTGTTTTGTTTTGGTTGAGAACATGGCTTCCCATGAAAATCTTATTAGTTCAGACTTATGGGTGCATGCAAAGCCTATCTGAATTACAGTTTATTTAAAAAGAAAGATAGCAGCATTATTGCATTAGTAAACATATAGACATTTTTAATGAATAGAACAGAGCCTCAAGCCAGACATATGAATGATAATGTAGCTCATTCATTCATTCTATAAACATCTACTAAATACCTCTATTAACTCGGTACTTTTAATTGACTTGATACATCACTTAGGTAAGATATATTTCACCACTTTTTATTAAGACATTTAAAATTGAATATGTAACCTTTTATCATAAAATATGATTTTTGAATAAAATTAAATTGAAGAAAAATTTAAAATCTATTGTGTTATTAGAAAGCATGAAGCTCTCTAAGAAGTATTATCTGGGCATTCGTTTTTGTTCATATATTCAGTGAGATTTTAACTTGTATTATAAAATTTAGGGTTCGGCTCAGGATATTGAATTTCTTAGTGTTCCTAGATGGGATTTTTCAAAGGACTGATTCATGCTTAGAGGACTGACCCCACTCACAGAAGACTTACTGGAAACGAAATATCTTCCACACAAACTGCTATACATACAAGTTTTTAAATCTTTATTTGTAATAACTCCAAACAGGAAAGAACCTAAATGTCCATTGATACATGTAAAAATAAAATATAGTATATCCAACAATAAAATATTTCTTAGCAATAAATGAACCAGAACAGGCAATAATATTTAAGACTGAAAAAGCCAAACTTTCAGTAATATATGTTATATGATTCTATATAATTCTGGAAATTGCAAACTAATCTAATGTGACAGAAAGGTGCTACTTGCCTGGGACTGAGGGTAATAGGAACATCTCTCCTTTGCAGAAATACTTGGGGAGTGGTATAAATATTCTGTATGATTATTGTAGCAATAATGTCATGAGTATTACCTGTGCCAAACTCAGAATTTGTATGCCTTGCATGGATACAGTTTATTGTAGATAAAGTCTACCTTGGTTAATTGATAAAAATGAGTGAATAATAACATGCACATATGAATTTATTAAGGACAACTAGCAGACATTATTTCTCTAATTTGTCACCTTCAGAATTTCTCATTAGATAATAAAGAGCATATTACAAAGAGCATAATACATTTAATTTGTAATTGGTTGCATGTAATTAATTCTAAAACACTTTACTCTGATATAGATTTAGTAACTCTTCAGCTATAGTTATCTTTTGCATACACATCAAGACATATAGTATATATTCAAATTATTAAAATATTGAATTTTCATGATTGGGATGCATATAGGCCATAAGAATTGTTAAAACAAGGTGTGTTGGCCCATTCTTATAATCCCAGTACTTGGGAGGCAGAGACAGGAGGATTGAAGATTTGCTGCCAGCCTCAACTACTTAGTGAGGCTCTCCACAACTTAGTGAGACCCTGTTTTAAAATAAAGAATAAGAAATAGGGCTGGAGGTATAGCTCAGAAGTAGATCGCCCCTGGGTTCCATTCTTAGTACCTCAAAAAAAAAAAATTGCTTGACCTACATTCTTTTATACTACAGGTAAAACTTATATTAAAAGCACTTAAGATGTCCAGTAAGTAAACTCTTAAAATCTTTAGGAATGTATGACACAATTGGAGATTTAAACACGGAGAATATTTAATGTTAAACAATTATCATTGTTTTATAGATGTAATCATGCTGTTATTTTAAAATCCTTATCTTTTAGTGAGAGATATCTAAATGATATAATTTCTGATATTTTCTTCAAAATAATAGCACAGGGGAGTAGTAGATAGGTTTTTAGTTGAAACAAGACTAATTGTGCCTTGATGATTAATAAAGCAGAATGATGAGTAAAAGAGCACAGAGTGTAAAAATAATTTTAAGACAGGCATGGTGGTACACACTTGTAATCCTAGCATTCGGGAGGCTGAGACCGGGGAGGATTGTGGTACACGGACAGCCTGTTATTTAGTGAGGCCCTCTGCAACTTAGTGAGACCCTGCTTCAAAATAAAGAATAAAAAAAAAACAGGGCAGGGGGTGTAGCTCGGAGGTCAACTGCCCCTGGGTTTCATCCCCAGATTGCAAAAAAAAAAAAAAAAAATTGTTCATAGTTTTATATATTTAAAATAATCCTTGATAAAACACACATATATGTACATATATACATATACATACACATATGAACTTAACAATTTTACTGTAGAAATTTATCTTAAAGAATTTCTCATGGGCATGAACAACCCACAATCACTTTCAAAGCAGTATTCTTATAATACCAGGAAATTGAAAACAACTTGTATTAGTAAACTTTTTTTTTTGAAGATTTAAAGAAGTTTATTAAAAAGATAGAAATACAGAGATAGTTACAGCTCTGTGCCGGAGCGGGGCACAGGGGGGCAATTCGAATGAAAAATGCCCCGTATTAGTCAACTTTTTATTACTATAATGAAATACCTGACAAAGACTATTTATGAAATAAAGAGGTTTCTTTAGTTTGCAGTTTTGGATGTTCCAGGGCATGGTGTTTGCATTAACTCAGTTTTGATAAGGGCTCCATGGTGGGTGGCAGCAACTGGTAATGATGGAGTGTGTGTCAGGAGCAAGCAATCACATCTTGAATCTGGAAGCAGAGAAGGTGGAAGGGCCAGACCTGCTCCTTTTATAACAACTTTCTCTCAAGAACTAATAAAACTCTCACAAAGACAATCATAAATCCTCAATGCCCTCAAGACCTCCCACTACACTCTAGCTCCTAAAGGTTACCTCACTCCCCTATACTCCCCACCCCCATGGACTCTGAAGACATTCAAACCATGTCCAAATCATAGCACAATTTAAATACTTAAAAAAGGAATTTGGTTAAAGGTATTACTGTACAATTTTATGAAGTTAATTCCATATGACATTAAAAATTGTATCAGAAAAATACAATAACATGAGTAAACATTTGTGTTATACTTTTAATTAAGATTTTTGTAGACTCCAAAACAATATGCTAACAAAAAGTTTGTTTTTAAATTTTATAAAAAGTAAACTATAGCTGGGTGTGGTGGCGCACGCATGTAATCCCAGCATTTGGGAGGCTGAGACAGGAGAATCAGGGTTCACGGACAGCCTCAGCTACTTAGGCCCTTTGCAACTCAGTGAGACCCTGTTTCAAACTAAATTTAAAAAATAGGGCTGGGGGTGTCGCTCGGAGGTAGAATGCCCCTGGGTTCCATCCCCAGTACCCCCTCAAATAAATTATATATGTATGTGGTATATGTGTACTTGGGCTTTAACATTAATAATACAATGTAACATAAAATTTTACTATAGTGAAATATTTCAATGTTATGTTTTTAATAGCATTGAGGGCTCTTTTTCTTGATTTAAGTAGATATGTTGAATCAGAAAATTAAAACTAATAAACAGCTCAGTTGCAACTTCAACAAATCTTTATTACAAAGTTAGTAGGAAATAGAAAAAGAAGAGGAAGAGCCCGGCATGGTGGTGCATTGCTTGTAATCCTAGCATTTTGTAGGCTGTGATGGGCGGATTGCAGTTTGTGGACAGCCTCAGCTACTTAGTGAGGCCCTTTTCAACTCAGTAAGACTCTGTTTCAAAATAAAGAATAGAAAATAGGGCTGAGGGTGTAGCTTGGAGGTAGAATTCCCCTGGAGTCCCAACTCCACTACCGAAAAGAGAGAGAGAGAGGGAGAGAGAGAGAGAGAGAGAGAGAGAGAGAGAGAGAGAGAGAGAGGGAGGGAGGGAGGGAGGGAGAGAGAGAGAGAGAGAGAGAGAGAGAGAGAGAGAGGGAGGGAGGGAGGGAGGGAGGGAGGGAGGGAGGGAGGGAGGGAGAGAGAGAGAGAGAGAGAGAGAGAGAGAGAGAGAGAGGATGAATGAATGCAGAGAAAGAGGAGAAAAGCAGTGTCCCTGGAAGACATGCTGGAGAGGCAGAAAATGGAACTCTGCCCTGCTCTGGTCCCAGCCCTTCAATACAGTTTTCTTACTGGTATGTTCTTATCAGTGTTACCAAGACAATGGGCTAGCAACTTATTTCTTAGGCAGGTGATGTCTTCTTGACTCTGGAAAGTGCACTTACTAAGTACAGGGGCCAATGATCTACCTTGTTTTTAGCTCTGTTGTATTGGGCTGTATTGGTTGCCCATCAACTCTGGGTGCTTTGAAGTAACCCAAGAAGTTTACATTTCACCTGCCAAGGCTGGGTCACAAAGAGGAGGGGAACAGAGGCACTGTAGTCAGTGTAGCTATGTGTCACTCCTAAGAGCAAGGCATAAGGCCTTGCTATCTTTACAGTTTCAAAACGGGCCTGGCAGGGTTTCTGTGATCTTAGGGCTTTTAGTTATTTCTATATATTTCTAAGGTTAAAGGCTTCAACATTCTTACTGTGGGTAAATATTAGGACGAAGGGCGGAGGGGAGGGAGAATGTTGGAGTGTAACAGGCCAAGCTGGGCTTCTCCCTTCCTGGGTGCCTGTGCAGCACTCAGACTCTAACTGCCTTTTATATTTTTATTGGAAGTTAAACCAGGGCAGTTTTTCAATATCGGCACATTATTATGCTTTACTGCTTTATTATTTTGTTATTATTTATTATTGGTTAACCTTTGGTGTCTGGCAACACTACTTAGCATATAGTAGGCTCTCAATAATATTTTATGAATAAGGAAAAGGGTTAATTTAAAGTTATTTTCATTTTTAAAGTTTTTGGTATTTCTTTGAAAACGCGTTACTTTTTAAATCAGAAATTCACCACAAAAAAATGAGCAGTTTCAGTAGGCTTAAGATTTTGCTTCTCTACTCTGAGCCATAATAAACTTAAATATACTTCTTAAAACTTCATGTAAAATCTGAATTGTAGACACTTGTTTGCCATTTTTAATTTTGTTTTTTTCCCCCCCAATTTCAGTTCTCAAGCATCTTCAAATAAAGAAGTGGTTAAAAAGAGTGGTAAGACTTGTAATTGCCCTTAAAATTCCTTGGGGAATGGGTAGTAAAGGAGGCTTTTTTTCCGATAGACTTTCCTGGCCAGTGGTGGTTGTTTATACAGGGAGTCCCTCATGTGAAAATCCTGTAAACTGGTGCATTCTAAATTCCGAGACAAAAGAGGCTCAAGCCTAATCTATTAGTACCTAATCTCACAGTGGTTATTACATCATTGCCACTTAACTACATCAATAAACTGATGACATTTAGCCTTGGTACTCACATCATTTTTTATTTAACAGATCAACAGAATAATGGAGATATGAAACCAATCCAGAATTTCACAACAATACCAACTACACAGGTATAGATATGTCAGCAATTTATATTGTAATCTATCTTTAAAAAAAGTTAAACATTCTTCTTTGCTGGGCGTGGTGGCGCACGCTTGTAATCCCTGCGCTTGGGAGGCAGAGACAGGAGGATCGTGCAGGTTCGAAGCCAGCTGCCGCGCTGGCTTAAGAGACCCTGTTTCAAAAAAAAAAAAAAAAAGTTAAAACATTCTTCAATTATGTCAGAGTTACTGTAAAATATAAATAATAATTCTATTAATAGTTAACATTTTTTGCTTGAACTTTGGGTAGGGTTGTATTATGGCATTCTTGTAATTGAGAAAAACGCGAAGTACTTAATTTTACTTGCTCTCTTATGCTTTTATTACAATATTTAGTTTCACTTTATTGCTTTCCAGACAGAATCATTACAGTAGTCAGTTTATCTTTGATTACCAGTGAACTTCGGTTGCTGCTCTTTCTCAGATAATTTTTATTTTATCTGTATTGCATTGGAATAATTGGCTCACTCTTTGAATTTATGTTTTATGGATTTTAATAATATACAATGGCATGTACCCATTAGTACAGGATGTGAACTAACCCTTTAACTTGTAGGAAGCCTTTGTATCATGAACACAAACTCATCTCTTAAGTTTCCTTTTATCTTGTAATTAGGCTCCCAACTACAATCCAAGCAAAGGAGGGCATTTAGGAAAAGAACACTTGAATGCATTCAGCCATCATAACCCTGTGAATGTCTCCATCAATGGAATTTCCTGCATTCTCTTCTGGGCCAAAAGAATAACAATTAAATTTATGAACCAGACCTGGCTGGACATTACAGATGAAGCATTTGGTCAAAAGGCAACAGTGGACACTAGCAACTCAAATTGTAGTGAAGAAAGTGCCACGTAAGTTGATCTCCGTTTGAGGAAGTTCTTGGGTTATTGCAATCTGTTACTGTGAGGATCCAGTAATTTCAGGAAAGAACAGTAGACTCCTTTGAATATAACCCTGACAGTCATCTTTGAAGAAGCACTTAATGCTTAAATGAAAGAATAAGTTAGAAGTTAACTTAAATTTTTGTTATTTTTCACTGCCAATTTTCTTCTTAACCCTTTAGCTAGCTGTCATAATAACTTACGGAAAGGGAAGTTTTTGAAAATGAGAGTTCCCAAACCCATTCTGGGAGAAAAAGGATTAAGGCTTGGTATCATCTCCAAATGTTAGGTGTTTTGTCCCACCGTGGAAGAAATTATCTGCCACAGAAGAATCATTACATGTTCCTTGTGGGTGAAACAGGAGCCTTACTTTAGCCAGGGCAAAAGACTGACTCTAGGTGAGGTTTCTGAAATTGTGAAGCTGTCTGTTTGCATATGTGCAAGGGTACCTTTGTATGATCAAATTTCAGAGAATTTGGGACATTTGAGCATGATTAAAATAATTAGTTTGGTTTGTGATAAGAGATTAAACAGATATCCAATGCCGTTCTCTGTTTTTCAGTCATCCAAGCACATGCATGTATTCTTTTAATGCTTTATATACTTTGGCTGAAAACACTCTTTCTGGTTGTTTACGGAACTAAGAATTGAACCCAGAGCATTCTACTACCTCTGAGCCACACCCCCTGACCCTATTTAAAAATATATTTTAAAAAATCTTTGGAAATAGTCTTATTAAATTGCTGTGGGTCTTGCTAAGTTGCTGAGGCTGGCCTTGAACATGCTACCTTCTTGTCTTAGACTACCAAGTACTAGGATTACAGGTATGGCCTGGGTGAAAACACCTTTTCATTTTTATTTTTATTTTTTTGTGGTACTAGGGGTGGAACCCAGGGGCATTCTACCTTCGAGCTAAACCCCCAGCCCTATTTTTTATTCTTTATTTAAAATAGGGTCTCAATGAGTTGTAGAAGGCCTAAGTAGCCGATGCTGTCTGCGAACCGCGATCCTCCTGTCTCAGCTTATTTCTTAATTTTATTTCTCACCAAAAAATCTTGATGATAGGAAAAAATGGATTATATTAAAATACACTTAAAAGTCATATTATGAGTCTTTGTATCTTGCAATTTAGAATGACTATCTTGTAATAGGGATTTAGGGAATTGTAAGTGTAAGCATCTGAAATCCTCCCAGATTTGTTTATCCTGTTATAGCATGACAATCATAGACTATCAAAGAGATGCCAACACTTGGAGAGCTCAGGACTCTTTTCTCAGGATCTAATTAATTCCCTGCAGGGCTCTTTATTTGCGGTCAGTTGTGTGTAAAAAGGCTGATTGCCTGGGGGTAATCCTGTCTGCCCATGGCTGACAGCCACCCTTGATTGCATTTATCCTGACTCTAGGGAATTTATGGGTAAAACAGGGTACCACAGCTTTTTTTTTTATAGGGATTTGGAGACCTTAGTGACTAATTGCTGGGAAGCTACAGATGGAAAGGATGAAAACTTGACTTGTAAGCTCAGGTCTGCCAGCAAGCTTTGTGACTTTGCAAACAGAACCTGTAGGATCATCATCTGTCGGATGGAGATGATGGCATCTTTCCCTGTAGCTAACAGTCCTTGCATATCCATGGGCACCGTGTGAGGTCTTCACAGGCCTCACTCATATCTCTTATGCCTCACAATAATGCTCATCATTCCTGTTCCAGGTGAGGAAGTCAAGGCTCAATGGTTAGAAAGCTTGCTGCAGTCTCACAGTTTGGATGTTTATGGAGGGGTGTGTGTGTGTGTGTGTGTGTGTGTGTGTGTGTGTGTGTGTGTTTAATGGCATTTTAGTTCTTTCCTCCTGGCCCTGTCTCACAGGGTTATAAAAATGAAATGAGGAAATATATTCATAAACACTTTGAGGACTCATCAAATGCTATTCCAATGAGCAATATTTTCTTCTTTCCTAACAAACAGTGACAAATATACTAGAATGAGATTGTGTCTGATTATCTGGTGGAGAGGCCTCCTAAGCTTTGGTGTTCATGGTACTTAAATTGATAATTGGGCAGGACCTGATATTTTGTCTTTTTGTTTAGCACCCTAGCATTCTCTTCTGGTGAGAGCCAGAGGTGTGAGTCCCCTGGATGCCCACCCAAGAGGGTGAAGGAGGCTTCCCAGAAGGTGAGGTGGCCAAGCAGCAGCAGCTAAGGCTCACTGTGGCTGATTCCCATGAATTGCATAGATGAGTGAGCTGCCTCCACTGTGCTGGTGAGGAAATCTAGGTTGGAAAGGATCAGAATAGGAGTTGCTCAAACAAACCCAAGCAAAGACATAGCCATGTAAGGTCAAAAGCGTGGCTTTAAAAAAAGATGGCCATGTTTTACCCCTTAGAAACAAAATGTTCAGGGAGAGGCAAATTTGGCAGACAGATTTGCTACGGAAGTCTTTTTAAATAGTGAAAGCCCTACAAATAGAACACAATCCCAGCATCTGTGTATATTTTGAATTAAGACAATTATAGTATGAAGAATTCAGAATCTGCAAGAGTAGGGCACTTGAAGAAGTAAAAAAAAAAATCTCTTTTTTCCCAACTCTTGCTCTGGGTTGTGTATCTCCTCTGTGCTCCCAGTTGATGGTACAGTGGTTTGCACTTAAATGATCCTCACTAAATAAATGTTGAATTTGTTTTGTTGAAATAAGGCTTCATGTTTGTTACCCCAAAGCACAGCATATTAATGAGTTTCCTCTGAAACCCAGACTGCTGGAGAAAAGCTTTTGGAAGCCATCAGGCTACTCCCTCAAGAGACGGGGACAGAGATTAGGTGGGTTTGGATGGCTCTGCTCTGAGCTTAAGTTCATTAGCTGAGAGCTAGTTTATGGGTAACTAAGACAATCTGGTTTCTTGGAAGAATAACAGAAATTTTTATAAGAATAAATAACTAGTAACATTTGAAAAATACTATTCAAGAAGTGCATTTTATTTCTTTGTTTTCAGTAATTTGTATCAGACTATAAAATACTCTTAGGGAAAGGGTCTCTTGAAGATTTGCTTTACTGAGAAATATTTTAAAGTATTTGTAAATGAGTACATCTAAGGTATCTATGGTTATAATGTTAGGAAATTAGAATACTATCATTTCTACTTAAATGGCTTATTTTATGAGTATCTCCACAGTGCCCATAAATAGGATTAAGATAAATTTTAGCCCAATCACTGATATTTATATTTCTTGATAAATTATTATAAAAATAATGACCTTTTTGTCCTACAGTGCATTTTGAAGTCTTATAACTTATAGATGCTATAATGACATAGTAGCAGCGTCCTTTGTATATTTAAATTTGTCACATTTTTCTGTTATAATTATTTATATAGCTTCTTATTTTTATTTTTATACCTTATTAAAACATGAAATACAATAAACTATACATATTTAAAGTGTACCATTTGATTAGTTTATATATCTATACCAATAGACCAACACCACAATCAAGATAACAAATAAAAAAAATCAAGATAACAAAATTTCCATCATGCCTCAAAGTTTCCTAGTTTCTCCTTTGTAATTAGTTCATCTCTGTCCACCCCCACCTCTCTGGAAAACTGCTGATCTGCTATCATGAGAGCTTAGTTTGCATTTTTGAGAGGTTTATATAATCACATGGTCTGCACTCTTTTTTAGTTTGGTTTCCTTTTTTGGCATAATGATTTGGATAACCTATGTTGTGGTATGTATCAATCAAATCGGTGTGCCTTTCTGTTGCTGAGTAGTATTCCAATGTATGGATGTATCACAACTTATATATCCATTCAGCTGATAGAAATTTGCTTTCCCTCCAGTGTTTACATAACTTGACAAAGTTGCTATGAATATTCATGTACCAGTCTTTGTAGCAACATATATTTTCCCATCTCTTAGGTATCATTTTATCTAGGAGTAGAAAGACGAAATCATTTGATATGTTTAACTTCTTAAGAAACTACTAACATGTTTTTTAAAGCGATTGTACCATTTTACCTTTCCACAAGCATTATGTGAGAGTTCCAGTTGCTTTATGTCCTCATCAGTTTCTTGTATGGTCAGTGTGAGGCTGCATACATTTTCATTATGTTTCCACATATTTAGTAATTTCTGAACAAATTTCACTGAGGCCTGGGTTAAAAGCTAATGCTTGGAGTTACTAAGAGATTTATCTCTTCAGAGTAATGTGTTTATATGTCAATAGATTATCAAACTCAGGACCATAGAGATATTGTAGGGGTTGAAAACTCCAAGAGGCATGATTTATCTATCTGTTGGGGACAGTTATTTATGCACTGGCCATCTGTCTCCTTTATGGTGAGCTACTTACTCCTCACCCAAAGCTAATTAAATTCTTTTTCTTACATTCTGGGGCAAGTACCCAGCATCTTCCCTCTTCTCTTCCCAAGGAGAATTTATTGACATCAAGGGAGCAAGTCTTTCTCTCCCTCTCAGGAGGCAAGGAGGGAACCACTGAGTCTCTTCTGTATGGGCTTCCAGATTCATAATTTTGGTTTTCTTTATCTCTATTACAAATCTTAATATGTGCAGGATATTTGTTTCTCATCACTTTTTCCCTTAGGGAAAAATTGGGTTGAAAATGAAACTAATGTTGTTATTCCTATGAGTAAGTAATAATCTGTCTCTCTTCCAGGAAATCTTATGTTTACTTTCAGGAAAGTGAGAATAAATATAGGTATTAAAAACCAAGAAGTCCATTTAAAAAAGTTTTAATTATTCTGTTCTCTTTACTATGGTTTCTTATTGTAATTTTGTTTTTATCTTTTCTTAATATTAATGATACTGAACATTTTTTATGTACTTATTGGCTATTTGTGTATATTTCTTTATAAAGTATCTGTTAAAGTCTTTTTATTACTTTGAGATATCTTCTTATTGAGTTAGCAAGTTTATTATATTCTGGATATAGTCCTTTGTGTATACATGTTGGGAATGTTTTCTCCTGCTTGTCTATCTCATTTTGTATATTGTACAAGAAACCATTGCTACCCCAAGATTGTATAAATATTCTTCTATGATCTTATAGTTTTAGGTGTTATATTTAGGCCTATGATTCATTCTGAGGCAATTATTGAGTGTAGTGTGAAGATCATTCCTATTTTTTATTTTTATTTTTTGTGGTACTGGGGATTGAGCACAGGGGCATCCTACCTCTGAGCTCAACCCCAGCCCTATCATTTTACTCTTTACTTATGAAACAGGGTCTCACTAAGTTGCAGAGGACCTCACTAAGTAGCTGAGGCTGGCTGTGAACCTGTGATCCTCCTGTCTCAGACTACCGAGTACTGGGATTATAAGTGTGCACCACCACGCCTGGCTAGATTATTCCTATTTTGATGGTATGTATTGTTTCTCTTTTTTAGGTTGTCTCTGAAGTTTGGTGATACTGAAAATTCCAAAGGTCTTGACATAAGGTAGGTAGGATGCCACGTAGAATATTGTAGTTTCAGCACTTCAGATGAGCTCTATTTAATTTACTCATTCCACATGTGAGTTTCAAGGACTTGGTATGTGCCAAACACTGACTCTTCAAGTGCCATATCAAACTGCAAAGTCAGTGGCCATATGTGAAGGGATTCTATAGTCATGCTTTCTGTAGTTCCTTCCAAAGCACCTATGTTTCTCTACTCTTCAATGGGGGATTTAAAAGCACATGAATGTAGCTGGATATAGTGATACATGCCTGTAATCCCAGTACTTGTGAGGCCAAGACAGGATTGCAAGTTCGAGGCCAGCATGCGATAACTTAGCAAGAACCTGTTTCAAAATAAAAAATAAAAAGGGGTGGGATATAGCTTGGTAGTAGAACACCCCTTCTTTCAATCCTCAGTAATACCAGGTGAAAAAAAAAAAAAAAGAAAAACCCCTAAGAACCTGAGAATGTGACATCTTTTTCATCTGAACAAAGAATAAAAGATGAAATAAAGTTCCAAGGGTTGAGGTTCTTTCTTAAAGTTAATCTTTATAGCTCTTATAATGAACCACACTTATTTAACTACAATAAGTGACTCTGTTATCTGAATTTCCCTACAGGTAATCAATACAGGCCTACATTTTTCTGAAATTCAGTACAGAAGGCTGTATCTGTCAATAAAAGCTTACCTAATTATTTGGGACTGCTTTCAGAGGATGGGGAGAAATTTGAAGGCATTATATTTTCTTCTTATAAAAATGTAGAGCTTTCCTTCCTATAGGATGAACCTTTTAGTGGGGATAAGCAGCATGTCTTCAAGATTACTGGAAAACCAGAAGGATATGCTGGGACATTCTTTCCTAACCTGTGCTCTATGTAACAGTTTTGCTTTGTGAATATATGTATATATAATATTGCATAGAATAAGGGTTATATAATCAACCTAGTCAACCTGTTTAGGAATAACTACTCTTAGAAATTTATAGAGTGAGCCGGATGTGGTGGCACATGCTTGTAATCCCCGCGCTTGGGAGGCAGAGACAGGAGGATTGTACAGGTTCGAAGCCAGCCGTGCTGGCTTAAAAGACCCTGTTTCCAAATAAAAAATATAAAAAAAAAATAGATCTGGGAGTGTAGCCTGGAGGTAGAAGGGCTTCCAGGAACCCCAGTACCAACCCCCCCAAAAAAGAAATTTATAATGTGAATTTGTGTATTCAAGTTTCTGAGAAAACTGATTTTAAGGAATCCCATTGTACTTTGTAACTGTTATAAGCCTACTTTTCCTGTGCTTAACCTTGGAAAGCTTTCTTCCACAGAATACTTGCCTACATGTCAAAGGACACTAGTGTTTCAGTGATCATTATTTAAAAAACATATATAATCATCTCTCAGAGCAACTTTATAAAAATAGAATCTCAATAAGTAACCAGCACCCTATATATCTGATATAGAAATAGGGATTTTTTTTCCTTTGGTGGTGAGTTTCTTGAGTTCGTTGTATATTCTAGGTATTAGTCTTCTATTGGAGGAGTAGCTGGCAAAGACCTCCCATTATGTTAGCTCAGTCTTCAGATTCTTGATAGTTTACTTTGCTGCTTAGAAGCTCTTCAGTTTAATGCAATTCCATGTATTAATCCTAGTTTTAATTTATTGTGCATTGGGGTCTTGATGAGGAAGTTTTTACTTGTGCCTATATGTTAGAGTATTGGTCCTAGGCCCTCTTTAAGTAACTGCAAACTAATTTTTGGGTCATTGATCCATTTTGAGTTGATTCTTGTCCAGGATGAGAAGGTGGGATTTATTTCCATTTTCTACATATCCATAACCAGTTTTCCAACACTACTTGTTGAAGAGGCTATCTTTTGTCCAGCTTATGTTTTGGGCAACTTTGTAAAAAATCAATTGGCTATAAGTGTATGGATTTGTTTTGGAATCTTCTGTTCCATTAGTCTATGTGTCTGCTCTTGTGCCAATACCAGGTTCTTTTTATTATTATGGCTCAGTAGCATAGTTTGAAGTCAGGTATTGTGATGCCTTCTGCATGGTTCTTATTGCTAAGAAATATTTTTGGCTATTCTGGGTCTTTGGTTGTTCCATATGACTTTAACAACTGATGTTTCTATATCTGTGAAGAATGACCACAGCATTTTAATAGATATTTCATTAAATAAGATTTCAAATAATCTTTGGTAGGATGGCCATTTTGATGATTTTTATTATTCCTATCCAAGAGTATGGTACATCCTTTTTTCTTCTAAGATATTCAACTTTATTTTAAAAATGTTTTATAGTTTTCATTGTAGAGGTCTTTTACTTCCTTGATTAGATTTATTCCTAAGTATTCTACTGTTTTTGAGGTTATTGTGAAAATGGGCAAGTGAACTAAATAGACACTTCACAAAAGAAAAAAATACAAATGGCCAATAAACATAAGAGAAAATGTTCAACATCATTAGGAATTAAAGGAATGCAAGCCCAAATGACCCCAATATTTCACCCAATTCCAACTAAAATGTCAGTTATTAAAAAACACAATAATAAATGCTGGCAAGGATGTGAAGAAGTAGAAATTCTGATATATTGTTGGTGGGATTGAAAATTAGTGCAACCACTTTGGAAAACAGTGTGGAGAATCCTCAGAAGGAAATGAACCTGCCATAGGACTCAGCTATACTACTCCTAAGTATGACCCAAAGAATTAAAAACAGATTACCGTAGTAACATATGCATATCTATAGCAGCACAATTCACAGTTGCCAAAGTATGGAATCAGCTGAGATGTCCATCAACAGATGAATGGATTACAAAATTATGGGATATACACACAATGGAATTCTACTCAGCCATAAAAAAAATCATGTCAGTTGCAGGAAATGGATGGAATCGGAGAATATTAAGCTAAGTGAGATTAATCAGTAACAAAAGTGAAAGGTCAGATGTTTCCCCTCCTATGTGGAGGCTAGGGATAAACTGGGACATAGGATGGACTCCAGACAAAGGAGAAGAAACCTTAGTGGAGTGAGGGAGGGGACCTAAATGAAGGAGTCGGAAGTTGGGAGGAAGACTTGAAGAGGGAAACACCTCAGTGGTCATGATGTACATACACATATTTGTCAGTGCCAGTCACAATGTTGTGCATGGGAAGGTGGGGAGGGAGAAGGATGGGGTGGGACATGGGGGAGGGCTCTACAGTACTGTGTACATGTATGCCTCTATCACCCTGGACCTCATCATGATGCATGATTACAATGCATTAATTACAAAGAGAATCAAAGACACACAAGAGAAATGGGGAATATTTTTGATCTGTAATAGCACTTTTTCCAAGTGGAAAATAGCCTTATTAATATTATTATTTATGATAATGGTATATAACAGGTACTGTCATTATTCTGTCTATATTTGTTTGTGCCTCTTCATTTGAAACACTAAATTTCACCTGCTCAACTTTCAATCTTCAGTTTCTGCCAAAAAGCATTTTTTGGCCAAAGGGCTCTACTGCCTCCCACCCCAAGTCCAGGATGTACACAAGTACTTTAAGTACCTCAGCCTTCCTCTCCTGGGTGAAGGAACTCAGAGGCCTTTCCTCCTGGCTCCCAGGCTTTCCATGAGCACTAAGCCCTTCTTGTCCACAGTAGAAACTTGCCTAATAATGTGTGTGCCCTTTTAGTTGTCTTCCCTTCTTCTATAATTCCTCCTTTCTCCAACTACAATTTTTGTTTGTGTTTTTCTTTCTTGGACCTGGGGAATTAATCCATCTACATGTTTTAAATGACTAATTTCTCCTAAATACTTCTTACATTCACATCTATGTCTCAGGCTCTGCTTCTGAAGAGAGCCAAAGTAAACACAGAAAAGCACTACAAGTAGAAAAGTCAGAAAAGAATGGCTATGAAATAAAAGAAAATGAAGTAACTAATAATTTGAGAACCATTTGTAATCACTAATGTTTTGATTCCTATTCTTTCAGACTTCATTTCTATGCAATCACCATTTTTTAATAAAAAGAAAATAATCATGACATGCACATTATAACTTTTTCATGGCTGGAGAATATGCCATCCCAGAATGACTACGGGTAAAGGGTTTGGTGTGAGATTAGATTTGAAGTCCAGCTCCAATACGTACTCTTAGTGAGTTTTTACAAGTTAGTTAATCCCCCTGAGTCCTAAACTTCTTATAATGATACTATCTCATAGTGCTGCAGAAAAGATTAAATTAAATATGCAAGGGTGACTGATACATAGTAAGAGAGGTATTACTGTTTTGTTAAACCACAATTTAATTCTGTGTTAAATTGATGTCCATTTAAGTTCTTAAATTTCTTGCAACACTAAATACATAATCAATAATTGATTCTTACAAAAGAAAATAAAGTTTTCTATGTTCTGTCATAAGAATTCATATTGCTCACTTTGGACTGACCTGTTATTTCTTTTCTTTCTCACCCACTTAGAGGAGGTTCTGGTTTGGAACCAAAGCTTCTTCCCACATCAGTTCCACCACCTGACAAAAGAGGGCACCATTGTACTGTTCACAGACTATGTCCTAGGCCCGTAAATGCAGTGAAAGCACTTTGGGGTAATATTGATGTATAATCATTTTCAGATTCATCCTTGTCAATCACAACAAGTTGTCCAGCCAGAGTTGGTTTAGTTTGCACCGAGTTGAGATTATTTCCAACAGTTCAATCAAAGCAACTTTTAATGCAACTGGCATATATGCTCCGTCCAGTCATTCCTATCATTGCCAACGAGTCAGCAGCCTTCAGCAACATGATGCCCTCCTGTTGCCCAGCGACCCCGATGACATCTCAAGCCTGTGGGAGGTCACTTTTGTTGATTTCCAGGTAATAAACTCACACATTTGCTCAGTACACCTGAGTATTTGATGTTAAAGAAACTCAGTGTTTGAAAACATTTAAAGCAAAAGATGTTTAAGGAAAAGAGGAGTTCACACCTTTAAAATAATGTTGTCATTGTTTTTAATCTTCTAAGTTACAAAATGGATAGAGTATTTCCTCTTCCCGTGGCCTCCAGGTCCCTACCAAGGGGTTGCTTTTACTTCCAGGTCTATCCAGTCACTAATAATTATCAGTGAGGAAAGCCAGCAACCTGAGCTCTGTGGAGCTATGGTTTGAAGCCCAGCGACTGGTACTTCTGGGACTGAGAGATCCTTCTGGGGAGAGGCATTGTGGGACAACTCATTTCTTTCTTTCCTAGAGCTGAGCAGTGATACTATCAGAGCAGATAAGAAGTACATCTTTAGTGTCAGTGACAGTGTTGGCAGTTAAAATAGGAATGGCCCCATCCGCCAGGGAGTCAAAAATATCCCAAAGACCTTGAGAGTATTTGGGGAAGGCATGAGAGTGTGAGAAGTCCCTTTTCACCACCAGAACCATCTCAGTTTGAGAGGCATTCTGTTGAGTGCCTCTATCTTGTTTACCTGTGAGAAAAGTGTAGCTTACTGTTCTAACTCACTGAAATAGCAGGCAGGCCCCTGCACATCCCTTTTAAGGGCACTTTCCAACCTTTTCCATATAGGTGCATAGATATGCATACATATTTACCCCCTCCCCCCACCTAGGCTTGGAGAGGTGTAGTGGTGATGAAGCGGCTGGGGAAAGAAAGGAGCTTGCATCATTGAGTCAGACAGATCTGACTTAAAATAATACTTAGCTACCTGGGTAAGTTTCTTAACCACCCTCAGTTTTTGACTTCTTTTTTTTTTTTATGGTACTGGGGATGGAACTCAGGGGCATTCTACCTCTGAGCTACATCATCAGCCCTATTTTCTATTCTTTATTTTGAAACAGGGTCTCACCGAGTTGCAAAGGACCTCACTAAGTATCTGAAGCTGGCCGCGAGCCTGGATCCTCCTGTCTCTGGAATGCTGGGATTACAAGCCCAGCTGTCTTTTTTTTTTTTTTTTTTTTTTTTATGGTACTGGGGATGGAACCCAGGGGCATTCTACCTCCTAGCTACACTCCCGGTCCTTTTTTTTTTTTTTTTTTTTTTTTTTTTTTGTCTTTTTATTTTTTGAAACAGGGTCTCACTGAGTTGCAAAGGGCCTCCCTAAGTATCCGGGGCTGTCTGTGAACCACAATTCTCTGGTCTCCGCCTCCTGAAGGCTGGGATTACAAACATGTGCCATCATGCCCAACGATTCTGACCTCTTTTCATGACTTCGGCACTCGGAGGAAAGTTTCCAAAATGGTGGAAAGAGCAAAGGTGCACTAAACTACGTTGTGAAATGAGTTAGTCTCCTCCCCTAAATGCACACACATGAGGAGGAATGTTTCCAGACTGAATAAATCCCACTAGCTGGAAAACTCACAGACATTTTCCACTTCGGAAACGGACTGTTGCAGACTCTTTCTCTGGAATGTGCCCCTTTATCATGGCCTTCTCTTAAACTTTACCCCTACTCCTAAATAAACTTCTTATATTCCCCTAAAAAAAAATACATGACCTAATATGTGTGAAATACCCAGAACCATGTCAGGCATGAATTAACAATACTACTTATGAGTTTCCTTTGTGTGTTGAACTCTTATTCTTTATTAAATAATTGTCTTTATTTATTATTATATATATTGTTACTATTAAATAACTGTTATTATTAATTCTACATATTTTATTGTTGAAATATACCTATCCTTCAGGGTATCTGTTATTATCCATTGCATAAATGAGGTGACTGAAGCTCTGATACTTACATGGTTTTTCTTTCTTTTTTTTTCTTTTCTTTTTTTTTTCTTTTTTTTCTTTTTTTTTTTTTTGTGAGTTTGGAGTTGGAACCCAGGGGCATTTGACCTCCAAGCTACACCCTGTGGCCTATTTTTTATTCTTTATTTTGAAACCAGGTCTCACTGAGTTGCAGAGGGCCTCACTGAATAGCTGAGGCTGTCCGTGAACTGCGATCCTCCGGTCTCAGCCTCTCGAATGCTGGGGTTACAAGCATGCGCCACCATGCCTGGCTTACTTACATGGTTTTTCAAAGTGGTATCACCCCTAAGTTGTAAAGGCAGTTGGGATCAAAGAAAGCATATATATATATATATATATGCGCATATATACATAATGCGAACATGGTGGTACATGCCTGTAATCCCAGTACTTGGGAGGCTGAGACAGGAGGATCCCAGTTCTCAGCCAGCCTCAGCTACTTAGGTCCTCCGCAACTTAGTGAGACCCTGTTTCAAAATAAAGAATAAAAAATAGGGATGGGGGTGTAGCTCAGAGTTAGACTGCCCCTGGGTTCAATCCCCAGTACCACACACACACACACACACACACACACACACACACACACACACAGACACACACACACACCAAGGGCTGGAAGCATAGCTGGGAGGTAGAAGGCCACTGGGTTCAACTCTCTCTCACACACACAGCACAGGAAAAAAGGGCAGCGAGGAGGTAATAATAAAAACAAGAAATGATTCACACATAACCTCACCTAATTAAAACAGGAGCATTGATTGATACTTCTACCTTGTTCCAGAAACAGCTTAATTGACATATAGAACTATTACAAGAAAAATAACTTAAAAATAGGCAAACCACTTCGTGCAAATTAGGATGGCTATTATTAACAGCAAGAGCAAGCAAACAGAAAGTAACAAATATTGGTAAGGATGTGGAGAAATTGGAGCCCACGTGCACTGCTGGTGAGAATGTAAAACAGTGCAAATGCGTGGAAAACTGGAGAGTGGTTTCTCAGAATTAAGCATAGAGTTAACAAGGGATCTAGGATTACACTTCTGGGTAAATAACCAAAAATGGAAAGCAGGGAATTGAATAGATAACTGAGCAGCCATATTCATTTTAGTATTAGTTACAAAAGCCAAAGGTGGAACAACCCAAAAGTCTATCAGTAGATGAATGGATAACAGAATCTAGTATGTGGAATCTTATCTAGCCTTAAAAAGGAACACAATTTGTATACACACTACAGTATGAACGGACCTTAAAGACATTGAGTGTAACAAAGCAGACACAAAAAGACAGATATTATATGATTCCATTTATGTAAGGTACTTAGTCATTCCAGGTGTCAGAAAGTAGAATGGTAGTTACCATGGCAAAAATAATGGGGAATTCTAAAAGGTACCTAATTTCAGTTTTGCAAGCTGGAAAGAGTTATGGGGTTGGGTGGGAATTATGGCTGCACAGCAATATGAATGTATTCAGTACCACTGAATTGTACACCAAAAAATGGTTCAGATGGTAAATTTTATGTTAGGTATATTTTTTTAAATAAAAAACTCAAACAAAAAATGGGCAAAGACATGGGGGTAAAGGAAGAAAAGATCAGTTAGAAGCCACCAGTGGGGTTGGTTCTTAAAATCATGGGGACCTCTATCTGCCCTGAGTGGATGTGGTATGGTAATTTATCTGAGAAGTGTTGGAGCAGCCAGTACAAGAAAGAGTTGCATGTTCAGTGGTTCCTAAGACCACTGTTTGACTAAAGTTTGCTTGTGAGGAGTCATTCTTCCCAGTATTGTGCAACATGTGCATTCTCAACAGCACCCTTAAAGTAAACACAGCATTGTGTGTTATGGATGAGCCTTGTGGCAGCACCTGTAACAGACGACAGAGTGCAAGTTCTGGCCAGGGCAGGGAGTGTGGTGATGGTGGTTGTGTTATGTGGTCAAAAGGCTGCTTTCCACATATGCAGACTTGCTGGCTCAATAAAGTATAATTGTCCCTCACTATCCACAGAGGAGTGTTTCCAGAGCTGGCCCCTTCCTGCCATGGATACCAAAATTCATGGATGTGCAAGTCCCTTATATAAATGGCACAATATTCGCATATAATCTGTGTATTGCTTTTCATATATACTGTCGATCATCCCTAGATTACCTAAATAACTTATGCAATGTAAATAGCTGTTATACTATGTTGTTTAGAGAATGACAGGAAAAATGTCTGTACATGTTCAGTACAATTGTTTTTTCCAGAATATCTTCAATCCACAGTTCAAGAATATTTTGATTGCCATGTGGGCCCCGCGGATGCGAGGGCCGGCTGTACAGTGGTGTGGCACATATGGCCGACTCGAGGCTGTCAGTGAGGGGGCCAGGAGGGTCTGTGGAGCCAGCCTCATTAAGAGCTTTTAAATTCAACTCCACCTGGTTTTGTGCTTTGAAGTAAAAGCACGATTAAGGGTTACTGGGTCTTCTAATTCGAACAGAAGCCAGATAGCTGGATTATTTGAGGAAATTTTTAGGGTATTCATAACCCTGGGTCAAACAAGGCTCACCTTGTCCAGAATGTGTCCAGAATGTGACATACTTGCCCTCCACCAGGTTCTGTGAAGAAGCAAGGAGCATCCACTGAGGATGTTCTCTGCCTGGAGTTGCAGTCTTAGATTCAGTCTTTCCTTGCCATTGAGGAACTCCACTCTTCGGGCCCTGGTCTGAGGACAGGACCGTTCTGCACCAGAGGGGCAGGCTGAGGGTGGCAGAGAAAGGCCCAGGGTCTCTTTCTGAAGCTATTTCGCATTCAGTCTAGCGCACAGACAAGTAGGAGGAGTGAGGCCTCAAAGCCGATGTCATGATGAGTGGCCACAGTGATTGTAATGTAGGGAAATGCCAAAATGCCCACTTACATCATAAAAATGAATTCTCAGTAAAGCAATCATGGGCAAGAATTTTTTTTGATGTATCCTTTCTAGACCAGGTAGGTGACTGAATTAGGTGATGCTGTGTACAGTTCTACTCTGCAAGCCAGGTAACCAGGTCAGCCTTCTGCAATGCTAGTTCTTGTTTTCTTTCTTTCTTTCTTTCTTTCTTTCTTTCTTTCTTTCTTTCTTTCTTTCTTTCTTTCTTTCTTTCTTTTTCTCTCTCTCTCTCTCTTTCTTTCTTTCTTTCTTTATTATTTCTTTATTATTATCTCTTTATTATTTCTTTATTTCTTTATATTTTATTTTATTTTTTTGTGGTACTGGGGTGGAACCCAGGGGCTTTTCTACCTTCAGGCTATACTCCCAGACCTAATTTATACTTTATTTGGAAACAGGGTCTCACTAAGTTGCTGAGAGCCTCACTAAGTAGCTGAGGCTGGCTTCGAACCTGTGCAATCCTCCTGTCTCAGCCTCCCAAGTGCTGGGATTACAAGCGGGCACCACCATGCCCAGCTAGTTCTTGTTTTCAAGCTGTTGCTTTGTGACCCTATCTCTTTCATTTTGACAATAGCATTAAAATACCAGGGCCTGTTAACAATTTGAACATTTCCTAGTTCCAAGTAATGAAACCACTTTATTTGCACATATGAGAAGGCTTTTATTTCTATTCTTGGGGCAGGATGCAAAGAGGGTCTAGTCTATAGCTTTTCCAAAAATGGTAACAAGTATATATGGTAGAGTAGTCCACTCTTATCCAAGGTTTCACATTCTGTGGTCAACCACAGTCTGAAAATTTTAAATGGAAAATTCCAGAAATAAACAATTCACAAATTTTAAACAACTTTTATTACTATATATTATAATTGTTCTTCTTACTATTATTGTTGTTAATTTCTTATTTGTGTCTAATTTATAAGTTAAACTTTATCATAGGTATGTATATATAGGAAAAATATAATGTATACCCTTGGTATCTATGGGGATTGATTCCAAGACCCTATACTGATTCCAAAAGCCATGTGTGCTCAAGTCCTTTATATAAAATGCCATGGTACTTGCATATAACCTCCTCTTTATACTGACAATCATCTCTAGACCACTTATAATACATTGTGTTCTATATAAATAACCATTATATGATATTATTTAAGGAATAGTGAAAAGAAAAAATGTAAAAATATTTATGTGTGTGGTACTAGGGATTGGAACCAGGGGTGTTCTACCACTGAGCTATGATCTAGCCTTATTTTAGGTTTTACTTTTAAATAGGGTTTTGCTAAGTTACTTCATGCTGTCCTTGAACCTGCAGTCCTTCTGCCTCAGTCTCCTAAATACTGGGATTATAGGCATGTGCCACTGAGCCTGGCAAAGACACAATCTTTAAAAAATATCTGTCATTGAGCAGAGCATAGTGGCACATGCCTGTAATCACAGTACTTGGAAGAGTGAGACAGGAGGATGACAAGTTTGAGACCAGCTTCAATACATTAGCGAGGCTCTGTTTCCAAATAAAAAATAGAGTTGGAGGTGTAGCTTGGAGGTAAAATCTGAGTTCAATCCCCAGCAACACACACACACACACACACACACACACACACACACACACACACACACACACACTTGTCACCTGCCCTTAGTTGGACCCACAGGTGCAGGACCTATGAAAATGGAGGGTCAACTGTCCAGAGTTTACTACTGTAGTTTCAGGCATCCACTGGGGGATCCTGGAACATACCCCTGTGGATTTGAGCAGATTATTATCTAACTGATAAGAGGGAGAGATATTGATGGGAAGAAGAGACTACTCAGGACTACAGAGTCATAAACTGAGTCTGAGTCTGAAGTCATGCTGCCCCAGCTTGAATAACACCCTTATGCAGTTATTGTTGTGTGACTCTGGGAGAATTACTTAACTTTCCTGTGCCTCAATTTTCTCATCATAAAGTATTAGTAAAATAGTAACTTGTTCACAGGCTCTTTTGAGTGTAAAATGAGTTAAAGCAGTGTCTGCTACATAAAAAGCCTTACAAGTGTTAGCTTTTATTTTTATTTATGTTTTACCTCATCAGGAATCATGATGTCCTCTCCCTTAAAAGACTCTTTCTATTTCTTGTCAGTAGAATCAAAGGCAGAGGAAGTAAGACTTGAAGTCTTTGTGAAACTTATACTCACAATTATAAAGTTTAGAGTGTGCTCTGGATATCAGAGACACCACAGCAATTGCGGTTTTGCACAAACTAGACTATTTTTTTTAAAGAATCAGATTAAAAGAGGTTTTATTTCAAGAGGTTTAAATTTCATGAGCCCCTTAAGTATGACAGCCATACACTCCAGAATTTCTAGGTCAGTCCTGAATTGAAATCAAGTTTCGCTGACAGTCATATTTGTCAGATCATGTATGCAAATATGATGGTAATGTATTAAATATGGCTAATCAGGTCCCAGAATCACGGGCCCAAATGGGAAGTAGATCTTGGGAGAGAAGGCACAGGTCACGCCAGCTCTTTTCTTTCTCCTGACAGATCCAAGGCTTCACCGTCAGAGGGGGGCAGTTTGCCAAAGCCCGAGACTGCACCTCCTCCTCCTCGCCGGCCATCCTCCTCGGCCTGGCCATGTCCCTGATCCTGCTGCTGGTGCTGGCCTACGCGCTGCACATGCTCATCTACTTGCGCTATCTGGACCGGCACTACGAGTTTATCACCTCCCCTGCTCACTTCCCAGTGCTGAAAGCAGGAGACATGGCAGAGGAGAAGGAGCTGCTCAGGAGCCAGGGAGCCGAGTGCTACGAACTGAGGAGCCAGCAGATCTGTAAAATCTACGTCTAACAGCACGGGCCTCCCTCTCCCTCACCAAGTCCACAATAGACCCTGGGCCTCCATCTCCCTCATCCACTCCACAATGGGCTCGGAAAGGAGTTGTCTCTCTTTTGTGTTGTTTAACTCATAGATTGCATAATTAAAAAAGAAAATACACAATGAATTGGTTGTGAAGCATCCACTGGCTCACTTAGACTTGGGATAATGAAAAGGTGTATCAAGAATCCCACAGAGGTAAATAGGACTGGTGCCCCTAAGCTACCTTAAAAGTGAAGGGATGTTTCAGGTGAGGGATATGAGGGCGGGGAGAGAGAAAGAGAGAAAGAGAGAGAGAGAGAGAGAGGTTTTGAGTGTGTGTGTGTGTGTGTGTGTGTGTGTGTGTGTGTGTGTCTTAGGGTCCCTTGGCCCTCCTTGCCTCTGCCAGTTTGGATGTGATAAATGTTAAAATAATAAACAGAAGGTTATCTAGAAGTTCAGAATTTAAGCTGTTTTATGCAGTAATTTTCATTTTTTTTATAAATTAAGTCCCAATTTTACTCTCTCTTTCATACGTTTATACTTTTACACATATTTGGATGTAGCTCCTCCATTAATCAACCTCAGCCTTCTTCCTCTTCTATCCTTCCATTCTAGCTTTGCTGAGGTTTCCCCTCCATTATCTGGAGTCCCTCTGGTATCCCTAATACTCCCTAGCTTGAGCAAAACATATGTTAGAGGAAACATATGTCCCTTCCCTTTCTCTGCTTGGCTAATCTCACTTAACATAATGTTCTCCAGGTCTTTCCGTCTTCTTGCAAATGACCCGATTTTGTTCTTTATAGCTGAGTAGAATTCCATTGTGTATATTTTCCATAATTTTGCAATCAATTCATCTGTCAATGGTGACCTAGGTTGGTTCTATAATTTGGCTATTGTGAATTGTGCTGCTATGAACAGGGGTATGCATATGTTACTGTAATTCTCTGGTTTCAACCCCCTTTGGAAAGATAACCAGGAGTGGTATAGCTGGATCATATGGTGGATCCATTCCCAGTTTTTTAAGGAATCACCACACTGATTTCCATAGTGGCTGAACTAGTTTGCACTCCCACCAACCGTGTAAAAGAGTTCGTCTTTTCCCACATCATTGCCAGCAGTTGTTGTAATTTATTTCTTTATGCTTGCCACTCTGATTGGGGTTCCAAGACTCCAAAGCACAGGAAATTAAAGCAAGAATTAACAAGTGGGATGGCATCAAACTAAAAAGTTTCTTCTCATCAAAGGAAACCATCAAGCATCTAAAGAGAAAGCCTATAGAATGGAAGAAGATCTTTACCAGCCACCACTCTGATAGAGGGCTGACATCCAGAATATACAAAGAGCTCAAAAGACTCTTCACTAGCAAAAAAAATAATAATAACCCAGTAAATAAATGGGCAACTGAACTGAATAAACACTTCACAAAAGAAGAGATACAAATGGCCAATAGATACATGAAAAGATGTTCAACTCATTAGCCATCAAGGAGTTGCAAATGACAGCAAAGTTTCTACTAGAACAATCTCATCTGGAGCATCTGTTTTGGCTGCATTGTTATTGGCTGTGAATGTAGGTTTGGTTCCAGCCCTCTCAAAATTATTTAAAATCACAATACTCAGGAGCTAGGCATGGTGGCGCACACTTATAATCCCCGCGCTTGGGAGGCAGAGACAGGAAGATTGCACAGGTTTGAAGCCAGCCTTGCTGGCTTAAGAGACCCTGTTTCCAAATATAAAGTACAAAATAGGTCTGGGAGTGAAGCCCGGAGGTAGAAGGGTTTCCAGGAACCCCAATACCACCAAAACAAACAAACAAACAAACAAACAAACAAACAAACATAAAATCACGATACTTTAAATTTCTTTTTGTTGTGATATCTAAAGTAGATTCTTTAGATATCTCAGTTGAACTATGAATCCTGATTTATGTAGTTGTTAGTACCAAAATGACTGCAGGGAACAGATTCTCAAGAAAATGGGAATCTAGGATTAATTATTGGATACTACTTGGACTAGAATTAGTGGAGACTTTGTCAACATTAGAGAAAGATAAACTGATAACCCATGCCATTTAGTAATGGAAATTAGATTTTCATTGCTGTTGCTTTGGAAATAAAATTGGCTGTCTGATAGTCTATAGGTACATAAATGGTAAACATAACTCATTGTTCAAACTAGCATCCTTATCTTTGTGTGTGTGTGTTTGTGGTGCTGGGGATTTAACCCAGGACTTTGAGAAAGCACTTTAACACTGAGCCAGCCACATCCTCACTACATAAGGATACTTTTGAAAGTGAAAGGGAATTTCTTTAAAAATTCCAAGACCCCAGATGTGGAGTGCCAGGCAAACTGGGATATAAAGTCAGCCTAGGCATGAATGATGTCCTATAGGCTAGTCTGGCTCTTTCTAACTGTGCTGGATGGTTTTTAGAAAGAAAATAATAATTCAGGATTTTAAATTCACATCTCAAGACATGGTCAAAGATCTGGGGAGTTTCTATTAATGCCAAAAAGGAATCCAGTACCTCTTGTTAAAGAGCTGATATATATTTAAAAATAAAACTCAGGCCTGATCCTGCAAAATGCTAACGTGTATTAGAGGTGGAATTCACACCTTTGCCATGTATTTTATGTAAGTATGAGAATATTGATGACAATAAAGAAACTTTGGAAATATAAATGGCAACTTTGGGAAGATAAGAACAACTTTAAAAATACTGAATTCTCAAACGCCATACTCAGTTTCTGTTGCTAGCAGAAACCACCCCATGTGAGATGCAATTGTGCCTGCCTTGCTTAAAGACCCTGTAGTAAATTCACCAGAGATGCTACTAAGCCAGGGAGTGCCAATTTCCCTCATTGCCTTTAGGCAATTACAGGTACATTCTACCATATTCTAGGGAGCCAACTGCAAAATCAAATCTGTGAGAAGAGAATTGTGAAAATAGTTTTGCTAACTTATATAATAAAAGAGTTGAAATAATATATAATTCTGAAGGTGCTGAACTAGAGAGAGGAAGAGAGAGAAGTTTATAATTTTAGATTGGACTGAATTGTTCCATATGGATTCTCTTACCAGAGATGTACGATTAAATGTGCTGCTTTGAGAGCTTCTAATGATTTACTCAGTTTGTTGATTAGAATCTAGATTTAGTGGTGGCATACATTAAATGAAGCAGAGATCAGAAATGCCTTGGAATTATAGGAGGGAAGAAAATGAACCTATTAACCTAGAGAATTAGGATATAAAAATTGATTTATCACGTGTGAACCATTTTCCTTCCCTGTAACTTTTTACTTGGTGAAGCCCCAAGGGACAGTCCTTTTGTCCTACTGCAGACAAATACATTGAAAAAAAAAAGTACCAGCATTTCTGAGAAGTCCTCTGAAGGCCATGGATGAAGGAATGAGATTCTACCTTTGAAATGGAATCCTTATTGTCAGTAGGATACTGAGATCCTAGAAAGGCAGAAGTCAGATCATATCAAAGTAACTTCAAAGGGCTGAGGGTAAGAGTGTTAATCAGATTAGATTGTATGTGTTGATGCTAAATTGATTAATACCATACCTGGCTAAGTGGTCCACTGTAGCACTCTTTGATCTGTATAATTAGAATAGTGATAAAATCTAGATCTGGTGTAAAAAGTCTTACTTTAGACATCATGGTAGATTCCCAGAATTAAATGTGTTCATTCCTCTTAAGAAAGAGTTCTTAGTCTTTACGTTAAATGTTGAGAATTGTCACGAGTGATTGTATGTTTGTCATCAAGAGGTAGCTATCTTTTGGCATCATCTCTAGTATACTCTGACCTTCAGATAAGTTACACTATTATTATGGGTACCTTTACTATTGACCCATCAGATATGTGGCTATTTTTTTTTTTTTGAGCATATGGATTTTATTATTTTTGCTATGATTAGACTGAAGTTTGAAATGAAACATAAAATGCTACCCTTTACAAAATATTTTCATGCATAGATACTTCATTTAATCTCCAAAAGAATTATGAAATGGGGTACTTTTATTTTTCATATTAAAATGGGGATTCAAAAGTATTACATGGTTCCACATAATCTTAGTATAACTCTGAAAATGGTTATAGATGGTTCATAAAATGAGCACCAATTAATGGTATGAGAAAACCCTCTGGTAATAACATATGAGTTGTGAACCTTTGAAATTAAGAATGTCTTTTTGTTTTACTTTTGAATGCCTTATTTGAAGGAGTCACTCTTTACTTGGGTGGTATTTTGATTTTCTGTGACCACATAAAAGGATTGTTATTTTCTGATAGTAAGATATTTATTATAGTTTTTGAAGGGAAATAGGAATTTTATCTAACTACATTCTGAAAATTTGGCAGGTCCTATGTTATAGTAAACAATTATAATGCTACAAAAATGATGAGCTGTTCTAATCTACCTCCTGGATCTTTTGCAAAATTTGACTTTATGATAAATTGTTTATCCTAAAACTGACTCACATGAAAAAAATTCCAAAAATAATGTTTTGTTTTCCATGGAAACTTTTAAAGAAAATTTAAAGGAATTTTCATAAAATTTAAAATAATTTTATAAAGGAAGCTATACAATATTAGAATTTAGCCCTTGAAATATCAGTTTCATTGATTTTAAGCTTGTCAGTTAATTAATATGTAAATTGATTGGGAAATGGGTCTTTAATTCCAGTTATCATTGTTTTATTTATTTTTTTTTATTTATTTTTTTTTTATTTTATTGGTGCACTGTATTCATACATCATAGTGGGATACAAACTTTTGTAGACATACATGCACACATCGCCCAGTCAGCCCCCACCCGATCCCCACCCCATTCCCTCCCCATCCCTCCTTCCCATGCTTGGCTTAGTGGTTGACATCTAGTATTATAGCAATTTATCCAAAATTAAAAATGATAATCTCAAATAACAGTTTCATTTGTCTGATGCCAAGCTTTTGATGATTTAAAGATAACATTTCAATATTTCTTTTTGCTTTCTTTCTTACCAGAGCATATTTTTTTCTGTTTTTTTGGTGAAACTATCATATATTTATATATTCATTTTTCAGAAAAAAAATCTATCCTAATATGGAATATGAATTCTAGATACCCAAAACGATCTTGAAAAAGAACAAAGCTAGCAGATATATATTTTCTGATTTCAAACCATATAAAGCTACAATAATTGAAACAGTGTAGTACTGTTCTAAAGGCAGATATATAAACCATTGGAGTTAAATACAAGCCTAGAGCTAAATTCTTCCCTATATTGTCAAGTTATTTTTGACAAGGTTTCCACGAACATTTGGTGGTGGAAATAATAATCTTTTAACTAAATATTGTTGAAAAATAATAATTACATGGAAAAGAATAAAATTGGAGCCTTACATAATCCCATATACAAGTATTAACTCAAAATAGATAAAAGACCTAAATATAAATCTTAAGACTATAAACTTTTAGAAGAAAATCTGGGTCATAAAACCTCACAATATTGAAATTGGCAGTGATTTCTTGGATATGATTTCAATGGCACAGGAAACAGAAGAATATACAAACTCCCTAAAAAATAAAAAAAAATATTGTATATCCAAAGACAATGTAAACAGAGTTAAAAGTTACTAATAGAATTGGATAAAATATTTCCAAATGCTATATCTGAAGGTATATTAATATTCTAACTAGAAATCCTAAAAATTAACAACAATAAAGGCAAACAATACAATTTAGAGATAGGTAAAAGACTAACATAAATAATGAATCTCCACAGATAACCAATCTTAGTTGTCTGTTGGATGGAAAATCTTGTTTCTCTGGTTCTGGTGAGTGTTACCTATTTCTTCTTTGTAGTTAATCTCTTTGAGTATTTTCTCTAGCGCTGGTTTTGAAGACATAAATTCCTTCAGTTTCTGTTTTTCATGGAAGCTTCTTATTTCTCCATCTAATTTGATAGAAAGTTTTGCTGGATAGGAAATTTTTGGCTGGAAGTTGTTTTCTTTCAGAGTTTGGAATATGTTACTCCAAGCCCTTCTGGCTCTCATGACTTGGTTTGGGAAGTCTGGAGTGATTCTAATTGGTTTGCCTCTGAATGTCACTTGGCCCTTTGTTTTTGTTGCCTTTAAGATTCTCTGCTTGGCTTCCACATTGGTCATTTTGACAATTATGTGGCGTGGGGATCCTCTTCTCCGATCCTGTCTAAAGGGAGTTCTATAAGTTTCCTGGACCTGTGTATCAACCTCTTGCTTTACGTTTGGAAAATTTTCTGCTATTACTTCCTTGAAGAGATTGTTGATCCCTTTGGTATCACTTTCTTTTCCCTCCTCTATTCCAATTATTCTTAGGTTAGCTCTCTTAAGATGGGCCCATATTTCTTCAATGTCAGATTCCTGCTGTCGGATATTTTTTCCGAGATTAGAAACCATGCGTTCATTTTTGGATTGCTCATCTTCTAAGAGCGAGATTCTGTTCTCCATGTGGTCTAATCGGTTGTTTGTGCTTTGAATTGAGGCCTTTAATTCATTAATTGCATCCTTTATCTCTTTTTGGCTCTCTCTGAGTTCTTTTTGAAGCACCTCTATTATTTCTACAGTTATTTTCCTGATTTGATCTTCTAGAAATCTCTGATTTTCTGTTTTATCAGGTTCTGATGTTGTGGGGTTGTGGGCGGCATTCATTGCTCCAGTATTATTCCTCTTTCCCATGATTTCGGCCTTCTCTGGGTTCTTCCCTTGGGTCACTATAACTTCACTTAAGGTGTTCTGGATCTCGAGTCAGTAGTATCTCAGACCTCACTACTCCTTTACTGGGTTTTATCACAGAGTCTCTGACCCAGGGAGTCAATAGAGGCTGCTTTAAACTATGGGGGGTGCCAGGTTGCACGTTCTCCTATGGTGTGGTATCTCTGCCACCACCACTCCCTCACTGGGTACAGTGAGTACCTCAGTGAGGTACAGTACTGGGATTTCTCCTCTGTGGCCCACAATTTGACTCACTGTTCTTGAGTACGCAGATGTAGCTGTGCTGGATTCGGCGAATTCACTGCTGCTGCCGCCGCCGGTGGCAATATGGCGCCGCGGCCACGCCCTCGGCCATGAGGCTGGCGTATTTTTTCTTCTCTGGTTTTTATTTCCACTCTGAATCCCTGCAGCGTGTGCTGAGCTCAGCCACTGGGAGCTTTAAATCCTCTCTGCGCCGAAAGATCCCGCCTGGCTGTTCCGCAGCGGCTCACCTGGCTTGCTGTAGCCGTCCGATGAGTTCGCCGCTGCCGCCGGCAGTATGGCGCTGCTGCCGCGTCCTCGGGCGCGTGTGTCTCCTCTGTGGCCCTGAGCTCTGTTCTCAGTCAGCTTTCTCTCTGGAGCCTGGTGGTTTTTTTGTTTTTCTGGTGATGGTGTTTTCTGGCTATGAAAGGCGCTTGTTTTGTGGTAATGGAAATTGGTTGTTAGCAGGGCTCTTAAGCCCCGCTTTTCTCGGTCGCCATCTTCCCGGTATCTCCGCTATTTGTATGTAATTGTTACTGCAGCAGAAGCACATCCTAAGAGATACCTGTCTCCTTGACAGGTTTGAGACAATATGGAAAAGAAAGTGTCTTTTGATTTAAGTAGGAGTTGGCCTGGTAGGGAAGGCGGAGAAGGGCAAACTTGGCAGAAGGAAGCACATATGCAAAGATAGGGCTCTGTTATGTGTGGGAAACTATAAACACATGCACATAGGAGGGTGCAGAGAATGTATTTAGAGGAATGAAGAGGAAGAACCTGGGTATGGAGAGAGGGAACAGATCATTCTGTTCAAATAAAGACTTAGAATCTTAGTTGTAAGTGATAGGCCCTTCAGAGATTCTTAGGTGGTTTAGAGCAAGATGATTATATCATGTGTAAGGGTAAATAGAGACAGAAATTCCGATTGGGAGGCTACTGCAATAGTTCAGGCAAAATCCTAATAGGACTGAACTAAGACAGCAGGTTGGCAGGTAGGAGCTAGAAGAATCAAGATGCTGACAGCCAACTGGAAAGTCACAGATGACTGGGTCTGATTTGACCAGTGCAAAAATCACAATGCCAGTTTCTGCAATTAGATAAGGGATAAAAAAGGTCAAGGTGAGAGCAGAAGGCCCCAGTAGGCAGTGCAACTAGAAGGTTTAGTGTTTAATAGGGATCTAGGGAAAAATAGAGATTTACGAACATGGCAGATGTTTTCAAGTGTCCCACTCATATTTCTTTGGACTTTATCATGCGGTGCATCCTGGGCCATCTTTCCACTGCCACTACCTGTCCTCCTGGGCTTCCCCATCTATGTTCATGGCAAGCTGAAAGTGAACCTCAACCAAGACCTTGAAGAACTGTGTGTAAGTACCCCAGCTCATCTGCCTCTCTTCTGGGATAATTGTGGACTGCTTCCTGGAGCTCTCCAGCAGGACTAAGCTCTTCCACCCATTGTGAAATCTTGCTTGAAAATGTTCATTCTGTTGGTTCCTTTTTCTTCCCTGTCTCACTTCCCTACTCCCCTGTGTTTTCTGACATCACCCCTTTATTCCCAAATAAACTACTTGCATTTAAATCTCTGCCTTAGGATCAATTCCTCAGGAAACCCAGACTAAGACAGGCAGCAATGACCATATGGGAAAAGTTAAACACCAGGTGGTTAGTGATGGTGGAGAAATAAATGAGATACCCTAAGAGGAAAAGATGGGTTGACGATAGACTCCCGAAGGGCACCATCATTTATTGACAGATCTGTAAAGTAGCTAGAGTTGGAGCAATCAGAGAGGAAGAAGGCAAAGAAAGAACAGTATCTCAGAAATCAAAGAAGAGGAGGAGAAGGAGGAGGAGAGAGAGGAGGAGGGGGGACTTCCAAGATGAAAGGAATAGTCATCCATGTCGAATGCTGGAGAAGACTCAAATTAGAATAGAACTAAGAATTTTTTAATTCTTACATTTGGCCAATAGAAAGTCATTGATGAATGTCATACTCCCTGGAGAAGGGGTAATAGAAAGCGTGTTTATTCCCCTGGTTTTCTTCAAGTGGGATTATCTTGGATTGCTTGCCTTTTTTTCCAAAGTCCACTGTACCTCTTAGGAAGGCCTCTAACACGTGGCTCTCTTTCCAGGTTTTAGCAACTTTTTCCCCTTCTGTTTTGGGTGCAGAAATGGTGACAACTTCATTGCTACCAGCCCCATTTTACTATCCTATCCCCTGTAGCTCTCCTATACTATCCTGGGACCTCTGTAAATGGCCCCTTTTAAATTAAAATCTCCTTAAATTACCCTAACTTAAAGATGGCATCTGTTTTCCATTGGGATTCAGGCTTATACAAAGGTTTAGACAAAGTTTATTTATTTCTGCGGTACTGGAGGTTGAAACTAGGACTATCCTACCTCCAAACTATACCCCTAACCCAATTTTTATTCTTTTCTTTTATTTTACTTTTTTGGTGGTACTGGGGTTCCTGGAAGCCCTTCTACCTCTGAGATGCACTCCCAGACCTATTTTATATTTTTTTATTTGGAAACAGGGTGTCTTAAGCCAGCAAGGCTGGCTCTGAACCAGCGCGATCCTCCTGTCTCCACCTCCCAAGCACGGGGATTACAAGCGTGCGCCACCACGCCCGGCTCTTTATTCTATATTTTGAAACAGTCTCACTAGTTGTGGAGGGCCTCACTAAGCAGCTGAGGCTGTCTGTGAACTCATCATTCTCCTGTCTCAGCCTCCTAAGTACTGGGATTATCCCAGACAGGATCCCATTATTGATGTGGTGGCAGGTAGGGAGGAAGCCAGTTGCCTTTATTAAGTGGAGACACATGGCTTTTTTGATAAAATATAAGGCAGCTGTTCCTCCTGCTTGTATCTCTGCTTTTCCTTCCAAGCCTGTACACCTCAAAGACTGGAAACATAATGAAATCAATCAACTCAGCTAGCCCCTGTGACTCTTTGAGATAGTTTCCTTTGATTTCAGATCTCTGTAAAACAGAACTTGTAATGTTTTCTATATGATGCTATTAGCTCCTGAGGCCAACAACACTTTATAAGGACCTAATGGTACTAAAGAAAAACCTCCAAATTTAAATAAACAGAATGCAAAATGTGATATTGATCTTAAGATATTTTTATTAAAGAAAAAGAAGGCAAATGCAAGTGGTCAAATTTAATTGTTATAATTGTTACTGATTTGCAGCAGGTATAACTCTAACAATGGCCACTTGGATACTCCCAAATTCTCTGGCTTTCTGGGGTTACCCTGTAATTTACTCTCCTAATATTTATAGTTCCTTTAGTGTGAGAAATAAGTCTGCTCCCAACATACATGCAACAAGTAGGTGAGTTGGTGACCTAAGTGGCTGCCCTTGAGTTCTTGCTGTTTCTTCTAGTTCTGGTTTCCTATCTCTGTAGGTTTCAGTCACCCCTCTTGTGTCCTCTCCTTACCCCATTTATCTCAGTTCCTGGAGTTGCTGTCTCTGGGTGTTATGAGCATCATAGACTTTTATTGGAAGTTGGTGAATAATAGAATAATGATGCTATAAGGCAGGAAATAATTCTTCATTCTCTGTTAATGGAAGTTGAATGCCTGTTCCTTCTTACTGGCCATGTTTCTCTTTTGACCTTGAACTTTCACCATCGTGAGGACCTCCCTTTGTCTTCATACACATTCTTTACATGTCACTAATTTAGGGAGCTACAAACCTTCTCTTTCCAGCTTACAATGAGAGGCTCTCAATTCTTCTTTATTATGTAGGACAATTTAAACAAATGACTGGTGCATTACAGTCATCCACAACAGTGGAGTTCATTGTGGCATATCCGTACCATGTACATAACACGATTTGATCAATTTTTTTTTTTGGTACTGGGGGTGGAACTCAGGGGATTTCTACCTCCAGGCTATACTCCCAGACCTATTTTATATTTTTATTTGGAAGCAGGGTCTCACTAAGTTGCTGAGAGCCTCACTAAGTATATGAGGCTGGCTTTGAACCTGCATGATCCTCCTGTCTCAGCCTCCCAAGCATGGGGATTACAAGTGTGCACCACCACGCCCGGCTGATGTGATCAATTTCATTCTCCAGTGCCACCTACTTTCCTTTCCACTGCCTTCCTCCAGGTCCCCTTACTCCACTTTACCAGTCTTCCTTCTACTTCTATTTTCATGAAACTCTTTTTTCCCCCTCTAGTTTTCACATATGGGAGACATTTTCTAAGTCTGGCATATTTAGCTTAACATGATGCTCTCCAATTCCATACGTTTTCCTGAAAATGACATAATTTTATTCTTCTTTATGGCTGAATGTGTACACACACTACATTTTCTTTGTCCATTCATATGCTGATGGACACCTTGGCTGGTTCCATGAGTGGGTTGTTGTGAATTGCACTGCCATACACATGGTATGCATATATTACTATAGCATGCTGACTTTAATTTTTTTGGATAAATACTGAGGAGTGGTGTAGCTGGGTCATGTAGCGGTTACATTCCTAATCTTTGTGGAACCTCCATACTGATTTTCATAGTGGTTGCACTAATTTAAAATCCCACCAATAATGAATAAGTGTTATTTTTTCCTCATTCCCCACGGAATTTATTATTTGCATTTTTGATGATTGACATTCTAACTGGGGTGAGATGAAATCTCAGTGTAGCTTTAACTTGTATTTACCTGATGGTTAAAAATGTTGAACAATTTTCCATATATTTTTTGGTCATTTGAATTTGTTCTCTTGAGAAATGTATACTTAGTTCATTTTCATATCCACCCATCCATCCTGTTACGTATGTAACATGACTTTAATTTTATAATGTTAAAAACATAAAAGATGTTTATATTATGCATACTGTCTCTTTCATGTAAAAGTTATAACAGAAAAGCTTTGAAAGACAAAGAGAATAATTTTTTGTTCTTTGAAAAATACCTTGCTATAAAATATTTATTAGTATAGCTTTTGGTTAAGGAGCTATATTTTATTTCTACCACATTGATAAAGGGTTTCATCAATGTTATAGTGCTATTACAGTGATATAGTGTTTCCCAGAATTTTTTTCCAGCAATGGCATCATTCTGAGCAAAGCTCAAGTACAACCTTAAAAGTTTATCAACACACTGAGGTAAAGTATCAGGCTGACATACCTATTCTACATTCTCAAATTCTTTTCCTCAAACAAGGCACATCCCCATTCCTGTCTCTGTGAATCATCTCTATGAGATTTAATTTCCTCTTATGTGTTATTAATATTTCTACTCTTTGTCCAGTATCTATGAAAATATGCTTATGGAAATTTTGATAAATTTTGATGTTCTAAATTTAGCCTTAAACTACTTTCTTCAGCTCATGGGCCCTCAGTTCTGTCATTCTTATTAGTGAGGACATGCTTATTTCAAGACTGAATCAGATTTTCCAGCAAACTCTCCTGCTTGTAGTGATATTTCTTTGATACAAACTATAAGGAAGACTAAATTGGCTGGATTCCCTTCATGTGTAAATGCCTTGTGGTCAGACATTGGGGCTTGTTGACCTTCTCCATTTATGTCTAGTTTACATCTATTTCATCCTCCAGCTGCACAAGGGTGGTCTGATTTGTTTTCAGGGAAATTAATTCTGAATTGACCTCAAGTGCAGGAAATACTGTGTGGAGACACATGCAGATTTTGCTTCACGGACCATGACATGGACCTCTTTAAGAAAAAGGGTATAAGGGTACAACTGTAAACTAGGCCAAAGATGATTATTAGGAAAGATAAAACTAATCACAAATAATTAAAAAAATTTAAAGTTGACTTAAAAAGTTTATTTTTCAACTTTTGCAAAAATATGCGATTGAGAAGACACAATGAGGAACCTTCTAGGATCTTATTAAGAGGAGACTATATAAATGTGTGTGTGTGTGTGTGTGTGTTCCTATGTATATAAATATATATACTAATATGTTCTATGTATTTATGGAAGCTGGTTAAATAGCCTCTGTGAGCCTGTGATCTCTGTGTCTCATCCTAGAAGTTGAAGTCTGAGGGATGACATTTAGGACAGGAAGGTGGATGTAAAATAGGTGAGGCCCCGGACAAAGTGGAACCTATGAAGAAGAGCTGAAACTGTGATGATGAACTGGCACCTGCCTCCATTCTCACTGCTTCCAACAGGGAGGAATTGGAGCAATTTGTCACTTGGTCCAGGGACTGGACACACTGAAGAAGGACCAGGGGATGGCAGAGCAGCTGCAGGCCTGCGAATGGCCCTGTGCCCACAAGGTGGGCAGCAAGGAAGTGATAATGTGTGGAGCCACGAGAGCATCTGCCTTTTGAAGTTTAAGGATCGGTATGGTGCCGCTTCACTGCTACCCTTTACATCTCATGCAAATATGCCTCTCAAACATGAGCCTCCTAAAACCAGAAACATGCGGGAAGGAATTGTGGGAAACACACTGACTCTAGTTTAAAAATAGTTTGAGTGTTCCTATTATTCTCCCTTGTGAGATGTTAAGAGGGTAAAAACTTAACCTGACTGTAGTTTTTAGAGGTGGGGCCTTTGGGAAATGATTAGGATTAGATATCAGATATAGTCACTAGAGTGAATCCTGGTGGCTTTATAAGCAGGGGAGACACATATATGCATGCATGCACACACACTTCCTGTCTCTTGCCGTATGATGTTCTGGGCTGCTTGAGACTATGTTGGCAAGAAGGCCATCGCCAAATGTGACCTCTTGACCTTACATCTCCAGAAGTGTGATCCAGAGCAAACCTCTTTTATGAAGAAGCACCTCAGGTATTTTGTTATAGTAATGAAAGCTAACTAATACGCATAGTTCAGCCTAGCTCTATGGGTGCATTATGATACCACCGCAATATGCCCATTGACAGCTCAGTACTCAAATATCTCACCAGAAGGTACATATGTTTCCTCTAATATGCCCAAACTAGGGAACATAGAGGATACCAGTGGGACTCCAGATAATGGAGGGGAAATATCAGCAAAGTTAGAATGGAAAGATAGGAGAGGAGGACGACTGAACTTGATTAATGAGGGTCTACATCAGAATATGTGAAAAATTATGAATATGGCATGGTTACCCTGGACAATCATTGGTGGGAGGGGGGAAGGGAAAATGGGAGTGGGGGGGAGAGGGCACAAAGTATAGTTTAAATACATACCATTTATTTTCAATAAAAAATTTGTATAAAAAAACCAAAAAAAATCTCACCATACTTATATTTTAAAACAGCATTGACAAAGTCATACCTAAGCCTAACATGATATACCTACCCTGTGTACCACAAAAATACACTAATCCTTTCCCCCACAGTGGCCACTAATTATCTTTTGTTTCTTTGGTAATGTACATTTTCCTTTTAGGTTATCCAATGTCCCCCTCAGATGTCTTGTAACTTCAGTTCTTTTGCTGTGTAGACTAACATATGCACAGGTCCTAGGGGTTAAGACATAAACAACTTTGAAGAGTGAGAAAGGAGGTATTATTCTTAGCACTTCAGGGTCCATATCCAACACACACACAGTTTAACGATGTTATCCCTGTCCTAGAACTAAATATAATTAACATTAACAAGGAATAAAAACGGAAATCTTAGCCGGGCGTGGTGGCGCACGCTTGTAATCCCCGCGCTTGGGAGGCGGAGACAGGAGGATCGCGCAGGTTCGAAGCCAGCCGCGCGCGCTGGCTTAGGAGGCCGTTTCCAAATAAAAATGTAAAAATAGGTCTGGGAGTGTAGCCCGGAGGTAGAAGGGCTTCCAGGAACCCCAGTACCACCAAAAAAAAAAAAAAAAAAAAACCCTGAAATCTTATGATTCCATACATAAGGAGTGCAGCTTGAAGTGTCAGTCATGAATAGGGGTGGTGTATGAAACCTTCCACAGGCCCATACTGGTGAATCACAGTGAGGACTGTTAGGACTTTGGAGCAGAGTCATGCTATCCTATGTAAATAATGATTCTCAAATAGCTTTGGCTTGCAACTTGACCTTAGTAGAAATAGAACACTTGATGACAGGCCACAAAGTTGCCATATAACCAAGTACCCACCATGAAGTAGGTTTTGTTTGACTCAACATGCCCATACAGGTATGCATGCACAGCAGCAGGGTTCCATCATCAAATAAAAGTGCTGTATAGACAGCTGGCCCAAGGAGATTTTGGAGACACAAGTACATTGAGTGAGAAAGTAGTCTTGGTGCCTATGCCCCTATTTCTGCTAATTGCCTTCTCTTTTAAAGAAACCCTATGGTCTCATATGGAATTCTCTCTTAGCAGTTGACTTAGGAAGATGAAACTTTAGTCTTGATTTACAGATGGTCTTAATATATGCAAGGGCAATCTGAAAGTGTTTGGTTTAAGCACTATAGCCCTCTACTGGGATGGCCTTAATGGGTAGTAGTAGAGGTAAATTCTCACTGTAGACGGAACGTTGAGTGATGTGCTAGTTCTTTTTAATATGGAAGGAAAATTAATTAGAAGTAGGGTCTACAGTATTTTGTGGGGTGAGAGGATGGCTAATGGTTTGCCTGAATAGACCAAGACTTAGAAGAAACATAACTAGAAGATCAGTAACATAAATAATTGGAGAAGAGGTATTTAGATAAACTACCCTGAATGGCTGCAGAACAGAAAAATATTTGTGTCCCATGTGAATGCTCACCCTCAGAGGAATGTCTTAATAATAGACAAGATGACCTATTCCATGACTTTCAGGAAACTTCTGTCTCCATCTACTTCTTCATTGGCAAATAGGCTCAAATAAAATGGCCATGGTGACAGGTCTGGAAGCAGTGCACCGATGTACACCCATCTAGGCCTATCTGGCTACAGCACTGACAAATGCCCAATCTTCCTGCAGCTGAGACCAAAATTGAGCCCCACACTGGCACTGTTCTCTAAGGAGGCTCAGCCAGCTACCTGGTGATGCATTAATTATTTTGGACAACTTCCATCATAAGAGGGGAAGCACTTTATTCTCATTGGGTACACATTTACCATCGACATGGATTTGTCTCCATTATAATATTTCACTTTATTGCTCTGACCAAAAAATTAATTTCACAGCATGTGACATGCAGTCAATGGGCACATGCTTATAAAATTTACTGCTCATACTGTGTAGCCTACCATCCTGGAGCTGGTTTTATAGAACAATGGAAAGGCTTTTAGAAGATGCAATTCTGGTGCCATCTGGGTATCTTTACCTTTCAAGGCAGGAACAATATCAACCAGGATGTAGCATATACGTGTGTGTGTGTGTGTGTGTGTGTGTGTGTGTGTGTGTGTGATGCTGGGGTTTGAACCCAAGGCATTCTCCCCTGAACTACACCTCCAGCCCTTTTTATTTTCTATTTTTTAACCTCTAAACAATAAGTTTTGTTCTTTACAGATAATTTGAAACTCTCTTAAGCCCTTCTCATACCAATAAATATCTCTTTTTATTTATTAGGCATCCTTACATTTAAAACAATGTAAAAGGAGTAGACAGAGTACTCCTTTTCAGTAAGATGAAATACTTTATTCTTTATAGTTGTTTATTCAGAATGCAATTTTAAAAATTCTTGAACCTTTTCTATATAGAATAACATATTAATTAGAAGTTTAACTCAGTAATTAATGTTTAGTTAAGATTCAAAAGAGGACAATCTTAAATTGTTTCTTACAAGCCTGTGTGGTGGCGCACACTTGTAATCCCCAAACTTGGGACGCTGAGACAGGAGGATCGTGCAGGTTCGAAGCCAGCCTCAACTGGCTTAAGAGACCCTGTTTCCAAATAAAATATAAAATAGGTCTGGGAGTGTAGCCCGAGGTAGAAGGCCCCTAGTTTCCATCCCCAGAACCACTACCACCAAAAACAAAAAAAATTGTTTCTTACATGCATGAGAATACATTTGATAGACCCAAATATATTTTCCTTTGTTGACTCTAAGAAGAGATTTGAGATTACCTTGCTTAGCTATGGCCAAAAGTTTGTAGGTTTTACACACTGTAGCCTTAGAAACTGGGGTGAGAAAATCCCAACATGGTGGAGTCAGCACAATCACACTAAGTTATGGCAGAAAACCTGAAAGTGGTCACCCCAAATTATTCTGCAAGGAGTGGTGGACTCCATGAATCTTTTTTCCCCCCTTTGGCAAAGCCAGCATTATGTGAGCACCAAAACAGACCACTGCATCTGGGCCTGCTTCCATCTGGACCACTGCTGAGCCCATGGCCCTTATTTTCTATTTTGAAACAGAGCCTTGATAGTTTGATGAGCCTCTTGCTAATTGATGAGGCTGGCTTTGAACCTGTGATTCTCCTGTCTCAGCCTCCCAAGTATGAGGCTTACAGGTGTGTGCTGCCACACCTGGCTACATACTCTGATTAATGATCAGTGTCTTATCTTGTTTCTTCCTTAACCATGATGCAAGACCGTGGGAATTAAGTGACAGAAATAGGACTGTCTCTGACACCTGATTTTTGGACTTCCGATTTCCAGAACTACAAGATGATAAAACTTGTGTTGTTTTAGGCCAGTGAGTGTGTGGTGATTTGTCACAGTGGCCATAGGAATCTCTGTTGTGAAACTGAACCCTGAAGGAAGTGGCAGTGTCTGGGAAGAGCCTTTCTGCTCCATTTTCCCTCTCCTCTTCTCAGGTTCCACTTATTCCACAGGGTCTCACCAGGCAGACTGATGGAGGGTGCAAAGTGGGTCCTCATGACTGTCCCTGCCACTCCCTCCTCTGTGTCCTTCACCCTCATGCAAACCCCTGATCATTGAGGTCTTCTCCCCCAGCAACCTCATTCTTGGCCTCACTGGCTTTTCTCAGAGCATTTTTCTTTTTAATTTTTCCTCTACTCAGGCTTTGAACTCCCATGGAAAAATGATAAATTGCGAATGAACCAAAGAGTTGTATTTTTAAGTATATTTGAAACATACTTAAATTTTTATGATTTTTTTTGGAGGTTGTGTCTTAAGCACTGAAGGAATTATTCCCACTGTGGAAATTTCAAGCATTGTGGCAGATGAATACTGAGATTTTTGGAGCCTCTCAAATTGTATCAGGCAAGTACCACGCAGAAACAAGCATTTTATGACACCTTATTGATGATCCACTATTTTTTTTTTTTTTTGAGACAGGGTCACACAATGTTGCCCAGGCATTGGCCTCAAACTCTTGGGCTCAAGAGATCCTCCTGCTTCAGCCTCCAGAATAGCTGCGATTACAACCATATACCACCATGCCTGGCTCATTAGGTCTTTTTGTTGTTGAGTCTGGCAAATCATAATAATTTCAGATGTTGTTGTTTAAGTACAGCATCTGGGCCAATTCTTAGGATTTACCATTCATTGAAATAAATAAGTTCTCTTGCCCAGTCAGAAAAGAGATGTCCTTTTTATTCTGAGGATCTGTAGAGTTGGCAGTCAGACCTATGCCTGCTGCTTCATCCTCTGTGTCACTCGGTCAATGTAGCTGGACTCCTCAGGACTGCTGGCTGGAGAAAGCAAGGTTTGTATTAGTGGTTCTGAAAAGATGGTGAGTACATGCAAGAATGGGAGAGGAGCATCAGGAAGATGCACTTCTGTCTTCCTAGCCAAGGAATGCTAGTTAAAATAACAAAGCAAAGAGATGCTTTTAAACTGACTTGGTTGAAATACTATAGTTCCTGCCCTGAGAGCGATTGCAGGGCTGTTCTTCAAATGGAGTCTCTCCCTAGACTATTTAAACCAGCTGTCTCTGCTTTTATTTTTTATTTTATTATTATTATTATTCTTAGCTTCTAGCTTCCAGTATTGTAATCTTCCTCACCCACATTTAGGCTCCTGGGTCCAATACCCTTTACTTCATTTTCTGTGCCTTATAAATCTGAATTTGAGAAAGGAGGCCAGTGTTGATATGGGAAAGTTCTTTTTCCTGGGTCTTGGGTTGGACACAGACTAAGCCACTTTTCTGCATCCTCTTTGTTAACAGATCCTGTTATGGGGCTGGGACCATCTAGGGTAGATATTTGCAAAATGGCCTCAATTATTCCCCACTGTATCCATTTCTGTTGTGAATTTACTGTGTTGTGTCTTCCTCCAGAGGTGGAGCACGTATCCTCCTCAGCGTCTGATTCTGGGAGGGCCTGGGAGGGTCTGATGGTGTCCTTTGGGCAACAGAATGCAGTAGGAATGATCCTGGGCCAATTCTGAGCCTGAGCACTCACTTGTTTTCTTGGAAACCTGCTTAGCTTTCATTGAACTATTGTGACAGAATAGACTGCTGACAGATGAGAGATCACATAGGGAAGAGATAACCCTTCTGAGCTGAAGCCAGCTTAGGCTATCTAACATCCAGCTGACCTGGAAGCTGACCACAGATGTCTAAGTGAGTCTAGAGAGACTGGAGGAACTGCCGAGCTTAAGTTAGCCTAATTTCCCATCTGCAGAATTGTGAACTAAATCAGTGGTTGTTGTTTGAAGCCACTATGGCTTGGAATGATTTATTACGCAACCAAAGCTTACCAATTTGGCATCAAGGTTGGAAGCATCTTCAAACTGAGAGTTTTGCCCAAGTCTGAATTGTCACATCTGCCATTTGAGAGGAAAGATCAGAGGATGAACCATACAGACGAGACAAGATATAAAAGGAGGGATATAGAGGCAGGTTGCTATTACCCTTAGTCAGTTCAGTTTATAATTCAGTGTCTTCTGCTAAGTGAATCACTTACAACACAATGAGGCTCTTTTGTCTAGAAGACTTAGAAACCTCACACCCAGTTAAGTAAGGGGAAAATGAGTCTCAGCTCTATTCCCTGGTTTTCAAGAGCCTGTATCCCCAACAACGTACTCTGGAACCAAGGCAGTAACTTTCTCTGCCATGCTGCCTTTCTGGTTCTTTGTCTTCAGTATAAGTCCTCTCATCATTTCTGCATGTTTACTTCATTTTTTCCTGTTATTCATTTCTCTACGTACATATAGCTTTATCATGTCTATTCGAAGATGGCTACCTCAGTCTCTGCTAATCTCCTAGCACACATCCCACAGATCTGGATTCCAGAGAGAATTGTTGAATTCCCAACTGGTCCACTGTGGTCCTGTTGGGCATGCTGGAGCCATAATTAGTTAAGGTCAATAAAAATATCCTTTTGGAGTCAGGCATGGCGGTAATCCCAGTACTTGGGAAGCGGATAAAGGAAGATTGTAGCCTTGAGGCTCACCTGGGCATCTTGGTGAAACCCTGTTTCACAATAATAAACACACAGGGATAGGGGTGTAGCTAGAGGTATAATACCTCTGGATTCAGGCCCCAGAACAATATACAAATTCACACTCATATATCCTTTTTTGGGTGTGCGGGGCACAAAGTTCAGTGGAAGAGTGTATGCTTAGTATGTGATAGGCCCTGGATGTGATCTGTATCACACACATACAGGCACACATGCACACATACTACTCCTCTCTTGGTATTAGATAGACCTGGTTGTTAAGAACCAGAAGACTGGATTGCTTCCTTTACGTCTGTTGCTGCCAGGAGCCGCCACCATGAGTCTCTATAGGTCACCAGGAGATTTTTACCATAGCCGTCTAGGGGAGGATTAAGTGATTAATGGTCTTTATGTTGGAAGAAAATGAATGAGGGTGATCAGTGAGTTCCTTTTCCTTGGTGTTGACAGTGCTCTGATTCATATGCCTCTGTGTTGCTGCTGGAGCTCAAAGATTTGGGAATTCCATCCTCTTCTCTTACAGAACTGGTTCCCAGTGTCAATGGCATTCTGTGTAGTATTGGGGTCTGTCTTCCTTTACTTTTTGTTTTTTTCTTTTCTTTCTTTGGTTTTGTTTTATTTTACAGCCATCAAAATCTAGAAGGCGGCCAGTTAAGATGCCCTCTAGTAACAGTCTATAGTTATATGTCTATTCCTCTGAATTTGATAAACTATAAAAGTTTCTGAAACAAATTTAGGTACTGACATATAGTTACCATCTCTTTATTTTGCTACATAGGGCTATTAGAGGTTCCTATGTCCAATTATCATCATTTAATGTTCAGTTAAACCTTAGGAAATTACTATATTTGTAGGTAAAAAATAGTTAAATATTGGCAACTTCCTGTGGTTCAACAAATATATTAAAGCATATTTTAGCTTGAAAAATAGGAAGGCTACAATCTTACAATAAAGGAATGGCCCTTAAAGTGATTTTGTTTAACTTCATAAAAACCACCCTATACTTCCCTTAATTTTCTCATTTCATCATAGACCAGGAAAACTTCATGGTAAGGCACTGGGTTTTGGTATATACTTAAAAAAATACTGGTTTAGTGAAACACACATGGGTGATCCTTTCAGGATCATCCTCATGCCTCAGAACTTTTCTCTCCAGCCTCTGAATCAGCATGCTGGCTTTCCCTTGGTTCAAAGTTACATTCAAAGAGACGCGCGCTCTCCGAGGCCCTCTTCAACAGTTATTGGTTGAATTTCTCACTTGTACAAAACAGGTATTTAGGTGACATGCCTACAACATTCAATTCATTTATACATGCTCTTTCATAGAGAACATGGTTACATTTACAAAGGGTTGTCACCTCCCATGGTTCCTTGATGAACCGTGTACACAAGCCCTATTAACTACAAGTTAAAGATGATTCCCTTTGGATTACTCTTTGATCATCCTTTTTGTGTTTTTTTTTGTGTGTGTGCAAATTTTCTATCATCTCAGTCAACTCCTCCAGCACCCTCTATTTCCTACCCAAGGGACCTTCATCTTTCTTACAAGCTAGATCCAGACAGATTGTATAACAAACTGGCTTTGGTTATTAGAAACATCTTTTTAGCTCTTGGCACAACAAGCAAAACCACTCCTGATGAAAAGAAAGTCTGTCCCATATGGTTTTCGAAAGAAGTACAATTTTTTGAATTTACTGTACATGTGAAAATAATAAACAATTTGCATTTCTTTCTTTTTCTGGTAATTCAAACTCTAACCTGAGGGTCTTTAAAGAATGGATTTAGTAATTTCTACATTGTACTGCTTTTTGAAATATTACTGATTCTCAGTGAAGTAACTAAACCTTTGCCAAATGTTTCAGTTTATCTCTCTTTCTCTCTCTCTTTTTGTGAATCTGTAAATGCGTCAGAAAAACGTTTACTGTAATGTTAGAATGTGCATGTGTTGGCATTAAAAGTGTGGTTTTGTCCCTACGGGGAATCAAATAGAAACAAAATTATAGTTAATTCCTGGTATCTGTGGTAATGGGGAACAGACCAAGTTTGTACCAATAATATTTAAAATTTTTATTTTAGAAATTAAGTTGAACCTTGTCTTTCACTAAACCTTTTGCCAGAGAATCCAAAAGTCATTAGGTTCTTCCCTCCTTTGCCCAAAGCAGCCAGACTCTGGGGCAGAGAAATGGCCAGAGGGGAAAAAGGGATAAAATCGAAAGACTTATTCACAAGTCTCCTGGTTAATTAGATTTTTCTCAGCATGTGGACTATAGCCATTTGTAGGGAAAGAAAAACACGTCATAGTAAAATAGGATAAAACTCTTGCTCATCTTTTTTTTTTTTAACTTGTCTTTCCTTGTGATTTAAGAGTTGATCATCTACCCAAACTCATGTTACCTCTTTTCCAAATCCAATATTTAGTAAGTGGCCAAAGTAGTAGAAGGATTTCAGAGAATTCTAAAGCCTCCCTAAGGCTATTGTTGTAAAAAAAAAAAAAAGGAATATTTGAATGGGAATTATAGTTGTGGCAAATGCTAGCAGAGCCTTCTACCTCCAGCCAGTCTATTGCAAGAGAAAGGGTATGTTTCCTATAGTTCAGTTTCTAGCCCTTTGGGAAAAGGAGATGCTATCTATGCTCTTGGCCACCTAATGTCTCCAACAGGGTTTTCAATAGACCAGAGGTGTGGGTCTCACTTACTCTGGATCTGCAAGGTTTCCTGAATGCAACAGCTCACACAGTTGCAGGGAACAGCGTGCACTGCATTCATGGTGTCCAGATGTGATGCTCCAATGATGTAAGCTACTAATTTGTTCTGGAACTGTTGCTGTTATCTGTTGAAGATGACTTAGAAAATGACTTCCAGTTTAAAATTACCCTGGAGAAGTTTGTTATTCTCTGTCCTTCATGAAGGTAATCTTGTCAGAATCTGCAAAAACTTTGAGGTATATATACAATGTGTATATTATATACTATACATTTATTCTATAATATATATGACAGGGATGAGGGAAACCTTAATCAACTAATTAGAGGAACTCAAATTCCAAAATGAAATGATGGTCTTAAATGAAGCTGGACATGGTAATTCATACCAGATGGTTCCTTTGTAGTCAGGAGAGTTTCCCAAACAGCCACATTTCTTTGTTTGAATGTTGAAATAGAAAATGAATTTGGCTTCTGCACTGTTTCCTCATTTTCACAACTTCTCTGGGCCTTGCTGCATTGGCCTTGTGAGGTGCCTACTGAGAGAAAAAAGTTTGTGTTCTCCCCAATTCACTTTTCATAAGGCAGAAGATGTTCTCGGATCCAACTTCTACGACCTCAGAACCAGAGCTTTCCTTTCCGCCTAGTTCCCCGCACTTGCTTTTATAATGGAGAACATTTCCCTGTCTGTGGCTCATCTGTACAGGATGCTCCCTGCCCCTGGGGGAACTGGTCTCATGTGTCTCAGAGTGTCCTTTCCATTTGTGGTGGGAAACCAGACTCATCACTAAACAGGGAGCTCCTGTTCCCCTGGAGGATAATCAGGCAGATCAGGAGCAGGTGTCTTCAAGCAAATTCTGTTTGTCACAGAAAACTAGAAAAAAATTAGACGAAAGAAAGCACATAGCTGATTGCCAGAGGGTGTTGTTTCTAGTTTTTCATGAGACATTGGTAGTGTCTTGGTATGGCTAATAGAAAGAAAATGTGTGAGAAAAAAAATTGTTCTATCCTACCAACAAGTTTTACCCATTAAATTGCATAATTAATTCAGTCATCAAGAAGGAAAATGTAGACACACCCAGTCTTTTTCTATAAACTGGTCTCCCTAAATCTGGATTTATTTTCTTTGGGGATCCAAGATTCTTTCTAAAAATTTTCAAAATATTTCCATTTTCAGTAGATAGATTAACACACACAATCTGTTTCTCGTCATTCAGAGAAACCCAAGTTAAGGCTTCACTGCTTTCCCACCAGCTGACACTGACTCGGAATAGGCTGAGGCAGGCTTACTTCTGGTGATGGTAGCACACGTGTTGATTCTTTAAAGTCCACACAACAGCAAGGAGAAGAGTGAGGCATGTGTACATGTAGTCAATTTCATTTACATTAGAGCCAACGATACATGTTTAATATTTAATATCTGGGTAAATAATGCTATTTTCTCCTTTTATCTCTCTAGGTCAGTATGTTTATTTTATATGTGTTTTATTTTAAATTAGTAATATGACAAAATGTAACTCATTTATAATGCTATAAGACAGAGGGCAAATATGAAATATTTAGTATTAATGTTATGTGTAGTATTTGCCATTCTTTTTTTTTTTTCTGATACTGGAAATGGAACCCAGGGACATTCTCCCTCCAAACTATGTCCTTAGTCTTATTTTATTTTTTTAAAACAGGGTCTTGTCAAGCTGCTGAGAACCTTGCAAAGTTGCTGAGGCTAGCTTTGAACCTGCAATCCTTCTGTCTCCCAAGGACTGGGATCAAAGCTATGTGCCACCGAGCCTGGCTGCATTTGTCATTCTTAACATGTATTTGGAATAGGCAATATCTGATTTGTTCGTTCATTAGCCCACTTATTTACTTGTTCATTTATTCAACAAAGAGATATTGATTACGTACTATATGCCAGATACTCTGGCAGGTACTGAGACACATTGCTAAGAAAATTCAGATACATCCCTTGCACAGTGTGGTGGTATGATGACTAGCATTTATAGAACATCACATCTCCACCTACATCTGGAATTCTGACATTCCATAAATCTGTGAACCATGCACTGGTGTCTCAGAATCTGCTTTCCTAATGGAACTTGGGTGGTCCAAATGACTTTACTTTTCTGTTTCTCAATTATGCTCTTGAGCCAGGAGAGCAGAAGGTGGGACAGGGGATGTGTGGGGTCTGTGGAAGAGGGTACAACTGTCCTTGGAAACAGGGTTATCCATGTTGGAGGGTGAGGAGAGCCATGAAGGTGATGGTTGTGTTCACATTAGGAAAGAGTTTACATTAAGTATGAATCTCCTTGGCTTTCAGTTTTGGGAAGTTAGAACCAGCTTGTGAAAGGAATACAGATTCACTTCAGAAAATACCTCGGGATCTTCTTCTGTTTTGTGGTCTTTCCATTTCTTTCATTGATTAAAAATATGTGTCTGCCAGGAGACCTTCACTGCACGGATGGAGGTGTAAAAGGGGCACCTTGATGAAATAAAAGGGGGGGGCTTTCTGAAAGGAATTTATGTTTCCACCCTTCCATCATTGTTTAAATTTCTTGGGTGTGCTCCTAATGGAGTGGATGATAGTCATGACTATGGTTATGTCTCTAAAGGAACAGTTCACCTAAATGGGCTGAGCATCCACCCTTGGTAAAACAGATTTGTCAGGGGACCAAAAAGGATAATGATAGATGATTTTAGTAGTTGTTAGTACAGAATCCTTTTTAGGGTGTGATGACCTGTAAGGCTACTTATAGATGTACTTGGCCATATGGATATTTAGTATACATGGGTGGAAACAGACAATGAGAATCAAGGACGATGGTTATAGGTCTACAAACAGGGGAGACATGTTGCAGGTACTGAAGCGACTATGAAGCTCTGGTTTATTGAAACTTTTGGAAGATATTTTGGTGAAAAATGTCAATAACATTTAACTGAAACTAGAGAAAGAGGTATGGCATGTCAGGGGAACATTCCAGCATCAGCAAGCGCAGGGGTATATTGAAGTCTGAATCTTAGAGAAGGGTTTGAGAAGTGTGGTTCATCCTAGGCTAACATTTGACAAGTAGGGCACAGAGCTGATCATAGGGACACCAATGAAAAATGAACTACATGTACCGGGAAAATGACTCTATCCTGGATTCTGGTTTTCAAGAAAAGCAAATGGACAGAGGGAATTTCCAGAAATGAGCAATTCAAGTGGAGAAAGCAAAATATGTTCAAAAGAAGCAAATAGAAAAATTATATGTGAGCCAAAGAAACTCAGAGGCTACTATCTAGCATGCACACACACATCTGTATGTATGTGTGTGTAAAAATATACATATGTATTTGTAAACATGAGGATTATACTTTAAATAAGGTAAGTCTTCTGAGAAGGAGAAAGAGAAGTAAGATTTAAGGCTTGGGGATAAGTTCCTTAAAGAGGAGGGGTATTTTAGACCATGTAATAGGTAACACTCCCAGGGCCTCCAGCATGGGCTCTGAGTGTGGAGCAGTGACTTTGATCACCAGATTGTATATCATATGGCTTTTTCTTCTAAGGGTAGTATGTCAATAGCCTTGTATTCTAACTATCTGACCTTCTCAGATCTGAAAATACATGGTGACATGTCATGACTGCCATTTCTACCACTGATGGCATGATGTGTCCAAAGGGGCTGGGTGTTAAATATAGGATTGAGCTCTTCCAGGTGACTTTTAGGGCACATGATGAGCATGTGTGAAAATAGATACTGTGTTGGCTCCTTTACAAACTGGTTGTGGCTACGTGTTTGTATAGAGCTTAGGTATTAAACAACAAACTTTAAAATAACTTGGATCTTTTTAAAATAACTCTACAGGTATTAAGTAAGTCATTTAATTGAATTGGTTAGAAAGCAGTGTTTAATTACATGACTAGTATTTTCCCAGAACGTTGATAGAACTGTAGAGAATTAATGCTCCAAAGAGTACACAATTATGTCAATGTATTTAAAAATGGACACACCAAATTCTTAAATTTTGGACTTAACAAATAGTTATATAGAAATTACTATGTGGCAGGGATTTTCTACATGCTTTGCTTTGTAGATACTAATCTACAAAGATCCTATAATCATATAGATTAATGAATCCAATGATTGGAAGTACATTTATGAAGGAATTTTGTAGATAAATCTTGAATACAGGACACATAGGAGGTAAGACAAGAAATGTAAACATGTGAGAGTCTAGAAATGGACTGTGATAGAGTTTTTTCATGTCCAAAGTCCACCCTATATAAACTGACCAACTAGGGAGAGTTTGCCTTTGCATTATCCTGCCCTCAAATGTCAACCCAGCTCTTGGTTTTTGCTTTTCAAAGTCTCACTGTTTCCTGATTGGTTTTATGTACATGAAACTCAGATAGGCCAGGCACTGATGCCAACACTGGGTGCAGAAATTATGGAGCTATTTACGGAGATGTCTGGGAGGGTGTCCAGTTAGTTTTCTTACATCTAAGGTTTTATCTTTCATCAGTGGAAGGTGTAATGAATTCAAGCAAGTGACAGAGTGGTTAGACTCATGCTGACTGGAAGTACTCCTGGCCTCTCCCTAGTCAGTTCACAACCAGAGGTGAATTAGGCTGAGAAACTTTAGAACTATTTACCCACAAGCTGGTTTAAAACATTCAAACCCAAGTTTCAAACCCCATGCTTCTTTCCTCGTAAGAACAGACATTCTTGTGCGGGAGGCGCCAACCTGATCCCATCCAAAATCAGCGTCATTCTTAGAATAGCTAACAACCGCTGCTAAGTATTTCACAAACAAACCCAGCTAAGAATAGTGTCTTATTTCTGGAGCTTTGACATAAGAACTCAACACCCCACTGGAGTCAGATAAGAGGAACTCTTTCTTGAGAGCTTCGTCCTCTTGAGACTGATGAGAAAGATTCAGGCTGAGTGAGTCTAAGACTCTCATCATCAATAAAACAGCATTGCACAATACTAGCCTAGACTAAAAGTGCTTGGGTAGCCTCACTACTGGACCACCTGTCTATCAGTGCCTTGGGCACCAAAAAGACTTACATTAACTGTGCCCAAGAATCAAATTAAAAATTCACTCTTAATATCTTGCACTTCTTAAATGCTAATTAGTACTCTGATAATTTTCCCACTTATTCTACTAAAAGTTGTCAGAAAGCTAAAACTCTGTCTTTTTTAAGCTAGAAAGGCACGTTTTGTTCTTAGTAGGTTGAATTTATAAGGGCTTATCAGTAGTCCCTAAATTTACTATTACTTTGTCATTGATATTGTCTTGATTCCCCTGCCTTCTATGGACCCTTGGACAGTAAGAATTACCATCCCATTTTTATTCATGAGAAACAGAGGCTCACATGTGTAGCTACTTGTGGTTCAGATTTAGTAAAAGATGGATCTAGAACTAGACCCCGTGTCTTTGAACTCCCTTTTGTGATATTCCCATTACTTTACATCATCTCTGCCATGTGCCTCAATGTCCAAGGCCTGGTTCCTTCACTGATCTTTCTCAGGTATCTGCTTTGATTTTGCAAAAAAAAAAAAAAAAAAATCATTGGGGCCAAAAATAGGTCTCGACATACATCACACTATTTAAGGCAAATGCCCTAACTTCCCCTCATACCCCAAACATTGTTTTAATAACAGCTCTTGTACAATTCTCTGTACCATGAGAACATCACAATATTCTTTTTCTGGGGCTCTGACTTTATTGTTTCTGCATGGCTGCATTTGTTTAACATACATGGCTTGCATTTAGACTGCATGGTCCTTTCTGCTCTGGCCCAAATTATTCCTTCCAAGTCAGAATGTTTTCTTCTCCTTCTCCTTCTCCTTCTCCTTCTCCTTCTCCTTCTCCTTCTCCTTCTCCTTCTCCTTCTTCTTCTTCTTCTTTGGCATCCATTAAAAATCATTGGCAACATGGCCATTTCCCAGAAACACTTCTGTGATGCCAACCACAGGACTTGGTGTCTAAAAATAAGAATCAAAAAAGAGATCTCAGTTAATGCTCAGAACGAAATCTTTCCATGTGTCTTTACTAGGATTTGCTGAGATCTATTCTAGGTAAAGTGTGAAGTGCATGAAATCCTTGGTGCTTCTTCCTATAACTCCAGACTGAGTCATTAGTGGAAGTGCATTGCTGTCTATAAAACTCTCTTTCTCCCTTCTCTTCCTTCCTTCTTTCCTCCCTTCCTCCCTCCTTTCTCTCTTTTGATGTGTTTTATGGTACTGGGGATTGAACCCAGAGGTATTCTACCTCTGAGCTACAACCCCAACCCTATTTTTATTTATTTTAAAACAGTTTTACCAAGTTGCTGAGGCTAGCCTTGAATCTGTCTCAGCTTCCCAGGTAATGAGATTACAGGCTGTATAACACACCCAGAAGCCACTTTTCATTCTCTCCTGAAGCTCCTGGAAGTTCCGAGGAGACTCTCATTTCCTCCAGAGCCCATGGCCGAGCTTCCTAGTAAGAAGCGGTGCTCCTTGCTAATGATTCCCAAGCTCTCGAAGTTTATATGTTCCTTTGGCAATTTGTTGCTTCCTGTATGGAACTGATTAAGCTCACCAAACGAAGAAACATGAAATCAAATATTTGGGGAATAGTGTGGGCAGTTTAAAATTTGAAATGTAGTGTGGGAACTGTAAAAATTTTTTAAAAGTCAAAATTAATTATCTGGAATCTCCCCACCCTTTTTTCCATCAAAAAACTCTTTCAGTTCATTCCACAAGAATAATTGTATCTTAATACAAATCATTCTTATTTGCCTTTTATTAATCTTTACTATGCTTCGCCCTATACCCTTTTCTTCTGATTTTCAAGTATATTGTCTAATGGTAATAATGCTCTATATTCAGTCCAGCCACTTAATTCCTCAAATGCCCTAAACCTAGTGTGCTACTATTTGTCCTTCCTCCCTCTCTCCCTCACTCCCTTCCTCTCTCTTTCCTTTTCCTCCTTCTTCCTCACTTCCTTTTTGCACACAAACTATCTTAGAAATTCTTAGGGCAGACTCTTAGGGATTAGGAACAATTACAATTACTTTTTCTGGAAGATGCAAAAATTGAAATCAGGGTGGATTCAAGGATGGGACTGTATATAATATTGCTGACTTCTTTTGCTTATTGTATTTTCGAGGCTTTTATGTGTGGTTGAAGAAGTGTGCTGGGCAGTCAATCCAGAGAACAAGTCAGGACAATTCTGTTGCGATTCTTGCTCCTCAGCTGTATATGCAAGTATTTCATGCCCCCAATCAGATTTAGATTTAGACTTAGACAAGAGGGCTTAGTTAGTCACCCATGTTTAGGATATGTCAGCCTTATTGCTACTTAAAAAAAAACAAACTTTAGTTTGATTATCTTGTTTACTATGGATGCTTTCGATTTAAATATTTTGCCCCCAAATAATTTTACTTGGCATCTTTTATACTCAGGTGTTTCTGATAGGCCCTCTCTTGTGTGCACAGATTGTGATATCTAAAGTTATGGATTTTATTTCATGTATTTGCTTTTATGTAGTTCTGGTAATCAAACCCAGAGTCGTGTGCATGCCAAGGACTTGCTCTACCACTGGTCTATGTCTCAGTCCAAGGATATGAACTTTAAACTTATATGGAAGCTTTAGGATATATCAATGTCATATTTTAACAAGGTAGTCTGATTTTTTTTTTATCCCAGGTTGACCCCAGAATAATCAGCTTTCAAAATGTTGAGTTTTCTGTCATCAAGGAGATTGTGGTAGGAGCCAGTGAATCAAAAGGAGAATTTACAAGTCTTATTGTTCATAATCCACGATTTAATTTTATTTTTTACCCTAGTAGACATTTATTATTTGATATTTTCCAAATAGACACAGGCTTATATAATCTTGCCAATATGCTAAAAATACTTCTTTCTATGATTCTCACATATTTTCTTCAAGTTTCTTCAAGTGCTTCCCATTTTCCTTTGTGTCATGAAGAAAATACTTTTGGCAATTTTATCTCCATGAAAGTCTGGGTATGCCTGCCACATGGCTTCCTGTAAGTCCAGGCGACTTTCTGTGGCCAGTCTGGCGCGTGCCTCACTGTGACCTTACAGGCGCAGACCCCCTCTTTGCTGTTGTCAGTACTTTCCAGGAGCTGAGGAAGCTGCGAAGCCTCTGGACAAGAAGCCTTTAAGAGAATCCCGAGGCAGGAGGTGATGCCGCCAATCCTTTCCCAGTAGTAGATGGAGAGCTGGGTGGCGCTTGCAGATTTCCAAGGTGCTGTCTTTGGGGCTTTCTGGAGCAGAAAGGTTAGCAAATCCAACTGTGGCAAAGGCAAGCCCAGGCATTTCCAGTAAGGTCTGTCCAGCTTCCTTGGGCATGACTGACTGTCTGTTGTCACCATCGTTTCATCTATTCTCTGGGGAGTACAGCCTTTGTGCCAATTTCAAGAGGTATCTGTCATGAAGGACACACCCTGAGGCCAGCTTCAATGATTTCTTGTCTTCACTGACCATCAGCATGTTTAGAAGAGCGAATAAACCCACAGAACTCGGCCTCTCCAATGAAACGCAGCACGTGAGAGTTGCATATAGCTCCAGAAGGCTTGACATTCTTTAATATTTTATCATATTTGTCTGAGCCATTTTTTTGTGGTACTGGAGATGGAAACCAGAAGTATTCTACCTCTGAGCTACACCCCAAGCCCTATTTTTTATTCTTTATTTTGAAACAGGGCCTCACTGAGTTGTAAAGCGCCTCACTAAGTAGTAGCTGAGGCTGTCCCCGAACCTCGATCCTCCTGTCTCAGCCTCCCAAATGCTGGGATTACAAGTGTGCACCACCACGCCTGGCTGTCTGAGCCATTTTTTATGGCAAATTTGACACATGTTGAGGTCTGGGTTGGTTTATTCCATCAATGCATTTGGTTTTGTAGCCACAGTCCTAGACATCAGTCCTGGAGGAGAGTAGGAACCCTTAGTGGTCAATGTTTTTGTGTCCTTCTTGTCCTCAGATGACAGGGTATGGGTGAGGGCCTGAGGCATGTGTCTGGCAGGATGGCCCATGGTTGGACCTCACCAACGACCGATCTGTCACGTAGTGTGCGCTTATTTGGTAAACTGAGCATGTGACTCTTCAGGGACAGTTTTCTTCAGCGTTTCAGCAGCGTTTGCCCTGTAAGAGAAATCTAATCCATATGTGTCAAAGATTCATTTACACTTAAATCATTAAAGCATTGTTCTGGGTTTTTGATGTCTGACAAGTTTTGACTTTTTCCAAGCAGTTCTCAGTACTTTGCCAAGGGTGATCCTAATCCTCAGCACCAGAAAATTTTAAGCTTTACCCAGGAGTTGAAAAGTATTTTGTCCACCTCTGGGAAAAATTCCCTGGAAAGTCTGTTTTTACCTGCCCCGGTTTGCAAATGCCTTTGAGCAGCAGGGCTCTGGAAGGGTAAAATGGGATTCAACATGATTTCCACATCTGGCCCCGATCTGGGCCTGTTTTCTGACTTGGTGGGAGGAACAGGATGTAGTTTTCTTTCATCTACCTCTGCTTCACTGAAGACATTGTGTGGAAAAACACTAGAAGATTCTGCGTTCATCTGGTCTATGGTAAAAGAAAGGAAGAAGTCCACCCTTGTGGAAAAGATCTGGGACAAAAGTATTAAAAAGCATGAATGTTCAGAGGAGAAGCATTACATTTCTGTTCTTCCCAAGATAAGAATTGCTCTGGGTCTGGTCTCATCAACAGTCCTTAGTCCCCACAGTCTGCAACAGTCCAACAGTCTTTGGGTAGGATACAGCAGAGCTCTGCCTCTGACTTGCTTTTACTGCTACCAACAGCCCTTACTAACATCACTTTACTAGTAACTTCATTTACTAGTTAGGGTTGGGGCTGGTCCTAGGACACCATGGTGATGGATGAAGTCTGCCTCTAGAAGGAATCTGAGTATCTTGCCTCCTATTTCCTTTTGGTATTTTCCCCAAACTCCTTCCTTAGTCATCTCTGCTCAGAAACCAACCTGGGTCCTTCTTGCCATCTAGAAAAACGAGATCAGTTTAGTCCTTGAAGTTGTTGCTGAACACGTGCTACTTCCCCAGGACGGGACAAACAGAGGTTCTCTTGCATTTTTATGTCCTCAGAGCCTAGTACAATCCCTGGCGTGACAAAATCTTCTATCACGTGGTGGAAGATTGGAGCAGAGCTTCTCCCACTGAAGGCAAGGGTGGTGAAGTTGTATAGCTTATTCATGCAAAGGATGAGATTAATATGTGCGTTTCCATTTGATCATGCGCCTCTTATTTTACCAATTAAAATTTGTCTAGTTTCCTTTAAGCTAATCATACCTGGTACAGATTTGGAAACTAATGTATCAGTCATCCCTTATCTGCAAGACATACCTTCCAAGACTCCAGTGGATGCCCAAGTCGCAGGTAATACTGAATCATATATGTGTGTGTGTGTGTGTGTGTGTGTGTGTGTGTGTGTAGATATATATAATGTTTTTATTATAAAAGTTTAATTTACAGATAGGCATAGTAAAAGACTATCAATAATAACAAAAACATAAAAGACAATAACTGTGACAATAAACTGTAATAAAAATTATGTAAGTGTGGTCTCTCAATATTTTATTCTACTTTTGATACTAAGTTATCAGATCAACTGTCATGGTATCATAAGTGCAATGGCCTTTAAGTGAGGAATGGGCAGATAGCATATACAGAGTGGACACGCTGCACAAAGGGGTGATTCATGTTGCTGGCAGGATGAAGAAGATGGCCAAAGATTTCATCAGACCACTCACAGGAGCATTCATTTTAAAACTTATGAATGGCTTTTCTCTGGAATTTTCCATTTAATATTTTTGGACCAAGGTTGAATGTATATAACTGAAATTTCAGAAAGTATGACCATAGATAAGGGAGACTACTGTATTTAGAGCTGCTTTCAATAGGCTTCTTTGGGAGAATTTCCTAGTAGTGTTGGTTATATATTTATTTACTTATTTATTTATTTATTTATTTTGAATAAGGTCTTTTGCATGCTAACTGCTTTTTGGAAGTTCAGATTAACATGAAAAAATACTGCTCTGTCTATACAGAAATATTCTATATTATTTTAAAGACACAATTACAAAATAGTGAGACGTGATAGTCCTATTTTTCTATCAATAGATATGATTAAACACCTTCTACATATTAATAAAGGACTAAAATGTTAAACTAAAACTGAAACAATTTTTTTTTTTTTGGTGGTACTGGGTTCCTGGAAGCCCTTCTACCTCCAGGCTACACTCCCAGACCTATTTTTACATTTTTTTATATTTGGAAACAGGGTCTCCTAAGCCAGCGCGCGTGGCTGGCTTCGAACCTGTGCGATCCTCCTCCTGTCTCTGCCTCCCAAGCGCGGGGATTACAAGCGTGCGGCACCACGCCTGACAAACTGAAACAATTTTGATCTGAGGAGGTTTTGCATCATTCTTTTAACTTAATACCAAATACTATACAACATCTTACGTGTCTTCTGCCTTTAATGTGTTTATTTTATATGAAAAAAATGGAAGTGCTACATTTAAAATAATAACTCATTGATATCATTGGTTTATTATTCACTATGTAGTGAATTTATACATATACATACACACATATATATATTATATACATATATATATTATATATGTATATATATATTTTTTTTTCTGTACTGGAGATGTAACCCAGGGGTGTTCTATCTCCAAGCTACACCTGCACCTCTATTTTTATTCTTTATTTTGAAACAGAATCTCACTGAGTCGCAAAGGGCCTCACTAAGTAGCTGAGGCTATTCGCGAATTGAGATCCTCCTGTCTCGGCCTCTCGAATCCAGGGATTACAAGAGTGCACCACCACACCTGGCATGAAGATATTTTTAAAAGTCTTAAAATGAAATATTTTTGCCTTGGTCATTTGAATCCTTCTAAAAGTTATTTAATGTGACACCTTAGTGAAATCATGTATTTGTACAGGGAAATGAATTTTAGTCACAGCGGGGGACTGTTCATCTAACTCACTCAAGCGTGACTCTTACATTTGTTAGGAATATAGTAATTGCATTCTCATAGCAGAAGATTGTTTTATTCTGTCATTATATATTGCGATTTTAGATACAGAACGAATTTCTGTCATATCTTGCCAAAAACACTGACCACATTTCCAAGCAATCTACATTATTTATTCACAATCTGAGCATTTTGATGTTATGAAAATGTCTTCTTCTATCAGCCATACATAAATCTTGACCTCAAAGTACATCAACATAAGGATGTGATTGCCTACTATGCACCCTGTACTGCGTGAACATGGGGTTGGACATGTGGGAGCAGCAGTAAGCTGGTAGATGCATCTCCAGTCTTGTGGAGCCGCAGACACATAGCAAAAGGAGGTGTGCTTTGGCCTAAAGGTCCAAATGACAATCTGGTGTCTTCCCTCTCTCAGTTCCATTGTGAAGTCGGGTTTTCATGCTAATTTTACTTTTAAGGCATGTATGCATGTGTGTTTTTATGTGTCTGTGTGTATTTGTAATTATATACATGAAGCACAAACACAGGATAACACAATCTCCTAAGGGCTGAGAACTACAGAAGTCTCCTTGGGAGTTCATACCTACTCTCAAAAGTTTAGTTGGTATTTAAATACTTGTGATTCCGCCGGGCGTGGTGGCGCATGCTTGTAATCCCCGCGCTTGGGAGGCGGAGACAGGAGGATCGCGCAGGTTCGAAGCCAGCCGTGCTGGCGTAAGAGACACTGTTTCAAAAATATAAAATAGGTCTGGGAGTGTAGCCCGGAGGAAAGAGGGCTTCCAGGAACCCCAGTACCACCCCAAAAAAAAAAAATAAATAAATAAAATAAATAAATACTTGTGATTCCGAAATATTTAACAGAGAATCTCCATGGGGCATTCCTCTGAAACTTCAAATTCAAGGTCACCCCAGGCCACCTGTCCTTTGCCTGGTTAGACCTGAATGCCTCTCTTTTTATTTTCTTTTATTAATTTATTTTATTTTTTTATTTTTTGATATTTTTTTTTATTGGTGCACTGTATTCATAAATCATAGTGGGATACAAACTTTTGTAGACATACATGCACACATCACCCAGTCAGCCCCCACCTGATCCCCACCCCATTCTCTCCCCATCCCTCCCTCCCATGCTTGGCTTATTGGTTGACATCTAGTATTATAGCAATTTATCCAAAATTAAAAATGATAATCTCACATAACAGTTTCATTTGTCTGATACCAAGCTTTTGATGACTTAAAGATAACATTTCAATATTTCTTTTTACTTTCTTTCTTTCTTTCTTTTTTTTTTTAAGATTTAAAGAAGTTTATTAGAAAGATAGAAATACAGAAAATAGACCAAAGGGATTACACGTGGACGGGACTTTTTATACCCATGACCTCCATCTTGTTTATGTGATTCTGAGGTAGTGAACGTCCCTGTAAGGTACCTCCCCCAATAAGGTGTGGCGAGGTGTCTACTTTCATGAAGGTCGACCCCTCCTACCATCTTGGCTGGCTCATCATGTAGATCTGTCTTTAGATGGAGAAAGGCCTAGTTCTCCTCTACTATTGACTTGCTAATTACTTTTAGCTAAGTCAGTCTAAGTTTCTTTTTTTTTTTTTAATTGGTGCACTGTATTCATACATCATAGTAGGATACATACTTTTGTAGACATACATGCACACTTTTCCCAGTCAGCCCCCACCCAATCCCCACCCCATTCTCTCCCTATCCCTCCCTCCCATGCTTGGCTTAGTAGTTGACATCTAGTATTATAGCAATTTATCTAAAATTAAAAATGATAATCTCACATAACAGTTTCATTTGTCTGATACCAAGCTTTTGATGACTTAAAGATAACATTTCAATATTTCTTTTTGCTTTCTTTCTTACCAGAGAATATTTTTTTTCTATTTTTTAGGTGAAACTATCATATATTTATATATTTATTTTTCAGAAATAAATCTATCCTAATATGGAATATGGACTCTAGGTACCCAAAACGATCTTGAAAAAGAACAAAGCTAGAAGATGTATATTTTCTGATTTCAAACCATATAAAGCTACAATAATTGAAACAGTGTAGTACTATTCTAAAGGCAGACATATAAACCATTAGAGTTAAATAAAAGCCTAGAGCTAAATTCCTCCCTATATTGTCAAGTTATTTTTGACAAGGTTTCCACGAACATTTGGTGGTGGAAATATTAATCTTTTAACTAAATATTGTTAAAAATCTGGGTCATAAAACCTCACAACATTGAAATTGGCAGTGATTTCTTGGTTATGATTTCAATGGCACAGGCAACAGAGGAGTATACAAACTCCCTAAAAAATAAAAAAAATATTGTATATCCAAAGACAATGTAAACAGAGTTAAAAGTTACTGATAGAATGGGATAAAATATTTCCAAATGTTATATCTGAAGGTATATTAATATCCCAACTAGAAATTCTAAAAATTAGCAACAATAAAAGCAAACAATACAATTTAGAGATAGGTAAAAGACTAACATAAATAATGTATCTCCAAAAATAACCAATCTTAGTTGTCTGTTGGATAGAAAATCTTGTTTCTCTGCTTCTGATGTGTGTTACCTATTTCTTCTTTGTAGTTAATCTCTTTGAGTATTTTCTCTAGCGCTGGTTTTGAAGACATAAATTCCTTCAGTTTCTGTTTGTCATGGAAGCTTCTTATTTCCCCATCTAATTTGATAGAAAGTTTTCCTGAGTAGGAAATTTTTGGCTAGAAGTTGTTTTCCTTCAGAGTTTGGAATATGTTACTCCAAGCCCTTCTGGCTCTCATGACTTGGTTTGGGAAGTCTGGAGTGATTCTAATTGGTTTGCCTCTGAATGTCACTTGGCCCTTTGTTTTTGTTGCCTTTGAGATTCTCTGCTTGGCTTCCACATTGGTCATTTTGACAATTATGTGGCGTGGGGATCCTCTTCTCTGATTCTCTCTAAAGGGAGTTCTATAAGTTTCCTGGGCCTGTGTATCGACCTCTTGCTCTATGTTTGGAAAATTTTCTGCTATTACTTCCTTGAAGAGATTGTTGATCCCTTTGGTTTCACCTTTTTTTCCTTCTTCTATTCCAATTATTCTTAGGTTAGCTCTCTTAAAATGGGCCCATATTTCTTCAATGTCAGAATTCTGCTGTTAGATTTTTTTTTCTAAATTGGAAACTATGCGTTCATTTTTGGAGTGATCATCTTCTAAGAGTGAGATTCTATTCTCCATGTGGTCTAATCGGTTGTTTGTACTTTGAATTGAGGCCTTTACTTCATTAATTGCATCCTTTATCTCTCTTTGGCTCTCTCTGAATTCTTTTTGAAACACCTCTATTATTTCTACAGTTATTTTCCTGATTTGATCTTCTATAAATCTCTGCATTTCTGTTTTATCAGGTTCTGATGTTGTGGGGTTGTGGGCATTCATTGCTCCAGTATTATTCCTCTTTCCCATGATTTCGGAAGTTTGTGCCTTCTCTGGGTTCTTCCCTTGGGTCATTACGACTTTACTTAAGGTGCTCTGGATCTCGAGTCTGTGGTATCTCAGTCCCCACTACTCCTTTACTGGGTTGTATCACAGAGTCTCAGACCCAGGAAGTCAATCGAGGCTGCTTTAGACTATGCGGGGTGCCAGGTTGCGCGTTCTCCTATGGTGTGATATCTCTGCCACCACCTCTCCCCCACTGGGTCAAGTCCCTGGGGTTACAGTACTGGGATTTCTCCTCTAGGGGCCACAATTTGACTCACTGTTGTTGAGTGCACAGATGGAACTGTAGTGGACACGGTGCATTCGCTGCTGCCGCTGCTGGTGGCAATATGGCACCACTGCCACCCCCTCGGCCATGAGGCTGGCGTATTTCTTCTCTGGTTTTGAGCTCTGCTCTGAGTCCCTGCAGGGGTTGCTGAGCCCAGCCTCTGGGAGCTTTAGATGTTCCCTGCGCCAAGAAATCTGCCGAATCCCGCCTGGCTGTTCTGCAGCGGCTCACCTCGCCTCGCTGTCCGCCGCTCCTCTCTGGAGCCTGGTGGGCTGTTGAGTGGTTGGTCTGATGCTGTCGGGTGAACTCGCCGCTGCTGCCAGCAGTAAGGTGTTGCTGTTGCGTCCTCAGCCGTGAGACTGGCGTATCTCCTCTCTGGCTCTGAGCTCCGTTCTGAGTTCCCCTCCTCTCTAGAGCCTGGTGCTACAAGGAAAGATGGCGCCCGCCGCTTCGCGCCGCGGCTTCAGCTGCAGCACTGCAGTCTGGTTTCTTTCTGGTGTCTCATTTTTCCAGCCCTCTTTTTCTCTGTCCCTTGTAATTACATTGTTTGTTTCTCTGCTGATGGTATTTTCTGGCTATGAAAGGCGCTGATTTTGTGGTAATAGAGATTGGTTGTTAGTGGGGCTCGTAAGCCCTGCTTTTCTCCGTCGCCATCTTCCCGGAAGTCTCCCTCTCTTTTTTTAAGTTAATGGTAAACTCAGTGCCGATGTTCAGGACTTTCCTCCCTCTTCCAGATCCCCATTGAATCCAGTATCAAGTTCTGTTGAATCTGACTCTAAATACCTGTGGCCATCAATATTCTGCTGTAGTATGGGCTCACTGCAGAGCACCCTTAGAATCACAAACACCTCCGACATGATCTGCCCCCTTCCTTTGTCCTTCTCCAAGTCAAACTCCACACAGCCCAGAGCAGAGGTGGTTAGAATCACCAGTCTAACCGGCACTTCCTTGTTGTTAACTTTTCAATGGCTCCATGTCAACTAGGGCATCAATTTTTCTACTGTGGATAGAAACCTGTCAGGGAGCCGGGCGTGGTGGCGCTTGCTTGTAATCCCCACGCTTGGGAGGTGGAGACAGGAGGATCGTGCAGGTTCGAAGCTAGCTGCGCTGGCTTAAGAGACTCTATTTCCAAATAAAAATAATATAAAATAGGTCTGGGAGTGTAGCCTGGAGGTAGAAGGGCTTCCAGAAACCCCAGTACCACAAAAATAAATAAATAAATAAATAAATAAATAAATAAATAACAAAAGAAAAAGAAAAAATAACCTGTCAGGGGGCTATGGTTGTTGTCATTTATGGCCAGAGGTTTTTTTTTTTTTTTTTTAAAGCAAAATGTATAGGATACATTAGGATAAGCTGGGCTAGAAAACAGCTTATTTATAGTGAAAGTAAGTAATGTTTTCAAAAGTTTGGTCATGAGTGGCTTTGTCATTAGGATTCTGCTCTGTCATGAAGGGCCACACCTGAATGGCTTTTTCTCCTCTGTTTTTCTTTGGTATCCTGAAGTTTACCATTTAAGTTATCTATTGATAATCTTAGGGGATCTGGGATCTGAATCTTGCTCTGACTTTTGCCAAAAGTGAAACTGGCACTGCACTTTTTAGGTGTGTGTGTGTGTGTGTGTGTGTGTGTGTGTGTGTCAGACAGACTGACTCTGGGTGACTCTGAATAATGTATCTTTTTTTTGTGGCTCTGGAGATTAAACCCAGGGGTGTTCTTCCTCTGAGCCACACATTCAGCTTTTTTATTTTATTTTGAAACAGAGTCTCAATTACTGCATGCTGTCCTCAAACCTGAGATTCTCCTGTTTCATCCTCCCAAGTACTGAGATTACAAGTATGTCCCCCTGAACCTGGCTGAATAATGTATCTTTTTAAAACTGAGGTAATCTACTGGGAACACAGGACAACCTCTTTATAAGTGAAACCCTTTTCGCATTTTATCTTTACGATTCATTCCCATTTGCCTTCTTCTCACTACTTAACCCACACTTGCCTTGTTACGAACACAAGATATTTATCTTTAAATGCACCTCTTTACCCTAAGGTTTTGTGTGCTCCTGCATTCCCTGGTCCCTAAAACAAGATGCTGGTGTTAGTGGCCAAGCTGCAAGGCACCGATTATACTGTCCCATGGTAGACTGCCCCTGGCTCTGGGTGCCTCCGCCTGGTACTGGGGCTTCTGAAAGTGGCCAGCTGCCTCTCCTCCTGCCATGCCATGGACATTCCCTTCATTTTTTGACACTATTTCTGGCTTCTGGCTGCAGAGTTATTTTTTGTACCTTTCTCCAAGCTATCCTTCCTTCTATGCCAGAGCTCAGCCCAGGAGCCCTTCTCCAACAGGGGCTTCCCAACTCCGCTGTGGGGCTTGAGCCTCCCTGACCCTCCACATCCACAGAGCTGTGCCACTTGCCACAAAATATGCATGAGGTGAGATAATGCAGACCATGACAACATTTAAAAACCTGTTTCCTGGTGAGCCTGCTTCTGCCTGATTGACTTAATTTTGAGTCCTATGCCTTACTGCAGGGAGTTATTTTGGGCTGCTTCCTTGTGTCATGCCTGCTGTCTTTGGGAGGAAATAGAAACTCGGTAGGATGAAATCTCCTAGCCCTTTGGTCCAGTGATGATCCAATGATGGGAAGAGGGAGTGAGGTTGAGGGGAGAAACTGTGGACACGCAGGAAGAAAAAAACAGACTCCCCACAACGGAGGAAGGCTAGAGGTGGAAGAGATGAGCGTGGCCCTGGGCTGGCAGAGAGACCTCAGAGATGGACACATAGTGTTTCAAAGGAGGCTGGGTCCTTGTGCAGGGTCTCAGGCCTCTGGCAGGTCCTGACTCCCAAAAGAGGCTAGAAGGAGGTAGAGCTGCTGGCCCTGGAGGGTCATGTGGGATGTGACATCAGCCACTTAGCAGAAACTGGCCTAACCGCAAGTAGCTAAGTCCATCCCAAAGACCCACAGACCTGGGGGACCATGATTGTGTTTCTTGGGTGTTTGAGTTGGACTCAAGTTGATTTAGATAAATGAGAAAATGGAAAAAGTGACCCTTCTTCCCCACCTAGCTTTGTGGACTGATTCACGTCAGTCACATTAAGTTTTTTGGCTTTCTAGTGGATGTTTTGTTGTTACTAGCTGATGTTTATTTAAAACGTTGTGAGATTGGCTCCTTTAGTTCTCATAACCAATTCTTTAAGGTTTGCCCTATTGCTGTCACTGTTTTGCAAATGAGAAAAATGCTGACATAAACAACCTGCCCCAACTTCCTGTGACCAAGGGGGGAATTAGAATTGAACCCCGGGCAGACTGGCCTGGCCCTCATCCAGCACCCAGCACCCTTCAGCACCTGCCTCACTTCATGAGGCAGCATTGCTGGAAGATGCCCGCTCTTCGGGGCCCCTACCTTGGTCAAGTCTTCTTCACTGGACTTGACTCAGGGGAATCAGAGGTGATCAGCAAAGGTGGATTGACATGCTGCCAATTTGTGGTATCACAGGAGCTGGCCTTCCTTGTGAGGGATCCCAGCTCATCCACCCTGACCCCAGTTGACTGTGGGCCACACTGTCAGCTGAGGAGGTGAACTTCCCCAGCTGTCTTTTCTCCCTCTCTCTTGCCCTTCCTTCTGCCTTTCCAGTCATGGGGCTGGGACAGCTGGGTTGCACACAAGCTGCCCATGGGCCTCTCCATGGTTTTGGTGTTTCAGCCTCTGCGAGGTCCTCAGCTGAGTGCTGAGGGACTTCTGCAACCGAGGACGCCACAGCACTCTCCTCTCCTTGACAAAATCTGTAGTGTGCCATCTGGGTATGTTTGGGGAACAGAAACCTGGGGATCTTCAGGTGAATAGCAAGGATGTGTGGGGCTTGGTGGCCAAGGAGGGAATCTCTGGTTGTCATTGTCAGAAAACAGACAACAGTCTCCTCTGGTCCGGGGAGATGAGGCCCCAGTGAGGAGCCAGTGCCCTCTCAGACTCAGACTCACATTTTTCTGTTCCAAGAAAGAGGTGGCTTTCGGCTTTTGTGGCTAAGATTTGAAATTACGCGTGAGGGGACAGAAGCACTCTGTTCCACGCTGTCTCGGCACAAGGGCAGTAGTGTGAGCTCTCCCTGCGCACACCAGGGCCCAGCCAGGGATGACAGAGTGGCAATTCATGCCCATCTGGGAGCCGCTGTGCTCTGTGAGCGCTGGGAGGAAGCTGCAGGACTGAGGGCTTTTGTAGCTCAGGGGCAGGAGGATGAAATATGAACCATTTCTGTTTCCTTGACTTGTTCTCATCTAAGCCCAGGAAGTGGAATGAACTGAGCTCTGGGGAGACAGTAGAGGAGGCTGTTTCTGGAAGGCATTTGCCGGCTTCCCACAGGACCCTGGGTCTCTTTCTGCTGACCCCCCAACCCGCTCAGTGTCAGGAATGTCAGACATCTTCTCAAATTCAGAGCAACGCGTCAAATGAGAATAACCGCAGGCTGAATCAGTCTCTCCCAGAAGATTCAACCCTAGCTGTTTAGGGTATTGAATTTGGTGGTTTCTGAAAAGCGCACAGGCAGCTGCAGATGATGCCTCTGGGACCTATCACAGCCCAGAGCAGAGCATTCTATCCTGCAGATCATGCACTGGCCCCACTCCCAAGCAAATTAAAGAGGATTATTAATAATAGGTTGGGTCCCTCCAAGGATTGCTGGAGAGAGCCAGCATGCACTAGACTCTTGGCCTTTGCTTGAGTCCTGTATTTGTTCAGTTGTACAAATCCACCTCCTCCCCAAATCTGATTAGAGGGTTGAAGAGGACCATCGTGTCCTCAGGATAACACCACTTTTTAGACTGTAGAACAGAGCTGCTGCAATCTCACTCACATAAAACCCCATTCTGCACAAGAAGCCAGACTTAAGGTGACTGTTTTGAGGGCCTCCAGCAGGAGGAGCCCAGGTTTGATGTTGGGTACCATGGCTATCCTACTACCTCCCATCAGGATGGACATGGGCTGAGGGCACTGTCCCTGGATTGGAGCTATGGACCTTCAGACCAATAGATGAAGCAACGGGGAGATGCACATTGATGCGCCCCCTCTTCTCTAGTGTGGGACTCTGATGCAGCAGGATGCTGTGCGTTTCTGCAGATGTGCCTTTGGCTCTCAAGATGTAGAGTATTGGCTGGGCCAGGGCCAGGGGCTGCCAAAAGGGGTGTCATGTGCTTTCTGTGTGTTTTTCATGCTCCCAGCTGGAGTTTTCCTGCTCGGTGCAATAAAACCTGCTTCCAGGTATGTGTAGCTTTCTTCTGTCTTTCCTGGTGAAGGAGGGAGATGGTTATAGGGGACTGGAGAAGGTGAGAAGGGAAGATGCCCCCCCCCTTTCTCCAGCATCACTAATCTTCCTTCTGCCCTATTTTCTACCTGGCAAGACCTAACTCTGTTCTGGGGAGTCCCACGTGATTGCTCATCATGTCCATGGTCCGTTTCAGAGCTCAGTCCTGGGCCAGGCAGGGGGAACATCCCCCAGAGGACCAGTGTGTCAACGCAGTGGCCAAGGAGAGCATAGTCTCTCTGATTAGGTAGCTCCTTCATGTTTTGTTCCTTGTACCACTGGCCTCAGTCTCAAATCAGACCACTCAGGAGAAGAAAGGAAGGGTTGCATCTGCAGCATTTTTTTAAAAAAAGGAATTAAAAAAATGAATCAGAGATACTTGTTCATGATCTTGGAATAGAACTTCAAGGCAAAGTAGGATCTCAGATGAGATTTATTGATGATGCATACCTTCACTGAAAAAACTAGTTTGAGTACCACTATACCTCAAAGTTTTATGAATTCTAACAACTAGTTTACACACTACTTCTGATGTAATTTGGGGTAGGTAGTCACCTGTCTCAATTATGGATATTTTTCTTATGGGTAACCCTGGCTAGTCATATTCTCTCTCTCCTCTCCTCTCCTCTCCTCTCCTCTCCTCTCCTCTCCTCTCCTCTCCTCTCCTCTCCTCTCCTCTCCTCTCCTCTTCTCTCTCTCTCTCTCTCTCTCTCTCTCTCTCTCTCTGCCTCTCTCTCTCTCTTTCTCTCCTCTCTCTCTCTGGTGGTGATACTAATGGATTGAAACCAGGGACTTACCATCTCCAAACTACATCCCTATTTTTTTTTTTTTCAGTACTGGGGATGGAACCCAGGGGCACTTTTTTTATTCTTTATTTTGAAAGATAAAAGAATAATTTTTTATTCTTTATTATGAAAGAGGGTCTCACTGAGTTGCAAAGAGCCTCATTAAGTTGCTGAGGCTGGCCATGAACCCCAATCCTCATGTCTTAGCTTCCCAAATGCTGGGATCACAAGAGTGTGCCACCATACCTGGCTCTATGTTTTTGTTTTGAAATAGGATCTGGCTAGGTTTCTGAGGCTGTCCTGGATCCTGTAATCTTCCTGTCTCATCCTCTCAAGTACTGAGATTACAGGTGTGTGCAACCACATTTTGGTTTAGTCATTTCTCTTAATTTCTTTCTAAGGAGACCTGTAGATATGAGCCTCTGTCAGAGACAATCTCTCCAGGTTGGAATTTAAACTCTTGATTCTCTTTCGGAGAATGGGGGCAAATTCTTGAATTTGAAACTCTTTGGGACGTGCTGGGGGAAAGAAGAAGAACGGAGGGAGTGAACATAGAGCCTGAACCGAATGCAATGGTGGGCAGACTTGCCAAAACCTGGAAATGATTCCATGCTCCTAGCTCCAGCACAATTGGTCCAATTTTCCAAAAAACCAACTTGACAGTTGTTGAATGACCACTTTGATGAATTTCCTAATTTACCAAATTACTTGTTCTTTTATGCATTTACAAAGACTTGAGCAATTGGCATGGACTGGATTGGCAGGGCCTGAAAGCGCTTTGGGGGATAAAAAGCAATGATCTCTGTGAATGGCCCTGCGGGCGCACATATGGGACTCCAGGGGGCGCTGCTCACCAGATGGAGCCCAGTGTTGGGTGGGTGGAGAGTCGGAGGAGGAACCAATGGAGTGGGACTAGAGGGACTAGCATTTCCAGTTATTTCATTCTGGCTTTTATACCAATTGTTATTTTGACCCTCTTGTTCTTGGAATCTATCAGCACAACAAGGTGAATTGTTCTCTGCTACTTGGACCTACATGATTTCCATCCTCATATTATGCCACCCGGTCGTTTGCCTCCTCATTACTGCCTTCTCTTTCACTCTGGAGCAACCCAAAGCCCTCTCATAGTCCCCTCTGGACTACCAGCAGAACAGACGAGCTGCCCCTTCTACTGCTTTTATCTTTGATGACCTTTGTTATTTTCAAAAGTCTCACTTTCTACCACAACAGACTATCCAAAAGAGATGGTGTCTTCTCTAACAGGGCTTATGGTACCAGGTCATCAGGCAGTATTATTTTCAAAATACTTTTTACACTTGAGCACACTCTTATCACTTTGGAAAATAGGAGCAACCTAAAAATATTTTTTTGTGTGCAAATTCAGTGTGTTAGCTTTCATCTATCAGGCACTCTATAAATATTTGGGGGGATTATAATAAAGTTGGTTTCTATAATACACTTTAACCTGTTATGGACTAAATACTCAGTGTCAGAGAAGCTAGCTTGCTTTCACATGGAGATCAGGTCCTGGTAGAATGCAGTAGAAATACTCTTAAGTGATCCTTTTGTCTCAGCTTCTCAAGTACTGAGTTTATAAGCACATGCCATCATGCCTGGCTTCTTTTATTTTTTAAAAAATATATTTTTATTTTTAATTGAAGCATAGAAATTGTACATATTTGTTACGGATTTGGAAACTGTCCTCAGGGATCTTTGTTAGACCCCTGGGAATAATTTCCCAAAAACTCCCCAAAGAAACAAAAAACCAGAAAAACAGAAAAAGAGGAAAAGATAGAAATACAGCCCCATGCCAAAATGGCATGAGGGAGTGACTCGAAATGAATACACCAAAGGGCTGGCACGTGGACCGGACTTTTTATACCCATGACCTCCATCTTGTTTACGTGATTCTGAACGTGAACGTCCCTGTAAGGTACCTCCCCTAGCAAGGTGTGGTGAGGTGTCTCCTTTCATAAAGGTCGACCCCTCCTACCATCTTAGCTAGCTTATCCAATCATGTAGATCTGTCTTTAGAGAAAGGCCTAGTTCTCCTCTCTTAAGATCTGTCTTTAGATAGAGACAGGCCTAGTTCTCCTTTCCTATTGACTGGTTAATTACTTTGGGCTAGGTTAATTTACATTGGAATAGCTGCCTGTTTTAGGCAGAAATCAAGCCCTTTCTTTACCCATGTCTGCCGCCATTTTGACACAACTATTTTGAAATATATCATTTATTTTCTTTTGAAATATTTTAATAATCAGAGCTTTCCCAAATCTTCCTAGACCATTCCAATACTGGTACAATATTTATGGGTTACACTGTGACATTTAAATTCATTACAAAACATGAAATGACCAGGTCGGGTATCAACCTCCTTCTATTACTAAAATTGTGATTTGTTCAAAAGACATGAGAAATTACATTCTAATTTAAAAAAAGTTCTTCTAATATACATTGTCTCTACCACAAATCTGTGGGAATTACTTTTATTTGTTGAGAAGGGTCATCTATGAATTTGACTCTTCTCAAAGTTTATGCTTTATCTCTTTGACTCTTCTTAACAGTAAAAAAAAATATATATATATATATATATATTTACCTCTGCCTGTTTCTTGAGCTTCACAATGAACTGGCAAACTACTGGTGGTAAGTAGAGTCCAGCTTTTGGTCTCCAGGGACAGTCCATTTAGGTATGCCTGGGAAGACATTTTCCTGGGGTGATAAGGAAAAAATTAAAGGCAGCAATAGTATATTTTTGCATTAGTCTGGGCGTACATAAAGGCATTAGATTTAAATAACAAGACCAGGTGATTATAATGTGTGCCAGTATTGGGAATGGCCTAGAAAGATTTGAGAAAACTCTGATTATTAATATATTTCAAAAATAGTTGTGTCAAAATGGCAGCAGACATGGGTAAAGAAAGGACTTGATTTCTGCCTAAAACAGGCAGCTATTCCAATGTAAATTAACCTAGCTCAAAGCAATTAACCAGTCAATAGAAGAGGAGAACTAGGCCTGTCTCTATCTAAAGACAGATCTTAGTTGGGGAGAACTAGGCCTTTAAAGACAGCTCTACATGATTGGATAGACCAGCTAAGATGGTAGGAGGGGTCGACCTTCATGAAAGGAGACACCTTGCCACACCTTATTGGGGGAGGTACCTTTCAGGGTTAAGAGGAGGTACCTTACAGGGACCGTTCACTATGTCAGAGTCATGCAAACAAGATGGAGGTCATGGGTATAAAAGGCTGAGTCCACATGTAATCCCTTGGGTGTATTCATTTCAAGTCACCCCCCCCCCCCATGCCATTTTGGCATGGGGCTGTATTTCTATTTTTTGTATTTCTATCTTTATAATAAACTTCTTAAAATCTTCAGCAACTGTCCAAGCTATGCATATTTATTCTTAGCTTAGGACAAGAATCCACGATTTTTCCTTCTGTTTGGGGTCATTTTGGGTTTTGTTATGGGTTAGGGGTAAGTGTCCGGGACCCTAGCAGGGGTTCCCGGGGAATGGCTTCCCCAAACCATAGTCTCCCAATGTGTAACATAATGCATCAGTTAAAAGAAAAGGCCAAGGAAATATCAAGGTAAAACATGACCTAGGAGCCAATGGAATGCACAATAAAAATGTAGATCATTAGAAAGGCAAAATGGTTTTGTCTGGACAACCCTGGTAACTCAGTGAAAATGGATAACAAAGGCCCAGTATGGACAAGTGCCTTCCAAGACACTTACAGCAGATGGAATTGTAGCGTGGGTAAAGGTGAGGAAGGAGAGAGAGAAAAGTAGATGGAGAAGCAAATGACTGAACCCTGTCATCACTGAAAGTTCCAAATGTTTCATTAACTGCAATCACAGGACTGGAGGTCTTCCTTTTAACCCTGCAACCCTCCTCTCCTTTTTTTTTCTGTTGTTGGCAAAAATGCATTCCTCTTCTGAACACTAGAGGTCTCTAGAGAACCACCGATTAATGTCTGAAGCCTGAGACCCTCTTGGTATCAACTACTCCGGAGATGAAAACGTTCACTCTTCCAACATGAATAGTCCCGTAGTTTCAGGAGATTCAAGGCCTGGATCTTAAATTTCCAAAATTTAAAACATGCATATAGTCACTTTAGTGGGTAGCTACCTACTCAATGTCAACCTGGCACTGATCCTTATCCCTCAGATCTGTCCCCTGCTATATGTGGTAGAAATGTCACCACTGTTTCAACTAAAAAGGCAAATGTGCATGGGAGACAGGTTTAAACAATTATTTTAAGTTATTCATACCCTAGTATGAGTGGTGACTTGCCCACTGAGGACAGGTCCGGGTCAGCAGGGTGGCAAGGGTATTAAAAGGCGAGGTGAAGACAAACATCCTGTATGTCTCTGCACTGCAGAGGTCTTCCCTGGGTTCGCTTTCAACTTCCTGCCCCTCAGTAAGTGCTGCGGATGTGTGACTCAACTCTGGGGTCAAGAGAACAAGATGCCCTTAGCTTCCTTAAACCCTCAGGTTCCAGATGAGGACGTCCAGCCTTTTCTGGGACACTGACGCTGTCACCTCTGGAGTCTCTAGTGACTCTCCCCCCCCTGTCGCATGGACTGTAGCTATTCTGGGCATGAGCATCGCATCGCTGTTGTTGGTGCCAGTGATGAAAAACGTGCCTTTCAACATTCCGCTCTTTCAAATTCCCACGTAATTATTTGTAATGAGCCACTGATGAAATCAATAGAACAATGAGGTCCTCTCAATGTTTGGGTGGTTAGGTGAGGGACATTTTTGCTTTGGTGATCTTTCATTTTTTCCTCAAGAATTTTTTTTTTTTTTTTTGGTGGTACTGGGGTTCCTGGAAACCCTTCCACCTCTGGACTATACTCCCAGACCTATTTTATATATTTTTTTATTTGGAAACAGGGTCTCTTAAGCCAGCGCTGCTGGCTTCGAACCTGCGCGATCCTCCTGTCTCCGCCTCCCAAGTGCAGGGATTACAAGCGTGCGCCACCACGCCTGGCTCCCTCAAGAAATTTGGATGTGATTTCCTGATGTGCTCTGGTATATGTTGACGTCTCTATGTTTACCCTGTCACCAAACATTTATTGAGAGTCTATTAATTTCTACTTACCCTGAAGCCTTTATAAAGATGTGCATAAAAATAGGGCAGGGCTCTCAAAGAAATTTACTAAGCAGTGAGAGAGGTAGATCTCTCTCTTTGTGACTGCCAAGGCATTTACAAATGCACAGTGAATAGGGAAGTATGAAGAACTCTGGGATCAAGAAAGTAAATTAATCCATATCTAGAAAAGTAAAGTTCTTTTCCTCAGTGTGTTGAAAAGACATCACCTGTTATCGTTGGTGTTATTATTTTTAACTTGCCTTGATGTCTCTGTTATATTTTAAAAATTGTTTCTAGCTGGTACTAGGAATGGAACCCAGGTGTGCTCTTCCGCTTAGCTATAGCCCCAGCTATTTTTAATTTTGAAACAGGGCCTCAATAAATTGCTGAGGTTGGTCTCAAACTTGGGATCCTTTTCTCTTAGCCTTCCGAGTACGGGGATTACAGGTGTTTGTCACTAGGCCCGGCAGCTCCTAGATGTTTTAAAAGGCACCAGCCACAGGGCTCTCAGGTGAAGCGTACGTAAAGCGATGTGGCCACAGTCTGCTGGTATAACCCATGAGACCTGTGGCCTGTGGGGCTGCCAAGTTTTCACGGTAGGTATCCTGGAACCCCTTAAAGTAACTACTACTATAACACAGAAAATCCTCTGTTGAAGGGAATCTTGTAAGTGCATACATTCTGTACCTTTGCAATTTTCAAGGAATGTGTCTATCTCTCAGCAAACCTATCCTTTTTATTTTTATATTTTTAAAGATTTTCTTATAGAGACAATTAAGTGAGTGGCTGAGATTTGTAAGTGGGTAGCTACCAAAGGAGAGAAAATAAACTCTGCCTTTTGAGCAGAGAAGTGGGCAGGAGCTCACAACTGCCCTGGGCCCAGTGTTCTCAGCAGCTCTCTCCTCCACAGAAGACAGTTTCCTGCTACAGACTTAGTTTCTTTCTGACCTCAATAGAATTTGCAGTAAATTCTCTTGTCTTGATTGAGAGGAGAGAACAAATGTCATCTCTTAGCCGGGCATGGTGGCACATGTTCGTAACCCAGCATCTGGGAGGCTGAGACAGGAGGATTGTAGTTTGTGGTTGATGGGGTGTGTCCATACAGCGCCTAAGGAGATGCAGCCTTCCTTGGCCTGAGTGGCCTACAGCCTAAGGCAAAACTTTAAAGTGATTCAGCAGAAAAGGGGCAAAGATGGCACCTGGAGGAAGTTATGAAGGTGTGGTTTCCCCATTTATTATGGGTGGGGAGACTGAGCAGTTTTCCCTTTAAAGGAGGTTCCGCACACATGAATGGCTCATGTACTGGCCTGGGATTGGCTGTGAGCTACGTGCTAGTGATCTTTATCCCGGATAGGCTAGGGTATTTCCCATGGGAATTCCCCTCATTGTTTGGTGCTATATATATGATGGCTTGGAGAGAGATAAATGAGATCTTGCTTGACTTGACTCCCGGTTCGTGGGTTTGTGTTCGAGTCATTGGTACTCATCATCTTGCCAAGCCCCGCCAGCTGTTGGGCTGGATTCCCGACACGTGGTCAGCCTCAGCTCCTTAGTGAGGCCCTTTGTAACTCAGTGAGACCCTGATTCAAAATAAAGAATAAAAAATAGGGCTCAGGTGTAGCTCAGAGGTAGAATGCCCCTGGGTTCTGTCCCCAGTACCAAAAATAAGTCATCTCTGTACTATGTCTTGTACACATCTTGAATATCTATATTTATAATAACTGATCCACTTATAATAACTGATTCATCTTTAATGACAGATCCATCTATATTTATAATAACTGATCCAACTGATCCACGTGCGTGCACATGCATGCACTGTGTGTGTGTGTGTGTGTGTGTGTGTGTGTGTGTGTGTGTGTGTGTTACTGATGATGGAAACCAGGTGATTCTACCTCTTATCCCCCGAGCCCTATTTTACTTTTCATTTGAAAAACAGGGTAGCCAGGCGTGGTGGCGCACGCTTGTAATCCCAGCATTTGGGAGGCTGAGACTGGAGGCTCATGGTTCGCGGACAGCCTCAGCTAGTGAGGCCCTCCGCAACTTAGTGAGACCCTGTTTCAAAATAAATAATAAAAAATAAAAAATAGGGCAGGGGATGTAGCTCAGAAGTTGAATGCCCCTGGGTTCCATCCCCAAACCCGCCAAAAAAAAAAAAAAAAAAAAGTAAAACAGGGTATAAGTTCCCTATGGTCTTTTCCTTTTAGGTAGCCATGGCCTCTTGTTGATGCTAGGTTCTCCTTTTTCTTGCAGAATCATGTCTGTCCTTTTTTGAATATATTCATCAGTCTATGTTTTTTATATATTTTTTGCTCTGCTCCTTTTCCTGGAAAATTTTATTTTTCAAACCTCCAAACCACAAGATAAAGTAACAGGAAACAAAGTTCCTAAGATTGGAAAGGAAACATAACAGGTATATTCTCTTGTCCCTTACATAGTTTGATGTAGACCAAATTATTAAAAAGTAACCAAATATATATATAAAGACTCTAAGTAAGAAGCTCAACACCTAGAATTAAAAGTAAATTGAAAGGATTTCTGAATTCAAGCTCTTACTTATTTTCTCCTTTCTTTTTGTGGTATTAGGATACTGAACCCAAGAACATTCTGTCACTAAGCTACATTCCTTATTTTTATTTTGAAACAAGGACTCACTAAATTACCTTGTGGTGGTCTTAAACCTGCCATCCTCCTGTCTCAGCCTCCTAAGTACTGGGTTTTGGGATGTGTTCCACTATGCCCTGCTCCAAGTTATTTTCAAAAGACAGATGTAGGTCAGTTAATATTTACAAAATATTCTATGTGCCAGGCACTGGTACAGATGATTGATAATTTAGGAACCTGAGATTAACAGTAACCTAGCTGACATACGCAAATGTCCCGAACAGAAGAAGAGATGCTGAACTTGCCTTCGATCACTCACAGAAGGCCCTTGCATTGTTCTCTCTGTCGCCTCTTGATTACTAGTATGACTTGGAAACCCTAGAGACCTTTCCTTTTTCTTTTTGCTTCTTTGGGACAAGAGACCTGTTACAGGGCAGTCATCACATGAATGTCCACTGGGGCTCATAACATGGAATTATATTTGTATTCTGTTGGCATACTTTTACATCATCATCATCTTATTTTTTTTTTCCATTTAAAGGGGCTTTGGAAACACAGGTGCTAAAAAACACGTATTATCCTCCTCAAGGATCTGATTCCCCTATTTGTTTTTTTTTTTTTTTTGTTTGTTTGTTTTTTTTTTTGACTGGGGATCGAACCCAGGGCGGTGCACTTGCCAGGCAAGCGCTTTGCCACTGAGCTACATCCCAGCCCTGATTCCCCTATTTGATGCCTTTGATTCAGGGGCCTTAGAACCAATCTGTTGTGTATGAAAATTACAAAGCCCGGAAAACAATAGAATGAGTCCATTGACGTTTTCACCCTCTAAGGCTGAGAATGCTGTTTTGGGGTAGGTCTTTTGTTTCGGACATGACATGGCTGTCTGCTCTGTAAAGATCAGTTCTAGGGCTGCAGAAGGCCGGGGGAGTCTTCAGTTCGAGGTCTCTCACCTTGGCCTATGGTCCCCTGCCCCTCTGACATGCCCTGGGCCAAGCGTGATGGAGCTGAGTTCGGATGGGCATTTGAGGTGATGCTTTCTCACATTGCCCTCTGACCAGAGTTTCTCAGGTTCATGGCAGGGGTTGGGAACAGAGCGCCATTTGCCTTGGCCTCCAAATTTGATTATTAGAACTATCTCCACAAGAATGTATGTGTATGGTTTTAAAAGCGATTTTTGAGTCAAAAGCATTCATTTGCTAAAGGTAAACATAAAAACCCACAATTTTTTAGCAGTATTTTGGCATTTATTCAATTTTTAACATATTAGAACTTTCCAAATATATAATTGGCTCAGACCTCTCTCAGCCTCTGAGAGGCTCTGAATTTACAACCAACTTGCAGCCAATTTTGAGGTCCCCTGGGCTTTTTTCTGGTGCCAAATGACCCAGCTGGTTCCTCTGCTCATAGATCCTAAGAATAGATTAGATTCACTATAGCTCCAGATCTTTCTTATATGAGTATTTCAAAGTGAGGTTTTTTAACATTAGTTTTTAAACATTGTTCTGCATACTCATAGGACACTGGGACATTCTTGACTTATGAGAATTAAAAAATAAAAATAACCTTGGTTGAGGACATTTCTAACTATTTAAATTGGGGGTTAAAAAAAAAAGACTGAAATTTCCAGACTGCACCAAAGAAAAAGTGAAATAGGGTTTGCCAATATTTGTTAGCACTCCTTAGAAACAAAGCAGTGGAAATGAAACTCAGAATTTGTGGTGTGTGTGTGTGTGTGTGTGTGTGTGTGTGTGTGCGTGCACTCGGTACACAGGCCTGTGTGAGGCTTATGCCTACACAGATGTAACTATTGCAAGCATGGCCTCCAATTGCAAAAAAAAAAAGTCTTTGTTTTGCCTTTCTCTGGGCTAAAAGTACTGCCAATAATATCTAAGCAATATCTGGGGCCCATTTCCATTTAGATTTGGAGACATAGGTCTCTAAAACGTTCCAACAGAAATGTCCTGTTGTGCCAATAGGGGAAGCTGTGATGTAATTTTCGTGTGCTTATTTATTCTTTGCTTACCATTTCCTTTAGATATCTGTGTTTATATTCTACAAGACATCTTGTGCTTAATTTTATTATGTACGTAGTTTTGTTTTAATTTTTCTAACTATAAAGCAAGGCATACTTTTTATAGAAAATTAAGAAATATAGAAATGTATACTCTATACGAACTAAAAAATCATGTATACCCTCAGAAAGCATTGTTTCTTTATGCTGACTTAATTCTAAAAGGAACATTATTAAGCATTAAAGAAAGTCCTGGATATTAAGGAAATAGGATTGTTTGCATCACATTTTATAGGTGGAAAAAATGAGATGAGGAGAGGAATTAAATAACCTTGATCAAGGTTATACACAAGCATGTGGCAGAGGTGAGCCAACCCCTGTGTTCGGAACCCTTGGGCATCTTCCTCCTACACCTGAAAGTGCTTCCTTATTCAAGAGAAAAGGGCAGATCCAGGTCAGGCAGGCCCTGTCTGAGCCCATGACCGGGCAGCAGAGCACAGCGCTTGGCTTTTATTTCTGTGGAACCACATCCCCTGTATCAGGTGGTGACACCCCGTGTGGGTGTGTTGCCGGAGGCCAGGCTGGAGATGTGTGTGGCAGGCAGGCGTATGAGATCACTTCCGAGGCCTGGTTGGACTCATTTCAGTCCTCTGGAGTGTTGACTTAGACGAGGGGGAGAAGAGGCAAACCCCTCTTCCTTTGGCTTAGAAGATTATGGATCTGCGACTTCAAAAGCTGTTTGCAATTTTATATTCCCGTCTCCCTGCCAAGGTGCTTGTCTTATCTTAAGTCAGTTGGTGAGGCTGTTTTGAGTGAGCAGGGCCGCTTCCTTCTGCACTTGGAAGGAAGTTATGGGGGCAGGAAAGGGGTGGGCTGTGGAGAGGTGAGTGCAGCCCAGAGGGAGACACTAGGGGCAAGATGGGGAAGGGCCAGCAAGGCCAGCAGAGAAGGGAACTGGGAAGAGGGAGGAAGGGCCCTTTGCATCTGTGCTCAGCTGGATGTCACAGGGTCTGTGTAGAGGAAAGGGAGGACTTGGAGTCAGACAGACCTGAGTGGAGCCCTGGCTCTCTAGTTTTAAGGCTTTGTGACCCTTTGGGCCTTCCTGCCTTCTTGACCCTGCTTGTTCAGTAAGCTTACCCTCAGTATTCCCTACCTCGCTCTAGGGGAGGAAGAGTGCTGGTGCAGGGCAGGGGACCTGGACTGATATTCTGTCATTGCTCTTACCAGCTCTCTGGCCTTGAACAAGACCAAGAATGTCCGTGACCTATAGTTGCTTCACCTGTAAAACGAGGATTAGAAGGCCTGCCCTTCCTACCTCCCTCATGTGTTTCTTGGTGGCTCAAAGAAGATGAGGTTTTTTTTTTTTATGGTACTTGGAATTAAACACAAGGACATTCCATCTCTGAACTACACCCCCAGCCCTATTTTATTTTTATTTTGCAATAGGGTCTTGCTGGGTTGATGAGAGTATCACCGTCCTCACTGCTGAGGGTGTCCTTGAACCTGCGATCCTCTTGTCTGGGCCTCCCAAGTACTGGGATTACAAGCATATGCCACCATGCCTGGGCCTTAAAATGAGGTATTTCAAACGATTTTGGAAATCTAAAAGGATTTCTAGATGCAGGGCTAAAAGTCCTGCTGAGCACATGTTGTGGATGGACTGCTTGGCTTTCCTCAGGGATGGAAGAGAGGTTTGTGAGCTAGCTCTCTGGAGAAGGAGTCTGAGCTTTGCCTGAGTTCAATGGGAAAGAGTGCTGGCATTGATAGTTCATGTCTGTCATGGACAGCAGGATGGAGAGTTTCTTGTGGCATACATTTGCTCTTTCTGCTCTATACTAGTGATTTATAAACCTGGCTGATCATTTAGATTCACCTAGATTACTTGGTAACAAATACCCCACAATACAGATATCCAACTTAAGAGGCCATGGTGAGACCTGGGGCAAGGGTGGGGGGTTTGTCTTCATTTGTTATTTTTGTTTTGTTTTGTGTTACTAGGGATTGAATTAGGGGCATTCTACCTCTAAGATATATCCCAACCCTTTTTATTTTTTGTTTTAAAACAGGGCCTTTTTAATTTGCTGAGGGCCTTGCTAAGTTGCCAAGGCTAGCCTTGAATCTGCAACCCCCCCTGTTTCAGCTTCCCAAGTACTGAAATTACAGGTATGAGCCACCATTCCTGATTGTCTTCATTTTCTTAAAGAATGCCTTTCTGCCTGGTTGTGCTGGTATTTGTGCAGGTTTGGGTACCTTTGCCCATATCGAAAAGTAGAGAGTAGGACAGAGATTGAGTCTCATGGAACTCTGAGAATGGGAGGAGCAGAGCCCAGAAAAGTTAAACAAGTTTTCTAGACATGGTCATGTTGAAAAAAATCAGGCCTCCATTAAGCAAATCCGTTGTGTTGTCTATTAGATCACTCTGTCCCTGGCTTCAGGCTAGATCCTTTTCCTTGGTGGTTCTGACAGCCTCCACCCACCCTTGTGGCCCCCAAGGGCCAGGTCCTGAGACTCTTCCCCATCCCTGCTCCCTGCTTTGAATCAACATCAGTTTGTAGCCAGTAGTTTCATAAGTCAGGAAAAAGATAAAAGATGAGTGAGCTTCTGTGGCTTTGAAATTTCTGCTTTACATATAATCATTTCAACTTTAGATTTTAGTATAAACCAGACTTGCAAATACAGCACTACAATTGTGTATGTATCTCCCCAAATTGCTGGGGAAGCAGCTGACATTTCATCATTTGAGGATAGTTTGTGCCTGCAAGTGGAAGAGGTGCAGGAGACAAGTAAGGATGGGGACTCTCGTGTCCTGTTTCTGTTATTCTCTGTTGGGAAAGCTGACAGGTAATCTGGATATTGGCTGATAAGACCTTGGAGAGAGAAGAGATTTATAAACTTTAATTGAAAAATCGCAACTTCTCACTTAAGAGTCAAAAGAAAGAGCCAGGCATGGTCATGGTGTTGGATGCCTGTAATGCCAGTACTTAGGAGGCTGAGACAGGAGGATTGTAGGTTCGAGGTGAGCCTCAGGAACTTAGCGAGACTCTGTTTTCAAAACAACGAAGGGTTGAGGATGTGGCTTGGAGGGAGAAAGCCCTGGGTTCAATCTCTTATTTCAAAAAAAAAAAAAAAAAGAAAGAAAGAAAGAAAAGAAAAGAGAAAGAAACTGTAAGAGTTCTGGTGCTCATATCCACCACAGGTCAGCATGCCTGGAATTCACCTTGTCCCAGTGGAGCAGTGTCCTAACATGAGCCTCATGTGAGTCTCAGTGGAGGTCTTGGAAGTGAGCAGCCTTTGCTGACCATTAGCAATTGCACCCCTGGTTGCTTAAGGATTAAATAGGTTGCATAGCAATTCTTAATACCAGAATTGCTTCAGGGTTCATAGAATGGAGATGGCGGCAAAGTTGAAAGTGTTTGCTACTGTAGAAATTCTGATTTATTGCCAAGGAGTAGGGGGAACAGGAGGTATTTTTCTTTTGGCAGAAGCTGATGCCTTTGAATCCTACCTATATAAACAACATGTATGCTGAAGGGCCTATCCTCCTCCTCCTCCCTCTCCTCCCCCTCTTCCTCCTCCTTCTCCTCCATCTTCCTTTTCCTCTTCCTCTTCTTCTATCTGGCTTTATCTGAAAAACTTTGCATGGATCACAGAAGAGAAAGGAGGAATTACAATACTATGTGTATACATGTGTGCACATGTGTGTACAAACATCTATTTGTATTAAAAAAGACATTGCAAACTGATGGGCCAGGCATGAATTTGGCTCTCATATGTGCTTTGTTTGGTTAGCACAGTATTTGAAACAAAGTTTTCTATGGGTCTCCAATTTTTTATACCTAGGACTTTTTTTTTTATAGTACTGAGAATTGAATACAGGGGCATTCTACCTCTAAGATACAATCCCAACCCTTTTTATTTTTATTTTGAAAAAAAAAAGGTCTCACTTAGTTGCTGAAAGCCTAGCTAAGTTGCTATGCCTGGCTTTGAACCTGCGATCCTCCTCTCAAGTATTGGGATTACAGATATGTGCTACCATGCCCATCTATACCTAGGATTTTTATTATTCATAATATCTAGTCACTGAAGGCTTTAAGGTTTGTGATTTGTAGACTAAAGCTTTGTCTGACTGCAAGTTTTGAGATTTTGCTAAGAGTGAAAAAAGCAAGCAAAAAGTCCCAAATCCAAAGCATTCTTCTATGTAATTCTGGGGTTTATTTCTCAAAGGCAGTGCTTCATTTATAGCTTTCATTTCCCTAGTAAGAGGTATGTCCATCATAGCAAATAAATATTCAAATTCCAGATGCTCCAGGACTTAGACAGACTCTACCTTTGAAAATTTGAGATTTTGTTTTATATTGTTGTGTCCTAAGGATGGGAGTGAAGAACTACAGGTGCGCTCAGGAAGACACAGGGCAGGGATGATGGATGGCCATAGAGAGACCTGACAAATCTGTAGTCAATATTGTTGGTCTAAAGAAACGTGTGTGACAAAGGAAGTGTCAGCAGCCACCTGAAGTCTCATTCTTCAGGACCTGGCCTCTCAGTTAGAACTGGGGCTTCAGTGAAGCGCCTGTCCTGCTTAATTGGAGGAATCACTCCAATGAATGAATGAGGCTGGCAGTTATGCATTGCAGGGCGGATTTCGTGTGGCTTGCAAAGTTGATACAGGCACTGAAAGTGATTGCTTTAGTTTTTTCCTATTAGGAAAGCACCAGAAGGTTTAAAACCCACAAAAAGGTGCAATTCCTGGCTTCAGATTCATAGGTGCTTGTAAATGATATCCAGCCGTATTGTTTTCTTTGTAACCCATAACCCTCCATCTTTGCCCTGATTCCTTTTTTTCTTAGACCTTTCTTCCTCCCTCCCTTTCTTCCTTCCTCTCTTCCTTCCTCTCTTTCTTCCTCCCTCCTTTCCTTCCTCCCTTCCTTCCTTCTTTCCTTCCTCCCTCTCTACCTCCTTCCCTCCCTCCCTCTCTTTTTTTTTCTGGGAATTTAAACTCAGAAGCAGTCTGCCTCTGAGCTACCACCAGCCCTTTAAATTTTCAATTTGGAAATAGGGTCTCACTAGTTGTTGAAAGTCTCAACTATGTTGCTGGGGCTGTCCTCAAACCTGCTTTCTTCCCCCTTTCAACCTCCCAAGTAGTGAGATTAGGGTGTGCACCACCATGCTGGGCTTCTCTTGCTCTCTTAAATACCAGGCACAATTTCACAGAGCATACAATGGCAGAAGGGATAGCTTAGCCTGATGTCCTCTCTCCATCTCTCTCCGTCTCTCACTGTTTCTCTGTGTGGAAGTGGTCATGAGCATTTCCAGCCATTCTTCCAAGGCACAACAGGCTAAGCTTGTCACTTGGTCACCCTTTATCTGTTAGCGTCTCACACCCTAAGAAGCTGTGGCTTCTCAAGCAGATGAAGTCCAGGAGCCTTTGACTTCATCAGGATTGGAGAGTGTCGAGGGCAGGTGGGTTACTCATTCTCTGAGCTCCCGAGAGCCTGTTGTTTCTGACCATCGCCAGTGACATTTGGCTGAGTGGGTGCCATTTGGTCACTGGCCCCTTCCGTTCAAGTCCTGTCATCCTGGCATGCATCCCAGCCTCTCTCTGTCATTCCACAGGTAGCCCGTTTTCCCTCCAAGCCTCCAGCTATCCAGTTGTAGAGTAGTGCTTCATGTGAATTGTCCTGTGCTGGTATGTAGAGGTGGGTGGCATTTATGGAAAGGATGTGGCTCTAAAGATGGCAAGATTCAAAACTTGCACAATTTAGGCAATAGCTTAAATTCAGTCTTATAATGTATTTGGCCTACCAGCTTTGAAATGATGTGATCCTTGAAAAAGAACTTACATTTGAGGGATTTATATTACTTCAAATTTTGAGCAGGAAAAGACTATTAATTTTTATATCACACTATTTCAAATTTGAACAATATGTAACCACAACTAGGATATCTTATTGGGATATATGTCTGGTAACCCTATAATTTAAAAATGTTTAATATAATTCTTCAGGCCAAGTATCCTAAATCCTACTTGTAGAAACCTGGGTCTAAATCCTTTGTAAGTGAAAGGGCAGGCTAAGAGGACTTGGGAAGTATTTTGAGATAATTGTCAAGGTTGTTATTATTACCTTTACATGGAGTGGCTTGGAGGTGTCTCAAAAACAAATCATTTAAATTGAATTCAGTCAAGATTTACTTAGTACCTACCAAGGGTTTGGCAGAATGGCAGATGCTGGGACTGTTATAGGCTCAGGAGTTGAAGTGAAATTAGGGAGCTGAAATTCAAGGATACAAAAGTGTTAAAACTATCCCTTGTCAGATGTGATTCTTAACATAACTTAATTTGCCTTACTTGCTACCTTTTATTCTATTCTTTTATGAAGTTGAACATAACCAACACTACTGCCTGATGTGAAAAGTAGAGAAGCACTTTTGTGGAATGCCCAGGAAAGGAATGGAAAGTCTCTATGATTTTTGTTTGAGTTTGAAGCATTACACTTTAAACTTTCACAGTTGAGGCTCCAGGCCACTGCTTAGCTGTGTGCCCTTGAGCAAACCATTTAACCTATCTATGCCTGCACTTTTCCTTCTGCTAAATGAAGAAAATTAACTTGGCATGGTGGCACATACCTGTAATCCCAGCTGCTCAGGAGGCTGATGCAGGAGGATCACAAGTCTGAGGCCAGTCCTGGCAACTTAGCAAGACACTGTCTCAAAATAGAATTAAAAAAGTAGGGGAGCCGGTCATGGTGGCACATGCTTGTAATCTCAGTATTTGGAAGGCTGAGACAGGAGGATTATGGTTTGTGGACAGCCTCAGCTACTTAATGAGGCCTTCTGCAACTTAGTGAGACCTTGTTTCAAAGAAAGAATAAAAAATAGGGCCAGGGCAGTACCTCAGAAGTAGAATGCCTCTGGCCTCCATTTCCAGTACACCAAAAAAAAAAAAAAAAAAAAAAAAGGGGGGGGGTGGGCTGGGGATATAGCTCAGTGGTAGATCACTTGCCTAGCATGTGCAAAGCCCTAAATTCGATGACCAGTACTGAAAAAAGTTAGAAAATGAAGAAAATAAAATTAACCATTACACAGGGTTGTTACAGGGATTGAAAGAGTTAGCATTTGTAAGGCTTGCAGAACATTCTGGAATAGTCTAAATACTAGTTACTTTTGATAGATAATGTGCTTTAAAAAGTCTTTATCTAGCTGGGTGTGGTGATGCATGCTTGAAATCCCAGTACTTTGGAGGCTAATATAGGAGGAGAGTTACAGGTTTCCAACCAGCCTCAGCTACTTAGTGAGGTCCTCTGCAATTTAGAGAGACCCTTCTTCAAAATAATAAAAATAGGGCTAGGGGTGTAGCTCAGAGGTAGAATGTCCCTGGGTTCAATTCCCAATACTGCAAAAAAAAAGTAATCATTTAATTATTTGGTTTTGCTATATGGTTACACAATGGAATCCTATCTAAGTCAAGAATTTTTTCAATGCCAGCTCAATTTTTATTGTCCAGAATGGCAGCTTTAAAAATTTTAGAAGTGGAAATTAATGTGTACTGAATACAGAACTTGATCTAGATAGCAAATTGTCTTGGTGATATTTATCTTTCTGGTTAAAATATGATGTAAAACATTTCCAACCCTAATTAATGCAGTTGTAGTCAGTGTTTGATTATATTTTGAAAATTTAGTACTTATGTGATGTTTGCACTGTTATAAATGCTGAACTCCACTATGGTATTAATGGTCCTGAAAATATATTTTTTTCAAGTGCTTTTTAAAGGGGAAAATGTAGCTAAAATGTCATTTCTTTAGTCTGTTCAAAATTAGATCTTGCAGGGACTTTTATATTCTGAAATAAACACCCCATTGAACTTCTTGGTACAAGTAAACATGAATTCACTGAATGTGGGTTTGCTTAAAAACAAGATATGCCCAACTAACTTCATTTCCTTTTTTGATAGAGTGGGGAGACTGGTGGGGAGGGGAAATGCCACAGACAGAATGTGTCTGAGTTTCAGGAAGACATTTGATAGAGTCTCTTCTGATGTCCTTATGGGAAAGATAAAGATATGTGAACTGGGTAACAGTTAAACCAGGGGATTCGTGGCCAGTTGGGCGCTGATAGGCACAGGGCACTGAATTCTAATTGGCAGGGTTCTGCTTAAGGACCACAACTTTTTGACATTTTGACATTTTGACCCAAAGTTTGGATGATCTCAACAGAGAAGAAAAATTAAGAAATCAGAAGAAATAAAAATATGAAATTTGAAATGCACAAATCCTTCACTTTGGTTAAAACCTTTTATGTGCAATTGTAGGCTGGAGAGGGTCTCACTTTCTTTTTCTTTTTCTTTTCTTTTTTTTTTTTTGTAGTTCTGAGGATGGAACCCAGGGGCATTTGACCTCCGAGCTACACCCCCTGCCTATTTTTTATTCTTTATTTTGAAACAGGGTCTCACTAAGTTACGGAGGGCCTCACTAAGTAGCTGAGGTTGCCTGCGAACTATGACCCTCCAGTCTCAGCCTCCCCAATGCTGGGATTACAAGCGTGCACCAACACGCCCAGCTAGAGGGTCTCACTTTCTGGGAGAAAAAGATTGGAGTTTTTTTTTTTTTTTTTTTTTTTTTTTGCTGGCTGTGAGCTCTGTATGAGTGATCAGTGTGATACAGCTGCTTTAAGAATTAAGGTCTTCTTCATCTGTTTTTAAATTAGAAAAATAGTCTTAATAATAAGGAAACACTAGGCCCACTATGTTCTCCTAACATCAGACTGTATTTAAGTACTGCTCAGCACCAGGTACTGCATTCTGATTTTGTGGGGAGAGCTGATACACCAGCTGGGGTGAAACCGGGTGTGAAAAGCCTGGAAACAGCAACAGTAGAAGGATCCTGGGACTTTGGAGAATAGAAGGCCAGGGAAAGGGGCGGGTGGCCTGCTATCTGGTTTCGAATATTTAAAGGACTGTCAAGTAGAGCAGTAATTAAATTTCTGCATTGATCCAGTAGACAGAATTCAGGCTAAAGGTTATAGAACACTGGGTAACAGGAGTTCTTTAAACAGTGGGAGCTGTTAGGTTATGGAATGGTTTGCTTGTTGTTAAAGAAATTCTAGGAGAGCAGATTGGAAGGCTGTTTAGGAAAAGAGGGGACACCATATATCATGATAGCTCAAAGCAGGGACTTGGGAGTTGAACGGCTTGAAGCTTAAGTTCTGGCTTAACTAGTGGCTGTGAGACCTGTCTCAGGAAATCCATTCAACATCAACATCTCTATGCCCATGGTTTCTCATCTACATGATGCAAAAATAAAAACAACAACAACAACAAAAAACAAAAACAAAAACACACCTCCTTTCTACTGTGGTTCTTTTGAGGATTTAAATTTTCCACACAAAATGCTCATGTTCCCTGGCACCTAGTAAATCCTCAATAACGGGCAGTTGTTGCTAGTACTCATCCTGATGTGAACCAGGGTTGCTGTAGATGCTTTCTTTTCCAAAGTTCATGCTTAACATGTATGGCCAATATATAAATTAAGAGGGACAAATGTATCCAGGCCATAGCCCTGGGATTCTTCCCTTTGTTCCTACCCAATGTTCTTTTCAACTTCTTTAGGACACATCTCAACGTACAAATGTCAGTCTTTCTCTTAAGTACACATCACCAAAAATAAAATGGCAGTAGCCTTGAGAAGGTCTGTTCTGAGGACCCAGAGGTATGCTTTTGCTCATTTTCTTGGGAAATGGTGATCCTATTATGCAGAAAACCAGAGATACATAAGCCTAATTAAAATTGTGCTGGACTTTTTTTTTTTATGCTTACTGATTTCTCAGTGTTCCTATGCCTTGTCTTAATATGAGTTGAGTAAGTACTGAAATGATTGTGCAATTAAAAAAGAATTATAGTTGCTATTGGAGAGAAAAAGGCAGCTGCAACCAGGGTGTAGCGACATGTTATGTTGTACCCAACTTACTGGGTCAGAGACTGCCACAGTTTGCTGACAGAACACCAACGTCACATTTGCTGAGAGAAAATACCATTTCTAGGAGTTCAGCTCCTCTTTCTCCTTCCCCCAAAGCCTTTTCTAGTTTTCTCTCGCCTCCCCAGTGCTTGAGCACGCAGCAGGAAGTCACCAGAGGGCATTCGTGAACTGTCTATTACTAAGTGATCACAGCTGAAAAGTGTAAAGCCATTCATTTTGGTCTCCTTTCGGTGAAGTGGTGGTTTCTGGCACACACTTAGGAGCACTTGGAGCCTGAAAGCTGCCTTGCTAAATAAGGCACAAACCAACACTGGGGAGCAACAGAGACATTTTGCTGAGTGGCTGCAGACTCCAGCTCTTTCTACCTCCGTACTGATACCAGTGTTGTCCTTTAGAGCTGGGCAGGCAGTGTGGCAAGCAGAGTGATCTCTGATCTGGGAATCCAGAGATGTGCAGATTTGGGTTTTAGTATTAACTGTTTTTTATTTTCAGAAAGAAGCCCCCCAAATCTTATTTATTCTCATTAGTAAAATGATTATTCAAAATAATACTTTAAAATTTATTATTATTATTATTATTATTATTATTATTATTATTATTACTGGGAATTGAACCCAGGGGCATTTCTGGGGTTTGAGGCACACACCCAGACCCTTTTATTTTTTATTTTGAAACAGGATTTTGCTAGGTTTCTGAGGTTCTTGATAGGTTGCTGAGGCTGACCTGGAACCTGTGATCTTCCTGTCTTAGCCTCTCAAGTACTGAAATTACAAGCATGAGCTACTGTGCTGTGTTCTAAGGAATACTTGAAGATCACTTTGCAGCCTATTAGTGGCTGAATTCCTTCTTTTCTTCTCTCTTCCTTCCCCTCTTCCTTCCTGACTAAACTGAAGGAGACACTGAAATGCACTGACACTGTTTGGAGTAGGTCTGCTGTGAGTGCTATGGGGCCCACCTCGAAAGGACCAGCAAAGCACACTACACATTGTACAGCTGAAAGCGGAGCCCTGGGGTTTTGAGTGCAGGACCCTCCCCAGCACAGACACTATGCTCAGGCTTCCCAGACACAGCATGCACATCTTCAGAGTCAGAATAGCTATGGGGCCAAACTGGTCCAGCCCTTGAAGCATTCATTCCACTCAAGATTTCTGGACCAAAAAAAAAAAAAAAAGAAATTGTTTAGTTAAACAGAAATATTGTGGAACGTACTTTAAAAATTGAATGCATTTTTATTGTGCAATGTAAGACTTTAAAAGTGTAGGGTTTATAGTTGGATATTCTGAATGCTTAGATCTCTTGGGATTAGAATATCTTATTTAGGGTTCATTTGAGGGAATCCTTTGGAGAGCTTAACCCTTGGAATCTGTTTGGGGCACATCTTAAGTTGGGTTTCCTAGAGAATGCAGAGCCTGAGGCAAGCATTCAGCAGCTTGCAATTTGCTTAGAGCATTCTGTTTAGTAGAAAAATGCTAATAAGTGAAAAAAGTAGTATAGAAAAGTGAAAGAGCTGAGCAATGATGTAATTAATCTTAGGGATTGAGATGTGATTCACAGGCGCTTTGATAAATACATCAGACTACAGAACTGACCCACTTGATGCAACCCAGGATATCATACCCCAATATCAGTTTTCCTGGGAGAAAGCTAAGAGGTGAAACTCTTGAGTCAGGAAAGAAACTTTTCAGAGAAGGGGACAATTGTAGCCATTGGTGGTCTGGAGTTGGCTCATCATAGCTCTCAAGAGCAGGCTGTGCATATTGTTTCCAAACTCCCCAACCAGTGGCCTTGCCCTGGTAGCCTGCAGTTGGCCATCATAGACACATCTGCATCATGAAAATCAACAAAAGTTACACAGATCTGGACAATTACTCTCCCCAGAACTTTTAGTTAAATATGCTGAGAGCGTGGGCAGCACACTCCTGCACACAGTCTAGGCAGCTGGGGTGTGGTTTCCTGGCTGGTGAAGGGGATCTGACCAGGGCACCAACCTCATCTACTACATGGGGGTAAAGAGGATCTATCCACAGATGAGTTCCCTGATGAGTTCAGCCCATTCCCTTAGGGTTGGCTTTTCCTAGCTGCTTTCAAAGGATGCACAGTATTGAGGTGCATAAAACAATTTACAATACTCCAGTAAAATAATGACTGATAATTTTTTTTGATGGTACTGGGGTTCCTGGAAACCCTTCCACCTTCGGGGTACACTCCTAGACCTATTTTATATTTTTGTTTGGAAACAGGGTCTCTTAAGCCAGCGCGGATGGCTTCGAACCTGCGCGATCCTCCTGTCTCTACCTCCCAAGCACGGGGATTACAATCGTGCGCCACCACGCCCGGCTTCCTCATAATTTTTTAAGTGCAAGAGAAGAGTCAAGAAGGGGCGAGGAAAGTATGTATAAACGGAATTACCATCAGGAAGGATGAGGAAGGGCTCTGAAGGGCTCTGCTGTAGAGTGTTGGCAAAGAATTCAGAATAGTTGTAACTCTAGTATATTTTGGACAGTAGTTTTTATAATGTTTCATTTAAAACACTGCATTTGGCTGAGATGATGAAAGATAACTTTGTATGTGTGTGTGTGTGTGTGTGTGTGTGTGTGTGTGTGTGTTGCTGGGGTGGAAACCAGGGCCTCATGCATGCTACTCAAGCCCCCTACCATGGAGCTATGGAGCTATATCACCATCCCCAAGAGTTGAACCTTTTATTATGAAATATTTATTAGAGAAAATTTAAAATATGTACAGAAGTATTTATATATAACTGAAGAATAGTACAAAACTCCACATACTTATCACTTGTATTTGATTATTAACTTCTGACCAATCTTGTTTTACTTATTCCCCTACTTACCTCTCCTGAGGAGTAGAAGTTTTTAAAAATTAATTTATATGTAATATAATATAATTACATTATATGTAATAGTTGAGTTCATTGTTACATATTTGTATATGTGCATAGCATAATTTGATCAATTTTGTTCACTAGTACCTCCCTTTTTCCTCTTCCTCTATTGGTCTCTCTTCTATTTTAATGAGACCCCTCCTACCTTACGGAGGTAGGAGAAGTTTTGAATACTTAGTTATTTGGAAAAAGGCTGAATGTGGCCTAGAAAAAATATCAAGTGTGAAGAACTTCATCAGGACTCAGGAAAAGGTTTTTACTGACTATAGGCACAGAAGCTAATGGAGCATTTTCCCTAGTTTATCAGGATCTAGTAGGAGCCACTGCACACCCAATGAGATGTGCAGGAGGCTTATTCTGATTATCCTTATGATTTTTATCTTCAGCTCTTCCTGAAAAGAGTAAGTATCAGTGATGGAAAGAAGAGTTACAGGGGGAGTTCAATCCATCTTTGCTCTCTAAATACCGCTCGGGTTAGCTTCCTGTTACTAGAACACACACCTGAGATGATCAGCTTGTGAAGAGAATAGGGTTATGTTGGCTCACAGTGTTGGTGTAAGTTCCAGTCCATGATCAAGCAGACTTACTGCTTTCAGGCCTCTGGGAGGGGAGCTGGAGGGCGCATGACAGAGCAACACTGTTCACCAGGAGGTGGAAGAGAGAAGGAAGAAGGGACTGGGGTCCACTGTCCCCTTCAAGGGCACACCCACAATGACTTCAAGACCCCCCAGGCCTCACTCTTAAATGTTCCACTTCCTTCCGATGGCCATGCTGGGACCAAGACCTCTATACACCAGCCTTCAGGGGACCCCTGAGATTCAAACACTGCTTTCCTGCTGGGATTTCTCTTTTATATCTCTTTCAGATATAAAAGAGAAAATTATGTATTATTTCTGAGTATAAAGTCTAAATGATATTTCATCCTAAGAGGAAGGCTTGTCACCACCATAAGATAAAAGTCTTAACTCCTATGGGTGAAGAAATTTCATTAGGAAAGAAAAACAAGCTCGGACTTTCTTGTGATAGGCTTACTATACTTATAGTGATGGATTATGGCCTATATGCTTTTTTCTATTGTTTTCTTTTATAATTTTTAGTGATTTGGGATAAGAGATAGCCTCTGACCTCTCTTTCTTTCTTTCTTTCTTTCTTTCTTTCTTTCTTTCTTTCTTTCTTTCTTTCTTTCTTTCTTTCTTTCTTCAGTACTGGGTATGGAACCCAGGGGCATTCTATCTCCGAGCTACACCCCAGATCCTCCTGTCTCCCAAATGCTGGGATTATAAGCATGTGCCACCAAGCCCGGTGCCTCTGACCTTTTTCTAAGAATACCAAGTTTCCTTCTCTCTGATTTTTGGCCACTGGTTGTAATTCCAAAGATAATGCTCCTGTGAGCTCTTGCAAATCTGGTGTTGAAAGAGTAAGTAGTGGGGTCACAGGATGAGCATTGCCTGAAGAATAAATTTAGTATGGATGAACAAACTGAGGAAAACCACACTCATCATTATATGTTTACCACTAGAACCTTCTAGCCAGGTTAGTTGGAAATGGATAAAGGACATGAAAAATTATACCATTGGGAGCTTTAGAAAGCCAGTGCTAGGGGAAGAGTAGATACAAGGACAGCAGAGGAACAACTTAGTCTAAATTGCTGTCTAGATATTTTCTAATAAATCAGCTGGGCGATTTTATTGGAACTTCCTGAGATAAAGCTCTGTGTCTTGCGCCTGTGGAGAACCTGGGAAAGAAGCTGCTCAGATGCCGTAGACAAGCGTGCGAGCTCTTTGTCGGCAGAGGGTTTTCACTTGCCAGTTGCATGGAATAGGTTGCTGACAGATTATAAGTCTGGGCTCGTCTGGATCAAAGGCAGAAAATAAAAGAAAGTATTCTGTCCTGAGGGTGGGTTATGGCTGAAGACTGGGAAAGGCCCTGCAAGTCTTGATTCTTACAACTCATCTCTTCTAGCTAGTAAATCTTGAGGATGCATTTTTTTTTAAGTTTAAAATTGACCGTAGCTGGCTGAATTTCTGTTGAGGTTTTCTCCCACAGTTATTGGGAATCAGATTTAATTCTTTCAGAGAGTTTCTTGGCTTTTTCACTGGAATCCATGCTTCAGTTTTTTTTTTTCCATTGAAATGTCATGATGTCTAAATAAATACAATTAACAATCAAGATAAGACTTGTGCATTTGTGTGTGTATTAGAGGAAGATTTCATTTTTTAAAATAGATTTTACTTTTTCAAAGACTTTCTTTTAGAGTAGCTTAGGTTCACAGAAAAATTGTGAACCTCTGCCTTCACCCTGTCACTCCAGCAATATGTTTGTTACAACTGATTGACCCACCAGGACACACACATATCATTTTAACCCAGCATCCATAGTTTTTGTTAGGATTCATTTTTGGTACTGTATAACCTATAGGAGCATACAGAATAATTTCAATATTTTATTTTAAAATATTATTATTATTATTATTATTATTATTATTATTATTAATTTTGGCACTGGGATTGAACCCAAGTACTTTGTCACTGACCTACATTCCTGGCCCTTTTCATTTTTGTATTTTGAGACAGGATTGCCTAAGTTACTCAAACTGTCCTTGAACTTGCAATCCTCTTGCCTCAGCCTTCTAAAACATTAGGATTACAGGTCTGTGCAAAAATACAAAACTTACATATCTGTTGTTCCCTTAGGATACCTGTAACCTGTCTTCAAACCAAGCAGTTTTCATGATTATTGAAGGTAATAATGTGCATATAAATGAATGCAATAAAGAGTAACCAGGCCAGAGATTTTTGTAAGAGAATATACTTGATTAGGGAATAAAGAATTTCAAAATGCAAAGCTATTATCTAAAACAATGAAGTCTAGTAGCAGAATGAAGACACTAGCTTGTATTTAGTCGGCTTAACTGCAAGGCTCCTTACAGAGATTACTGATAGGCATTGATTCTGAGCGGAGGCCAAACGACAACAGCTCTCCGCAACTCATTTATAAGAAATGCCACTGAGCTCTTTTTGAACTTTGTGACCCAAGTTCTTTCAAAAATTAGAAAGTATATTAATCTGAGAATGAATTAGAATAAAAACATCAGTACTTTTAATTTACTCCAGTGCTGCCAGGATCATTTTAGATAACCCACATGATGGAATGCCTTGGTCTTCCTACAGTTTTAACCGTGCAGGGAATTTGTGATCTCAAGGTCAAGTTACCAGAACACAGAACCCTAATTGTGTACCTCATTTGCCATGAAAGGAATAAAAGGGAAATAGAGGATTAAGATTAAATGAAAGATAGAAAATACTGGCTAGGAAAGCGGTGAGGTAAAAATTTCAAAAGACATATTGCTAAAGAGAGAATGTGAAGCCTGGTGGTGGTGCATGCTTGTAATCCCAGTACGTGGGAGGCTAAGATAGGAGGATTGCAGGTTTTAGGCCAGCCTCAGCAACTTGCTAAGACTCTTAGCAACCTAGCAAGAAGCTACTTCAAAATAAAAAATAAAATAGGGCCGAGTATACTCAGAGGTAGAACATCCCTAGGTTCAGTCCCCAGTACTCTCATCTCCCCAGCCACATACACAGAGAAAATGTGGACTACTACTGAATATATATATATATCAGTTATTATATATATAAATATATATATCAGTTCCTCAGTGACAACAGTGTATCAGTTTTGATCCACCAATGGCCAAGTTGCAGTATGGCAAGGAAAGCCTGACTGGCTCTGATCCTTGAAAAGCTAGGAAGAGGTGGAACTGGGACCAGAGCAGAGGTGCCCATTACATACCCTGCGGGACTGCTGAGAGGGTTCAAAAAGATAACTATGTAAAAAAATACCTTGTGAATTACAAAGCTCTAGTTAGATGCAAATTATTATTTTAATACAAGAATTGGCACTTACCTCCCAATGATCTGGAGACAAGATTAACATAAATGAAGCAAAATGGCATATAATTAAATGCTAAATTAGGTTATATGGATGGCAATTTCTTTTTTTCTTTGTGGTACTGGGGATTAAACCCAGGGTGTTCTGTCTGGAAGCTAAACCCCTCAGCTCTTATTTATTTATTTATTTATTTATTTATTTATTTATTTATTGTACTGGGGTTCCTGGAAACCCTTCCACCTCCGGGCTATACTCCTAGACCTATTTTTATATTTTTATTTTGAAACAGGGTCTCTTAAGCCAGCGAGGCTGGCTTCGAACCTGCGCGATTCCTCCTGTCTCTGCCTCCTAAGTGTGGGGATTACAAGCGTGCACCACCACGCCCGGCTTTATTTTTTATTTTATTTTGAAACAGGGTCTCACTAAGCTGTGGAGGCTGGCCTCAAACCAGCCATTCTTCTGTGTCAGCCTCCCAAGTATTGGAATTACAGACGTGCACCATGATCTGGCAAATGGCCAGAGATGAGGACGAGAAAAACCCAAGCCAGGTGAAGTGCTGAGTCCACAGCAAAGAAAGGACTTGAGCTTGTCTTCAGCACATGGATGGAACCAACCAGGAGACTAGGAGGAGGAGGGCAAAGGGTTCTAGCCAAGGAGAACTATAGGTACGTGGGCAGAGATGGAGTAGATGTGTTCTGGGACCTGGGAAGAAATCTAGGACACGCAGTATTCATTCATGCAGTCTATCAGCTGTTATTGGTGCTGAAGAGGCAGCAGCAATAAACCAGTGTCTCTGTCCTCAGGGAGCATGTGTTGACAAGTGTCAGATGGGACAGCACAGAGGGCTTGGTGAACTCCAGAAAGACTCTGCACTGAGGAGAAGTGGACTTGTACTGTGTGCTGATGCCCAAGGAGAGGGGAGCTGAGGAGGTAGAAATAACATTGAAGTACGAGCTTAGATTTAGAGCCAGGAGTGGTGGCGCACGCCTAGAATCCCAAGGACTTAGAAGGCAGGGGTATCACAAGCTCAAGGCCAGTCTGGGCAATTTAGGGAGACCCTGTCTAAAAATAAAAATGGGGCTAGGGATGTAGCTAAGCAGTAGAGAGCCCCTGGATTCAATCCCTTGTATGAAAAAAAAATAAGATTTAATTTCTAGACTGAGTTAAAAGATAAACTTAGGTAAATTAAAATTTCAATGAGTCTGCTTGGACAGGTAGTGATTCATGAACTGGACAGCACCCAGTGATAAGGGTTCAGGGCTCCACCGAGGCGGGGGCAAAAAGAAAACTTTTGTAACATATTTTCAGGAAAGAGACAAAAAAGAAATACAGGCTTAATCTGAAAAGTCCTTGGTAGAGGTTAGTCGACAGTCTCTGGTTAGTCAAGCTTGTGTTTTGTTTTATTGGTTTCACTGAGTTGGGTTTCTGCTTGCTTAATAGGAACCCAAGGTGCTAGAGACATCCCAGGCTAATGGTCTCCCAACTAATTGTCTTATCAGAATCTACCTCCTTAACAATGGGTCCTTGGATTAGTTGCTTAACTTTTTTAATGCTTGGTTTCTTTATATGGGGGAGGGTAATGGTGAAGAGCCTGGGCGGTCCACTGGTCTTTACCTGACATTACTGGTAATATAGGATTTTTGGTGTCCAGTGTCAAAGGAAAATGACTGGCAGGGGAAGGATAAAGAATCAAGTGCAGAAACAAAGAATAGTAGGGGATTGGGTGAATTTATAGACAATAGAAGCAGAAGAAAGCAGGTCAAATTCACAAAAAGATTAAAAATTACACAAAATAGGGAACATGTTTAAATAAAAAGTTATGAAAAAGCAAAGCCTGGGGGTTGGAGTTCTCCAAATAGTGTTGGCAGCTGCAACAGAAAGGAAAGAACCAGGCTTGGTGCCTGAATGCCCACTCGGCTACTCGACAACTGCATGGCTTAGGGCAAGACACAGCCTCTCCTGGTCGAGGTAAAGGTTTGTGGAGATCATGCAAGGAGAAACCCTGGGCACGTGGTGGCCACTAAGCAAACATCTAATGCATTTTATCTTGGGAAGATGTGGTATATTTTTTACTGTAAATACAAATGCTTAACGAGGATGAAACTGAATACTTGTAGATGTTTCACAGAAAGTACTGCAACAAAGTGGAACAAATAGGGGTCTCTGGGTGGTGACTCTGTGCAGACTAAATGTCCAGGGTTTCCACATACCGTGGCTCAGGATTATTTATTCCTGTTTTCTCCAAGGCAGAGATGTTTACTGATGAGGTAAACCTCATGAGATTTTCCTACCAGTAGCAGGCGGATAGTGCCCACCTGCTGTTTCCTCTCGGAGGTCACCTAATTAAGGAGTATTTTTTTATGTGACACCTCATTAGGTTCTCAGGGATGCCATGTGCAGAAAACCACTTGGGAGAAGCCTTTCTCCTACCCAGGCCGGGGCTGCCTGGGAAAAATGCTTCTAACCAAACGAGACCCTGCACTTAGTTGCCCTTTGAAGGCAAGGTCTGCGTGCCCACAGGCCTGGCCTTGGGTCCAAATAGCTGGTACCGTGGCTGTTCTTGGGGTTGTGGTGTGAGCGTCATGAAGAGGTGTGGGTTTTTGAGGGACAGTAGATCATAAAGCACTGTGGCCACAGCCATGTCTTGGTAACTTATATTTCTCCGATCCAAAGAGGCTGAGAAAGGAAGAGATATCCCAGCACTTCATCCACAAGAGAGCTGAAGAGCTATAGATGATATGACTTGTGGGCTGTGAGAAGCAGTTGTTCTTTTAAATCTGAATTTTCAATAGATTGTGTTAGCTGAACCTGAAAGTCAGAAATTGAATAAATATCTCAAAACTTAGTTTAAGTAATATGAGATTCTCTTCAACCGAGCTCTGTCTGGAAGGCTTGAACGCAAATTTTCTATTTTATTAACAACTTTATTCTCTGTTATTTGCCAAACTTTGGTCCAGGCATTTTGCTGAGTTGAAAACTGTGGAAATTTGTTGTAATTGGAGGGGAAAGAATCACATGTGGTTTCTTCCAAACCTTTTTCCAATTTTTTTTTTTTTTTGTCCTGAATTCCATGGGAAAATTACCCAGAAGGGTTATTTTCTCCTTTAATGATGCAACACTGCTTGGTTTGCTTTGCCTGTTTTTATTTTCTAGCTGCATTATAATTACATTTTTCCGCACGACATTTTTTTCCCTTCCAAATTAGTAGATATAAAATTCTGATGGCTCTTCAGAGAGCTAATCTGCAGAGATTCTCTCCTTGGGCTGTCCTTTGAGCAGGAATAGATGGTGCTGGACAGCCAGTGCCCTGTTTGCCTGCTTTGTGGCAATCCATCACCCCAGGCCTTTTAATTAGCACTTGCAGGTGAATCACTAATTGGCCCCACATTTGCATACATAAGCCAGAGATTTGCAGGTTTCCAGTTATAAATCTTAGTCATGCAGGCAGGGCACAGACACTAGCACTCATCCCTCATCCCTCACAATTGCCTCATCAGCTGTTTGCAATGAGTTTGCCTATATTGGTACTTTTAAGTAGGTGAAAAATGAAGTGCAATATTCATTTGTTAGAAGAAAGTGATGCTTTGTGAAAAAGAAAGGACTGAGAAAAAACAACAAAAAAGCATTTACACAGGGCTCATTCAGAGAGCAGCGAGGGGACCTGGTGCTCAGACAACAGCACGTGGTTTAATCTGTTTTTTATTTTTTTAAAATCCAGGTTCTTTGGTGCTATTAACATGGTAAGCAGCAGCAAAGAGAAGGCTCCAAAGGGTTTTATGCTTTTTCTAAGACAGTGAAGGCTTCCTTACCCTGTGTCCATACTGACTCCGACTTTCAGGAACCTGAGAACAAGCTAGGCTTTATGTTGGATGTGATCAAAGAGTCAGTCTAGTCTCAGAACTCACCTTGTCTGAATGTCTTGGCTGCTGATCAGTGATGAAGCTGTGAGCTTCAGGGGGCTACTGTGATCATCAAGGTTGAGGATCCTCAATCTCTGCCTAGAGCCAGAGGTACTCCCAGATTCCGGTAATTTCTAAGACTATCCTAACTGGTATTTTAGTTAGAGAAATCATTGCCATCATTAGCAATTATTTACCAAAGAACCACATGTGTGCAGGGGGAGACTGCCTAAGGGACAAAACCTGTATTAATACCCTGTCCTAGGACAAAGACAATTGGTATGACAAACGTATTGACTTACCTAATAAAGAACAATTACTGCCAGTTCTAAACTATGTATTTAGTGTCATGCAGGAGGTAACATTGGTTTATCATTGATTGAATAATTGATTGTGGTACTGGGGATTGAACCCAGTGGCATTCTACCTCAGAGCTACACTTCTGATCCTACTTTACCTTTTATTTTGAAACAGGGTCTTACTAAATTGCAGAGGGCCTCACTAAGTTACTGAGGCCGGCTGTGAACCTGAGACCCTACTGTCTCAACCTCTTAAGTACTGGGATTACAAGTATGCACCACCACACTGGGCTAGGTATTTATTTATTTATTTATTTATTTTGCTGGTATTAGGGGTGGAACCCAGAGGCTTTCTATCTCTGGGCTATACTCCCTGACCTATTTTATATTTATTTAGAAACAGGGTCTCACTAAGTTGCAGAGAGCCTCACTAAGTAGCTGAGGCTGGCTTCGAACCTGTGCGACCCTCCTGTCTCAGCCTTGTAATCCCCAAATGCGCCACCACTCCCGGCTGGTGTTTATTTTTAAGATCATGGCCATGGACCACTGGGTTCCCAGGCTACTACGATGCGGATTCTAACCAAGTGGGTATGATTAGTAGTGACAGTTACATCTGGCTTGAGTTCCCACCAATATATATATATATATATATTTTGGTGGTACTGGGGATGGACCCCTTCTACCTCCGGGCTACACTCCCAGACCTATTTTATATTTTTTATTTGGAAACAGGATCTCTTAAGCCAGTGGGGCTGGCTTAGAACCTGCACAATCCTTCTGTCTCCGCCTCCCAAGTGCAGGGATTCCAAGCGTGCGCCACCAACGCCCGGCTATAACTTCTTAGAGCAGGACTCATGAGCCCTTCCCCACTTCCTTTCAAACAAGTAAGCTAAGGCGACTTACTCTTTTATTTGAGATGGTGTGGCCTTCATGTTGGACCTTAGCTAATACTGCTGCTGTGTTTCTCTTGCTGACCCCAGAGCTCACTGATGTCTCTGTGGAGTTTATGTCTCAGTCTTAGAGGCTGCTGTCTTTGATGTGGTTTTTTTTCCACCTGAATTTTTGTATTGCCTCTCTTAATTATTTCTTCCTTCCCCCTTCTAAAGAAGCAGGGCTCTTGCTTGCTGGGGATAGATAGAGGGTAAACAGAAGAAAAGGAGAAGAGTGACACTTTCCATTGGCCTCTGCTGCAATATTCCTCAACTCAAAATATTGTAAATTCTTCCGTTTGGAAGCTACCTTTGCACTGCAGAACTGGTGAATACTGCTTATAGATCGAAGTCTGCCAACCTGTGCGTCCCACAGCTGACTTTGGTTTGGCCTGTGAATTCATTTAAATCCTTACTTTGTCACCGTGGTAGGTGAGGGGAAAGAAAATTTCCTCTTTCTTCAAAAAAATTTTTTTAAAAAATAAGAATGGCAATGCTTTGGGGATGATGTTTATTTCCCATGAAGAAACAGCCTTTGTAGATAAGTAAATTTGCTCACTTCTATCAAATACCTTCTGCTTCAAATTAAAACAGTTTCTTTATTTTGTTAAAGTTATTTACTAAAATGACCAAGTGGAAAGAACTTTTAGTGGGTCAGTTTGATGTAACAGTTATGAAATAGTGTGTTTTGAATTCAGAAAAACTAGGGTTCTTCCCTAAATCCACTCTTTGATATCACATATTCTGAGTAATTCTGCTTCTCCATAAGTTCCTATTTTCATCACTACAAAATGTGGATCATAATTGTAGGTACTTGTCAGGGCTGTGGTGAGGACTGGGATTTTGCTTGCGAATTAGTAAATACCCAATAAAGTAGCCACTCACATAGTCATACTTTTATTGGTGCCATAGATGAGTGGCCATGCTAATACAGTAAGTTAACATTTGCATCACTAAGCGGTGTACTTTGTGTGAGATTTTAAGCCTTTGTCTTTGAAACAAAATTATGTCTTTTTTTTTTTTAAAGACAAAACAGAAAGGACATTTGTAATTTATTAACTGGTCATTCCATGACAGGTAATTTCTTTTTTCTTTCAGTTGCACAGAATTTTAACAAGAATATTTTCTATCTTTGTTAAGATTTTCTGAAATCTTTTTTTTTTTTTTTTTTTTTTAAATTTATTTTTTATTGGTGCAATGTATTCATACATCATAGTGGTATAAATAAGATACTTTTGTAGACATACATGCACACATCGCCCAGTTAGCCCCTACCCGATCCCCACCCCATTCCCTCCCCATCCCTCCTTCCCACGCTTGGCTTAGTGGTTGACATCTAGTATTATAGCAATTTATACAATATTAACATTGATAATCTCACTTGGGACTTTTGACACAGAGAAATTGCACAAGCTCTTTGCGCCTTATTCCTGTTCTCTCTGTCTCCTTTTATTCTACTCTCGTCCCTGTCATTTAGACCAACAGTTCTCATTTCTGGATGTGCAGTACTTTAGAATCACCTGAGAAACTTGAAAATTCCTGATGTTTGAGCCTCAACCCTGGATATTCTTTACTTACTTGCTCTTACACTGTTGATGTTCTTTTTTTTTTTTTTTTTTTTTTTTTTTTGGTGGTACTGGGGTTTCCTGGAAACCCTTCTATGTCCGGGCTACACTCCCAGACCTATTTTATACTTTTTATTTGGAAACAGGGTCTCTTAAGCCAGCAAGGCTGGCTTCGAAACTGCGCGATCCTCCTGTCTCTGCCTCCCAATCTTGGGGATTACAAGTGTGTGACACCACGCCAGGCCCCCAACTCCTTTTTTCTCTCTTCTCTCTACTGTATAATTGAATTTCACCTTCTCTAGAGACCCATCCTTGTTTGGGTGGTCAGGAGAACCAAGATCAGGCTTCAGTGTCATTTCCCAAATCTCAGTGGCTGAATAGAACAAAGGTTTCTTTCTTTCTTTCTCTCTTTCTTTCTTTCTTTCTTTCTTTCTTTCTTTCTTTCTTTCTTTCTTTGAGTCTGGAGATGGAACCCAGGGATGTCCAACCTCCGAGCTACACCCCCTGCCCTATTTTTTTTTAATTCTTTATTTTGAAACAGGGTCTCACTGAGTTGCAGAGGGCCTCACTAAGTAGCTGAGGCTGTCTGCTAACCGCGATCCTCCAGTTTTAGGCTCCTGAATGCTGGATTACAAGCATGCACCACCACGCCCATCTTAAAGGTTTGTTTCTTCTTGTACTACAAGTCTATCTCACTCTAGTGAGGGTCTCCTCTCCATGGTGTCTTCACTTTAGGATCCAGGTTGGCAGGGGTTCCCTTCTCTGGAATGTTTTGGTTATCATGTTAAGGGAAGATTGTGCAGGGACACCTAACACTGACAATGAAATGTTCTAGCCCAGAAGTGACACATGTCATATTTTAAAAGATATGGTCAGAAATAGCCATCTAGAAGTACTAACTTCAGAAAAATGAATATGTCAGTCTACTATGTTCCCAGAAGGAGAAACCAAAGTATTGGGAACTGCTACATTTGACTACAGTTGGCAAAACTTGTCCTGCTTTGCTTCTTTTTCCCCAGTACTCTTGCAGATCATATTTTCATCTAGGTAGTATTTCCAGAAAAATATAGAACATCTAGTTTAATTTGAATTTCTGATCAACAACAGATATTAATCCGGTATAAGTGTGTCTTGATGGGAAAATGTTTTTGGTTTTTTTTTTTTTTTTCCTTTTCTGAGTTCTTGTTACATGCTTCTATGCTATACAGAGATTTGTCACTTCATTGTATGCCATTTTGATTTTAGATCTTCAGGACATTTTGGAAGTCATATGATCAAGCTTTCTTGCAGACTTTGCTTCTTACAGCCAAGGTGAAATCCAAATTTTTTAAATTTTTAAGCAAAATGATCAAAACAACAAATGTTGCTGACTCATGATTTTTCCAAAGAGGAATCAAGCAAATTCCTTGTTGGAACTGAGAGCTACTGGGAGAAAATGCATTTCTGCCTCTCGCTGCCAGTGAGTGTGAACTTACCTAGAGGGTAGTGGAACATTTGCAGATCAGTTACCTGTGGTTCTCTTTTGGCCTTGTGCCTTCTTATACTGCAGTGATAATAACTGCTACAAAGAAAATAACACTTTTGGAGAATGCCTTAATGTCCTAGCCACTCTGGTGTTTTATTGAATATGTTTTTAACCATGAAATGGCCTCAGGAGTGAAGTGGATAAATAAAGCAGACATGATAACCACATCATGTGTATGGTAGAAATTATGCTTATTCCCCAGTGAAATATGATTTCTTTATCCTCAGTGGAGACAGAGGAATCTATCATTCTGAAGCAGCAGGGTGGTAGGTCATAGCCTGAGTGGCTAGCTATGTAAATATTAATGGAGATTCCCAGCTCCACTGTGTCTGCAATAATTTAGGTGCTGTGTTAGCAGCTGAGGGTCAAGGCAACAGCAACAACAAAAAATGGTGTGAGTGGAACTTGAATCTCTTCTACCATAAGGAAAATTCTTATTTTTATAAAAACATTTTCTTTGTTTCTTCAGTGTCTGTGGCCATCTGAAAACCTCTATATGATGCTAGTGCATACTTTTCTCTGGAAATCCACCAATCCCTTTGCTATAAGGTTATTTGACCTCTTTCTTTCTAATTTTACAGTGTCAGTCTTTGAGCCAAATAATTTCAAACAGATTTGCCTCCTAAGAACCCTTTTCTTTGTGGAGCAAACCATGAAGAAATACTTGAATAGTGGGTGAAATGACGGACACTCTAAAGCTCACAAACTATTAGGAATCAATTTCTCAAGCATCATACCTAATTATTCTCCCTCCTCCCCATTCCAATTCAGGAATCTCAAGGTTAAAGAAAATCAGCTGAAAAAACAATATTCTGGGTTGTGGTTCATGTACTGCCCTTTTTTGTTTTATGTAACTGTAGGATAGAGGAAGAGGTGAGAACTTTCCAAATCTGCCCCTTCAATTGCCAAAAAAAGAAATAGAACATGCAGAGGGAGAAAAATTAGTGCTATTATATAGAAGTAATAGAGTTGATAGGAATCATAGAATGTCCTTCTGTCTAATTGAGGAGGTAGAAGAGAAGTAGGCAGGTAGGGAAGAGGCCTTGGTAGAAAAGCTTAATTTCCTGAGGGGCAACAAATACTAATTAACTTCTAAGGCACCTATAAGAGACCAGCTTTTCCAAGGTTCAGAGATAAGAATGACCAAAGCTTCACAAAACCATCTGTTTACTAATCAACAAACCCAGGAGATATCCCTGGAGTAAGCCTGGCACCTCTACTGAAAGAAGACCCCTCAAAGGACATGCAAATACCCTATGTAAATTTTAAGAAGTGTCTCCAGTCTTCAAGTAACAGAAGACATGCAGAGATATATAAACCCCTAGACCAGTCACCAGGACAGTTACCCACTCTGGGAACCCCTCCCCGTTGGGGAGCTTTTCTCTCTCTCTCTCTCTCTCTCTCTCTCTCTCTCTCTCTCTCTCTCAGGTCGCGTTAGCTTTGAGAGAAGGTGGAGTGCAATTGAAGGCACTTGGCCTGGGCGACATTCGGGTAGTGACCTGAAGGCCTCTGCTGGACATCATGGCCGACCAGGGCCCCTAGGGGTGACCTGTACTTCTTTTCTGGCAGATCGCTTGGACTTTGGGAGAAAGCAGCTTGCAACTGAAGGCATTTGGCTTGGGATACCCTCAAGTTTTGTCCTGAAGGAAGCTGCTGGGCATCAGAGTCCTGACTGCCCTTAGGGGTGTTCTGCCACTTTTTCCTATTCCCTGCTGTTTCCAATAAACTTCTTACTCCCCTTCCTGCCATCTGCAGGTGTCATTCTTCGCTTGCCGCAGACAAGAATCCAGTAAGGAAACATCATGTTTCTTCTCAAGAAACCCTGTTTCATAATGATTCTCAAAACATGGTAATCATGGGGACACCAGGGATTCCCTGAGTTGGGAGGAACTGAAGAAAGAGGGGCTGAAGTTGATGTGGCTTCCAGGGGATAAGAAGGAAGAGGGAGGCTCAACTGATGAGGCTTTGGTGAAAAAGGTGAAGAACCTGTGGGTGACGATGGAATGTGTTTGTGAATGGTTACATGCAGTGTGTGAGCGATATGCTAATATTTGTGCATGCCTGGTATAGAAGTAGCAAGGAGAGAGCATGATTAGCATGATTAGGGCACTTCCAATTAAAAGGCACCACTGGGAAATTGCCCTGCAGAATGGGGTCGGTGGTCTCTGGACCATTTGACAGATCCAAGGTTTGTAGAACAAGTAGTTTGAGAATGATGCATTATTCAGGCTCTGTTTTTTTTTATGTAAAACTCTTCAAGACAATCATCCTGGGTCACATGAAGATCAAACTTGGCTTCATATACACATTTTGTAGCAAGGGTAATGTTTGAGCAAAATTCATATGTAGTATAACGGTCATATCCTTCATAAAATTCTTGCTGAAGTCCAAGACCATTTCTCTTGTCAGCTACTCTGGAGGTGAAGAACAATGGCTGTCAAGACAGGTTTTGGTTATTTAGGGAAGAAATCTGACTCCTTCTGGCTTGCCAAGCTTGGGAATTTTGGCAGACATAGCAAATGTTCCATTAAACGTTCCTGGTTAATCTCAGGGGGTCTGGAACTAGAGCTCCAGATGGTGCTGTGCTCTCTCTCCTCTGCTGCTCTCACATGCTGTCTCTATTTACTTAGGCTGGCTCCCGCCAAAACCACCAGGAACTCTGGTCTCATGACTACCAAAGATTCCCACATGAGAAGTTTTATATGGAAAACATCCCAGGGTAGATCTTTGATTGACACAACTTGGGTCACATGTCTCCCTTTGTGTTCTGGGAGAAATGGGTGCTATGATGGGCGGCTCTGGTAGAATGTCACATTTAGTGGAAAGAAGTTCCTCTCTTGAGAAGGAAAATGTTGATATTGTCCATTCAACTGATGATATCTGTCCAACCTGAAAACTATAATGAAGCTATCTGCTAGGTCTTAGTTCCCTAGACCTGCAATCTTAAGAATTAAACTAGTTTAGAATTATTTAAGAATTAAACTTGTACAGATAATCCAATTATCAACACATTGAGAGCAATATTATTATACTGGGGTTTGAGCCCAGGGGCATTCTACTCCTCCTGACATATAACCTCAAAACTTTTTCTTTTTTTCTTTTTTTTTTTTTTTTACATTGAAACAGTGTCTTGCTAAATTTGTGGAGAGTCTCACTAAATTGCTGAGGCTAACCTCAAACCTTTGATTCTCCTGTCTCAGTTTCCTAAGGGATTATAGACATGTTCCATCATGCCCCACAAAAAAACTATATTTTATAATACTTTTGTATTCTCTGATATTGTTTAGGAGATTTTTGAGAATGTGCTCAGTATTGAGTTGGTTAGATAACTTGTAATAAAGGACAGATTCATAATATTAATAAGCAATGATAGTGTTGGGGTACTTACCCCAAACTTTTACTTTGGTCTTCCCTAGCAAATTTAGTTTCATAATTTGTTTATGAATGCAAACACTAAAAAGGGATAGGAGGAGTTTGTGAGTGGGTGTAGTGGTTGTGGGGAAAGTTAGTTTTCCAGTTTTATTTACATCTTATGACTTAAAGTTTAGTTTTTTTGGGTTTTTCCTGTTTTGTTTCGGAGAAAGAGTACTCAAAAAATTCTCTTTAAAGAACAATAGGAATCTTGGATTTTGTATAACAGATAGTTTTACAACATATACCTCATTTATTTAGAGTAATTTTTTAAAATAACCTTACTAATCTATCGAACCACATTGTGGGGTTTCATTTTCAACACTATTAACCATGCTTGATTCCTTCTTCCCACCACAAATTAAGGTTGTATGTTGGTCAAAGCAAAGCTAGCTAAAATCAATGCATTAAAAATGCTGATTTACAATCTTGCCACTCACATTTCTTACACACTGTAGTACCCTTCCTCTTGTTGGAAATTTTTTTCAACTTTGAAGTTTACAGAAAATAAACTAATATGGTAGCTTCTATGCCCAACTAATATTTTCTAAAGTGTCTCGCCTGGAAGTATTTGAGAGCAGTATTTCTCTTCGCAGTGTGGATTTATGTAAACACTTCTTTCATTCACGAGTAGCACATTAATACCTAATTCTTTAAAAAAAGAAAAAAACTTTTTCTGCCTTCTCTGTCTAGACAGAGCCTTGTTAGTGTATGTCTGATCATATGGGTACTCATGCTGGTAATATTAATCGGTGGGAAATGAGCCAAGGAAAGACAACCTATCTACCAATTAAATTTACTGAGCTTACAGGGTGGTTTATAAAGTCAACATGCTGGGCAAGGTTTACATCTGACCAGGGAAATTGTTGTTTTCTGATCCCCAGTTGGCTGTCGGCCACCTTAAACACAAGACAGATGTTGGCTTTACCAGGGTTGGGGTTATCACCGGGTGGGATGAATAGTCATTGGCTCTGGGGTTTGCTACTTTTATTTGCTAATGAATAAAAGCAAATAAAATTGTTTCTGAATGCCTTAGGGATGAGGGTGGAGGGTTAGTTTCTTAAAGCTAGGTATACCATAGAATAGCAACATCATCAGGTCAAACTTCCCTGGTCTCAGATGTTCTTAGTCCAGATTCCTTTGATCTAAGGATAATGAATTCTGTTATCTCAAAGGGCAAGGGTTAATGCCATGTCATAAGGATAATGGTGATAAACACAAACAAGGTATTCACTCTGATATATCGGTTTCTTATCAGGGATCAAGAGAAAAATGTGGGAGAACTATAAACAGAGTTTGAAGTCGCATCAAAGTAATTTGTTGGTTTTTGAAGTAGGAAGTCTTTTATTAATTATTTTCAAATAAAATTGAGATGTCCAATAGCATAAAACTCAGTGAGGTGGCAAATGGGGAGTTCTTTTGTGTTTGTGAGGTGTCAAGCATGTGTGGAGACTGCACATTGGATTCTTCCTCTCTTGTGTTTGTCTTTGTTGATGGTTTGGTTTCCATTAGGTGCTAAACAAACTAGCCACACACCTCAGGATGAGACCCAGACCTAAGAGCATCCCATTTATGGAAAGGCAGCCCTTACCCTGGAAGCAGAGTGAGGAGTTGCAAGTGTAGGAGCTTTGGGATCTGTGTTGGGGACTTCTGGGGGAGTCATCTGACACCTAGCATCCCAGAGAGAAGCTGGCGGCTATGAGTTACAGAAACTTCTGATGAACTTCTGGGAGAAGAAAACACAGCCTTTCACAAGGCTGGAAATATATAGCTAGGTTCATATAATTTATACTGGGAATTGCATATTAAATTGTAATTCATATACCAGGTCATATTTGGTGGTTGACTAGAAAATAGTATACCATTTATCTATGTAAGACTAAAAATCTGCAAGATTGCCTTTTAAGTCTCTAATTGCCCATGAAAATAAACAGATATCCCCCTGCTTCTTTTTGAATAGTCTTTCTCTTTGGCTCATTCTGGAATTCTCTTATAAAAGTTATCTGCCTCTCTGATTAATATCCATCTTTCAAATTCCTTCCTTGGTCCACAGTGGCTCCTCTCTCATCACCTCACCATTTTTGTATGAGTTTGCACTCGACTTTATCTCCCTTTGCTTTCAGTTTCTGGGCCAGGTCTCATTCCCATTCTCTGGCTCTCCTGCACACTCATCTGTGTCTGAGTGTGTGGTCACCACCAGGCCAGGCCTCCTCTCTCCTCAACTCCCAACTATCTTCCTCAGGGTTTCTAGAGAGTTCCTGTGGTCTGCCAAGCTGTGTACTGTCCCTTTCTTGGGGATGCTCCTTTTGCTCCCACACAGCCAGTGCTCAATAAACCAAGGACACTTAACCTCTAACCTTCTCCAGCTGGAGCCTTTCAACCTAACTGGGCCATCTAATTGAGCTTGCCTACCCACTGGGTACTTTCTTATCTCCTCCATTTATCAGTCATGATGTTCGGGGATCATTTTTGGCCTGCTTCTTCTCAGCCCACACCAATATGAAATGCTGTATGCAGCAGATGTGAGGACAAGATGCAGTAACTTTCCCTCCTAGACTGTACTTCTCACCCCAGGGCAGTGTGGATGAGCTGTCTGTTTGCATTGTGAGGACTGGAGCAGAGATGGGCTTAAGAATACTGGTTATAAGAGGGGAAGCTATCTGGGAGTCATCATCTCAAGCAAAGCTTTGCTCCATGTTCCCCTTCCCAGAGTGATTCAAAGGCTAGATCCGACAATAACATCAGTCACTGGGTTCATGGAAATGTTAGGTGGCAGAGATGTCATTATGGAACCCTAGGTCATAACTTTTTCTCATTTAAAAAAAAATTTTGTGATATCATTGCTCTTTGGTGGAAAAATTTCTTTCTGGAAGTTGTCCAGCTGTGAGTCAGTATTTTTGCTTGAGAACATTGTCTGGGGCAGCAACAAAACTCTATCTTTTCCTCTGTTTCCATTACTTTTTGTCCCTCCCCCCAAGGAAAAATTTAACTACATTATCTGATCTATGGATTAGACTCTGGATTTATAATTGGCTAAAGAATCTCTCCTGTTTGGGAGTGAAGAAGGGGAAGAGGGGCGATTCTGGTTGGGAAGCAATGCCCACTTCTACCCAGAAGGACCCTGGGTTCCCCTTAGTTTTTCTGGGCCAGGAATTGCTTAAGATATGCACGGGGACTGCTCTTCTCCACCTGGATCACCAGAACTTGAGAAGTGATTTAAAAGTAGTAAGTAGCATGGTGGCACACACTTATAATCCCAGCATTTGGGAGGCTGAGACAGAAGGATAGCAGTTTGTGAACAACCGCTGCTACTTAGTGAGGCCCTCTGCAACTCAGTGAGACCCTGTTTCAAAATAAAGAATAAAACATAGGGCTGGGAGTGTAGCTCAGGTAGAATGCCCCTGGGTTCCATCCCCAGTACCTCAAAAAAAAAAAAATAGTAAGCATTTACTCTATGTCTTAGCCCATGCTAGGCACTTTGTGTACTTTAACAATCCTGTGAGGTAAGAAATCTATTAACCCCTGCTTAATAGATTGCTATTTTATAAAAACTAACATTTAGAAAGGTGTTGATTTGCTTAATATCCTGCACTTAGTGAGAGACCTGGCTGACAGATTGTAGTTCTGTCCAGCTTCAGTCAGAACTCTTTCACTGTTTATATTCCTCTTTACCTTACTAACTGCAGTATAGCTAGAGGTCAAGTCCTATTACATCCACCTACCTCTTTCTGATTTCTGATCATTTCAACCTAGTGATCATTCTAATTTTTTTTTCCAGTGCTGAGTATCAAACTCAGGGCCTCATGTATGCTGGGCAAGAGCCGTGCCACCAAACTTGAGGTCTTAGTCATGTTTTCTGGTTTGGTCTTTCTTTCTTTCTTTCTTTCTTTCTTTCTTTCTTTCTTTCTTTCTTTCTTTCTTTCTTTCTTTCTCTTTCTTCTTTCTTTTGGTACTAGGATTGAACCCTGTGGAATTTTACCTCTCAGCTATACCCCCAGCCCAATTTTTTATCTTTATTTTGAAACGGTCTCACTAGTTGCCGAGGGCCTCACTAAGCAGCTGAGGCTGTGTGTGAACCACGATCCTCCTGTCTCAGCCTTCCAGGTACTGGGATTACAAGCATGCGCCACCCCTAGCTATGTTTTCTGTTTAATCATAACTCCCAGTTAGTATTTCATAGCATCATGTTTTATGATATAATTTATTTATTTATTTTTTATTGGTGAATTGTAATCATATATTACATTGGAATACAAGACTTGAGATGATATACAAGCATACATCATCCAATTAGCCCTCATCCAGCCCCTATCCCATTCCCTCCCCCTCCCTCGATCCCATGCTTGTTTGGTGATTAACTTTGACACATTTGTTTATGTACCTCCTGCGTTTTAAAGAGGCTCCATCCTTCCCTGTTCCATACCCTCTGATTGATCACCTTAGTTGCTTCACTATAGGGCCCTTTCTATAGCTCGACCTCTTCCTGTTGCCCCTTTCCTCCTAGTTTTTGCTGATTAGGGGAAGCATCTGATTTTTATTTTCTGAGATATTTCTCTGTGCATGCCATGTTGCAAGTACCGATCCCACTCTTAATGACCCCAGTAGTGGCCTGGCTACCCGGTGGACTGATCCAGACCTCGCTGGCTCAAGCAGCGGCCTTGCCTCATGGGAGGCCCCGATTCTGGTCTCGCTGGCCCCAATACCAGCCTAACCCCTCAGCTGGCTCTAATCCCGGCCTTGGAGGCCACAGTAGTGGCCTTGCCTCACAGCAGGCTCTGATGCTGGCCATTGGCCCCGGCACTAGCCTAACCCCTCGGCAGGCTCCAATCCCGGCCTCCGAGGCCCCAACGCCGGCCTAGCCTCACAGCAGGCTCTGATCCTGGCCTCACTGGCCCCAGCACCGGCCTAACCCCTTGGCAGGCTCCGATCCCGGCCTCAGAGGCCCCAGTAGCAGCCTTGCCTCATGGCAGGTTCCGATCCCGGCCTTGCTGGCCCTGGCACTGGCCTAACCCCCTTGGCAGGCTCCCATCCCGGCTTTGAAGTCCTCAGCACCAGCCTTGCCTCATGTCAGGCTCCGATCCCGGCCTCACTGGAACCAGCATTGGCCTAACCCATTGGCAGGCTCCAATCTTGGCCTTGGAGGCCCCAGTAGTGGCCTTGCCTCACGGCAGGCTCTGATGTCGACCACTGGCCCCGGCACTGGCCTAACCCCTCTGTAGGCTCTGATCCTGGCCTCGGAGGCTCCAGCACCGGCCTTGCCTCAAGGCAGGCTCTAATCCCAGCTTTGCTGTGTCTGTCGCCGGTCTCACCCCTTGGCAGGGTCCAATCCAAGCACCCTCTTTGTCCAACCAGCCTTGAAGGCCCCAGCACCGGCCTTGCCTCATGGCAGGCTCTGATCCCAGCCTTGCTGGCCCCGGCACCGGCCTAACCCCTCTGTAGGCTCTGATCCTGGCCTTGGAGACTCCAGCACCGGCCTTGCCTCAAGGCAGGCTCTAATCCCAGCTTTGCTGTGTCTGTCGCCGGCCTCACCCCTTGGCAGGGTCCAATCCGAGCACCCTCTTTGTCTAACCAATTGTCCCACATTCTTGAGGGTGTGTGGTGGTAGCATTCTGTCTCTGGGGATATTATTTCAAAGGTTCCAGGTGTAATGCATCAGTTCTCTGCCTCCTCTGAGTACTGGCCACTGCCATTGCCACTGCCTCCACCATTTCAAATCTTTCCCAAGCTCCTTTTCCACTCTGAATGTTGTCCAGTGTTCCTAAGCATGCATGATGGTAGCATTCGACATTTAGTGTAATTTCTCCAAAAAAATAAGGTTGGTAGAATCCAATTTCTGCTTTTCCTGAATACAAGTCTCCACCACCATCGCGGAGACCACTTTCATCACAGCCTTTCTTCTTGGTCTCCGTTAAACTCTCTCCTTACAGGTGATGTCCAAGATTCTTAACAATATAGAGAAACAGCAGTTCTCCTTCACAGGGAATTTTCCCATAAGTTCTAGTGCAATTGGATAAGTTTTGTCTGCATCTCCAGTATCCTGGCATCTGCCACGGCCTTCTTAACCCCTCTTTGATATTTTTCTTTTTTCTTTTTCTTTTCCTTTTCCTTTATTTTTTTCTAATAATAGAAGACAATATGTGTGGTTTGAGGAGGTAGTGGGATCAGGCACTCAGTAGCACTGTGACCCAGCCCGGTTTCCCCATGGGTCCAGCATGCTCCGTATTATTCCACCCGGGGCCCAGAGTCCCGCGACCCAGGCCCCGAATGGCGTGCCCCACGTGGCCCCTTCCCGGGACCTAGGGTCTTACTGGGCCTGGTTTCTCCAGGGATCTGGTATGCTACACGTGGTCCGGCCTGGGGCCTAGAGTCCTGCGATCCAGGCCCCGGCTGTTCTAGGGTTCCGGCGTGCCCTGTGCGACCCCTGCCCGGGACCTGAGGTCTTACTGTGCCCGGTTTCTCCAGGGGTCTGGCATGCTATGCGAGGTCCAGCCCGGGTCCCAGAGTCCCATGACCCGGGCCCCGGCTGGCATGCCCCGGGTGACCCCTGCCCGGGACCCAGGGTCTTACTGCGCCCAGTTTCTCCAGGGGTCTGGCGTGCTCTTATGATATAATTTAAATGATCACACAAGTATACTTTCTGATAGAGCTGAGCCACTTGAAGACATGACCATGAATTAGTTTCCCAGTGTACTTAGAGTACTCTGCTCAAGAGAGTGGTTGGGAGAAAGACAAAACACTTGAAACTCAACAGAGACACAATCAAAGTTCACTTATAAAACAGAATAGGGCAGAGCAATTTGGCAACTATAATGGACAGAAAATGAAATATACAGTAGGTTGTGAAAGAAAGATAATTAAAACGAGGTAGGAATAACATTGGTAGGCTGGAAGCAAAATCTTGGAAAATAAACAAGAATAAGTTTTTGATGAGGTGACAGGATTCTTGGTATAATGAAAATGCACAGTGATATATCTTGATTTTGCAATAAAGTTTTTTTTCTGTATTTGAAATCTTTCTGTCAAAATGAGCTTTAAAATTATTCCCAGAAGAATTTATAGAAATGTACTGAAAACAGAAAAGACTGATCTCTATTATTTATTTCACAAGATTTTAATTATATGAGAGTGTGATAATTTGAAATTGATGAAGTTCAGTATATATGCAAAGCACATATATATTATAGTTATGATGATATATAATTTAACCTGTTTAAAAGACTTATTTTAAAATATATTAAATGATCAATTAGCACATGTAGTTATGTGTTATTATTCATTAATATATTTATGTTGAAAAGACTAAAGTTGAAAAATACTAAAGCTGAAATTAGTTGAAAAATATTAAAGCATATTTTAAATCATGTAATTGATATCTCTAGATAAACTGGGCATAGTGGCACATGCCTATAATTCTACTACTCAGGAGACTAAGGCATGAGGGTCACAAGTTCAAGGCCAGCCTGGGTAGCATAGCAAGACTTTTTCTCAAAAAAAATTTCATATATTGTAACATTATCATTGATTAATCTGAATGAATGACAAAATATTCATTAAATCAAATATCTCTTAAAGTGTTGTGTGTGCAAGGTACTGTGGCAATTAAAAAGAAGCATAATTTATCTAGGGAAGGTATTTCATAATAATTGAGTTTAAGTAGCAACAAAAAATTGTAGTTGATGTGCACATTGCCAAATGAGGTTAGCGGATCAAAGGAGCATTGCAGGCTGAATGGCTACAGTTAATTCAAAGGCTTTGTGGGGAAGTGTTTTGAATCCATTCATGAAATCATAAATGTGGTCAGGGAGATGGGATGGACCCAGTCTGGTGACCACTTTGGCAGTCTGTTAGTGGAAGATTTTAACTGGAATCAGATTTCTAGAGGGGAGACTGGGAAGGTAATTTAGGGATATAAAGTGGAGAACTTTGATTATTAGAATAATAAATTTAAATAATAAAATGTATTTAAATTACAATAGTCATTTCTTATCAGATGATTTATCTTTCTCTACCTAAAGGACATTTATTGATCATCCGCTACTTCTAAGAGGTACTAATGTTATGAGGAAATTTAAAAACTAATAATTATTGTTTGTGTCTAAAAAAACAATCATTTATATAAAAAATAATTTCTATTGAATGATTATTGTATAAAAGAAAATATGTGTATATGAATGACTATTGAATAGGTTAAAATACAGCAGGAATTGTAAGAGAAGTATAAACCAAGTATTAAGATAAAACTGGAAAACAGGAAATTAATTCCAGCTGGGAGGATCAAGGAATGTTTCAGAAATAAGCAGGCATTTAAGTTCGTCCTTGAAAGATGGGGAAAATTTGACAACACCTTCTATCCATAAGATGAACATGCTTTTTAAATAGAAAAACCAAGGACACAGAATAGGAAATTTTAGAACAAATTAAAGGCCTAGAAAATAGTTTCATTTGGCTAGAACCCAAGGTGTTTAAGGAGGAGAGAGGGAGATAAGGCCAGAGATGTAGAATGAGCCCTGAGCAAAGGACTTTTATGCCAACCTAAAAAGCTTGAGAACTTTCCTGAAGTTCTCATAAGCACCTCCAGGGATTCATGTCCTGGCAATTAATACACAGATGGTGAATGTTAGAAGCCATATGTTGGGGGATTAATAGAGAAGGAGAAGAGTAAGTGGGAGTAATTAAAATGGGGGGAGTCACGGGCAGGGGGCCTCTGGCTGCTGCCACAACAGTACTTTTTGGTCTATGGAGATCAGAACCAAGTTCTTAATTAGCCTCTCACTGACTTACACTTTCCACATGGACAATGGGAATTTTAAACAGGAAATAGATTTTGAAATCTTTATGGGGTATTTTGGTCAGCTTTTTTTGTCACTCTGACCAAAATACTCCACAGGAACCACTTAGAGGAGAAGGCTTACTTGGCTCACAGTTTCAGAAATTTAGTCCATAGTCGCCTGGCTCCAAGGCGGAAACAGTGGTGATGAGTAAGACAGAGGCAGAGGAGGTCCACCCAACTTAGGATGGTCAGAGGCAGAGACCTGGGTGGGAACAAGGGATGCCCGAGTCTCCAAGCTCGCACCCCTATGAGCCACCGGCTCCAGTGTTGCCCACCTCCAAAGCTGGCGGCATCGTTTACTGTATGCGCTTTGGGCGGCATTTTAAATTCAATGACTGTTTGTGGGGATCAAGGTTAAGAAAGAATTAAGGGTGATCACAGTTTTTAACCAAAGGATAATATTAGTCTTTAAAATTAAATAAAGCATGGAAAAAGCAGAATGGAAAAGTTATCCTGGTTCCTGGAAGACAGTTCATTCAGGTCCGACACCTCAAGATAGTAGACCAGGCACAGTTATCTTCTAGCTCTTCGTCTTTAATATCACTGAAATAACAGGAAAGTAGTTAAGCTAGAAATTCATAACAACTAGGGAAGCAGAGGCAATCAGCAGATAAGAGTGTAACACATTTCTGGAAGACAGAACACAGAGAAAGGTGAAAAGGGAAAGAAAACGAGGGAGGTGGTTGACCGGTGGGCACAGCAGAAATAGAATGAAAATGATCCAAGCTCACATTGGCAGATGCGGAGTGCAGGAAACTGGGTTGGCGGTCAGTCTGTGAATTGTAAAGGGTGCACCTCCCCTGCCCCCCAGGTGAGGAGGGGCATGGAGGCCTGAAGGGGCCTAGAGTGCTAAGGAGCTACCTTTTCCAACTGGGATCGAAATGCTCCAAACAAATAAAAACCAAGCCAAAACCAACCAACCAAACAACAACAACAACAACAACAACAACAACAAAAACTGTCATTTGTGATACATTTCATGGTGAGAAAGAATTTGGCAGGCAGTTCTCTGAAAAACTTAATTTGCCTGGCAAATGGGCGTGGTGGCGCATGCTTGTATTCCCAGTACTTGGGAGGCTGAGACAGGAGGTTTGCGGTTCGCAGACAGCCTCAGCTACTTAGGGAGGCCCTTTGCAACTCAGTGAGACCCTGTTTCAAAATAAAGAATTAAAAAAAAAGAGCTGAGGGTGTATCTCAGCCCTATTCTAGAGGTAGAATGCCCCTGGGATCCATCCCCAGTACTGAAAAACAAAACCCAAACAAACAAAAACCAAAAAACAGAGGCTTCTAGAGAACTACTATCCTCATTCTGGCAGCCAGAATGCCTACTTAACATTTAAAATCCTCCCATTCCATGATCCTGCTGATGATCATACTGTGGTCAATCTTTCGGATATACATATATCCAGAACTTTACAAATGGATATTCAAAATATAACACACTACAAAAAAGTAGTAGTAAAAAAAGGAAAGAAAAAGTCAAGGGAAGCAGTGTGTGTGTGTGTGTGTGTGTGTGTGTGTGTGTGTGTTTTAGATATTAGAAATTAAAAAAGAGACATTTTCAGACAAGCAAGAGCAAGGACTATAATCTGCCTTTCATATACCTGTTTTCAAGACATCTCTCAAGGGCAGCAAAATGTGAGTGAGAGGGAACAAGAAAGAAGTCCTGATGTCCAAGCCTGATATGCAGTGTAGGAAATTGCAGGATATGAACTGTGTGGGCGGCCTGAGAGCCATCAGGTGTGTGGGTGGAGAGCCCAGCACTGAGTCTAGAGGTGTCAGAGAAGAAAATAGGTTTTGTTACATTTCTAGATATGGTAGAAGCATGTTTCTTCTATTTGCAGGGGGAAAGCAAGATAATTAAAGTCCTTGCTCTCTAAACCATACCAAGTACAAAAGTACAAGAAACTCATGGTCTGTATAAAGCAAATGAAAATGTGGCAGGATTTGAAACAATTGTGGCCACATGATAAGAGAGTATCTAACAGGGACAAGTGCTGCCTTGGGTTGATGGGTTGACCAGCTTGGCGACATAAGAACTTTGAACAGTCATGGTAAACCAGCTTGTTTCTTGGCTTTGTGGTAATAATATAGAGTCATGATGACATAAATGCTATTCTTTGGATTTTTAAGGATTAATTTATATGCCAAATACTATGGATAATTATGATTCTAATACAAAGTACATATTGCAAAGTTAAAGGTTTAGGTAACTGAATTTAGAAATAGAAGGAAGAAGAAAAGAGAGGGAAGAAGTAAAGATGCTCCCGGAGTGTGGTGGTGCCTTCCTGTAATCCTAGTGTGTGGAAAGCTGAGACAGAAGGATTGCAGATTCAAGACCAGCTTTAGATATTTAGTGAGACTCTCAGCAACCTAGAGAGATCTTGTTTCAAAACCAGAAAGTAACAAAGGGGCTGAGGGCATACTTCAGAGGTATAGGAGATAGAATACTTCTGGATTGACCACTCAGTACCAAAAAATAAAAATAAAAAATAAATAAAATACAGATGCGAATGCCTGCATTGCTTGACCCAATGGAGTGGGACAGATCATTTTCAAAGTTGACAGAATAAGGGATAGAGGTTTTAAAAAGTTAAAAGTTCATAGGTGACAGAACAATTAATAATAATAATGATAGCTACAACATATATAGAGAATGGGGAGTAATTAAGAAAACTAAATGCTGATCTTTCATAAGCTCGTCTTTTATTTTTTTTATTTTTTTATTTTTATTTTTTGGTGGTACTGGGGTTCCTGGAAGCCCTTCTATCTCCGGGCTACACTCCCAGACCTATTTTTACATTTTTATTTGGAAACAGGGTCTCCTAAGCCAGCGCACGTGGCTAGCTTCGAACCTGCGCGATCCTCCTGTCTCTGCCTCCCAAGCGCGGGGATTACAAGCGTGCGGATTACAAGCGTGCGCCACCACGCCCGGCAAAGCTCGTCTTTTATAAATTAAAAAGAGGTGCCGGGTGTGGTGGCGCACAAAAACTTGTAATCCACGTGCTTGGAAGGCGGAGACAGGAGGATCGCGCAGGTTCGAAGCCATCCGCGCTGGCTTAAGAGACCTGGTTTCCAAATAAAAATGTAAAATAGGTCTGGGAGTGTAGCCTAGGGCTTCCAGGAACCCCAGTACCACCAAAATAAATAAATAAATAAATAAATAAATAAGAGGTAAACAACAGGGCAAATAAAATCAGAGTGGTTAGATGTGCTTATCTCTAGGAAATAGGTAGTGTGGGTCATTTATTTTAGTTAATAGAAACATTTAGTAAAGGTAAACAAGCAAAATTCAAAAAAATGAAAATGCTAAGAATAGATTTTAAATGGATAGATTTTAAAAAGTTTCTTGTAGCTGGGTGTGGTGGTGCATGCTTGTGATCTCAGAACCTGAGAGGCTGAGACAGGAGGATTGCAGGTTTGAAGCCAGCCTCAGCTATTTAGTGAGGCCCTCCCTAACTTAGTGAGACCCTGTTTCAAAGTAAGAAATAAAAATTCAGGGTGGGGGTGTAGCTCAGAGGTAGAATGCCCCTGAATTCAATCCCTAGTACTGCAAAAAAATGTTTCTATTTTTCTTCAGGCACACTAAATTCTGCTTGTTGACTAGTTAAGGAATAATGAAATAGCAGACAAAGATTTCTCATAGGTGACACCCAGAGGTAAAGTCAGAAAATTAAGTTGGAGTACAGAAAAAAGCTAAGCTTCCAGGGCAAGCCATCTTGAGGAAGTTGGCTTTTTTTATTTTTTTATTTTTTATAAACTACTGCATTCTGTGGCAGTTTCTTAAGAAAATGGGTTAAAGACTTTTAAAAACTCCCTTTTGTGATTATTAAAGTAATAGGTGTTCTTTTGGAAAATTAAAAAAAAAATTATAGAAAAGCATAAAGACCTAACCTAACTAGTGGGTGGCACCTTACCACTCCTAATATTTTCGCTGCCTTCCTTGAAGCACCAAATGAAATAAGTCCCACTTCCGCCCATCACGAAGCAAATGTCAATTTCCAGCAGCAGAGCAAAAATCAGTGGTTAAGAGCGGCAGAGAAGCTTGGCTATTGCATGGTGTTCTGGAGCCACCATCCAGACTTCCCGATGTGGAATACTCCTACAACATCATCTGTGGCTACTCTGACTGTCACTGGAACAACTGGCTGATTTAGACTCAGGGGCCACTATCCCAGCAGCAATTGCCGTGAGCAGGCAGAGAATGCAAATTAAATGCTTTTCAAAATTTCATGTATGTGACAATCATCTGAGGCGCTACTCAAAAAGTGTTGATTCCTGTCACTCCCGATGGCTAGAGGTGGGTCTTAAATCTAGAATTTTAAACAAGGCCACTAGGAACATGCTTCCTCGGTGTGACCTATGAATCGGCAATGTGGGCACCACCTGGCGTTTGCCAGAAATGGAGACTCTTGGGCCTACCTTTGAGTTGCTGAATCAGAACCAACCTACCTTCCTTCTTTCCTTCCTTCCTTCCTTCCTTCCTTCCTTCCTTCCTTCCTTCCTTCCTCCCTACCTCTCTCTTCCCTCCCTTCCTTCTTCCCTTCCTCCCTCCCTCCCTTTCTTTCTCCTTTCCTTGTTACTGAGCTATACCTCCACTTACTTTTTATTTCAAGATAGGGTCTTACTAAGTTGCTAAGGCTGACCTCAAACTTGAAATTCTCCTGATTTAGTCTCATGATTATGCACCACTGCTACTGCCTTAATAAGATATTTGGGTGATTCAAGAAGCACATTTTGTCAGGTGTGGTGGCCCATGCCTGTAATCCCAGTACTTATGAGACTGAGACAGGAGGATCACAGGTTCAATGTCAGCCTTAGCAACTTTTCAAGAACCTCAGCAACTTAGTGAGACCCTGTTTCAAATAAAAAATAAAAAGGACTGGAGGTGTAGTTAGGAGGTACAAGGACCTCGGTACTAGAAAACCAAATCAAACACAATAAAGAAGCACATATTAATATATTATGCTAAACAAGATCAGCCAGGCTCAGGAAAGCAAGGGTGGCATGTATTTTCTTGTGTGTGGAAAGTGAGAGAGAAAATAGGAAACAAAAACCACTTCAGACTGGGCGTAGTGAAGCATGCTTGCAATCCCAGTCTTTGGGAGGCTGAGACAGGAGGACTGCGATTAGCCTACAGCCTCAGCTAGTTAGTGAGACCCTTTGCAACTCAGTGAGACTCTGTTTCAAAATAAAGAGTTAAAAATAGGGCTGAGGGGTAGCTTGGAGGTAGAATGCACCTGGGTTCCATCCCCAGTACTGCAAAAAAAAAAAAAAAAAAAAAAAAAAAGACTTCAAATGAATGAGGAGCCAGACCAGTAGATCAGTAGAAGGAGACAGAAGGAGTGAAAAGGAGGATTGAGGAGGAAAACAGTTCAAATAATATTATGTCCATATATGAAGATATTACTACCAATCTTACTGGAGGTAGGAGGGGTGGGATGCAGCAGGGAATACACCAAGTGATGTGTGCATATACAAAAGTATCCTTTGAATATCACTATAGTGTATAATTGTAACGCATTAGCAAAAGTATATATACATATGAAACATCCATCCACTGGATCTTGTAATTGTTCTGGGGACTGTTTTTGTAATTCCACCATCTACCCGATCTTAAGTAACAAGGGTCAGCTGTAGCCTCTCTCCAGCATCTTTTCTCCCTTCCTCTCTTCATCTTTCACAGACATTCAGGAAGATGTTAACCATACCATTTCAGGCTTAACCCAAGTCAGAATCAGAGGAAGGGAGGCCCTGAAGACTCCAGAGGGTTTTGAGATGATGGGAAAGCGGGAGTGAGAGAGGATGAATGTTCTCCTGGGAGTATCTGCAAGGATCTGAGATACTTTTTTAGTTGAGTCGTCTCTGGCTCACTGCTGGGGAATTTATTAGGTGTCGGGCAAAGTTAAGATACCTGAATGCTGAACAAGACTGTCACATTTTGTGATGTTTTTATGCACTGTATACAGAGAGTCAGTTAGGAATATTAATATTTGTTCTTATGTCCAAGCCACAAAGAAAACAAGCTATGAGTGACAATTGATGTTCATAATTGCGGGATTTTCTGGTACACACTTAAACACCCAAGGCAAGACCTTTGGGACATTGACTACTATGAGAAAGTTACATACAGGACAGAAAATGTTTTAATGGAACTAAGAGTTTTAAAGCTACAAAATATATCCCTCTTAAAATGCTTTGATCTGGCTTCCCCTACCCCTGGATAAAAATTTAAATCTGTGTTTTCTTTACATATTTTGCTTCCTTTGAAATTTGATTGGAAACAGTCTGGGTGGGGTGTACCAAAGCTATATTTTCTTCATTGTTGACTTGTTTCTTGTCCCTGGATAGAAGTAAGTGGGGCTCATCTGCCCAACAATATGAAATTTCCTATTATTCTCAAAGCACTCTTCCGTCGAATGGACCATGCATGGGGTTACTGTAATCTGACTATTCCGTTGCTTAGCATGGGGTTCATTCCTTGGCTTCTCTGGATGTGGGCATTCTGCTTGTTTTGGGCTTAGGCCAAGTCTGAGCCACGTCTGTCTGCCTGGGGCTGGCTGGCTGGGCTCTGACTGGTCAGCCACCGGCTAATACTCTCCGAGTCATCTTTTATCTTTCTGAGTAATCTCAGGCTTAATTTGGTTCCTGCTTTTAATACTCCCATCTGGCTTCTTTCTTTCTTCTTTATTTTAAAACATCTGTCAGAAACTTATATAGTCATTCTCATGACCATTTGGCTATGGAATGTTTCTCTTCCATATAGAACTGGCATCCATGTTAACTGTTTATAGAGAACATAGACAACTTTGTTACCAGTTTTAGGCAATGCTGTAAATGCCTTGAGAATATTCAGGTTGTGTACTTCTTTGGTCTCTCTGGTTAGTTAGTAATTGTTCAAGAAGTTACCTTGAGGAATAAAGAATTTGTCCCTCTCTCCACAAATATCCATAGTTTCTGAAGATAATGTATAAGCACTCTGATCAAAGCTAATACAGATGAAAGTAAGACTCATAAACTGGGCATGGTGGTGAATGCCTGTAATCACAACAGCTTGGGAGGCTGAGGCAGGAGGATCATAAGTTTGAGGCCAATCTGGGAAACTTAGGGAGATACTGCCTAAAAAAAATAAAGTTGGGGATACAGATAAGTGCTATAAAGCACCTATCTCTATAGCTGAGTTTTCCAGTACCAAGAAAACAAAATAGGCCTATATAAGTTAAATGTTCGATTACTTTTTGGAAACAGGCTTTGCATAGTTTATTTGTTTTATGAAGTTTCATCATAATTAATTTTATCATAATTTCTCTTCTTACTTTTGTTGGGGATTAATTAATGAGGATGATTATAGGTAGCAGTGTGTCCTTTCTTACTTGGTTTTAACATGAATGGCTAAATGTATCACCTTCAGAGTTTGCTTTAAAACAAATAATGCAAATTAAGCAACTAAGTAAAAGGGGCACATGAAACTTCTTGAGATGACAAAGATGTCTTATATCTTATATGTTGACTATGTTGATGGTTACAGAGCTATATACAACTGTCAGAAATCATCACATTGTGCACTTAGAATTATTTGATTTTGATGTATATGAATAATACCTCAATAAAGCTGATTAAAAATATAGAACTAAGTAAAAACCATCCAAGTATAAGATTTTCCTATGGAATCTTGGCGTTGTTATCTTCCAAGCCACTCCAAACTCTCCCCACCCCATGCTCCTTATGTACTGTATCATTATGGTGATATATGGTCTTGATATTACCATGTGATGCTGGTTACAGCTGACTGGTCTTCAGAATCTGGAAAGCTTCTCTGGGTTTGTGCTTATTTGTCTTAGAAAAAAGCAGCATAAGGTGGGTCTTTGTGAACTGTCACTCTTGCTGGCTGCTAGGAAGCGTCAAGAGGAATAGCCCACTTACTAATGGTTAGATAGTATTGGAATATATTCACTCAGTCAACAATTATTAAATGCTTATTATGTGCCAGGAAAAAAAAAACAATAGGCCTGCTTAATTTGCATTTTTTTCTGTCCTTAGTCCTTGAATTCAACTAGTCTGGGTTTGCATTTTCATATGTCTTTCTGGAATTAAAAATAATAAAAAAACAGCTGGGCGTGGTGGCGCACGCTTGTAATCCCAGCATTCTGGAGGATGAGACAAGAGAATTGTGATTCATGGCCAGCCTCAGCTACTTAGTGAGGCCCCTTGCAACTTAGTGAGACCCTGTTTCAAAATAAAGAATACAAAATAGGGCAAAGGGTGTAGCTCAGAGGTCGAATGCCCCTGAGTTTCATCCCCAGACCCACAAATAAAATAAAGTAAAATAAAAAACCTAATCATTTTCTACTTTTGAGAGAGAGAGAGAGAGAGAGAGAGAGAGAGAGAGAGAGAGAGAGAGAGAGAGACTGTGATCTTATGGATGCATTTTATTTCCCAAATGCAGCTATCTGAGGGCAGATAGGTACCAGCTGTCTCTCATGTCAAACAGAAAACAGGGCTGTGTTCAGAGTTGGTTTTCCATGTTTTACCATAACACTTGATTTCCTCTATTAGAGCTTTTATCATACTTTTCTAAAGAAATCTCCTTCTTCTGAAATTATAAAATCCTAAATGGTCCAACTCACTGTCTTCTTTATTCATTATATTCTCAGCACACAGAAATGAACCTGGTAAGACATTTAAAAGCCACATTAACAAGCGGGATTATTAATAGAAGGGATGTTAAGAAATCAAATAACAAAAGTATATATTTTTTTGTTCTTCAAATGTACTTACAACTATTATCTTAGACTTCATACTTTCAATTTTGTTTCATAATTATTGTGACCCATTTAAGACATATTTCCTTCCTACCCTGGGGATTGAACTCAGGGATGGTCCCACCTGGTCGGGTCTATGTCTCACTGGTAGGACAAGTGTAACATTCTTGATGGATCAGCATGATGGGAGTGGTGGTTGGCTCTCTAGTACTTCACTTTGACTTATTTATTAGTACTATTAAAGTTATGTATGAGATTATTAAAAAATTTGAAATGTACCACGTAGCTGGAAGTATTTGTTAATTCATTCCAAATTTTGTGGGTAGAGAGTAGAACTCTCAACTTCTCCGCTATCAATTCAGCAACAGAGGATTTATAGTGAAGATAAAACTAACATGATAGATGATATTTGTATACTCTTGACTTTACACTGAACTTGACTAATCCACAGCCATTTGATTGAAAACCTGCTTGGAACGGTGGTTGGAATCCTATTTGCAGTAAGTCATTTGTTCACTGCCAAGGTTAACAGTTTCTAAGCTACAGAGAGATGGTGAAAGCATTTGCAGGCAATGAGGTACCATTCTTCACATTTTAAAAACATTATTCTGGCCTTCTATGTTTCATTTATGAACTCTGTGATTGCTGCTGCCTGCCATTCTATAACTATATTGTCGTTTACTGTGGTCCACACCAAATATATTTATCGTAGTATAGGTTGTTTATGGTTTTCTTTTTAATACTGAATTTGTAGCATTGAGCATTTGGTTATTTACTACCTAGAGTTAATATGAGAAGCAGAATATCATGCTGGTTAAGCACACTTTTAGCATCAGACCACATTTCCATTTTCTAGCTATATAATGCAGGACCTGTTATGTACCACATGTGAGGTCAATTTATTTATCTGTAAAGTGGGAGCAACAATAGATTTTTTGCTTATTAGTATTGTGTTAGTCACTCAGGAAGTTAATAGGTGCAGGGTTCTTAGCCTAGTGCTGAATATGTTGTAAGGTCTCATTAAAAGTTAGCTTTCTTTGTTGTTGTTGTTGTTAATTATTATTATTATTATTATTATTATTATTATTATTGATGTTTGTTGTATTTTGTCCATCATCCTCCATTGCTTTTAGTTTGATTGCACTATGCTGATTTCCTTTGAAAGTACTGTGGGCAGTCTTGATAAGATTGTCATGAAAGGTAATTCAACTTTACTTACCCCAGGGGTGTATATGGTCCCCAAGACAGGCTATGAGAATCTGAATTTTGGGACTCCAGTGCCTCAGGGGGAGAAGATTAAACAAACATAAAATGGCTGGAGCAGATTCACTGCATGGCAGCTTTGACAAAATGTGAGGACTCAGGGCTGGCTCTAGTCCCTGCCTTTTCTGAGGCTGCCTCTTCAGAAATTTGGTTTTCTGAGCCGCACTTCAGCTTTGTACTGAATTGCTATTATTTACTCAGATTACTCAGATTTGGACTCTGTTTCTTACAATTAAATTATGCAAAATGATATAAATTACATGGATGTAATCAATCAATGTCAAATTTTCAAGTCAAGAAAAATTGCCTTGAAATACATTTGATTTCTTGGACCTACTATTATACTATTAAATGCACAGGTATCAATGAACAACGCATATTTTGAGGACTATTATTGTGGTAGGATCTCCACTCTTCTTCACTGATTAGGATCTGGGGCTCAGTAAACAGTTCCTGAATCAGTGGAGGAATATTCTTAGCTGGCCTCCTCAGATTACTTCATTCTTGGAACTAGAATGAGATTCTATTTATTTTAAGGGAAATAGATGTTTTAAGAAAACTTATGAGGGTGGAGTTAGGTGTTGGGCTAGGATTATAAATGTACTGCCTCTCTACCCCTCAAAATGATTGCAAGAGGTAGGAATTATTCATTTCACTTTATATTATCAGTAAACTGATGCTTATAAATTTAAGAAAATTGCCTAAGCCCACATATTTAGTAAGAGCAAGAGCTCAGGTTTCAACATGACATTTCCTGATTCTCAGACTTTACATGCTTTTCAGTATACTGGGGAAACCTAAAAAATATCTCCTTTATTCTATGCCATTTTTCTTCCTATACTTTTTATTTACAAAATTGTCTGGCATCCTATTTTGTGTAGTTCTTTAGGATAAATACAAAGGCAAGGTACTAAGACTATCTAAACAGTTACCTTAAAACTTGTTTGCCCAAATAAATATTGTGCTCTTAGACGTGGTCATCTTAGGAAGTCTTGTCCCAGTTACCTAACATATTATTTGCAGGCTTACTTCCCATTCTATTGAATGTCCTTTATGGCAACTCTTTGTTCTTTGAAGAGGAATTTGATCTTTGAAATAGCCAAAGGCTTTTGGAGGGCAATCTAGTGAAATCATCCTGGAAGGACCATTTTTAATGAAAAATGAGATATGAGTGTAAGTGTTAAGGCTGGTCTAGTGCATGGCTTTTGAATTGTTTTGAAATTGGTCTCCTGTGGGGATTCCCAAACTCTTTTCATCTAACAAATGTTAGGTCCTGTGCTAAGAATTGCATGTATGGTGTTGAGAAAGACAAGCATGAATCTGGTCCTCATGGGTACCAAATTGCAGCTGTGAAAACAGATATAACAGCAAACTAAGGATTTACGTTATATTTGTGATGTATACACTAAAGAAAAACCCAGGAAAATATCAGGCTGAGAGAAAGACTCATTTCAGAGGAGTCCAGGAAGGCTTCTCTGAGCGAATGCAATGTAAATCAAATGGTAGATGAAGAGATGTGAGCTTGGGGCAGGGTTTTTCTTTTTTTTCTTTTTCTTTCTTGTTTGTTTTTTGGTGGTACTGGGGTTCCTGGAAGCCCTTCTACCTCCGGGCTACACTCCCATGGGCTATACTCCCAGACTTATTTTTAAACTTTTTTTTTATTTTATGTGGAAACAGGGTCTCTTAAGCCAGCTAGGCTGGCTCTGAACTGGCGCGATCCTCCTGTCTCCGCCTCCCAAGCGTGGGGATTACAAGCGTGCGCCACCACGCCCGGCTGCGGGCAGGGTTTCTCAACCACCACACTACTGACATTTGAAATGGACAATTCCTTTTTGTGGGGGATCCTCCTGTATACTACAGATGTAAAGGAGCATCTCTGGTCTCTACTCACTAGATGCCAGTACAATCTTCTCCACCTGTGACAACCATCAAAGGTCTCCAAACATTGTCAAGTGTCTCCTGGGACGGGGAGAGGGAGAGGAAGGTTAAAATCACTGTAGGAGACAGAAGAGAACTGCTGGAGGAAGTAAAAAAAAAAAAAAAAAAAAAAAAAGGAATGAGAATGGTCCATGTGGAGTGAACAGCATGTGCAAGTCCCCATAAAAGGATAGAATGATAATGAAAAGATCTTAATTGCTTTTATTGTGATTCTAGAATCAGGCAACACTTTATTCTGTAAAAATAGAATAAGTGAGCTGGCTGTAGTGGCACACACTTGTAATCCCAGCTTTTGGGAGACTGAGACAGGAGGATCAAGTTTGCCACCAGCCTCAGCTACTTAGTGGAGTTCTTTGCAACTCAGTGAGAGTGAGGAAAGGAGGTGGAACCCCGGAAGCCATAACAGAGATTTTGCGAGACTCCAGGTGTCGCAAGACTCCAGACATCACAAGATAGACGCCAGGTGTCACGACTCCAGACATTGCAAGGCAGACTCCAGACATCATGAAACTCCAGATGTCAGGGGAGGACCAGCATTCCTAGGCCGCTAGCTCCACCCAAGACCCCGGCTAAATAAATCCCCTCCTTTCCTCTCTGCCACGGTAATCTGTCGACTGACCGTGACTCTGCTGACCATGTGGCTCTGCTGCTCGGTCATTGGTCCCTTCCCCCACAGTCAGCAGACCTCGCCCGAAGGTGCCAGTTGATTAAAAAGGCCTTTAATAACTTGGCTGGTGTTTGCCTCCTTTGCAACCCTCCAACTCAATTTCAACGTTACACCATCCCCAGTAAAACACACACACACACACACACACACACACACACACACACACGCACACGCACACGCACACACACAGAATAAGTGTTCCAGTAGGCTGAGCAGAAGAGGTTGGCTATGTAGATGAGAAGAGCTGAAAAAAAGAGCAAAGAACCAAAAGGTGGATTGGTCAATATCAGGGTGAAAAAAATTAAAGAAGTGGGATCTTCATTATCATCATTATCTGCTGATCCACACCGGCCTGTTTAGAAGATTTGGCTCTTGTCTCCCTGTCCTGATTTCTTGTAAAGTCTTAACAACCTTACTTTCTGTTGGTGACATGAAACCTCAACATGAGGGACTCCATGTTGACTTTTAGTCTGGTTTGCTGGAGCCAGTGCAGAAGGCTAGTCCAAAACAATGATCTCCTGTAATTTTTATTACCCCAATATGGAAGGAAGGGAGGAAGGCAGGCATTTTAAAGTAACTGAAAGAATGCTTGTGAATTACTGAGACAGATGTAATGTCAAAATGGTTTGCAATTGCCTCTAATGAAAGCAGCCATTTGTATCTTACTTTAAAAATAGTTTCATCTTCTGCTTTTACATTTCACACTTAGTCTCTGTCCTTATTTTTCTTCTCCTATTGCTTTTACTTCTGTACAGCCTTCACTATCCTCCCCCCACATATACACACTAGGTTTTGTAGAGGCCTCTAGGCAGCTTAAGTAACAAGAAGTATGCCAAGTCACTCTGAATCCACCTTCTGTTCAGAAAACAGAAAACAAAAAATAAAAAAACAAAAACAACTCCCCCCCTCCCCCCCACACTTTTTCAGAAATCAGCCTTCTTGACGAGAATAAGCAGAATGATGCAGTGAGAAATTTGAACTCCTTTATGTACCTACATTTTGTTTCAGCACCTTCTGGAAGGCGGTATCACCCACTTTGGGAACCTATGATCCGGATAAATTTCTTTGTTGCAGCTTTCTCCTCAACCTGTTTGTGATTGTCTCCTAAAAGACAAGGCTGCTTTGAGTTAGTAAAACTAAACGCATAGTGATAAGCTGGAACATTCTATTTGGGGAGAGCAAGGGGGCTGAGCCAGCGGTCAAGAAGGCAGCAGGGGCTGTCCTGTTGAGGCGGGATGCTTAGCAGCCTCGCTGACCTCCACTAGGGTATTTACAAATTTTAATACAATGAGACAACTTGTCGATGTTGGCATATGAGTAAATGAGTGACTTCTCCACCACTTTCTGTCTATTGGAAAGGAAACAGGAGGAGACAGGCGGCACAGCAGGGACAGATGGGGAGCATGTAAACTCCCTCTGGGAGTTGGTACTCATCTCCACGCCAGCAGGATGGGCCTGGGTAGCCAGAGCCCTCAGGCAATTGCCTTCCTTTGTAGCTGTCAGCTCACCCATGAATATGATCATTATCTCTATGGTCCATGTGGTACAAGAAGTTAGAAAGCAATGCTGGATAGCCAAGTTTGCTCATACGCTGCATGAAATACTATGACATTGATCAAGAATGAGTTGTCTCTTTCTTAAAAGGCTCTGCATTAAAGGGCCACAACTGAGATCTTTCAAGATGAGGTTATTCATCTTTTAAGTATTTTACTCCATTATTATTCTCAGTGATGAGATGTAGTTGTTTGCTGTTGTTGCTAGGGTGCTGATTTAGGACTCCTGCCTCTGACGTGCATGGCCCATCACTGTTTATTGGAAACCACTTTAAAACTCTGGTGAATGGTGTAGCTTCTTTCAGTGAAAAAAAAAAATAGCCCACTATAACTTTTTTTTTCTTAAAGGGATGGATCTTGAGTACTCTGCCAGTCCTTTTTATGTTGTCATAGTGAACCCCAGGGGGTGTGAGCTTCTCTGTTTAAAGTCTGCCAGCCTCGAAGCTTCCAGAGGGCATGCCAGCATCTGTTTTGTTCTTATGACACCTCTGCAAAGAACAGGTATGTACGTAATAGGCTCCCCATAAATATTTGTTGAATTATAATGTGTTGATTTTTTTGTTTTTGTTTTATGAGACTGGGGATTGAACCCAGAGGCATTCTACCTCTGAGCTATGCCCCAGATTTATTTATTTTATTTGGAAACAGGATATTGCTAAGTTGCTGAGGCTCTCACTAAGTTTCAGTGGCTGGCCTTGAACCTGTGATCCTCCTGTCTCAGCCTTCCAATTACTGGGATCACAGGTGTATGCCGCCACACTGGGCTTCTTGAATTATAATGTAATAGTAATTGACTCAGGGAGGTAGAGGAGCTCAAGGGAAAAGAACTCTGAAAGGAGTAAGCAGTTAGAGAAATTGGAAAAATTTTAAAAATAGACATAGGATGAAATCTAGAGCCCTTTTTACTTACCGTTTAAAGATTTGGCTGGCTTCAGATCCTACCTTCAGATAGATAGAAATTAGATATGACAAGAATTTGGTTACAGATTGTGAAGGTTAAGAAATTAATTTTCTGTCATTATAAGTTGCTTATTTGTACTAAGTATACACCCTAACACATTGCAAGGAAGGTGATATTTTTGGCCTGATATTCTGTATTCATGTGTTCATATTTGCTTGGTTTTGCAAGTAAAATAATTGAGGTTGGTTGAGTTATCTCAGACTAAGATAAGGAATCCTGTTCCTCTTTCAGCCTGGATTGTTATATATGACTTCTGCTTCCTTCTCGCTATGGAGTGGGGTAGGGTGGGGGACCTGGCACCTTCTTTCTCCTTTGTGCTATTCAAGTTGGTTTTTCTTTGTGGTGGTTCTGGGTATTGAACCCAGGGCCTCACACATGCTGTGCTCTACCACTGAGCCATCTTTGCCACTCCAGCCCACTCAAGTCAAATTGGATCTCTTATCCAATTTGCTTCTTTTCATGTCTTACCACCTTTCCAGTATCCACCTCAAAACATGTCTGAAAGAAGAGAATCTTGGGATTGCCTTATATTTAGGGGCAGGCCAAAACTAAAAACATGTTAACTTAGATAATAGCAAATTTGCATTTTGCCTGGGGTCTTGAATGTGAAGGGTTTACTTAGGAAGTTTTGGTCATGCAGTCAAAATCCTTCCCCTTCATACATTCCCAGGAATAAATGTAGCTGGTATTGAGAAGAATACTTCTCTGAAATATATGAGCACAAGTTGCCAGTGGTCAGGAGAACAGGCAGGGTTTCCATTTAATCCTGTGAACACTTGTTGAGTGAGACCTGCATCTCTTTGGTCTGCTCTTTCCTATGGATTTCTCTCCATTCTGCAGGGAGGCAGTGTGAGAACCAGAGACATTGTTTTAGAGAAATGTTAGTGTTCGGAAATACTTGACTTGAGTGGGTTCAGTTATTTCCTGAGAGTCCAACAAGGTCAGAGTGAATATTCTAACTTGAATTGTGTATAAAACAGCAAAATCAAAACAGAGAAATGCAAGTCAAGACACTGGCAAACTCTTGCTTGTGCATGGATTTTTTCCATCTCTAATTACAATTATGTTTTTATAAAATTTTTCCAATTAGATTTCAAACCATTAGTAGGGAGGAAACCAGGTTTCTTTGAGCAGGGCTCCCAGACACAAACTGCAGAGTGAAGTACCTTGTAGACGCTCGGCAAACACTGAGTGATAGAGGGGAAGCGTGTATTCCCAAGACTGTTTCCTCAGTGTTGGAATTTTCCATAAGAAGTAGACCTGGAGACGAAGCGTCATTCCTTTTAGGTGGGATGATTTCCTGAAAGTTTTCAGCACAATGACACTGATTAGCTGCCAGACTAATTGCTCACCACCACTACCCTTGTTTCATAACCAAACTGGGCCATGGGGTAACATAACACACACTTGGGCAAATTTTCCAACTAAATGTGCTCCTAAAGCCCTCTCTCTAGCATCGAGAAAGTGACTCTTTGGTGAACAAATGTTCTCTCACCTTCACTATTTAGAAGTTATTAACACTGGGCCCGAGACATGATTGATGCCTGTGCTTCCCTCGTTTCTGTGGAGTAGGTTTTCCTCTTTCCCCCCTCAGAGTTGTGAGCTTTTTATATTGTTTTCCTTTGTTAAGGTGGCTGGGTTACCCATAAATTTGAATGGATTTTTTGTTAATGACTTGGTGGTTGCTGAAAAAGTGTTATTTTGCTTTGCTGGCTTATGGCTTTTTTTTTTTTTTTGGTAGCTTACAGTAGTGCCTAAACCTTTTCTGAACATGGCCATCTATTAGTCATCTGTTTGAAAAGGTTTTGTTTTGGACTGGGTTTCTTGTTTGTAGTTTAATCTGATTGTCTAAGGCAAATAAGACTACCATCTTTGAGTCTGGTAAGTAGAGCAGATCTTTAAAGTTTCTGCTTTTAACAAGCTTCAGAATTTTCAAAGTAGGAGAAACATTAGAAAGAATGGAAAGGCCAGTGACATTTTTCTCTAGTAATTTTGAATTTGGCGGGGAGTGGATTCATTCTTGAAGCCCCCATTGCAGATACTAACAGAAGGGGAGATTGAGGCTGTGTAGAAGAGTAAGTATGGATGGAGATATTATGAGGTTAAATGTGTGACCTTAGGAAAATTACTTATTCTGTCTGTGCCTCATTTTTTAAATCTGTAAAATGGAAATAATAATAATAGTGCCCACCTCATAAGGCTGTTGTGAAGAGAAATGGCTTAATATATATAAAGTGCTTAGATCAAAGTGCCTGGTGCATCATAGGGGCTACCCAATTGGTGGTTATTACAGATTCCCCAATAATTCTACAATCCCATCAGCTTTGAAATCAAATGATAGTACTTTTGTTCTTTTAGAATTTAATTTGATTATTATATTGACCTGTATTGATGAAAATATTTTTGCTCTTATTTATTCCACTTGACATAAATGTTTATCTGTTTTCTATAGAAATATTAATGTGTTTGATGTGGGGTGATACCTTCTACTAGGTAGGTTTTGCATGAATGCATTACCTTACATTTTCAAAATTAGAAGCATCCTGAATTCTGAAAAACATCTGACCTCAATTGATTGGATAAAATATTGAATGTATCCTGAGATAGGATAATATATTGGCAAAAATTGCCATCTGTTACCCATTCTTCTACTTCTTGGTATCCCTTCTTATTTCCCTTGGTGTTTTTTCAGGGAACTTAAGGGAAATAGTGGGGTATTTTCTTACATGAAATTCTTATTGGACCTATACTATGTGCTAAACAGTCATAGTCCTTCACTTTCAGGGAGCTGAAGGGCCAGTGGTAGGATCATTGGTAGGGCCAATATTATGGATCTATTACATGCAAAGCCTTTATCTAAATATGCTATTAATATGATATCAGATCCTGAAAATAGTCTATAAACAAAGGAATAGAAGCTCAGAGATAGTACAGAATTTGCTCAGAGCTCGTCAGTGGCTGACATGGAACTTAAGTCTCTGTGGCTCTGGCTGTGTTCCAATTTACCACATTACCTCTTGCTAAGACCATGCAGGATGAAAGGCTTCTAGGGGGGTTGGTAGGCTTGACTCTCCTTGTGATATGCCCTATCTGTAAAGCCTGGCAGACATGAGAGGCTCTTGTGTGCTTGACCTCACTGAAAGGGCTGGGTTCCCAGGTATGGGATACATGTGAGCAGCCGGTGGATAAGGGAGGCAAGCACGCTGCATGTGAGTTGTGGAATGGGGTGCACTAGGGATACTGGAAAACTGCGAAGTCTGCTTTGTAAAACAACTACTTGTAATATTTTTATGGATGTAAAGTTTTTATAACATGAACATCACAAATCTTAATTCAATTCAATAATTGTTGGCAATAAGTATACATTTTATACCCACCACTCCAGAGAGTATACTTGGCCTTTTCCAGTCAAAACTCACCACTTTCCTGATTTCTTGTTCTATAATTTAGCTTCTCCAATTCTTGAGTTCCAGACAGATGGAATCAAACAGGGTACATTGTCCTGTGCCTGGCTGCTTCTGAACATCACAGGAATTTTAAGATGCATCCAAATTGTTACATGTATCAGTAGTACTTTCTGTGCTATTCCATGTGGTATTGCATTGTCTGAAAGTATCACAATTTATTTTGCTATTCTTTGATTGTTGAATACTTGAGTTGCTTTCAGGTCACAGCTTTCGAAATAAAGGTGCTGCAAATACTATTGTGTGAGTCCTTTATGGATTCAACTTCTTATATCTTGTGGGTAAATACCTAGGATTGGGATTATTGAGTCACAGGTAGGTATATATTTAGTTTAAGGGGAAATTTTCCAACAGTTCTCCAAAGTGGTGATACGCATCTCATACTATTAGTGTCTGATTAAACATTCATTGAATTGAATTAAGATTTGTGACTTTCATCAGAGTTCTAGTTGCTACACATCCTTCACAAATAGGTGTTATCAACCCACCCTTCCTTCCTTCCTTCCTTCCTTCCTTCCTTCCTTCCTTCCTTCCTTCCTTCCTTCCTTCCTTCCTTCTTCCTTTTTTTGGTACTGGCATTGAACCAAGCCTTATTCAACTTCTAAGATACATGTCCAGTCCTACTTAATTGTTTTAATTTTGAGACAGGTTCTTGTTAAGTTGCTGAGGCTGGTCTCAAGCTTGCAAATCCTCCTTAACAAATCCTCCTGTTTAGCCTGCAGCACACTGGGATTATAGGCGTGCACCACCACGCATGGCCTGTTGTCAGCCTTTTTAACTGTAGTTATTCCAGTGAGCATACAATTACAAGTCATTGTGGGTTTTGTTTGCATTTACTTGATGATTAATGATGTAGTTAAATATATTTTATGTGCTTATTGGCCATTTGTATATTTTCTTTTGAGAACTGTTCATTTTTTATTGGTCCAATTTCCTTGGTGAGATGGCGCATGTCTTGTGCCAATTATAGTGTTTGTTGAGATGTGTTCCTCTTTCCAGCAAGTGTCTTTGAATTTACAAGGGTGACATTTGCCCAAGGAAGTTCACAATTCTTACATCCCCCAAATTATACCTTTTATAGACAATGCTCTGAAGTTATAATAAGAATATATTATTCATTTTCCAAAACTCCAATTTACCCTATTTAGGATCATACTTATTTAATTACATAAAGTAAAAATCACAGGACCAGTTAACAAAACAGAAACTAAAAGTACTTGGTTCCATAAAAGGAATTTTTAAAGTATATGGTAATTATTTTAAAATTCTTAATTATAAAAATAAAATACATTTTACATAATGTAAATGGACAAATATTTTTAAAGAAAGAAAAACATCATTGAAGTTAAGATGACTAGTTAATTTAAAAAGCAAATAAAACAAGCCACAGATTTCTGACTATCAGGATTAATTTCTATTTTTCATTAGTTACACAAAGCATGCTGTATTTTTTTTGGAAGGGAAATGTATTAACAGTTCAGGAGATTTCTATAGAATTGGCTCCATTTCACATAATCAACTAGTATCCTTTAAAAGTAGAGAGGTACAACTGTGTTCATTAATTTTCACATCACATCTCTTATTTATGTCCCTATTTGAACTCTCATCTAGCTCACAAAGATCAAGCAATGATCTAAATGAGGTCAATTAGATGAATTCTTTTGTTATTGGTGCACTATAGTCTCACATTATAATGTGGATCATGTTGACAATGGCATTTATTCACACAGTACTTGGTGCTCCCCCACTTCCCCCTTTCCCTCCCTCCCAAACTTAGTGTCTAGATTAACAATATTATATTCACATGTATACACATATTCGAATGTAGCTTTTCTATCAATCAACCTCAGCCTTCTTCCTCCTCTATCCCTCCTTTCAAGCTTTCCTGAGGCTTTCCCTCCATTATCTGGAGTCCCTCTGGTATCCCTAATACTCCCTAGCTTGAGCAAAATATATGTTAGAGGAAACCTATGTCCCTTCTCTTTCTCTGCTTGGCTAATCTCACTTAACATAATGTTCTCCAGGTCTTTTCATATTCTTGTGAATGACATGATTTTACAATTCTTTATTGTTAAGTAGAATTCCATTGTGTGTACTTCCCATAATTTTGCAATCCATTCACCTGTTGATGAAGACCTAGGTTGGTTCCATATTTTGGCTATTGTGAATTGTGCTGCTATGAACATGGGTATGCATATGTTACTGTAGTTCTTTGATTTCACCCCCTTTAGAAAGATACCCTGGAGTGGTATAGCTGGATTGTATGGTGGATCTATTCCCAGTTTTCCAAGGAATCTCTACAATGATCTACATAGCAGCTCCACTAGTTAGCACTCCCACCAACAGTGTAAAAGAGTTCCTATTTCCCCACATCCTGACCAGCATTTGTTGTTATTTGACTTTTTATGCTTGCCACTCTTATTGGGGTTAGATGGAATCTCAGTGTAGTTTTCATTTGTATCTCCCTGATGGCTAATGATGGTGGACATTTATTTTTTTCATGTATCCATTGGCCATTTGTATCTCTTTTGTGAAGTGTTTATTCAGTTCAGATGCCCATTTCTGGATTGGGATATTTGTTTTGCTAGTGTAGAGTCATTTGAGAATTATGTGAATTCTAATTCAAAATGACTGTTGTCTTTACAAGTGGACATCTGGACACAGATGTGTTTATGGATAGAAGGAAGATCATGTAAGGAAGAATATGGCCATCTGAGAGCTAAGGAGAGAGACCTTCAGAAGACATCAACCCTGTCAATACTTTGGTCTTGGACTTTCAGCCTTGATAGCTATGAGAAAATTACTTTCAGCTGGGCATGGTGGTGTACATTTGTAATCCCATTACTTGGGAGGCTAAGACAGGAGGATCACAGGTTCACAAGCAACCTCAGCTATTTAGTGAGCCCTCTGCAACTTAGTGAGACTCTGTTCCAAAATAAAGAATAATAATAGGGCTGGGGGTGTAGCTCAGAGGTAAAATGCCCTTGGGTTCAGCCCCCAATACTGCACAAAAAAAAGAAAAAGAAAATGACTTTCTATTATTTAAACCATTTAATCTGTGATACTTTGTTGAAGCAGCCCTAAGAGACTCACAGAGCCTAATCTAATGAAAAACAATTCCAGTACTGTGAATATTAAGTTCTACCACATGAGTGCTAACCATTGCCTAAGTGTTAGCCTATGAATTATTCAGAACATTTAGATAAATTATTTCCTTTTCAAAAAATACTCACTTTAGTATTTTTCTAAAATATTAAAATAACTGTAGCTTTGGTGATGATTTTAAAATACTACATACATTTATATTAATAGGCATCACCTGAATTCAACTCAAGTCTTTTATAAAATAGGCAGTCATGTAAAATGTATGAGATATACTTTTAAACATTTAGAGCAAGAAACAAAAATCTTCTTTTAGATGTTTAGCTGTAGCACTTTTTTTGTTCTTGAACATTTATCTGCCTCCATTTCCCCTCCAAAATGTGAAATAATAGAATAGCGTCTGCCAGGTGGAATTTTGGGAGAAGCAAATACAATTTGTGCTTAGAAGAGTGTTGGCACATAATGTTTATTAGAGTAAATGCTTTGGAATCATACTGATTTTTTTCTAAAGATTTACCAGCTCAGGAATAAATCTACACACACACACACACACACACACACACACACACACACACACACACACACATCTTTAAAGCTATACTCGTGTTGATTTAATATCAGGACAGGGAAAAGCTTTCAAGTTGGAGTACCTACTCTGAGAAGTGGTGGGTTGTTTCCTGTTTCTTTTTAGGATTCTTGTGTTGCTTGCCTTTAGCAGAGAGCTTCCGACCCTTTACCAAGAGTCACTGGCTTCTCCTCTGTTCTCCATCTGGACTCTATCACTGTAGAAAGAGGCAGGGGATCACTCCTGAGGACTGGCTCTTGATCCTTCTGTCCCTCCTTCCTTTGTTTCCTGAAGTCTCCGATTTATTAATGTGAAATCGAGGAGGTTGTCTTCCCCAAATCAGTAAAAATCGCCTGGACCCAGTTCTTCAGACACATGTGGATGCTTCCTTGGCTCAGAAATGTAGCCCTTCTTTAGGGAGTCCATTACAGTTGGTAGGCTCTTTAAAGAGTACCCAGTTTCTGGGGACTGTACCTATTAGCAATTCACACCTCCAGGTTTGTTACTTATCAGACAATCTGTTCAGTCTGCTCTCTGGGTAGAGATAGAACGTGTGTGTGTGTGTGTGTGTGTGTGTGTGTGTGTATGTGTGCAGGTGGTGAGTCAAGAAGGCTGAAGAGCTGGAGGGTGCTGGAGGGTGCAGAGGCTTTGGGGAAGAAAGATATTGCAATTTTGTTTCTGGCCCTATGGAGCTTGGTTGCTGCTTAAAACTCTCTTCTCATTTATTTATGGGAGCAGGGCTTTCTTGAGGTATAACACTGATGGAGATAAGACTTCCTCTTTTAGACCTTTTCCCCCTTCCCCTGACCTGCTTACTTTTCTTTCAGGCCCTGAGCTAGTTGCACTCAGGCCTCATCTTCAACCAGAACTTACTGGTTAACTTGCTTGCTGAGATTAGGGCTTTCACTGGGACACCACATGCAGACCTGTGTTCCCTCCTCTAGAGGGATGGAGCTCATCCTCACCCCTTCACCTGTTTCTCCTTTGGAATCAACACACATAGTACATCCTTAGAAATGCCTTGCCTGAGCCTCTGGCATGAGGTTAGGGTGTTCTACTATATGTCTCCTAGCAGCATAAACCTATCCATCCAGCACCCACTTGATAATGACACATTTATTTATCGATTAATAGATTTAACATCTACTTCCTACCTTAGACTATAAACACCAGGAAGAAACACACACACCTGTCTCTTTTCTCCAAAATATTTGTTCTCTCTAATGAATAAGTGAGGGCCCCATGAACTAAGGCGTCCGGGTAGTTTCAGGGCCTTTTAAAGCTCTGGCCTGGGTGATTTCTGTCATCATGAATCTTGGGAACATTCAATGTGGATGGATGGATGTCAGGAGGCAGGGAAGGGTGGGTTTGATTCTCCATGGGTCTTGTTCTTTGGTGCTTCTGGAGAACACAACTCTGATCTGTGTACTTATAAACTGCTCAGAGGAGCAGAGATTCATTGGAAGCAACACTCATTATTTTTCCTTCCATTTCAACGGTTGCTTTCTCTCATAAGGAAATGCTATAATACCCTAAAGCCTTATTAGGACTGATTTTACCATTGTTGACAAATGATGCAAGTTTGCATTTTCTCTGTATTCTTCACAGTGTTGGTGTACTCATGACTTTATATGGACATAGCTCGGAGGCTTTAATAGGGTATATTATTTCTCATTCCTGTGGTTAGTAGAAATAGAAAAGCAAAGTCTCAGTCACTTTTATAATCTATTGTGGAATTTTGATGATTTGCTTTAAATGAAGCTGATTTTTTTCACAACCATGAAACAAGTGCCAAACCTCACTTCAACGTATCAGATGCATGAATTATAATGATGAAAACTGCTTACATGTCTATCGCCTACAAAACTTGTGTCTGTGAGCATTAGGAAGTACCAGTGAGAAATTTGAGTTGTAGAGACACCACAGTATTTGGGGTGTCCTTTTCATTTTTTGAGATTGGAAGTCTGACTGTTGAGCACAGAGCAAGAGCTTATAATGTTTTTTCCTCCACAGTGAGGGTATAAGTAGTAGAGATGGGTATAATCTGAATAATTCATGGCCTGCAGATTTAATATTCAGGGAGCAAAAACATAATTACATAGACGAGAAACAGAGACCTTATCTCCTGGTTAAAATGTATTTCATTTTACTAAGAGTTGAGATCCATAGTCTATCCTACCTTTTCATATTTGAGAGAGGCTCTCTAGGTAAGTAGGACTGAAAAAGATATTGGAAGACTGGTTCTCACCCTGCCTCTTTTTAATTATGTTACATTGGCCAGGACATTTAACCCCTTACATCTCATGCCTATCTGTAAAATAGAAATTGTAATAACTGTCCTAATCTATCTCATAGGAGTTTTGGCGGTGACCAAAGAAGGCAATGTAGGCCAACTACACAGAAATATATATATATACATTATTTTATGATATCATGTAATTTTCTTCTGTAGTTTTATTTCTTCAACAAAGTTACAAACATTCTAATGTTTAAAACATTGGTCATACATATTAGTTAAGGTTCAACAAGAGAGATAGGTATATGTGATTTATTGTCATCGGCATTGAACTTTAAACAAATTGGTTAGGAAGTAAACTTTGTGTCTGATGCTAGAGCAGGAAATCCAGAAAATAGGTTTTCTAAAAGAGAAGATGGATATAAAGCAGAGGAGAACCAGAACAAACTTGAAGCCATAGTGCATGATGGAGCTCATGTCAGCCTTGCTTTCTCCCACTGTGATGTGTGCTTATCATACTGAAAGGCTCCATTTTAAAAGAAAAATTATAAGCCCCTAGCAGCCAGCTAATAGTTAAAAAGAAAAAAATATTTTTACTGCAGCTTAAGAAGTATAGGCTCAAGAATGAGAAATATGCAATAAGCCCACCCTGTTCCAGGAACCTACCTAGCATCTTATCTATACTGACTGGGTCAGCGCGCCCTGTGCCGGGAATTGCTGACTAAACCTAGTATCTTATCTAACATGTGACTACAGAATGTACTTTTCAAATGATTCTGTAATATTTTGTAAATGCATGTAATCTGGCCACCCCCCCCCCAACTAGTGGTCTTTTCCCTATAAATACCCTCAATTTCAGTCGCTCGGGGCCGAACTCCTATACGAGTCGGCCCCAGTGCACTGGCTCCTTAATAAACCTTTTGCTTTTTGCATCAAGGACATAAGTCTCTCATGTGTACTTGGCGTCGCTTATCCCAAGGCTTGATTGAGGGTCTCCCCTCTGCGAGGGTCTTTCAATACCCCCCACATAGCTTGGTCTCTGACCTAGGTATCTTTTGTCTTCATCCAGCATTGAGGAAACAGTAATAGGGTACACTGTTAAACTATAAATGGAATAAAGTGAAATCCTAGACCTGACATGCATTGCATTTGGTTACAATGGTTTCTCATAATGTAACAGTGGTGGTGATTTTAATACTGCCTGTCTTTTGAGGAATCCAGATTGGTTCTATTCTTTACTTCCTTTATGGGGGTGAAATGCATCTCACTCCTCCATCCCTATAAAAGATTCTTCAGCCTTCCACGCATATGTCCTGGATCTTTGAACAGTGACTTGTCCACAGATGGTGAGTTGTGATGGGGTCCACTGAACATCAACTTCTACCCTAATTCCCTTCCTGCTTCTTGCAGAAGAGCCTCTTCCCTCACTCTTGAATTTCAAGAGATCGCTTCCCTCCTGTCTGCTTCTCTTTTCTTTGAGTCATCACCCTGTCTCCTCTCTACCCTGTCCCAGTTTTATCTAGTTTCTGGGACAGGAAAATTGGCTTCACTTTGCACTTAGGTCATCATTTTCTTTGAAAAAAAAGTCTTTAGACTTTTGTGGAGGATGAACACAGTGTTCTGAGTACCTGTGGGAGAAAGGATGTGTACAGCAACCACCAGACTAATATCTCAGGCTGCATCTGCTACATATAATTATGACATCCACACGTCTTGCAGAAATGAACACAGTTGTTAATGTAAATGGTATACTGAGCACATAGGCAGGATACGTTAGACAAGGTCAGTCCACTATGGGAAGTGCTGATTTCAGAATATTTACAAATTACTTAAGATAGAGAAGCCTCAGTTTAGATTCCAAGATGCAGAGATCAGATTCTGGGCCTCTTTAGAAAGTATTATTCAAAATGACTAGACCAACACTCAGAAGCTATTACAGTAGGTCTTTACATGGTACATTAGTGGTAACAGACCCCAATCCAGGTGCTTAGTTCTGAGTGTTGGGTGAGCCCAGCATTTGTGGCCATCTGTGTCTGGGCTCTGCAGCCCCTCTATGTCAAAGCTACTTTCACTCTACGTGTTCTGGAGCCTGAGCAAGTGGGAGACTGTCAGCAATGCTTTTTTCACAAGGCTCTGTGCCCACATCATGAAGTGATCATGCATCTCCAAAGACAGGTATGGTTGCTGTTGGGGGGAGAGCTGGGTTATGAAGTAGAGAGGTGCTGCTTTATCTAGAGGTCTCCATAGTTGGGGGATGGTGCATATCCTTCTGCCAGGAAGGCTGGTGGAGAGGGTTCCTGAGTTCACAATTTAATCCTTCCCCAATTATGAGCTGAACCATGTCCCCCAAAATCTATATATTGAAGTTTTAACCCCAGTGCCTCAGAATGTGACTGAGATGGGGAATGAGACTGAGCTAAGGTGTGTGACTGGAGAGATGGTTTTTCACTGAGGTAACCAAGTGGTTTTTAGGGTGGTCCCTAATCAGCATGATGTGCCCTTATAAGAGGACATCTGGGCACAGATAGGTACAGAGGGAACACCACGTGAAGACAAAGGAACAAAGCGACCATCCACAAGCCAAGGAGAACATAAAATGATGGGTAGGTGGAACTGAAAATTGTTGACCATGTTTTAATATAAGGTTAATATCTCAGTGGCTGAGATTTGCAAAATGCTTTAATGGGTAAAATCCATGTGTCTGGCCAGGTGTGGTGGTGCACGCTTGTAATCCACGCGCTTGGGAGGCGGAGACAGGAGGATGGCGCAGGTTTGAAGCCAGATGTGCTGGCTTACGAGACCCTGTTTCAAAATATAAAAAATAGGTCTGTGAGTGTAGCCCGGAGATAGAAGGGCTTCCAGGAACACCAGTACCACACACACACACACACACACACACACACACACACACACACAAAAAAAAATCCATGTGTCTGCTGGGCTTCAGGTTAGGCAGTAGGCAAAATGACAGCCATGAATCTCATGTTAGAATGAGCAGCAGGGAAAAAAAATGCTCTTTCCAATTTGTTTAGCTGGAGACCAGAGCCAGGCTCACTTTTTGAAGCCAGGGACTAAGACAATTCACCAACCTGTGAGTGGAAGCTGCTAACAAAAGCTGTTCTCGGGCCCCAGTGCTACCTTATCTAATTACCATGCCCTAAGGAGTGGGAGATAGAAGGAGACTCTGTCTGTGGTTAGCATTTGGTCCAGCATGCTATAATTAGATGTGGCATCTCCAATGTCATCGAAGGACAAGAGCTTCAAAGTCTCAAGTCCCTAAGTCTCCTAGTTCTAGACAAGGAGGTCTGAGGAGCTGGGTGGAAGCTGCTGAAAGTTTCTGTACAGTGTGTGTGTGTGTGTGTGTGTGTGTGGTGTGTTTGTGTGCACGTGTTTGTGTGCGCGCACGCATGTTGGGGAAAGAGAAACAGGGAGCTAGAAAGACGCATTACCTAATAAAATTCCAAAGTATGTAAAGGAAACTAGCACTTGAATGAACAGTCCATCCAAGAATTGAAAGGAAGATTCTCTTAGAAACTTTAATTTTCCATGGTAGGGTTCCTGCATGGCAGTATTCCATAAAGATTTCAACCTTGTAGTCATATGGAAAGATGAGACATGAAGGATACCACTCAGAGTGTCTCTGTTAACTCTCAGCTACTTACTATTTTTGCAGAGAAAAGCATCTTGCAATAAAAGACCTTACTTAAAACTTATCAGTAAAGCCGGGTGTGGTGACTCATGCTTGTAATCCCAGCGCTTGGGATGATGAGACAGAAGGATTGCACTAGTTCAAAGCCAGCCTCAGCTACTTAGCGAGGCTCACAGCAACTTAGTGAGACCCCTTTTCCAAATAAAGTATAAAATAGATCTGGGAGTATAGCCAGGAGGTAGAAAAGTCCCTGGGTTCCACCCTTGGTACCACCAAAAAATAAAAAATAAAAAAATAAAAAATAAAACTTATCAGTAGCATGCCTTTCAGGATGTTACTGTGGGCACCAAAGAATCACTACCATGTATACATGTGTATAAACTTGACAAGAGAAATCTTCTGACATTGATTTTGTTTTGTTTTATCCCTTGAGCAGTAACCAGATGTACAAGATGATAGAAACAAACCTTGCTCATTACTGGAAATGCTGTACTGGTTAAAATATTTTGTCTGGGCCAATGAATATATGGAAACAAACATAACCTTCCATGACTGCCCGTGTATTGTGTAGCTAAGGCAGCAGTGGAGAAAGTGTTCTCTGTGCTAATGAATCCAAAGTGAGCATGGGCTTTGTGAATTTTTGTGGTATATGCAAGGTTGATCTGAAGTGGGATGCAGTCTTTACCTCTGATGGTGTGGGATGTCAGGTGCCTCTATGCCTATCTTTATGTCATGAGCCCATTAGTTGAATTTCTGCAGGATAATAATTGCTAGCCCATTTTCCAGTAACTACCCCATGTATCTAGGAGTTGTGAACATCGACTACTGCATCAGATGCTATTTCTATATAGTGAGTTAAAGGTTTAGCCCAAGAAAACTCTACGAGATGCTGTGCTAAGATTCTAAGCAGGACCATGAGTGGGTTGAGAGCATTTCTTCTGTCCCCCTATGGTCTCTGCTTGGCCTCCTCTAGATTCTCTCTTTATCTTAGCCCTCTGGATACTGCCATTTTCACTAAGAGAAGGCACAGAAAAGTGAGTTCAAATCGAGAATTTCCACTTAGGGCCTAGAGTGAAGCTGGATTAAGAGGTCTCTGCCATAACAATAAAGTTTTCAGTGAAGAGTTGACATCAAGATTACCTTTTCAGCGGGGTGTGGTGGTGCACACTTGTAATCCCAGTACTTGGGAGGCTGAGACAGGAGAATCACGGTTTGGGTACAGCCTTAGCTACTTAGTGAGGCCTTCTACAACTCAGTGAAACCTTGTTTCAAAATAAAATAATAAAAAATAGAGCTATAGATGTAGCTAAGATGCAGTATGCCCCTGGGTTCCATCCCCAGTATTGTAAAAAAAAAAAAAAGATTATTTTTTCTTTGGAAGATGGAAAATACCACCCCCAAATTCATCATGTATGTTTCTTAGAGTAGAGATCATGATTCACTTTTTAGGAAACATGACCTCTTGATTTAGTTAGTGAAATTGCTTGGATCCATCCTTAGGCACATATGAAGCAAATGCCTTTTTTTTTTTCTGATTTGGAGGGAAAAATATGAATGTTTCCATATAATCCCAAAGTAGATGCTTCAATTATTAAACATTTTGTTTAGTAACTGACAGAATTTTGCTTTTCAAAATGAGATATGTTTTCCCCAAAAGTTTGGAATTAGACCAAATGAATTATAATTCCTGAATTTTAATTTGTTTTTGGAAGGAGGAAAAATGTGTGTGTGTGTGTGTGTGTGTGTGTGTGTGTGTGTGTGTAAGTTTGTTTCCTTGCTTGCAGGAAATAGGAAGGAGAATCTGATGTGGCAAATGATGGCTAGGCTTGATCTCCTTACATTATGGTAAAGGTAAAAGGTGAGCTTGACTAAACTGAAGTTATGGTGGCCCACATTTTTTTGTAGTAGTAGGGATTGAACCCAGAGGTATTTTACTTCTGAGCTACACCCCCCAGTCCTATTTAATTTTGAAACAGGGTCTCACTAAGTTGCTGAGAGCCCCACTAAGATGCTGATGCTGGCCTTGACCTGAAATCTTCCTGTTTCAGCATCCAAAGTACTGGGATTAGAAGTGTCTCACCACACCCTGCTATAGATGGTGTTATTTTGATCTAAATAAGCCATACTTTGAAAAATATGTTCTCTAACTCATAGATTCCTGAGGAGTTTTGGAAGTCTTTGGTGTTAGATCAAATGCTTGTGGAGATACGGAACCCCAAGTGAATGTCTAGTCCTAAAGCCAAACACCATAGGAAGAGATCTTTCTAGATAAAAGTGAGATATAGCTTTGGGTTGGGGGTTGAGGGATACTGGTTTTCTTCTAGAAGCAGTAAACAAAAGGGCCCTGACTCTGAGGTGTGTAGATATGCCGTTGGAGACAGGGAAAAACCCAGATAATGAGCTGGCCCAATAAGAACCTTTAAGGTCCTATTTGAACCTATGGGATCTCGGATAGATCTTCTGCTACCCTCTAATCATCAGTAGGGTCTTACTAAATAAAAGTCAGCAGCTAGCTGAGCGTGGTGGCACATAACTTTAATTCCAGTACTAGGAAGGCTAAGAGAAGAGGATTGCAGGTTTGAGGCTAGTCTCACTACCAGTCTCAGCAACTTAGTGAGACTGTTTCAAAAATAAAGAATAAAATAGGGCTGGGGATGTGGCTCGGAGGTAAAATGCTCCTGGGTTCAATTCCCAGTGGGTGCGGTGGGAGAAAAAGAAAGAAAGGAGAGCTGGGCGTAGTGGCGCAATTTTGTAATCCCTGCACTTGGGAGGCGGAGACAGGAGAATCACGCAGGTTTGCAGCCAGCCATGCTGGCTTAAGAGACCCTGTTTCCAATAAAACAATAGGTCTGGGAGTGTAGCCCAGATGTAGAAGGGCTTCCAGGAACCCCAGTACCACCAAAAAAAAAAAAAAAAAAAAAAAAAAAAGGAAATGAAAAAGAAAGAAGAAAGAAAAGAAAAAAAGGGAGTAGTTAATCTCTGGAAACTGGTGAATCTGGTCCATGTTTCAGAAGAACTTACAGAGAGGACAGCACTCTACCTCCACCAGGGAGGGTGCCGTGGAAGGCCACTCAGTTCACAGAGGAGCCTATGTTCAGGTTAGGAAGTGCAGCAGAACATCAGGATGACAGAGAGGCTCCAGTGGAGAAAGATGGGCACGTTTATTAGGGAAGAAATTAATGAGCATTCCTGGAAACTGTTAGGTAGGCCTAGGCCCTGATTCCAGAAACAGGGATAATGGGAACTTATGTTGTCATAGTGATTAGGAAACAAACCAAGCGCAACCTCGTTTTCTAGCAGTTGAGGGGCCACGGGTGACCTTCGCCTCTGGATTCTGAGTCTCCTCAGGGACATCTTTAGTCTTTTCTAAGGAAGCCTCAGCTCTTCTTCATATTCGATTTGCACAGAAAGGAGGAAAGAGAAGAGGTTTAAAAGGGAGGCGATGTACCGTGTGAGAGAGGAGAGCATTTTTTAGCATCTGTTTTCCTTCCACTGAAGAATTCAGCTTCTGGGTCTCCTTAGCTGTGGTATAGTCAGCACTTGAGTGAGTCTCAGGCTCATTTCAGAGCTCTTCTCTGCGTGCAACACAAGGTGACTAAAGTCAGATCACCCTGTGCTCTCTGCCCCGCTGGCCCTCGCGCACTTCCCTTCCATGTGCCTGGCCTGGCTCATTCACTCTGCCTTCTGTTGACTAGGGCTCTGAACCATCAGACACCATAGACACAGTGTTAAAGACTAGGGATTTTCATAACTTTATAGTGAAGGTGAAGTCAAGAAAAAATACCTTTGCTTCCAAAATACAAAACACAAAAAACCAATCGAGCAAAAACTTTCAAAATAAAAATGAATACATCTTGAATTTCAAGTCTACAAGTCTTCTTTCATAGTTACAAATAAATTTCTTTCTTTTTTTATACTAAAGATTGAACCCAGGGGCATTCTACTTACATCTAAGCTACCCCCACAGCCTTTATTTTTATTTTTATTTTGCAATAGGGTCTTGCTAAGTTCCTGAAAATCTCCCTAAGTTGCTGAGGCTGGCCTTGAACCTGCAGTTCTCCTTTCTCAGACTCAGAGTACTGGGATTACAGGCATGCACCACCATGCTCAGTTTACAAATTTCTTTTAATGTGGGGATGTGGCCACATTCAAAATCATTTGTTATGCGGGGTGGGTGTTGCCTCCAACACAGAATTCTTGTAGTCTGCGAAGGTCTTAAAATAAAAGTTACTTTCCCTTGCCTACTCTAAACTTCTCTTTTCCCTCAAATCTTTTTCACATTATCCCACCACCCAGCTTTCTTCAGCTTTAGTTAATAGCTGGCATGTCATCCAGCAGGAAAAAAAAAAAAATATATATATATATATATATAATAAAGGTCCAATAAAGAAAGAAATTCCTTTCCTTCCCAAGACCAGAGTCCCTGGTGCTTAGTCTAATGGAGCTATAGGCTGCTGGCTCGGAGCTTTGCCGTCTGGCCCGGGGTGAAGCAGGTGTTCTGTTGAAAGGGAAGTAACTCAGGCTGGAGGGAAGGGTGAGATGCTGCCTGCATGATTTCTTCTGAGCCAGTCTCCAGTGAGCAGGATCCTTTTTTTCAACCTGCACCTGCCCCTTTCACTCACCCAGAGCTGGGTTGCCTGAAATTTGGAGCAACCTGTTGCTGTTTTGCTGAAGTCCTTGGGGGTTGGAACTTGCCTGAAGCCCATAAGGTGCTTTCCTTTTCTTGATCACGAAGGGGCTAGAGAAAGAGTTTCCCAATTAGAAATAATGATCCTTTATCATTTATTCTTTAGGTTTGTGGTTTATGTTTTAGATATATGCAGTACGCAAAACAGAGAGGGCCTGGAAATGTGGATCTCCTAATCAGCGTGTCCTTTTCTCCAGTTCCCAGGTCTAGGAAGTAGACTCTCAAGGCCCTCTTTTACTTTCACTATAGCTCTGCAGTACTGAGGCTGAGAGGTGCATGGTGTGAAATATGAACTGTGAGCCAGGCCTGACAGGATGGCAGTTTCCAGCAGTGGAGTCTTAAGGCAAATAAACTTAATCTGAAGCCCAAAAACTATTGGCGATAGAAAAATGTATCTGGCACGATGTCAGCATTCTTCCTCTAAGTCTAGTATAGATGCCAAAGATAGACTGCAATCCCTATGGATAGCTTTGTTCTAGTCATGGCCTGGTTTTATTGCTTGTAATAAAGCTAGAGGGTCATAATCAGATGGCTGTTGTCATAATGTCCAAAGAACATTAGATGGGGACCTCAGGAAACCTGGATTATGGCCCTTAATTAGTCGAAAAATTTTGGGCAAATCTCTTGATCTGTGTATAAATTTCTCATCTATAAAAATGAGCATAATAGGCAGGCTTGGTGGTGCATGCTTGTAATTCCAGTACTTAGGAGGCTGAGAGAGGAGAGCTACAGGTTCATAGCCAGCCTCAGCTATTTAGTGAGGACCTCTATGAGCAATTTAGTGAGATCCTGGTTTTTTTTTTTTTTTTTTAAATAGGGTCAGGGTATAGCTTGGAGTTAGAATGCCTCTGGGTTCAATCCCCAGTAAAACACACACACACACACACACACACACACACACAATGAGCATAATAATACATTACAAATCTTACAGAGTTGTGTGAAAGTAAAATGCAATAAAATTCATTAGGAACTTTGAAAGTAAATACAAGTCAACCATGGTGGCATGTGCCTGTTAACTCAGTACATAGGAAGCTGAGACAGGAGGATCACAGGTTTAAGGATATTAGCAATATAGTGAGGACTCTCAGCAACCTAGCAAGACCTTGTCTCAAAAACAAAAAATAAAAAGGGCTGGGGGTGTAGCTTGGAATAGTATGCCCTAGGTTCAATCCCCAGTACCAAAAACAAACAAAAACTAAAACAAAAGAAAATAACAACAAACAAACAACGAACAAGTAAATGCAACAATTTCCTATGTGAAGGAGCTGGGGTCAAGTGGAGAAATAATGCACTAGGAGCTCGGTCTAGGGTTCTAATTTGACCTTTGCCATTTGCTATTTGATGTTGGGGCTTTAGTCTAGCTGCGGCTCTGATACCTCAAATACGCATAATGATTATTTTATTTCAGATTACAAAGGCGAACTGAGATACTGCATACAAAAAACTTTTCAACTGTATAGTCCTATATGCATGTTGGTTAATAAAAATGTAGATGGATGAATTTGGTGCCTTGCTATTCTCAAGCTGATTATCTGGCTTATTTTTCTTTAATTAACCACTTTGGTCATTATTCTGATAAACATCAGGTTTATTGAGCATTAGATCCACAAAGCTTCAACTAGCATTTTCCAGTCCACACTGGGAAGGAGAAATGTGAAAGGCCCCCATAAGCCCTTTCTGAGTGTGGGTCCTCTGTGTCACTCTGGGCTCATCAGCACATTCGGACACTGCCCTTTCAGGCTTGTGCAGCTGGAGGTTTGGCGGTGATTTCCAAGGGCGGGGGCAGGTGACACTTAAAAGGGGTGCCATGTTTATCATTAATTGCTTGAATTGAGGGGCTTCTGCCAGAGAACTTGACCACATCCTCCTGGAACTTGCCTGCTGTCTGCTTGGAAACACAAATAGGGAATGTGATTTAAGATATCTGGACAAGTCTCAGGTGGTTGCAGACCTATTGGCTTTCTAGGTGAGAAGGAGCCATGGGTTTCCATCTGCTTCTGTGGATACTTGTCCTTGGAGTTCTGAGGGTGGCAGGGAAAGGTGATACTGGGGAGGTGTGGAGCTCCTGCCAGCCTTTGATCCGCTGTGGCCCTTCAGAGGCCTGGGTTGATGTCAACAGTGTTCAGTGTAAAAAGCTCAAGATGGCTGCTCTTGCTGTTTCTTTTTTTTTTTCTTTCTTTCTTTCTTTTGGTCTGAATTTACTGCTTCAGGTTTTGAACTATACCAAAGTTCATTCCAGACTGGTAGAGTTGCAAATGGGTAGCCTTCATCTCCCTGACTTAAAAGGCAACTTTCTACAAGAAACCTGACTGTTCCATCTTTCTATCTGTTTAGGCCTCCAGTAACCTTTCAGAGGAAAGATGCAGCCATTCAGGTTAAAGAAAAAAACAAGCAAAAACAAAAACAAACAAACAACAACAACAAAAGAAACTCAAATCATTATTGACTACATGCTAAAATCTGAGAAATCCAAAAAGTTCAGGAAAGAGATTTTCTTTTCTTTCTTTTTTTTTTTTTTTTTTTTGGTGGTACTGGGATTCCTGGAAACCCATCTACCTCCGGGCTACACTTCCAGACCTATTTTTAATATTTTTATTTGGAAACAAGGTCTCTCTTAAGCCAGTGCGGCTGGCTTTGAACCAGCATGATCCTCCTGTCTCCGCCTCCCAAGCGTGGGGATTACAAGCGTGCGCCACCATGCCCGGCTCAGGAAAGAGATTTTCATCTCAGGGCCTTAAAAATGACTGTTAACAAAAGGATGATCATGCTTAAATAAATTCATGAGCCATATTCAAGTAAGAGAAAGTCAGAAATATATAAGCAGAAGTAGGTACTTCCCAAAGATAAGTGGATATTGAATTTACTTAGGTGACTTCAAGCAGGAGAGAAATGAAAGCAGATTCTCTTGGGCTCATATATTACTGAGGTACAGAATAAAAAACAGTAGAAGGATTAAGATTGATTGGCTTTTGTGCTTATTGGCTAATACTACAAGAGATGTGCCCAGAATGAGCAGTGCTTACAGGAGTCCAATCAATTACTCATGGTTCATTTTGCTTCTGGTATGCCTTGCTTCTAGTCAACCATGTAGATATCTTGAATAATAAATGCTGAGAACACAAGCAAGCAAATGAAACACGATGGAAAGAAAGGCAAGAACTAGGAGCTGAACATTTACAGGTTTACTGCAAACCCACAAGGTGATGTGGATATGCTGGATAGATTTTTCTTTCTCCTTACATCACGAATGCTCCTTTCCAGCCCATCTAAATGTCATTCTGCAGAAGAAAGGTATTGGCTCTTTGCTCATTGGGAGAAGAGTTGGTCTTTGTCTTTCCCCTTTGTTTCTTTGACCTGTAGGACTTTCCAAAGGGCATTGGACTTGGAGGTCACTAACATCTGGGGACACATGGTCTCAGTCTCTAAGCTGCGAGTGTGTTGAGGACTGGGGTCAAAGGCCCTGACGTAGCCGGGCGTGGTGGCACACGTTTGTAATCCCAGCATTTGTGAGGCTGAGACAGGAGGATTGTGGTTCACGGATAGCCTCAGCTACTTAGTGAGACCCTTTGTAACTCCGTGAGACCCTGTTTCAAAATAAAGAATAAAAAATAGGGCTGGGGTGTAGCTTGAAGGTAGAATGCTCCTGGGTTCCATTCCCAGTACTGCAAAAAAAAAAAAAAAAAAAAAAAAAAGGCTTGAGGTTTTGTAGGGAAAAACCAATTCCCTCCAACTTTACTGGAAGGCTGTTCTTGGTGTGAGGGATGGGAGAAGCAACATGTTTAGATCTTGGATGGTCACTGCCAACAGTCGCCCCATCTTCTTGGGTTGATCACTTATGGCAGTCTGTGAATCAGAGTGAGTGTTTGTGACCATGCACTTGTGATTCAAAGAACACTCTGGTGTCAGCTCTGCTGACAAGAGACACAAGCAGGTAAAGCCAGCCAGAATGGGGAGCACATCATAAAGACTGCTTACTCTCCCCAGATTTTCCTGTAAATAGAGAAAAGTGAAAGGACATTTTTTTTCCTTTCTCTTGGATGGCCTATAAATGCAGGGATAAAGGCAGGGGAGTTTAAGGTACCATTGTTGGCAAAGGGGCAGCATGGTAACCCAGAACTCCCTTGTTTTCTTCAGCCAGCAAAGCACAGTGGTAACTTTCGTCAATCATAATGATCATCTTTCTCATTAGTCAGTGACAGGGGGCAGTGTCCGGTACTGGAGCACAGAGGCTATGAGAGTAGAAGGTGGAGCTGACTTGATGCAAAGCACTCACCTTGGTGGTGTGCAGAAGGAAGATAGTATTAATGGAAGGCAGCTTCCCAGCTGGAGAAGGACTGAGAATTCCATTCAGACCTGAAGAGCAGCTAAGGGGTATCCTAGTGAGGGTGAGACTCATCATACTATCATCATGATTATCATCAGCAATAGTATAATCATTCTCATTATAAATAGCTCTCTATGATTGTCTTATGAAAAGTATGGTCCCCAGTGTTTTATACTGAGCGTGTTATTTTACTTCGTTTTGCGGTACTAGATAATGGACCCTGGGGTGCAGTACTACCGAGCTACATCATCAACTTTTTATTTTGTGTATTTATTTCTTTGTGGTGTTGGATGCACTCTACTTCTGAGCCACACCCTCAGCCCTTTTTTATTTTGTATTTTAAAACAGGGTCTCGCTGGGCGTGGTGGCGCACGCTTGTAATCCCCATTCTTGGGAGGCGGAGACAGGAGGATCACGCTGGTTCGAAGCCAGCCTCGCTGGTTTAAGAGACCCTGTTTCCAAATTAAAAAAAATATAAAATAGGTCTGGGAGTGTACCCCGGAGATAGAAGGGCTTCCAGGAACCCCAGTGCCACCAAAATAAATAGATAGATAAATAAATAAATAAAACAGGTCTCACTAAGTTGTTGATAGCCTCACTAAACTGCTGAGGCTGGCTTTGAACCTATGATTACTCTGTCTCGGTCTCCTAAGTACTGGGATTATAGAAATGTGCCACTATGCCTGATTTCTTTTATTTTGATATAGAATATGGCTAAATTATCCAACTCAGCCTTGAACTTGTTATCTCTCCTGCCTCAGTCCCCTGAGTAGTTGGGATTATAGGCACATTCCACCATGCCATTACATTTCATGTTGGAAGTACTAAGACAGAATCTCCCTGGGTGGAGGCTGTATCCCTTCAAAGAGCTGGGTGTGTCACGGGACCATCTTGGGACTCCTGCTGAAGAAATATAGGGCCTATCTTTGTATCTAGTTTACTGCCAAGGTGAAAGTGAGATTGGGGACATGGGAAACCTTTGTGTTCCAAGTTTCCAACTCCTGCTTCAGAACACAAAAGTTAAGATTTGCTTCTTTCTTCACAGAGCCAGCTGATGCTTGCCATGCTGTGACTCTTGAGCCAGTTATATGTGAAGCTACAGGGTTCTCATCTTATACTTTTTGGTTGTAGAGATGGGTGTCCTCAGTCTTCCTGTGATAAGACTAATTTTTCTCCCAGAAGAGTGTCGATGATGGGATGTGGCGGGCCTATGGGTGGCATCTGTATGGGTCTTACTGCTTTATGTGGCTTGAGACTCTGCCTCTGTGTGAGCAAACTCAGGAACGTCATCTCTCCCTGTGCTCTGCTCTTTTCATCATGATATAATAGCAGTCTTCCTCCTTGACAATTTTTTGTTTTGCCTTAAACTCCATTTAATATTAAAATAGCATTACCAGTTTTCTTTTGATTTATACTTGCCCAATATTTCTTTGTCCTTTTAATTTCAAAATTTCTTTGTTTCACAGTATTCTAAAGAACAGAGAGGACAATTTTTGCTCTTTTAAATTAATGTATAAATCCTTTTTAATAGGAATGCTTACTTATTCCTAGCAGATTTTGATTTATTTATGCCATTTTTGTTTTCACTTTTTCCTATGTATTTTAGTCCTATCCCGTGTGTGTGTGTGTGTGTGTGTGTGTGTGTGTGTGTATTTGTATAGTGCTGTTTGTAGTGCTGTTTGTGTGTGTATAGTGCTGGGAATTGAACTCAGAGGCATTTTACCTCTGAGCTATACCTCCAATCCTTGTTCCCTTTTTTGTTTTGAAGATCTAGCTAGGTTGCTAGAGTCTCTTAAGTTGCTAGTCTTGAACCTGAATCCTCCCGTTTCAGTTTTCCAATTACTGGGATTACAGACATGTATTACCATGCCTGGCAGTCTTATTCTTTTAAATAGTTATCTTTAAAAATCTAACATGCTTTCATGTAATAAAATCCAAAGCAGCTCACTATACTTATGTCTCACAAATGTATATCAGCTTTCTAAATTTAGGCTCCTCTTTGTTGTAATTCATTGTCTCATTTTAGTGTAATCATCTTTTCCTATTACCGTGCTAGTAAAAATCCTGGAGGGAAACAATAGGGTGCGTGTGTGTAAGTGTGTGCGTGTGCATGTGGAGATGAATAGATGTCATGCAATTGACTTATCTATCGATAGCATCTGGAAGTCCAGCCAGTAGGGTAGGCTTGCAGGCTAGAGTTCTAGGTAAGAGTTGCAGCTTGAATCTGAAGGCATTCTGCTGGCAGATTCCCTCGCTTTGGTGTAGGTCAGTATTTTTCTTAAGGTGCCAAATGTCCTTTAGTTTAATCTTAAATGCCCCCCTCCCCAAAGGCCATGTGTTGAAGCATTTGTCCTCAGTTATGGTGCTCTGGGGAGGTACTGGAAGTTTTAAGAGGTGAGGCAGTTAGGTCAGTGGGTATATGCACTTGGTGGGGATGTTGGAATGCCAGCCCCTTATCTTCTTCTTTTTTTTGTTTCTCTGGCAAGCCATGATTTGCTGCCTTGCCACAGGCCCTTCATGCAGTGGGACTGAAACCTCTGGAACTATGAGCTAAAATAACCTTTCTTCCTTATAAGTATTGATTATCTCCTGGATTTTGTTATAGTAATGCAAAGCTGATTAACACAAAGTGGTTGGATGAGGCCCATGCACCTTTTTTTCACTTTTCCATGTATTCTCTTTTAATCTTCTCAACAAACCTATTTGTAGACAGATAATATGGTAATATTGTTACTAGTATGCCTTATTATTATTACCATCATTTTATTTAGAGAAGGAAAGATTTATTGGGACTCATGGTTTCAGTCCATAGGGCTGTCTCTGAAACATAAATGTCAGCAACTGCAGTGGCAGAAAGAGTGGAGAAACACTGCTCTAAGCACATGCCCGGGAGCCCTATGATATGGAGTCCAGAAGCTTCTCCCACCTCATGGAGGACAGAAGCTTCTCTTACATCCTAGAGGCCAGAAGCTGTTCTCACATCATACAGGGTGGAAGTTACTCTCACATCAGGGTGGCCAGAAAATGCTGTAGCATCATGGATATCGGAAGTTGTGCTCAAGTCATGGAGGCCGGAAGCAGCTCCCACACCATGATGGCTGGAAACCACTCTTACATCATGGTGGCTGGAAGCCATTCCCACATCATAGAGGACAGAAGCCGCTCCCACATCATGGTGGCTGGAAGCTGATCTCACATCATGGATGTCAGAAGCTGCTCTTACATTATGGTGGCTGGAAGGTATTCTCACATCATGGAGGATAGAATCTGCACATAAAGAAGGACAGAAATCACTCTCACATCATCGGCCCATGGCCCATGCACACTTTTTAGGGAAATTTGTTTAACTTAATTGTTAATCCTAACAAAAAAATACCTTCAGAGAAACATCTGTGAGGTTTGATCAAATATTTGACTATAATGACCAAGCCCAATTGATTCATAAAACTAACCATCACATAATTATTGTTTTATATAGGAATTTAAGTTTACTTGCATTTTTACCATTTTTCTCATCTGTGAGGTTTGATCAAATATTTGACTATAATGACCAAGCCAAATTGATTCATAAAACTAACCATCACATAATTATTGTTTTATATAGGAATTTAAGTTTACTTGCATTTTTACCATTTTTCTCTGTATCATGCCTTTGGTTGGAGATATAAAATATATTCTATAATTTCAGTATAATGAATTTAGATATGGGCATTTTATATATCATTATTTGAATTCATCATTCTTACTTTATCCAAGGATCACGGATTTTTTTATCAAATGAATAATTCTACAAAAATTTCGATATTATTTCAAATATTATCTCTTTATTAAGTCTTTCTGAAATTGTATTGTAACTTCTTGTTCTTCTCTTCATGATCTTAGACTCCTTTTCATATTTCTATTTTTTTATCTCTCTTTACTACATTTATGATTAATTCCTCATATCTATTTTTCATATGGTAGTTTTTTGCATACAACTAATTTGCAGTTAAAATAAAAAATGATCTTTTAACTTCAATTTCCAGAAGTTCTATTTTCTCTTTAAATCTGCCCATTCTTTATAGATATTGTTTTGCACATTTTTTTTTTTTGCTAATAGTGTCTCTTTTGTGGATTTATTTTTTACTTATTTTTTCAGATCCGAGGATTGAACCCAGGGCCATTCTATCTTCGAGTTACACCCACAGCCATATTTTTTGTTCCTTATTTTTTATTTTTTTGAAACAGGGTCTCAGTAAATTTTGGAGGGCCTCACTAAGTAGCTGAGGCTGGCTGAGAACCTGAGATCCTTTTGTCTCATCCTCCCAAGTACTGGGATTACAAGTGTGCCCCACCATGCCTGGCTGGATTCATTTTATAAAACACATTAATTTTGATTTCTAAATTATATGACCTAGAATTCTTGAAGCTTAAAAAATTTTCTCTGTTTTATATCTACTTCTGCAGTTTGTTCTGAATTGCTTTCTGAGATGTTTTATGATTTTGGAATGTAAGAAATCATTTTTTTCCTTTTGTGGTCCTGGGGATTAAAGCCAGCAGCATTCTACTTCTGAACTACATTCCAACCATATTTAATTTTCAAGCAGGGTCTTACTAAGTTGCTGAGGCTGGCCTTGAACATACTATCCTTCTGTCTCACCCTTCCCAGTACTGGGATTATAGGCCTGAGCTACCACACCTGGCTTGTAAGAAATCTTAAGCAGGGCTTTGCTTGAAGATTTTTGCATGGCCTGTGTTGGGTGACTACACCCAAGAAGTTCTGTGCCTGTTTGTGCCAGGTACCCCAGGAGAACATTACTCTGGGGACCATTTACATGTTTTATCTCACCTGGGAGAGTCTCTGGTGAAGCAGGAGGTGGAAATTTGAACCTCAAATCCAAATGTGTTATGCCTATGTTCACACGTTTTCAGGGGAGATTATTTCACCTACCCAGATCCCAAGCCCAAATAAACAGGTTTGCTTGTCATTTAACAGAAGAAATTTTTTTCCAAAATGCTCGTTTGCTGAATGCAAAAATCTTCCACCGTTATGTGAAGGTCTTAATTCCCTTTCTGTTCCTACACAGGTGTTAGAACTTGAACGCTTTGGATTTCTGGGGTTGGTAAATCATTCCAAGATTACCACTGTACTTTTTACCTTCCTCTTCACTTTTGTCTCCTGGGAATTTCTTTTACCTTTGTGTAAAGTTATATACATATTTAAAGTTTTTTATTAAAGCAAGAAGATTTTGTGGTTATTTACTTACACAATACTGGTAGAAACAATATTATGAGTTATTCTGGAAAGGTGCCATTATGACTTTCCACTGGCCGATAGAATAGGGCTTTCCCTGTGTTTCAAGGCTCTTTAGAGGTTTAGCTGTCATTTCCTGCATCCACTCTTCACACATAGATGCATACTGTCTGTCTGTCTCGCTGCTTTTATCTTTTTCTTGTTCTTTTTTAAATAATAAGTCATTGCTTTTTCCAATACCTGGCTGGCCTTCTCTCTTGTCTTGCCATGACAATTTAATTTTTTCTCTTCAAGATATTAACACAAGGCTCCCAACCAGGAGATCAGACTCTCCTGGTAAGTCTGAGAGATGATTTCTGCCATAGCAACCTTCCTTTGTCTCTCTGTCTTTTCTATGATTCCTACAGGCAAGTTGAGCGTAGTCCCTAGTGATCTTCTGCCCAAGTTACTATAAGTCAGTGACTGTGACTAATTCAGAGCCTTATCAGTGAACAGCACATAGAATAGAAAATGTGTCGACATGAACTTTGCCATATTCACTGGCAAAAAGAAAAAAAAAAAAGAATTTCAAAGGTCTAGGTACTTTAGAAATCAAAGTTTAGGTTAGTTATTGCAAAATGGATTTCTATGCACTCTTCAATATATTTAATTTTAAGTAATAAGTTGCTTCATTTTAGATTGTGCTGCTCAGAAACTGAGGAAGTGCAGAAGTCATTGGGGGAAATTAGTGAATTCACAAATTTTTGGCAGAGTATGTAGTTATGTTGCAATCTTTACTTTTATTACGTTAAATCTCAGGAAATTACTTTGTGTATGTGAGCTCCTCTGTCTGCCAAGAGAAGTTTCACAAGGAGAACAGATACATATCTACTAATTTATAGCCCAGAGGTTAAAAAGCTTAGAGACTGTTATGTCTAAAGCCCATGTTTTAAATTTGAGAGATAAGTTATCAGTTCCTATAAAATCGGAACATATTTAACATAATTAAGTTCTGATTCTAGTCTCTTCCTCCATTTCTCTATGAATTCTCTAGTTCCTTCTGCCTATATTAGGTGGTTGGAAAATTTTGTTCAAAATGCTTCTGGAATTCTATATTTGTATGTTTTTCCCCCCTCTATATTCATTATCTTTTTCTCACCAAGTTACTTACTGTCAAGTGTCCTCAAGTATCTGTGCTTCCTTCCTTCTCCTCTTCCTTTTTTTTATTGTGAGCTTGGCATGTGCCATATAATTAGAGACTGCATTCCCACTTCTCTTGCAACTGGGTGTGGCCAATGAGATACAGGTAGAATTGATATAAGCATCTTCTTGTTCATGGTCTTAGGATTCTAGACACATAAGGCACCTAGAGGCCTTGCAGGAGACTAGAGAGAAAATAAGTAAAAAACATGTTGATGGGCTGTTGGAGAGAGAAAAGGGTTTTATAGAGCCTTTTGTTTTGTATACTATATACTAAATATTCTTACATACTCTTATATATACTTTTTTTTTTTTTTGCAGGTCTGGGATGGAACTCAGGGACATTTGACCTCCAAGCTACACTCCCTGCCCCAGTTTTTATTCTTTATTTTGAGCCAGGGTATCACTACATTGCAGAGGGCCTCACTAAGTAGTAGTTGAGGCTGTCCACGAACCGCGATCCTCCGGTCTCAGCCTCCCAAATGCTAGGATTACAAGCATGTGCCACCATGCCTGGCTTATATATACTTTTTAATATACTATCTACTATAGTATATCTATATACTATCTACTTTTTAATACTCTTTCATACTTTCCTGTAGTATTTTATTTTATATAATTCCATTTAAAATATGTATATAAATATATGTAAATAAACATATATGTATATATGTTCATTTTCCATAAGTAGACAATTACAGCATCTTGTGAGAAGGTCTATGAGGCAAGCATGAACCAAGGCTGAAGGAGCACAGAGGAGAGGAGTCCAGCCCGGATTGGTGAGGCTAGAGAAACCTTGTGGAGGAGACTGAGCTCAGCCTTGAGCTTTCACTGAGTGCTATCTAGGGAATATACCTAAGCAATCAGTGGAGAGAAGAATGTTTCAGGTAGAAGGGACAGAGAAGTAAAACCATGGCAGAATAAGAGCGTGGAAAATTTTGGGGGGGCTACAAAAGATTCGTTATGATGGAAACCTAGCGTAAGAATCAAGAGTGGAAAGAGATGGTTCTGGACAAATGGAGGGGGCCTTGTATACCATAGTAAAGTGTCTGAGCTTTATATGAAGTCTATAAAGCTGAAAGGATTTTCAGCAAGAAAGTATCATGATATTTAAATTTTATTTTATTTTATTTTATTTTTATTTATTTATTTTTTGCCCAGGGTTGTTTTTTTTAATTAATTAATTTTATTTTTTTTATTTTATTATTTTTTTTATTGGTGCACTGTATTCATACATCATAGTAGGATACATACTTTTGTAGACATACATGCACACTTTTCCCAGTCAGCCCCCACCCAATCCCCACCCCATTCTCTCCCTATCCCTCCCTCCCATGCTTGGCTTAGTAGTTGACATCTAGTATTATGGCAATTTATCTAAAATTAAAAATGATAATCTCACATAACAGTTTCATTTGTCTGATACCAAGCTTTTGATGACTTAAAGATAACATTTCAATATTTCTTTTTGCTTTCTTTCTTACCAGAGAATATTTTTTTCTATTTTTTAGGTGAAACTATCATATATTTATATATTTATTTTTCAGAAAAAAATCTATCCTACTGTGAAATATGGACTCTAGGTACCCAAAACGATCTTGAAAAAAAACAAAGCTAGAAGATATATATTTTCTGATTTCAAACCATATAAAGCTACAATAATTGAAACAGTGTAGTACTATTCTGAAGGCAGATATATAAACCATTGGAGTTAAATAAAAGCCTAGAGATAAATTCTTCCATATATTGTCAAGTTATTTTTGACAAGGTTTCCACGAACATTTGGTGGTGGAAATATTAATCTTTTAACTAAATATTGTTAAAAAATAATAATTACATGGCCGGGCGTGGTGGCGCACGCTTGTAATCCCCGCGCTTGGGAGGCAGAGACAGGAGGATCGCGCAGGTTCGAAGTCAGCCACGCGCGCTGGTTTAGGAGACCCTGTTTCCAAAATGAAAATGTAAAAAATAGGTCTGGGAGTGTAGCCCGGAGGTAGAAGGGCTTCCAGGAACCCCAGTACCACCAAAAAAAAAAAAATAATAATAATAATTACATGGAAAAGAATAAAATTGGACCCTTACCTAATCCCATATACAAATATTAACTCAAAATAGATAATAGACCTAAATATAAATCTTAAGACTATAAACTTTTAGGAGAAAATCTGGGTCATAAAACCTCACAACATTGAAATTGGCAGTGATTTCTTGGTTATGATTTCAATGGCACAGGCAACAGAGGAGTATACAAACTCCCTAAAAAAAAAAAAAATATTGTATATCCAAAGACAATGTAAACAGAGTTAACAGTTACTAATAGAATGGGATAAAATATTTCCAATTGCTATATTGAAGGTATATTAATATTCCAACTAGAAATCCTAAAAATTAACAACAATAAAGGCAAACGATACCCTTTAGAGATAGGTAAAAGACTAACATAAATAATGAATCTCCACAGATAACCAATCTTAGTTGTCTGTTGGATGGAAAATCTTGTTTCTCTAGTTCTGATGTGTGTTACCTATTTCTTCTTTGTAGTTAATCTCTTTGAGTATTTTCTCTAGCGCTGGTTTTGAAGACATAAATTCCTTCAGTTTCTGTTTGTCATGGAAGCTTCTTATTTCTCCATCTAATTTGATAGAAAGTTTTGCTGGGTAGAAAATTTTTGGCTGGAAGTTGTTTTCTTTCAGAGTTTGGAATATGTTACTCCAAGCCCTTCTGGCTCTCATAACTTGGTTTGGGAAGTCTGGAGTGATTCTAATTGGCTTGCCTCTGAATGTCACTTGGCCCTTTGTTTTTGTTGCCTTTAAGATTTTCTGCTTGGCTTCCACATTGGTCATTTTGACAATTATGTAGTGTGGGGATCCTCTTCTCCGATCCTGTCTAAAGGGAGTTCTATAAGTTTCCTGGATCTGTGTATCAACCTCTTGCTTTATATTTGGAAAATTTTCTGCTATTACTTCCTTGAAGAGATTGTTGATCCCTTTGGTATCACTTTCTTTTCCCTCCTCTATTCCAATTATTCTTAGGTTAGCTCTCTTAAGATGGGCCCATATTTCTTCAATGTCAGATTCCTGCTGTTGGATATCTTTTTCTAGATTAGAAACTATGCATTCATTTTTGGATTGCTCATCTTCTAAGAGCGAGATTCTGTTCTCCATGTGTTCTAATCGGTTGTTTGTGCTTTGAATTGAGGCCTTTACTTCATTAATTGCATCCTTTATCTCTTTTTGGCTCTCTCTGAGTTCTTTTCGAAGCACCTCTATTATTTCTACAGTTATTTTCCTGATTTGATCTTCTAGAAATCTCTGATTTTCTATTTTATCGGGTTCTGATGTTGTGGGGTTGTAGGCATTTATTGCTCCAGTATTATTCCTCTTTCCCATGATTTCGGAAGTTTGTGCCTTCTCTGGGTTCTTCCCTTGGGTCACTATGACTTCACTTAGGTGTTCTGGATCTCGAGTCAGTAGTATCTCAGACCCCACTTCTCCTTTACTGGGTTGTATCACAGAGTCTCCGACCCAGAGAGTCGATAGAGGCTGCTTTAGACTGTGGGGGGTGCCAGGTTGCACGTTCTCCTATGGTGTGATATCTCTGCCACCGCCACTCCCCCACTGGGTCAAGTGCCAGGGAGTACAGTACTGGGATTTCTCCTCTGTGGCCCCCAATTTGACTCACTGTTCTTGAGTACGCAGATGTAGCTGTACTGGCCTCACTGAATTCGGTGCTGCTGCTGCCGGTGGCAATATGGCGCTGCTGCTACGCCCTCGGCTGTGGGGCTGGTGTTTTTCTTCTTGGTTTTGATTTCCACTCTGAATCCCTGCAGCGTGTGCTGAGCTTGGCCACTGGGAGCTTTAGATGCTCTCTGCGCTGAGAAATCCCGCCTGGCTGTTCCACAGTGGCTCACCTCGGCTTGCTGTAGCAGTCCCGTGAATTCGCCGGTGCCACCGGCAGTATGGCGCTGCTGCCGCGTCTGCCGCGGCCTCGGGCGTGAGGCCGGTGTATCTCCTCTGTGGCTCTGTTCTCAGTCCGCTTTCTCTCTGGAGCCTGGTGATTTTTTGTTTCACTGGTGATGGTGTTTTCTGGCTATGAAAGGCACTGATTTTGTGGTAATGGAGATTTGTTGTTAGCGGGGCTCTTAAGCCCCGCTTTTCTCGGTCGCCATCTTCCCGGAAGTCTGATATTTAAATTTTATAATGATTACTCTGGCAACATTGTGGAGAAGGTATTGAAGAGAATCAAAGACAATTGGAAGGTTTTGAGATGTTTTACTAGAAATCATTTTTAAAGATCAATTTATAAAGTATCTTCATGAGAGAAAAGGCTTGATTTATTAGATTCAGAAGAAAAGGGCAAGATAGTTGCTTCCAATGACACATCCATCTGTCATTATAGACCTACAGACAAGTGCCGTATGATCAGAACCTACAACTTTGTTTTGTCTCTTTCCAATTATTTTTAAAAAGTACAGTCCTTTTCCATTCTGTGTCCTGGACTTCTTGAAAAATTGTAGCAAATTTTCTTAATGTTTTTATCCTTTTAAAAATTAATAAATGATTTTATTTTTAAATTGTTTTATTAGTGCATTGTAATTAAGCATCATAGTGAGGTTCAATATGGTAGAAACATATATGCTTTCAGCTCTTGGTATATTTTCCTCCACATCCCACCAGCTCTTCCCTCCTTCCTCCCCATATGAGTTAGTATTATTGGTGGTAATACCTTCATATATTGCCATAGTATTATTTGAACTGTTTTCTTTTTCAGTCCTTCCTCTTCCCCTCTCGAACTTGCTCCCCTTTGACTACTCTATAGGTTTCTCTACATTATTTAAAATACTTATATTTTCTATTTTCTCTCTAGCTTCCACATGTGAGAAAAAACACACCATTTTTGACTTTTCTGAGACTGACTTAGCATAATATTCTCCAGTTCCACTAAGAAGCAAAGACTTCAATGTGACCTTGTGCATACCTCTCAAGGGTGTTTAGAGGGAACTGGGAAAGTTTTTTACTGCCTATCTTAATTTACTGTTCAACATTATTGATGCTTGTTTATGAGCCAATGCCCCCAGGTGTTAGTCAAACATTTAATTCTAATATTGTGTCCTAATTCTCAAAGAACAGATCAATCAAGTGTCTCATTTTCGTTTGGAAATAAATGAGGAGATCATAATTCCACACACACAGTGTGATCATTTGCTGAATGTGTTTCCTTTAACTAGAAAGACTGAGGGTATGAAGGGTGGGGACTTTTTGGAATGTCATTGGGACACATGAGCAGAGTGGTATTGCTCTAATTTATTGAATGTCAGAATTCTATAAAGGACAAAGAACTCTGTTAGGCAGATATAACCTGGGCCTAGTGCCAGATTACTTTATAGTTGATATAAAAATCAATGATCAGGAAGGATGTGCAGCATACAAAATGGAAATGTGTTCAGTTTTGGTCACCGGTCATATAGGTCTGTTGTGAGAACTATTTGGAGAAAATTCTGCCTGTGATAAATTCACGACAGAAGTACAATGTGACTTAACAACAGTTTTGATGCATTTTTGCTGGCTTCAAGTAAGAAAATACCACTGGAATTTTTTGCAGTTAAAAAAAATCCCTAGGATCCTGAAGTTTGAAACATGATTTTTTTTTTTTTTTTTTTTTTTGGTACTGGGGTTCCTGGAAGCACTTCCAGCTCTGGGCTACACTCCCAGACCTATTTTTTTAATATATTTTTATTTGAGCCAGGCGTGGTGGCGCACGCTTGTAATCCCAGCATTTGGGAGGCTGAGACCGGAGGATGGCGGTTCGCGGACATTCTCAGCAACTTAGTGAGGCCCTCTGCAACTCAGTGAGACCCGGTTTCAAAATAAAGAATAAAAAATAGGGCAGGGCGTGTAGCTCGGAGGTCAAATGCCCCTGGGTTCCATCTCCAGACCTGCAAAAAATAAAAATAAAAAAATAATAAAATATATATTTTTATTTGGAAACAGGGTCTCTTAAGCCATGGAACATGTTTTTGATTGTTTTCTGAATATCTACATGCAGGAGGAAGTTAGGTTCTTTTGTTCTTCATACATTCAATCATACATTCAATCATAGCCTTCCTTTTACATGAATACAACCTAAGAATACTTCCCTCCCACAAATGATTTTTTGGTAATCAGAAAAGGAATGGCTTGGCAGCATTTAGGTAGGGCAACCTGGTGACATTTAACAGTACCATGTAAGCTAGACCTAAAGTCACAAGTTGGCAAACTTTGAAAAGCCATCAGAAAAAGGAAAGTGGTCATTTATATTTAAAAAGGTCATAGCATTTATCTGGAAAAACAGAAGGACTCTAATCGTCTACAAACAGGGCTCACACTATTTTTTCAGGGACATAAACCATTAAGGGCTTTCTGTTGTTGAGATTTTACTTGAATGTGCAATTTGTAGTTTTTGTTTTGTTTTGTTCGGTGGTATTGGAAATTGAACCCGGGGTGTTCTAACTCTGAGATATACCCATATCCCTATTATATTTTTTATTTTGAAGCAGGGCCTCACTAAGTTACTGAGGCTCATCTTGAACCTGCCTTCCTCCTATTTCAGTCTCCCAAGTACTGGGATTGAAGGAGTATGCCACCATTCCAGGCTGATTTTAAGTTGTTTTGGCTGGCACCTGCTTTCCTCTTTAGAAGGTCTCAGATCCTCAGATTTTCAAAGAAACTCAATGCCAGTCACAGGGGTAAGCATCACAACCAGAGATGCTCCACTGTGCCCCAGGGTACCCCTCTTTACCTTCTGGATGCCGACATGCCTGTCTCCAGAGGTCCGAAGCACAGTTTCCATTTGCAAGTCTTTCCTCTCAATAGTTTTCCAGGCATGTGAAGTCTGTTTTAGGGAGCAGGGGGAAGCTGGGAGAATAGACTTAACTTGAGGTGTTTTTTATGTGTGTGTGTGTGTTTTAATGCATCTCTCTGATTGTGGTTGATTTTCTCATTTGGTTCAGGAAAGCGTTAAATGTGTCCCCATTCTGGGCACAGAGGGAGAATTTTTTTCTTTCCACAATCTAGATTCTTTGTTTGAGCTCATGTCTTCCCTCTCTTTTTCCAGTAATAGTTTTGGGCAGAACAAGATGAGCTAAGTTTGTATTTTTATATGGGATTCCCGATAAATGGCATTTGGTAAGTCACTTCTTCTTCCCTTGTCTTCCCATCTTTCTGGTCCCTAACAAAGGACTTTCACCAAGAGTCCTCAGTTAAAATTTACTGATGCTCCCTACAGCCACAGGTTGGTAGGAAGTAAACTGAGTAGAAACTGAAGCAGGGTGATTTTCTTGAATTTATATCTAAAAAACCCCAAAGTACTGAAAAAAAAAAAAAAAACCTCTTCCATTAAAAACATAACTGCTAGCCAGGTGTGGTGGCACACACTTGTAATTCTAGCATTTAGGATGTGGAGACTGGAGGATCGCAGTTCGAGGACAGCCTCAGCTACTTAGTGAGGCCCTCCACAACTTAGTGAGACCCTGTTTCAAAATAAAGAATAAAAAATAAGGCAGGGGGTGTAGCTCAGAGGTCGAATGCCCCTGGGTTCCATACCCAGACCCACAAAACAAACAAACAACAAACAAAAAAAGCGTAATTTCGTGAATTAAATTAAATAGGTTAAAGTTATCTTTGTAGCTCAGGGTTTTGTACAAGACTGAGCTATGTACATCCTTTTTGCCTTCCTACTTGGCACTGTGAGGTTTTGTCAGAGTTTTCAAGGATGACTTGCTGGACAGAGGATAGAAACAGACATAAAGTATGCAGATGTATGTTTGAAAGTGGGGATTTCTGACATTTGAAATTTGGGGAAGAAGTTGATGCTAGAGACAGTATCTTCTTAGCCAAGTCAAGTGTCCAGTGGTTTGTCCTTGTGTTTCAGAGTCCCGGGATCAGGGGTCACCTTCTTCAGCTTTTTTTTAGGTGCCTCTTGGATGCTTGGGACAACTGAACTGGCAGTGTACACGTGGATGAGTCATTACAAGTTGATCACTCCCTTGCCTAGCAGTCTGTCTTTATTAGAATTGTATAAAATAGGGCCACCAGAATGGTGCTGACAGGCTGATTTTGGGTGACTCAAATTGTTTATACTGACTGAGATTGGCAGAAACCATTTGTCCAGTCCCTGAATACCCTAGGGGTGGCCCTGGCTGGAGGCAAAGATTTGGAAATAGTTTGTTAATAAAAATCATAGCACTAGATGAGATCATTTGGGACTGAGTATGGATAGGAAGGGAGCTCACACTAGAAGTCCTTGGGGACCATGGACTTGGCATGGCTACATTCTCCACTCCTTCTGTAGCATGCTTTCCATAGAACTCCAATCCAGGAGTGAAGGGAGGCTCCCCTTAGTCTAGCAGGGGTTTTCCTACACAGATGGGGTGACAACAAATAAAAGGCCTTTGTAAGTAAATGCAAGCAGGCACAGAAGATCATCTTCATGCGATTGTGTGCCCAGATGATTTTTAAGTATTCTTTTCCTTTCATTTAGTGTGGGTGGACAAAGCACATACACATTTTTGTGAGCATAATTATTTAGATAAGCCATATTAAGGCATTAGTATTGGGAAAAGGGGGAAAGGTCTTATGAGGAAAGGGTAGAACAATTGATGTGTATTTGTTGGGAAGCTAGGGTGTGGATAGAAAGAAGGGGTGATTTATTTAACTTTTCTATTCTCTTCTACTTATTTTAGTCCATTTTACTTGTATGGTTTCCTGGAGCCTGGATTTATTATCTGCCTGGGCCAAAACCCTTGAATAAGTAACATTTTAGTTTAGGCTCTGTAGATCTAAAAACATTCAGATAAATGTTTTTTATCTGAACATTTTTAACATTATCCAGTCTCCCATTCTTCCTTCAATTGTCTGAGAATTTTAGCTTTGGATCAGAATTATCAACATTTGCCCTAATTCTTCCTTGTCTACTTACATGAAGTAAACCTGTTTCCATCTTCTTGGTCATTAACAAAAGACTTCACCAAGAGTCCTCAGTTAAGATTTACTGATGCTCCTTATTGCCATAGTTTGGTAGGGAGTAAACTGAATAGAAACTGAAGAATGGTGATTTTCTTGAATTTATATCTACAAAAGCCCAAAGTATTGGAAAAAAGTTTCCACAAAGACATAGCTGCTTGAATTAAATAGGTTGAAGTTATCTTTGTAGCTCAGGATTTTATACAAGACAGAGCTGTGTAGAACACTTTTTGGCTTTCACTTGAAGATGGTGCTCTGAAATAATGATCAGGGAGTTTCCATGTCAAACACAGCATTTGCTGCTGACGAACTTAACCTTGGCTTCCTAAGCCTTTTATACTCAAAGCTTTCCAAGATGACATCTTAGCACTGGAGAGACAGAGAGATTTACTGTATGTGAATGAATCCATCCAGAGTTGTCCGGGAAACATTAATCACTCCTGGGCTTTCCTTTCTGTCCACTGTCTGTCTGGATCAAACTCACAAAAGATCTAATGGATCACTCTGAATGGAAAGACAGGCACTGGGAAAGAGTAACCCAGGGTTCTTTTCTGAGATAGGAGAGTAAAGACTTCAGCTGATCATATTCTGAGTATGGTCCTAGGTGAAGGGAAGAACTTGCTGCTCATTCATGTCCAAAGTTCTGATCTCAAACAAGAGATCAGATCTTGCATGAAGGCAAGAGGGTGAGCAATGAGTGGGTAGGAAGAAGTCATCGGGAGGACTAGATAGAACCAGACTGAGACACAGTCACGATCAGATTCCAAGCCTTTTTGAACTATAGATTTGGAACTTCACCTTAAACAAATTAAACCCAACATTCTGGGTGGCTAGAGGTTGAATGAGTGAGTCATTGACCTCTTATGAGCTGTAGGATCTGCAGGAATGGTCATGGTCTAAGTGGGTGATGAAGTACTCAGGGATCCATCACAGAGGCAGTGTGCCTTATGATCTCATGTCATTAAGAGTGTATTCTTTAGCTGTGTGTGGTGGCACATACCTGTAATCTAAGTAGGCTAAGACAGGAGGCTAAGACAGGAGGATCACAAGTATGAGACCAGCCTCAGCAATAGTGAGACGCTCAGCAACTTAGTGAGACCCTGTTTAAAAAAAAATGGGGTGGAGTGGGGTGTAGCTCATAGGTAGAATGGCCCTGGGTTCCATCCTCAATACTACCAAAAAGAAAGCATTTTTTCAAATCATCTGCATTGGTGTCGCCGTGTGTGTGTGTGTGTGTGTGTGTGTGTGTGTGTGTGTGTGTGTATACTGAAGGTGGGGGATGAGGCAAGGAAACAGTTGCCTTGATTTATGGTTGTCTAGGTTGGCCCTGCCAGTTGGAGGCCAGTGCTCCTTGAGTGTGAAAGTGAAGTGCGGAGGCAAATAAGCTCGCACTGTTAGTGATTTTGCCCCACCCCACCTCCACCCCCAAAAGGATTTTTATTCATTTTTTAAAATTTTCTTCTTGTTATTCTCCAACTAAATTCTTCTGAGTTGAGATATAAAAAAAAAAAAAAAAGCCGAGGTAGGAAACATCCAAGAGTGAGCTTGGGGAGCAGTAGTTTTGCAACTTACTGAACAAGAGACTTCTGGGAATGTTCTGTTGAAATCAGTCCAATCCTATGTGGCTTTACAGAAAACAGGACCTTCCCTTGAATAGATACTCTGCCCCAGCTGTTCAGGACACTATCATCTTCCCCTCCCTTTCCCCTTTTAAGTGGGGGTAGGTTGTTAGGTTGCTTTTGATTTCTTATTCGTTTTGGAAACCCTGATGGACATTCTGTATGGAAAACACATAATTTCTGAGTGGAGGTTTGGGACCATGAACACCTTCTCTGCCAAAGAATTACATCAAATCTGGCTCCAAGGAACCTGAAAGACAGAAACAACATGGTATTCCTTGTTCATTTCCTTTATGGCATCTATTGTCCTTTTCCCTAGGATGATTATGTATCAGAGGGAAAGTTGGTGGGCTGTTGTTTGTGATAGGCCTGGTCTCAATCCTAACTTATCACTTATGTCTGATATTGTGCAGGCACTAGCCTTTCTCAGCCTCAGTTTCCTCGGTTATAAAAAAAAAAAGTATCACAGCACCTTATGTGTCATTGTGAGGATTAAATGTGAAAATGCAGGAGAGAGACTGGATGGTGAACAGTTAGGAGGGACTAAAATCAAACCGCCCAGCTTCTGGTCCTGACAGGGCCACTTGCAAGTTGAGGATCTCAGCCAAGTCACCCATTCCTGCCTTGTTTCCCTTTCCCATCTCTAAAATTGTGATAATAGTACTAACCTCATTGAGTTTTTGCAAGGAATGGAAGATATAATGTCTATAGAGTGCTTAGAAACCTGGTATATAATAAGGGATTGTTGTTGTTATTACCGTGGTCTTCACATAGGAGGTGTTTGATATGAGATAGCTGTTAAAATTCTTATTAATATCTGGATTTGATATCTTTTGTTCATTTGAGTAGCAACAGCCATTTCCCAAAGGCCTCCTTTATTCATTCTTTCCCCTGGGGTCGGTCATGGATTTTCTTTGTCCTTTGCTCCAGATCACTACATCTCCTGTTAGAATGACCTCATCTCTCTTGCAGCTGATTGGCAGTGGCCTCTGTCTTTTTTCCAGGATCACATAGCAACTCTCTCTCAACATCCCATTTCTAAGTGTGTAGGCAATAAACTCTATTAGCTGGGGAAGCCACACATTGTGGAAATGCAGTCCTCACTATTCGATTCCTCCCTCCCCTTCTCTCCTCTGTTTGTCTCCGTGCCTTTACAATGCTTCTGCCAAATAAAGGGGCTTGAAAGGCAGCTTGTCCAGTATTTCTAGAACTCTGTTTTATAGTTAAAAGACAAAAATTACTTCCTATAGCACGATTAGAAGTGAAGCAGAAAATAAAACCTTCCATTCATTGATTGTGACTGCTTTGTGGACCTTGAGTACCAGCCATATATTTTAGCACTTTTAAAATGTCACTTCTTCAATGCCCTCTTCCTATAACTGTATTACCTTCAGTTTATTAAGAGCTATATAGGAAGTCAGCGAAAGATAGCCGAGCCAGTTTTCCTGGAATAAATACCACCCAGAAGTGTAAAGGACTCCTTTACAAAGGCACAAGGATGGCCCATGTCTTACTCTTTCCCAAATAGACTCTGAAAGCTTCAGCTCCTCGAGAAGAGACTGGAGGCTGGGAGGCAGTGGAGAAGATGGTGCTGGATAAATGCACCTTGTGGGTCATGCTGGAGTCTTTTAATTTCCTTGGTTTGCTTTGGGGAACAATGGTATGGAAAGTTGAGAAAGGAAAATGTTCATGTGGATAAAATGAAAACATGTATAGAGAACTAAAATACCTTCTATATGTGAAAAACAGGAGCTTACTCCCTGGGGCCAAGGCAGATTACTTAATCCTTTTAAACTTTATTTTTCCTCTGATAAAGCAAGGATAATAATATCTGCTGAGCTCTCCCATTTAGAATTAAAATAATATGTATGTGTATGTGTATACTTTACAAATTGTGAAGTTCAATTTAAGTATAAAAGTTATATTTTTAAAATATATTTGAAAAAGAATTGTATTTTCCATACTTAACATATTTTGCTTCCTTTTTTTTTTTTTTTTTTTTTTTTTTTGCGGTACTGGGAATGGAATCCCAGGGCATTCTACCTCTGAATAACATCACCAGCTTTATGTTTTATTCTTTATTTTGAAACAAGTTTTCACTGAGTTGCAAAGGGCCTTACTAAGTAGCTGAGGCTGGCTGCTAACCATGATCCTCCTGTCTCAGCCTCCCAAGTGCTGGGATTACAAGCGTGCACCACCATGCTCGGCTTTGCTTTCATTTTTTATTTAACAAATATTTATTTAAAAGTTACCCATGGATTGGGTGTGGAGGTGCAATCTCAGTACTTGTGAGACTGAGATAGAAGAATCACAGGTTTGTGACCAGCCTCAACAACTTAGCCAGGCCTTTGGCAACTTAGTGAGACCTTGTTTCAAAATAAAAAATAAAATAGGGCTGGGGGTGCAGTTCAAAGGTAGACTATTTCTTGAGTTTAATCTCCTGTACCAATAAGTAAATAAATTACCTTTGAATCAGAGACTGCAAGACACTAGAGACAGCATCTTGGTTATCCAAGAACTCATGGCCACGCGTGCATATGTGAGAGTGTGTGTGTCATGGGGATATGGGCACATAAGGAAATACCCAAACAATAGGCAAGAATATGAGTTTTCTCACAATTACCCCACTTCACAGGTGAGGGAGTTTGAGTCCTTATACACTGGAGCTGAGCTTGAGTAGATCTCTGCACTATTAGTGTGGTCTTCGTGTTTCCTCTTGAGCTTGGGGTGTGGTTGAAGACCCAGCAGGATGCATCTGGCTAGCTGTACTCTGGATTGGGGGTGGTTGGTGGGAACAGAGTTATTTTCCCATAAATATCTCCAGAAGAGCTCTCCAGTGTGTCCCAGATAGAAAACAGCTGGGAAGTCCTGAGCAATGTGATCTCCAGAGCGTACCGCCAGCCCTCCTGTCTGTGAAAACATCATAAAATTGCCCCCTGCCTCCAGGTTTAGTGACTATACCTAGGCCTGGGAGAAATGTCTCTCCAGGTGTCTTGAAGCAAGTAGGTCTTTTGGGAGGAAAAGCTGGTTGTGGCTAAGTAGGCTTCCAGGGAGTTAGAGTTCCTCTGGCAAAGTAATTTTTCTGTATTTGACTATGTGTGTTACTGCTTTGTTGCCTGTGAAATCTGCTCTGTAATTATCTGCCTCAAATTCTTTTTAAAATCTCATCCTTAAAACTAATTTTAAATATAAGCCACTTATTTGTTTATTTATTTATTTATTTATTTATTTATTTATACTGGGGATCGAACCCAGGGACATTCTACCTCTGAGTTGTACCCCCAACCTTTATTATTTTTTGTTTTGAAACAGCCTCACTAAATTTCTAGGGTCTCATTAAATTGCTGAGGGTCTCATTAAGTTGAGAAAGCTGAATTTGAACCTGTGATTCTCCTGTCTCAGCTTCCTAAGTATTGTTATTAAAAATGTGTGCCAGTGTACCTCACAGTAAGCCATTTATTTAAATGTTCATATGAGCACCCTGACACAATTCCTTACTTAAACTTATTTAACCATCACCATAGTAAACATTAAAAATTATGAGACCAACTTAAACTGCAAATCAGCTCAAAGTATCAACAAGGCCAAGATGGGGCTTATATAGGCTCCATACCAGCATTAGAAAGCTTCAAGAAGAGGCACTGAGAGTATAGCTCGGTGGTAAAGTGCGCACTTAGAATGTGCGAGGTCCTGGATGCATGCTCTCATTTATGAACAAAATCACAAACAATAACTCGGTGAACACAAGGAGGAAATAAAACAAAGCAGAAGATCAACTGACACAGTATATAAATAGTAAAATGCCAAGTGGGAAACATATAGTAGAAAATGTTTTATGCTTTACATGCTTGGATAAAGATCCCTATTCTCCTTTCTCCTCTAGCACCTCCTCCTCCTTAAAAAAAAAAAAAGATACTTGCAATTGTACCCAGGTCATTCCCATGCTGAGGATTCAATCTACCACCAAGATACACCCTCACTCAATATTCAGCATCCTTCTAATGCTGATATTTGAGTTTGTGTAAGCCCTGTCTTAGCCTCACTTAAGTCTTAGAGGGAAACCACAACTCTTCACAAAAGGATCTCAGGAGATTGGACCAGCACCTCTTGAGATCAGCAATTGCCTGCTGATGTTAGTACTGGTGCTACATATTTTTGTTGACTTTTGGCTCCATTTTCATATCACAATGGGCTGAAAGCTGTGCACTACATTTCTCAGACTTTTCCTGTTGGCTTTCAGTTGGGTTTTATGAGTGGATGATACAGCAGGACATGAGAAGGCAGAAGGGAAGAGCGATTCTCCCACTCCTTGTAGCATCGTATCTGGCATTAGCATTCTTAGCAGTAAAAGAATCTGCTCCCGGCTTCTTGCTATGGACATTTGAGTAGCAACAGTGTATTTCTTCAGCAGCCCTGAAGGTATAGGTCTGTGGATGCTGGCTCTAATGGCAGCCACAACAGTAGTGGGTAACTTTGGGCCTCTGAGCTTCTGCAAGTGTTGAGGTTGTAGGCTACCAACTTCCTGAAAGATGGCAGGAACATCTCTAGCTCTTTCTTTACTCTAGCAGCCATAGGACACAGCAACCAAGAGCTCATGATGCTCTTTGTCTCTAGCCCTATGAGTTGTAGAGACTTTTTACATTACTCATCTCTAGAAAAGCCTACGGTTCTCATATATGCCCTCAGTTCCTCCCAGCATATTGGGAATCAATTCCTGTATTAAATTCCATCTGCTTGAAATCTAGAGTCGTTCCTACTTCTCTGACTGGACAGTGGACCGATACAGAACCTCAGACCTGCAATAACTAGGTCCATGCTTATTTCGCCCTGTACTTCTTTTTATGAGATTCCTGATTCGAGTGGTTGGCTTGTCTATTTTTGAACCCCTTCTTCTTCAGTCTATTGTTTTTTATGACTTTTTGTTGCTAATTTGGTTTGGTTTGGAGAGACACTGGATCTACTACACAGTTGACCTTTTTGCTATGAGTTCTTTTCAATTACTTTATCTTTTCTTTTCCTCTCTTCTTCCTTCTTTCCTTGCCTCCTTTCTCTTATTATTGTGCAGTATTTCCATCATTGTCATGTCTCATATGCTTGCATGCTTTCCTTAGAATAAGGATTTTTTAGGCATTTTTCCTGACTCCATTTTTAGCCTTGAATTGAGAACCATGCCTACCTTATTCTGCCCTTTCTCATCACTGGTAAGCCAGGTATGCAATAGCAGATAAGGCTGAAGTGCGACAGAAAAAAAAAAAAAAAAAACAATTTTAAAGGAAAAGTTCATTAACAGTTTGCAAAATAAAATATCCTATTTCCATTTAAAAATCCATATGTAATAATTTAAAAATAATTTACATGAGGTAAAGTGTTTATAATAATGTTCAGCTCATAGTAAGCACTTATGTTAAGTCTCAGCCATTACTTTTATAATTAATATCAAATGAGAATAAACAAAGAAGGCATTATCATTTAGCATGTCTGGTTCTAGTAGATGAAACACAAGACACTGTTCTGGAGCTATGAAAAGTATAGAGAACTCAACTCATGGAGGCTTTTCCAGTTTATAGTCTTTTGATATTGGTATTTATATTAGTCTGTTTTTTATTACCACAATGAAACACCTGATAATAGTCTAGCTGTAGAAAGAAAAGAGTCTCATTTAGCTATCAATTTAGGAGACTAAAAGCCTAAACAGCATGGTGCAGGTTCTGGCAAGGGCCCTCCCTTGAGAGTGTTCTCTCATGGCAGATGGTGGAAGTAAGAAAGCATGTGTTGAAAATAGGAAGCCATAGAGGCTGGGGTCCCACAGCCCTCTCTGAGGTTACCCCTTCAGTGATCCCTGGGCCTCCCACTAGGCTCTACCTCTTAAAGGTCTCCTGGCACTGCCACATTGAGGATGAAGTTCCTGCATATGAACTCTTGGAGGGATAAATAGCATTCAAACCGTCGTGGAACTCCCAGTCCCTTATCTCGTCACCATAGTTATGAGATATAAGACACCATAGTTCTGTTCTATAGAAAAGAAAGCTGAGTGCTATAGTTTAAATGCATTCCCCAAAGTCCCAAGCAACCGTGTTGGAAGGTCATAAGGGATGATTAGATCACAAGGGCTCTGTCCTTACTAATGAATTAATGACATAATTTCAGGAATGGTTAATTACTACTGCAGTGAGTTGCTACAAAGGCAAGTATGGTCCCCTCTTGCCCTCTCACTCCTGTTCTCTCTGCCTTTCTGCTTTTGCCATGAGACCCTCACTATCTACTGGGGCCCTGTTGAACACTCAGCCTCTGGAACTGGGACACAAGTATGTGTCTGTTCATTATAAATCACCCAGTCTCAGATATTCTGTTTTAACAACATAAGATGGACTAAAAAATGGGCTTAGAGTCATGAAATAATAAGAATCATAATTACTAAGTGGAAGAGCCAGGTCCTGACTTCATCTTCTAACTTTTGTTATAACAGTTGATGGCCAAACAAAAACACAGTCTAGGCAAGCTGAAGATGACTAGATTTATTCAAGTTCTAGAGCAGTGGAATACCAAGGAGATATAATTTTAGAATAAATAAGGAAGCATTGCCCATGAAAGTGAAAGATGCTGAGTTTACAAACAAGTTCTTCAAAGGATAATTCCTGAAGGGATTTTATAAATGACATGGATATACATCAAAAAGTTTCAAGGGCAAAATTAATTCTAAATTCTTTGGGTGATGATCATAACATGTGGTTGGTTTATCATGGGCCATATCCACGATAATTTTTACAGCAGAAGCCGGAGTTACTAACTTACATAAGTGTAAATAATTGTTCACGCCTGATGTGTTTCATACCAAATTAGATACATAATGAAAGAAGTTATTAATTACTAACACCTTAAAACTTTCCACCTTTTTGGTTGAATCAGTAAGCAGGAAAAATGTAATGGCAAGTGATTTCATTAACTTATTCCATCAACATTCATAGAGTGCTTTCTAGAGGAGGGTGTGAATAGGGAAAGAACTGAAGGTGCTCCATGATGATATTTTCTGGGAGGGAACCAGCGCATCTTCCCAGATGATGAACAGCAGAGCATGTAGTTGGTTAACGCAATACCAATTCTATGCCCTGCTCAGTCCTTAAAGAAGAAATTAAAAATGGATGTTGGGGGAGGGGACATAACATTTTCATGGATGTTGGGGGAGGGGACATAACATTTTCATTTGGTTTCATTTTACTGAAACCAACTTAATTCTGATGTGACCTTTCTAGTGCTGAAATGCCCCCCCCCCCCCGCGTGGCCTCAGCAAGATACACTGTCCATCTGTGTTGTATTAGAAGCAAAGGCCAAGGTTTCTGGGCCTCACATTCATGGTAGCTTAATCTTCAACAGAAAGAGCAGAATTAAACAAAGGGTTTCTTTTAAGGAAAGCTCTTTCTCCTTTGTTGTAGGATATTATAAAAATAGAAGTTTTTTCCTCAAGTTGCTATCATTGTGTTCTTATCCATAACAAAAGAAAACAAAATAGAAAATCTAAATAGCTCTATATCTATTAAAGAAATTGAATTTGTAATGGAAAACCTTCCCATTAAAAAAAGGAAATAGGACATGACTTGATGAATTAACATTTTTCTGTCAGACTTTGCTTTGTGTATTTTGGCAGTTAAATAAAACTCGGTTAAATTCTGGAGCAAAATGAAAGTTCGTGTAATAGCGGCTGAATGGAGATATGGACCCATCACTGGAGGGAGACCTTGACTGTAGCACCTTCACAGTGGAACCTACTTAAGACTTGGCTTTCACTTGGCTAAAATGGTCAGCCAACAAGTTATTTTGTTTCTATTGGATTGAATGGTTGTTGTACGGTGTGTAGATGCAGTTCAAGTGTTCTCAGGCAAAAATGTATAACCAAAGAAAGTAGTAAATAGAAAGTTGGCATCTAAAATTGAGACTGAGTCTGTGAAATCTGACTCTTACTACACATGAGGTTTGATAAAAGGCTGACTTTGCATGGTCTGACTACCTTTGGAAGAACCATTGTCTACATCTTCCATCCAACTCCAGCCTTTATCTTTATACTGAAGATGTCCACAGTTCATTTCTTAGTCTTTCTTTAGAAATCCAACTTCCTAGCCGGGCGTGGTGGCACACGCTTGTAATCCCCGCACTTGGGAGGCAGAGACAGGAGGATCTTGCAAGTTCGAAGCCAGCTCCACTGGCTTAAGAGACCCTTTTCCAAATAAAAATAAAAAAATAGGTCTGGGAGTGTAGCCCGGAGGTATAAGGGTTTCCAGGAACCCCAGTACCACTAGAAAAAAGAAAGAAGGAAAGAAAGAAAGAAAGAAAGAAAGAGAGAAAGAAAGAAAGACATCTTCCTATTACATATCTTTTATTTAGTTGTCACAACAGATCTGAAATCATGATGAATAAAACTAAAATTTTTAACCCACTCCCATTTTGCTATGCTTGGTAATAGCATCCATTCCTCTAGTCACCTAAGTTTAGAAATCTAGGCATTGCCCTGGCTTTCTTTTTCTTAGCCAGCTTCCAGTGAGTTGGCAGGAAAGTAGAATGGACTTGAATCTGCAGAACCTTGATGTTTGCTAGAAATTCCTTAGACTTCTAGAAGCTCTATCTTCAAATATTACTATGAAATTTTTATCCCATAAAATGCAGCAAAATTTAACTTTATGCAGCTAAACACAAAGAAAATTAAACGATTCAAATAGGGGAAAATATTGAGCAGTCAGTTGGTCTCACTCACTGGTTAAACATAACATGCCTGGATTAAGTTACCAACTTAGCAAAATGGCATATTATAGAGGACCCTTGCAGATTTCTTTCTAGAGTTGGCTAAGTATCATGGCCCTGGAGGTCCATGAGGTTTATTAATTTTTCTAGGCTAACAAGACAAAAGCATTTATGAAATGACGTTAGCCAGTGCTCCAGCCAGCTCATGAATTGTTCAAAAATGAAAGGATTAAACTTTGGAGAAAGTTTAGGACAGTTAACTTGTGGTGTGAGGATGTGCACAGGAAACACATGACTCCTAATGGAGATGGACTATGGAAAAAACTGGGAGCACATGCAAACATTTCTGGGAATGGCCTAATGAAGTTATTTAAGCTTTTTCATTTTTATCATAATGTATTTATAAGAGAAAGAAATTAGATTCAAGAGGTATATTGGCAAATATGGAAATTTTGAATGTCTAGGGATATATTCTGTGTGAATAGTAAGGATCTATAGAACTATATGCCATAAATCTTAAAGGTTGCCCATGAATATTAATATTGATGATATTTTAAAATAAATGTGTATATCTTCATACATAAATTATATGCATAGCACAATATATACATATATACATACACCTAGATGAACATATATACATACACATTTTTAAAAGTTTCTTCTTTGCACCCTTGTGTATGGTTGTTGGAAATTCTCAATCCTGTAACCTACCATGTCTGATGTATATCAATGCTGACACAAAACAGCTAAATTAATCCTTGGCCCTTATCTAGGCTCCCAACAATCGTAGATGTTTATTTTCCTTGCTAGAAATTGAATTTAGCCCACCAGAACATTTCATAAGTATCAGCAGATGGTAATTGCTTTCCGGCTGAGTTGGTTGGGTTTGAACCAGTGACCTTTGCGGTGAAATCACTTTTTCAGTCTCTTGATCCATCCATTTGCCTGGTTAAAAAATCTCAAAATTGAAAAAAAAAATCTTATAAACATTTCTGGGGGCAGTTTTGATCATCAAATTATGTGTCCAAATATAAAATAAATTTATAGAGTAACTTTGCCAAGTTTCCTTTTACCCCTGATATTTTAAAACATTTTTTAAAAGTGAGTTTTAGGTTAGGGAACAAGAATGTCTTTCCAAATGCTGTGTAAAGTGGTAGAAGGGATAGATTATGTTAGTTTTAATATTTTATTTAAGCACTGCTCTCTATAAATAATTAAAAGTTTATTGTGCAGGGAACTAAGTGTCCCAAATGAAGCCTGGAGCAGCTCCAATGAAATTTACTGAGATTTTCAGGCCACTGTGAAATCTCAATATCCTTCTAAAAATGGAAATGCGAGAAAACGAGTGTGATGGTGGTCTTTAAGTATTTATTCTTTGACCTGAGCATGTCCCATGGGAATAAAGCGAAAACAAACACAAGAAGACTTATTTTCTACGGCTTGTCAATATGGATATCAGAAGCTTGATTGATTTTTTGGGGGATCAATGAGGTCATGTGTAACAAGTTGATGGATTCCCAGATCTTGCTGCTACAAACATTATGCAAGCCAGGCCATATCCTTCCCCAGAAACTACAGACTAATTGCCACTGAAGGTCTCTGTAATTAACTCATGACCTCATGCTCTTTCTGGGGGAAAAGTGTGCTTTTTCTTTTCTCGGTGGGAAAGCACTCTGGAATGACTAACTGGAAGATACACTAAGCAATGGCCTTCCCCACTAGGTCTGTTATTTACCTTTTGCCACCAGTGCTGGCTCATAGCATCAGGCCTGGCAGAGCTTCCTTTAGGACATCTTTCTGTCTAATTGGAATCATCCTGAGCCTGCTTTTTCCACTTTCCCTGAACTCCAGGACTGATCCATTCAGAGGCCCAGATGTCTAGTCCATAGCCACTGTCTCAGTAGACATTCTGATGCTTTAACATCTCTGTTTCTACAGTCATGACCCTCATTTGAGCCGTCATCTTTTTCTCCTCTGGGTCACTTTTGTAGTTTTCTTACTGAAATTTTTGTTTTCACTCTTGGATTCTACTCTCTATTCTTTACATGGTTCTAGTCTTTATAAGATGTACATAAAATTGTGTCTCTCTCCTACTTCCTACCCCACTTAGCTTATAATTCTTATTTCTTAACTATGTGATTTATATCCTACAATCTAGGCTTCTTTCCTCTGCAACACTGTGCTCCAGCCACCCTGATTACTTTGTTCTTGTTTTTCTTTTTGGATTTCCTAAAAATAAATTCTAGTTTTAAGTCTAGATCTGTATCCTTATCTTTCTACTAAGAGATATCCTTCTCTTTCCTATTCCCACTCTAGATAGATAGTGCATATCAAGTCTTCTAAATGCCATTCAGATCTTATGTTTAATGATACATCCCCTGAAACTTTCCTTCGACCAATCTAATGTAGCTACCAAGTCACTTTCAGACAAATAATTGTTTTAATTTTTTGTATAGCAATTAATAAAATTTGATACTTTTGTCTATCTTCTATTTGTCTAATCTATCATGTGTCCTCTGCGAATTGTCTTTCTTCCTCTACAGGAATGAACTATGAATTCCATGAGAGCATGAATCTCTCCTGAAGGATCAGGGCCTAGAACTGTGTGCTTGGAATGTAGTTAGGTGCTTAATAAATGTTTGTTGAATAAACTTAAGCATCTAGGTTAGTCATTATTCACCAAACCTAGAAAGACTGGCCTATTTATTTTTCTCCTGGATGCAAACATCCCTCTTGTTGCATCTTTTCCCATTACTCCCTTTTATTCTCTATTCTCATAAATCCTGATCCAACCTCTTGTCACTCCTTCCTTGCCTGGAACATGTCACCCGCCTCCCTCTTAGAGTGTATAACTTTAAGCTATTAATGCTTCCATTGATCCTGTTTTTATCATATTTATTGCTTATTGGAAAAACCTTTAAAAATTTCCAATTCCTTTACAAGAAAGGAATATTTCATACACTAGTAAAGATGTTAAAACAACATTTAAACAGAAAGAGGAAAAGAAATTACAATTAATCAACATCCTAATAGGATGGCCTTTCCTTTCATAATATTTATGTTTCAATCTATCCATACATTGCGTATTTTTACATGGTTGTAAAATAAATGTATGTACAGTTTTGTTTTCTACATTTTTACTTCTTAATTTCATGTTACTCCATAGTTTATTTTGTTTGTTATGCCACATAATGTTCCATTAGTTATGACACAATTTAATGTCCAATAACAAGAAAACGGTTTGATTATTTTCATCTTCTAAAAAAATTAACAGATCTATGAATGTTGTTGTACAAATGGCCTTTTTTTTCTTTCCAGTTATTTCTTTTGGAGAAATTACAAGCCACAGAATTAATAGGGCAATGGTTATTATCAATTTATACATTTTATATATATGTGTGCATGTTAATGTGTGTTACTATATTTTTCTACAAAAGGCTAATACAAATTTTCAATACTATAAGCCATGTATGAATATTATCACTTCTGTAACTTGCCTAGGTTAGGTTTCTTCTTTTGTAAAATTTTGGCTAACTTAATGGTTGTATTCTGGTTTTTATTTGCAGTTCTATTACTTAATTACAAGTTGTAAGGTTGAATATGTTCCCGTATGTTTGTTTCTTATTTGTATTTTTGCCTCAAGTGAATTCACTGTTCACATCTTTTGGTCCATTTATTAATAGAGGGCTTGGTGCTATTATGTACTTACAGTAATCCTTGAACTTGAACTATTATATACTTATATTAATCCTTAAACTAATTTTTTGTCATATTTATCTTCTGTTTCCTAATGGGTCCCAACTTACCTCCTAGTCCATTTTCAACTGCCTACAATGGCTGAGCAGATCAGCTTTCTTGCCTCTCCTCCATGGAGTTATTGTCAGCTTCATTATTGCTGTGCATTTGCAATCTTGCTGCATTTTATTTAAGAGATTTTCTTCTTTCTTTCTAAAGTCCTTATGTATTCATGAAGTTTTAGGTAATTAAGACTTCCTTCACCTAGTCTTGTAACTTCTCTTATAATTACCTATAGCAATATAACACATAGAATGTTAGATTTGGTACTTAGAGAAAGACTTCTTTCACTTCAGTATTGTAATTTCTCTTGTAATTACTTATAGAAATATAGAGGACACCATGTTAAATTTGGGACTTCACATCTCTAACAAAGAGATACATAATCTTGATTAATAATATTCCCATTGTCCCTATTAATGACCTTTTATTTTATTATTATCAGTGGTAATGGGTATCGAACTTCAAGGCATCCTACCTCTTAACTATATCTCAAGCCCTATTTTTATTTTAAAACAGGGTCGTATAGTCGGGCATGGTGGCTCACATTTATAATCCCAGTACTTGGGAGGCTGAGACAGTAGGACTGCAGATTCGAAGACAGCCTCAGCAGTTTAGTGAGCTTCTCAACAACTTAGTGAAATCCTGATTCCAAATAAAACATAAAAAATAGATCTAGGGGTGTAGCCTGAATGTAGAAGGCCTCTGGGTTTTATCTCTAGTACCACACACACACAAAACAAACCAACCAACCAACAAACAAAAAACAGGGTCTTAATAAGTTTTTGAGGGCCTTGCTAAACTGAGGTGGGCTTTGAATCTGCAATCATCCTATTTCAGCCTCCTAAGTATTGGGATTATAGGCAGACACCACCACTACATCTCTTTAACACCCCTTTAGTAGTGGGTCATCCATAACTTCTCTCCTAGAGTCTTACAACAGGTAAAACTAAGTACAAATGTGTGGAAGGGGCGAATTATCAAATACCTATGTGATGGTGCACTTATTTTTTGTTTTAAATTATTAGCCTTATGATAGTATATTTACTCTTTATCACAGAACAAATAATTTGTGATCTGTATTTCACAACTTGCATAATTCATTTAATGTAGTAACATCATATTCCCAATGGGGCAAACAAAATATTTGTCCCCTGGCAAATTAATATAGTCGATTTGGCTATTGTGGGGGAACCAATAGTGCTATGTGGCATTGAATCCTTTTTTCTGCACCCTGCTCTTCCGTGATACTACCTCATGTTAGCTTTGTCTTCTGAAAACTTAGCCCCCAACCTCCATTTTAACATTATCAGTCAGCCCCTCAAATATTTGAATATAATTTTAAGCATCAAATCTCCTAAATTTGTTTTTGTCAGCTTTTTCTAAAGCTATGCCCCAAGTACCTGACAAGCACAACTTAGAGGAAGAAAGGGTTTTTTTAGGGCTTAGGATTTCAGGGGTCAACTTCATGATCACTCGGCTTGTGGCAGGACTGGCTCAGCGGTGAGGCTTTAGTGCCTGTCAGAGGAGGAAAGGCTGCCCTCAGCTCATGATGGTGGGAAGGAAAGAGAAAAAGTGAGAGAGAAAGAGAAGAGAAGAGAAGAGAAGAGAAAGGAGGGGAGGGGAGGAGAGTGGAGGGGAGGGGAGGGGAGAGGAGAGACAAGAGTGAGCCAAGCTCATGGATCCATCCAAGTCGGGCGTGGTGGCGCATGCTTGTAATCAGGAGGCTGAGACTGGAGAATCGTGGACAGCCTCAGCTACTTAATGAGGCCCTTTGAAATTTAGTGAGACCCTGTTTCAAAATAAAGAATAAAAAAATAGGGCAGGGTGTGTAGCTCGGAGGTCGAATGCCCTTGGGTTCCATTCCCAGACCCACACACACACAAATGTCCAAACCAAAACACAACAACCCCTTTTCAACTTAAACTGCCCCAGTTTGCTGAACTTTTCTTTAGAGATCATGATTTCCAGAGTCATTACCCTCCCTATTTCCCTGCTCTGGTCTCTTTCTCTGTCTAAATGACATCTTTAAAGAGTGATACACCAAACTATTCTAGTCACAGTTGGGCAGTGCTATTCCTCCTAAAAGTTGTAGAGTTCAGGACAGCTTGACAAGCCAGCCTTTGTCAAACCCTTTCTCTGAGCAGCATTGTGCTAGACATGGCCATTTATTTGTGTTTCAGGCGTTACTTTTATCACATTAGTCTGCAGGCATGTTGACAATAATCACATTTGTCATATCCTTCAGTCTATTGTCGACAGGGCTGAGCCATCCATAAAAGTGCTCAATGAATACTTTCAGATCATTTGCTCACTCCTTTGAAGCAGTGAGGAGCATTTTTAGAAACTGTGCAGAGAGGATGCACCTCACACTGCACTTTGCTCTCCTTAGTTATATGGTCATCAGAGAGGATGGACCTCCATTCTCCAAGAATAGAACAAGAAAAGGAAGTCTAGAGTAGAAGGGAATTGAGAAAGTCAAGTGAATAAAAATGGACCACTTAAAACATAGCCTTTGATTTCTGAACTCAAAGACCACTCTGAAAAGAAAAAAACAACTCAGCACATTTTAACAACTAAAGCATTTCCTAAAAATGACCTGAATGAGCTTTATTCATATAAAAGCCTTTTCTTATTTGCACGTTCTATTGTTTACAGCATAATTCTCTAACAAAGACATAAGAGAGGAAAACTGCAAAGATGGTACCTGGGGCATTTGAGCAGAGGGGAAAAGTCAAATTACGAGAGGCCAATGCCTCGGGGCTAGTGAAGCCAGGGGTCACCTGGTGCAGTGCTCTCATTGGACAGCTGAAGAGCGTGGGACCCAGAGAAGGAAAATGACTGGACAGAGATGAGACACATAGTGGAAAGGGTAGCAACAGTGTAGGCACAGGTATCTTGACTTCCACAGGAGTGCTTTTTAAAGACACTACATTATACTGTTTTCCATTTCTTACACAATTTCTTATTTCACAATCTATACTTAATGAAAAACCATTTAGAATCCATTAGCATCTCATTGTTTAAAATGTTCCAGCTACAGATGCCAGGAAGACCTCAAGGCTGTTTTTCAGATTAGGTTATTAATGTGCTTCGAGGATCCCTAGGGTCACTTGACCTGCATCGTTGTGTCTCACGAGGCAGCTAAAGCTGCTATTAATGACTTAGATGACACAAGTGGCCGTGCACCATTGGTTAATAATTTATAACTTTAATTGGCAAGTGATTCTTCAATAAACTTTAATTGTAAATAATAACTGGCTATATTTTTACAAGTTGGAGAACATTCAGATTCAACTGGATGAACATTTACAGAATAATTATTTATTTCATAGGTTAACAGAGGGTTGGAGCAGCCAGGCATGGTGGCACACACCCACAACTCCTGTACTTTGGAGGCTAAGACAGGAGGATCACAGGTTCAAGGCCAGTGCATGGCAACTTAGTATGACCCTGTTTCAAAATAAAAGATAAAATAAAATAGGAGCTGGAAATGGTGCAGTACCAGTTCTTGGACGTCTGAGACAGGAGGATTACAGATTTGAGGACAGCCTCAACAATATAGTGAAACTCCCAGCAACATAGTGAGACCGTGTTCAAAGCAAAAATAAAAAAAGGGGCTATGGGTAGCTTAAAGGTAGCATGCTCCAAGTTTTAACCCCGACTTAATCAATTTAACCCCTTTCTCCTCCCACATGCACATAAATAGAGAATTGAGCAAATGATTGCCACTTAGAGACCCTAAGCTTTTGGGCTTTATTTTTCAAAATTAAATGACTGGACTTCTCATCTTTCTATGACATTAAGAACCCCAACTTTCAAAATAGATTATATAGTAATTAGGTAAATTTTGGATAAGCCAGATAGAAGAAACCAAAAAAACAAAACAAAAGAAAATGTATTTGACTGGGTGTTTGGCTTTTTGAGGAAGTTTCCAGTCAGAGCTAGTAGCTGTGTATAAATTATTTTCTATATTTGCTTTCCAATATACTGCCAGGTATTTTTCTTTTTAAAATCAAAACTCAATTCATGAAGAACTACAAGTATTTAGTGGATTTACCCTTGCCTTTCAGCTTCTCTCTGTGGACGTTAGTCAGTGTTCGAGAAGGTCTGAGGCACTTGGAAGAAAGAGTGGTGGCCTGGCATCTAGTTCTTTATACTGTCCTTGCCACCAAATTCACTGCCTGGCCTTGTACCAGTCACGTTCTTGTCCCTCTAGGCTCAATTTTTTTTTCTCATTAATTAAGGAGGGCATGAGTGATGATGTTCTGGGGTTCTCTGCTCTATTGGAGGACATAACTTATTTTTGGTAGCCAGGTGCTTAGAATCTGAATCCCACATATCTGGATGACTCTAATTGAGATTTCTAGGGCATGGTATCCTTTATATAGAGAGTTACTCAAGTCCTGTGTCTCCTAGGAAGGGAAGATACATTCACACTTCAAATAATGATATTTTGGCTGACATCAGACCACATATAGGATGTGGTCCCATAAGATATAATGGGACTAAAAAATTCCTACCTCTCACACTTTTGCTCTACATTTCTAATTTTAGATACTCAAATACCATTGTGTTAGAATTGCTGAAAATATTCAGTACGATATCATGCTGAAAAAGTTAGAAGTTTAAGAACAATAGGCCATACAATATAGTCTAGGTGTGTAGTAGACCTGCATAAATACACTATATAATGTTTGCACAACAGTGAATTTGCCTAGCAATACCGTTCTCAGAATGCATGCTTGCTGTTAAGCGATGCACGGCGGTATTCTGATTCCATGGGGACTTTGAGAATGTTTTTCTCTTCTGTCTCAATGTCTTGGTCCTTGATATGCTAAAGCACTTGGAGCTTCCATTGTCTTTATTCCTCATATCCCCAAAGAACAAATAGGGTTTTGTTCTCTGGTTGATCATCAAGTTAGTTACATGATGGAGATTTAAATAGTTGAGTGCACTTCCTGTTCCCAAGTGTCTGAATAGCATGTTACATTGTCCTCAAAGACAAGTTTTTAAGCTAAATTTAAGGTAATAAGGTGCTTTCTGTTTTCAAGCTGTGGTTTTATACTTTCTTTTCATTGTTTTTCCAGAGCCAATGCCCCTTATTATTTTACCTTTTCTCTTTCCTGAAGTTTGGCTTATTAGACAGAGGAAATCTTCATGCTTCGTCCCTTGTATCTGTACTACATCCCCTTAGAAGACTGGGAAGCTCTTGCTGATACCTGGAGAGATGAAACTGCTTTGGGGAATAGTGTTACCAGCTAATTAGAACAGGTTTGTTGCAGGATGTAGAAAAGGCACTCGAGGTTTATTCTACATCTTTTGCTTGAAATTATGTATTATAGAAGCAGCAACCTTGCTCCAAAGCAGATGTTATGGAAGAAACCAGCTTTGTGCAGCTGTTGAGTCCCTTCTGTCCTCCAGGCTTCATTTTCAGGACTGCTTTAAACAGGGTCTGCATTTAAGCTACCTATGCCTTTTTGCCTGCAGCTGACAAAGACCTCCCAGTAGGAACTGTTTCAATAATGTCAAAAGTGCATTGGAAGCCTGGCTCAGTGGTGCAGGCCTGCAATCCCAGTATCTGAGAGGCTGAGACAGGAAGATTACAGGTTCAAGGACTGCCTCAGCAACTTAGTAAAACTCTTAGCAACCTAGAGAGACCATGTTTCAAAATAAGAAGTGAAATGGGTCTGGGGTATAGCTTGGAGGTAGAATGCCTCTGGGTTCAGTCCCTTATACCAAACAAGAAAAAAAAAAAAAAAAGGCGGGGGATTTGAGTGTGAGACCAGGCAAAGGGCTTGGAGAAGAGGGATATGGGGAGGTGATGGAGGTAGACATTAGAGGCCCAGGAACAGAGTGGTTGAAAAGAACTATCTTAGTCTTCTAGTACTATGGTAAAAATACCACTGCCTGGGTGGCTTAAACAATAGACAGTTATTTTCTTGTATCACTACAGACTGGAAGAGTAGGATTAAAGGGCCGATGGGCCTGGCTTCTAGGGATGCCTCTCTTGGCTTGCTCTCTTCTTGCCTTCTTGCTCTGAACATGTGCACTGAGGGAGCACTCTGGGGTCTCTTCCTCTGTAAGGTTACTGCTTCTATTGAATAGGGCCCACCAGTATTATGTCATTTAACCCTAATTACTTCCTTAAAGTCCCTATCTCCAAATGTAGTCACATTAAAGGGTAGCAGTTAAATATATGGATCTTGAAGTGACAAGGTTCTGTTTATAATAAGGACCTGCACAACCAGGTATTCCCTTTGAGTTATACAAATGGTCACTATGGCTCTATTGATCCAGATCTATGGACCTGGTTCAGGAGTAACAACCAGATGTGCCTGTGATGTTGAAAAACCAAGCCCAGAGGTAGCCTTACTTATGTGGGGAACTGAGGCTAGGCAGCCTTTGAAAGTCTCCAGAGAACCTTCTGGATTGGAGAATATTTGCATGAATTAGAAGTCCCCACTCATTTTCTGACACCCATAGGTAAGAGTGAAGACAAGGAACCTTACCACGTGACCATCTCTCCATGGTGGTGAGCTTTGAGCGCACGTGTGTGTGTGTGTGTGTGTGTGTGTGTGTTCCTGTGAGCCTGGGTGTGTTACTAGGGATTGAGCCCAGGGGTGTTCTGCCTCTGAACTAGAAACTCAGCCTATTTTATTTTTTTGTTCTAAGAGAGGGTCCTGCTAGGTTGCTAGGAGTCTTGCTAAGTTGTTGAGACTGTCCTTGAACCCATAATTCTCTTGGCTCAGCCTCCCAAGTACTGGGATTACAAGTGTGTGCTACCACACCCTCCAGACAGTGGTGGGCATTTAAAGGAACCACTCAGGGCTTTCTAAACTATTCATCCAGTTCACCATATTGTTTTGGTTTCTTCCTGTTTGCCCCAAATCAGGGACATATGTTAATTCCAAATGAGATCTTTCCCTTGACACCAAGTTTTGTGGGTGACTGATCGCCTCATTGAAGGTGAATGTGGGATTCAGTAATTCATTTTAGAAATAGGTGTGGGAAATTAATGCCTTCTTTGGAAACCGTGGCAGCTAATTTATATGAATCATTATAGACCACTGAGCATATACGTCAAGGCCTCCTACAGTTAAAATGCTAGATGCTGCTAATCAGTCTTTTGACATTTGGGAGATGAAAGCAGTCAATCTGCATTTGACAATGATTACTTCAGGTACATACAGTGAGGCTTTTATGTTTTCATCTTAGTTTTTAGGTTGAAAAATGCCTTTTTTAAAATTATAAAGTCTGGTTTATGTGATTTTTTCATGCCAAATCCCTTCAATGACTTTTTGAAGTAAACCTATTTCTAGGGGCTCAACATTGTCCTTGGGAAACACTCTCAGAAATAAAACTTTGGTCAAGCATTAATTCTTTGGTTCAGCAAATATTTGTGCAATGCCTGTTCTGTGTCAGGCACTGTGCCGAGGGCTGACGGGATCAGGCAGACAAGTCTCCTACTCCTGGAGCTTATATGCTCATGTGGAAATAAACACTGAGAAAACAAATAAATACACAAAAGAAAGACCCAGCAAGAGTGCTATGCAGATAATTAAAACAGGGTGATGTGAACGGTGGTCAAGGGAAGTTTTGGATGCTTCAGGCGCCAGCTTTGCACTGGTCAGGGGACCAGCAAGGAGTTTCTACAGCCTGAATAAGCGTGGTGTGTTTAAAGAGCTGAAAGAAGGACATTGTTGCTGGGTTACAGAGGGTGAGAGGCAATAGTGGTATACAGTGAGAAGTTTTGCTGGGACCAGAACTTGTAGGACTTTGGAGAAGTAAAGAGTTTGGATTTTGATTTCATTGCTCTGGGAGACCAGCAAGGCTATTTGTCTGTGAGGATAATGAGGTGGAGAGGGGCCAGAGGGAAGGTTGCAAAGCATGGAGATAACCATTGTAATGGACCAGGCTGGACATGAAAGTGGTTTAGGCCAGAGTGGTGGTCCTGAGGCTGAAGGAAGTCACAGAGTGAAGTTACGTTTGGGTTATGGTTCAGTGGGTGGTGGCATCTTTAACTGAGCTGGAGAAGTCAGAGAGTGGGTAAGTCTAGAGGACACTAGGAATTAGGAATGATGTCTTTCTTCATCAAAGACATTGCTCCCCCAAAGTTTGACATTTTTCAAAGTTCTGTACTTTTACTTTTTAAATTGTTACTAGTTGACACTTTTGCTTTTAAAGACAGTATAAATTTGTTAGCTCTTTTTAGATGCTTTACCCTTGCTATAAAATTTAGGATCATTTTGTCCAACTATCCCTTGTCTCTCCCCCTACATGAAAAAATGAACAAGGTCCATAGAAAATCCAATTAAAATGACAATGATTAAGAATACAAATATTAAAATCTGTCAAGGATGTGGGGGAAATGGAACACTTACACTGTTGATGGGATTGTAAGCTAGTACAATCACTAAGAAAATCAGCATGAAACTTCCTCAAAAGATTAGGTATAGAACCACAATGTGAACCAGGTATACCACTCCCAGGCATCTTTTCAAAATAATTAAAGTTAGAATACTACAGTGATATTGCATACCCATGTTGGCAGCTGCACAATTCACAATACTCACAGTCTAGGTGTCTGTCAACAGATGAATGGATAAAGAAAATGGTATGTATATACAATGGAGTTTTATTCAGCCATAAAGAATAAAATTACATCATTTGCAGGAAAATGGATGGAACTGAAGAACACCAAAAACCGAGGTCCTCATGTTCTCATATATGGAAGCTACAGAAAAAATAAAAGGGGCCTAATGAAGATTAGGAGAGACCGGTAGAGTAGTGGAAGGGAATTGGGGGGAGGAAAAGGAGAGATAGGAAAAGAAACAGACCAAATAATGTTATAAATATCTGGATGTATCATTATGATTCTCACTATCATGTACAATTATAATGTACCAATAAAAAATTAAATCAAATTAGGATGACATTGAGTTTGTTGATTTGGGGAAATTTTATCTATTTTTTTTCATGGGGATTAAACTCAGGTATGCTTTACTATTGAGCTATACCTCCAGTCTGTTTTATTTTTTATTTTGAAATAGGGTCCTGCTAAATTGGACCGGTTGACCTTGAATCTGAGATCCTCTTGTCACAGCCTCCCAAGTACTGGGTTTACAGGCATACACCACTATGCCTAGCTTAATCGTTTTAAAAATTTATATTTCTTACTATCTTAAAAATTGTTGTTTGGTACATCATTATTATACATAACAGTGGGATTCATTGTTATACATTTGTACATGTACATGATGTAATTTGGTCACTTTCATTCCTCATCACCTCTCCTGTCCCTCCCCCAGCCCTCTTTTTCTAAATTAATCTTTTTAATATGTTATCTTCCTATTCATGAATATGAATATGGTATATCTTTGCATATGTATTTTTATGTCCTTCAGTAAAATGTTATATATTTTTCATATAGGTCTGTGTTTTTATTGTTAAATTTATTCCTCTTGGTTTTTATTTCAAATATTTGAAATAGCATTTTCTTTCTTTAGGTGATAATAGCTAAAACAGATTAAAACTACTGCCTTTTATTTATATTTATCTTATGTTATTTATATTTATCTTATGTTCCACATTTCCAAAATTTTTTCATTAATGCTACTAGATTTTTCTATGGACATGTTAGTTTCTATAGGCATTTAGTTATACCAACAAAAAGAGACATTTTTATCTTTTCTGTTCTAATATTTATGCCAGTTATTTGATTTCCTTACATTTATTAGAATTTCTGAAACAATGCTAGAAGCTAATTTTAATTGAAATAAGCATAGTGCTTCACCACTAAATATACAATGTTGTTCTCTGTTTTTAGTAAATAGTCTTGATTGTATTAATTCTAAACTGTTGAGGATTTTTATCAAGAATTGTTGTCAAATTTTATCAAATACATTTTATGGCACATACTGAAAATATTTTTCATTTTGTTGGTATAATAGGCTGTTAAAATTCTTATGTTGATATGTAGTTGTTGCTGATAAAATATCCTGCTTTCTTAAAATAAATATTTTTTGGTCACAGTGAATTAATTGTTTGATATATTATTAAATTCTATTTGCCAATATTTTACTAAGCATTTCTGTGCAGTACAAGAAGTCAAATTTAACAGGTATGAATAATGACATAAAAACAAAAATGAATAATAACATTAGAAAATTTCATTTAAAAAATTTTCAAGTACTGTTCATGAACTTGATTAAGCAGAGAATCAGTAAAAAACTAACAACCCTCAAACATATATACATTTTCAAAAATATAATCTTTGAACCCTTAGTAAAAGTGATGTCATCTCACTACAAATTTAAAACATATTTCTATTTCACGGACTACAGCTATTTTGTAAGGTAATGAAATAACATGAATAATTAAGTATTATAAAAGTTATCTATTTGGAAAATGAGCACACTCTCAGCCAAACCTTGAATCAATTGCCAAATCAAAATGATAAACTTTGTAAAGCAATGAAAAAGAAAACATTTTACATAAAAACCTGTGGTACAGAGAAAGACAGTTTTGTCTTGATGTAATTTCATTTTTTTAAAAAAAGAGAAATTACATATCACAAGGACTTCTTTAAAAAGTTGCATGATAGGAGAGGGAGGAAGATAGTGGTGGCCGTGGTCGCAGTGGCGACCATGGCAGCCAAATAGGACACGCATTCCTCGGAGAAGCGGGACAACTTAAGGAGACATTTCCAGCTGTAACTTCCTATCTAGAATACAGGAGAGAGAGTGGATAATGGCAGAATTAGAAGCAAGATGACAATGAGGTACCCGCCGTGCAATAAAAGTGATTTTTAGAAGAACATCCCAGAAGAGATTAGAGAAAAGACTGCTTCATCCGCATATGCTGGGTAACTCTTAACAATATGCCTTGTAAGAAAAATGATCCAGACATGGTGGAGGGAGCCCAGTTGTGCCGGGTGGCAAGCCCAGCCACACTGCCCGGGGAGCTAAGTGCGCCTGGCTGCTGTGCTTCTCTATGCTGTCCTGCGGTCCTTGATGTGCTCGGATAAGCAGATCCTGCTCTATGTGGTGAGGCTGTTGGCCTCTGCTCTTGGAGGGGATATAAAATTCATTTCTTCTGAGTGCTCGATCTCAAAACCTCTTCATAACACACATACTGTCTTCTTTTATTAAAAATATTGGAGAGAGGCCAAGATGGCGGCGGCGGCAGCCCGTATTCAGGAAATGCAGACAAATCCAATCCAGTCCACCTTGAACTTTTGGATAAAAATCTCCGTAAATGGGGGCTGCTCCTGCCACACATGCTTAGGAATTCTGGACATCGTACCATGTAAGGAAGATGTTCAGGAGGATGGCGATGGCAGCAGGGGTGGCAGTAGTGGCCAGTATTTGGGAGAGGCAGAGATCTAATCTAATCCACCTTGAACTTTTGAAGAAATTGCCCCAAAGGTAGACTGCTAACACTGCACATGTTCAGGAATTCTGGACAACATGCTGTGTGGGAAAAGTATGTGGGAGAGAATTGATATAGGGGTGGTGGTGGCTGCAGTGGTGGTGGTAGTGGTGGTGGCCAGTAATTGGGAGAGGCAGAGATCTGATCTAATCCACCCTGATCTTTTGAAGAAATCTCCCCAAAGGTAGACTGCTACTGCTGCCCATCCTTGGGAATTCTGGACAATATGCTGTGTGGGAAAGTTGTTTGAGAGAGAACCTAGACAGTGGCAGCTAGTAGTTCAGAGAGGCAGAGATCCAATCTAATCTACCTTGAACTTTGGAAGAAATCTCCCCAAAGGTAGGCTACTACTGCTGCTCATGCTCAGGAATTCTAGACAACATGCTGTGTGGGAAAAGTGTTTGGGAGAGAACTGAGATGGTGATAGTGGTGGCAGTGGTGGCCACCAGTAATTGGGAGAAGCAGAGATATGATTCAATCCACCTTGATCTTTTGAAGAAATCTCCCCAAAGGTAGACTGCTACCACTGTGCATGCTCAGGAATTCTGGACAACATGCTGTGTGGGAAAAGTGTTTGGAAGAGAACTGAGATGGTAGTGGCAGGGTAGCAGCAGCCAGTATTTGGGAGAGGCAGAGATCCAATCCAATCCACCTGGATCTTTTGAAGAAATCTCCCCAAAGGTAGAATGCTACCACTGTACATGCTTGGGAATTTGGGACAACATGCTCTGTGAAAAATGTGCTCGGAAGAGAACCAAGATGGCAGTGGCAGCAGTAGTGGCAGCAATGGCCAGTATTTGGGAGAGGCAGGGATTCAATCCAATCCAATCCAATCCACCTTAAACTTTTGAAGAAATCTCCCCAAATGTAGACTGCTACTCCCACACATGCTTGGGAATTCTGGAAAACATGCTGTGTGGGTAAGGTATTCATGAGAGAACCGAGATGGCGGTGGTGGTGGCAGTGGTGGTGGTGGTGACTAGTGTTTGGAGGGACAGACAGATCCAGTACAATCCACCTTGAACTTTTGAGGAAATCTCTGCAAAAGTGGATTGCTCCTGCCCCACATGCTTGGGAATTCTGGACAACATGCTAAGAGGTAAAAGTGTTTGGGGGCATATCAAAGAGAGCATGCATAGTCAGGTTGGGCTGCCATGCTGTGTGTTCTGAGAGACATCTGCCCTCATGGCCACCACACTCTGCTGCACAGTGTGGGAGGCCAGGGTACACGAGGAACAGCAGAGTCTGTTCTCTGTAGTGAAGTTGTAGACCTCTGCCTTCAGAGGGGAGACAAAATTCATTTTCACCAGGTATTCGGGCTCCCAGCTTTTGCAAAAGACATGTATTGATTTCTCATATTTAAAAAAATGGAAGAAAAAAGGGAACATCTGTAAATGACCTGCTCACAGTGACAGAGACCAGAGCCCACAGAAGAGCGAGGCCAGTGCCAGGGCCTCTGAGGCCAGGATAGGAGCCTGCTGGGAGGCAAGGCTGGTGCCAGGGCCAGCGAGGCTGGGATTGGAGCCTGCCTTAGGGCAAGGCCATTGCCTGGGCCTGTGAGGGCAGGATCAGAGCCTGACATGCAGCGAGACCGGTGCTGGGGCCAGTGAGGCCAGGATTGGAGCCTGACATGTGGCAAGGCTGGTGCTGGGGCCAATGAGGCCAGGATTGGAGCCTGCTGTGAGGCAAGACCGGTTCCTGTTATTTCTGTTTCCATTGTGAAATACTAATTTGATCTTATTAAGGTGTGTGTGTGTGTGTGTGTGTGTGTGTGTGTGTGTGTGTGTGATTAGTCCTTTTAAAGAATATTTTTATGAGCCATGAGGCATGGGAGAGGATTTTAGAACAAACCACTGAACTTGTTGAATGATGGCTGGAAGTGGGAGCCAGCCAGTTGAAGTGGATCATGTGTAGCGTGAATTAGGCTAAAAAGGCGCTCCTGAAGAGGGATTAAGAAAGAGCCAAAGGCTAGGTATAAAAACAAAGATAATGCAGCTCTGGAGATGTGGGGTTACACTACTTTCCCAGCCTTAAGCTTGGTGTGGAGCTGATTCTTTGTCTGCCAGCTCCTTCTGTGAGATCAGATTTTCATAAAAAAAGCTTGGTCTCCTTTGGAAATAAGTGCCCTTTTACACATTCAATTTACAGAAATAAGGGAAAAAGTATCCAGGTCTTGAGTGTTCAAAGAATTATCTTACTATTTGTCTTACTCTAAATCTTCCCTCATTTGAGAGAAAATATTGATGATCTCCTAACATCTATCACACAGTGTGATGGATTTAAAAGGGTTGACAATGAAAGTTTTATAATATTTAAATTAAGTGATTTATGAGCTCCAAAAAACACTATAATAATGCTTGCACAAATTTCTGATAGGTAAAACATTTTAAGTGATATTTTATTTTAAGTGGGTAATTTTGCAAGCTTGCTTACTATTATGATATGAACAAATTTATCACTTTTTCCCTAAAATAGTTTATTCTTTTTGGTATTGTTTAAGAAATTATTTTCTACTCTAGGGTAAAAAAGATAGTGCATATTATCTTCCAAACATTTTTATAGTTTTGAGATTTTTTTTACAGTTAGTTTAATACATTTGTAATTTATGTTTGTATTTTCAATGTAGTATAAAAGAGATATCAAGTTTCATTTCTTCTTTGACACTATTCATTGTAAAGCCCATTCTTCCTCCCATGGATTTGTATTTATATCAATTATATCCTACACTTCTCTTTGTGCATGGGTCCATTTACTAGACAATATTTTGTTCCATTGGCCTATTTTCTATCTCTGTGCAAATATCACACCATTCAAATGTATAGCCTTACTCTATACTTACACTTGGTATTTGGTAGCACAAGACTCTTCTTTTATTCTTTTTTTCCCCCAAAATTATCTTGTTTGTTTTATCTACAAACTATTGGTGTATCTTTTACTTTTTTTCCCTTGAAATTGAGATGATTCTCTAGCAAGCTGATTTAGGTTTAAATTTACTATGATCACATGTCACTCTTTAATCCATTTAAGCTTCCTTTCCTGTAAATAAGTGCCTAGTCCAACAGTCAGAGCTCAGCCTCTGAAAGTAAGATCCAAGGAGAAATTTCCAGAGACATTTCAAAGCCCAAGGATTTCCATTTCCCTCTGATGCTAGGAATCCCAGGTCTATAAGGGTTGCTGATTGGCTGGAGCTACTTGGGCTGGTAGCTTAGACGAGCTCTGACTGACTGGAAGTTGGATGCCATGGAAGTGGTCAGGGTGTCTCTGCATTTGAGATACCACCTTCCTCTGCCAAGTAGGTGGGAGTCCCAAGTCAGAATTATGGGGCCAGTATAGCTTGTCTCCTTGTTAACAAGCCAAGTGGCTTGTTTGTCATTTTTTCTCCTTTCTTTTCTTTCTTTCTCTCTTGTGTGTGTGGGGTATGTATGTGTGTGTATAGCACAGGTACTGAGTATTGAACCCAGGGCCATTTTACCAGCCTTATTTTAGAAACAGGATCTTAATAAACTGACAAGGCTGGTCTCCAATCTGCAATCCTTTTTGTCTTAGGCCTCCAAATGCTGGGATTACAGCCATGAGCTACCACACCCAACTTTCCATTTTTATTTTTTAAAATGTATACTTTAACTGGTGCATAGAATACATAACACTGCACACATTAATGGGGTAACATGTGATGTTTTTATACATGTATACATTGTATACTGTTTAAATTAAGTTTAACATATCTATCTCCTCATATTTTATTATTTCTTTCTGGCAAAAGTTATTAAAGTACTTTTTTTCTAGCTATTTGAAATATACAGTACATTATTGTTATCTATGATCACCCTACTGTACTGTAGGACACCAGAACTCCTTGCTTCTCCTTAACTGTGACTTAGTACCCATTGGTTAATGTGTCTCCATCCCTGCCTCCCTCTCACTCTCCCCAGCTTCACCATTCCACTCTCAACTTTTATGAGATTATCTCTTTGAGACTCTACATATGACTGGTGTCTTGCAGTATGTGTCTTTCTGTACTTATTTCATTTAGCATAATGATCTCTAGTTCTATTCCTGTTGCTGAAAATAATAGGATCTCATTTCTTTTATAACTAAATAGTATTTCATTGTGAATATGTATCATATTTTCTTCATTCATCAGTTGGTGGGCAGTAAGGTTGCTTACATTTCTTAGCTATTGTGAACAGCACTTCAGTGAACATGGGAAAGCAGATGTCTCTTTAACACACTTAGTTTCTTTGGCTATATACCCGGTAGTAGAATTCATAGATCATATGATAGCTCTATTTTTAATTTTTGAAACACCTCCATACTGTCTTCCAAATGGCTGTACTAATTTATATTCTGACCATCAGTGTGCAGGGGTTCCCTTTTCTCCACATTCTCACCAGCACTTATCTTTAATCTTTTTGATAATAGCCAATTTTACTAGATTGAGGTGATATTGTGGTTTCAATTCATATATTTCTGCTTATTTGAGATATTGAGCCTTTTCATTTACTTTTTGGCCATTTGTTTATCTTGTTTAAGTCTATTGCCTATTTAGTTCTTTTGTTCATTTTAAGATCATAAAATGTCTTATGTGTCTTCTTTAGGTCTATTGTCTCTTAGGTCTATGTTCATTTTAAAATCAAGTTGTAGCCAGGTGTGATGCACATGCCTGAAATCTCAGTACTGGAGAGGCTGAGAGAGGAGGATCGCAGGATAAGGGCCAGCCTTGGCAACTTAGCAAGACCCTGTTTCAAAATAAAAAAAAAGGCTGAGGTGGTGGTGCAGCTTGAAGGTAGAATGACCCTGAGTCTAATCCTTCATATCAAAGGAAAAAAATTGAGTTTTTGGAGTTTCATATATATATTTTATATATTCTGAATATCTCCCCCTTTCAGAATCATCTCTTTCATGTTTCTTTTTAAATCAGATAAGTGAAATCATCATATCTTCATTTATGACTCTAAAAACCAATGCCTAAATGTCTAAAAACTCTAAAAACCCTAGTGTCCCTCCTATGTATACGACATTCCTAAACATTTGACTTCCCTCAGCCACTTTAGTCCACCTCCCTCCTCCCCCTTTCTCAGTTTATTCTATCCAGGCTGTCTGGTTCAGTTAAGCTCCACCTCTCTGTGTCAACATTTCTTGTATATTCTTATTTTTCTCCAATTTGAAATCTTTTATCATCTCTTTTCCTCTTTGTTCATTCAATAAAAAAAAGAATGTTTTCCTAGAATCAAGGCCCAAGGATTAGATGTGCATAAATGGAGAACAAATTCATCTCCCTTTAAGATTCTGGGCTAATGGATGCACATGGTTCATGGTTAACAGGTAAACGAAGAGACATATTAATAATAACAAATTATGATAACTAATGTGAGGGAAAAGAACTGGGGGCTCTGAGTGAATTTATAATCCAAACTAGAGCACTCTTTTTTTGTGTGTGGTACTGGAGGTGGAAACCAGGGGCTTTTCTACCTTTGGCTTATACTCCCAGCCCTATTTTATATTTTACTTGGAAACAGGGTCTCACTAAGTTGCTGAGAGCCTCACTAAGTAGCTGAGGCTGGCTTCAAACCTGTGAGATCCTCCTGTCTTAGCCTCCCAAGCCCTGGGATCACAAGCATGTGCTTCCATGCCCAGCTTGAGCACTCTTGAAATGAAATAAGATGTTATTAATTATTTTGGAATAACCAGGTGAAAATCAGTACTTCAGGCAAATTGGGGTGTATGGTTGCTTGGCATATGGGGAACTCCTCTTATTTGACTTAGATGGAAGGGGGATGTGAAAGATGAGAGGATTCAGCCATGCAAGGAGCGATGGAAAGGACAATTCAGGTCAAGAGACAAGAACTAGAGGCAAGAATATTTTGTACGCTTTAAGAATGGAAAGAAAGTGTCTGGGGCAAAAGAATTAAGGTACAAAGTAGAATCGGGTGATGTTGAAGCCAGATTACTCAGGGCCATATAGGTTGGATTATGCTCAGATTTTTTTTCTTGAACGAAGGATAACATTCATAATCCATTAAATAAATATTAGATTCTAAAGTTGCCTGCATAATATGATTACATTAGTGTATATATTTGTGTATATGTTAACATATGCAGAACAAATGACTTGGGCAGATATATAGTAAAATAAGATTACTCAGGCTTTGAAGAATTTTGCTTATCTGTATTTTCTAAATTTTGTTCATGGAATGTGGATTAAATTTGTGATAATTCTAAGGCAGATAAGAGCAAAACAAAAAAGGGTATTTTGATTGCTTTACAGGAAATACATGAGATAAATCCTGGATCTCTCCTTTTGCCAGCTCTTCTGGGATGCCTCTGGACTACAGTTTTAATTCCTCTCTTTCATAAGGCTCAATTTTTTTCATGGCTCATGCTCATGACTAGATTTTCCCTGTCACAAAAATCATAAAATAATCCTTTAATCTACTTTGCTTATATATTTTTTCTTCCTTTGCTTTCTCTCCTCCCATTGATTCCTTCTCAATAGTTTTCATTCTTCCATTCCCTCTTTATTCTAAGACCATCATGACCTTCTAGTTGCCAAATTTGATCACTATTTCTTAATTCTCATTTTGCTGTAATATCTTAAATTACCAAATATAATTTTTGAATGAATTTTATAACAGATTTTTTTCAATATATGTCGAGAAAATAGTATGAACAAGCCCACATGCATTATGTTGGAGAAATAGAAACAATCTGGCAACAAAAGACTCTTCTGTACTGTTTTAGTCAGCTTCTTTGTCACTGTGACCAAATTACCTGATGAGAAAAACTTAGAGGAGGAAAGGTTTATTCAGGTCTTGGTTTCAGTAATTTATTCCATAATTAGATAGCTTCAAGCATGGAGAAAGAGAGAGAGAGAAGAGAGAGAGAGAGAGAGAGAGAGAGAGAGAGAGAGAGAGAGAGAGAGAGAGAGAGGAAGAGAGAGGTGTCAGGGACAGATATAGTCCTCACAGCCATACTCCCTCAGTGACCCACTTCCTCCAGCCACCCCCTACATTTCTGTGTTACCACCCAGTAAGTTCATCAAATTATTAATCACTCAAGAGATTTATCCACAGATGGAATTAGAGCTCTGATTCATTTATTTCACCTCTGAACATTTTTTGCTTTGCCAATACATGTACTTTTCCAGGGGACATTCTATATCTACACCATAATATGTACCAATACAGCAGAAAAGGAGCATATAGCCTATTATTGGATTAGGTACTCCAAATTTACATGTATGAAAGGTAGCACAAGAGTGACTATAAAGTCTGGAAAGAATTTTATACAAACTTATTTAGTAAAGTAAATGAGAAGACTACCTCACATGGCATGTTGAAGAAGAGATATGGAGAGTATGAGGTAAGATTTTTAAGGCAGGAATGTTAGGACTTGACCATTTGGATTTAGGAGTGAGAGATGACTCCTAGATTTTTGGGCTGGGAACTGGTGGATAAAATTTTATGTCAAAAGAAAAAGTGAAGAATAATTATGTCTAGAAAGAAAATCCAAGAGTTCCAGTCTAAGTTTGAAAACCCTTCAGACATCCATGTAGAGACATTTAATCAATGACAATTGAATGGATGAGTCTGGAGTACAGAGTACAGGTTTGAGCTACAGATAAAAACTAGAGAGTGGTCATCACATGGGTGGTATCAATGCCATAGGAATTATGAATAATTTAGGAAGAAGAGAGATAGAAATGATGGACTAAAAGATAACCTAAAAATTCTCTTAGAAGTATGAGAGAAGAAAAGATGATACCAATGAGACTAAAAATGAATGGTTAACAAAGAAAAGAGGTTTTTTTTTTTTTTTTTTTTTTTTTTTTTTAGGGGAGGGACAGTAGTAGAGTAGCATAGCAGAGCTAACTTAGGAAGCATTTTCAAGATAAAAAGAATTTCCAAAATCAGAACAGTTTTAATTAAGTGATAAGACTAGAAGCCAAACTGAAATGTGGGTGAAGAGTAAATAAGGAGAAAAGCAGCGTTTACGAATCCTGCTAACACTCTCTCTATTGCCACAAAATCAGTGCTTTTCATAGCCAGAAAACACTATCAGCAGAGAAATAAAAAATGTAAACACAAGGGACAGAGAAAAAGAAGACTAGAAGAACAACCAGAGACCAGAAAAGAAACCAGCCCACATTGCGGCAGCGGAGCCACACCGGGGCCATCTTCCCTCACAGCATTCAGTATAATTCAGCAGTTCTTACAGCAAAAGAATGTCTAAAACTCCCAGTAGCCAAGCTCTTCACACCTTCCAGGGACTCAGAATGGAGCTCAAAACCAGAAAAGAAATACGCCAGCCTCACGGCTGAGGGTGTGGCAGCAGCGCTATATCGCCAGCAGTAGTGGTGAGTTCACCACACTCGCGACAGCTCCAGATCAGTGCACACAATAACCATAAGTGAAATTTTGGCCCCTACAGGAGAAATCCCAGCACTACACCCCTAGGGACTTGCTCAGTTTTGATAATCTCCCTGGGTCTGAGATTATGCAATATAACCCAGTGAAGAAGTAGTGGTGGCAGAGATACCACACCCTAGTCTCAGCTCCTAGTGGAAAAATGCCCAGCTCCCCCCCCCCATGATCTCGTGCAATGTCAATGAACTCCCTGAGTCTGAGACTTTACAATACAACCCAGCAAAGTAGTAGTGGCAGCAGAGATTACCACAAACTTGAGATCCAGAGCACCCTAAGTGAAGTTGTAGTGACCTGGGGAAGAACCCAGAGAAGGCACAAAGTTCTGAAATCATGGGAAAGAGGAACAACAATAGAGAAATGAACACCCACAACCCCATAATATCAGAACCTGATAACACAGAAATTCAGAGATCTCCAGAAAATCAAATCAGGAATATAACTGTATAAATAATACAGGACTTACAAAAAGAATTTAGAAAGAGTCTAAAAGAAATAAAGGATTCAATAATTGAAGTAAAGGCATCAATTCAAACTATAAACAATCAATTAGACCAATGGAGAATAGAATCTCACTCCTAGAAGATGATCACTCCAAAAACGAATGTATAATTTATAACTCCGGGAAAAAAATGAGACAGCAGGAATCTGACATTGAAGAAATATGGGCCCATTTTAAGAGAGCCAACCTAAGAATAATCAGAATAGAGGAGGGAAAAGAAGGTGAAACCAAAGGGATCAATAATCTCTTCAAAGAAATAATAGCAGAAAAATTTCCAAACATAGAGCAAGAGGTTGATACACAGGTCCAGGAAACTTATAGAACTCCCTTTAGACAGGATCAGAAAAGAGGATCCCCATGCCACATAATTGTCAAAATGACTAATGTAGAAGCCAAGCAGAGAATATTAAAGGCAACAAAAACACAAGGCCAAGTGACATTCCGAGAAAAAACAATTAGAATCATTAACTCCAGACTTCCCAAAACAAGTCATAAAAGCCAGAAGGGCCTAGAGTAACATATTCCAAACTCTGAAAGAAAACAACTTTCAGCCAAAAATTTTCTACCCAGCAAAACTATGTACCAAATTAGATGGGGAAATAAGAAGCTTCCATGACAAACAGAAACTGAAGGAATTTATGACTTCAAAACCAGCACTAGAGAAAATACTCAAGGAGATTAACTGCAAAGAAGAAATAGGTAATACACGCCAGAAAGAAACAAGATATTCCCTCCAGCAGACAACCAAGCAAAGAAGAATAAACAGTATCTCAAACAGAAATAAAATCTTAACATGTTAGGAATTAAAAATTATCTCTTTATAATCACACTGAATGTAAACGGTCTCAACTCCCCAATAAAAAGACATAAAGTGGCAAAATGGATTAAAAACCAGAATCCATCCATATGCTGCTTACAAGAAACACACCTTACAAGTAAAGGTAGGAACAAACTCAAGGTAAAGGGCTGGAGCAAGGTAATCCATGCTAATGGTACTCGAAGACAAGCAGGAGTAGCAACTATGATATCAGACAAGTTAGACTTCAAAACCAAACTTACTAGAAGAGACAAAGAAGGTCATATTTTACTGGTAAAAGGAATAATCCAGCAAGAGGAAATAGCAATAATTAACATCTATGCCCCAAACATACGTGTAGCTAACTTTCATAAATCAAACTCTTTGTGACATGAGGTCACACATAAATCCAAACACAATAATACTGGGAGACTTCAACACACCTCTCACAACACTAGATCAAACTTCCAGACAAAGGGTCAGTAAAGATGCCTCAGAACTAAAGAACACCATTAACCAAATGGACCTGTTGGACACATATAGAATATTTCACCCAACTACAGCGGACTTTACATTTTTCTCAGCTGCTCACGGAACCTTCTCCAAAATAGATCACATCCTGGGACACAAAATGAGCACTAGCAAATTTTAAAAATGTTACATACTTCCCTGTGTCATTTCAGACCATAATGGAATGAAACTAGAAATCAACTATAAGAAGACCAAGAGAAACAACATGAACATGTGGAGACTGAACACCACACTTCTGAATGAATAATGGGTCATAGAAGATGTAAGAGGTGAAATCAAGAAATTTCTAGAAACAAATGAAAAGAACGATACAACATATCAAAACCTCTGGGACACTTTGAAGGCAGTATTAATTGGAAAATTTATAGCACTGAGTGCTCACATAAGAAAAACAGAAAATCTTCAAACAAATAACCTAACAACACATCTCAAAGCCCTTGAAAAGCAGGAACAATTGAACCCCAAAGCCAGTAGAAGATGGGAAATTATTAAAATTAGAGCAGAAATTAACAAAATAGAGAATAAAAAAATACAGAAAATCAACAAAACCAGGGAGTCAATCGAGGCTGCTTTAGGCCATAGGGGGTGCCAGGTTGGGCGTTCTCCTCCGGGGTGTTGTGACTATGGTGTGATATCTCTGTCACTGCCACTCCCCCACTGGGTTGGACCGAAAAAATCTCCGACCCAGGGAGACTATCTGCACAAGTCCCTGGGAGTGCAGAACTGGGATTTCTCCTCTAGGGGCCGCAATTTGACTCATGGTTGTTGAGTGCGCTTATGTAGCTGTAGTGGACTCGGAGAATTTGCTGCTGCTGCTGCTGCTGCTGGCAATATGACTCCATTGTCACACCCTCGGCTGTGAGGCTGGTGTATTTCTTCTCTGGTTTTGAGCTCCTCTCTGAGTCCCTGCAGGGTGTTCTGAGCCCGGTCCCTGGGAGCTTTAGACGCTCCCTGCGCTGAATAAAGTGCCGAATACCACCTGGCTGTTCCACAGCTGCTCACCTCAGCCTGCTGTCTGCCCCTCCTCTTTGGAGCCTGGTGGCTTGTTGAGTGTGATGATCTGTAGCCATCCGGTGAACTCGCTGTGCCACCGGCAATAAGGCACTGCTGCCGCATCCTTGGCTGTTAGGCTGGAGTATTTCTTCTCTGGTTTTGAGCTCTGCTCTGAGTCCCTGCAAGGTGTGCTCAGCTCACTGTCCACCCCTCCTCTCTGGGGCCTGGTGGGTTGTTGAATGCATTGGTTTGGAGCCGTCCTGTGAACTAGCCACTGCCCCCGGCAGTAAGGTGCTGTTGCTGCATCTTCGGCCGTGAGGCCAGCATATCTCCTCTCTGCTTCTGAGCTCTGTTCTGAGTCCCCCTCCTCTCTGGAGCCCAGCGCTGTGAGGGAGGATGGCGCCCGCGCGGCTCTGCGCCACTGTTCCAGCTGCAGCACTGCAGGCTGGTTTCTTTCTGGTGTCTCATTTTTCCAGCCCTCTTTTTCTCTGTCCCTTGTATTTACAGTTTTTGTTTCTCTGATGATGGTGTTTTCTGGCTATGAAAGGTGCTGATTTTGTGGTGGTAGAGATTGATTGTTAGTGGGACTCGTAAGCGCCACTTTTCTCTGTTGCCATCTTCCTGGAAGTCTTTTTTTAATCTTAAAGGATGTATCATTTCACTGCAGAAGTGTAACTGGCAGATAGCCCTCCACTGCCAGACCGTTACAGAGGTTGGCTCTTCTTCAATCAACCTCAAACACCCTTTCCGGGGCAGCTCCAAACCAATGATTGACAGACCAATGTGGGCCACTCTAAATTATCACTTCACCCTCAGAACTCTCCACATGGTCAGTTCAGGCATTTCATTGAGACTGTATCAAATCTTGGACAGTCTCTTGCTTCCTTCCTTTCCCTTCCACAGGTGCTAAATGCAAGAACATTCTTCAGTAAATCTTTCTGTGATAATTTCTGTCTCAGAGTTGGCCTCTTGTAAAGCTGAACCGGCAACAGATGGTACCAGAGTGGCCCAAGAATGCAAGCTCAGAGATGGGAGTTTGAAGCTATATTATTCACTCTCAAACTTCAAATTGTTGGTACATGGAGCAAAAATAGCTCTTGGCATAAATAACAAGCAGTGTAATTGTAAGACCTTTCCTTAATGATGAATTAGGATGGTGTAACAGTGGAAAAAATATAGTAGTTCATACATTGTGCCAGCACTTAAAAATTATGGAAAAATAATAACTGTAAGGACAATGGACCTGGATGATCATTTCTTGTTTTTTCATACTCACTTAGCTTTTATTACAGTGCATTGTTGTAACTGTTCCATTTTAATATTAGTTATTATCATCTATTTTTTCTGTACCTAATTTATAAATTAAACTAATATTTATTATAAGTATGTGTAGACAAAAAACATAGTGTCTATAGACTTCAATAATAATTAGATGACCATTTCTAACTGCAATTGATGCTCTGGAAAAAGGTAACAAGAACTTGAGAACATTTAATTGGCATTTAAAAGCTAAGTATGAAAGCCAAAGGGTCTCCCTGGTAGCATATAAAGCAATACCCAACTCCTACAGTGGAAGGGAAGATAAAGCCCAACAATTATTCATGAAAGTAGAGGAGATCTAAAGTGACTTATACAACAAGCCAAAGCAGATGTGATATGGACACAGAACCGTGGAAGCAGGGTAGTAGTATATAGTTTTTTGGACTCCAATATCATGAGTTGGAGGGGCAAGTACAGGAGCCCAAGACATGACCCTCGGAGAGTTTTTGGAATGCTTAAGAGAATTGGGAACTAGGTGCTGAATATATGGGCTGCCAACAAGATCACTAATGAATCTGTACTATCAAAAGAAATCAAGAGTCAGAAGGCTGAGGGAAAGCCCCCCTTCCCTAGAAGTAATAACCTCTGGCCTAGCTTCTGGACATGATCCAGTTTAGGGATTCAGAATCCATTGAAAATTAACTTTAAAGAAGTCAAAAAAGGTTTATTCATGTTCTGTAATGATATTATAAAATCACTAGTTGAAGAACATGCCTTTCACTCAGATCAGAGCAGAAAAGCCATATTCTTTATTTTTCTTCAAAAGAGCAGTCAGCACAGTCCAAATCACTCTCCCCCCTCCCCTTTGAGCAACCCTAAAAGAACATTTCTTTAGAAAACTGTTTCTGAGGTGCAGTCTGGAGGTTTATTTTAGATGTGACCACCTGTGTGAAGTGCAAGGGTTATTTTTAAAAAGAGTTCTTTCATTTGTCTTTGTGGGAGAGAGGTTGCTTCAATCAAAATGACATCACGTTTGTGGGGCACCTGTGAAACTGTGCAGAAGTTGGCTCAAGTACAAAAGACTTTGTTTTCCTTTCTCTTTCCTATGGTTGTTAACTTGATTTCTTCTTTCCATAAATTCTTTAATTGGTTTAATAAAATATACAACAAACTGTGAGTGCCCTTTTCTATTAGTTCCATTGTGCACATTTACATAGTGAAATTCTACTCACCAAAACATTACATTTTGTGCAAAGGAGAAAATTTAAAAGTTTCAGAGCAGCTAGAAAATGCTTAAAAGAAGAGAAGCATTAAAGCAGTAAAGAATTCTTTGATAATATTTCTCACATTCACATTAGTTGCTCTTACATAAAATCTCCCCTGGCATTCTGCAGGCAATGAAGAAGGAAAAATTACTCTTTTATTATTTCTGTAGCATGTGAAGTTTTACTACTGGGGGTGTTAAGCTAAAGTTTTAAAATACAGAAATAAGAGAAGAGATTTAATTTTAACTATTGCTGTACCCTAAGGCTATCAGACAGCTGGGGATTGCCCCGAGTTGATGCAATTTCCAGGAAAGACTTAATTTTTTCTTTTGCAAGAGAACTTCATGCAATGAATTGAAATAAGGCAGGAGTTCAGAATTTCAGATGACTTTTGTGGGTAGATATATCACTGGCCTTTCAAATGACTTCAGGTCAAGTCTCAGTTATTGTTAAGACATAAAATTCATTTCTTGCTAGCATGCTGTCCCTTCCTTTCTTTGCCCCTACTCCTCTCTCTTTATCCAGCTTTTACCTCCTTTAGTATCTTTCCACCATTTCAGTGTGATTTTTTTCATATTTGATGTAAATGCTAAGACATTTCTATCACACAAGACCATTTCCTGCAGGTCTCTTGGTTTCTAAAATGTGACTACATCATCCTCTAAGTCTTGGTAGAGTGGACGAGACATCAAGATGATGAAATTGGAGGAGAACAATGAAGACAGGGGAGGGGGCAGACAGCAAAAGCCAAGAAAATGGAAGAGGACATAGAGAAGAAAAAATGAGAGAAAAGAAGAGCAATCAAGGGCAAGGAAAGAGGAATGGTGTATATGTATTCTGCTTGGAGAACAACTGTGAATGAGAGCATAAGTCTTGCCTTTCATAAGGTTTAATCTTCTGCAGTTGTCTTCTACTTCATGTCCTGAGCCTAAGTCTGATTTTTCTTTTCTTTTTTTTAATAAAAAAATTTATTGGTGCATTGTGCTTATACATCTTAATGGGGTACAAGATGGTGGAGACATTCATGCACACATCACCCAATTAGCACTTAACCAATTTCCACCCCATTCCTTCCCCCCTCCCTCCTTCTCACGTTTGGCTTAGTGATTGACTTTGATGTTTCTTAATGTATATCATGTGCATTAGAGATTTTCCCTCTTCCTTCCTCCTATCCCCTCAGTTAGGTCATATTATTTGCTCATCTATAGTATCTCCTTCTTCTTCAAGAGTTCCTCCTATGACCCATTTTCTCCCTAGCTTCCTCATATTAGGGAGAGCATCCAATTTCTTATTTTTTGTGACTGACTAATCTCATTTATCATAATGTTCTCCAGTTCCATACTTTTCCCTGCAAATGGTGTATGATTTTTCTATAATAGCAGACTTCTTTGAGATTTAAAATAGACCCCTCTATTAATTATATGGTTAAAGATAGGATGATATGGAGAAGAGATATATCAAACAGAAATAAGACTATATTCTGATTATGTAGACCTAAAGCTTATACAATTTGGGGATTCATCTTTAAGAAAAATAATTCAAAAATAGGAGTACAAATACTTATTTACAATAAAAATAATTAAAGTGTTTATTTTTAAAAAATGGACAAGTATGCCAGGTGTGTACAAGGGTAATACAAGTATTACCCTTGTAATCCCAATACTTGGGATGCTGAGACAGGAGGATTGCAGGGTCAAGACCAGCCTCAGCAGCTTGTGAGGCACTCCATAACTGAGTGAGACCCTGTTTAAAAATAAAGAATAAAAAGCCAGGTGTGGTGGTGCATGCTCGTAATCCCAGCGTTTGGAAGGCTGAGACAGGAAGATTGTGGTTTTTGGACAACCTCAGCTACTTAGAGAGGCTCTTTGCAACTCAGTGAGACCCTGTTTCAAAATAAAAAAAAATGTAAAATAGGGCTGGGATTGTATCTTGGAGGTAGAATGCCCTGGGTTCCATCCCAGTACTGCCCCCCCAAAGAAAATAATAAAGCCAGACGTGGTAGCTCATGCTTGTAATCCCAGTATTTGGGAGGCTGAGACAGTAGGATTGCAGTTCATGGGCAGCCTCAGCTACTTGGTGAGGCCCTTTCAACTCAGTGAATATAAAACAAACAAAAAATTGACAAGTACCACAAACATCACAAAATTTCTGAAAAATAACATTTATATTAATTAATTGCCTGACATACCTCTATAAGATTTCTTAATCTATGTTTTGATTGCATACCACTTTATTATATTTTAATATAACAAAATTTTGTAGGGAGAGAATTCACAGATATCTCAGACTCTAGTATGGTTAACAGAAATTTGTTATTATTATTTATGGTTCAAAAATAGCTTCTTTCTGCTTTTCCAGTTGTCATTGGTAATGGCATGTAAACATTTTAAAGTTAGAATAGAGTTTATATACAGTGAGATACAGATAGTGTCTGTACTGTTATATGAGTGTTGAGAAATGCATAAGCTATCATATCCCATATCCATATCAAGATGTAGAACATTTCCAACACTCCAGAAAAATCCCTTGTGCTTTTTTGAATCCCTGTTTCCCACCTCTACAAAGGCAATCATAAGTTTATTTTCTTTTATGATAGATTATTTTTATGATTTAGAATTTCTTATAAATGAAATCATACAATTTATATTCATTTGATTCTGGATTCTTTTACAAAATAAAACATTTTTGAGGTTTATCCATATTATTTTATGTATCCCGAATTTATTGCCTTTTACTGTTGAGTCATATTCCATAGTATAGCTGTATCATCCTTTGTTTCTTTGATGGATATTGTATTAATTCTAATTTTTGGTGTTGCTATAGTTATTATGTGTCTGCCCAACAGTTATCTAAAATGACATTTATTTGGCTCATAAATCTGCAGCTGGGGCAGGGTTCTGTGGGGATGGTTCATCTTCTCTTTGCTCAGCATCAGCTGAAGTGGGTTGAAGTCTGTGGCCTGGAGTCTTCTGAAGGTTCATCACTGAAATCTGATTGTTGATGCTTTAAGTCACCTGAGACCTAAGCTGGACTTGTTGACAAGACAACATAGACCACCTCTTCATATGGCTTTGGTTCCTTACAATATAGGTGGCTGGCTTCTGAGTGCTATTGTATAAAAAAAGAAAACTCAGGCATTAGCCATTCTTCCTTCTTTGACCTATCCTTAGAAGTCACAAAGAAGTACCTCAAGCACTTCCAGAGCATTATATTTGTCAAAATAGTCACAAGGCTCTGCCCAGGGTCAAAGAGAGGAGAAATAGACTCTACTTCTTAATAGGAGTGGCAACATTTGAGCCAGCAGGTGGGGCCAGAATTTTTTTCTGTGACTATGTATGGGGTACATAATGGAACCCAGCCATAATGAGCAAAAAATGCCATAAATATTCTTGTGAAAGTCTCTGGAAAAAGGAATCTTGGTCCTATTTTTCTTAATATAATCACTTGCTAATTTTATGTGTCAACTTGACTGCACCACAGATTCTGGGATTGAACTTCATTTCTAGGTTATCTGTGAGGTTGCTTCTAGAAAATATTATCATTTGAATCAGTGGTCTCAATGAAAAAGGTTGCCCTCCTCTGTGTGTGTCGGACCATTCAGTTCATGAAGGACCTGAATAGAACAAAAGACAGAAGAAGGAGTCACTCCTTTTTTTCCTACTTGCCATGATTTGACTGTGTCCAGAAAATCCATATGTTGGAAACAACTAAATTTACATGCCAATGGTATTTGGTGGTGGTGCTTTTGCGAGTTAATTAGGACCAAATGAGGTGATGAGACGGGGCCCACATGAAGAGAGACTTAAGTTAGCAAGCTTGCTGTCTCGCCATGTGGCTCCCTCCACCATGCTATGGTGTAGCAAGACGGCCTCACCTGAGGTTGAGCAGATGCTGGTACTCCATCATTTTAGACTTCCGACTTCCATATCAAAGAGCCAAATAATAACATGTATTCTTTACAAATTACTCAATCTTTTGCATTTTATTGTAATAGTAGAAACTGGAATAAGACACTGCTTGAGCTAGGACATCTTATCTCAACTTCTTCAGACTTGAAACTGAGATTTATATTATCAGTTTCCTAGTCACAGGCCTTTGAACTCAGACTTAATTACATCACCAACTTCCCTGGGTCTCCAGGTTGGTCTCCAGGTTGTAGGCAGCAAATCTTGGACTTCTCAGCTTCCATAATTACTTGATAGATAGATTAGATAGATTGATTGATACATTCACCCATAGATAGATGATAGATTGATTCTTCCTTTTTGCTGTGCTTCTCCGAAGAACCCTGACTATGTAGTAACTGATTTCATTCTCTGCAAATGCCCATCTCCTATTGCTAGTGCCCTGAATTTATGTCATAAGGCTCCAATCCCTCACAATTAGCAACCATCCTGCTTGGCATCTCTTCACCTTGCTCAGGCTCTTATTTTCTGTGCCTGGCACCCTCCTACACAGATGACCTTCCATATCCCTTGCACTCTGACACCCCTATTGGATTATTGCTACTTAGAGTATGAGATTTCACAATGAACTGCACTCTGTGGAGACAATGTTCTTAACTGATTATCATTAATATATTTTTATGAATTACAGAATGCATGTGACCACATAGACAAGTTTCTAGACCTTCTCAGAGCCCTGGAAGGAGCAATGTAGTTGAAATGTGGATCTATATTTAGTGTTATTATTACTCCTTACTCTTAGAGAGAAAACAGAAGTGATCCTTACCTTCTGCTTCTCACAGTACTTCTATGGCTCTGCTACTTAATGTCTTGCTATCTTTGACAGAAAACAAATAGTTCTGTTTCTAAAGGTTTTCCATTTTGCTATTCAAATATTCAACTTAATTTTGAGTCATACTATTAACTAAGCCAGGATTTGCTTAGTATAGTGATGTCTAGGACCATGGAAATCACAGAGAAATAGATGGACTGAACTTTGAATCTCCTGTAGTTTTGCTGTAGTCAAGGGTAATATTAACAAAAACTTCTAAGAAAATAAGTCAACAGTCTGTAGGGAACATATTACTATATTCTTATAACTTAGTATCCTGACAGTATCCTAAAACAGGTGTTTAACTGAATAACATGTAATAAAAAAATCTGTTTTAAAAAATGAAGGTATAGGGAGAGTTAGAGGAACTAACACAGGATATTTAGTTACTGGAGTCTAGTTCCAGGTGCAGTCAACACCAACGTCAAGTCTTCAGGGACACAGGGAGAAAATAGTGTGACCAGAGCCCTGTGGTTGCACTGTGGATGGGGGCTTTCTCAAGGGACTATAGTTTAAATGTGGTGCAGCCCTTGTGAGAATCATAGCAGTGAAGTAGACAGTGGGGAAAAAATATCTTGTCATGCATTTCTCTATCTACTGTTATTCCAGCACTCAGAAGGCAAGGAAGCATGGTGATTGGTTCTGGTGGTCAGTCCTCCAGGACATATAATGGTACAAATAACATGGAACACAACTGTTGGGAGTGGGAGAGAATTACCAACACAGCATATTTCCTTGTTATATTTTTTAATTGCGTGTATTAGTTTCCAATTGCTGCTATAACAAATGACCACAAACTTAGTGCTGTATAGCAATATAAATTTATTATCTTATGGTTCTTAAGGTCAGAGGTCTGAAGTGAGTCTCACATGGGTAAAATCATAGTAGAGTTTTATTCCTTCCAGAGAATATAAGGGAAAATTTTTTCCAAGCGTTTTCTGTCTTCTAAAGGCTGTCTGTGTTCCTCAGTTCATGGCTTAGTTCCTCCATCTTCAAAGCTGGCAATATCAGGCCAAGTTTCCACATTGTCATATCTCTGGTTCTGTTCCTTACTCTTTTCTCTACGTATACAGATCCCTAGGATTGCATGTGCTCCCCATGGGTAATCAGGATACTTACTTTGCCTCAAAATCACTGGATGAGCAACTTTAATTCTATCTACAACCTCAAATTCCTTTGTGCTCTGCAATCTAATATATTCACAGGTTCTGGGGATCTGGCTGTGAATATATTTGGGAGGGGTGCATTATTCTGCCAACCATACACTGTTAATTTAAATAAATTGTTTAGGAATATTATGACTATGCTTTTGCCTCATGGTGCAACAAATAAAATAATACTCACCCAATCATTAAGTGTTCTTCTCTCCTGGTGCTTTTTATTGAATGAAGCATGAACAAACATGTCAATAGTGAGATGAGGAAAGCCATGGGTCTGTAAGGATTCCTTATGAATACAGTTTTTAATTTGAGGATTTATTGACTGTTCCCCAGTTGGAACTCTTTGTGGTGTTTCAGGATGTCTCCAGTTCTGGCCTTAGGAAAAGATAACATTGTAAGACAGTTTTCTTCAACAGGTGTTCAGACAAGTCAGTCTCCAAGGGGAGATAAACCTATATAGTGAGTCATGCATCTCTTTACAGGGTCAGGGAAGAAAATCTTCCCCAACCACTTTACATTAGTGTTTGTGCTTTTAGGGTTTCACAACTTCTTTACAAGTAATAGATTCATTTGAGGCTTTAAAAATGCCCATTTTGTCCTAAAGAAAAGTAGACAGTCTAGGGGTGGCCTTTCTGTATTTTTGTAAGCAATCTCCACCAGACCATCCATTGTTCAGTAGAGCAACTGACTGCTTCAGATTAAAGTTCAACTGACTGCTACATGTGCGCTTTCACACTGTGTATATTGAAGTGTTCCAAACTTTATGACAGGCATCATAAAATTCAGCAGTGAAACTTTTAAAGCCCACTAAAGAAAATTGCAGAGTGGACTTTTTGTTGATCAAGAGAAAAGAACTGTGGCAAGTAAAGCTGAATTTTTCTGGCTAGTGTAGGTTTACTATACTATAAATATAACATTCATTAAATGAAAGCTGATTAGCATTCACCAAACTTTAGTATTAGTCATAACTTTTTTTCCTGGGTCTGCCTTCAATGTAGGAATTATCCCAAGACTTTAATTATAGTAATGTTGAGAATTTTAAAGGAACTCTATAATGAGTATCCTTGGAATAAATTGAGATTTTAGACAAAAGAGGAAGTCAAATATAAGACTAATGAGTACATCACATGTAATTATTTTAGTGCATGTGACACATGAAAAAATGTTAATATCATGGGCTCCAGGACCCTAGGACCTAAGAATCTCACATCTGCCACTTACTGGTTGAACATACTAGGGAATTGTGCTCAAGTTATCCATGTCTCATTTCCTGCTATGAAAGTATGGTTTTAACAAGGTACTTCTACCACAGAGGATTGCTGCGAGAATTAATACATTGATATATGCATGTAACACCTATGCATGCAACAACAAATTTGCATATAAGATGAGCTAATCTGTATTCTCTGAGATAAAGAGATGAGGCCAAGAGTGTTCTGGGAAAATACTCTCTTCATAGAAACCAGAGAAGTGGAGAAAAGATGTTCCTCATGACAATTAATCTTCCCTAGTGGATGCCACTTAATGTCCCCCAACTGAAAGTGACAGAAAATCAATTTTAGTATATAGATTAAATAAAATTTTATACTTGTATGGAAAGAATCAGTGTAGCAAACTCAGGCATAAATGTGCAAGTATTTAAAAAATAAAAATATGTCCTTCTACTTCTCTCTCATTCATGTTTGTCTTTGCTCATATTTATTATCTCCTACTGCAGACAAATGTTATCCATTCTGCTGAGAAGAAGGCCACTGCAGACCTTCTAACACCAAAGTCAACTCCTTTTCTTATTTTTTCAAAATAAAAAACTCCAAAGAGGTAGATGCTATTATTGGCTAACTTGTTACCTCTACACCTCTGAACCAATTTCTTGGCCAGGGGAATGGTCAGGCAGATTCAACTCTGTGACATCCCCTGTGGTCAGAGGAAAGGGTTTTGTAATTGGCAGCACCACAAGAATTGTAATTGGATGCAAGATTCTTCAACTTTCTTCCTGGCTTCCTGGGAGATTCTCAGGTCTAAGGAGAGGCTCTCCCCAAGTGTCCCTGATGAAACTGGTCAAACCTTGGTCACTCAATTCTTGGTCATCACACAAGAATAAGAGGTAGGGCAGATCCAGAGGACTCTGAAGTGTAAGTGACTTGCTGATATCTAGGGCTACTCTTCCTCCCTATCTGCTTGCATAGACCTGGTTCTGTGTTAAACGAAGGAAGAAATGAATGAATAATATCTTTGACATTAGTGTTGATATTTTAAGCTATTTGTTATGTATCTTACTAGGCTTTTAAATATGTTTTAAAATCTCATTTTTCTGAATTTTTAGTAAATAGCCATAATCACAGCTTTTGGGGGAATTGTGAAAATAAAGAACAAATTGTTTCTAGTATGACTTGCAGCAACCAATTAATAATTAGGAGCATCATTGAGTTCCTGGAAATCTCCTAAATCTAGGGAGCAATTTGGCCAGATAAAGAGCCCAGAGAGGCCAATTTCGTTCAGAAATAATGGAAAGAATACCGCAGTGAAAACACTGGCAAGTAAGTGTAGACTATTAAAACAGCTTTTCAGACTAGGAGAACTGAGAGACTTATAAAATAAAATGTGTTTGTTCTTTTTCATGAACTTTTTGGACTTGTTCATATTGGAGTTCTACCAGCTTCACCATACACTCCTAGCTCAATGGTACAGTTTTGTAATAGGAGGTAAATAATGTTAAATCCTCTACTTGGTAATCAATAGGCTATAATACTTCACTTAAATCCTTCCTTATAAATACAAATTAAGGAGACTTCCGGGAAGATGGCGACCAAGAAAAGCGGGGCTTAAGAGCCCCACTAACAACAAATCTCCATTACCACAAAATCAGCGCCTTTCAAAGCCAGAAAACAACATCACCAGAGAAACAAAAAAAATCACCAGGCTCCAGAGAGAAAGCGGACTGAGAACAGAGCCACAGAGGAGATCCTCACGCCCGAGGACGCGGCTTCAGGCCCGAGGACGCGGCAGCAGTGCCATACTGCCGGCGGCACCGGCGAATTCACGGGACGGCCACAGCAAGCCGAGGGGAGCCTCTGCGGAACAGCCAGGTGGGATTTCTCGGCGCACAGGGCATCTAAAGCTCCCAGTGGCTGAGCTCAGCACACGCTGCAGGGATTCAGAGTGGAAATCAAAACCAAGAAAAAAAAACGCCAGCCCCATAGCCGAGGGCGTAGCAGCGGCGCCATATTGCCACCGGCGGCAACAGCACCGAATTCACCGAATTCAGTACAGCTACATCTGAGTACGCAAGAACAGTGAGTCAAATTGTGGGCCACAGCGGAGAAATCCCAGTACTGTACTCACTGGGACTTGACCCAGTGGGAGAGGGGTGGTGGCAGTGATATCACACCATAGGAGAACGTGCAACCTGGCACCCCCATAGTCTAAAGCAGCCTCTATTGACTCTCTGGGTCGGAGTCTCTGTGATACAACCCAGTAAAGGAGTAGTGGGGTCTGAGATACTACTGACTCGAGATCCAGAGCACCTTAAGTGAAGTCATAGTGACCCAAGGGAAGAACCCAGAGAAGGCACAAACTTCCGAAATCATGAGAAAGAGGAATAATACTGGAGCAATGAATGCTCACAACCCCACAACATCAGAACCCGATAAAACAGAAATTCAGAGATTTCTAGAAGATCAAATCAGGAAAATAACTGTAGAAATAATAGAGGTGCTTCGAAAAGAACTCAGAGAGAGCCAAAAAGAGATAAAGGATGCAATTAATGAAGTAAAAGCCTCAATTCAAAGCACAAACAACCGATTAGAACACATGGAGAACAGAATCTCGCTCTTAGAAGATGATCATTCCAAAAATGAAAGCATAGTTTCTAATCTAGGAAAAAATATCCGACAGCAGGAATCTGACACTGAAGAAATATGGGCCCATTTTAAGAGAGCTAACCTAAGAATAATTGGAAAAGGGGAGGGAAAAGAAGGTGAAACCAAAGGGATCAACAATCTCTTTAAGGAAGTAATAGCAGAAAATTTTCCAAACATAGAGCAAGAGGTCGATACACAGATCCAGGAAACTTATAGAACCCCCTTTAGACAGGATTGGAGAAGAGGCTCCCCAGCCCAAAAAATTGTCAAAATGACCAGTGTGGAAGCCAAGCTGAGAATCTTAAAGGCAACAAAAACAAAGGGCCAAGTGACATTCAGAGGCAAACCAATTAGAATCACTCCAGACTTCCCAAACCAAGTTATGAGAGCCAGAAGGGCTTGGAGTAACATATTCCCAATTTTGAAAGAAAACAACTTCCAGCCAAAAATTTCCTACCCAGCAAAACTTTCTATCAAATTAGATGGAGAAATAAGAAGCTTCCATGACAAACAGAAACTGAAGAAATTTATGTCTTCAAAACCAGCACTAGAGAAAATATTCAAAGAGATTAACTACAAAGAAGAAATAGGTAACACACATCAGAACTAGAGAAACAAGATTTTCCATCCAACAGACAACTAAGATTGGTTATCTGTGGAGATTCATTATTTATGTTAGTCTTTTACCTATCTGTAAAGGGTATTGTTTGCCTTTATTGTTGTTAATTTTTAGGATTTCTAGTTGGAATATTAATATACCTTCAGATATAGCATTTGGAAATATTTTATCCCATTCTATTAGTAACTGTTAACTCTGTTTACATTGTCTTTGGATATACAATATGGTTTTTATTTTTTAGGGAGTTTGTATACTCCTCTGTTGCCTGTGCCATTGAAATCATAACCAAGAAATCACTGCCAATTTTAATGTTGTGAGGTTTTATGACCCAGATTTTCTCCTAAAAGTTTATAGTCTTAAGATTTATATTTAGGTCTTTTATCTATTTTGAGTTAATATTTGTATATGGGATTAGGTAAGGGTCCAATTTTATTCTTTTCCATGTAATTGTTATTTTCCAACAATATTTAGTTAAAAGATTATTATTCCCACCACCAAATGTTTTTGGAAACCTTGTCAAAAATAACTTGAAAATATAGGGAAAAATTTAGCTCTAGGCTTTTATTTAACTCCAATGGTTTATATATCTGCCTTTAGAATAGTACTACACTGTTTCAATTATTGTAGCTTTATATGGTTTGAAATCAGAAAATATACATCTTCTAGCTTTGTTCTTTTTCAAGATCGTTGTGGGTACCTAGAGTCCATATTCCATATTAGGATAGATTTTTTTTCTGAAAAATAAATATATAAATATATGATAGTTTCACCTAAAAAATACAAAAAATAGATTCTCTGGTAAGAAAGAAAGCAAAAAGAAATATTGAAATGTTATCTTTAAGTCATCAAAAGCTTGGTATCAGACAAATGAAACTGTTATGTGAGATTATCATTTTTAATTTTTGATAAATTGCTATAATACTAGATGTCAATCACTAAGCCAAGCATGGGAGGGAGGGATAGGGAGAGAATGGGGTGGGGATTAGGTGGGGGCTGACTGGGCAATGTGTGCATGTATGTCTACAAAAGTATGTATCCCACTATGATGTATGAATACAGTGCACCAATTAAAAATAAAAAAATAAAAAATAAAAAAAATTAAAAAATTTAAAAAAAATTAAAAAAAAAATAAATACAAATTAAAGTTTTTTCACCCTCTGAGGAAGATATAAGAACAGAGCCTGTAATTTAAAAAGATGGGATAGGTATAACCTTTTCTGTGCCTGTGGTTCTGGGGATGGAACTCAGGGGCCTTCTACTTCCAGGTTATAGCCCCGACCTATTTTATACTTTATTTGGAAACAGGGTCTCACTAAGTTTCTGAGAGGCTGGCTCTGAACTGGTGCAATCCTCCTGTCTCAGCCTCCCATGTACTGGGATTACAAGCATGTGCTACCAATCTGGCCATAACAAAATTCTAGGGAGTGGGATTCAGGGGAAGGAGAGTAAAATAACAACAGTGGAATGTTTGGTCACTGCTACAGATGACTATACATTCTTGGGACCCTTTTGAAACATGTCAGGGAATCCACCAGCTACTGGCCAAGGCTGGCCCTAGGGGTATAATTTCTCTCACTTCTACTTCTGCGTACATTAATATCAAGTGGGTTTTCTTGGGTCATCTACTCTGAGATTTTGTTCATGTTCAAGGAGAGGCTCTGTCCAAGTGTCCCTGATGAAGGTGGTCAAAGCCTGTACTGTCCTTGGTCACCATATTAAGAAATAAGAGGTAGGGCAGATCCAGAGGTCTCTGAAGTACATGTGACTTGCTGATGTCTATGGCTTCCCTCCTTCTCCTTTCTCTCTTTCTTTCCTTCTTTCTTGTCTCTAGAGCTTGAACCCAGGCATATTCTACCCCTGAATTATAAACCCAGTCTTTTTTTATTCTATATTTTGAGGCAAGTTCTTACTAGGTTGCTGAAGATCTTTATAAGTTGTTAAGACTGGCCTCAAACCTGCTATTCTCCTGTCTCAGCCTCACAATAATGGGATTAAAGGCATATAGCACCATGACTGGCTATTGTAAACACTTTTACTGATTTTATTTGAAGTCAACAAGTTGTCTCCTGACTTCTAACAACCACTTTAACTCTCTCCTCTACAACTGGTGTGTTTGCTAGGAATTGGCATCTTGGGGAAGGGCTATTCATAGTTCTGATTCTCAGATCTTCTTTGTAGGCCATTTGCTGAGATTCCAAGAATCTACTGATGGATTTAGGTATTTGGTCAAATATTATTCTGGATGTTTCTCTGAGGGTGCGTTTGGATGAGACATTTCAGTTGGTGGATTCTGAGTGATCCTCCTCCAATTAGTTGCAGGCCTCAAAAGAATAAAAAGGTCTGACCTCTCACACTAGGTCCAAACAGGGACTCTTCCAGAAGATTGCCTTTGGACTTCATGTGCAGCATCCAGCCTTTCTAGTTCTGTAGCCAACTATCTTAGGATTCAAATTTCAGCCTTTGCTTGTCTCCAGTTTACAGCCTCCCCCATTAGATTTTTAACTTGCCAAGTCTCTACAATTGTGTGCCAATTTCTTAATCTCTATCTATTTATCTATCTGTGTGTATCTGTGTGTGTGTGTGTGTGTGTGTGTGTGTGTGTGTACATGTGTGTCTAGTCCTATTTGTTCTATTTCTCTGGGAACCTGGGTTAATATAGTAGCCATTACAGTTTTGGAGTAAAAAGAAAGATATTTATTTATTTATTTATTTATTTATTTATTTATTTTTAGGGCCTGTTGGATGGAGGTGTCAAAGTGCCTGGATAGTACATTGCCTGGAGGTCATTATTAATACCTGATAATTAATGATGAAAATAATGCCACTAGGTTAATCTGTCAATTGCTAACCAGTTTAACTTCCAGATCCTTTAAATCCATTAAGTCACATGTTTTTAATTCTGCAAATATTTCAATGAAACTGAAACAGGCTCATTAAAATAGGTTGAAAATTATAACCTGGAGCTTGCATGTCTTTATTATTATTAAGAATGAAAGTACAGTGGGTCATGGTGGCACATGCTTTTAATTCTAGTACTTCAGGGGCTAAGACAGGAGGATCACAGGTTCAAGCCCAATATCAGCAACTTAGTAAGACTCTGTTTCAAAATAAAAAATATAAAAAGAGGTTAAGGATATAGCTTAGAGGTAGAATGTTGCTGGGTTAATTCTCAGTAATAATAATTTTGAAAAGAATTAAAATACAGATTCTCCTATAAATAGGACACTCAGACAATATAGTATCTCTTATATAAATAAACTATCATATAAATAGGCTATTCAGCAATTATGTTTTCTAGGATGCTGGGACCAAATGAGAATTAACATTTGAATGCTTCTCCAACACCTTCCAGTGACTGTATACAGTCTTCAATATTTTGAAAGATTCACAGCTTCACTCAGAGAATGATTTGCTCTATTTGCACGGCACTCTGGCGGTTGTGAACCTAAGCACTTAAAAAGTGTACACTCAAGAAGAACTGTGGTGTGATGGGGTGAGAGAGAAGCTGATGTTGACCAGGGGTGATGCAGGTGGAGGTGAATAGAGTGAGCTAGTTTATCAATGGTTGGTTCCTCAGTGTTATGACTACTTTTGCTTCCCTTTAGGGGAAATTGCAGCCTGTAATCACAGGGCCTCAGATAGGGAGAATAACAAGGATCTCTTTTATATCAAGCCCATTACAGAACCTTCAATCTGAGTCTATTTATCTACAGCTCCTGAAGACTGGCATAAACCCAGTTGAAAATCTTATGCCTCACAGATTGCTGACCTCTGCTTCAACTGTCAGCTTTCTAGAGATTATATGTTATTTCTTTTGCTTCTATTCTGCATTAATTTGCAATGGCTTAATTGTTTTTCAGATTTTAAAGCATGTCAAAAATGGATGGGTCCTGTTGCTTTTGGAACAGTTTACCAAATTCTGCTCTTTTATCTGGGATTTCCAGAGATTCCTTCAGCTGAGGGTCTGTTTACTTGGTAATGTTTGTTGAGCAAGTTGATAGAGTTGATGAACTCAAGCTGCCACTTCAGACAGTCTTCGATTTTCTTTGTTTGGTTGGATACAAGGTGACTTTCATCTAGAGCACACGCAATTTTCAGGAGTTTTAAAGCCTGCAATTTCAGCAAAATGGTCATTTCAGCAAATAGATTTGTGAGCCAGAGCTAATATAGCCTGTGACAAGATCATAGGAAAACCTATGCTGGTTGTTCTATGTTAGAGTCAGATTCAACTCTCTGAGAAGCAGTCATCTTTATCCAAAGGTCTGTTTGAACAAAATTAGTTGGTATTTGGCTTTACATATGGAATAGTGATTAAGAGTTGTGGTTTTAGAATCAGATGGTTGGGTTTGAACAATTTGGGCCTTTTGGGATCCTAAGCTATTCTTGTTATTGCTCATGTCCTCGTCCCCATACCTGTAAACTGGAAACTTTAATAGCACCTGACTTATTAAGTTGCTGCTAGGATTCCAAAAGATAATGTGCATGATGGGATTATAGCAGATGTTCCCAAATGTTCTCAGTCCATGGGATCCTCAATACCTGTAATTTTTCATGATTCTCTTAGGCTAAAAGAAACATTCAAGAGTTCCATTTATTAAGTAGTTTAGGTCCATGTAACTGAATACATATTTATAGTTGAACAACTTAGTGGCTGCTTTAAAAGATAATACATATACACTAAAAAAAGTATATTTTCATTTTTAGCCATAATTTCTCACCAATATGAAGTATGTACCTGTTGGGCACTGTTAAAAATTTTCAAACTTTGAAGTCCAATTGAATGTTGCCTCCCTTGTTTCCTGTTTTACGTTGATTTTCCAGTGTCATTTGTTCTTCATCGCCATATTGTGGAACATGCAGCTTCACCAAGATTGAATGTTATTAAAAATAATGTAGAATGATCTAATGTTAAAACTCTGAACTACCTCCAGTTCATGTGTTATTAGATAGATGTAAAGTATCATGATTTTCCTTAGACCGTAAAATAACACCAGAGCTCCTCTAAATTCCCTCTGGTCCTCTGAGGCAGGACACCATTTGTCTATACAATGTAAATGTTAGTTTTCATTGTAAGTACTATTATCATCTCTGTTTTACACATTGGTACTTCTATCCTCTCTCTCTCTCTCTCTCTCTCTCTCTCTCTCTCTCCTTTTCTTTTTTAACTGAGGAGCAAATCTAGGAGCATTTTACCTTCAAGCTACATGCCTAACAATTTTTATTGAAACAGTCTTGTTAAGTTTTTAAGATTCTCACTAAGTTCCAGAGGCTGACCTGGACCTATAATCCTCCTGTCTCAGTTTCCTAAGTACTGAGTGGTGATACCATGTCCAGATTATACATTTCTATTTCTAATAGAAAATTGAGACTTTATAGATAATAAATCCCTTGCCTATGTGCATATGGCTAGAAAGCAGTGATGTTGAAATTTGTCTTTATTCCAGTCCAATGCTTTGAAAAAGAATTTCCCTGATTAGAGAGGTAAGTGGTACTTGATCCAGATGAAAAGCTAGAGTCTCAGGGCACTGATATAGCCTTTTTAGTAAGTCTTATGATTTATGGACTATATGACCCATTTCAAAATTATCAATTATTTTTACACATAGCTTTCTAATTTTGCCATCATGTAAATTAACTATAAATCAATAGAAAGATTACATTGTGATGTTTAGTTATGACCAGCTTACTTAAGTACCTAAGAAAAGTCTTGTTTCTAGTCTTGTACTTTTCTTTCATGCCAAAAAAATTACCAAGTTCAGTGAAGGTATTATGATATGTGCATATTCAACTTCCCTTGCCTACTTGCCTCAATAAGTAACAGTTAACTATCTTATTATTCTATTTTTATAGCATCTCTAAACCACATAGTTATACTGGAGAAATTGTTACAGGACTACAGATTTTGGATTGGAAAGAGAGAGATGGGAATATACAAAGCCCATGCCCTTTGTGCAGTACCATGGAATGGATACCCCCAGGTAGATAGGACTCTGCAGAAAGGTCTGGGAACTCGTGCTCAGGGCAGAACAACAGAGCAAGGGCCTGGACGAAGGGAAAGGACAGGGAAGAAGGAGGGAAAGAGGTAGGCTTTCTTGTTAATAATTAGCTTGGTCCAGCTCCACAGAAGCTGTTTAAAGGGGAGGAAGGAAAAGGCAAAGACCTCTGACTAATTTCCCGTGCCAGGTGTTTTGCTAAGCATTTCACATATTTAACCTTTTGTATTCTACAAAATAATACTGCATGACATATAGTATATCTCACACTGATTTGGTCTGCTCAGCAAATATTTTTGAAAGACTGTGTTGAACAACAGGGATAAAGTAAGTTTGTAAAGAAAGATGAAGCAACATATTCACATCATAGGGGCTATTTTCCCTTGGGTGTGAATGCAGCCATGTGCTTCTGGTAGGGTTGAACTTGAATCATCATTTCATTGTTAATTGTTAGGAATCCAGAGAAACAGAATAAATATAATAGATAGATGATTGAAGAGTGGGTATTTATAGGGGTAATTGACTGGCATGATTGTGAATATGGAGGGGTCCTAGGACAGGCTACCTGCATGCTGGAGACCTTGAGATTGCTATAGTGTGGCTTAGTCTAAGACTCAGGAACAAGGTAGCCAATTGTGTAATTCTCATTCCCATGCTAAAAGCCTGAGGGCCCAGACGGTTGCTATTGTCAAGTCATATAGCCCCAAGGCAGAGAGCTTAGAACTCCAATGTTCAAGGCAGGAGGAAGAGCGATTTGGGGTTGCAGGAGAGAGAGGCATTTCTGTTCACCTTTTCTGTTTTTTTGTAGTTCAGAGTATAATGGGAGAGAGAGATAAGCAAAGAAACAACTAGGAGAGAGTATAGATCACATTATAGAGTCTAGTCATGTCCCCTAGGAGGAGAAAGGTCGATAGTGTCAACTGCTGTAGAACTGCCAAATAAAATCTATATGAGGTAGTGGCCATTCGATTTTGCCGTTCAGGCTGAGAATCCCTTATATAAAATGCTTCGGACCAGAAGTATGTAAGATTTCTGATTTTTAAAAAAAAATTGGGATATTTTCAGATGCATAACTTGGGCTTAGGACCAAAGTCTAAATAAGAAATTTATGTCTCACATATACCTTATACATATAGCTTGATATTATGATGATGATGATGATGATGATGATGATGATGATAATGATGATGATGATGGTACTGGGGTTCCTGGAAACCTTTCTACCTCTGGGCTATACTCCCAGAGACCTATTTTTTTTTCTTTTTGTTTGTTTGTTTGTTTTTTGGAGGTACTGGGGTTCCTGGAAGCCCTTCTACCTCTGGGCTACACTCCTAGACCTATTTTTACATTTTTATTTGGAAACAGGGTCTCCTAAGCCAGCACACGAGGCTGGCTTCGAACCTGCGCGATCCTCCTGTCTCTGCCTCCCAAGCGCGGGGATTACAAGCGTGCGCCACCACGCCCGGCTTATTTTTTATAATTTTATTTGAAAACAGGGTCTCTTAAGCCAGCGAGGCTGGCTTCGAACCTAGGTGATCCTCCTGTCTCTGCCTCTCAAGTGCGGGGATTACAAGTGTGCGCCACCACTCCCGGTTTGATATTAATTTTATATAATATTTTTAGTGCAGCTGTATTTTGTCTGTGACCTATTAATTGAGGTCAGATGTGGAATTTTCCACTGTGGTGTCATGTAGAATTCAAAAAGTTTTGAATTTCAGAGCATTTGGATTTCATATTTTCAGATTAGAATACTCAACCTATATTTCTTTCACATTGATTTGATCTGCTTAGTCAATATTCTTGAATGACTATGTATTGAAAAACAGGCACAAAGCAAATGTGTAAAGAAAGAAGTAACAAAACATTCACTGCCATCAGGGGCTAATTTCCCTAAGATGTAGCTGCAACCTCTTCCAGTAAGGTTGAACTTAAATTGTCATTATATTGCTAAGTTTTAGTTACTGACCAAGAGCCTAGCATATTCCTAGGTATTGTGGTGACCTATGTATGTATGTGTGGTGACACACACACACACACATACATACAATCAGTGTACCTGGAAGTATACTGATTGTATGTATGTGTGTGTGTGTGTGTGTGTGTAGTACTGGAGATGGAATCTAGGGTGTTTCTATCCCCGGGGTACACTCCCAGACCTATTTTATATTTAATTGGAAATAGGGTCTCACTAAGTTGCCAAGAGCCTCACTAAGTAGCTGAGGCTGGCCTTGAATCTGCGCAATACTCCTGTCTCAGCCTCCCAAGCGCTGGGTTTACAAGTGTGTGCCACCACGCCTGGCTGGAAGCACGCTGATATTTTGAAAAGGAGTGAAACAAAATAAATGATGAAATATAAAAGGTGAAATGATTTTGTGGGTAAAATTTTCTACAGTGTCATGTAAATCAATGTTTGGATAATAAAATTGTGAGTCTAATTTAAAAAATAACTACTAAATTCTTTCAAATTAAGCACAACCATAACTACTGTAATCTTATTTTACTCACCTCTAAAAATGACTCTTTTACTTAAAAATTTGAGTGTTTTCTTCAATGAAAAGTGCTATCAAATAATATGACAATTGGAAATATAGCATAATTATCTTGTTAGAAGCATTTTAGCCGCAGAAAAGAGTCCCAATAAGTTCTTCCCTGATTCTCTTCCATTCTGTTATGGTTTTGCTCCTCATGTTGATTTATACATATATTTTTGCCTCTGAATCTTGGTTCCCATTGTACTTTCTGATAGGTCAGGTCCCTCCTTTCCCCCATGGGACCCCACAGCAGGGACCAGAGGTGGAACCCCGGAAGCCAGAAGCAGAGATGTTGCGAGACTCCAGGTGTCATGAGACTCCAGACATCGCTAAGACAGACGCCAAGTGCCGTGAGACTCCAGATGCCATGAGAGAATTGGCATTCCCATGTTGTTACCTCCACCCCAAGACCCCTACTATAAATATCCATACTTCCTCTCTGACCTTGTGACTCTGTCAACTGGCTGTGACTCTTGATTAAAGAGGCCTTTAGTAACTTGGCTGGTGTTTGCCTCCTTCACACCCCTCAACTCAATTTCAACGTTATACTTTCTTTGCTGCTGCTTTTTGCTAAACTAAATCTTATCCTTTCTCTGCAGGTTTCAACCAGCCAGAAACCTCACTTCTTCCCAAAATTTTGCTTTAGCTTTGCCTGTTGAATTTGGCTCTTCTCCTTTACTGCTCACTTACCCCATCCCAGGTTACTAAGGGATCAGTTCCAGGGTTTCAAGCATGCTAGGCAAATGTTCTACCCTTGAATATCCCAGCCCTCATCTTCTGCTTTTTGATACCTTCTAAACTATTACCCTACACTAGTAATTTTTTTGTGTGTGTGGTACTGGAGATGGAACCCAGGGGCATTCTACCTCTGAGCTACACCCCTGGCCCTATTTCCCCCCCCCCCTTATTTTGAAGCAGGGTCTCACTAAGTTGCAAAGGGCCTCACTAAGTAGTAGCTGAGGCTGTCCACGAACCAAAATCCTCCTGTCTCGGCCTCCCAAATGATGAGATTACAAGCACATGCCACCATGCAAGGCTTTTTTTTTTTTTTTTTTTTTTTTTTTTTTTACCATCTAATCTTCCTGGTAATATTTTAAGAGCCTTGTCATCTTCTTTGTCTCCCATAGTACCTAGTGCTATGGCTGTTAAAATCTCAAGCGTAATTTTGAAAGAATATTTGACTAGCAAAGGACAGTAAATGTGCCTGATGACTGGTGCCATTGAGAGTGACAGGATACTTCTTCACGATGTTGAAATTTATAATCAGGATGTTAGAGTGAAAAGGGGCATGGTGTTTGTTAAGACCTGCTGGTAAGTGCTCAGCGTGATCATGAAGTAATCGGGGATTTGAGGCGTGTCCTTTATGTGGACTGGGTTGGGTAGGAGCAGTTTTAGGGACTAAGGATGTTAGGAGCTGAGGCTGTCACAGTCACTGACCACTGTTCTCACACTCGCTCCTTGCCTTCTTTGTGAATTATAGGGAAACCGGCCTGTGTAAATGGCACATCTCAAGCTTCCAGCTGAATTCAGCCAAGGAGAGGCTGATAAAAAAAATTGGAAGTTTGAATAATTGGAAGATAGTTTTTGTTTGCTTTGCCTTGGTTTCTATTTCCAATAATGGTTCTATCTATTCCATGACTTCATATACAGCTAGCAAGATTGCTCTGGGCTCAGGCAATCTCCTGTAATCCTGTGTCTTGATAATCCAGAGAGAGAGGGGTGGAGGGAGAGAGGCTGAGAAACTAGTCCCCTAAATAGGCCTATTTCATCTATAATGATAAAGAAGTCCCTTTATCATGATAAAGCTCTAACCTTTATTTAGAAAGTCATTTTAAAATGACTGATCCAAATGTATATGGTAGTACATACCTGTAATCTCAGAACTTGGGAGGCTGAAACAGGAGAATCACAGGTTCAAGGCCAGTGTTGCTCTAATTTAGGAAGACCCTATTTTAAAATAAAAAATAAAAGGGCTAAGGGTGTAACTTAATGGTAGAATGTCCCTGGGTTAAATTTCCAGTAACACACACAAACAGTAAAATAAAGTGGCCAATCCACTTTTTGTTCCTCAGTTCTGCTTTTTTCAGCTTTTTCCTGTCTTAAAAACACCCAAAGCCCACATGGCAGAGTGGAGGTCTCTGAATCTCTTCCGGTGAAGACTTGCTGGATTCACGCCTCATTCTGTATTTAAATAAACTCTGTTGACTTTGTCTAATTTGTGTTTTTCAGAACTCAGGATTGAACCCAGGGTCCTTCTACCTCTGAGCTATACACCCAGCCCTATTTGTTATTCTTTATTTTGAAACAAGGTCCCACTAAGTTGCAGAGGCCTCACTAAGTAGCTGAGGCTGCCCAGGAACCTGTGATCCTCCTAACTCAGCCTCCCAAGTACTGGGATTACAGGTATGGATCACCACGCTCAGCTTTTTGTCTAATTTTTTTTAAAGTCATCTTCTAAAGTATTTCATTACTGAGTGAGTAAACGTCTCCTACTAATTTCCTTTGTTTGGAATACATAGGGACAATCACAAAAATAAAGGCAGCAGGTAAAGAAAAGAGGTATTGGAGAAGAGATTTAAAAAAAAAGGCACAGGAAAATAAATGTTCTTTCCATGAAGGAAACACAAGAACACATTACAGAAAACATCATGTGCAAAGACGCTGAAAACAAATGTGAGACTTCACTAGAATTACCGGCAGAAAAAAGATTTTATCATTGAAGTAACTTGAGAATCGATTTCTCTGACTGAGCTCAGTGGAGCCAGAAAGGAGACAAAAGAGAGCTCGTGATGTGATGGAGAGGAGCTGGGAAAATTGATTTTGGCACTTTGGCCCATGGAAGGAAATGAACCATACATAAGTACATAAGGAGCAAGAAGAAAGTCAGCTGCTGCTCGGATGGATCTTGATTTTAATTTGGTGCCACGGACAGGTCTTTGACATCATGGGACAATATCTACCTATCCCGGATTAGCAATGCAGTCGACTCAATAATAATGAACAGTGACTGCGGATGTAATGGAATTTCTAGATTTGAATCCACTTGCCTTATTTAAATCACCAGCAGATACATTTCTTGCCTAAAAATTAGAAAATGGTCTGAGTGTGTAATTTCCCTGCTGTGCCCAATCTGAGTGTCTGTACCTTTTTTTGTCCTCCAAATGAAAATATGAGTTCATATTACTTGAACTGGAAAGAGGAGAGTATCTCAAGGGCTCTAGGAGGAAAGAGAAAAATATCCTCATCCAATAGAGAAAAAAAAATCCTAATTTATCTCTTTCTCAAATTTAGTCCAAGATTATAGAACGTAAATGCAAATTCCAAACCAGAAGGATATGTGCAGGGCCCTTTTGAAGATCTGGCTGTGGAGCTGTAGCTGGGAATGGGCTGATGTACAATGAGTGGGAAGCAGGCTCCTTCACAGCCTTGGTGCTTTCAAGCTCTTGTTTTCTGCCTTTCCTGGAGTTGGATAAGGAAGTTTGCTGGTGAGATTAGGATTAGGCTCTGGCTTTTGTGATGTAAATAGAATGCTAATGTTCTGCCCAAATCAGCCTACCTGTTACTTGGTGACTTTTCTGCAGTATTCCCCAAAGGAAACCAGAAGCCTGCACATTTCCACACTGGGCTGGAATGAGACTATTTGCCCAGATTTTTGGAGAAATTGATCACTGTCCTGTAAACCAAGCTGTTCTGGTTTTGTGCATGTGGATTAACTAGAAGCTTCTCATATATCAAATCTTAGGTATTTTACTCTTATTTCTTATTGGTTTTTTAAAAAGCTATATTCAAATCCATTCAAATGCTTCACAAACTTTTCTTTTACCTTTTCTCTAAAACTGACTTTTTATAGGGAAAATTGATACAGACAGAGTTTTTCTATATATCTTACATACAGCTTCTTTTCTAGTTAAATGTCAACCTATAATGTGATTTCAAATGCCAAAACAAAGCCCAAGACCTTAGTAATAGTGAAAATCACTTAAATCTTGGACACATCCGGACATAAATTCCTTAAATCGCAAAGCCCTTAAGTTGTTTTCCAGAATCCACTCAAGGATAATTTGAAAATGGCTCTTTAGGAGTGGACATGAGAGAAGCCAACAAGCTCATGTGGTCAATGACCTTTGATGTTATAAACTTAAAATCCTGGGACCCAGAAAATAATTCTCATCAAAAGAAATATGTAGCTGGGCATGGTGGCGCATGCTTGTAATCCCTGTGCTTGGAAGGTGGAGACAGGAGGATCACACAGGTTTGAAGCCAGCTGCGCTGGCTTAAGAGACCCTTTTTCCAAATAAAAAGTATAAAAATAGATCTGGGAGTGTAGCCCGGAGGTCCAGGAACCCCAGTACCACGAAAAAAAGAAAAGAAAAAAAGAAATATGTAAACTGGGTGTGGTGGCACAAACCTGTAATCCCAGCGCTTGGGAGGCTGAGACAGGAGGATCACACAGGTTAGAACCCAGCTTCAGCTACTTAGTGAGGCTCTCAGCAACTTAGTGAGACCCTGTTTCCAAATTAAAAAAAAAAAAAAAAAAAAAAAAATATATATATATATATATATATATATATATATATATATATATATATATATAAAATAGGTTCGGGAGTATAGCTCAGAGGTAGAAAGCCTGTGTGTTCCACCCCCAGTACCACCAAAAAAAAAAAAAAAAAAAGAAAGAAAAGAAATATGTAACCTGTGAAGAGGCATTATATCCACTGACACTTGAGCAAAAAAAAAACCAAAAACCCAAACACCTCCTCTCACCACCCAACATACATGCAGTGTCTCCTCCTACTTTCTGCAAACTCCCCAGCTACCAGCTGATGGGAGATAGAGATCTGAGCTCCCAGCTCCTGGCCTCCCTCTCCATTGACCATGCAATAAATCCTTTTCTCTTTGCAAACATCTGGTGCCAAGGTATTGGCTTCAGCATACTTCTGACAGCAAGCCTGTGCTCCTTCTGTCATGGTGGGCAGTTGATTCCTTAATTCAGGATCCATGAGGTCCTTGGCTGTCCTGATAGAAAAGAATTTTAGCACCTACCAGTCAGAGACATAGACAGAGATGTAATTTTGAAAGTAAGAGATATAAAAAATACACATTCAAGAAAGAATGTGAGCCTCTCTCAGTGAGAGAGGCTCCTTTGGGATTCAGGGATCTTCCTTTGTAGTGAGCTTTCATGAGGCTTGGGCAGGGAGAGTTCTGTGAGGGTGAGTCGTCTGGAGGCAGTTTCTGTTTCTGGTCTGTTCATCCTTAACGTCCTCAGGCTGATGGAGGTCTCTAATATCTGATCAATAGATAAGCTGGAGAGTCTCCTACATTATAGGTTTCTCAGGATATCATATTTGCCTTGTTAACATTGCACAGGACAATAATAGTTTCTTTCCATTAACTCTAGGATCTACAGACTTCCCAGGAATTTGAGAGAGGCAAACCTGGGAGAGAGAATTGAGAAGTTTAGGGAGTAAAGGTATTAAGAACTTTAGCACCAGGTCCTTATATGAAAGCTGTATTTACTTCATCTGCCTCCTTTCCACCTACTTCTATCCTACATCACATCCATAGCAATAAGCAACAGGTCTCTGTTTGCAAATGGCTTGTTTTTTCCTTTTAGAATCTCTTCGATGAATTTCAGAAAAAATTACATAAATGCTTAAATAATAAGGACCCAGGTGGAAGGGCTGAGCAGAGGAGAGGAATTGTTCTCTTCTTTATTCTCTGAGCAGCTGTGCTTGGCACTGCTCATCCAGAGGTGAGGGCTTTATTTCTCAAGAAGCTCAAAATGAAGATGGAAAATAACTAACATTTCAGTTGCTTGCCTTCTTAACATCTCAGCTTTCTCATTAGTTAAATGAAATCACAATGATAATGGCTAACACTGATTGAGTTCCCTCAGGCAGGGTTTTAGGCATGCTTCATGTATTAACTTATGAAATCTTCCAAACAACCCCGTGCTATAGATCCTCTGTTCTCCCTCCCTTCCTTCCTCTCCCTCTTGATCTCCCTCCCAGACCTCTTGAGCACTGACTACTCTGCACATTAACTCCTGTTGTCTCCATTTTAATGGAGTGACTCAAAGCCAGTTTTCAATGTAGACAATGACTTTCTCAATCCATGAAGTTTCCTGTAACTTGCCTCTAAGCTTAAGAACAGAGCAAGCACGCAGGACCTCAGTATACTGACAGGAAGTCCTCAAGCAATCTTTCCAAGAGGCTTCCTGTTAAACCAGGTGTGTGGCACACAACTGTAATCCCAGCATTTGGGAGACTAAGACAGGAGGATCGCGGTCTGTGTACAGTCTCAGCTACTTAGGCCTTTTGCAACTCAGTGAGACCCTGTTTCAAAATAAGGAATAAAAAATTGGGCTGGGGGTATAGCTCAGAGGTAGAATGTCCCTGGGTTCCATCTCCATTAAGGAAGAAAAAAATGAGTAATCATGTCAAAAAGAGGCAATGGGAACACTCTTGGATTTATTTATGAAAGTATCTTCATTATTGTATATAACAATATATGGATATCATTTTGCAGCCATATACCTTACCAACCTACATAGTTTTGGGAGTTTTTGTTTTTATCTTTTAGGAAAGCAAATGCTTGAAAACTGTCTCAACACTCCATCCCTGACCAGCATGGGCCACACAAGCTGCCTGGGGTCTCTGCTGAACAGAGGCTGACCAAAAGCTGACCCAGCACAAAGCCCAGCTTTGTACACCAACAGTTTCCACTAGCCAGGCTTTCAATTACAGTATCAACTTTCTGGAGAAAGACTAGAAAAGAATCATTCTCCTGTTCCCAGATATATCTGAAACAAGGGCACAATGGTAGTCATTAACCATAAAGATGAGGAGGTTAATTTGCTTTCCCTCTAAATATGAATGCTAATGTAGCCATTTAAATAGTGCCAACAATGGAAATAAACAGAAGACTGAGTTAAACCGCAAATGCACAGGGCCGTACCACTTGGCAGCACATAAGAGCTAGCAGTTTTGAAATCATGGCATTAAGGCTTACATGTAAAATGAATCGTAGGACTGTATGGGGCCAGTGGAGCAATTTATCAAATTGAACCAATGTGACCCTGGAGATAGGAACATGTCCTATTTGAAATAAGGGAGTGTGGTTCCTTAACCTTTCTTAGAAACAGAGTACCTAAATTGCTCATAGCCCAAAGCTCCTTCCTTGTTATCTGCATCCTGCCAGGCCTTGGAATACTGAAGGGTAGACACAGGAAACCCCAGGGGCCACAGAAGCCTCTGAGAAGGAAGAGGGAAAGGGAAGAGGGTGAGGAGCCAGTGGGAATCGGCTCTGCTTTCCAAACTGTCCCTGTCACTGCTGAAGAGCTGGGGTATCTTTCTTCTGCTTGTCATAATTTCTACACATTTCATAACCCTAAATCATACACAATGTCTCCTGCTATTGCAAGATAGAAATGAACAACAATTTCTAGAGCACCTCTCTGAAAAGAAATAACTTTGTATTTGTGAGTAAAACCCAGCAACTGACACTGTTTGTTACATGAGCAGGCCACTTTCTTTACTTCAATCAAGTGTTTGAGCCATGGGCCATGTACTGGGGATGTCAGTGAGCGGTGGTTGGTGTAACTAGAGGGGACTGCAGTGATGGCATTTGGGCCAGTCACTTGCAGTTATATAACCCCATATAAAGTATCCAGTTTCTCTATACCTGAGGAGTTGTGTCATTTGTAAAATGGGTGAGATGATCCCTGTCTTTTAGAGTAGTTGTGAGAATTAAGGTGTTTGTGTATGTGTATGTGTGCTTATATTTTGCCTAGCAATATGTCTGGTATTAATGCTCAACAAATCACAATTACACTACTATTACTGAGACCCAGGGCTGCCCCATAGACTTAGAGTCTGGGCAGGAAGACACAGGGTATTTATTTATGAAACAGTGAATAGGCAAGGCTTCTTTCCCAAACTAGAAGTCACTTCTCTCTTTCCCATGCCCCTGCGCCCAGTTTGTTTTCCCCAGGATGGATTTTTGAAACATTTGCAGGCACAGGACTAGAAATCTAATTCTATTCCTATCTCTTGGCTGGCTGTTGTTGGACAAGTTACTTCACTCCTTGGCATCTTCATTTCTTCACCTATAAAATCAGAATAATACTAGCATTCCCTCCTGGGATATCTGTGAAGTTTAAAGAGATTTTAAAATCCTTGAATACTGTAACTTATTATTACACTATTCTGTTATGGTCAATTATAAATATGTCTTCTATCTTAAATGGGGGAAAATTTGGAGCATTCTGACTTGAACTAGACTCACTGACAGAACTATGGTAGAAAGTTGTTATTATTTTTAGCCCCATTTTGTCCATTGAGGCTTGCTTCTTTTCTCATATAAATCATTTAGATTTTTCCAAAAAGAATTAAATGAAGGATAAATGGCTGAGATTGCCAGGGAGGATTTCCAAGATCCCAGACCATGAAGGTTGGATAATAACAGGCAGACAATCAACAATAATGAAAGGCTTAAGGTGTTCTTTTGTTGGGGTGAGTTTTGATCTATAATGGCATATGCAGTGTATTTATCCTCCTGTTCCCAGCGCGCGCGCGCGCGCACACACACACACACACACACACACACACACACACACACATCAAAGCAAACACAGAAAAAGAAATCAACAGCAGCCAACCAAACCATCAACAACTTCCCTGTTCAACATCAGAAGAATGAATCAAATAAAAAAAAAGTACTTTTAAGTTGCTTCTTCTTGGATGGCACAGAATTAAAAAGATCTCTCTGATGCCTGTGTCAAAAACCTTCAATTATGGATAGCCACAGTTTGGAACGCTGCACATGTGTCTGGTGCCCTTGTTCTGGGCACCCAAAAGAAACCAGCAGTGCTGACTGAGTAAGTGTAGTACATTCCTGTGAAGACCACAGAGAGAGATTCATTCTTCCTTCTTACTGTCCCCTATGATTCTAATGGGTCCTGATTTGGGGCAGTTTTAGTTCCAAAGTTAACTGGTTCTTTAGAGTGATGTTTTAGTATGTGTAGTGTTCTCATTTGAAAATTATAATAAACATCATTTACACATAAAAATTCAAGAAGTCTGCAAACATTAATTGCACCCTTAACCAACACTGCTCAGGAAAATGAGTAATCACTGTTAAACGTATAGTTGTTTGCATGAGATGCCTCTTCATTATATATTCTAAAAGGCTACTCTTATGACTTGAATTGGGGCTTATATTTAAACCCATAGAATCTTCAGATGTCTTCTAATCAATGGACCTATTGGTCCCTAGTCCTCCTGTTTCAGCTGTTCTGGAAAATATGGAATCACTTCTCTAAGCTCCCATCTCTAGGCCCTCCAAAGCGAATTTCTTAAATATTGTATAGCTTATAATTTAAGTCGGCTCATCGGAGACATACTATCTATGCAATGTTTTTCACATAATGTAACAGCTTCATTTTCATTTCTGTAGATCTCATTAGTAAAGAGATACAGAGGACAGTGAATGAAAAGTATATTTGAAAATTCAGTCCCAGTGAGAGTAGCAGAATAGATCAATATGAAGCAAGAGTATCTGAATGTCTAATACGTGCACAAAACTGTGGTGAAGAATTTCATGTCATCAGACTTTATCTTTACTACAGTTTTGCAAAGAAGGCATTTTTTGTTTGTTTGTTTATTTATTCTAACAATAAGAAATATGAGGCTCAAAAAATTAAGTACTTTTTCCAGTGTCACATAGCTGGTTAACAATATAACCAAATTATTAAATCTGATGATGAATCCATTAATTCTGGAGAGTACAATTTTTTGCTTCTATTTTTGTTTCCAGGAAAGATCTTGAAGATTCCATACTGGCCCTTAAATAGTACTTGGGAACTTAGAGGGCTACGGGATACTGTCTCTAGTTGGAGACATATGTAGGACTATGTACTTTATATGTATTTTTCCCAGTGGGTAGTCTACCTTGTAGCTATTTTTAATGTATATTTTGGGGAACTATTTTTTATTTACCTTTCACAGTTTCTTATATATACTTAGCAGCAGGGCATATTCCTGCAATGAAATAAGTCACAGATTTTTGAACTAATAAATTAAAAAACTATTTGTATTTCTATATAATTACATGTTCAAATAAAAGGCTAGACTAGTAATAATCCAACTCTAGTCCAAAAAATTGTCATAATTTAATTGTAGATGAAATCCAGCATGATTAAATTCAGGCAACTTGGAGTCCTGTAAGTTTTTATTTCTGTACATTTAACCAGTTGTTATTTTTTAGGCTGGTGTGTGTGTGTGTGTGTGTGTGTGTGTGTGTGTGTGTGTGTGTAGCAAAAGTATTATCATATAATGAATAAAATGGTATTTTCAACAATTCTTTGATTTATATAACATTTAGCAAAAACAGTAATATAGGATAGTTTTCACTTAAAATTTTATTTAAAAGGCTTTCAAGATATTTCCTGGAATGTTATAAATTTTTTATTTGAAAACTATACTATGCACTGTTCAGTTAAGAGAGGTCCTCTATATTTCATAATCTAAGATACTTCAATAAAGTTTTTGCTTGTTTGTTTGTGGTTCTGGGCATTGAACTCAGGGGCATTATAACACTGAGCTATATCCGCAGTCCTGGTTACTTTTTATCTTGAGACAGATCTCACTAAATTGCTGAGGCTGGCTTTAAATTTGCAGTCCTCTTGCCTCAGCCTCCTGAGTAGTTGGGATTACAGGTATTTGCCAACGTGCACAGAGGAAAATGGGGTATTTCAGAAGTAAATTCTTTTCACTTGTGCCTCATTTTGGTGGTCAGGATGCTTTGCTCATTTTCCTTGTGATTGACACTTGGAGGTGAGACTCAGAGTCGTCATTCTATGTGGGACATTAAAGTCCAGATGTAGCCGGGCGTGGTGGCACAGGCTTGTAATCCCTATGCTTGGGAGGCTGAGACAGGAGGATCGCACAGATTCGAAGCCAGCCTCAGCGACTTAGTGAGGCTCTCAGCAACTTAATGAGACCCTGTTTCCAAGTAAAATATAAAATAGGTCTGGGAGTACAGCCCGGAGGTAGAAAGCCTCTGGGTTCCACCCCCAGGACCACACACACACACAAAAATAAATGAATAAAAAATAAAGTCCAGATGTACATGAATACAGAGCTAAAAGCCTAGGTAGATGTTTTAGGAAGAATACAGGGACTTTCTTTAGACAGTTTATTATCATTATACTGGTTCTTCTCAAAGGAGAGAGCACCATGGAAGGAAATGGGAATCAGGGAGAAGTACAGACCTGGGCCAGCCAAAATTGTGAATTCCGAATCCTGAATTCCTCTCCTTCCTCTTTCCTGAAGTCCCTCCCTCTCACTACGTCCACCAGTGACTCAGTGTTTACCCAGCATTCCCTCACTTGAAGTCTTCCACTAGCTGAAAATCAACTTTCTCCTCTCTGATCACGTACCCATTGAATACCTTCTGAGCCATATGATTGACATTACCTTCCCAACAACCTTAAAGCATTGTTAGAGGACATCAGTCTCATTTTACACATGAGGCACATATACATTACTCAGGTCATCAACTTCCATTATTAGTAATTAATGGAACTAGTGCTATGAACCCATGCCTGTATGACAGCTCATATTCTTACCGTTATGACATATGGCTTCCCAATCTAACTTACCTTTTTCTACTTTTTTAGTGGACAGAAAAGTGTCTGATAAGATCAACTCATAAACATGCTCCAGATACTGTGGTAATAGCTGATTATCAAGTCAATAGAGAAGGGTACCATTTGTCTGCAAGTATTTTTCCCCTGAGGTCAGCTGCCCTTACCCTGGGGTGATCCAGGCAGGTGTCCTATCATGAGCCTCAAGTACAGGAAGTGAGTCTGTGGCCCTTCTCCCAAGGAGGAATTCCGGCTCCTCAACTGAGCCTTTAAGAGTATTTGTGAAACATCCTAGATCCTAGATAACATTGTTTTAAAAGTAGCCAAGTGTCTTAACCCAAGTGATAGAATAGTGCAGAAATTCTAGACTAAGGGCAAGGCAAAGAGCACTTTTCTAGGCATTCTGATTCCCCTCTCCTCTGATACCATCTAATCCCACAGAAGTGGCCTCCATCACTGACCGGCAGAGCCAACCCTGTGTCATTCTTGAAGCTCTATTGAGCCTCATCTTATCTAGCTTCAGAAACTGAGACTGTGGAATGTAGGTATGTGAATGCACAAAGACAATTAGTACAGGCAAAATGTTTCCTATGGTTTTCTCAATCACCTCACCTCCCTGCAACTAAGTTAAGGCCTATGGCCAGTTTTAACTAATAGACTTGTGAAGAAACTAAAAAGTTAGTATTTTTTTTTATTTTTATTTTTGGTACTGGGGATGGAACCCAGGGGCATTCTACCCCCAAACCACAAACCCAGCCCTATTTTTTTGTGTGTGATTTTCTTCATTCCTGCAGACAGACCAGTGAAGGCTGATGATTTATATATGATGTGGCATTGCAGAAGCCACTTATCCATGTTGAAACGGCCAGACGAGAGAGCCACTACTTAAGAGATACTGCTATCTGCTATATTTCTGGTCTGTGATGGGTAATCTTGACATTGGGCACTGGATTCTCTACTTTTCCAGTGATTTTCAGGGTCAAAGGAGATGCTATTCTTTGTATTGTTCTTAAAAAGACATGAATAAAAATAATATCACAATGTTGCTCCTTGTCCTCTCTGGGCCAGTTGGCCATGCTGTTGCTGCCAGTTTGATGGAAGGCTGCCTGTCTCAGTCTCCAGACTCCATGCATGTAGCGAGGATGTCAGATGCACCTGCCACATTTTTCTGGGTTGAAGACTTTCTGAAAATTGCAAGCAATTGTGTGTGTGTGTGTGTGTGTGTGTGTGTGTGTGTGTGTGTGTGTTTTGTGGCTGTCACTGTCACTTTCTTTCTCTTGATTAAGTTCCTCCTTAGTTATTCCTTTTGGTTAAAACTTTCTTCTTCTTTCACACTGGAGCTTTTTACTGCGAGAGTTTTTTCCTTAGGCAGGGCATTTCTTTTTTTGGTGGTGGTAGTACAGAAGCAATCTACCTCTGTCCTATATCCTCAGTCCTATTTTTTAAATTTATTTTGAAACAGGATCTTGTTATTTGCTGAGAGTCTTGCTAGCTTTTGGAGGCCATCCTTGAACCTGTGATCTTCTTGTCTTAGCCTTCTAAGTGCTGGGACTACAGGTATGCATTAGCTCTCTCAGCTCCCTTACTCAATTTGGGCCCCAGTTCTGGGATAGTTTTAGCCTCGTCTCTCCAGGGATGTCTTGTGTGCTGTTGGGATAGGCCTATGCAGGTTACCAGGGTCAGTGTTTGAACTTGTTGCTTGGTTTCTGCTAAGGTGCACCAAAACTAACATTGGCTTCCTCTTTCTTTCTTTGTAAATCACTTAGTGTTGCAGTTACCACCATCAGAATCAGATAGAACCCCTCACACTCGACTGTTCCTGTTTCACTGTGGCCCCCATCTTGCCCACTCCTGACTCTCAACTCTGAGTGGACTAAAAGTGGCAACTGTTGTCTTTGGAGGGAGGCAAAGAAAGCAGATTGGAAGCATAGATGGCAAATCATACCAGTTTCAATAGAATACCTGGAAAGTAACATTACTGTATTCTGAAACTCTCTAGACCTTGCCTTAGAGGTAGAGTGGCCCTGGGTTCCATCTCTAGTATGACCAAAAAAAAAAAAAAAAAAAAAAAAAAAAAAAAAAAAAAAACCAGAAAGAATAAAAGACAGGGAATTCACAATTTTTGTGATCCAGCCAAATTGCTGAGGGAATTGCTGCTTTTCTTACACTGAGGAGACCTTAGTCTTACACTTTTCTTTTCTTTTCTTTCCTTTTCTTTTCTTTTCTTTCTTTCTTTCTTTCTTTCATTCATTCTTTCTTTTTGGTGGGTCTGGGGATGGAACCGAGTGGCATTCGACCTTTGAGCTATAACCCCGGCCCTTTTTTTATTCTTTATTTTAAAACAGGGTCTCACTAAGTCATGGAGGGCTTCACTAAGTAGCTGAGGCTGTTCACGAACCGTGATCCTCCTGTCTCAGTCTCCCTAATGCTGGGATTACAAGTGTGCGCCAACATGCCTGGCTAGTTTTACACTTTTAACACCTTCTCACTCCTTTTCCCTCACTTCTAAGCCTAGGCCTCTATTTGAGAAGTCCACACCCAACCTGGGAGGAGTTTACAGGGTGTCTGAGAGAGAAGTGGTGGCTTTCCTGATTTGACTGGGTTTTTTTTTTTTTTTTAATTGCTTCAGGACAACATATTGGGAAAACAACCAAGATGATTTGTCAAACCCCAATGAAGAATGGGCTACAGCAGAGTCACACGATAGCAGGGACTGGATTCCAAAGGTGGTGAGTAAGTGGAGAATCACAGAGCGACAAAGTAATTCTTGGAGAGCTTTGAGGAAGATGCTCTGTTGGAAACCAAGATACAGCCAGTTTTCCTTCTAATTTTCGAGCAGATGAGCACCAGATGAAGATGTTGGCTTGCATTTATGGCCATGTTATTCCAAAAATATGTATTTTAAAATACTATGATCATACTTAGGGAAAAGCCGATTTTGTCTCTCCCAACTCTGGGGTATTTTCTCATTGAATGGAAGGCAGGTAAAGCAGCCCTCAACTGCAATCTGACTTGCAAAGTCTGTTCCTAAATTTGTAGGCCTAACTTTTTGTAATTTAGATAAACACATTTTGTGCCTCCAAGGTGTTGAGTATTACTTGAAGAAAGGTTGTCTGCCTTCACTGTGGATTGATAAGAAAGAAGTGCAGAGGCATTCCTGGTTGAATGATAGTAGCAAGGCCCACAAAAGTATTGTAAAGAAGGGACAAGAAAACATGCCCTAATTGAGAAGACAAAACTCCCATCTTCTGAGCATGTCTTTATTCCTGCAGAAGCTTCTGAGATAAAGAGTGGGAGGTGTGTGGAGAGAATCTCTAAGCTAACTACACTGAAACTGAGGGTCTAAGTGGACAAGCTGTCAGTATTTGCCAATTCAGGAAGCAAACTAAAGGATACACTCCTAAAATCTGGAGAGTTCAGGTAGGGATATGGGGCCTGGAATACCATTTTAACCATCTTAGCTGAATAATGTGCAGCAAGCAACCTTAACGGGAGAAGAGCTTTGTATTATCGTCCCTGGTCTGGATTATTTTCCTCGAAATTTTAAAAGTTAATTAGTAAAGTTTCACTGAGAGAGTGTATTATTTTAAGTTATTGTAAGCTATTTCAGAAATTTCTAGAGTAGCTTATAGGATCTCTTTTTAATACCTTTCTTCTGGCCAGGATCCTACTTTGTTGGGATCTAAAACCTGACCTGGACTGGCTGCTACCTTTCACATAAAGAAATCTGAGACAACATAATAGTGAGCTTTTTTCTGAACAAATCATTTACAGAGTTTCTATGTGGCCTCTGGCTCACCTATGTAGTAATGTTAGTGAGCAAGTGTGTGTATAAGGATCATAGATTTTAGAAAACATACAAATAAAAAATCATTCATATACAGGGAGACCCCATATTTAGTTATGCATTGCTTCTAAAATTAGATGAATGAGGGGGGGTTATAACAACTCACTAGCTTTTATTCTTTTACAAAGTAAGAGGAGGGAGAATAGGGTAGTGGTGAGGTGGTATGTCTTGAGTGTTGACTAGCCTAAGATCTGTTGCTGGACCTGGGATGAACAGCAGTTTTTGCACAGACTACAAATAAAGTGTGTTCTGAAATGTGTTCTTTAATGACCCTGGCTGGAACATTTCTCTGTTGACAACTGTGGTTCTGTATTTGGGACTTTGGTAAACAAAAGAGCCATATGCTCTTTAATAACCCCCATGCTAATAGGTTTCTGATGAGCAGTGCTGTTCCAGAACTGGGGTTTATGAGTTCTTTAGGGAAAATGTGTAGATTAGCTAGATGATGCCAAGTTACTGAAGAGAGGGACTAATAATAACTGAATGACTACTAATAATGACCAGGGCCAGGCAGTCTATGAATTGCTCTACCTGCTTTGTTTTAGTAGTGCTCACTATAACCCTACGAGTTCTGGATTATTTTGATCTCATTCAATAGATGGTTGTAGTGAGGTTTAACAAATAACTTGCCCAGGCTCACAGAGCTAGAAGGTGGCAGAGGCAAGATTTCAAGGCAGGTTGCTTGTTGCTGGGAAGGCTATTTTAAACATAGTGTGATGGTCTATTGAATTTTTATGCTTATTTCATTAAACTCTTTTCTGCAGTACTTCAGAAAATAGCTTAAAAAGCTACACGTGATGAATGTTTTTGAGCTGCCATCTAAAAACAAGCATGCAACTTAGCCAATCATTAAAAAATGCATGTAAACTTACTGTATAATAAAACAGCGTTCCAATTTTAAATTAAACAGATTAAAATAAACATCCATTGTAATTCCCAGAACTGTCAGCCATTCACTATCTATTCAGTCAATTCGACATTATCAGCTATCTATGTGCTTGAGAGCCTTATTGAATTAGCCACCAGCCTTAAGTGTTTTGATTGTTACCATGGCTGCCGTTGCTCTGTTCGGCTTGGAGAACGGCTGTCAGAAAGAGACAAGCACACATATCCGAACTGGTGATTCTTTCCAATGAAAAGACTGAAGTGAAAAACTGGCTCAGTGCTAATTACTTTTGATAAAGACTATGCAAACAGTGAAACTCCCTCTAACATTCTCACAAGTAATCTTTCTCTGCACATACATTCAAACACCCAACAAAAGCCAATGTCAACAATATTCCCAAGCAGCCTGCTTCTTCCACGATCTGTCCAGAAGCCTTGACTAGCTCAGTTTTTATTTTTTGCAACTGAGTTTATACATTTTCTAAGGTTGGGAGAGAAACACTGGAGAACACAGACCCAGAAAAGTGTGCGTGAGCCTAGAAGAATGACCATCTTTTACATTTTCTTTCTTTTTCTTTTATCTTTTCTTACATTTTGCCTTCTCAACAGGTTTGAATCATGGGGACATCTTCTTAGGGAAAATGGAATTTCCTTTTTGTGTGTGTGTGGTACAGCAAGGTATTAAACTTTTCTTACCGCAGAGGACAAAGAGTTGTTATAAGACATATAAAGGACATTTCCAGTTTCAAGGTACACCCCTTTAATGCTCTCCTTCCAAACCACAAAGGCAGCACCTGCCCTCTCTGCGCATTTCAGGAGGTCACTTCTGTTTGTGCAGTTTATGATCAGAGAATGCGAGATAAGATAGAATATACTCAACACTAAATGCACTTCCTTGTAAATCTACGATAGGGTGAGCTTTCAGGAAGACAGCTTTGTGTTCTCACACTTTATAGCTGTTTTCCTGGTCCCCCTCTGTCTTCCCCATTGTTTCGGCTGGCTCAGGCCTCTCTGCCTGCGTTGATTCTCTTGCTGCACTGGCTGGTTAGCATGTTAAGTATCGTGAGAATAAGCTGCTCCCTGTCCTGGCACAGCTTTTTAAGTGAAACATTTCCTTCCCTTGTGCAAGCCAAGGAGTTACTTCCGTAGGGAGAAAGCTGGAGTACTGATTGGAAACATGCATGATTACTGGTTTGAATTTGCAACAGACAGAGGTTGGGAGAGATAGGAGAAGGGGCTTCTCCTGGTTCCAAGGTGGTTTCCACATCTGCTTCATATTAGGAGCACCGCGGAATAGAGATTTTACAATTAACTTCATTGTGGGATAATAAGTAGTCTCCTTATGATGGGGGATTATAAATGATTACCCTTGAAAATGAGGGGACAGTTTTTCATCCTCTGGGTACCTTACCTTTTCCAAGATGGTCTCGCACTAAGTTGAAACTCGAGAGGTTCCCTGTGTTTCTCCATCCCCAGGGGATAGAGATGCTATTTGCTCCCTTTTCCTTAGGAGGCTAGAGTTACATCTTTAAGGCATGATTTGTGCAGTCTTTGGGGACTCATTCAAAAATCCTCTGGGACTCACAGCAACCAGGGGTGTCCTTGCTGACATTTGCAGATGATGTCCACTCCAGACAAGGCAGAGTGACTGGCCTTATCTGCTCTCTAGCTCACAGGTGGTACCCTAGAAATAGGCAAGGTGACACAGGGCAACAAAAAGAAAATGCATATTTAAAACTGTCTTGATTGTCCCAATACTTCGACACTTAATCTCTTTTGAGATCAGTCCAGTAATCTGAAGACACCCAGCCCTCTTAAGTGCCATTCCCTGCATATTATCATCTGTTTAGTTGTTTTTCTTATTTTTTTTCCCATATTAAAAGTTAAACAGCACAGATCTTGTTACAATTTCATATTCCCTTGTCCCAGAGTAATACTGGGATATCAGAAGCCCTTCACAATTGAATAGTGAATGCATGGCTCAAGGAAGCAATGAAGAAAACCCTCTTTCCATAAAGGGTAATTCTGGAAGCTGCCTTGGACCCATGCATTCTTAACCAATGACTCTGGCAGTGGGAAAAGGCCCCAGAATTGCAACTGATAAATGTGACCCTCTGAGGTCAACTTGACTGATGTTTGGGGATTAAGCAGGAGGAAGCCTGGCCTGTGGAAATTAGGTCAGTGACCTTCTAGACCACTGTGCAGACTACTTTTCAATATCCATGACTTAGGGAGCTTTTACATTCACTGGGAGCAGCTGAATGAGAGAGTTCACAAGATATGAGCAGTAATTATCCACTATGTAAGGGGTAAGTCTGCCGGCAAAGGGCTCACTTCTCTAATGACTAATTCTGTGACTCACTGATTTCCCTTCATTAAAGAGCCCCTAGATTATTGATTTTTAGAGTTGTTTTAGCTAGTCTGATCATAAACTCGCTTGGATTACCTTAGGAAATGGGGGGCTTATAATAAAGACAGACTTTCCATCTTGTCATGAGAATGTTTGCATTGCTTCTTATACTTTCTTGGCTACAGGTCACTTCTTTATGCCTCAACTGAGAAAAGAGAAATTGGAATTGAAATTATTTCTGTTAATCCTCTTAAGTGTAGAAGAGGGAGGTAGGCCATGTAAGAGAACTCACAATGGGTCCATGCTCAGTCCTCCAGTCTGTGATCACAATCCTAAAGTATTACCACAGAGGGCTATGACTACCACAGCTTCTGTAACTAATAGCTCATTATAGTAATACTGCTATTATTATTATTATTATTATTATTATTATTATTATTATTTTATACTTGGAATTTAACACAGGGTTGCTTTACCACTAAGCTACCAAGCCCTTTCTTAGGTCTCTCTGTTTCCCAGGCTTGTCTAAAACCTGAAATCCTCTTGCTTCACCCTTCTGAGTAGATAGATAGATTCTCTGATAAGTCATTTAAAAATTTTATCTTGAGGAGAAAAGAAAAGGTCTGTTTTAAGAAATCTAAATACTATCTGTCTCAAAGGACTCCAGATCTCTCACTTTTTAGCTTATACCCAAACTGAATTAATGTGGTGTTAGTAAAGAGAAGAAAACCTCTCTGGTCTTTGGATAAAATGGTTCCAAATTTCTTGTATTTACACACAGTCTAATTCTTCTCATCAGCATCTCTGCTTATAATATGAGCATATACTTCCAAGTTCTATGAGTAACAGACTCATTTTCTTCTCCAATTCAGTATTTCCAGGCATTCAGAGAATCTTATTGGTCATGCTCATTTAGTTGCAACAAGACATGGCCAGTGTCTGGCTTCCTGCCTGTGGGCCAAGTGACCATTCCAGGTCTAGTCATGTTGGCTTCCATGAGACTGGCCCTGGGGACCTCTAAATAGACACTTTCCCTCTAGAAGGAGCAATTCACATGTCAATGACTCAGAACCTTTGCATGTTCATGACAAGGTAGAATTAGAAATCTGGCTTAGTTGGTTCTGTCAATTCTTCCAAAGTCAACTCATTAAAGAATAATGTGGAAGAATTTAGCAGCCATTGAAGCTGAAAGCAATATTGGATAGAACTTAGATGAACTCCTTCATTTTAAAGATGAGAAATCTAATGAAAAAAAAATCCTGATCAAGATCTAAAAGGTAAGGAGAAATCAGGACACAAGAGGGACTTTATTTTATTTTTTGCAATACTGGGGATGGAACGCCAGGGGCATTCTACCTTTGAGCTACACCCCCAGCACTATTTTCTTTTTTATCCTTTATTTTGAAACAGGGTCTCACTAAGTTGCAAAGGTCCTCACTAAATAGTTGAGGCTGTCCGCAAACTGACCTTCCTGTCTCAGCCTCCCAAATGCTGGGATTACAAGTATTTAATACCACATCTAGCCAAGAGGGACTTTAGATAATAATGAAAGAGAACCCCCAGTGGAGGGATGGAGGGTGTCTATAAGAAGGTGGTGGTGGTGGGGAGCAATAATTAATTGAGGAAACAAACACTTCTCCTGATGATATGTATGTATGTGAGATTACTAACGCCAATCCCAGTATCATGTATTGGGGAAAGGGAGGGAGTGGGAAGGCACGGGAGGAAAGCTCACCCAGTACTGTGTGCATGTGTATCTCTATCACTCTGAATTTTATTATGACATGAGACTACAATGAAAAAGTATAAAAAGTATAAAAAGAAAAGATTGTAAGGGTAAAGGTGGTTCAGGGAAGAGTCAGATTTATTTGGGGAGTGATGACATAGTTCTGGCATTATCTGTAAAACATTTGCTCTTCACATAACACTCAGATTCAACTTTCTTTGGCAAAGATCAGTATGTCCAAATGGTAAAGATCAGTATGTCCAAATTATCAAAATCATAATTGGAAAGCCAAGTAAGAAGGTAATAAAGAGTCCTATGTTAGAAAAGATTTTAAAATGTCCACCCCATCTAGTTTGTGAAATTAACTTTATCCTAATGTTAGTAATGTTGTTTAGGCTCTTTTGAGTATATATAGATATAATCTATAAAAGTAGATTATATCTCCCTGACTGTTTTAATGAGGAAAGAAAAGATTGTATTAGTCTTAAACCCCAAGCTCCAGTTTACTTGTGAGATATGACCAAATTGGTAAAAAGAAAAATTTATAAAACAGAAAGCACAATTCAGTGCTTTCAAGTGCATAAAATAAATAGAGCTGGGCCAATAATATATTTCTTTAATGGAGTTTCTAAGAACTTTTATGAATATATAATTAATATGATACTTGGTATTTTTATTTTTGTGTTCATAAATTGTGCTTTTGGAGTGTATACAAGTAATACAAAAATGGGATATTATAAAACTAAATTTTATATCATACCCTGTATTAACAAGTAGCAGTTCTCATCTAGTATAACCAGATATAAGAAGTTTATATAGTTTTGAATATTTTGACTTTAAAATCATGTAAAGCTGTCCCTCAGTATTTGTTGGGGATTGGTTCTAGAATCTGAGGATACCCCAATCCACAAATGCTCAAATTCCTTTTATAACATGGTATGATATTTGTATATAATTTATACACATCCTTCTGTATACTTTAAATCATCTCTGGATACTTAAAATACCCAATACAAGTGACATGTAAATAGTTGTTATATATATTGTTTAGGGAATAATGACAAGGAAAATATTCTGTAAATATTCAGCATAGAGACAATTTTTATTTCTGGGTATTTTCCATCTGTGTTTTATTGAATTCACAGAAGCAGAATCTCTGAATAGAGAGGGCTGATTGTACTTTTTCTGAAAATCCTCAACAAACTATATCACAAATAGGTGAGCATAAGTATTACCTATGGGCTATATTTTGCTGATGGGAATCTAAATCTCAGGTCCAAGGGGGTGGGGGGAAGAAAGGTGGTGTTCACTAAAAAATTAATTCCTAGACTAATGACTACCTTTGGGAGGACACCACACCCTGCTGTTCCCATTTATTTTTCATTTAATTTGTGAGGAGTTTAGAATATGAATTGGGAAATAAAATAAGGGCTACCTATTATTAGAATGTAGACATTTTAAAGAAAAACAGTGCTTTATCTTCTTTTACCCCATGACATATGTTAAAAAGCAGGAAGATGATGCCCTGAAAACCGATAGATAGGGCAAATGTGATTCATCTCCGTTCTCATTCAGGAACAATTTAATCTCTCTACTGGTCAGGGTAAAGCTCTGGAAAACAACACAGCCAATCTAGTCACTTTGTCCTGTGTGGAGATTATTGACCTTTCATCCTTAGTCAGTCTCATAGGAAAATTTAACTTTCTTGGGTTTGCTTTGGCAGGATAGCTTGATGTAAGTGCTTCAAAAAAAAAAAAAAGTCACAAGCAATTTAATTATAAGAGATGGAAGACAGTTCCCGAACGGCTGCTGCTGTCATAAAGGTCATCATAGAAGTTTTCCTATTATTTTCTATTTTCTGTCACTTTAGAAAATCCTAAAGAGAAAAAGGTCCTGCAGAGTGTACTGCCAGTGAGCTTCAGGCCGAGACAAAGGACCAGCCATGTGCACACCAAATCCAGGAACTTAAGAAACCTGGGAAAAACCACCTATGAAAAGGCTTAACAATATTAAAGGAAATTCTGCAGCTTGGAGATAATTGTTTTACCTTTGAAAAAGGCCCTTATCAACTTGACTGTATTTTATGTGCAGGGTCAGTAGAACTCTCTCAGCATCCCTCCACAAGCCCTCAGGTCTGACTCCAACTCAAACCACTGAAGAAAATAACTATAAGAATCTCAAAAGGAGCTGGTCAGGGTGGAATATCCCAGTACTTAGAGGCTGAGACAGGACAACCATAGGTTTAAGGCCAGCCTTGGCAACTTAGTGAGGTCCTCTAGAACTTAGTGAGATCCTGTTTCAAAAATTAAATTAATAAATAGGATTGGGAATGTAGCTCAGAGGTAGAATGCCCCTGGGTTTAATTCCCAATACCACCCAAAATTAAATAAGTAGGTAAGTAAGTAAATAAATAAATAAGTGAAAAATTAAATACATAAGACTGGGGTGTAGCTCAAAGGTAGAATACTCTTGGGTTAAATCTCCAGTATCAAAGAAGGAAAAGAAATCTTAAAAAGAATAAAAGGGATAATATGGAATCATATTCCCTGATATAGCCCACCTTTCTTCCCCTTCTAACACACAGACTTAATAAAAAACATGCATGGCCCTTCATCAAACTACCTTTGAGACAATGGAAATAACAACAGGTGACACTCCAACAGCAGCTGTGGTGGCCAGAGAATTATTGCTTCCTTCTCTTTGTGGCTCTGCTGAACCATCAAAATACTACAAGTGAAAAATCAAAGCCAGCTGACTTTGTCTTATGGGAAATATTTCTTATGATTCTGCTATGGTTGGTAAGATGAGGGGCCTTGCAGATCATCAACCTTCACCTATTTACTTACTCATTTGTTAAAAAATATTATTGAGCACCAGCTTGTGCAGGCCTTTATGTTAAGTAGTATGTTATGATTGTGAGAAAAGAAATAGTGGGATCCTTCCCTTTTTTCCTTCAATTTTGATATGTGTTGTAACACTAAGTCCTATTTTGGCAACCCTATTCAAATTATGCCCTCACACATACTTATTATTACCCCTCCTTGCTTTTATTATTCTTTTTGTATTAATATCTAACATATAATATATTTTACTTATTTAGTGTCTATCTTCCTCATCATACTGTAAGCTTTATGAAGCCAGGAATTTTTTGTGTGTATGTGTGTTCACAGCCATACTCTCAGCACCTGAAAAAGTGTCTGCAAATGCACACTCAGCAAATGTTTTGTTTAATGAATAAATGAACATTTGGAGGCAAAGAAATAACTCCAGAATGTTCTAAAGACTGGCCCTGTTTTTTATTTGGACTTATTAATTAGATTTTATTGTATTTGGTTTGTTAACTTTCTACACATTGTATCATCTTTTCTCCAAAAACATTAGGAAGGACAGCATGTGAAGATTTGGTGGAAACACAATCAATTTTGTCTGTGGATTCCTCTGATCTACACATCAAAGATGCCTCACAATGAAGATCAGATTTGCCTGGAAAAGCTTGTTCTTAATAAATTGATAAGCATATGCTTCCAAAGGGCTCCAAAATCATCTTGTTAAAGTTTTATATATTGGTTGAATATCATCTACTTTGCTGGGTTCTTATGAAAAGTATGAGAAGTAACACATATAAGAACTTTTAAATCCAGGGTGATGCAGAAGAAGTCATGAAAAAGACTGACAGAAACAGGAAGTCAAATACAACCAGGGTCAGTGGTAGCCACGGGCTAGCTAATAACTAAGTGATGGAATTGATAAGATGGAGGTTATGGATGACCTTCATGAAAACAGCTTAGGTGGAGTGGTAAGGGAAAAACTTTATTGAAATAAATTCAAGGTAGAATGGAAGTAAAAAAAAAAAAAAGTAGGGAAACAATGGGCATGGATAATATTTTCACAGACTTTTGCTATAAAGGAAAGACATGAGATATGTAGTCATGAGGTGTATGAGTGTGTGTGTGAGTGTGTATGTGTGTTATTTTATGTTCCCCCAAATAGTAACCTGTTGATATTATTGAAGGCAATGTTCTCTAGGAAAAAAAAAATGTACTGATGTAATTTATAGAAAGAATGAGCTCAGGGGAGTGTTTTACTAGGTTAGAAGTAAGATCCAGTAAATAGCTAGCATTGTTGAATTAAGCTATCACAGAAGAGAAGCCCCAATAGTTTTACACAGTCCCTGAGGAAGATATTAATAAATATTGTAAATTTCTTAAAGATAGCTGATATACTGAGCCTTAAAATTGAAATTTAAAATATCTTTCTGTTATGAATATAAAACCGGAGTTGATAATCTGAAATATGTGGACTTAGAAAAAAGATTAAAATACAGATAATCAAAAGTATATAACTTGGGAGGGAGAAAATTAGGGTTAAAATGTTCTAAGACTTATATGTGTGTTTTTCAAAATGGATACAAGCTTTAAGTTTAGATTATATTAAATTAATTCTGGAGGTTAGGTTTCAAGTGTTATCACTAAAATTAAAATAAGTATATTTTTATTGAAATAGTCTTGTATTATGGGAAAAGTAATAAAGTTACAATAAAATAGCTTTGTTAACCAGAATATACCTTGGGAAGAGCAACCAGTATATACAAGGGTCTGGAAACAATAATAGTTAAAAGTATAAAAATAGATAGATTTGGTAGAAAAAGACTTTTTTTCCCTAGGTTTTAAAGCTCCAATAGTTTAATTTTTTTTTTTTTTTTTTTTTGGTGGTGGTACTGGGGTTCCTGGAAGCCCTTCTAACTCCGGGCCACACTCCCAGACCTATTTTTTTCACTTTTTTATGTGGAAACAGGGTTTCTTAGGCCAGCGAGGCTGGCTCCGAACCAGCGCGATCCTCCTGTCTCCACCTCCCAAGCGCGGGGATTACAAGCGTGCGCCACCACGCCCGGCAGTTTCTTTAATTTTAATATTCAACTATTTTAAGAGCCATCATAAAAGGAAGAGATTAAATTTGCTATTTACTTCATGTTAGAATTGAACTGGGGCTATGGCCGTGAGTTTTGGGGAGGTGGCTTGGGGCTTATTGTAGGGGGTTATATAAGGAAATACTTATAAAAATGAAATGGCTACATGTGAGATACTGCACTCTGCACTGAAGTTGTAGAATCATCTGTTTGGAAAGGTTTGTATGGGTCATGGGGCAAAAAGTTAGACTAAATAAACACTCTGCCAACTCAAAGATCCCAAAATACTAGTAATATTACTTACTTAATCATAAAAAGTTATTACTTTATTTAGTCTTTGTATCAATACTGCTACACAAGTATTATCTTTTTTCCTGATTGAAGATGCTAAGGAATAAACAGTTTAAGTAACTTGCTGAGCATATGTGGCTGTTATGGGCTATACCCGAGATTCAAATAGAGATTTATTTATTTTTAAAAAGGGTAGAATTAATATTTTATTGTCATTTATAATCAGATGGAAGTTGAGTATGTAGTTTCATACTTCATACTTTTTGTAAATTTAAAAAAATTACAAGTTTCAGCCGGGTATGGTGGCCCACACTTATAATCCCTGCCCTTGGGAGGCAGAGACAGGAGGATCGCGCAGGTTCAAAGCCAGCCGTGCTGGCTTAAGAGACCCTTTTTCCAAATAAAAAAGTATAAAATAGGTCTGGGAGTGTAGCCCAGAGGTAGAAGGGCTTCCAGAAACCCCAGTACCACCACAAACAAAAAAAAATTACAAGTTTCCAACAGTTGATAGCTGGTTATGCTTTTCAGAAAACACGATTAGATGTATTCATTAATGGTCGATTCAAGCTTTTCCTTATTAGCTCCGGAAAATTCACTCACCTTTTGGCCCTTCTTGAAAAACTGGAAAGTGGGCATGCACTTAACTTCACACTCCTCAGCAACATCCTGATAGCCGTCCAAGTCTACTTCAAGGAATAGCACATTGGTACACTTTTCACAGAGGGCATGAAAGAAAGGCTTGATCATTTTGCAAGGCCCACACCACGTGGTGGGGAAGTCAGGTACTACAAGCTTATCCTCAGCAGCCTCCAGGCTTCCTGAAGAGCTTCCTTGCTCTCCATCTGTTTCACCATTTTAGCTGTTGGGGTCTCCTGAGCTACTGTAGGAAGCGATGGAAGAGGATCCAACCCGTGCGGGACAGAGCTGGGCTTAAATAGAGATTTAAATTGGAGAATTTCCATTATACTTTACTGATTCTCATCAACAGTGCTATTCTTGCCTATTTGACAAAAGAGTCCTCTTTCTATTATAAAACAACATTGGTAACGGCAATTTGATATATATGCAATAATATATATATATATATATATATATATATATATGTATTTGTAAAACATATTATGTACATTTTTTGTGGTAATGGAGATTGAATTTAGGGAAATTCTACCTCCAAGCTATACCTTCAGCCCTTTTTATTTTGAAACAGGATCTAAGTTTCTGGGTTATCAAGTGCTGAGGCTAGCCTCAAACTTGCTACCCTTCTGTCTCAGTTTCCCAAGTACTGGGATTATAGGTGTGTGCCACCACACCTGGATCATATACATTTTAATGTGTAATATATATATATATATATATATATATATATATATATATATATATACAATGTATGTAAGATAAATTGTGTAAACAAATACACATACAAAGGCAAAATTCCTGGTGAAGGTAGTCTTCTTTTCTAGAGATGAAAGTACTTAAAGTAACCTAAAAGAAGCAAGTCTTCTTCATCCCTAAAATATAAATTTCTCAAAGTGCATTTTGGGGGCATTTTAAAAAATTAATACCCTCAATGTACAAAATAAACTTTTATCAATTTTTACATAATTGGCCTTCTTTTGCATTTTACCCATAGATAATTGCTTTTTAAACATCTGATCCCTTAATAAGGTCCAATGGTATTTTATATTCCTGTATAAATTCTTAGGATAGACTTTTATATTCACTTGTCTACTAGTGAGAGAGGTGTGGCTTGAACACATTACTATTGAATGAAAAGATACCTCCTTTGTAAGATTTCTTTCAATAAATTAATTCATCTTTTATGACATCTTAGATGAAAGTGAAATAGAAGATACTTGAATGGAAGTTATTTTAGACAAAATAAAATAAAAATTGAACTTATCTGTAATCTAAATATTTGCTGACTTAAAACTAGCTGGGCATGGTGGCACACGTTTGTAATCTTTCCACTTGGGAGGCGGAGACTGGAGGATTGTGCAGGTTCGAAGCCAGCCTTGCTGGCTTAAGAGACCCTGTTTCCAAATAAAAAAATATGTTTAAATAAATGGGTCTAGTAGAGTAGCCTGGAGGTAGAAGGTTTTAAAGGAACCCAGTACCAATCAACCAACCAACCAACCAACCAACCAACCAACAAACACACTCTAGGAACTACTAGATGTTGAAATATTGATTGTGGTCCTGGACTGGGAGGGGAGACTGGGAGGAACAGAAAAGAGATATTCCAATATCTATCTATCATCTATCTATATTGCAGTACTGAAGATGGAACCCAGGAGCATTCTCTTTCTGAGCTATACCACAAGTCCTATTTCTCATTCTTTATTTTGAAACAGGGTCTCATCGAGTTGCAGAGGGCCTCACTACATAGCTGAGACTGGCTGCAAACACACGATCCTCCTGTGTCAGCCTCCCAATACTGGGATTACAAGCATGGGCCACCATGCCTGGCTCCTATGATTTAAGATGCAGTATTTCCAGGGTATTTTCCACAGACTTGAGCTAGATGAAACTTTCCTGGAAGCAAAATTTTCTAGTAAGTTTCCCAAGCCTAATTTGATAGCATTTTGTTGGACTGGATGAGCTTCAAAACAAACAGTCCAAATCTGATTTCTCGTCTGGATAAATCTGTTGGGTTCATGTCACTGGGGGAAAAATGGCTTTGTCTGGGTGAATAAGTTTGGCTTCAGCTTCTAGTCATTATCTCTCTGCTAAGAAAAGACTTGGAAAAATTCAGCGCAAAAGAAACTGTAAAAATGTGGAATGGTGCCATCATGACCTTGTTGTCCCGAAAGTTCTTGTTCACATTTAGAATGAACGGAGACTCTATCCTTTGAATTCCAATTTCAATAGTCGACTTCTAGGAATGTCATTTTTACTCTTCTTTCAAAAGAACCAGTATGCAACTGTTACTTTAGGATTGAATTGTAGAAATGGACTTCACCCTGAAAATACAAAGCTTATCGTGGGAAAGTAGGAAAGTGGCAGGCTGCTCAGCGCCACCCCCTTTTCTCCCTTTCTACTGATGCTAATTCAGAGATGGAAAAGGAGAGATTTGAAGTCGCTTGTTGAGAGTCATGGCTTTGTCATGATGAGGCTTCCAAATCTGGTGCGTGTGCACATGTGTGTGTGAAGGATATTATTTTAGGACCTCATCTAAAGAAATTTTGATGGAGGTTTATTTTATTTTATTTTTATTTTATTTTTTGATGGTACTGTGGTTCCTGAAAACGCTTCTACCTCCAGGCTACACTCCCAGACCTATTTTATATATTTTTTTATTTGGAAACAGGGTCTCTTAAGCCAACGAAGCTGGCTTCGCAGGCGATCCTCCTGTCTCCGCCTCCCAAGCACCGGGATTACCACGCCCGGCTTGACAGAGGTTTAAACACGTGGCTCATTATGACCTACTGTAGAGGACCTGTTGCTTTTACTAGCCAGCACTCCTTCTTTTGATAGCTCTATGCTCTCAAAAGTTATACTCTTGTCATATATAGTTGGGTAGGAAAAGCTCCACTGATTTATGGGAACGCTATGACAAAATATACCTCTCTCAGTCAGGTGTGGTGGCACATACTTGTAATCCCAATACTTGAGAGACTGAAGCAGGAGGATCAAGGGTTTGAGGCCAGCCTCAGTAACTAAGTGAAGCCCTCTATAACTTAATAAGACCATATATCACTGTATTTAGGTCAACAGGGGAAGTTACTATTGAATTAGAAAGTTTTGAGGCTTCATCTGTCAGTGGTCATCTTGATGTCCAGATGGAGGTGTCTACAAGCAGAACAAAGTCAAGCAAAGAGAACTGGAGTTAGAATACCGAGGGAGAGACTCTGAATATGCTTTTGCCGAAATCCAGCTCTGTGTCTTGGTATCCCAATTACAAGTGTGGGGAGACTTACTTTCTTTATATAAGTTCAGTTTGAGTTGCATTGTGTCACCTGCAGCCCAAATAAGCAAATATACCTCCAAATACTGTGGTTCAGAGTAGGAGAGAAACTGAGATGCCTAATTCTTCTCTATGATTATAATAGCAAGATGCTATATTTATCCTGAGCTCTGAAACTGTCATTATCAAACCATCACTTAGCGTGTTCAAATGGCCTTCTTTGTATTGCTCAGAAAGTGACCCAGAACTCTACAAAACACCAGATATCCAGGTATCCTTAGAGGTCATCCCTGATAGTCCTTAAGTATGAATACAGGAACATTATATTCCAATGAGGGGTAACTTGGTTGCCTATTAGTCTTTGGCCATTTTGCTTAATTGAGGCTTTTATGTTCTTTCCTTGGTATACGGTCTTATTACTCCTAGGTGCTCTCACATATTATATTTCTTGTGTTGGTGAGTTGTTTTTGAATGCATTATAATACTGAAACTGTAACACTCTCTAACCTGTCCTCTTCTCTCACCTGCCAGGTCACACAGTTCTAGAGAAAGATGCCTTTTACATGTTGAATATTGTTAGACTATGGTAAACATGCTAAGTTAAATCTGGCATTCTGGCCAGATGTGGTGGTGCACGCTTGTAATCCCAGAATTTGGGAGGCTGAGACAGGAGGATCCTGCTTCACAGACAGCCTCAGCTACTTAGTGAGGCCTTTTGCAACTCAGTGAGACCCTGTTTCAAAATAAAAAATAAAAAATAGGGCTGGGGTATAGCTTGGAGGTAGAATGCCCCTGGGTCCCATCCCCAGTACTGCAAAATAATAATAATAATGATAATAATAATAATAATAACCACCTGGCATTCTTCTGCTTAGCTCACTGAAAGATGTTTTTATCACAAGCACATAAGTTAAGGGTGTACTGTCAGTTTTAATTGAATTTTCTAAGAGCCTTTATGATTTAACCTTATTCTACAATCAATTTTTTTTAATGAGTCCTCTATCTTTCCGAGATACATGTTTATAGCTGTGCTCACTTTCACCAATTCCTCTGCCAACGTGGCAGGTTTTCATTTCAAGTACCATAAAAATGCATTTGTTTTAGTGGACAGAATTATGGAATTACTGTATTTTAATGATGCTGTTTTCTTTGTTCAGTGTCCAGGCCATTGCTATAATTTTCCAGTCTGGTCATGGCTAAAATGTTTTAGGCAGTATTTAGGATGGCTAGACTCCACCATACAAAAACATGCCGCTAATATCATAAACCTTTGTAATGTTGGACATTTTTCTCAATGTGTAAATACAAAAGCATTGGATGGATTTTGCCTTTGGTGGTTTCGGAGGAGTAGCCATGCAAGAAATTGTTTTCAAAACAATCGCCCCTTCCATCTGTGCAGCTGAGAATAGTTTCAAGAGAGCTGATAGCAACCCTTGGGCACTGATGGCAGAGAAGAGCTCAGGAAGCCGCTGAGCCCACCTGTCCTTTATGAGAAAATAACTGGCATTGCATGGATTTACACAAGTGACTGCCTGGTAGAGGCCTCGTGAAAGTGTTTAGGATAACACTTATTTTTGTTGTTTTTGCCTACTCAACATCACTTTCTGCCACTTTCCTGGCTAACCACTATCTCCACTTCTCTTTTTAATGAAAGCTTCCTACCTGTACCATTAGGAGGTTCTGCAATAAACTCCACTTTTTAAAAAATATAGATAAGTATAGGTGAATAGAGAGCACAGCAATGTTGAATGTATGAAGATAGACTGCTTTCCTTAGGTAAGAATATCCTCCTAATTTCAAATCCTCTCAAGGGGCCTAAGGAAAGCTTTAAATATCCATTCAAAATTCTTCACAGCCAGACATCCCTTTTAAAGGAATTGGGTTACATCAGTTGATGTAATTAACTCAGATTGTTTGGGCGATTTAATTCCCAAAGGCAGCAGTACATCTGTGCGGCATACTCATTCCCCCTTCTGTGCAAAGTCACCAGTGGTTTCGATTTGGGATATATATTTGAGGGGTTTGAGGGAGTAGGGGCAAGAGAAGGAATTGGCAAAATGTACTAAATAAAAAAGTTTTTTTATGCTATGTGATTTCCTTTCAAATCATTCTTTGAAAAAGCAATAGCAGTTTGGAATCTGGTAGTGGTCAAACGTGTTAAAATAAGCCATCTTTCTTTCCATTAGCCCTGCTATTCTTTCCTGCCTTGGCCAGCAGTGTAGTGCTGGAGGAAGAGGCATTTTCCAGTCAATTATTGAACTGGAAGATGTACCCACTTTTTCATCTCTGACTTGCAGAAAAGGGGCTAAAGAATTTGTGCTTCTGGAGCAAATCCAGTTGCTTTATTTTATATTTTATTGCACATAGAATCTTTAAACTATAAAAACATATTCACACTGAAATGTTTCTGTCTCCAGATGGTGTTGCACCTGACCTACTTTATATAGTTTTCTATGTAACTCTGGAAGATATTCAAAGCATCAAATTATATTTTCTTTTATAATAATTACTACAAAGCCACATCTCCACAACAACCCACTCTATTTCCTGACCGGACTCTACATAGCTTGGCCAGTCTCTATCAACTCTCAGAGAGTCACCAGTAAATGTGTGAAGCAAGTGTTGCTATCTTTATATATTCTTCCTGAAATCATAAAACTGAAAGTCTCTGCTATACTGAGAAGAGTTATAGTAAGAGGCAGATATCATGCACTCAATCAATAACTTGGTATATATTATTAGACTTCTATTCAGTATAACATGATTACCAAAGTTTAAAATATAATCGCTTTTCACAAGAAAATTTTATTCACATTTTATTTTGCTTACCTTAATATTGCATATGCACTTATGGTAAAAAAAAAAAAAAAACATTGTTTTAATCAAAAATCAAATACCTGCACACTTTTTTTTTACTTTAATTAAAATCAAGACATGTTTGGTCTAGGCATACTCTTAGTAAGTAAAAGTTTGTTCATGTTTTTAAGAGTACAGGTAAAAATATATCTGAGTTTTAAAGAGGATAAAATATAAGAATTTCAACTGTACTTGAAAGAAAAATCCCAACCGGAAACTGACCACGAAATGAGAGGAACTTAGATGTTTTCAAATAACTCTTAGTTTGGGCCCATTTATCTAGACATCACAAAGGAGAATGCTTTTATCCATAAATCCCAGCTGATCTATACAGTTTTGATAAGCTTTTTTTTCTTTCTCTCCTATTTTGTATGTATCCCTCTAGGGTACTTTTCTGATTGGTAATCGTACAACAAAGTCACCTGTCCACTCTGTATTGGGCCAGGAGGAGGGCTGTGATGAGTTCTTATGTGCTGTCCAAACTACCTTCATTATTCTAATTGGTCCCCAGCATCTAGAATATGCTGGGTTCTATTGGTACTCGGAGACAGGTAAGGTACAAGCAAGTCCCTCAGGCAACACCCCTCAAAGCTGGGATGTTGGATAGAAGGTCCCACTTTTTCTTTCTTTAGGCTCAAGATGGAACTGAGAGTTTCTTTTTGATCTTAGAGCACTATGTTGGAGGTAGGGATTATGGCAAAAAAGAGTGACTGCTTTTCATACTGGTTTTGGATTTCTTCACTTGCCTGGGGTGCAGGAGTCTCTCAGCCAGTTTTGGGGGTCTCACACAAGGGATTGACATAGGTGTTAGTGTTGAATGAGTTGACCCCGGGAGGTGTGGGGGAGCCCAGGGATTTCTTTTCTGCTATCTTATCAATGTGATGAACACTTGCTTTTGTACATGAGAACTTGGAGTTCGACAGAGGTGAAGTAATTTTTAAAATACTGTATCAGGAAACTTTGTTAGAACTGGACTTGAAAGTCACTGCTCATTCTTTTCATATTTTGTCCCTGGAGTCATAATTCGGTTTTTCTTTTCTCACGTGGACTAATTATATATTCTTGTAAGTTTTGGGACTTGTGAAAATAAGAATCAATCCCTATTTGTGGTGTTGGCCTGAAGGACAAATCTGATTTTGAGTAAAAGATGTACTTCTTAAATGTGGTTGATTTTTAGTAGATTATAGTTATTGCTTGGTTGCTACTAGAACTTTCTGTAAACTATTTGCTACCGTTTTCTGGTTGGAAATATTTCAGTTCTTTCATTTCAAAGTTAGGAAATAAGAATTTCTTCACAGTTAGTTCTCTATATAATGGCTTAAATTAAAGACTATTTTACTTTATTTTTCTTTTCTTTTTTGGTACTAGGGATTGAACCCAGGGGCATTCAGCCCTTGAGTTACTCCTCAAACCCTTTTTCTTTTTTGTTTTGAAACAGGGTCTTGCTAGATTGCTAAAAGTCTTCCTATATCGCCCAGACTGGCCACAAATCTATGATCCTCCTGTCTTAGCCTCCCAGGTACTGGAATTATAGGCATGTGCCATTAAGCCCAGCATGACTATTTTACTTTGTTTACAGAATCAATTTTTTTTTCATTAGAAAAATCCTTGGTCACATTGTTTCATATTGTCCATAAGAGCATATCTATTAGTTGAACTGATTGTACTAGAATAATACTCAAATGGATGTCAGAAGTACATGGGAACATGGTGGAAGGAATTCTAAGAAATTATATTATTCTGTGTGTTGGTGTCATGAATGTGGAGTTGGTGGAAGGATTAATTTTCTATGATTTAAAATAATTTTTACAGGAGGAGCAAAATTATCTTTAAATATGTAGAAAGGGAGTTTTATAATCACCAAAATAGATATTTCTTAGACACACATCACATTGAGAATTTTTATAGAATGGAACTCAACTTTGATGTGTATAATAGACCCCCTAAAATAATATTTGCATTGCATATATTTATTACAAATATTTCATTAACTTTATTTTAGCCAATTACAGTACATTTTAGTTCACAAGAATTAGTTTGACAAAGCAAATATAATGTTAGCAAACACTATCTTTGTTACATTCCTAATGCACAGAATTTTCTCTTCAAATAATATTCTATTTTATCTAAGTCTCTTGAATTAATAAACGCCAAAAGAATTAAATTATCAAAATTACATTGTTTCTATTCTTTTATAGAGAAATCTCACAATTTTATTTTATTTTATTTTTTTGTGGTTCTGAGGATGGAACCCAGGGGCATTATAACTCCGAGCTATACTCCCTTCCCTATTTTTTATTCTTCCTTTATTTTATTTTTTGAAACAGGGCCTTACTAGTTTGGAGGGCCTCACTAAGTAGCTAAGGCTCTCCGTGAACCTCAATCCTACAGTCTCAGCCTCCCGAATGCTGGGATTACAAGCATGCACCACCATGCCATCTCACAATTTTATTTTTAAAAATCTTAAAAACAATAACTTTTGGCACAGGATTTTACTATAGAGACGTAATCTAAGTGTATAATGAGACAAATTAGAAAAAGAAGCCAATGTATGAAGATCTTAATCATACATTTTATAATACTCAAAAAGTAAAATAAAATCTTTCATATTAGAAGACTGATAGAGTAAAACATAAACCATAGATTTTATTATGTAACATATAAAAGTAAATATGTAAATGCATGTTTTATATGTGAAAAATGTTTGTGATGATATTATTATTATTATTATTATTATTATTATTAATTTGGTACTAGAAATTAGAACCTAGGAGCATTCTACCACTGAGCTATACCTTCAGTGTATTTTATTTTTTATTTTGAAATAGGGTCCTTTATGTTGCTGAATGTCTCACTACATTGCTAAGGCTCGCCTTAAACCTGTGATCCTGTCTCAGCTTCAAAAGTACTGAGATTATAGGCATGTGCCATTGTGCCTGGCTATCATGTAAGTACAAAAAATAAGTTGTAGAGTAGTGTGCATGACATGATTACATGTTGGTAAAAAGTATACACAGATATACAAATAATCTGGAAAGAAAAACCATAAGATAAAAATGCTTAAATAAATTTATATGCATATATACACTCAAAATACACACATTGCACACATATATCCATGCACTGGTAAGAAGTACCCCAACATATTAGTAGTAATTTTTCCTGGGTCAATTATTCAGTGAGTGGCTGATTTTATTCTTTTTAAATATTTTTCTCTGCAGAGAATGTGTTTATTCATATGTTAAAAAATACTACATGGAAGCTGAACATGTATCTGTGTTCCTATAATCCCAGTAACTGGGAAGCTGAGACAGGAGGATTAAAGGCTTGAGGCCAGCCTCAATAACTTATTAAGACCTTCAGCAACTTAGAGAGTCCATGTTTCAGAGTGAAAAGGAAAATGAATGGCGTCTAACTTGAATGTAGAAGGCCTCTGGGTTTAATTCCCAGCAACACACACACACACACACACACACACACACACACACACACACACACACTTCTCAAAACAGTACATGGAAAATTTAAACTTTTCTCTCTTGGAGACAGCTTGTTAATTTCTATTCTTGGCCCCAAAATAGGAATATCCAAGGTGAAATTGCCCACGTTTTTCAGAATCTTCTCTGGGTTTATAAAGCAAAGACTTTGGGTACAAAGAATTGAACTCTTAGTTTCATGGCTGATTTGCGGGTTGGGGACTATGAATGATGATCCTTTAAGGTAGTGTGAATTGAAAGAGGACAAGTTGGTGTTTTTTTTTAGAATAAAATAAAGAATTCTGTTTTGGTGCATTAAGCATGAATTATCTTTTAGAAATCCAAGTGGTGATGTCAACTAAACTGTTGAATATTTTAGTCCAGAGTTCAGAGAAGAATTCTGAACATTTGGGAATCATCACCATATGGCTGATGTTTAAAACCACGCGTCTGGATAAAATAACCAAATGAGTAAGTGTGTAAATAGACGGGAAGAGTACCCCAAAACAGCGGGGTAATCAGAAATCAGGATTGCCTGGAAGATTATCTATTTAGTCAAAGTAGCAACTTGAGTTCATTCTGTGGGTTAGAACGTATTTCTGGTTGAATCTAAATTTGTTAGTGGAGAACACCAATCAGTGTCAGGAATCAACTTTGGCGCTGTGAGCTTGTTGCTCAGGGTGGACTTTGTCCTCAAAGCGACCAAGGGTGTTGGTCTACACTACAGAATGTTTCATAATGACAGGAAGAACAGGAGATACAGGTTCCAGCCTGTGACTTGGTACTAACTAGCTATGTAACCTTTTCCAGATGTGTTTGTCGTCTGTTGTATGTCCTCTAATATTGAGCACCATGAATTATAAACCAGGAAGCTGCCACTGAATGATTTTTTTCTTTTGAAGTAAAAACTGAGTTACAGATTTTTAAACATGTAATTGGTTCAAGAACAGTAAGCCAGCTTCAAACTCCAGACCCAACAGGAATCCTCCAGAATAGAGCTGGTCCTCTCTACTGGAGGATTCTGTTCTTTCAAGGGAGAATAGAGTCTTGTAGCATGATAATGTCCAACATAGTTACTTAGTGATTTTAGAGAGCTATTTGCTGAGGTTTGACTTCCTTAAGTGGGATGTCTCTAGAGAACAGGTAACAAAAAGAAACCTCAATCCTTATACTCTAAGAAAAGATAAAGGTATACCATCAGAAATATGGACTAAGATAATTACAAATTTACTTTTTGGATAGTGGTTCTGGGATTACACATCACTTATTAAAACAGAATTTTAGTTTAGTGAGTGTGTAGGGGTGTGTGTATGTGTGTATATGTGTGTGTGTGTGTGTGTGTGTGTGTGTGTGTGTGTGTGTGTTAATTAGTTACTGGGAATTGAACCCAGGGACATTTTGCCTCTGAGCTATACCCCCAGCCCTTTTTATTTTTATTTTCAGACAGGATCTTAATAGATTAGGTTGGGAAACTTGCAATCTTCCTGCCTCAAGCCTCTCAAGTTGCTGGGATTATAGGCATGTGCTGCAATGCCCAGAAAATTTTAAAATTTTTGATAGAAAATTAATTTATGTAATTTAGACCTATACAATGTAGTCTGGATTATTTCTGAAAAAGTTTAAAGATGAGCTTTTAATTCTCTTGGTAGGAAAGAAAAAGGGATGATGATAGAGTGAGCTTCATGCCACTGATAAGAGAATAAAGTTGTATCCCAGGTGCCAGACATTAGTAAATAGAGCCAGTCATGAGCTAACCTAAAATACCCTCTGCAATCCCCGAAGGAAAAGAGGAAGAGAATGGAACTGAGCCTGTAATGTCAGGGGCCAAGAGAGAAACGGTAAATAATCTAATACAGAAGGAATTGTACTCAGAGCTCCCTAGCTCGGTGGCTGGGGAGGGGGGAGGGCATATTTGTAATATTTTCCAAAATGTCTCATCAGAGAAAGAGTTAATATTTTGTTAGTGATACATAGGGCTCTAGTACCATGTTATGAGTGTGATAAATCAAGTATGAGATCTGCATTTCACACACACTTGCCCAGCAACAACTCGAGGAGCCAGAGGGACAGTAGAAGCAAGAGTGGGCAGGAGTAGTAGAGGATTCAAAACTCCCTCCCAACCCTTCAGTAGTTTAGGAGCCAGGAAGAGCTGGTTAGTTTCCTTATTTGTTTTGTTACTGAGCATGAAATCCAGGGGCATTCTACCTCTTTGCTACACTCCTAGTCTTCTTTGTTTTGAAACTGGATCTCACTAAGATGCTGAGGACCCTGTTCTGGAGAAGAGTTTTAATTTGGATAAGAAAGCAAAGCTTTGGAAACAACTGGACAAACTTTCCTAACCTTGCAATAGTATTATTAAGAGACTTTATCCAGAGATGGTAATAAGACAGTGGATAAATCTAGACCAAAAGGATATTTATGAGAAGCAATACAATTATTTTCTGCAACTACTCTATTAACAGGACTCAAATTAGCACTATTAGACAATTTTCTTTGATAGGTGATTTGCTAACTATAAAGGCTTTCAGTTTTGTAGAACGCTGACATTCAAGAATTTTATTTAACATTAATCTTCCAATGGACTCTACAGCATTAGTGCAGGTTCATATATTTGGATCCATCCAGAAGGAGGCTAATATTTAAAATGTCCTAATATTTAAAGACAATGTTTAGTTCACTCTGTCTCTCCAAGTTATCTCTAACTTCTTGGCCTGAGTTCCGAATGAGTTCTATTAATATGTTAAATGATATTGCCAAAGTTTAATGTAATTATTCTGGGAACAAGTCATAATTGAATTTTAAAAATAAAGTGCTTGGGATGGTAGGGATTTAACCTTTGCAGTGAAAACATTGGTCTGTTTAAGGCTATGCTTTGGGGAATAGCTCTGCTTACACATACAAGAAACTAACCCTGGACTTGATAGTAAAAACATTCTGGCAGAAATTCACACTCCCCTTAAAAAAAAAACACAATTTCAGACATAATTTGTGGAAGATGCAGTGAAACTGTGTCTTCCTTCCTCTGGTGGCTCCATAGTCATGGCCGTCTCACCAAATCGATAGGATCTGCAGTTGTGAATGATGAGCCAATTAGCAACTGGGCCGGCTAGCTGCTGTGAAGAGTAAAAAGTGAAATCCAGGCAGATGTGCATCTTGCTTCCATTCTGTCCTTAATTCTCCAGGTTGCCTTTTTACCCCTAGCGTTCATTGAATATGTAGCTCCAGAAGATGAAGAATATTTTGGCAGCACTGCACATGGAATGAAAGTAGAACAAGGATTAATTGGGGCGGGAGGTGCTTCCAAACCATAGAACGGTGGCTGAATGCCAGTTCTTCTGAATGCCTTTCTCGCTGCTCACATCAGCAAACTCTTGGCTGTTACAGTCGAATGAATGCTGCAGTTTTCAGGGGTACCTGTTACATTAAATCACATGTTGATGGGGGAAAAAAAGCAGAAACATCATGCTATTATGAAGGGGAAAAAAATGAGGTCCAGAGCTTTTCTGCCAATAGTAGATGTTTTAATAAGCGAGAAACAGGTTTTGAGTTTTATGGCACTCCTATTTAATTGGATGTAAACCAAAACACACTTTTTCACATGTTAGTGTGAGTTTCTATGTTAGCTTTCAGACTGGCTCTCCTCTGGCACCAGAGAGCCCTGGCAGCATGCTTTCCACACTCTCTGGGTGTAGAAAGCAAATAGGTGCATTAAGCAAAGCCCAGAAAGCCTAGTTAATAATTCACTGATCTGACATACAAATTGAAAATTGTATGACCTTCAAATAAATCAGCAAGTTATCAGTATACCCTCAGATGTGTGAGGCAGCATGGCACAGCCAAGACTTGACGTAGGCTGGGCAATGAAGATTGGTTTGTGGTATTCATCTATTCATCTATCCTTTTAACCAAGCTCCCAAGTCTTTGCTACTCTAACTTGGCCCATTTGAGTGGAGGGGGTCAGCATTTATTTGTCATTATTGCTATTAACTGCAAAGCATGGCAGATACTCCTCCTGCTGCATAGAAGACTCTTCTCTCTATTTTTGTCCAGTCTTTTTGGCACAGTTGTCTTCACTTCCCCATTTTCTTGCCTCCCACTCATTCCTCAATCAACTCCAATCTAATCTCTCCTCCCAGTACCTTTTCCCAGGACCCTAAGGCCCAAGTTGCTATTTCCCAGGAAAGGTTTTCAGTTCCCTTGACTTCCTCTCCCTCTCAGGCTACTATTCCTGGTCCTCTTTCTTAATATCACTATTTCTATTCGATCTTAACTGTTTGACTGTCTCAGGGCTCCTCAAGGGCCCTCTTCTTATTTTCTACATGAACTCTAGTCAATCTTTTCAACCATACACTTAATTCTTCTATCTATTATCTATATTCTCTTAGCTGCCAAATACAGATTTCCTGACATTAGTACAATGTCTTTTTTCTGATTTTCAGCTGCACAATATGTATCTTACCTAGGCTTCCTGTTAGAGAGATATCACACACACACACACACACACACACACACACACACACACACCATATACTATACACACATACTAAAACTCAGGTATTTCTCTTCTCAAACCTAATATTTCTGTTGCATTTCTTATTGAGGGAATAATGCTAAAATCAACCCACTTGGTCAAGCTAGGAATCTTGAAAGCATGCAAGTCCTCTGAATGTCTTTTTTTTTTTTTTTTTTACTTTCTCTGATCTCATTTCAAAACTGGATATAATTTTGATGAATATTACCATATAAAGACCTATGGAATAATCAAATTATCTTCATATGACTAGCTATTATCACAAATGTGATGATTTAAAATAATACCAGTGTTTTATTTATGACTCTGGAGGTCAGTTAGTCCAAAATTTTTCTCAATGTGACAAAGCCAAACTCTAAGAAACTAGTAGCAAAGAAGTAAAATGATTGATCCAGACCAGTAATGTATTAGTTCTTATTGCTGCTATAACAAAGTGCCCCAAATTTAGAGAATGAAACAGATTCATTCTATCATTAAATTTTTGAAGATCAGAAGTCTAAAACAAGTTTATAGGTTGCATACTTTGTAGGGGCTATAAGAGACTATATGTTTTCTTAAGTTTTCTACCTTCTAGAAGCTGCCTGCTTTCCTTGGTTTGTGGCACCTACTCCCCCACTCCACGCCACTTCCTCATCTTCACAGCCAGCAATGACCACTCAAGCCTGTCTCACATTACCTCGTTCTGATACTTTCTTTTGCTATTATTTACTATTAATTACTATTGTGAGTACATAGCCCCACTCTGGTAATAAAGGCTAATATCTCTATTTTAGATTCAGCTTAGCAGCTAACTAATTCCATTTGCAACTTACGTTCTCTCTTGCCATATAACAACATATTCCCAGGTGCCAGGGATTAAGAAATGAATATCTTTGGCAGTGAGGAGGCAATATTTCTCCTAACATAGTGGTCCTATACAATATCCTCTAAAATTGTTCCTGCAGTCATCTGCCATCTTGTTTCTACTTAGGCTGCCAGCCACACTTTTTTTTAGTTGCAGCAAAATATATATAATATGTAATTTACCATTTTAACCATTCTGTAATCTACACTTTACAACCATCACTATCATCTAGTTTCAGAATATCAGAAGAAACCCCATACCTATTATTCAGTCATTTCTTATTCTTGCTTCCCAAACTCCCTGGTGACCACTAATCTGCATTCGGTCCCTATGAATTTGCCTATTCTGGATAGTTTACAAAACTGGAATCATGCAATTATGGTCTTCTGTTTCTGGCTTCTTTCACTTAGCATAGTGTTTTCAAGGGTTATTCGTATTGTAACATCAGTCTGAATGTCATCTTATGGCTGAATAATATTCCATTGTATGAATAGTCTATTCTGCTTATCCATTAGTCAGTTGATGATCAGTGGTCATTTGGGTTGTTCCCAACATTGGGCTATGGTGAATAGCATTGCTAAACTGTCAGCAGCATAGCATTCTATTTTTTCTCTGTCTTACTGAATTGTATTCAGTTTCTTTCTTTTTAACAAAAGAAATCATTTTAATTAGAATTTTTTATTGATGCATTTTAGTCATATATGTTAATGGGATACAAAATGGTAGAGGCATACATGCACATGTCACTCATTTAACTTTTCCCAATTTCTCACCCTATTCCCTCCCCCTTCTTCCTTATCATATTTAGCTTAGTGATTGACTTTGATGTGTTTGTGAATGTACATCATGCACATTAAGAAATTACCTCTTTCCCCTCCCATTTCCCTACAATAGGTCACCTTCTTTGCTTATCTGTGGTTTCACCTTCTTCATCTTGAGTTCCTCCTATGACCCCTTTTCTCCCTAGCTTCCACATATTAGGGAGAGAATCCACTTTTTTAGTATCTGTAACTGACTAATCTCAGTATAATGTTCTCCAGTTTCACCCATTTCCCCACAAATGATGTAATTTTATTCTTTATGGCTGAGTTAAATTCCATTGTATACATATCCATAGTTTTGTAATCCATTCATCTGTTGATGGACATCTTGGCTGGTTCCATGGTTTGGCAATGTGAATTGTGTAGTTAAGAACATAGATATATATGCATTAATTTGGTAGTTTCCATTCTTTTGGGTAGATAACCAGAAGTTATATTGCTGGATCATATAGTAGGTTTGTTTCCATTCTTCTGAGGACTCCTCATACTGTTTTCCAAAGTAATTGCACTAATTTGCAATTCCACCAACAATATATTAGAGTTCTCACTTCTCGCCAGCATGTGTTGCTGTTTGTGTTTTGAGTGATTGCTGTTCTAGTTGGAGTTTGGTAAAATCTCAGGGTAGTTTTAATTTGCATCTCTCTGATTGTTAATGATGTTGAGAATTTTTTCATACATTTATTGGCCATTTAAATATCTTATTTTGTAAAGTGTCTATTTAGTTCACTTGCCCATTTTTGATTGGGTTATTAGTTTTCTTAGCAGTGAGTTTCCAGAACTCTCTGTATATTTTAGATATTAAAAGACCTCTACAAAGAAAATTATAAAACACTGAAAAAAGAAATCAAAGAAGACCTTAGGAGATGTAATGATTTTCCATGTTCTTGGATAGGCAGAATAAATATCAAAATCACCATTCTTCCAAAGGTGGTCCACAGAATCAATACAATACCCATTAAATTACCAAGGTCATTCCTCACAGACATAGAAAAATAAGTTCTTAAATTCATTTGGAACAACAAAAACCCCAGAATAGCTAAAGTAATTCTCAGCAGTAAGAACCATGCATGAGGCATCACAATACCTGACTTCAAACTATACAACAAAACCATAGTAATAAAAACAACATGGTATTGGCACAAAAATAGACACACTAATGGAACAGAATAGAAGACTCAGAAACAAATACACACACTTAAAGCCAATTGATTTTTGACAAATGAACCAAAAACATACACTGGAAAAAAGATAGCCTCTTCCACAAATGATGTTGGCAAAACTGGTTAACCATATGCAGAAAAAGGGAAATAAACAGCACTTTCTCAACCTGCACAAGAATCAACTTAAGATGGATCAAAGACCTAAAAATAAAACCAAAGATCTTGCAGTTTTTTTTAAGAGGACATAGGTCCAACACTTCAACACATAGGCACAGGCAAAAACTTTCTTAAGATCCAAAGGCACAAGAAATTAAAAGGAGGATCAATACGTAGGACTGCATTAAACTGAAGAGCTTCTGTAAAGCAAAGGAAACTATTAAGAACCTCAATAGAAAGCTGATGAAATGGGAGAAAATTTTTGCCAAGTTTTCCTCCCATAAAGGACTAATAATTAAGTTTCCTCAGTGTGGCTATGTCTGTTCTCTTCAAATCTTCCCACTTGCTATTTCTCCTGCCCCAAGTCATCTTGCTTCTTTTCTCCCTTTACCTGTGAATGCCTACATAACTTTATATTGTCAGCATAGAGGTCATTCTCCCATTGAAGCATTCCCTGATCCTCTAAGGTATGTGAGACTGAATATTTTACATTTTGAGGGACTCGATTTAAGAAAAGGAATACAATTTGGCAAATATAAAATTAGGCACAAAACATGAACTTTTATAATGTGAACATAAAACAAATGACCTACATAAAGGCTGCTGAATTTTATTATATAATCTAGAAAAATAATATGCTTTCATTAATTTCCCACCTGATATGTCTGTTTTTCCCAAGTATTATTTGTCTCAATTCCTACTCACTCTTTGATAATGATAAATATTTTTGTAACATCATTAACTAAAAAGGACAGAAATATAATTCAATATTTTCTTTAGTATATTTGATTAAAAATTAATGCTTCATAATTTACCAGCAATATTATGCAATGTTTTAGAATTAACATCATATTTGGGAAAATCTATCTGAAATTTTTATTATATGCTATAAGACTTCTTATGCAGTGACTAATTTTATACATGCTTCAAATGGAAACATCCTGTCAATTAACCTATTTTCTATAAGCTTCTTTTTCTAGTAGTATGTTATAATGTTTATGTAAAGTTAATTGATGTCAAAATTTTAGGTCAATCAACAATAAATTTAAATGTTTTCTGTATGTATTTATATAATCAATTAGGTTAGCAAATAGAGAAACTACTCATCATTTCTACTTGAAAATTTTCTCTTCTTACTGAATTGCTTAGATCATGCCTTTGGTATGATTTAGAATTTTGTTTCCTCCTCCTCCTTATCTTCCTCCTCCTCCTTCCTCTTCTCGTCGTACTAGAGACTGAACATGGACATTCTACCTCTGAGCTACACCCCCAGCCATTTTTATTTTTGTTTCTGAAATAGGGTCCCAACAAGTTGCTAAGAGTCTGTGTTATATTTCTGAGGCTGTTCTTGAACATACTATCATCCTGTCTTAGCCTCCCAAGTACTGGAATTACAGGTATGTGCCACCATGCCCATCTTATTTTGCTTCTTCCTATTAGAATAATTTATATTAATTTATAGTTATATTAATATCAGATTATTTTATTGTTCATCTTTATCATTTTAGTTTCTTATCAATCTTGTTTCAATATTCTTTTAATTCTCTTATAAGTGAATTAAGATTGAAAAAAATCATTCCCTTCATAAATACTTACATCAGGTGTCTGTGAACATTTTTTAAAATTTCCAAAGCATTTTGAATTTGTTATCCTCAAACACTGAGTTGTTTTCCAAAGCATTTGGAATTTATTATCCTCTAACACTCAGTTGTAGTATATCAGGGAACAGTTCTCAGATGGGGAAGCTGAGCTTAATAAATATTTTATCAATATTTTGTCAGTGTGACTGAGAAGAGTTATATTATCCAAATTATTCCCTATTTTTAATACATATTTTATCAATATTTTGTCAGTGTGGCTGAGAAGAGTTATATTATTCAAATTATTCTGTATTTTTGTCCTTCTCAAGAACAAACCCCCAGAACATTGACCACTGTCATTGTGTAGAAACTTTTAAATTATAAAGCCTGCTTCTCACTCTGTGGGGCTAATCTAGGAACTGAGATATTAACCTACAAGTACAAGCTCTCACAGGTCATGGGACACAATGAAAAATTGTTTTAGGACAAAAATCTAGTTTTATAGTCTTTTTGTTTTATAAAAATATCCAGTAAGAGGACGTTGATTGAAAGGTGGAGCCTCAATATGTTACCCAAGTCTAGGGACAAATTTTAAAGATAAAAATTGACTTCTGAATATGAGTAAATTTTAAGTAAAAACTTTAAAATGGAGACTTGAAATATCTTTTATTCATGATTATAATTTTTAATTTGCTTCAAAAAATTATCTTTAGAGCTAATTGAAAATTTGAGTTTCTTCAACTTTCTCAATTAAAGGACTAATCACTAAATTTGAGCAGATAAAATTTTACTTAGTGGAAATAATAAAGACAATTATATCACTAGATGAAAATCAGGTTTCTACTCAATTAGACTGATACTATTGATCTGTCTTGATGGGTCCTAATGGGATTTGAAATAATCCATTATGTCATCTACTAACATTTTGGGTAGATTCCATAGAAAACACAGAAAGATGAAGCATTAATTGAGATTCCTGATATGCATTTCTGAGGGACTTTTTAGCACAAATGGGCTCACAGATACTTTTTCCAGGTAATAATAGTGTCATAGGAACATCTCCATAAAAGTTCAAAGAATGTGTACATAGAACATCTGCTCTCTCTCAACCCAATCTGTATCTTTAAACACACACACACACACACACACACACACACCTACCTCTTAATAGTTTTAGCTATTATGTACTTTTTTCCCTTATTTTGAGATCAGATATGTCTCCTGTAACTTTTATGAATTGGTCTTCTTTCGAGCTCTTGAGATGAAAGATAAAAAATCTCAATCTTTCTTGCCTGTTCCTATTTGAGAAAATGCTATTGCAGCATGGTAGACAGTTTTTGTTCCTTTAAATATACGAAAATGGAAAGGTGATAACAGGGATCTGGGAAAATGGCGACTGCGGGATGCAGCACATCTCAGTAGCTGAAACGAAGTCCAATTACTGAGAAGGTAGCATCTTGACAAACAAAATAAATACAGCTCATGAACCAAATCAGAACCTGGAACCATGATGGAAGGAATCCAGTACTCTGAACTGCGAGATCCACTACTAAAAGCCTGAACATGCCATGGACCTGCTGTGGATGTGGCCCACCCGCTAGCGCCTTGGCAGGCTGCTGGCCCAAACCATGATTCCCGGCTCTGGAAGACACTGGTGTGGCAGCCCCAAGAAATCCAGAAAAACAATCCAAGAGCTTGAAAGCGGCCACAGAGCTCCAACATATTAAGCGGCGAGTAGTGCCCGGCATCAAGTGTCAGGGACACAGAAAAAGATCCACCAAGCCCTACAGAGATCTGGAGCAGGGTAGCCAGGTAACCACTTGTGTTAATCGGTACTCAGCAGAAGACCATCCAGAGAAACTGCAGGACCCAGCAGGCTAATCCAGTTAGAATCTCCAGAGACACAGGAAAGGTGCTCAAGGCATGGTAACTGCACAGTGTAACAGGGAATTGCTCCAAGACTACACTGGAGGCATGAGCCCAGGGTAGAGATCGCAGAAGCCCAGGGTAGAGATTGCAGAGGCCCAAGGGTGCACGAGCCCTCCAGAGACCTGGCAGCAAGACCCGGTAACTGTTTGCATTACTCAGTACTCAGCAAAAGACTGCCCAGAGAAGCAGAGAGACCCTAGCCTAGTTAGAACCTCCAGAGACACAGGAAAGGTGCTCAAGGCACAGTACCTGCACAGGAGGTCACTCCAAGACTACACTGTAGTCTTCCATCTCTGCAGGTAGGGAAGCATAGGCACAGTGCATGTAGGGAAGTGCAGGCCTGAGACCAGGATGGAGTGTGCAGAGGCCCAAGGATACAGACCACAGGCTGGAAAAACACAGAACCCTGGACTTATAACGGGACTCATTAACAGTGATACCTGATGCCCTGACACCTAAACACAAAGCTGCCAGAGGCAAGAGAGGGGAGCAAGCACTCAGAGAATGGGTTCAAAGCTGACAGTAGGGTACAGAGAAAATAAGACATTGGAATATACTCCAGAATCACCACAGTGATCAGACATACATACAGATATTATATGGGCTCTATATTTGTAAATTAGTAGGACTGTTGTTTTCTTTCTTTGTTTCTTTCTTTCTTTTATTTGGGTTTTTTTTTGTTTGTTTCTTTTGCTTTGTTCTCTCACACTGTCGCTCATTATTTTTATTTTATTTTTGTCCTTTATTTTTTTTCTCTCTATTTTATTTATTTTTTTTCTTTTGGTTGGTTTTTGTCTTTGATGTATAATTGTTAGCTTTTGTATCTTGTTTTGTTACTTTATTAATGTTTGCTCACTCCTTCCCCTCATTCCTTTTATAAACTTCTTCACTCTAGGCTTTCTACTCTGTTCTCTCAAAATTTTTTCCCTTACTTTATCTCCTTGTTTAATATTCAAGCTATTTCATATCTCCCTACTTAAATTATTTAACTTTATCTCATTCTCAACTAGATACTTCCTTATTATACTTAAATTCTTATTCAACCTAATCATATCCTCTACCTTACTGACTCCTATACCCATCACACCAGCTCCTCCCCCATTACCCAACCCTCACCATTGGAAAAAGCACTGCTTACCTGCTGACACCTCTAAATTACTACTACTAAGATTGGATTAGACCTAATACCCACAAAAGATCCCAAGACATCAGAAAAATAAGCCTGAGAACCTTGAACTATGAACAGTAAAGAAATAATAGAAATCACAAATACTGACCTATAGGAAATGCAAGAAGGAGAATTCTGAATTCTGATCTACAATATGATGAAAGGCCTCAAAGCAAGTGTACAGGAAATGAGAGAAAATGGAGACATTAAGAAAGAATCAGAAAGAGGTCTGGAATGAAGTGAAAGAGGCAATAAATGAAATAAAAACAGCAATAGAAAGAAATTCTGGAAGATTAGAGAAAATGGAAAATAGAATATTACTGTTAGAAGACAGGTCATTCAAAACCAAAAGCATAATCAATAGCATACAGAAGTTATTACAACAACAAAATCTAAATATTCAACAACTATGGGGCAATATGAAATGTCCTAACTTATGGATAAAAGGCATTGAAGAAGGGATAGAGGTACAGACCAAGGGCATTCATAATCTCTTCAGAGAAATAATTTCAGGTAATTTTCCAAACATGGAAAGAGACTTGGATTTACATGTTAAGGAAACATACAGAACACCATTAAGACAGGATTAAAGAAGGACTTCCCGATGCCATGTAAACATAAAAATGACCAACATAGAGGTCAAGGTAAGAATCTAAATAAAGTGAGAACAAAAGAATGGGTAAGATATAGGGGCAAAACAATAAAAATTACCCCAGACTATACAACCCAAGTCATGAATGCCAGGAGAGACTGGTATGATGTGATCCAGACCCTGGAAGAAAACAACTTCCAACCCAAACTACTATATCCAGAAAAATTATTATTCAAAATTGATGGAGAAAAAAAGGTGTTTCAAGATATACAGAATCTCAAAAGTCATGAATTCAAAGCCAACACTAGAGAAAATACTTAAAGAAAATAAACCACAAGGAATAAAAGAGAAGGAATTTTCAGAACTAGAAAAGAGATGAAGTTGATCAGTGTGGCATCTAAGTAAAGAAGAAATAACATTATACCAAACAGAAGATAGAACACAAAATGACAGGAAACAAAAAATATATTTTAATGATAATTCTGAACATCAAAAGACTTAACTCACCAATAAAAAGACATAGAATGGCAATGTGGATTAAAAAACATAATCTAAATATATGCTGTTTGAAAGAAACTCACCTTAAAGCCAAAGACATTCATAGACTGAAAGCGAAAGGATGGAAAAAGATATATCATGCTAATGGCAGTGGTAGCAACCTGATATCCAAAAAACAGACTTTAAGCTAAAACACATCAGAAGAGACAAAGAAGGGCACTTTTTTTATTAAAAGGAACAATTGACCAAGAAGATATAATGATAGTAGTTGTTTATGCCCAAATGTAGATGTAGCCACATTTGTAAAACAAAAGCTCCTGGACTTCAGATCTCAAATATACCCAAATACAATAATAGTGGAAAATTTCAACATACTTCTCACACCACTAGATTGATCTTCAAGGCAAAAGATGAGTAAAGACTCTTCAGAACTAAAGAAAACTATAAACCAAATGGACCTAATAGATATATACAGAATATTTCAACCAGGAACAGCAGAATAAATGTTCTTCTCAGTAGCCCATGGAACTTTCTCCAAAATAGATCACATTCTGGGCCACAAAGCAAGCACCAGCAAATTCAAAAGATGTAATATAATTCCTTGCATCTTTTCAGACCATAATGAAATGAAATTAGAAATCAACAAATGGAAGATCAAAAGAAACTATTTAAATACATGAAGATTGAATGATACACTATTGATTGAACGACATGTGAGTAATATTAGAAATAAGGGGAGAAATAAAGAAATTTCTAGAATTAAATGAAAATAGAGACACAACTTACCAAAATGTATGGGACACTTTGAAGGTGGTGTTAAGAGGAAATTTTATAGCATTGAGTGCCCACATAAGCAGAACAGACAGCTGCCAAGTAAACAACCTAATGACACATCTCAAGGACCCAAGAAAGACTGAAACAGTTGAATACCCAGTAGAAGTCAGGAAATTATTAAAATCAGAGCAGAAATAAATGAAATAGACAATAACAACAACAACAACAACAAAGAAAAACCAATTTAAAGAATAAACAAAACAAAAAGTTGGTTCTTTGAAAGGATTAATAAGATTGACAAACCTAAACAAAAGAAAGAGAGAATCAACTCAAATTATTAAAATCAGAAATGAAAAAGGATACATAACCACAGACAGTGGGAAAATACAAAGGATTATCAGAAACTATTTTGAATATTTATACTCCAATAGACTGGGAAACATGGAAGAAATCCATAGATTCCTAAGCACATATAACCTACCTAAACTGAACCAAGAGGACATAGCAAGCCTAAACAAACCAAAAGCAAGCAAAGAAATAAAAACAGCAATAAAAATTCTGCCATCAAAGAAAAGCCCAGGCCATGATGGGTTTCCAGCTGAGTTCTACAAAACCATCAGTGAAGAACTAATCCCAATACTTCACATCTTGTTCTAGGAAATTGAAAGAGATGGAATTCTCCCAAATTCCTTCTTCGAGGCCAGTATCACATTAATTCCCAAACCAAATAAAGATACCTCAAAAAAGGAAAATTACAGAACAATATCCTTGATGAACATAGATAAAAATTCTAAACAATATAGTAGCTATAAACATTTAAAACCATATCAAGATTATTGTACACCACAACCAAGTTGGTTTCATCCTAGAAAAGCAAGGCTGATTTAAAATATGCAAATCAATACACATTATTCACCACATAAATAGAAATGAAAATAAAAACCACATGATCATATCAATAGATGCTGAAAAAGCATTTGACAAAATCCAACAAGCATTCATGTTAAAAACACTGCAGAAAATTGGAATAAAAGGGACGTATTTCAACACCATAAAGGCAATATACAATAAACCCAAAGCCAACATCATATTGAATGGGGAAAAACTGCAAGAATTTCCTCTAAGATCAGGAACAAGACAAGGATGCCTGCTATCACCACTCCTTTTCAGTATAGTCCTTGAGATTCTTGCCACAGCAATAAGACAAGAGAAGGAAATCTAAGGAATTCAAATAGGAAGAGAAGAATTAAAACTGTCCTTATTTGCAGATGACATGATTCTTTATCTAGAATACCTAAAGAACTCAACCAAAAGACTACTGGAGCTGATTAACAAATTCAGCAAAGTTTCTGGATACAAAATCAATCTAAAGAAATCAGTTGCTTTTCTATATGCCAACAATAAATCCACAATGGAAGAGATAAAGAACACAATTCCACTCATTATAACCTCAAAACCAATAAAATATCTAGTAATAAACCTAACCAAATATGTAAAAGACCTCTACAACAAAAACTATAAAACATTAAAGAAAGAAGATGAAGAAGACCTTGGAAAATGAAAAGATCTACCTTGCTCATGAATAGGCAGAATAAATATCATCAAAATGGCTATTCTGCCAAAGTGATCTATAGATTCAATGCAATATTAAAATACCAACAACATTCTTCATAGACCTAGAAAAATCAGTCATGAATTTTATATGAAAAAAAGACCCAGAATAGCCAAAGCAATCGTAAGCAATAAGAACCAGCCAGGAGGCATCACAATCGCTGACTTCAAATTATATTATAGAGCAATAGTAGTAAAAATAGCATGGCACTGGCACAGCAACAGGCATACTGACCAGTAGAACAGAAGATACTAAAACAAACCCACACACCTATAGTCAATTGATCTTTGACAAAGGGGCCAAACTCATACACTGGAGAAAAGACAGCCTTTTCAACAAATGGTGCTTGGAGAACTTGCTATCCATTTGTAGAAAGATGGAATTTAATTCTTACCTCTCACCCTGTGCAGGAATCAACTTGAGGCAGATCAAAGACTTGGAAATTAGACCAGAAACGGTGAAGTTATTAAAGGAGGGTATAAGTTCAACATATAGGTACAGACAGTAACTTTCTCAATAAGCTCTCCAAAGTGCAGGAAATTAAAGCAACAATTAACAAGTAGGATGGCATCAAACTAAAGTTTCTGCTCATCAAAGGAAATCAACAAGAAAGTAAAGAGAAATCCTACAGAATGGGAGAAGATCTTTACCAGCCACCACTCTGATAGAGGGCTAACATCCAGAATATACAAAGGGCTCAAAAGACTCTACACTAGGAAAACAAATAAACAATCAAGAAATGGCCAACTGAACTGAATAGACACTTCACAAAAGAAGAAATATAAATGGCCAATAGATACATGAAAGATGTTCAACATTAGTAGCCATCAGGGAGATGCAAATCAAAACTACACTGAGATTTCATCTAACCCCAATCAGAGTGTCAAGCATGAAGAAATCAAATAACAACAAATGCTGGCGAGGGTGCTAGGAAAAAACTCTTTTACACTGTTGGTGGAAGTGAAAGCTAGTTCAGCCACTATGGAGATCAGTGTGGAGATTATTTAAGAAACTGGGAATAGATCCTCCATATGATCTCACTATACCACTCCTGGGTATCTTTCCAAAGAGGTTGAATCATAGAACTACAATAACATATGCATACCTATGTTCATAGCAGTACAATTCGTAATAGCCAAAATATAGAACCAACCTAGGTCTTTATCAACAGATGAATGGATTGCAAAATTATGGGAAATACACACAATGAAATTCTACTCAGCTATAAAGAACAAAATTATGTCATTCACAAGAAGATGGAAAGACCTGGAGAACATTATGTTAAGTGAGGTCAGCCAAGCACAGAAAGAGAAGGAACTTATGTTTTCTCTAATATGTTCAAACGAGGGAGTATTAAGAATACCAGCAGGATTCCAGACAATGGAGGAGAAACCTCAGCAAAGCTAGAATGAAAGGGTAGGAGAGGGAGAAGGCTGAGGTTAATAAAGGAGCTACATCCGAATTTGTGTAAAAATATAAATTATAGTGTGGTTAACCTGGACACTCATTGTTGGGAGGGAAGGGGGAGGGTACCAAGCATAGTCTGAATGTATGCCATTTTCAATATGTTCCACATAAAAATAAATAAATAAATAAATGAAAATGATACTTTAGTGGTCTAAGGTTTTTAATATTCCCACAAAGGAGTGTCCTAGTCATATTGATATAAGGTAGTTTTTTTCCTCTTTCATGAAAATAGCCAGAGGCAAATTAGACAGCAGGCATCTAGAATAAATCTCATAAAATGGTGTTGGCAAAACTGGTTAACCATATGTAGAAAATTGGATATTAATCCCACTTTTTCACCCTGTACAAAAGTCAACTCACGATGGATCAAAGACTTGGAAATTAAACCAGAGACCTTGAAGCTCTTTGAAGAGGGCATAGGTCCAACACTACAACACATAGGCACAGATAAACATTTCCTCAATAAGACCCCAAAGGCACAACAAATTAAAAAAAGAATCAATACATGGGATTGCATAAAACTGAAGAGCTTCTATTCAGCAAAGGAAACTATCAAGAACCTCAATTGAGAGCCAACAGAATGGGAGAAGATTTTTGCCACCTATACCTCTGATAGAGGACTAATATCTAGAATATACAGAGAACTCAAGAAACTCAACACTAAGAAAACAAAGCATCCAATAACAAATGGGCAAATGAACTAAATAGACACTTCACAAAAGAAGAAATTCAAATGGCCAATAAATGCATGAAAAAATGCTCAACATCACTGGCAATCAGAGAGATGCAAATCAAAACTACCCTGAGATTTCACCTAACTCCAACTAGAATGGCAATCATTCAAAACACAAACAACAACAGATGCTGGCGAGGATGTGGAGAAGTGGGAACTCTAAGACATTGTTGGTGGGATTGCAAATTAGTGCAACCACTTTGGAAAACAGTATGGAGAATCCTCAGAAGAATGGGAACAAATCTACCATTTGATCCAGCAATACCACTGTTGGGTATCTACCCAAAAAATAGGAAGCCAAAATACCAAACTAATGCATGTGTATCTATGTTCATAGCTGCCCAATTCACCATAGCCAAACTATGGAACCAGCCAAGATGACCATCAACAGATGAATGGATTACAAAACTGTGGGATATGTACACAATGGAATTTTACTCAGCCATCAAAAAAAAAAAAAAAAAAAAACAACAACTCAGTTACATCATTTTCAGGGAAATGGATGGAACTGGAGGACATTATGCTAAGTGAGATTAGTCACTCACAAAAAATAAGAAATCAGATGCTTTCCCTAATATGTGAGAGTTAGGGAGAAATGGGTCATAGGAGGAACTCTTGAAAGAGGAAATCCTATAGAAGAGCAAACAAGACAACCTAAAGGAGGAGAAAGGAGGGGGGAAGAGGAAAATCTCTAAAACACACAATGTACTTAAACATATCGAAGTCAATCACTAAGCCAAGCAAGGGAGGGAGGGACAGGGAGGGAATGGGGTGGGAATTGAGTAGAGTTTAAATCAGCGATGAGTACATGTTTGTACACACTAGTTTTTTACCCCAATATGATGTTTGAATATAATGCAACAATAAAAAAATTTAAAAGAAAAAAAATCTCATAAAACCATTTTTGTACTTGCACAAGCATCATCACCATATTTTAAGAAACTTTGAGGCTATAGGCAATTATATCCTACTAACAGAAGTTTTATGTCCTTTCACGGGGTCATGTGGTGCTTTAATTAAACCCTGGGCAGAGCTGGCTTATTTAAAAGGTCAGGTGTCTTTGCTTAGCACTTGTTACTATTGTGGAGTCATTTTTGAGGATTCTAGCCTGAAGAGATTTAGTTTGCATTGTAAAATATCCTCAGCCTCTAGAAAAGGTTTATAAATATGTTCTGAACTGTTGAAATGACCTTGGGATAAATAGCCATTGAATTTGTTTAGGTCACTAGGAAAGGTCAGTTCATAAAAGGAGTATTGTGTTCCAATTTTTTTAAGGTAACTCATTAAGCCAAGAAATCATGTTATTAGATAATTTCTAATTGTTCAGTAGTGGTTATTAGGATTAAAAGGGAACAATGTGTTTCTATATTACTTGTAAACGAGCAGAAAATATGCCAGAAATATGAACATGCACTGCATTTTCTTCTTTTTCTCTTTATAGGTTATGAAAGAGTAGAAATGTGTGGTGTGGTGTGGTGTGTGTGTGTGTGTGTGTGTGTGTGTGTGTGTGTGTGTTAGTGGGGATGGAACCCAGGGGCACTCTACTTTTGAGCTACACCCTCAGCTCTATTTTTTATTCTTTATTTTGAAACATGAGTTGCAAAAGGCCTTACTGAGTTGCAGAGGGCCTCATTAAGTAGCTGAGGCTGTCCTTGAACCGGGACCCACTGGTCTCAGCCTTCCAAATGCTGAGATTATAAGCGTGCGCCACCACGCCTGGCTAGAAATGTGTTTTCATATAACCCAGTGACCAGATTAAATAATTTGTTTAGGTTTCACCTAATTTGCCTTTTAAGGACTGTTGGAAACATCCCAATATGCGGCACTTTTCCATAGAAGAAACTAGCTGTCAAAATGTATAAAAAATTAAAAACAATTCTTATGTAAATGAAAAAGTTTCTTCTTTCCTACTCATGGCATATGTGTACTTTATATAGTTCCTAGTCAGGTGGGGCACAGAGAAAAAAATTTGGACTGGGGTAGCTGGCTTTCCCCCTGACTGATGTTCTTAGTGAAACACTTTAGACTGAAGGAAACCCCACAATTATGCTGGAGGGAGGTATACACCACAGGTAGTGTTTTTCTGTTAATTCTGCAAAGGGACTTTGAGAGACTTTACATGTATCTGACAATTATCTAAAATGCTGTTCAGTGTAATGATGTGTTGGAAAGTGGAAAATGTGGAGGAGGTCATTTTGCAATCATATCTTGATAGTGTTCTTTTAGGCAATTATAGGTTTCTTCTTCTCTATAGTAATATATAGAAGTAAATAGAGCAACATTTCACAGAAACAACAAATTCATACTCAGATGACAATTTAGATCGACTAAACAATTAGGAGCTGGGCATGGTGGCACTTGGCTGTGCCCAGCTTGGGAGGCTGAGATAGCAGGATTGTAGATTTGAGGCCAGCCTCAGTAACTTAGATCCAAACCAACTCCACACACTTACAGCCAATTGATTTTTGGCAAAGGTGCCAAAAATATATGCTGGAGTAAAGAGAGACTTTTCAATAAACGGTATTGGGAAAACTGGTTATTTATTTGTAGAAAATTGGAATTAAGCCCCAACCTCTCACTTTGCACAAGAATCAACTCAAAATAGATCAAAGACCTGTAAATTAGACAAGAGACTTGGAAATTACTAGAGGAAGGCATAGAACAAACACTCCAACATAGAGGCACTGGTAGAAATTTTCTCAGTAACTAAAAATCCAAAACCCAGGAAATTAAAACAAAAATCAATGCCATTAAACTAAAAAGTTTCTGTTCAGCAAAGGAAACCATCAAGAGTCTAAATAAAGAGCCTACAGAATGGGAGAAGCTCTCTGCCAGCTACTCCTCTGATAAAGAACTAATATTCAGAATATACAAAAACCTTAAAAGACTTAACATTAAAAATAACCCAATCAAGAAATGGGCAATTGAATTAAATAGATACTTCATACAAGAAGAAATACAAATGGCCAATAAGTATATAAAAATGTTTAACATCATTAGCAATCAGGGAGATGCAAATTAAAACTGCATTAAAATTTCATCCAACCCCAATTAGAATGGCAATCATCAAGAAGTCAGACAACAATAAATGCTGACGAAGATGCATGGAAATAGAAACACTTCTATACTTTTGGTGAAGTTGCAAATTAGGGCAACGGAGAGCAGTATGGAGATTTCTAAGAAAACTGGAAATGGACTCACCATATGATCCAGCTATACCACTCCCAAGTATCTTTCCAAAAGGATTGGAACCAGAATCTCTAATATGAATTAAATGTGTGGTTAGATGCCTGCCTGAAAACTAACTTTTCTCTTGTTTTGTATGAGTATATTTTGAAATCATTCAACCATGCCAAGAAGTTTTACTTTTCTTAAACATCAATTAAAGTTGTTTTTCTATTTTCCAAAACTTGATCAATTATACACTATTAATTTCCTCTTCTTCTTGAAACTTAAATAAAAGCCAAAGAGATTTCTTTCTTTAAATGCTGTTTCACTGTTGTGCTGAAATCACAAAGACCACAATATTTACTAAATCAGGTCCTCAGAACAATCCATTGTTTACCAAAGCATATAAATATGGTTTCCAGTCAATAGGTATTATTTACTGAGGAGAACCACCGTTTATACAGCACAGCACAGGTACAAGGACACTTTATGTCATGTAAAGCAAGCTTTTTCACTAGATTATTACATTTTCCTAACTTATATCTCCCTGAAATAAGTAAGAAGAATTAGTAAATTGGAGAAAGACTATATGCTCAATAGCATCAAGTATGTGTAAGAGTAATTTTGTTTGCAAGTACCTACAGGGGATTGAATTATTAAAGAAAGAATTCAGCTGGCATGGTGGCACATGCCTGTAATCCCAGTACTTGGGAGACTGAAATAGGAGGATTGCAGGTTTAAAATCAGCCTCAAAAATTTAACAAGACTCTTAACAACCTAGTGATATTCTAAAAAATAAAATAGGGCTGGGGGTGTAGCTTGAAGGTAGAATGCTTCTGGGATCCATCCCCAGTACCACAGACAAGAAAAAAAAAAGTCATTTTGTAAATACAAACTGGTAACATTTTTAAATACACAGGCCAAACATATATGTATTGATATAAAGCTACGCTGTGAAATGTCCAATTTGCTCACTTTTGGTTGTCTTCACATTAGAATATGATGAAGATGGTTATTATAGTTCGTATTTATTGAATAGTTACATGTATGGTCCTATTTAAAGACTAGATGCATTAGCAATGTATTTACTAATCCTCAAACTTTTATGGAATTACTTTTAGTTCCATTTTATGTGCAGATAAGACTTATTTGGCATGAAAAGGAAAAGCACCAGTGTATTCTCCCCGAATGTTAAGTGTCTGTCTGCTTTACCCTGTGTTTTCCTGTGTGTACATGAGAATGCTTCTTAAAGCTTTGTTTGAAATAAGCTTTGCTGTTTTCATTCCCTCCTTTTGTAAGTTTATTCACTCTCCAAGTCAAGGGCCCAGCTAAATTACAGCGCACAGGTCCAATTGCTCCCTCCCTCCTTCTCCTCTTTACCCTCCTCCAATACCCACCCCAACCGCAGTTCTCACAACAGATTTTTGGATTTTTTAAATATAGAAACAGCCACTACTCAGTTCAACTTTGCTGTCACCAAGTAATAATGCTATTTTAATGCTACCATAGCCTGGTCTTTTAAATGAGATGATAGGAACCTAGGTATTTATATAAAATCTCTGATGTTGGAATGATGGTTCGTGTTTTTGTTTTTGGAAAAAAAAATCTCATGAGAACAACAAAAAAGTGTATGCCTTTAGGCATACTAGGCTCTGAGTTTGAGGTCTCTATTTAGACTTCTACCAGTACTTAGCTCAGGGCTTATAAACAATTGTTACTCTTATAATTTAAAAACCTTCAATCCACAAATTATAAACCAAAAAAAAAAATGTAACAGACAACACAGATGGCATTACAAAAGCCACTAGATAATTAAGAAATTAATTAAAGTACAATAAAGTTCTCTAAGTCCTTTTGTTTTCTATCCTTCTGCTTCTCTAATCATATTTTTTGCTCTTAGGAACATTCCTTTGTAATATTAAAAGTTTAGTTAGCCAGGTGGCACGCGCTTGAAATCCTCGTGCTTGGGAGGCTGAGACAAGAGGGTCATGCATGTTCAAAGCCAGCCTCAGCTACTTAGTGAGGCTCTCAGCAACTTAGTGAGACCCTGTTTCCAAAAAAAGTATAAAATAGGTCTGAAAAGCCTCTGGGTTCCACCCACAACACCACCACCAAAAAAAAAAAAAAAAAGGTTTAGTTAATTCAACATATATATTTAGAGGGGAACAAAAACTGACTCCTTAGCATCTTCCAAAGTAAAGTAGTAGAGACATTAAGCTGGATCAGTAAGTTGGGCAAGTTACCCAACTTCTACAACTGTGCCTCGGTTTCCTCATCTTTGGAATTTAGATCAGAATATCATTTACCTTATAAGATTGTGTGTGTGTGTGTGTGTGTGTGTGTGTGTGTGTGTGTGTGTAGGCATGTAAGGAGTTAATATCCTGCTTATGTAACCTAAGTATGCATGCACCTTTACAAGCCATTAGCTCTCACAGGATTGTGTTGTTGTTGTTGTTGTTGTTGTTGTTGTTGTTGTTGTTTGTAGTACTGGGGATGGAATTTAGGGACATTCTACCTCTGAGCTGCATCCCCCGCCCTATTTTTTATCCTTTATTTTGAAACAAGGTCTCACTGAGTTGCAAAGGACCTCACACTAAGTAGCCAGGGTTGTCTGCGCCTCCCCGAATGCTGGGGTTATAAGCATGTGCCACCACACCCAGCTTTCCCACAGGATCTTGACCAAGCAGTTGTGGATCTGAGGGAGTCTTCATCAAGAGTTGCTCACTCACTTGGAGCACAGGGGCTGCAGGTGATGGTGAGAGGTGGTGGGTGTGAGTCCCCAGGTCATGTGCGTGGTAAAAAAAACACCCAGGCTGCAGCCTCCAGGTGTCATAGCAGCTTTTGCTCAGATGTTCTCTGCAAACCTAGGAAGAGAGAGGGGAGGGCAGAAGAAAAAGATCAAGAGGTCATAGGAGAGAGCAAATGCTAAGCCTTCCTCATCAGGAGACTGCTCTGGCAAACCTGTCAGGGAGCTGTTGATTTAGATTGTCTCATTAGTACATAGAAAATAAAAACAGTTCTACTGTTTTCAATGTGTGTGTGTGTGTGTGTGTGTGTGTGTGTGTGTTGTGTTCTTGGGAATTAAATCAGAGGCATTCTTCCTACCTCTGAGCTGCACACCCAGCGCTTTTCAATTTTTATTTATTTATTTTTTATTTTTATTTTGTGGTACTGGGGATCTAACCCAGAGGCATTATACCTTAGAGCTTACACCCCAGCCTGATTTTATTTATTATTTGGACACAGGGTCTTGCTAGGTTGGTGAGAGTCTTGCTACTTGCTGAGGACGTCATTGAACCCATGATCCTCCTATCTCAGGGATTACAGGTGTGTGCTACCATGCCCAGCTCACTTTTTTATTTTGAAACAGGTTCTTGCTAAGTTGCTGAGGCTGGCCTCCAATTTTGGATCTGTCTGTCTCAGCCTCTTAAGTACTGTAATTGCAGGCATGTACCACTGTGCCTGGCAAATATTTTTTATTTCTTTGAGCAATTGATTTTTTCTTTGTCATGTACCATAGTAATTCTTTAATAAGTATATCTCTGAATTTTTTAATCTGAAAGGCAAAATGGAGACCACTTTCTAAGAAATTTACCAAAAAGGCCTTATAGAAATTGATGAATATCAAATAAATGTTGTCCCCAAATCTTAAACTTTTAAAGGACTGTGCCAAATGATGCCATTCCTAATAAGTCAGGAAGTCTGCAGATACCCAGCAACATCTCATTATCCTTATCTCTGGAATATAAAGCAATAGGATTAAGAAGCTTCTTGAGATTTTTTTGCCTTCTTATTTTATTCTTTATATAGATAATATTTAGAAATATTTAATTTAGAATTAAATTCATATGGCTAACACAGTGTTAAGGGACTGGTTAGATTGTCCTCGATTTAAGGAGAGGTTGAGATGACATTTTTCTTCAACACACTGTCTGCATTAATGAGGTCCACTGTGAATAAATGGATGCATTGCTATAAGAAACTGAGGCTTCCTGGCAAGGGGAATAAATCTTCCAGACTAAGGAAGAAGAGAGTGGACAACTAAGAGAGTGGACAACTAAGCAAGCAGCAAGTACTAGAGCAAATCCTGTAGTGAAAGAAAAAATGCCATTAAGGGCATTGTTGGGTTGGTGGAGAAAATTGGGATAAGAACAGTAGATAAAATAAAGAATTCTATCAGTGATACATAAGTACAATATAGTTTAAACAATATCCTTATTGTTAAGTAATACATACCAAAGTGTTGAGAGAGGAAGAGCTATGGCAACTGCGACTTCCTTCCAAATGATGTAGAAAGTATTGCATTTATTTTACATATATATCACATATGCATATTTGTAAATATATAAACATACACATATAAGTACAAACATATTTGTATATATATATATATATATATATATATATATATATATAAAGAAAGAGAAAGTGAGAAAGAGAAAAAGGGAAAGAAAACAATAGTACAGCAAATGCTATGTTATCAGTAAATGACTCTAATCAAGGGTATTGTTTTGGTTTGGTTTTATTCCTCAAAGTTGATGTGTTAGAAAGTTAATGCAACAGTGGCACCTTTAAGAGATGATTAGGCCATGAGGGCTCTGCCCTCAAGAATAGATTAATATTGTATCCTGTGTTATGGTTTTATGATTTAGACTGTCTCCCTAGACCTCATAGAGGCAAGACAGCCATATTGAAGGCAGGGCTTTGTGCTGAGGATAAGTCCTTGGGGGTGTGGTGTTGAGGATCCTATACTTCCTCCCCTGGCTTCTGGCCTCTGTGATGTGAGAATAGAGTCTTTGTTCTCTATCCTCTCTCTGCCTCCTGCTGCTATGACCTGAGCTACATAGATATAACGTGGCCTAGCATGGACTAAACCTTTTGAAATCTCCAGTACTGTGAGCAAATAAAAATCTTCCTTGCTCCAAATTGTGGTCAGGTGTTTTAGATCATAGCAGTGGGAATGCTGACTGAAACATCCTTGGCATAAATTAGTTATTGTGAGTGTAGGTTCTTGAGAAAAGAATGAATTTTTCCTTCTTTCTTTTCACTCCTTCCCCATGGGAGTGTCTTTTCTTGCTCTCCCACCTTTTGCAATGGGATGATGCAGCAAAAAGGGCTTCATAAGATACAACCCCTTTATTTTAGCCTGCTCAGCCTCTAGAACTGTGAGCCAAGTAAATTTCTGTTCATTTTATTTTTTATTTTTTCTTTGGTAGTACTGGGGGTTCCTGGAAACCCTTCTACCTCTGGGCTACATTCCCAGACCTATTTTATATTTTTATTTGGAAATAGGGTCTCTTAAGCCAGCGAGGCTGGCTTCGAACTTGCATGATCCTCCTGTCTCTGCCTCTCAAGCACGTGGATTACAAGCATGTGCCACCATGCCTGACTCTGTTCAATTTTTTTTTATTTTTATTGAACATAAATGGTATACATTTAAACTATACTTGATGCCCTCTCCCCCCCTCCTGCCCCTGTTTTCCCTTCCCCCCTCCCAGCAATAAAACAATGATTGTCCCGGGTAACCATGCCATATTCATAATTTTACATATATTCATATGTGGACCCTCATTAATCAAGTTCAGCCTCCCTCCTCTATCTTTCTATTTAAGCTTTGCTGGTATTTCCCCTCCATTATCTGGAGTACCACTGGTATCCTCTGTATTCCCTAGTTTGGGCATATTAGCAGAAACATATGTACCTTCTTCTGTGCTTGGCTGGTCTCGCTTAACATAATGCTCTCCAGGACTTTCCATCTTCTTGCAAAAGGTATGATTTTGTTCTTCTTTATGGCTGAGTAGAATTCCATTGTGTGTATTTCCCAGAGTTTTGCAATCCATATAAAATATCTAGTAATAAACCTAACCCAAGATATAAAAGACCTCTACAACAAAAACTATAAAACATTAAAGAAAGAAATTGAAGAAGACCTTGGAAGATGGAAATATCTCCCGTGCTCATGGATAAGCAGAATAAATATCATAAAAATGGCCATTCTACCAAAACTGATCTATAGATTCAGTGCAATTCCCATTAAAATACCAGTGACATTCTTCAGAGACCTAGAAAAATCAAACATGAACTTTATATGGAGAAAGAAAAGACCCAGAATAGTCAAAGCAATTCTCAGCAATAACATGCAGAAGGCATCACAATCCCAGACTTCAAATTATACTATAGAGCAATAGTGGCTCTGTTCATTTTAAATCAGCCAGTCTCAGATATTCTGTTAGAGCAGCACAAAAAGGACTAAGGCAGGCATATAGATATTTTATGTATTATTCTTACTCTTGAAACTTTTCTCTAAGTATTAAATAATTTCAAAACAAAAAGAGTAAAATCAAAACAAAACAAATTAAAAATTCAGTGACAGCCCCAAAATTAAGGCTTTCTAATTTTCAGCATCCTCTTATTTTGATTAACTGAGGAATAGTGAGATGGACTTCAATATAAACAATATTTTTTTAAAAAACTGCTACAGGTGGAAAACAAACTTTAATTGACACTATAAAAGAAGGCCATTTGAATAAGCAAGAACATATGGGTGGTGTTTACAAATTGGTTAAAGATATCCTGTGGTAAAGAAGCCTCTGTCTGGGTCTTCTTAGATGTTGCTGCTGGCAAACTTTAGCAGAGACTGGGAAGACATAAAAAGGGAAAATAATGAGAAAGGAAAGGAACAGAAGAGGAATGCTAACAGAAAAGAGGAGAGAATTGTCATAAATAGGCACTATTCTTTACGTACTAATTGTATGTTTTGTTTTGTTTTGTTGGCTTATTTACTCTCATTTAATCCCCATGCTCTCTCCCAATACCTTACAAGGTAAATATTATATTTTCCATGTTCTAGATATACAGAATCTAGGACATAGAAGCTTCTGTTCTGGTTAAGCAGTGGTATAACTAACATTTTAACTGAAGTATGTCTGATCTTAAAACCACTAACCACTGCATTATATGGTCCTCTTAGTGTCTCTTGTGGGTAAGGGTAAGCCATGTGCTCCAGGAATTCATTCAAAGATCTGTTGGCAGCTCCTGGGCTGTGTCATAGGTGTCAAGATGTTAAGAGCACCCTCCCTGACTTTGGCCATTCCAGGATTAATAAAGCCTGATGGTATGTCCCAGGGAGCAGCCTCTTAGACTTCCTAAAACCTGATGCCAAGAGCAGCAATTCCATTGCTCATGTGGACCCATGGAGCTCCAGCTCCCTTTCTGCCCTTGCTATATAGACATGGACTGTGGGGTGTAAAAAGTGATTTGGAGGCCAAACACTACAGTATGGATGGAAAACCCTTGCCTCATGTAGAAGCAGCTGTAAGTCTTTGCTATTATTCTTTCTTCTCTGTCTATTAAAGAAGCCAAGTGAAAATGTACTCTTTGGGATGGTAGGCAGTTTATTTAAGGAACTACACATATCACAGGAATATTAACTCGACTTCTAGGCTTTCACTAGGTGAATGGTAGGTCTCCAGGTTGACCAATGATATACGTTTATAGATGGAGATCTTCATCAATCAGATTATATATGTCTGAGTTTATATGTCTGAGTCACCAAACAAAACAAAATTGTTGAACCATGCTCCTACCATAGTCAGAACTTGTAAGTTCACTTTCCTTTTTCAAAGACAAGGCATGACCAAATTTAAGTGAACAATTAATTTTCAAGGGCTCTTATCCCTGCTTTTTTTTTTTTTAAAGCTAACAGCAAAGTGCTGGCTGAAAAAGAGAGAACTGATTAAACTAGCTGATAGAGGGTATGATAGAGAATTTATTATTATAAATTATCTTGGAAATTTAGAAGTAGTTATAACTTCATAGATCTTGATCTACTTGCATCCTTTCTATTTGCTGGACTGTAGACAGTATATCTCATAAATCTAAATGAAAACTTTTCCAGAACTAAAATGATCACTATTATTATTCTATAGTGTAGGCATTAAACTAGTTTGTCTTTGATTTTCTGTTTGTGGTTTGTTAGTTGGTTAGCTGAATTTTAATTATGCTATATTTTCATTAATACTAATATCAAAGGCACTATGATTATGTAATTTTAAAAATGCACTGAAAATTTGTCCTTGATTCAATATGATCCATGATGATGCAGTTCCTGCTCTCAAGGTTCTCATAGTCTAAAGGAAAAGACAAGGAAACACACATCACAAAATAATATAAGTAATTATTGCCTCTACCACGGAAATTGGCTATTTCTGCATTCTAGTGAATGTTGTCTAGTAGACAGTTTTATCTACCTAGGACAACACTGAAACAGTAAAATATAGACTCCCTCTGAAAGGGTGCTTTTCATGGGAAAGGGAACTGAGTGGGCAGCTGAGATTAAAGGGGAGAACCGAGTCAATATGTGAAATGTTTCTCCATGTTCCGTAGGAAGGGAACTTTCCTAGAAGGGAAAGGTTCCCATGGAAGGGAACCGCAGATAAAGGAGAACATGCAGAGATGGAGGCTCTTCTTGTTGGGAGCAACAAAACGGCTGGAGAACCACTGCAATTGGTACACTGGTACATCCACTTAAAGCCATTTTAACACTGTGTGAGCTTCACCATGGGCCTGGTTACTCTTTTCCTTAAGTGCAGAATAAAATAGGTGATGAAAGAAGAGGCATAGCTCTTGGGGTAAAATTTTAATTTTATTTTATTTCTAGAGGACCAAAATATAGAAGAGAGTAAGATGCAGCCAGTTTTTGCTTAAATTTTTTTTCATTAATTCAACAAAGAGTGATTTACTACATATTTATTTCATGTGGAAAGTATTATTTGGAGCAATTGCTAGAATTTCTTCACATAGATCTGTATTTTATACATATTCAAATATGTATCTTCTGATGTCAGCCAAAAAAAGAAAAAAATTTCATTTGGCTTCATAAAAGGTGGCTGTGTGTGATGAGTGGAGGAAATTATGTCATTTTTTTGGTTATTTTGAATTGAAATGATAGAATTATGAATGGGATTCAAGGGATATTTAGGCCAATGTTTTTGAGAAATTCAACAGATGTTATGTGGTTATGTGCAAACACACCTGAAAAGGATTTTAAACACTAGTTAAATTCTGAAACAAAAACTGTTCTTTAACTTGTTTAATTTTTCTTAAAAGGACTCTTAAGACTGAAGAATAATAATGTTTGAGAGGTGAGCTTACCATGGCCCAGTCAGTAAAGCCAGATGTAGATGTGTCCATCTACTTAGCATGCTCTGAAATGAAGGAGAAAATGGTCCATAACTGCAAGTGGAAGTGGTCATTAAAGACAGGCACAATCAAAAATGGACAATTTTTTACTAAAATGTGTTTCATTATTGGGCACTATAATAAACCAAAACTGAACAACAAGGACATTACTTATATCTACCAGATAGTTCATTTCCTAAGAAAGTCCTCTTCTTCAATTTCATTCTCTCATACTTCAACACCTGAAATAGAAGACATTACAGAAAGAAAACTAAGAAGAACTCATCGCACCAAACCTGATCATACGTGAGAGGTAAGGTGCAATTGCCCAAGCTTGTATGGTTTTTGTTTTGTTTTGTTTTGTTGGTGGTACTGGGGTTCCTGGAAGCCCTTCCTACCTCCGGGATACACTCCCACGGGCTACACTCCCAGACCTATTTTTTAACTATTTTATGTGGAAACAGGGTCTCTTAAGCCAGCGAGACTGGCTCCGAACCAGCGCGATCCTCCTGTCTCTGTCTCCCAAGCGCGGGGATTACAAGCGTGCGCCACCACGCCCGGCAGCTTGTATGTTTATAGTTGTTCTGAGCATGTTTGTGCTTTCAGCTGGAGCCTCTAGGGTAGCTGAGTCTAAGCATTTTATTTAAATATTTTCAAAGATAGTCAAAGAAGCTCTGTATGTTCTTTACCCAACTTTGTATTGCTATTTCAGTATATTTCTAACTTATACATCCTCAGTGATCAGTGATGTTTGAAATTCCTTTTTATACTTGTCATTCATATGTTCTGTTTTATAAGCCTCTGTTCAAAAATATGACATTTTTTTAAAGAAGTGGGTTTTTAATTTTTATATTATTGAATTTTGCAAGTTCCCTGTACATTATGTGTATGTCAATTATTAGATATATGATTTGCAGATATTTTCTCCCAATGTGTCATTCTTTTCATTTCACTTTTGTGTATTCAAGTTTCCATATGATATCTATTTCTCTGGAGAACTTCTTGTAATATATCTGCAGGCAATACATTTCATTAGGTTTTTGTGCTTTTATTGGTGCATTATAGTCATTAGTTTTTGTTTATGAAAACTTTTATTTTTTCCTCCATGTTCAAAATTATTTTCACAGATTGTAGAATTCTGGGTTGATGGTTCTCTTTAGCCTCCCAGCCTCTCCCCTCGGCTCCCAGAATTCTAAAGAAATCTTTCCACCTTCTTCAACTTTACTGGTTTCAGAGAAGAAATATTCTATTATACTCATCTTTTTTCCTCTACATGTTTTCTTCTGATTGCTTTCAAATATTATGTTTGTCTTTTGTTTGCAGTAGTTTGTTTATAGCGTTTGTGTCTGTGCTAGTATTTATCCTGGTTGGTTTTCTTTGGCCATATAGTACTGTATTTGCTATCTGGCATTAATTTGGGGAAATTCTTGAGCATTTTTCTTCTCTCTCTTCCCTTTTTGGGATTCCAGTTTGTGTTATAAATGTTTTTGCCCCACTGCTCTCAAACATGTTTTGTTTTCTTCTCCCTTTTTTCCCCTTTGTTTTTTAAGTCTCTTACATACTCCCTGACTTACGATGATAAATTCTAATAAACATATCACAAGTTGAAAATATAATATGGGAAAATTGCATGTAATACACCTAACCAACTGAACATCATAGCTTAGTAACACCATCCACTGTAGAGGACCAGTTGTTTACTCTTATGGATGAGTGGCTAACTTGGAGCTGTGTCTTACTGCCACTATGTCACAATGCAAGAATGTCAGACCACATACTGTGAGCCCCCAACATGATCAAAATTAAAAATCTGAAGCATAATATTTATTGAATGTGTGTCCATTTCACACAACTGTAAAGTTGAAACATAGTAGGTTGAACCATCCTAAGTAGGGACTATTTGTAATTTCTGCTGATACCTTCCAGTTAGCTGAGGATTTTGTTGGTAGAGTTCAATCTATGAATAAGCTTGTCAGATTCATCCTTCATCTCTGTTCCTGTACTTATTATTTTTAGCATTTTTATCGGATTATTTCTTGTCAACCTGAGGAAAATACTCATCTGATTTTTTTTTTTTTTTTTGTGGTACTGGGGTTCATGGAAACCCTTCTACCTCCAGGCTACACTCCCAGACCTATTTTATATTTTTTATTTGGAAACAGGGTCTCATAAGCCAGCAAGGCTGGCTTTGAACCTGAGTGATCCTCTGTCTCTGCCTCCCAAGCATGGGGATTACAAGCATGCGCCACCACGCCCGGCCCACTCATCTGATCTTACATGTTGCTCACTTTTTTAAAAAATGAGTTAAGTATATTATTTATTATTATTTTTAAATTTCCTTCCAGATAGTTCCTACAGATAGTTATAGTTATGTCTGGGGTGTGTGTGTGTGTGTGTGTGTGTGTGTGTGTTCTTTTATTTTTTTGTACCTTATAATATTTTCTGAAAGCTAGGTATCTTGCGTAAGATAGAGTAAAATAATGTAATAGAAAAAAAGCCTTTAGTGTGGAGATTTGAGTTAATCTAGTTACAGGTTGGGCTGGGTTTTAGGTGTGTTGTTACTGTGGTTACCTTTGGTGCTCCAGAAGCTTCATATTTCTTAATGATACCTTGTATTTAGTGTGAGGATTCCAGTCCTACTTTGGCCTTCACCAATTCATTAATTCTTCTTTTGTTTTTCCCTCTCTTTTTCTTTCCTTTTCCTATTGGTGCATTGTAGTTATAGTAATGATGTTCACAGTGATAGAAACATAGCTGTTTCAAAGAGCATTTATTGTGTGCTTCCCTTTGGGCCCTTCCCTACCCCTCCCATAGATAATATATCAATTTAGATAGCTTCATATATGAACGAAGGATTATTTGGATTATTTCCATCACCAGATCTCACAATAAAAGAATCACCTCTTTAGAACTGACATTCTGGCCTTGGGAATGGGAATTAAGGTGAACAAGGTCCAGAACTAGAATGGGAGGGAGGCCTGACAACAGGAGAATGAACAGATCAATCCCACACATGTCCACTGGCAAACTCTCAGGAACTCCTGGGGCAAGGGGTACAAGTCCACTAGTCACTGCTGGTTACAAGTTTGGGATATAATTTGTACTTGAATAGGTGAAAACACCCCTGCCCTCAGCTCAGAAGAGGGGGCCAAAGAAAGAGGGTGATAGCAACATTCTGAGCTGCCAGAAAGTGACATTTGCATCATAGAAGCTTCCTCAGAGTAGAGGATGTCTCAGTGTCTCCAGAAATAATATTGATCAGCTATATGATAAGAACTAATGAACTGTGATATTAATGAACTTCTATTGCCCCTCACATAAATCATTCTGTTAGTCATAATGAATTCCTTAGCGTTTTTTTACATAATTAGGTCATTTAAACTTCTTTGCTTTTTTACTCTAATCTTAATTCCCACTGTTGGTGGAACTGCAAGTTAGTACAACCACTATGGAGACTAGTATGGAGGTTCCTCAAAACACTGGGAATGTAACCACTATATGACCCAGCTATACCACTCCTTGGTATCTTTTCAAAAGAATTAAAGTAAGAATACTGCAGTGATTCATACATATCCATGTTTATAGCAACACAATTTTTAATAGCCAAAGTATGGGAACAACCTATGTGTCTCCCATCAGATGAATAGATAATGAAAATATGGTATATAAACACACTGGAATCTTGTCCATAAAGAACAAAATAATGTAATTTGCAGGAAAACAGGTGGAACTAGAGAATATTGTGCTAAGTGAGATCAGCTAGTTTCAGAAAGACAAGAGTTATATTTTTTCTTTCATATGTGGAAACTAGAAAGAAAATAGAAACATGAGAAACTTCAGGTAAACCAGGAGAGTGACCAGTAGAGTAATGCAATGGGATGGTGCTAGAAAGGGGGAAAGGGAGAAAAAGAGGAATGAAGAAGGAAACAGTTCAAATAATGCTATAACAATATGTGAAAGTATTTCTACCAATCTAACATGTGCAAGGAGGGAGGAGGGGGAACAGGGTGGGATGGAGGAAGGAATATGACAAATGTTGTGTACATGTGTGTTTGTATCACTTTAACCCTCACTATGATATAAAATTACAATGCACTAATAAAAGTTTTAAAAATAAAAAATATGCATGCTTGTAATCCCAGCCCAGTACTTGGGAGGCTGAGACAGGAGGATCAAGCGGGTTTGAAGCCAGCCTGGGTTGCTTAGAGAGGCTCTCAGCAATTTAGTGACACCCTGTTTCCAAATAAAATATGAAATAGGTCTGGGAATGTAACCCGAGGTAGAAGTCTTCTGGATTTCCTCCCCAGCATCTCACACACACACACACACACACACACACACACACACACACACACACCATATATATATGTATATACATACATACATACATACATATGTAGTAATTATCATTTTTTATCATTTTTTAGTCTGGCTTATTTCACTCAACATAATGTCTTCTAGTTCCATCCTTTTTGCTACAATGACAGAATTTATTCTTCTTTGTAGCTGAATAATACTCCATCCTGTATATGTGTTTTAGGGTGATAATGTCTCCGAGAAATAAAGATTATAAGACAGTGATATCTTCCTCAATTCTTGCTTTTTCCAAGAGAAAATTTTTAAACAAAAAGCACAAATAGGAGAGCATAAAGGTTTATTTAGGGAAGTAGGGGTGCGGTTTAAGAGAAGACTGTGAATAGAGTTTATGTTGGAGAGTCCGAAACAGTCTGTTTCTGAATGTGAAAAACCACATGGTACAAAAGGATAATGTTCTAGATAAAGAGTCTAGAATTGGGCTGCTTCTGAAGGTGGAAAAAATGGCAGCGAATCTTTCATATGGTGAGCTTTATTTCTCTGAAAAATTCCCCTCATGAATATGCACTTGGGAAGGTCATTATCTCTTTATGCACCGCTTAGTGTGTTTGCTGTGTTCTCATCATGTTGAAGACTTTGCCGTGGGTACTAGTGACTCTGCAGTTATGCATATAGTAAGTTAAGCCTCCTGTTATTTGTTATCTATCTAACCTATGCTAGATTGAGAGTCTCGTATTCCCATTCATGAAGGCTTGCTTAACTTTCCCTCAGGTCCCTCTAAATCCTGCCGTGTCCTGCTCTGCTCATTTCTATCGAGCTATATAACATATGTACTACATTTTCCTTCACCATTCATCTGTTGATGGCTACTTAGACTGATTCCAAGCCATAGCTATTGTGAGTAGTGCTGCAAAAGAGTATTAAAATATTTTTTGGGTATGCTAATTTTATTTCCTTTGGATATTTACTCAGAGGTAAGGCAGTTGGATCATATGATAGGTCTATTTTTAGTTTTTCAAAGAACCTCTGTACTGTTTTCCCTAATGGCTATACTACTTTACATTCCCACCAACAGTATATCATAATCTTTTTTTTCCCTCCAGATCCTCATGAGTAATTTTTAATTTTATAGTAAGTATTCTAACTGAAGTGGGATGATATCTCATTGTAGTTTTTACTTGCATTTGCTTCATGGCTAATAATATTGAACATTTTTTTCATACAGTTGCTGGCCATTTATATTTTTTCTTTTGAAAAATATTCAGATCATTTATCAATTTTAAAATTGGATTACTTGTGCTTTGTGGTTATAGTTTTTGAATTCCTCCTGTATTCTGTTCTTTTTTTTTTTTTCGCTCTTTTTGTGGTTGTACAGTTCTACTGAGAAAATCCTTGCCTGTAAGAATGTCATGTAGAGTTTCTCCTATGCTTTCTTCTAGTAGTTTCAGAGTATCAGGTCTTACACTAAACTTTTTAATCCATTTTGAGTTAATTTTTGTTCAGGGTGAGATAAAGATCAACTTTCAGTCTTCTGCATGTGGATATTCAGCTTTCCAGCACCATTTATTAAAGAGCCTGTTCTTTCTCCAAGACTTATTTTTAACACCTATGCCAGAAATCAGTTGGCTTGCCATTCATGGAGATGCACACTTGCAATCCTAGTACTTGGGAGGCTGAGATAGGAGGATTGTAATTTGAGACCAGCCTCAGCTACTTGGTGAGGCCTTCTGCAACTTAGTGAGACCCTGCTTCAAAAATAAAGAATAAAAAATAGGGTTGGTGGTGTAGCTTGGAGGTAGAATGCCCCTAAGTTCCATCTTCAGTACTGCAACAAACAAACAAACAAACAAACAAATAAACAACAAAGAAAGAAAAAAAAAGAAAAATATAAAGGAGTTGGCTATATATGTATTGGTTTGCTTCAGGGATTTCTATTCTATTCTATTGGACATATATCTTTTTATGCACTATTATCCGGCAGAAAATTTTGAGCCATCTTCAGTATTATTTAAGTACTTTTATTGGTACATTGTAATCTCACATCATTATGTAGCTCAAAGTGATAGGAAGATAACATGGATACAGTGAGCTTCCTCCTAGCACCCTCCCCACTCCTTCCACTTCCCCACACATGATACCGGCACGGGTAATGATACTTTTACATAACTTCAGTGACAGTGATTCCTTCACCGAGTCACCACGATGCCACCTTCCCTTAAATGTCCTCTATCACTCTACTCCAGTTTCTCCTCCATGGTTTGATGGCTTCAAAAGCCATAAATTTGAATTTTGCTTAGCAATTTTTCATTGTAAGGCTGAGATGAACACTCTTTCAACTAAGAGCCAGATAAAATGCAGGGCACTCATTTGAATTATAACTTCAGATGAATAATGAATAATTTTTTAGAGTAAGTACTTTCCATTTTCAACAAAATTTAAATTTAATTGAGTTTTCTATATTTTTATTTGTTAAATCTGGTAACTCTACTTTGAACTCCCTATTATACCAATGTAAAAGTAGAAGTCAGTTTCCTTCCTTCCTTCCTTCCCTCCTTCCTTCCTTCCTTCCTACTTTCCTTTCTCCATCATAAGTAGTTTTATGATTGAACGATATTTTAAGACCAAAGCTACTTTAAAAAAAACTGAAAGAAAAATGTAGCAATGGACACAAAGTGATCACATAATGGTGACAGTTGGGTTTTCAATGATAAGAATAATTTTAAGTTATTTTTTGTTCTTTTCCGCCAAACTTCCAATCATAACATAAAAGTTGGTCTGAAGTTTAGGTTTAATGATTAGTTTAATTTTGTTTTTATTCAGCAGCTATGCGATATTTCTTACTTTGCAAACAAGAAGTTATAGAAGAAGCTGTTTATCATGATAGATACTTTTTCTGAGAAAATTTTTATAATACTGCTGAGAAAAATTTGTATAACACTTTTCATTTATGATTTCAGAATTTCATATACCTTGTAAAAACCTTACAGAGAACCTTAGATGAGACATAAAAGGGAAGAATTACATAATGTCACCATAGCTTATTAATGTCATGTTAGATATATGGGGTGGTGGTGTGTGTTATGAATGCATGACAGTGTAAGAAAGGGACATATCTATTTTGCCCAAGGAGATACTTATTTTAGAAATAGATCAGCTTAGCTATTTTCTGCATAGGCCAAAAATCCCTTTGCATATTTTTAAAAAAATTTTTGACATAGCACTCTATTATACAAAGCAGCATTTTACTTGAACTTCCCAAGTACAGGAGACACAGTGTGAAGCTAAACTTGGATAAAATATCAGAACAGACAGACCCTTATTGTTTTCAGTTATGTTTCTTGTTTTGGAAGTTTTTCAAGCTATGTTTCTATTTCCATATGTACCACAAAGATATTTCTCCTCTTTTCATATATTTTAAATGTACCAAAACATTGTGGTTGAGACACTGGGGAATAAAGGCTAACAAAAACACAAAGATATAACCTTAATCTATAATTCTTTAAGTTTCATGTTCTAGATGAAGGTTGGAAAGATATGGGTGGTAAATTAGTCCCTTTTTGTAAATAAAGTTTTATTGGAACAGGTATTTGTTTTTGTGCATCTCTGACTATTTTTGGGCTTCAAGAGTAGAGCTGAGCTATTGCAGCTGAGACTGTATGACTCACAGCCTTATTTAGTATCTGGCCCTTTAAGAAAGAGCTTGCTGACCTTTGTTTTAGATAGAGGACAAAGAAAGATAAGAACAAATTTATACGCAACCAAAGACTGTTGTGTGAGTCATTTAGTTTCCACAGCAAGGATGTTGCTATGTGAAAATTGCTTATTTATACTTAAATTCTTTAGAAAGCCTGATGTTACCCAGAGAGGCTCAGAGGTGATTTGAATAACCCCTTCGGACTAGTTTGGAAAAATCTACTCAATTCTCCTTTCTCCTTTCATCCCTCATTAGTCGTGGGATAAAAACCAAGTAGAGTTGAGAGTCAATTGACTTGATTTTTAGGATTAAAAACAGAGCAAAGTTGAGAGAGAGAGAATTAGAAGTTTTATCTCAGTATGAAATCAGGAAGGGAGAGCTATATAATCCAAGAATAAATACATTTATGTGGAAAATTCTTTTATCTTGTTGAAAATATTGCCAATGACTTTAAATGAAAACTATTTTTCTTGCTAAATAAGAAAATGCTGAGAAAGAATTACACTTTTCTCTTTAAAAATATATCTATTAAATTTTTGGAAAGTCAGTTATAAAATGCTCTCTTTCTCTGCCCTACTGTACATGTGCATGGGCACACACTCACATGCACTGCAGACACGAAGTCAACTTTTAAAAAAATTATTACCTTAATTCTAGAAAAAAACCATACAGTTGGCATCTGGGATTTGGATTTCTTGCTATGGAGGGCTGTCAAACATTCTAAGAGCTCTAGAGGAATCAGTATTGTTTGAAAAACTGTGTTTGTTGTGTATCTTGTAGTCTAGATGCAGCTGTCCAGATATTTAATTTTTGTAGAAATAAGAGGTGTTATTTTTTCATAATTTTATAAAAATAATAAAAGGATTAACTGAAAATCCAACCCACACCATAATATTAACTTCAACAAAAACATTGGTGTATTTGATGGGCTGATGCACTGCGAACAGAACCTGAATAAAAGGCTTGAGTGATAGTTTCTTTTGCAAAATTACTTCTCTGAGAAGAGGTTGACTGGCAACCTGGGGGTAGGGGAGTGAGAGGAAAGCCAGTGAAAGCTGCATAATTGGGTGGGCCTTGCTGGGAGTAACTGGACTTTGATCACAATGGGCCTTGTGAAGGTCTATATAGAATATATATACCAGACCTGCTCATACATGTGACAGAAGAGGGGAGATGTTTCCCCTGGTTTCTCTCTTAGCAAGAGTTGTCCATAGGGTGGTAATTCTCTTGCATTTCTAGGTGTGCTTGTGTGCTACCCTAAGCAAGCTCCAACAGAAGTCCCATGGTTGTAGTGTCAGATAGTTGAGGACACAAAGTGAGAAACAGTGGCTGCCATTAAGGTAAGTTGGTTGCCAGAGCAACCACGAGACTAAAAGGCATGCTATAAAGCTGTTATCTAGGAACTAAAGGGTGCTTTAAGGTTATCTACTGTTGCATAACAAATTTTCTCAAAACCTAGTGGCTTGAAACAGAAGATTTTATTATTTCTATTTCTTTAGGGAGGAATTCAGGTGTCATCCAAAAATGTCCTCTGCCTCTCTCATGGGCTACAATCAATATCTCAGTCAAAGGAACAATCACCTTGGTTCTACTTTAAAAATACCCATTTCCAAGATTACTCACATGGTTTTGGTAAGAGTCAGTGCCTTGTGGGAGGTTGCTAGTCATTGCTAAGATGGAGCATTGGAAGGCACCTACTTGTAAGTATAAAGAGTCCCTCACTCCATCTCTACTTTTGTGATCCCTTAATTTGGCCAGTCCAGATGTTATTCAAAGTAGTCTCAAAAACAGCATATTATAAACTATCATGAGAGAAAATTAAATATAAGATCATGTTCTCTAAAAACAGGATAGATAGCATTGGTTTAAATACTGCCTTCTATATTGAAAATACAATATGCTTCCGTACACTTCAAAGTTTTCAATAAATCTAGTCAAAGACTTTTCTTTGATCCACCTAGTTATCCTGTTAGTATCTTGAGAAACTGAATATCCATGGAGATATAAGTATTCTAGTCTAGATTATCTCCAAGTAGAATTCTAGCAACAGGACTCCAATGCCGGCCTTTTAGCTTTCCAGAAAAAAATATTGGTTATCAGAGACAAATAATATATGAATTCACTGGAATCCCAGGCTTCTGCCCTGTGGAAATGCTCTTTCAATTTCCAAAGCAAATGTAAATATGTCTCATCACTTCTTAGCAATTCTTTTGGAATGGAATGTTCTATGGCCATCAAGTTGAATGTGTTTGATCTAGAAATGTAGTCACATGGAAGGATCTCCATGTTTTGTAGAGAAAGAACATTCTATGTGCAAAATAACATTTAGAATGTGATCACATTTCAAGATAAAATGAACTTTGAAAATCAATAGTGGTTATAATAAGGTATATTTTAAAAACCTTTTCTTCTAATATTCTGAAAACTTAGAGAATTTTAAAAATTCTTAATTTTTCATGTGATCAGAACAAAGATCAAATTGAAAAGAGTCACAGTTGCCTAACCATCAATGAACAGGCATATCCTCAGCCAGGTGTAAAACACACTTTTTGCCCATTTTGGATTATTTGTTTTTTTTAGTGTTGAGTTTCTTAAGTTCTCTGTATATTCTAGATGTTAGTCCTCTATTCTTGGAGTAGGTGGCAAAAATCTTCTTCCATTCTGTTGGCTCTCGATTGAGGTTCTTGACAGTTTCCTTTGCTGTATAGAAGCTCTTCAGTTTCATGCAATCCCACATATTGATTCTTCTTTTAGTTTGTTGTGCCTTTGGGATCTTGTTGAGAAAGTTTTGGTCTGTGCATATGTGCTGCAGTGTTGGACCTGTGCCCTCTTCAAGTAGCCTCAAGGTCTCTGGTCTAATTTACAAGTCTTTGATCCATCTTGAATTGACTCTTGTGCAGGGTGAGAAAGTGGGATTAATTTCCATTTTTCTGCATATGGTTAACCAGTTTTGCCAACACCATTTGTTGAACAGGCTATCTTTTTCCCAGTGTATGTTTTTGCCCCCTTTGTCAAAAACCAATTGGCTGTAAGTGTGTGGACTTGTTTCTGGATCTTCTATTCTGCTCCATTGGTCTATGTATCTGTTTTTGTGCCACTACCATGCTGTTATTATTACAATGTCTTTGTAGTATGGTTTAAAGTCAGATATTGTGATTACTCCTGCATGGTTTTTGTTACTGAGAACTACTCTGGCTATTCTGGGTTTTTTGTTGTTCCAAATGAATTTAAGGACTGATTTTTCTATGTCTTTGAGGAATGATCTTGGTAATTTAATGGGCATTACATTGAATCTGTAGATCACATTTGGAAGAATGACCATTTTAATGATATTTATTCTGCCTATCCATGAACATGGAAGATCTTTCCATCTTGTAAGATCTTCGATTTCTTTTTTCAATGTTTTATAATTTTCTTTGTAGAGGTCTTTTATCTCCTTGGTTAAGTTTATTCCTAAGTATTTTATTTTTTTGTGGGAAATCCTGAGTGGAAGTGTTTTCTGGATTTCTTTTTCAGTGGATTTATGGTTGGTGTACTGAAAAGCTTTTGATTTTTTAATATTGATTTTGTATCCAGACACTTTGCTGAATTTGTTGATCAAGTCTATAACCCTTTTGGTTGATTTTGTTGGGTTTTCTAAACATAGTATCATGTCATCTGCAAATAGTGAAAGTTTGAGTTCTTCTTTTCTTATTTGTACTCCTTTGATTTCCTTTTCTTGCATTATTTCCCTGAATAGAGTCTCAAGTACTATATTGAAGAGAAGTGGTGATAATAGACATCCTTGTCTTGTTCCTGTTTTTAGGGGAAATTCTCAAAGTTTTTCCCCATTTAATATGATGTTGGCTGTGAGCTTATTGTAGATTTCCTTTATGATGTTGAGATATGTTCCTTCTATTCCAATTCTCTGCAGTGCTTTTATCATAAAGGATGTTGGCTTTCATCAAATGCTTTTTCGGTGTCTATCAAAAAATGGGTACATGAACTAAATAGACACTTCATGAAAGAAGAAATTCAAATGGCCAATAAATGCATGAAAAAATGCTCAACATTATTGGCAATCAGAGAGATGCAAATCAAAACTACACTGAGATTTCACCTAACTCCAACTAGAATGGTAATCATTAAAAACACAAACACCAAAAATTCTGGCGAGGATGCAAAGAAGTAGGAACTCTAAAATATTGTTGGTGAGATCACAAATTAATACAACCACTTTGGAAAACAGTATGGAGAATCCTCAGAAGAAAGAGAACAAATTTACCATTTGATCCAACAATACCACTTCTGAGTACCCAAAAGAAAGGAAACCAAACTACCAAAGTAATGCATGTGTATCTATGTTCAAAGCTGCACAATTCACCATAACCAAACTATGGAATCAGCCAAGGTGTCCATCAACAGATGAATAGATTACAAAGCTGTGTACACAATGGAATTTTACCCAGCCATGAAAAAAACACGCAATTACATCATTTACAGGGAAATGGATGGGACTGGAGGACATTACACTAAGTGAGATTAGTCAGTCACAAAAGTTAAGAAATTGGATGCTTTCCCTAATATGTAAAAACTAAGGAGAAATGGGCCATAGGAGGAACTCTAGATGAAAAAGGAAATCCTATAGTGGAGACAATAAGACAACCTAACTAAGGAAATGGGAGGGGGGAGAAGAAAACTCTCTAAAGCACACCATGTACTTAAACATATTGAAGTCAACCACTAAGCCAAGCATGGGAAGGAGGGATGGGGAGGGAATGGGGTGGGGATTGGGTAGGGGCTAACTGAGTGATGTGTTCATGTATGTCTACACAAGTTTTTTTTTTTTACCCCATTATGATGTATAAATACAATGCACCAATAACTTTTTAAAAAAACATACTTCTTAATTTAGCCTCCAACTACCCCTGGTCTCACCTCTCAAAAGTCCCTTTTTACAGAACACATTCTGAAAAGTTTAATTATTTCCTGAAATGCCACTCCTTCTTTTTCGAATGCCTTTTCTCTCTTGTTCACTAATCGAGCCTCCATTTATTCCTTAAAGTCCATCCCAATAGACCTCTTAGAAGTACTTCTGACTCTCTAAGCATCATCCTCAGATCTTGTAAATGTATCTTCTCTGGCCCTTAATCTCTGGTGTTTTACTCTTTCATCTCTTTCTTACTGGATGGTGAACATTGGATGGTGAAACATTCTGAATGTTTCCTCTGCAATTGGGAAGCACAGATTTGGGGATGTTTGTATGTTTCTGTGTCTTTCTGTGCTTCTATATTTGGAGCCATTTAGTTCTAGGGATACAAAAAAGACCGACTTACAAGGCTATAAATTAAAAAGACTAAATATTTTTCTATTTTTTCAAATTGTGTTCGTTTTTTAATTTATTATTTAGAATTTTAAATCTATTTCTAGAAGTAAATACATATACTAAAGGAAGGAAAAAAAATCTCTAAAATCTAGTAGGTTTACTTTGTGATCCAAGGGTAATTTTAAAGTCTTGCTATATTCTGAAATTTTCTTTTCATTTAGCAGTTCTGGATATGCATGTATAACTATATGTAGTTTAAAATATAGCTAATTTCCTCATAAGAAACTGAAGACATGAAAGAGGGAACTGGATTCTGTTTCACTAAATCAAGCTGACAGCTCTGGTCTGTTCCCAAAATCTTAAAGGCCACAAAGAAATAGAAAACAGCCCTACTTGCATCTCAGATCATGAGTGAGTTTGCCAAGCTACACATTAACAGCAAGCTCCGCTGGGTTTATAAACTGCCCAAACTTGGAACACCCCAGACTCAGTTTTATTCTTAGTTTGTTCACACTTCAATGTCATGTTTCAGAATACTCCAAAATATCATGCTTAAGAAGGGCAATATGGTCTATGTAGTGGTTCACAGGGAGATAACATCTCTGGAATGACACAAGGATGCCTGTGTTTTAACTTTATTTCTCCCCAAGGTAAAACAGATGCTTCGAGGACAGCCAATAGAAACCCAGAGTTAGCGTCCACTGTTCTTTTAGCCTACATTAACTTTTACTTAAGTGTTTAAATCAGAAATAAAAACTGTTGGCATTTATCAAAATGTGAAGACAGAAGATAATTTGCATTGTTGCACATTTTGAGCTGCAGTAGAGCTGCTAGTGTGATGTGTCTACCTTGGTCAGTGGTTATCAGTGTTCAATGTGGTTAAAACATGATCCTGCTGTGGAGAAGCATCGATTAAGTCAAAGCAAGAATTAGAGGGTAACAAAGCAATTCTTCATTAAGAGCTAAGGGCCAATAAAAACGAAAAATCAAAATGAATCAAAAAGAAATTTCAAGCCTACAAAAATCACAGCGGGGGAGGGGGGATGGGCTATCTGCTAAAGCATATTGTCATTTCTTTATACTCAGCTCTCCATTAGGAATGAAAAACAGCTCAATTATGCTAAAATCCATCTTGGAAAATCTTAACATCTGTGCTGGTTATTCTCCACATGCTATCCCTCAGCCTGTGTGAGTGCCATTGTCTGCTATTCACTGACCTACTTCAGACTTCAAGACACTCTAGTCTCTGAGCACACTATCACCTGGGCTACCCCAGGACGGCTTTGGCCAATGACAGGCATCAACAGGAGACAGAAGACAAGGGAGGCCTGAGAGGGAGAGTGGGGCATGTCTTCCCTGCATGCAGCCTGCTTTGGGAAGTATTTTCTAGCATTGAGTGCATCTCTTAATGGCCAGCAGTTCTGCAAAATGGATCTCCTTCCATGGCCCTTTCTTTCATTGTACTTCATATTGTCCTACCACTTCAAGCCTAGGCATGATAATGGCTCCCTGTGCTTCTAGTTCTCAGGGGATTCCAACATCTCTCTGGGCTGTCCTAGCCCTGCCTTTATCTCTGTATATTATCCCTTTATTAAAGTCTCTTTTGTCATGGGAGTGGGATTCTATTTCCCAATGAAAATTCTGTGACACAGTTCTCTGAGCCCTGAGAGATAAACTTGCTCCTGAAATATAAATATAACTTCTTTTGTACCCTTCTCCCTCTTTTTTCTTATTTATTATTTTTTCCTTATTTTTGTTTGAGGAAGGAAACAAAGGGCATTCTATCTCTAAGCTACACCCCTTTTAATTTTTACTTTAAAATAAAGTATCTCTTAAGTTGCTGAGGTTCTATGTTGCTGATGCTGGCTTCAAATCTACAATCCTCCTGTCTCAGCTTCCCAAGTACTATAATTACAGGCATGCATTACTATGCCTGGCTCTCTTTTCTTTATTATATGTGCTGGATATTTTCTGCAAACCTCTCTACGAATTAGCTTTAACTATGGAAGAAAACATGCCTGTCAACTGAAAATACCTTGCGGCAGCTGTCATCCCACCTCACCCCTTCTCCCCTTGCTGGAGTCTTCAAAATGCCTTCGGTTATTCCCATCTGGTTATACTGATGCCAACATCACCAAATCATGAGCCAGTCTTGCCTGCCCTGGAGCTGATCTTATATGTGAAATATTTGAACAATTGTAGTTTAAAAGGGTTGGGGAGTGCATTCTTGTATTTATTAGTAGGGCCTGTGTAAAATGACATCTTTAGGAGGGGTGGCAGGAGAGACTGCCTAAGTTAGAAAAAATGTGTAGTGAATGTATATTTTTCTACCCCACACCAATTTTTTATTAGTGCACTGTAATCATACATCTTAATGAAGTACAAGATGTTAGAAGCATACATGCACATATCACTTTAGCCCTTACCCAATTCCCACTCCATTCCCTCCTCTCTTCCTCCTGCACTGATATTTGAAAATATTTTTATGTAAAACTTCAGAGAATAGAATCTTAGAATTCATGCAGTTCAATGCTTTACTATTCTGATAATTAAATCGAGGGTCAGAGACATTAAGTGACCTTCCAAAGTTTACAAAACTACTTAATACAGAACCAGGACTAAAACTCTAACTCCCAATCTGTACAGAGCTCTTTTTTGCTTATGACACCACTTATTGTGATCTTCTTGTGGTCATATGTACTCATATGATCCACAGAGTGAAAAAAATAGTATGCCAAAGTTTATAGTAAAAATATTATACAGTGATCCAAGATAAACAATTAGGAATTGATCTTTATTTTATTCCATTGTTAGATGTCCTAACTCGTTTTGGAATAGGAAATGAAACCTCAGTTTTATGGTCTTGCTATACTATAAAATAGTTTCTGTTGACTAAGTTTCAGAGATCCAAAATAGAGAGGAAAGGAAGAAAGGAAAGGAGAAAATGGAAAGGAAAAAGCTCATTTTATTTAAAACTAAACTCTTTGGAAAATCAGAAACGGTCTACATCTTACATTCTACATTATCTTGCCTGCCATATCGACACTGTCCCTTGTCCATAATGAGGCATGCTGTGATTCTCTCTGAGAACAGAAAGGTTCAGGCTCATTTAGCATGACCTCAAAATGAAAAAAAATTTTTTTCAGTTACCCTTTAGTCTGAAATGTGAAGAAGTATATACACTCAGTCACAAATCCTCTTTTCCTTTATTTATGAAGGTATCATGTCTATTTCTGGGAAATGTAGACTGACTTTCCATTATAACACATGTTCCCTCAAAGTCTAAGCGGCGGCATGCAGTCATATGTTTGTAGATTTGTAGTCATACACTCTGGACACAGGTCCTTACACTGACACTTCTACTAACTACGTGACTGAGGGGAAATACAAAGCCTTGCTGACTGTCCTGAGAGCCAAATGGGGATGATAATAATAGCACTTACCTTTGAGAACACTGAAGCATTTAACTTATATATTAAAGAAAGTACAGGCCTCAACACAATGCCTGGGACATAAGATGTGTGCAATATAGAATAACTATTATTAATGGGAGTAATTATTTTGAACCATAATCTTCCCTATTGTCAACTCTAAATTTACTAATTAGTAAGAGAAAACCCCAAAGCTTTCTTGTAGCAACTATATTTCCTTAGAGATATAGTATCTTAGGGAATTAATTGCTGATAATTTAATTTAAAATGTCTAGTTCTAAGCAAGTAATAATGGTAATTAAAGGTGAGGCTGCTTGTTTTGACTTAACTTTTTTTTATTATATTAAAAAACAAAGAGCCCATTTAAAATGTTATCCAGGAGGAAATTACTTATGCCTCCTGTGTGGCTGTGGGAGTTACTTTATTTTCCCCCTAAAATGAATTTAACGGTTTAACTTACTTTCATTTGTATTGAAAGTTTTGAAGGCTAATAAGAATGTTGTCTAAAAAGAAAAATGTTTGCCTAGAAGATTGAAGCACATATTTATATAATTTAGAACCATAATCTTTCTCCCTTCCCTCTATAACCAGATAATTTAATAAAAGTTTTGGCATACTTCTTTTTAGTGGATTTTCAACATAATGATTTGGTTCTTGCACTTCAAGTAGATTAGACAAAACCAAAAATGACTTCTTAATTGAAGACATAATGATTTTTAACATTGCAAAGATAATTTCCCAATAGTCACTAGTTACCATGAGAGTTTAAAGAATTGTCTTTAAGTGTCTTTTAAAAAAGAAAAACAAAGTACACATGGTGGCTAACACCTATAACTTAAGCAACATGAGAGGCAGAGGAAGGAGGATGGCAAATTCTAGGCCAGCCTGGGCAATTTAGCAAAAGCCTGTCTCAAAATAAAAATATTAAAAGGGTTGGGGACATAGCTTAGTGGCAGAGTGCTAACTTAGCATGTGTGAAGCCTTGAGTTAAATCCTTAGCACTGTAAATACATACATACATGCATACATACTGTCCTCATTTGCTAGTCATAATGATTAATGAGGAATGTTTTATAAACATCATGAATAGCCTAACGTTCTAATTTTATTTTGCTTTATACTGATCACATCATGAAAAAATTCTTTAGAGATGGGATCTCACTTTTTCCCAGCTAGCCTACAAACTCTCAGGCTCCCAAGTAACTGGGGCTACAGGTACATGCCATTGTGATGGTTACCATGAACATTTTAGTTTGAAATCTTACAAAGGAAATTATAAGTATAAACCATTATCAAGCCAGACATGGTAGTGCTCACTTGTAATCACAGTACTTGGGAGGCTGAAATAGAACAATCACAGGTTCACAGACAGCCTCAGCTACTTAGTAAGGCCCTTTGGAACTTAGTAAGACCCTGTTTCAAAGTAAAGAATGAAAAATAGGGCTGGGGATGTAAGTTGGAGGTAGAATGCCTCTGGCTTTCATTCCCCACCCCTACCCCCAAATGAGCAGATTTGTCTTATTCAGTTGGTCAAATTACCAAATCAGTTCATTATTCCAAAGACATCTTATGATTTTCCATTATGTTTTTTTTTGTGTGTGTATGGTACTGGAGATGGAACCCAGGGGGCATTCTACTTCTGAGTGGCACCCCCAGCCCTATGTTTTATTCTTTATTTTGAAACAGGGTCTCACTGAGTTGCAGTTGTCTCACTAAGTAGCTGAGGCTATCTGCAAACCCGGACCCTCCTGTTTTAGCTTCCCAAATGCTGGGATTACAAGTGTGTGCTACCATACCTGGCTTCATTATGTTTTATTCAGTCATAACTTTACTCTTATTCCCACTTCTAAATTTGTACATACCATCATATAGCATATGTATTATACATTTATATGTAAATAAGCAATAATTTTCTTCATTAAGAATAAATATGAAGTAAGAATTTTTGTTATTGTCATTATTGAATCAAAGCTAAACTTACAAATAAGTTCAGCCAGTGGGTTTTGCTGACTTTTGGAATCCTTTGCATCTCTAACAGTATCAGTAGTTTCATTGGGCAATAACAGATTACTCAAACAAAAGTGGCTTTATCACACAAAAGTTTATTTTTCTCAAGATATAAAATGTTCAGGTACATTTGCTGACTATGGTTTTGGCCAATATCTCTAAGAATCTCTTTACTGTTGTTTCATGAAGAAAGATGGGTATTGGATATCTTTTGATAATTTTTATTTTCCAGGTAAGAAGAAGGAAAGTAGCATGATGACAAAATGCTTGACTAGACATGCCACTCAGTATCTTCTGTTTATATTTCATTTGACATCTTTATCTGTAAGGAAGGCAGAAAAATAAACTATGCATAAGAAAAGAGTGTGGAAATATCACAGTGAATCCCATTAATTTGTACCATTTAGAGGCTAAGTTGTACAATTAATATGTTAATAGTTATAGTAAAAAGAAAAAGAAGAAAAGAAAAAAAAATTAATACAAAAACATTTCCATATTTCACATTATTGTTACATATTTAATTATTTTTCTAAAATCTACTGCCCATGTTTATAAGCTTATGTTATCTTCAAAACCTTTAAAAGCAAAACAAAAATAGAATTTTAGTACAGAAGGAGAAGGACCAAACATACTGCTTAGTTACGAATAAAAAATAAACAGGTGGGGAGCCAAATAAATACAATATATTACTAATATGTGTGTATGAGGAAATGAATAACTAATCCAGATACAAAACAGATTGCTTTACCACAGCCTAAAAACATCTCCAGAGGTGGGAGGGGACAACTGCAATTGCCTAAATCTCCTTTTCCTCCTGCTTCTTCTGATTAGACCCTGTATTATTTGTCCTTTTTGCTGCTATAACAAAACACCTGAGGCTAGGTGATTTACAAAGAATAGAAATCTGGTTCTCATATTTCTGGAGGCCAGAAACTCCAAGATTATGTGCTGTGGGATTTTGTGTTTGGTGAGGGTTATTCTCTGCTTCCCAAATGGTACCTTGTTACTGTATCTTCTAGAAGGCAAGGCTTTTGTATTATCAAATGGTGGAAGGAAAAAGGGGAAGAAAGGAAAAGGCAAAAAAGAGCCTAAGCGAATTCCTCTAGCCATGTGTGCTTGCCTTGAACTTTCAATATTCCCTGTCTTCTTTGGTCCTGTTATTTATTTTTATCTCATTTTATTTATTTATTTATTTATTTATTTATTTATTTATTTATTTATTTATGGTACTGGGGATTGAACCCAAGAGAATTCTACCTTCGAGCTGCATCCTCAGTCCTATTTTTTATTCTTTATTTTGAAACAGGATCTCACTAAACCACCAAGGCTGGCCATGTACCTGTGATTCTCCTGTCTCAACTTCCCAAGTACAGGGATTACAAGCATGCAGCATCATGCCCACTGGTCCTTTTATAAATCAGCAATTTATTATTTCCCAAAAGTTCTCACTCTGTTTTCATTGTTTGTTCTTTTTTTGTTGTTATTTGTTTTGTTTTGCCATTCTGGAAGATTGACCTTAGAGCTTCATATATGCTAGACAAATACTCTACCAGTGATCTATACCCCCAGCCCTATTTTATGGCTGATCTTGAATTTGTAATTCTCCTGCCTCAGCCTCTGACTATATAGAATTACAGGCATATCCCTCCTCTGGAGGTGATACATTCAAGCCTTAGCAATGTGTTTTTGGTTAGCTTGGCTTCTATATATAAGCCAGCTGCAATTCCTGAGCTCTGTAGATTTGATCTCTGTAAAGTTGTTAATGCTCAAGTCAATGAGTATATATCCATGTAAAAGCCCGAACAAATCCCATGTTGTTTATAAAGCAACAACAACAAAAATATTTAAATAAGTTCCGAAAGTGGGCAAACAATATCACAAACTTAAAAATCCACTGTTAAATGTGATTTGAAGGAAAATTTGGAAACAGTTCATTGGACTCAAATACTCAATTGCTTTGATATAATTAATTGTGACATTTGTCATAATTTTTTCAAATACAGTAAAAGTTATGTGCAATGTCGAGGCTGTAATTGAATAAACATTTTTTTATTGATACTATTTTTTTGGCTCTTAAACTCTTCAGCACTTGAAGTTATTTTGCTCATAAAACTCCAGTACTGTGACAATAAGCTAACCCATTATGGAGCTCAAAGGCCTATGTTTTATTGGAGATTTTGTAGCAGGGATGTAGAGGTTGCCTTTGCTTAAAAGCACTGAAACGTCACCTATTCACATCTAATGGGTAATTAAAAGCAGGTCAAAAGCTTGGTGTCTCTGCCTTCATGTATATAGGTCTCCTCCCTTCACTACCTTAGGCTTTGGGTCTGATTCCTGCTCAGGTTTGCATGTAGACATGTTAAACATTTAAGTAGTGCTCCTCTAAAACTGGCAATCCCCCCCCACACACCTTTTATGGCTGAAGACACCAGGATAAGAGTAACTAAGGTATTTTTAAGATTTGCAGGGGCATCTTGATCAGCATACTGTCAAATGGCAGCCACTGAAGTGGAACCTACAAGTCTCCAGTCATTTCCCTAAACCCTAAACATGAGGAAATAACCTTGGATTCCCGGAACAATGGGTCTGGTCAATAAACATCTGGTGACAGAGTTGGAACTACCCCCCAGGTGGCAGCAACTTCCTTATCACTGGCATGGCCATCCTGAGATAATGGTGAATGCACTAGTTTCTCCACGACTGCTGGACTATGCACACTTCTTGCCCCCTGCCTTGTTTTTGTTGCTTCCCTATATAATTCCAAACTCTGAAGACAGAGTTGGGTATACCAGTTCGTCTGGCTCCATCGTACCTTCCCAGTTTGGCTATACTGAACAAATTCCTTTCCTACGTCACCACTACTTTTTCTGTTTGGTGTTCTTTCTTAATGAGCGGCCAGACCTGGTCTGTTGGAATCTTCTAGTTCAGGTCTCTGCCCTAGGACTATGGTCACAATTTTAAAGATTTAAAATTATATTTCCCTGAAATCTCTCTTTCATTGGCCTGCCTTTTGCTGTCTCTCAGTTACTTTTGTGACATAAGAAAATGATGCTCCAGCCTCCCTAGAGTTCTATTGTCTGTGTCTAAATTATCAAATTATAAACAGTTTAAATCAGTTCAATAAATGTCTTTGTGTATCATGGAGAAGCTACTGCTGCTGCCCTCAAGAAACTTGTAAGAACCAAATGACATCTTTCCAACATACATGCCTCTAGATTTCATAGTAGCCTAGTTTTTTTTGAGTAGAAGTTTTTAAAGAATAAAATCACTCTTTTTAGTCAGAAGAGTTAGCTATCATTCAAAAGTTATCTGGCTTAATCTATCTTTAGCACATGAAAAGATGTTCTATAGTCATTAGTAGACTAGACATGCCCAAGGACAGAATCTCTGAGCTTGAGAATACAGCAATAGAAATATTCCTAACTAAAAAGCAAGATGGAAAAAAAGTTAAAAAAGAGGAGAATATCTAAGAACTACCAGGCAACTATAAAAGGTATAATAAACACATAAAGGGAGCAGAAGAATGATAAGAAGTATAGAAAAGAGCATAAATAGCTGGGCGTGGTGGCGCACGCTTGTAATCCCCACGCTTGGGAGGCGGAGACAGGAGGATCGCGCAGGTTCGAAGCCAGACGTGCTGGCGTAAGACACCCTGTTTCAAAAATATAAAATAGGTCTGGGAGTGTAGCCCGGAGGAAGAAGGGCTTCCAGGAACCCCAGTACCACCAAAAAAAAAAAAAAAAGAAAGGAACATAAATATTTGAAATAATAATGACTGGGAACTTAAAGTCAGACATGAAACTACAGATCAAAGAAGCTTAGAGAACACTAAGGTAGATACATGACAGGAAACAACAGACAAACAAAAACCTAAAAGCAAAAACCTCTGTGAAACATCAACAACAAAATTTCCCTCATCAAAAAATAAAAAAAAAACTGAAAGAATTTTCTGCCAGAATACTGCCTTATTAGAAATCTTGAAAGAAGTTTTTAAGAGAGAAGAAAAGTGATATAGGTCAGAAAGTCAAGTTTATGTAAATAAAAGTAGGACTAAAAAAGAATAAAAGATTTCCTTTTTTATTCTTAATTGATCTAACAGATAAGTTTGTTCAAATAATAGCAACAATATATTTAATTAGATGTGCATGTGTACACACAAACACACATACACACAAACACACACTGTACCTTGGTATTAACAGGAGATTGTTTCTATTCAGGACCTCCTGCAGATACCAAAATCTGTCAATGCTTAAGTTTCTTATATAAAAAAATGACATGCTATTTTATTATAATGAAAACCATAGACTGGATTGTTCATGAAAACAGAAATTTATTCTTCACAGTTCTGAACCCTGCAAAGCCCAGTATTAAGGAGCCTAGCAGATTCAGTGTCTGATGAGGGCCTGCCTTTTGCTTCATAGATCCTTTTTGTTTTGTTTTCTGTGTCCTCACATAGTAAGAGGGACAGAGGAACTCTCTTGGATGACCTCCTCCTCCTCTTCCTCCTCCTCCTCCTCCTCCTCCTCCTCCTCTTCCTCCTCCTCCTCCTCCTCCTCCTCCTCCTCCTCCTCCTCCTCCTCCTCCTCTTCTTCTTCTTCTTCTTCTTCTTCTTCTTCTTCTTCTTCTTCTTCTTCTTCTTCTTCTTCTTCTTCTCCTCCTCCTCCTCCTCCTCCTCCTCCTTCTCCTCCTCCTCCTCCTTCTCTTCCTCCTCCTCCTCCTCCTCCTCCTCCTCCTCCTCCTCCTCCTCCTCCTTCTCCTTCTCCTCCTTCTCCTTCTCCTCCTTCTCCTCCTCCTTCTCCTCCTCCTCCTCCTCCTCCTTCTTTTTCTGAAACTGAGGATTGAACCCAAGGGCATTCTATCTCTGAGCTACACCTCCAGTCCTATTTTTAATTCTTTATTTTAAAACTAGGTTTCACTAGGTTGCAGAAGGTCTCACTAAGTAGCTGAGGCTGTCCATGAACCTTGATCCTTCCATCTCAGCCTCTCAAGTACTGGGATTACAAGAGTGAGCCACCATGCCCAGCTCTTGGGCCTCTTTTATGTAAGCATTAATTTCATTCCCTAGACCTCCTTTACAATAAGTGCAACTACTACAAATCAGAATAGTTACTAATTGGGAAAATGCAGATTATATATTAGTTCATTAAAACATGGGCAAATATACATAAAATTATAAAATATGTACATTCATGAATTCATTAAACAAATATTGCATTATTCAACAAGACACACACTGAGCATCTATGATAGGAGTTGACAGGCACAGCAGTAAAAAGAAAAGCTCTCACAGAGGCCATCCTCACCCTCACGGAGCTCAGTCTATTGGATACCTGGATCACCAGCTCTTCTTTCAGTATCATTACAATGAATTTTTGGTAAATATTTATTGAGTACTGACTTTATGTTCAGCACTCTGAAAAGTTTCATGTGATATTCAAAGGGCATATTTTATATAGTTTATGACCTTAAAGTGCATATAATTAGGATGGGAGGATAAGTTCACATGCTCATGTCATAAAAACCAGAGAACATGGATCTGCTGGCCATAGGTGTGTCTTTTGAGAAATATCCATTCAGGTCCTTTGCCCATTTTTAATCAGGTTATTTGTTTTCTTGCTATTTAGTTGAGTTCCTTATATACGTTTAAATACAAGCCCTTTATCAGATGTAGGGCTTACGACATTAGATTCCATTCTGCAGTTTGCTTCTTCACTCTTTTGTTCCTTTCACTATGCAGAAGCTGTTAAGTTTTGCATGGAGAGGCAGTGGAAAACACAAGAGGAGTCCAGTATGTGTAGTATCAGCTTTTAGTGATGGAATGCTGTCCTCACAGGGATGGGGGGGGGGGGCAGGCTGGGCAGTCCCAAAGACCAGTGAGCCCATCTGAGGCTAGAAGGAGAAAGCCGCTCTACATCTGGGGTGTGGGATTTACGCGTGGGAATGCCACTTCTCTCGCGATATCCCCTGCCTGCATGCATAGCACAGTCTCCTCCTTCTCCAGAGTTCCACCTCCTGTGGTGAAGGGGGGAGGGACCCAACTTGTCATCTCAGCCTTTTGATGATAATAGGCAGAGATTTGAATCTCAAACTACTTCCTGCTGTCAAGGGGTGTCATAAGGGGGCCCCTTGACCGGGAGAGGTCGGGTCCTCCCCAAGTGGGCAGGTGGGAGTATGGCTGTGGCGTGAGTTGGAGGTTATCCTGGACAGCTTGGTGATGTGTGTTCTAGGAGACTTTAGCAGATGAGGAGCTATTAAAAGAAAAGGCAAATCATGAGAGTGGGTCCCAGGTTGGGCAGGAGCCCTTTTAGATATGAGGTAGATTGTCACTAGATTTATTAATAGGATAGCAGCATTTTCCCTAAGGAAGACATACACTGTGCTTTTAGCAGTTTTTTCATTAGACTAGAGTCATTAAGAGCAGCATTTTCCTGAGAGAAAAACACACACCACTCTTTTCAGCAGTGAGTGGGTTTGAGTCCATCTGGTCAAATGAAAGCATGCTATTGGGTCAGGAGTATCAGTAATGGATTTCAGAGGTTTAATACTTATGGCAGTTTTGCATCCAAAGAGGGAGAGCACCGTAGTATGTAAACACATTGACCTGCTAAAATAAAAACATCAAAGAGAATTATGCCAAGAAAAATGAAGCTTAGTAGGCCCCAACACTGTGCAAGAGAATATGTCATGGGACTGTTGTAGTGGAGCCCTTTTTAGCCAGGTAAGATGATGCAAGTTGGGGTCCCCCAGCAGTTTGGCTGTGGTAAGGTGAAGTGAGGATCACTGTGAAGGGCCCAGTACACTGTGGTTGGAGATGTTTTGGTTGAAGTGACTTGAGGAGGACTTGATCCCCTGGCTTAAGGGCCTTGACTGCATGATGTGGGGCTGCTTCTTCAGTCCCGGGTGGGGGAAGATACTGGTCAGCATGTTCCCTAAGAAAGTGCCTGTTAGAATTAAATATTCTTTGAATTAGATTCTTAAGAATTATATATTTTTTCATCCTTACTCCTCTCTTCGGAACCTGTACTTTTGCCTGCTGGCTCCAGCAGTCATCCACATATTGTCATCCACATAACTAGGCTCCAAGGGGCACTGGAAGAGGTCTTGTGCTAGAGCCTGTCCAAAGAGGTATGGGGGAAGCCCTGGGGGAGGATGGTCCAGGTTAGTTGTTGAGCAACCTGGGTATCAGGGTCCTCCCAAGTAAAGGCAAAAATGGGGTATAACTCAGGATGCAGAGAAATTGTATAAAATACATCCTTCAAATAGAGAACTGAAAAGTGGGTGATATTGGGGGGAATCTGAGATAAGAGGGTATAAGGATTAGGGACAACCGGGTGGATTGGGACCACCACCTATTAATTAATCAGAGGTCCTGGACTAAATGTTAAGTCCCATTAGGCTTCTTAACTGGGAGAATGGGGGATAAGCAGTCACTGGGCCAAAAAATGAGAAATAATGGGTTTAAGCCCACGTCGGTGAAGGAGGGATATGGCAAACTAGGAACAGGCTTGGAAAGTAGTAGGGTCATGTAGAACAATCCTGACCAGGGTGTGGTGGGTTGCCACAACTGGGGTGCTGGTGTCCCATAATATGGGGTCAAGCACATCTATTGGAAGGGGAGATTTGTCTTCCTGGTCATCAACTGTAGCTGCAGCCATCAAAAGTATATTTGAGGAAATGGAAGCTGTGGGGAAATTTAATGAAAGTTCAGCCCCAATTTTGATTAAAAAGTCTCTACCTAAAAGGGGGGTAGAACATGAAGGGATAATCAAGAATGAATGGTTAACCATAAAGGTCTCAAAATGGCATAAAAGGGGGCCTGTGGTATGTGGGCAAGAGGACATGCCGTCAATCCCTGAACCGAGATTTGGGAAGAAAACTAGGTCCTGAGAAGGAAGGGAGGACATAGTAGGTAGTTTCTGTATCAATCAAGAAGGAGATTGGCTTACCCGCTACCTGGAGAGTTACCCTGGGCTCAGCTTGAGTAATATGGGTGGCCGAGGGTGAGGAGTGTCAATCTTCAGCCAGGCCGAGTAGGGCCAATGGCGGGGCCCAGTCTGGAAGGGTGGTTCCCCTGTGTTGAGGCACCTGAGACTCACCTCTTCTCCAAGGGCACTCACTTTTCCAGTGTCCCTCTTGGCCACATGCTGGGCACGGCCTGGTCAATGGATGTGGCTGGGGGCAACTGTTTGCCCAGTGACCAGTGGATCCACACTTGAAACAGGCTCCTGGAGGTGGCTGCCATTGCTGTCATTCTCTCCTAGGTGGCACTTGTTACCCCGAGAGCTGACTGTCCTCAGCTGGCCACAGGGCTGCTACCAGGACCTGGGCCTGTAAATCTGCCATCTGGCTTAATTGGAGTGTATGCTCCACTTCCACCTGCTCCTCTCTGGAATTAAAATCTTTAAATGCCATGTTCACCAAATCTCAGATAGGGGTTTAAGGACCATCTTCAGCCATTCTTAATTTTCTCCAAATATCAGGGGCTGATTGCTCAATAAAATGGGTTGTCCATACTACTGAGCCTGCCTCAGAAGATGGATCTAAGCAGGTATAGAGGATCAAAGACTCTTGAAACTGATTAAGAAAAACTGCTGGGTTTTTATTTGGACCCTGGGTGATTTCCTTAAGCTTATCATAATTAACCGCTTTATGAGAGCCATCTGGCATACTATCAAGAAGGCATAGAATCATGTGATTTCTGCTTTTTATTCCCTCACCCCTATCATTATAATTCCAGTGGGGGTCCTTGGACTGAACTGCAGCTGTTCCAGTAGGGAGCTGTGGATTGGTTAGGTGAGCCTGGTCAGCCCATTCCTGGCAGCCTTCAGAATACAATCACATTCATCTGGAGTTAAAGAAGAGGTTAAAATGACATGAAGATCCCACCAAGTTAAATCATATACTTGTACAATATGTTGAGATTCCTTAATAAAACTGGAGGGATTGGTGGAAAAAGAACCCAGTCTCTTTTCAAGTTGAGCAAGGTCAGGAAGGGAAAAAGGAACATGGACACGGGCCACACCTTCTGCACCAACCACCTCATGAAGCGGGGCCAAGAGAGAAGGGGGGTCTCTGGAACGGGTATGGTGACCTACAGTGTAGGCAAGAGGAAGGTAAGGGTTGGTCTCTTAAGGGAGGAAGGTGGGGGAGAAAGATGTGGGTTAGAGTGGGAGGCTGCCCCGGAATAAGATTGAGACCATGGTGATAAGGAGAGGTCTTGTGGGTCAGGGTTGTCAGGAAATATGGCCTGTAACTCAGCTGGGTCAGACTCCGGTATCCACGTGTCATCACAAAATGGTGACTGTGAGTCAGAAGAATTGCAGGCCTGTGACCCAGAAAGACCACCAGGTGGCACCTGTGAGTTGCCACATGGTGACCAAGATGGAGGCTGCGGCTGGCAGGAATCCCCAGCCAGCATGATGTGGGCAGTAGAGTCGGGAGGGGTGGAAAGGGAAAGCCAAGAATGCATGCACACAAAAGCCTGTCCATACAGAACCTCTGACCATTTACCGGACCATTTGCAAAAGTTACTGAGATCGGTCAACATTCTAAGATCCAAGGAACCCATCTTAGGCAATTGAGAACCATTACCCAACTCATAAGTAGGCCAGACTTTTGTGCAGAAAAAAACAAGCTGCTTGGAGCACAGTTCCCCAGATAAACTTAGAGTCTGGAGATTAACCAGAACATGGTCTAGTGCGGACTGGGAGTCGATCTTTGATGGCTGACTTTCCCCCATGACTGGTCAGTGGGGGAGGATGAAAGCAGGTATTTGGCATCCCAAATCCTGCCTAAAGTCTGGAAACACATGACTGTGTTTCAGAAAGGACGTCTACCTTTCTTTTACACAACCGTAGGGTGGGTCCGGCCACCTCCAGAGAACCTGGGCATCAAAATTTTGGATTTATTTAACAGTTGTGAGACCAAGTCCAGAAAAGGCTAAAAGCCGGAACCCGCTTGTCCAAGGAAAGGGAAGCTTACCGCAGGCAGGGTAAGCTCTGAGAGGCTGCAGATCCTGGGGCACGTTGTGGAGCTGTTGGGTGGAATCAGGGCTGGATGAGATTTAAGATGGCCATGGGGGCATGGCTGGGTGGTATTCAAGATGGTGGTTGGCTCTCTGGGCTGGATGGAAGTCCACGTCTAGCTGGGTGGTAAGATGGCTGCCGACTGGTCCTAGGATGAGCCACCGGTTGAACAGTGGTGCCCGCCAGATACTGAGGCTGGGCCACATGGTGTGAACCCACTCGGGTCTGACCGGGGTGGGTGGAAGGGCCTGTGTCTGGGTATCTGGGCTAAAGCTGAGGTGGGCAGGAGCCAGGAAGAGTGGGATGCCTGTGCGGGAGAGTGGTGGTTTTCTTTCTGGGCGGCTCCTGTGGCCCTGGGGTGGCGCAGGTGTGGCAGGAAAAGGCAGGAAGCCAGGACAGGGAGCTGAGGTGCAGGGAGATGGAGAAAGCACTAAAATGGCAGGATTTGGATTCAGGGCGTGAGCGCATGGGCCAGCTGAAACTTGGTGGAAAGAAACTGCAGTCACGGGAGAGGGTTCTCAGTCCAGGCTGAAGATGAGCGGGTGGTCATGAGTCTTGGCTGGAGTTCCTGTAGCGCACAGAGTCCGATATGGGGGTACGGAGCCTGTGGGAGCTGAGGAGCAGGGAACTGGGAAGGAACCCAGGCGCTTCCTCGGATGGGCTGAAGGTTGGGGGGACCTGCGGTCCAAAGGCCGCCCAGGCAGTAGGCAGATCAAGGTGGTGAATTCAGCTGTGCAGATTAAAGGATAAAAGTCTAACAGGGGTTTGGCGCCATTATGTTAATTTTTGTGTGGAGTTGCGGTGTAAAACATGAGAGGAGTCCAGTATGCTAGTACTAACATTTAATGGTGGAATGTGGTCCTCCAGGGGATTGGGGGTGCTGGGCAGTCCCAAAGACCAGCGAACCCATCTGAGGCTAGAAGGGGAAAGCCTCTCTTTTAAGGTCTACATCTTGGGGGTGGGATTCATGTGTGGGAACACCACTTCTCTCACAATATCCCCTGCCTGCCTGCTTATCAGAGTCTCTTCCTCCTTCTCCAGGGTTCTGCCTCCTGCGGGGAAAGGGAGAGGGACCCGACTTGTCAGAAGCTTTTTAGTTTGATGTAATCCTATTTGTCTATATTTAGTTTTGTTCCCCATGCTTCTGGGGTCAAATCCAAATTTTTTTTTTTTTTTGCATGTCTGGAGATAAAACCTTGAGGCATTTGACCTCTGAGCTATACCCCCTGCCCTATTTTTTATTCTTTATTTTGAAACAGGATCTCACTAAGTTGTGGAGGGCCTCACTAAGGAGCTGAGGCTGTCCGTGAACCGTGATCCTCTGGTCTCAGCCTCCCAAATGCTGGGATTACAAGCATGCGCCACCATGCCTGGCTCAAATCTCTTTGTATATACCAATGCCATAGAGATTTCCCTTATGTGTTTTAGTAGTTTTATAGTTTCAGGTTTTATGTTTAAGTCTCTGATGCATTTTGAGTTGATTTTTTTTTAATTTTTTATTGGTGCACTGTATTCATACATCATAGTGGGATACAAACTTTTGTAGACATACATACACACATCGCCCAGTCAGCCCCCACCCAATCCCCACCCCATTCTCTCCCCATCCCTCCCTCCCATGCTTGGCTTAGTGATTGACATCTAGTATTATAGCAATTTATCCAAACTTAAAAATGATAATCTCACATAACAGTTTCATTTGTCTGATACCAAGCTTTTGATGACTTAAAGATAACATTTCAATATTTCTTTTTACTTTCTTTCTTACCAGAGAATATTTTTTTCTATTTTTTTTGTGAAACTATCATATATTTATATATTTATTTTTCAGAAAAAAAAATCTATTCTAGTATGGAAAATGGACTCTAGATACCCAAAATGATCTTGAAAAAGAACAAAGCTAGAAGATATATATTTTCTGATTTCAAACCATATAAAGCTACAATAATTGAAACAGTGTAGTACTGTTCTAAAGGCAGATATATAAACCATTGGAGTTAAATACAAGCCTAGAGCTAAACTCTTCCCTATATTGTCAAGTTATTTTTGACAAGGTTTCCATGAACATTTGGTGGTGGAAATAATAATCTTTTAACTAAATATTGTTGAAAAATAATAATTACATGGAAAAGAATAAAATTGGACCCTTACCTAATCCCATATACAAATATTAACTCAAAATAGATAAAAGACCTAAACATAAATCTTAAGACTATAAACTTTTAGGAGAAAATCTGGGTCATAAAACCTCACGACAATGAAATTGGCAGTGATTTCTTGGATATGATTTCAATGGCACAGGCAACACAAGAGTATACAAACTCCCTAAAAAATAAAAAAAAATATATTGTATATCCAAAGACAATGTAAACAGAGTTAAAAGTTACTAATAGAATGGGATAAAATATTTCCAAATGCTTTATCTGAAGGTATATTAATATTCCAACTAGAAATCCTAAAAATTAACAATAAAGGCAAACAATACAATTTAAAGATAGGTAAAAGACTAACATAAGTAATGAATCTCCACAGATAACCAATCTTAGTTGTCTGTTGGATGGAAAATCTTATTTCTCTGGTTCTGGTGTGTGTTACCTATTTCTTCTTTGTAGTTAATCTGAGTATTTTCTCTAGCGCTGGTTTTGAAGACATAAATTCCTTCAGTTTTTGTTTGTCATGGAAGCTTCTTATTTCTCCATCTAATTTGATAGAAAGTTTTGCTGGGTAGGAAATTTTTGGCTGGAAGTTGTTTTCTTTCAGAGTTTGGAATATGTTACTCCAAGCCCTTCTGGCTCTCATGACTTGGTTTGGGAAGTCTGGAGTGATTCTAATTGGTTTGCCTCTGAATGTCACTTGGCCCTTTGTTTTCGTTGCCTTTAAGATTCTCTGCTTGGCTTCCACACTGGTCATTTTGACAATTATGTGGCGTGGGGATCCTCTTCTCTGATCCTGTCTAAAGGGAGTTCTATAAGTTTCCTGGACCTGTGTATCAACCTCTTGCTCTATGTTTGGAAAATTTTCTGCTATTACTTCCTTGAAGAGATTGTTGATCCCTTTGGTTTCACTTTCTTTTCCCTCCTCTATTCCAATTATTCTTAGGTTAGCTCTCTTAAAATGGGCCAATATTTCTTCAATATCAGATTCCTGCTGTCAGATATTTTTTTCTAGATTAGAAACTATGCATTCATTTTTGGAATGATCATCTTCTAAAAGCGAGATTCTGTTCTCCATGTGGTCTAATCGGTTGTTTGTGCTTTGAATTGAGGCCTTTACTTCATTAATTGCATCCTTAATCTCTTTTTGGCTCTCTCTGAGTTCTTTTCGAAGCACCTCTATTATTTCTACAGTTATTTTCCTGATTTGATCTTCTAGAAATCTCTGATTTTCTATTTTATCGGGTTCTGATGTTGTGGGGTTGTGGGCATTCATTGCTCCAGTATTATTCCTCTTTCCCTTGATTTCAGAAGTTTGTGCCTTCTCTGGGTTCTTCCCTTGGGTCACTATGACTTCACTTAAGGTGTTCTGGATCTCGAGTCAGTAGTATCTCAGACCCCACTACTCCTTTACTGGGTTGTATCACAGAGTCTCCGACCCAGAGAGTCAATAGAGGCTGCTTTAGACTGTGGGGGGTGCCAGGTTGCACGTTCTTCTATGGTGTGATATCTCTGCCACCACCACTCCCCCACTGGGTCAAGTCCCAGGGAGTACAGTACTGGGATTTCTCCTCTGTGGCCCACAATTTGACTCACTGTTCTTGAGTATGCAGATGTAGCCGTACTGAACTTGGTGAATTCTCTGCTGCTGCCACCGGTGGCAATATGGCGCCGCTGCCACGCCCTCGGCCATGAGGCTGGCGTATTTCTTCTTGGTTTTGAGTTCCACTCTGAATCCCTGCAGCGTGTGCTGACCTCAGCCACTGGGAGCTTTAGATGTTCCTTCGCCGAGAAATCCCGCCTGGCTGTTCCGCAGCGGCTCACCTTGGCTTGCTGTAGCCGTCCGGTGAAATCGCTGCTGCCACCGGCAGTATGGCACTGCTGCCGCGTCCTCGGGGGTGAGGCTGGTGTAGCTCCTCTGTGGCTCTGAGCTCTGTTCTCAGTTCACTTTCTCTCTGGAGCCTGGCGATTTTTTTTGTTTCTCTGGTGATAGTGTTTTCTGGCTATGAAAGGCGCTGATTTTGTGGTAATGGAGATTGGTTGTTAGCGGGGCTCTTAAGCCCCGCTTTTCTCGGTCGCCATCTTCACGGAAGTCTCCTATATTTTGAGTTGTTTTTTGTATAGGGATTAGAAGAGATTCCAATTTCATTCTCCTGCATGTGGATATCCAGTTTTCCTAATATTCTTTGCTGAGTAAACTCTCCTTTTCATGAAAAATTTCTCAATATCACTAATCATTCATAAAATTCAAAGTAACTATTTGTGTGTTTGTTATTGAAGTTGGGGACTCACTATGCTGCCTAGACTCTACTTGAACTCATGATCCTCCTGCCTCAGTCTCCTGAATAGCTGGGATTAAAGTTGCTGTGCCCAGTCAGGAAATACAAATTTAAACCACAGTAAAATATCACCCCCATGCATGTCAGAATTGTTATCATCAGAAAGAATAAAGAAAACAAATGTTAGCAAGAATGTGGAGAAAAACAGAACCCTAATACATAATTTGTGGGTTAATGCAAATCATTATACCCATTATGGAAACCACTAAAGAGATTTCTCAAAAAACAAGTATATTTGCCTTATGATCCAGCAATTCTACATTTGGGTGTCTATCCAAAGGATTCAACATTGGTATATTGAAGACAGTTTGCACTCTCACAGTCACCGAAGTACTGTTCCTAAGAGCCAACGTACAGAATCGGCCCAAGTGTCCGGGGATAAGGAAAGATGGGGTATGAACAAAATAGAACACTATTTGACCTTTGAGGAAAGAGAAATTGTCATTTGTGACAAGATGGGTGAAGCTGGAGGACATTCTTTTTCATGAAGTAAACTAGGAACAGAAAGACAAGTTCTACATGTTCTCGCTTATACACAGAAACAACAACCATCAAGCACATAGACACTCAAGGCATAAAGATGGTTATTAGAGGTGACAATGGAGTGAATGAGAAGATGTGGGTCAAAGGCTATCATGTTTCAATTGGACAGGAGGAATAAAAAGTCTAAAAGGTGATGGATATGTTAATAATATGGTTTGAATTTGGGTTGTCTCCCCAAATTTCATGTTGGAAGCTGGGTCCCCAGGATGTCAATGTTAGGAGAAAGTGGGACCTTTAAAAGATTGGGTCTGGTGGAAGTCGTGACTGGTCCCTCCTCACCCTCTGGCTCTGACTCACCATGTGATCTCTTCTCAAGTGTGTTTTCACAATGATGCCAACTGTCTTGAAGTGATACAGCTAGGGGGGTCATCCCTGCCAAACTGGTGCTGTTATTTGGATGTTCTGCCTCCAAAACTGTGAATTAAATATTTTTTTTAAATTTACAAAGTAACTAATCTCAGGTATTTTGTTATAGTAACATAAAATGGATCCATACATGTTACAGTTGCAAAACTGCTACAGTGCTGGAACTGTTCCAGTGAGAGGGAGAGAGATGTAGCTATGGGTTCTTGTTCTGAACTAGGCATAGAAAACTCTAGTCCAAACTCTGCAAGCTTAAGCTACTTTATTATTACAAAGATGCAAAGATAGAATATAGATTAATAAAGCCCTATACCTGAGATAGTATAGGGAGATGACTTGAAAAAAAGTCACTGAAGATTCCTGAATACAGAGTATTTTATATCAATAATCTTCTAACCAGACTAGATCCACCCTTTTTCCAGGGCAGGTCTGTTGATGTGGAGATTCCTCCCTGTAGACCTGCCCTATCTCCAGCACAGACCCCATGCCTTTTGTTACACTCCAAAATGTGTTAGTTCATATCAGAGTCTGGGATCTCTTGGAGGCTCATGGCATTCTCCCACATCCTTGAGGAAGTTTGCTTCTCTTAGAAATGTAAAAATCCCTAGACTTTTGAGCTTCCTCTATTCTCTTGCTAATCACCCTTGGCAGCCCTTTTCTTGAAGCTTCTAGATTCCTAATATCGAAATTTTTCTTTTTTCACATGTTTCCCAATACTGGCACATTCAACACTTTAAATCCATTTTTGGTACATTAATACATTTTGAAGCCATTTCATAATACTGGTAAAATACAGTTAATAAGCTTCATTAGATCATTTCACATTTTAGTCACACACACATAATATCTCTTACTATTTGTCAGTATCCAATAAAGAATAGTTAATTCATTTTAAAAATCAGAGAACAGTATATAGAATACAAATATAGAATACAAATATAAAATACAAATCTGCATTAATATGTTAAAAAATCTAAGTTACCACCCTGAGTGGGCATGGGACGGTTAAACCTGAGTGCTCAGCTATCTCAGAGGTCGTCAGAGGGCAACACAAACAAATTCTAACTGCTCCATCCTGCCCTATGTAGCCAGCACCTCACAGATTCTTCAAATCCATTTTTTTTGTTGTTGTTGTTGGATCAATTTTTCTGTGACCGTCCCTCTCCTAGCGGATGTCAGTCTTACATTTTGAATTGTCTGTTCACTTTCTGATTTTGAATCTGATGAATCTGAGCAGTTTCCTCTGACATTCTTCATTCTCTTTCTAAAGGAATTGAGACGTGCTTGGCTCTCTTTATGTGCTGGTGATACCACAAAACGTACTAAAACTTTTTCTGGAATTAGGCCCAGGGAGAACACTTTTTTTTTTTTTTTTTTTTTTTTTTTTTTTTTACCAGTGCTAATAAAGATATTCCCCAAAGCAATTATGGCAGCCTGGGGAAATGCAAGCTGCAGGAAACTGTTTCCACACTGGCATATGAAAGGGGAATCTTTCATGGAAGAGCATAGAAAATGGCACATGTAGAAACTAATGTAGGACTTTCTGCTAATAATGAAATTAAATAGGTTTGCTATAGACTTTCAGAAATAGAACACTATAGCTTGGTACAGCCACCATTACACATAGAAGAGAAAAAGATTACATACCTCTACTTCTGTTAAACACTATATGATCTAAGGCTTTCCTATTACCAGGGAGGAAAAAAGACAGTTCCTATTGGTTTTCAGGACCCTAAGCACTTATACATACCTCTACAACTTAAAATTCAAAATTGTCATTAGGAGCAGTTGGTAGGCAGTTCATGGAGATACCAACCATTATAACTGGACTATGTCCAGAACATAATGGGGAATATTCTAAGAGCAAAGGTAAAATCTTAAGCTTACAATATTTACAAAATGTTTTGCAATTGTGTGTGGGTTTTCTAAAAAATTGTTTCTCTCCCTTTCAAAAATTTAGTTGCATATCCAACACATGATACCCTAATTTTTTTTTAAAAAGTAGAATATTTATCTATGGAAATTATGGTAGTTTGCTAGGGGTCCTAGACCAAATTTCCCAAGTGATCATCTATTATTATTGTTTAAGTCATATTGACTGGGAATCAGAAAATTCACCCACAGCAGAAGTCTTTATTCCTTCTGCATTTAATTGTTTTCCACGATGAGCCTTTTAGGTTACAAGGAAAATGTACAGTGAAAACTCTCATTCTTTGTTTTTCCTGAAGTTCCCTATAAAATGTCAGTATTTCTGAAAAGGTTATCTTTCAATTGAACTCCTGAAGTTGGAAACTTACCAGGTTGATTTAGGAGTTTGAAATTCTGGAGTGTTTCCATAAAATGAGGATTTAGGGTTCACAAATATAATGACAAAAATGTGAAGATGCTTTTTTTGTACTTGAAATACTATTGGACAAAGGTTTTTTATGAGTAGTCTCATAAAAAAACTCAAGGGCTGCCATTCCCTTTAGGCAGAAGTCTATCCTGGCCATACGAAGTGGCTTTTCATTGTTATTTGTTTAAGATTCCCCCTTCCTGCTTTAATAGGAAGTCATTCCTTCCTGAAAGGTTAACAGATGGAGAAAGGAATCGTATGTGAGGATGTTTAACCAGTGACATGCATAAAGAAATGGCAGGAAAACATGCGGAAGGCAGACACACTCCTTCCTTTTGCCCCGTCCCTGCCTGGGCTCAGATTCCAGATCATTACAATCTGGTTCTTACATTTCTCTTGGATTGTTAGCTACATTTTTTTTTTCTTACATATAGCAGCTAATGTCCTGGATATTAATTGATGCTAAACTTTCTGCCACCACTAACTGTTTGGGGAAAGAAAAATATACTGTGCATTGGTCCCATACCATGTTTAGAGAAACAATAAGGAAATTGTGTCTTAGTGAACCTTGTTAGTAGATGATAAAAGTAGTGTGAAGCTAGCAGTTACATAGCTCAGCAGAAAATAAGACCAGGTTGAAAAACTAGCAGTGGATTCATGAGTCTGGGGGAAAAAAATCTGGACTTTCTTTCAATTTAGTCATGAATTGAACTGACATAATTTCCAAACTTATGATGAATGTTGGAGCTTACCTAGAGGTTAAAGAAGGGACAGCCATCCAGATTGGCTCACTTTATCTGAGTTCTTAGAAAGGCAGTCATGGCTTCATTCTGTTCCCACTAAAATACATCTATAAAAATGTAGCAACCCAGAAGGAGTGAAGAAGCATTGTGCCAACCCCAAAACCAACCCTCCTAATGTAGATGTTTGGTCATGATTGGAAATAGCTTGTAATTGTAGGAAGGCATTAACCAATCATTCTCAAAGTTGGTGATCCTTCTCCCAGCCAGGGGATGCTGGAATGATCCAGGAGGGCAATGGCAGCTTTAGGTGCAATTGGGGGGCACTGAATAAAAATGAGGAGGCAGAGAAAATGCATAGGGGAGAGGCTGAGTAGTTATTTGTCTGAAATAGGAGCAGTAAGACAGTAAGTTTGGGAATCTGTGCTAAACTATGAGTCAGAGGAACTAGGTTCTAGTCTTGAATTTAGAACTGAAAATAATTTACTTTCAAACTGGGATTCTATGAGACTGGAAGAAAATGCTGTTTATACTTATAGTGGTACAACAAGCTAGAAAAACTGGAATATATATATGTGTATATATTATATATAATATACGTATATTATATATAACATGTATATATTATATATGTATATATATTGTATATAATATATGTATATTATATATAATATGTATATATTATATATGTATATATTATATATAATATATGTATATTATATATAATATTATAATATATATATATATATATATAGTCATTCTACTTACTGTGTATTTGGGTAAAATATTATTCTAAGAGGACCAAAGTAAGATGGGATTTTTAATAATTTTTCCTTTAAATTAATGAAGTTTTTAAAAGGAATTAGAACTTAATGTGAGGAAAAAGATGCATTTAAGGAAGAATTAGCGATGGTTGTAGATCCCAATGGTATCATTAGGCAAGCCTGTGTCGTGTATGTTTAGAATCGGACCTGATATATAAAGGTCTGACATTGGGAGGATTAAATTTCCTATTAAGTTGTTGCAACCCTGCAGCTGAAAACTCAAAAACTTTTGATACTTCTCACGTCATAATTGAATGGCTTGGGACCATTCTCTGTCAGCTTAGCCTCTGGCCTTCTGCTCCATTGCCTTTTTAAAAATTTTTGTTAGGGATTAGAAGGAATTGAGATACCTTTTATAAAGCCCCTGCTACCACACTAACAATTGGGTTCATGGTCTATGTAGCCCAAACCCCATTAGCCATCTGCTCATCCAACTGGTCCTGTAGGTTCTGAGTTAAGTGACTGAAGGCCAGCCATTAACAAACACCTTCTGTTGGCTTATATACCATGACCAAGGAGTTTCAGCTGGCAATTTGAGGTCATCAAAACATTAACTTTGCCTAGGCGACCCCCCTCTCCACCCAGAAGGACCCCGTGGTCCGGGCCCCTGGGCCCCAACCCTGGGTGGGTGGGCAGGCACTGGTGGGGCACCCTTAGGTGACCCCCTTTCCACCCGGAAGGACCCTGTAAAAAAGGAAAAGAAAAAGAAAAAAGGAAAATATCAGAGAGGGGTCAAGGAGTTGGCGGATGCAGGGATACTGGAGATGCAGACAAAACTTAACCAAATGAACTGGAATTATTGGAAAAACTCCCCACTAAGGAGGACTGTTTCTTCTCTACACTGTTAAGAATCTTGGACATCACCTGTAAGGAGAGAGACTTTAGTGGAGACCAAGGAGAAAGGTGGTGCTGAAAGGTGGAGACTTGTATTCAGGAGGAGCAGAAATCGGACCCTACCAACCTTATTTATTTATTTTTTTTTGAGAAATTACACCAAAGGTTGAATGCTACCATCGCACATGCTTAGGAAGACTGGACAACATTCAGAGTGGAAAAAGAACTTGGGAAAGATCTGAAATGGTGGAGGCAGTGGCAATGGCAGTGGCCAGTACTCAGGGGAGGCAGAAATCTGATGCATTACACCTGGAACCTTTGAAGTAATGACCACAGAGGCAGAATGCTACCACCACCACACACTCTCGAGAAAGTGGGACAAATAGTTGGGCGAAGAGGGTGCTTGGATTAGAGCCTGCCGAGGGTTGAGGCTGGCGACAGACACAGCAAAGCTGGGATTGGAGCCTGCCGTGAGGCAAGGCCGGTGCTGGGGCCTCTGAGGCCAGGATCGGAGCCTGCCGAGGGGTTAGGTTGGTGCCGGGGCCAACGGCCGGCATTGGAGCCTTCTGTGAGGCAAGGCTGTTATTGAGGCCTCCGAGGATGGGATCAGAGCCTGCCGAGGGGTTAGGCAGGTGCTGGGGCCAGCGAGGTCGAGATCAAAGCCTGCTGAGAGGCAAGGCCAGTGCTGGGGCCTCCGAGGCCGGGATTGGAGCCTGCCGAGGGGTTAGGCCGATGCTGGGGCAAACGGCCGGCATCGGAGCCTTCTGTGAGGCAAGGCCGGTGCTGGGGCCTCTGAGGCCGGGATCGGAGTCTGCCGAGGGGTTAGGCCGGTGCTGGGGCCAGCGAGGCCGGGATCGGAGCCTGCTGTGAGGCTAGGCCAGTGCCGGGGCCACTGGCCGGCATCAGAGCCTTCTGTTAGGCAAGGCCGCTACTGAGGCCTCCGAGGCCTGGATTGGAGCCTGCCGAGGGGTTAGGCCGATGCCGGGGCCATCGGCTAACATTGGAGACTGCTGTGAGGAAGGCCGGAGCTGGGGCCTCTGAGGCCAGGATTGGAGCCAGCTGAGGGGTTAGGCTGGTGTCGGGGCCAGTGAGGCCAGAACCGGGGCCTCCCATGAGGCAAGGCCACTGCTTGAGCCAGCGAGGTCTGGATCAGTCCACCGGGTAGCCAAGCCACAACTGGGGCCGTCAAGAGTGGGATCGGTATTTGCAACACGGCATGCACAGAGAAATACCGTAGAAAATATAAATCAGACGCTTCCCCTAATCAGCAATATCTAGGAGGAAAGGGGCAACAGGAAGTGGTCGAGCTATAGAAAGGGCCCTATAGTGAAGCAATTAAGGTGACCAATCAGAGGGTATGGAATAGGGGAGGATGGAGCCTCTTTAAAACGCAGGAGGTACATAAACATATATATCAAAGTTAATCACCAAACAAGCATGGGATCAAGGGAGGGGGAGGTAATGGGATGGGGACTGGATGAGGGCTAACTGGATGATGTGTGATTGTATATCCTCTCAAGTCTTATATTTCAATGTGATGTATGATTACAATGCACCAATAAAAATAAAGAAAAACATTAATATATTTTATGTAAGAAAGTCAACTCATATATACAATCATGTAAGCACTATATGCATGTTAATTAATTAATATTAATTCAAGGTCTATGGGCAGGTGTGCACATAATGATCCCTTTAAATAATTCAAAAAATATTTTAGAATATCTTTCAACTAAGGAACAGGGCTTGTTAGATGATCAATAAAAATTCATGCCATGCCTTCCTCAAGCCCCAACAGAGGTAGAACTGGGTGTTAGGAGGCTGCTGCCCACCCACCCATAATCTAAATTTTCCCACACATCTGGATTAGGGGGAATGCAATTGTCCCCTGGAAGAAGCAGCCTGGGCCCTAGATAATCACGTGGATGACAACTAGCCAACAAATTAATGTGAGCAAGAAAGACAACTCTACTTTTCTAAGATTTGATGGGTTATTTCATAGAGAAGTTAATATTAAGTGACATAACTACTCACTGAGATTTTTTTTTGGGGGGGTTGTATTAAACCTAGGGGCAGTCTACCTCTGAGTTACATCCCACCCCTATTTTATTTTTTAAATTTTGAAACAGGGTCTTGTTGTTACTACACTCTGGCTTTGAACCTGTTATTATCTGTCTCAGCTTCCCCAGGACTGGGATTATAGGCATGTGGCATAATGTCTGGCTGGAAATTTGTTAATAACTTACTTTGCTTCAGAAAATATTGAGATAACTTATACTACTATATACATTTCAGTGGAAAATAGCAATAAATTAAACGAGAACATATAAATTAGAATACAAGGCTGAGATCAATGGGAATTTAGAGCATAATATTAAGTCTATACACAGTTATAAAGCTGACCTGCAAATTGGGCCCTTGACTTACTGGAAACCAAAGCAATACTAAAAATAAAATAAAATAAATAAATTTCTACGATTCATGTTGCCAATAATGCAGTAATTTCTGAAGCACAAAAAAAGATTTCCTGGCACTGTACTTTGAAAGAAATTCATTTATGGAGTGTCATGTAATGAATACTGAATAGTAGTAGCATGAGCAATATCTTCAATCATGTCTCTTAGTAAATATAGATTGTGAAGTCTGTGAAGACAGTTCCTGTATTGGCATCCACCACAGGGTAACCTGTCAATGTGGTTATGATAGTTGTGGCTAGTTATAAATAACTAGAGAAAACCTGACTAGAGAAACTCAGCTTCTACTGGGAAACCAAGGTGTATTACACTGGAAAGTGGTAAGTACTGGGAGAGACCTATGTATTGAGCTGCATGTTCTATGTGGTTCTATAAAGATTTTCTTTCCTATGAGATTCAAAGATAGAGCCTTATTTATGATAGTTTTATCGAATTTTAATACATTTTCCAAGATAAAAAGAAAGAACTCAAAATATGAGTTACTCTTAAGGTGATATCTCCCAAGCTGCTGAGTGCTATACTTGGACCTGGCACCTAACAGCAACAGGGGCTGGGGTGGAAGCTACACGAGACAGACACCCAGACTTTGATACACGTGGCTCTGGGTTGAATTCCAGCTCTCACATTTATCAAATGTGTAACCTTGCTCACATTCTTCACATCTTACAACCACATTTTGCATTAAAATGAGACAGTAACACCTCAAAGATAACGAATATGAAGAGTCTAATACTTCAGTCACTAAAAGAACCAACTATCTGAAAAATCTACTCTAGTTAACATAGAGTCAAACTAAATGCAAATTAATTTTCCCCAAATCCTACCTTCAACCTACTTTTAGGGGAAAGAAGTGAATGGCAAACAAGACTACATCCTTTGAATCTCTGCATGAACCCTCCAGTCAGGTCAAATGCAGTGGTGTTTCTCGAGGTGTGCTCCTCGTGCTGAATGTATAAAAATCATGAGGGATGCTTGTTGACGCTTGCTGTTGAGTTTTACTCTATGTGATGAATCAGAATGTTTGGAGAGGAGCAGGGAACCTACTGTTTTAAACAAATTCACCAGGCAATTTTTGTGTGCATTGAAGTTTGAGAAAAATTGTTTTATTCATCTAAATTTTAAGTACTTTAATGAGAATAACTACTGAATAAACGTTGAGGAAGGTAATATCTTAAATCACAAAAAGGGTCATTAAAACCAGGCATGGTGATGCACACTTGTAATCCTAGTACTTGGGAGGCGGAAACAGGAAGATCGAAGGTTTGTTGCCAGCCTCCGAACAGGAAGGCCCCTGAACCTTAGTGAGACCCTGTTTTAAAATAAACAATAAAATAAGACTGGGGATGTAGCTCAGAGGAGAACACCTTTGGGTTCAATCCCCGATATCACCAAAAAAAGTAATTAAACTCCCTAAACAGTTCTTAAAACAGCAGAAAAAAGGTTTTACCTTATTTTGTTTTAATATTGATATTAAATAAAAGTGGTAGAAGGATAGTCATTAAGAGTTGACAATTGCAAACAACTGAATTTAATCTGACACAGAAGCATGCAAAGAGATCATTGTTTATAAATATTCCTCATAAATAAATATACTTAAATTTACTTTTCTATAGCGGCATTCTTAATCTTTCTCCCTTTTTTGATAATTCTCCAGTGTCTACATGCTTTGATACACACACACACACACATACATATATATATATATATATATATATATTTTTTTTTTCATTTGTATTCTATACATTGGCAGTTATACCTAGTTACTAGGTGAGAAGACCTATCCTTAGGAAGGCAATTTTTAAACTTGAGTTATAACAAAAAATTTACTGTATATGTCAGCTATCTCACTGCCTTAGGAATCATAAACTAACATCCCATGACCCCTATGCTAACAGAATTATTTTAGATATGGTATCATTTTTTATTTTTGAAATTTTCTTCCCTACGACACTACCACTTTACTAAGCCTGAGAAGCCCAATACTGAATTGAGGATAATTAACTGTATAGTTTCTTGACAAGAAGACAATGCAACAGTATTTATAACATGCTAAAACAAAATATTTTCAGTGTGAAATTCTGTGTCTTACAAAAACAAATTTAAAGATAGAGGCAAAATCAAGGGTTTTTTTCAGATCAAATAAACAGAATCTGCAACCAGCTACCTGCTGTATAAAAAATGTTAAAGAATTTTGGCCAGGTATAAATCAAAATCTTCACAGAGGAGTAAAGAACAACAGAAATGGTAACTATGTGTATATAAAAAAATCCTTGCTGTTTTTTAATGTTATTAGAAGATAATTGACTATTTAAAAAAAACAATAATATAATGTAGGGTTTCTAATATAGAGAGTTGCCAACAATTTTGCAAAAGAGGAAAAGGGGAAATGGAGGTAGTCAGCCCTCTAGCCTCCTCCACAGACTCAACCAAATAATGATAAAAATATTCAGAAAAAGATTATCATGTCTACCTAGACGTGGTGGCAAAAGCTTGTAATCCTAGTACTTGGGAGGCTGAGACAGGAGGATCTCAGGTTCATAGCCAGCCTCATCTACTTATTGAGGCACTCTGCAACTAATGAGATCCTGTTTCAAATTAAAGACTAAAATAATTGAGCTGGGTATATAGCTTGGAGGTAGAAAGCCCCTGAATTCCATCCACAGTACCACCCCCAAAAATTGTGCCTATATTGAACATGTACAGAAATTTTCTCTGGCTATCATTCCTTAAACAATACAGTATAACAACTATTTATATAACTCTACATTGTATTATATATTATAAGAAATCTAGAGGTGATATAGAGTATACAGGAGGATGTTTATAGTTTATATACAAATACTACATTATTTAATATATGGGACTGTAACATCTGCAGATTTGGGTATTTAAGGTGTGTGGGCCCACACTGAGACATCATTGTATACTGCTAGGAGATTCTGAGAGTATACATAAATTGCCATAAAATTATGGGAAGGTAAATTCTGACATGTTAAAGATGTATACTGTGAACCTTAAAGCATCCACTAAAATAACATAACTAATGATAACTAAAACAGTCAACAATAACAAAAAAGAAATTATTGTCATAAAAACATGTATGTCCACACAAGTTATTTATCCCAATATGATGTATGAATATAATGCACCAATAAAAACTAAAAAAAATTTAATAGAAAGGAAAGCAGAGAAAGGTAAAAACGTACAAGACAAACCTAAAGACAAATAGTAGATTATATATAATCATATTAATAGTAATATTAAATAAAAATGGCCCACAATCCTCTATTAAAGGGCAGAGATTGTCATTTTGGATTAAAAAAAAAACAAGACTCAATGATATACTATCTAAATAAACCAACTATATATATTAAGATGTAAATGCTTTAAAAGTAGAAGGTTAGAAAAAGACATATCAAAAAAATAATAATTTAAAAATCTGAAATGGCTCTATTACTATTAACCAAGAAAAACTTCAAAATATATTACTGCAGACAAATAGCAACATTTCATAAGCATAAACAGCCCAATTCATCAAGGATAAATAACAATACTAAGTTTATATACAACTAGTGAGAGAATGCCAAATTTCATCAACTAAAATTTGATATTACTAAAAAGAGAAATAAACAAATCCTAAGTATAAATGAAAATTTCAACACTCCTTTCTTAGTAACTTGACAGAACAACAACGTCAATTCAGTAAGGTAGGAGGATATTTAAATAAAACTATTAGCCAACTTGTTCTAATGAACATTTATTGACTACTCTGCCCTAAAGAGAAGAAGCACACATTTTTTCCCCTAGTAAACATGGAAGCCTCATCAAGATAGATCATTGCTGATTTACTAACCAAATATCAACAAATTTAAGAGGAAAGAAATTATGCAGAGGATGTTCTCTAATTGTGGCAGTATTAAGTAGAAATTACTAGAAGAAAAATGAATAAAAATGTCCCCAAATATTTGGAAATTAAAAATACACTTATTGTGTGGTACTAGGGATTGAACTCGGTATTCTACCTCTGAGCTACACTTTCCACCCTATTTTATTTTCTAATTTGAACCAGAGTCTCACTAAATTGCTAAGGGCCTTGATAAATTGCAGAGGCTGTCTTTGAACCCATGATCCTCCTGCCTCAGCCTCCCAAGTACTGGGATTACAAGCCTGTGCCACCATGCCATGTTGAATTTTACCTTGACATTTTCAGGCATGCATGTATCATGCTTTGATCATGTCCACCCTCCCTTCTACTGTCTCTTTCTCCTCCCCTTCTCTAATAATTCCGCTTTCACTTTTGGGTTATCTTCTTTTTATATCTCTCTTTCTTTTTGATAGTTTCCATCTATGAAAGAAAACATGTGATACTTGTTTTTATTATCGGGATTATTTCACTTGACATGATTATCTCCAGTTCCATTCATTTTCCTGCAAATGACATGACTTTATTTTTCTTTATGGCTGAATAATACTTCATTGTGTCTACACACCATATTTTATTTATCTGCTTGTCTGTTGACAGGCACCTAAGTTGATTCATACCTTAGTTATTGTGAATAATGCCACAACAAACATGAGTGTGCAAAGATGTCTTTTGTATGCTGACTTAATTTCCTTCAGCTATATATCATATGGCTAGATCATATGGTAGTTCTATTTTAAATATTTTTAAGGAACTTCCATACTGCTCTTCATAGTGTTGTACTAATTTACATTCTCACATTTCTTTTTCTGCAATTCTCACCAGCCTTTATTATCTTTTATACAAATACTATATTTTCATATTATTTTTAAATTTTCATCTTTTTGATATTTAAATCTTCTTAAACTAATTAAAACTTAACTCTTCATATTTTTAACTATAAAGGGGAAAATGGTAATTTTATGATGGAGAAAACTGGCCTTTAACCAAGTGATCCCAGGAAACATGTGGGATAGTATCAGGGTGCCAACATAGATGAGGGATGCTGAATGTCATGGCCTTTGGCCTGTGCTTGGAAACGTGCATGGGAGTTAACCAGTCCAAGGAGGCAGAGGTAGATCCTAGGCAGAAGATCACCAGATAGAAGGTCTTGGGGGTTATGAGGATGAGCTATCAGCAGTTTGTTTTGAATGCCTGGGTAAATGGGAAGGGAAGGGAGCTAAAATATGAGTCTAGAGAAGGACAAAGGTAAAATTATAAGAATTCTCATTGTCGATTGCTAATGATATTTCACTGTATACTGAATGTGACAATTTGGGACAATATTCAAGTCAACATGTTCTTTAAGACAGAAGAATCTATGTGTCTGAAGGTAGTTCTGAGGCTGATAATAGATATTTGGGAGACATAAAAGTACAATGGTTGGTAAACCAGAGGTGGATGGGCTCACCAAGAGAGGGAGGTAGAACTAGAGGACAACGCAGACAAAGTGATAGACATGTCTCTAGGAACACCAGTATTAATAGGAAACCAGCAAAGAGAGGAAGCAAACTCGGAAACATAGGCCAAAATATCAGAGCAAAACCAAGAGAGAATGGGATTGAAGAAACCTCAACAAATTAACACTTTTACCCCCAGATAAAAGCTCACATGTAATGTCTGAACTAAAAATTAATTTTCTCTGTCATTTGCACATTTTGTGCTATGTAATTTGCTAAGCTATACAGACAAGTAGGCTTATGTCTGTATTTATCTTATGTCTGTATTTATGGGTCTTCACCAGGAAGATGAAGATGATTTCTGAGGTCTTTTCTGCTTTAACTCTCTTTGATACTACAGATGCTTATTCAGGACTCAGAACTCAGGTTTTTCTATATTAAGAGAAAACAAAGTTAAGTGTATTTCAATCGCACTACAATGAGGCAGGAACTTGCAGCTGGATGTGAGTTATTTTCAAAGAAGTCAGAAGCAAGAGTTTGGAAACATACTTTAGATAATTCTAACAGTATGCAGTCATGTGAAACTTCAAGACTTTAAAGCAGAAGAAATGAGATTGCTATTTGCTAGGCCTGCTCGACCACATGGCTTCATTTACATTGGTGCCTTGTGCTGTGATGTGGGGCTGAGGTTAAAAGTTTAGTCTTCAGACAAAACAGGTGACTCAGATCCCGTCACAGACGACGGGCCCAGCCAGATACCTTCACGTAGACTGGTTCTGGTTTTTACAAGGAAACCAGTTAGCATCTACTTGAAAATGTTTGTACACACATGTCATTTGTGTGCTTTACTTGAATCGGTTTTACTCAGCAAAGAGCTAGTGACTATGTGCTGTATGTAAGCACTGGGCTACACAGTGCTGAGACATAGAAAGGTAAAAAATGGTATGACTCCAGACCTCAAGAAACTTACAGTCTAGCAAGGGCATACGACAGACATCTGTGTACATAAGTGTGCTCCAGAAGATTAAAAAAAGAGAAGGAATTGATGTTGTTACAAAGGAAGAAAAAGAATTCTTAGTTCACTCTGTTCCATCACAGATGCAAACTGTGTATCACATCTCTCTAGATTAGGGTTGTTATGGCAAAGGGCTTTGAAGACAAGAAGTGCTGTGCATTGGAGCATTGTTCTCAGCCAAAAGAACAATGGGAAGAGACACCAATTTGCAGGAGGCCCAATATTTCAGTCAGGATAAAATTCTATTTGCCTTCACCCCAATTCCAAGGAAAGGAAGAAGAAACTTCTAGAAGGATAATGCAGTTGAAGCTTTAATATTCTGGTAATCTGTGGGATTCTTCAGCTCCCTCATTTAAGTTGTTTATATGTGAGGGAGAGTTCTGGAAAAGTAAGACATCATATATTTAACAGTCACTTAAATAGCACTTACTCCGTACCAGGCACTGTTCCAAGTGACTTACAAATATTAACTCAATGCCCTTAATAAATGTGTAAAGCCTTATTATTCCCATTTTGCAGATAAAATTTGAGACACAGAGAAGTTAAGCGAATTGCCACAGCTACATTTGTTCTCTTTAATGTCGTTGAAAGGTCTCAGAGGCAAAAGAGTCTAAGGCACTATAAAGAAGAAAGTGCACTTTTACTAATGGCGTTAGAGACAGATTAGTCCCCAGGCTCAGAATTTCAAGGCCATCATCCCTACCCCTCTCTCCACTCTATGGGTACTCTTCAGTTGCTATTGGTTGTTCTATGAGTCCCTCATGGTACTTCCCTTACACCGGGGCAAGGGATCCCAGTCCTGGGTCCCACACTTCCAGGGTCCTGGACTTTGGAATGCCCTCTGCAATTTTTTCTCAGTCTCTCCCTGGTTTTTGGAGCTGGCTGGGTCTGTTAATGTTATTTATGGGTGTGTCTCAAAGCCAGTAGAAGTCCCATGGAATATCTGGTCCATTTGTCTCTCTAGGGAACTCTGACCCTTGCCATTTGCAGGGCAACTTCTTACCCCGAAAAACTTCTGAAATCCCCTATGATGTCACCTTGGAAAAGATAACACTCCTGCTGGTCAGCATGATATTTCTTTCATGGGGTTGTGCAAAACTGGGATTCAAGAATACCCCTGGGCCAGCGACAATGTGCATGCCCATAATCTTAGTGCTTGGGAGGCTGAGACGAGAATATCACAGGTTCCAGGCCAACTTCAGCAACTTAGAAAAATGCTGTTTCAAAATAATATGTAAAATAGGTTGAGTTTGATTCCCAGTACCACCAAAAAAAAAAAAAAAAATTATACCCAATCCTGAAGGCCTCTAATGCCTCCACTTCCCAAGCCTTGAGTCAGATGTTGCCTTCTTTTCATATCTACTCTGCTTTAGTTGTACTTCTGCTGTATTTTTCCACTAAACTGTACTTCTTTAGAAGCTGACTTAAATGACATGAAGACTAAGGGGCTTGGCCAGGGTTAGGGTTCAAATTAGTCAAATAGCTGTTCATCTTGGCAGAAACATATTTTTACTGTTGCCAACCTTTGGCACTTAGATGATTAATTTTATTAAAGAGAATCACAGACATAAAAGGGACAGCAAAACTATGGTCTTAGTGGAAGCTGCTAACAGGAATAAGCTTGCACTTTTCAAGACAAAAAGCTCAAATGCTATATTAAATGAAAGCTCAGAACTAAACTAGACTAAACCAAGAAATCCAGATATCTTATTAAATGCCCCACATCCACACAAACTTTTTTTTTCTTTCTTTTGGAAAGGAATATAATCAGAGGAAAGTAGATTTCTATTTATTGCCTTTGTTGTCTTAAAAGAGAAGACTGCCAAAACTAGAGCAGTCATGCAGATCTTGGCATCTGCAATCTCTAACAGGTTTCAGATTTTCAAAAATGACTTGAAAATCACATGTCAGCAAACTAAAGGAATAAGGGATAAAGCTGATAGGGAACAAGTGAGTTTTATATGCTCTTGAAATTTTATGAAAAAATATGCAAAACACTAATCCAAAAGGCTATAATCTTTCATTTTCTCTTTGTGACAATGGTTAAAGTTTCTAATGTCTTTCAGACACTTGGGCAGAGACAACAAGCTGGAAAATCAATACAGCAAATGGCAAACATGCCGAGGGTGTGGATTAGACTGGGAGCCAGAGTCAGTGAGAACATAGTATTTGGGTAACACTGTCCCTGGATTGGCAAACTTAGATCTGTTATATTTTGAGTCTAAAATACACTGAAACACAGATATGGCCATAAAGGCACAGATATATAATTAGAACAGGCAGTTTAGAGATAAATATTCAGATACCTCTGATTCAGTCTAGGTCCAGCCCACCCTATTACAAATGAGGAAAAGAAGACTTCAGAATAGTAAAGCAACTTGTTTTAACAGCCTCACTGGCAACAGAACCATGATTTGAATCGAGGTTGCTTAACTGCTAGTCCTTTGTCTGCTACTTGGTATTGCCTCTTATTTTTAACTATTTCCCATTCAGCTTAGTAAGTACTGTTAGACCTGAAAGCCTATGCACATGTGGTCTGTAACATGTGGTTATATTATTGCCATGGAATAAAAATTCAAAAATAGATCGAAGTTTTATTTACTCGTCTACTGTGAAGGAACCCGACTTGGTGGTTTAGGAAGCTGTTAAGTCAAAGGTTAATCAGGTAACCTATGGTAATGCTGAGGACGATGGGACCATTTAGATGGTCACACTTAGTCCAGGTGGGCTGCTGGCTTTGACAACAGAAACAGAAATAACAGAAATAGAAATTCTTGTGTGTGTGTGTGGGTGTGTCTGTGTGTGTACATACACATAGACACACATATATAATTTACATATATAATCTATGGTGGATGAAAGGATATATCTAATATTCTTTTTATTTGTGAAGGCTAGTTCCTGATATTTCCTGAAACTAGCAGCGGTTGAGGGTACCTAGAAACAAATGACAACTAGTACTTAGCTGAATTGTTTTACAAGATGGACTAAGAGAGTGGAAAGGGCAGGGAAATACAGGTCAGATTGTGGTCAACCAGGAAATTTGAGTTTTCCTGGTAAACATATGCACATAGCCCTGAAAAATTTATTTGTTTGAAATAACTTTGGCATTGATCTGAAACAGGAGCTCTCTCAGACCTATGCAAGCATTTCACTTGTAAGAGTTAGGCTTTGTTGTAAAAAACGAGGGACCGTTTGTGTAGTCGAGTATAAACTGCAGAGTTTCCAAAAACTATCCCCTAGGCACTTCAGTTTTGAACTCTAAAAATAAAAAAATAAAAAAGTAAAGCAGAATTTGAGTGAAGATAAGAAACAGGGACCTCAAAGAAGTTTCTTCCCTGCTAATGTGGCTCCTGGGGTCCAGTCTGTGGTCAGCTCAACTTGGGGAAGAGGAAGGTGCTTCATTACATGGACAGACCAGACTGTGCCAAAGAGATCAGTTCACATGAGAAAGAGTTTCTTCCTAAACCCTGATTTCTGAACCCTTTACATCCTTCTCTTTGTTTCCCTCCCTTTTCTTCTGAAATGGGAGCGGATGGCAGAAACCACAGTTACAGATGGCCCTGTTACACTGACTTCAGGCAGGCAGAGGTTCAAGGAGGGTGTGGCTCCTGTGCGTTTCTTCTGGAAACTGGGTTAGAAATGTGACCTAATGCTGGAGAAGTCTGTTGTTCCCAAGGAGGAGGGAGCTGTGAAAACGTGGAGCTGGCAACGTGGCCCCTAGCCATTCCCGCAGAATTGCACAATCAGCTTCTAGGAAAGTGTCTCTGGACCTTTAAGGAGCCAGTGAGCTACGCTAGAGGGCAGACTAACCTAGAATTTTTTTTTTTCTCTAGGAATGAGAAACTAATCCATTGTATTTGACAAGAAGCATTATAGAAATAGAATGCCACAAATGAATAAAACTGTGAGACTGTTTCTTTGTTACTGGTGAGGGTTGTGCCCCAGGTGGTTTGTCCTTATTTTACTTTGTTCTCAGGGCATGTTGCATCTTAAACAATTAATAAAGTGTTTCAGGGAAACAACCCCCTGCCAGAAAAAAAAAAGCCTGTGAAAATAGTGAATGGCATATGATTATTACAGTTATATTATTTAAAAACAAGCATCACTATAAAAACATGGTAATGACCAGGCACATACAGAAATCTTCTCCAAATGAATAGAAAATACATGAGACATTGTCAAAGTCAGGTATATTGGACCCACAATGTCAATTTATACCTAATAAAATGCCTTGTGATTTCTCACTTTTTTAATTGTGAAATTTCATTTTATTTTCTTCTGTGTGGCTGTGAAGTGTTCTAGGAATCAAGAAGATGAGTTGTGTGGAAGAGGATTGTCCCAGAAACAAACTCAGTTTTGCTGTAGCTGAGACTGTCTCATCCCACCTCAGGACCTTCAGCCCTTTATATGATTTAGAATGTGGTGGAGAGTGGTGTACAATTTAGAGATGGATCATTAGGCACAGATATTGTCATGCAATTGGTTAATTGCAACAACTGCCTGATAATCATTCTTTCAAATTCTCCAACTAACAGGTATAAAGAATACATACTTTTCATAGCTAGTGACTGGCCAGGCTCAATTAAATATGCATAAAGAAATTTATTATAAAGAATTATGGTGGTTATGAAAGCTGAGAAGTCCCAAGACTATTGCCAGCAAGCTGGAGACCTTAAACAAACAGACAAATAAACAAACACAATAGTAAAGCTCCAAGGCTGAGGTTGAAAGTAGAGGATCAGGAGAGCTTCTCTCTTAAGTTCCTGACCAAGTCAGAGTTTGAGGGCAAAAGATTGGCCACAAAGATATGATAGATGATAGATGATAGATAGATAGATAGATAGATAGATGATAGATAGGTGATAGATAGATATAGAATATAGATAGACACAAACTTCTCCTTTATTCAACTGTTCTATTCAGACCTTCTACAGAGGAGATGAAGCCAATTCATATTGGTAAGGGCAATACTCAGTCTATGGATTAAAATGCAAATTCCATCCAGAAACACTCTTACAGGCACAACCAGGATAATGTTTAAACAAAATCTGGGTACCTCATGGCCTAGTCAAGTTGACACACAAAATTAACCATTACAGATAGTTCCTAGCTAAGTATTAACTTCACTCTTTATAATCTCTAAAGAGTGAAGTTAATATATAGCTAGAAACAAATCTTTTGGTTCTCAAACCTGTGACCTAGGAAGCTTATGTTTTCATTAACATTATATAAAGAGGTTACTGTGATCAGAAGTAATTGTTAAGATGTATGATCTTCATGCCTTTTATGAAAATAAATTCTAGAGACTTTTGTATCTTGAGTAACATGAAATTTGTATTAATTCTTCCAACTCTTAGTCCCAGGCTATTTGGACTTCATTTCACATTTATTCCGAAGTCTAAACACCAGTTACCACTGAAGGCCTAAAAGAGTAAAGATCCTCTGACAAAGATATTCTAACAAAGTCAAAATTTTCTTAGCTAAATTTGTCCTGTGGCAAAATGTGCAGAGTGTATCTCTACTAAGGCTCGGTACACTAAGATAAATGTAATGTGAACTCTGTAATGGTAGAGATTAGAGTGAGCAAGAAACAGGTGGAATAAGTATGTCGGTATAGTTACTCGTCACAGAGCTACAAGAACATCCTCTTCTCAAAGAATTTTCCCCTTCGATGACTGAGATTGGTCACTTTCCCAGACATTTTCTCTCCCCAAGTAAAATATTCCAGGGCCATACAGCACCATTAAGTCTAGTTGACATTTCCATTTGGTTACCAGGGACATGAGGACTCTTAAGGGCAGAGCCTCCTGGTGATAGCGGAGGTCCTAAAAGCTAAACGTGAAAGGAAGAGCACAGGAGCACAGACAAAAGGAAAGGGAGGCTGAACCACACAGATTTTTTTTCTCTTGATTTTATGTGTATGGATGAGCCATTACAATTCATGCAACTTTTCTTTATTCTATTAGTGAGAATTCAGTGGAGTCATACCCTACTTAGGGACAAGACCTGAACATAGTGTCTAAGGCAAAAATCACATGCAACCAAAATCAAAACCCTTAAAAACATTAAGTTACCCTGCAACTATAATATATGGGGTCTTACAATCACTATTTAACAGTTTCAGTATATCATTGTATGGTATAAAGTAATAATAAAAATGCATATGCAAAAAATCGGGGGGTTCTGGGCATAAACCCAGGGACATTCTACACCTCAGCATTTTTTTTTATTTTGAAGCAGGGTCTTGCAAAGTTGCTAAGGGTCTCCCTAAGTTGCCAAGGCTGGTCTCAAACCTGCAATCCTTCTGGCTGGGCCTCCCAAGTACTGGGATTACAGGTGTGAACCACCATTCCCTATGTATATACAAATTTAAAAAACATAGTTTTACACCAAAAATATAAACTTTGAAACGCTTGACATACAGTCAGCACTGCTTGATACTTATGGTAGGAGGAACGTGTTAATTGTGGCTAACTGAGGATTTAATGTCTCTTTCTCATGCTCATTTGGTAAAATGGCATCCTGACTTGCAAGGTGAGTTTTCCTTATAAAATTTAATTAAAACATAATTTCAAACAATAAAGAATTGCAAAGATAGCACAAAATTCCCAATGTAGCATTTTAACTATATTTGCTGTATTCTTTTCTATTTTTCTCATGTATATATTTAAACACTATTTTTTCTTGTTTTTGTACATACTATTTCATTCATGTATTTTAAATATGCACATGATACAACCCCATTCTACAGCTCAGAGAAACCACAAGTGATTTAATCAATGTTACCAGTGTGCATTAGAAGCTGTTAAAAATGTATACACAAACACTGCCTGAAATAAAGATGCCCTCCATGTTGACCTGGCCAATTCTAGTAACTGCAAAGAATAATTTTTAAAAAATGGTGCTTTACTGTTGGTGCAGATGCTATTTGGACTGAATTATGAAAATCATCACTAAATCAGAATAAAGTCTGCTTTTTGTGATTTGCATTACTAATGTGCTATTGCATTCTGATGAATTTTTTTAAAACATACAGATGTGAATGACATGTATGATCTCATGAATAATTCACAGATCAATTGCGGGGCTCTTACCTCTTGGATTCTATTGTTCTTGAGCCAAAGAGGATGGCTTTCAGTTTTTCCAGAGCTGGAGGACTGTCAGCACGCAATATTATTGTCATTAACATTATTGCCAGTGATTATTGTGATTACGAGTGATTATTTTTGCCAGTAATTATTAAGATCCTGCATAATCTGGTCTTAGAACATCAAGACACAACCCATGCATTTCAAAACATAACTCACTGCATCTTAATGTCTGCTAGCCAGTGGGGCTGGTTAGTAAGTTACTACCTGATAGAAAATTTGACTATCTTTGTGCTGTTGTACAGGCTCAGCATATAAATTACGCTTTCTTAAATAATTTGTTTCGGATCATAGAAAAATGCTAAAAGTGTATGAAAGCATGGTAATTGACTATCCAAGAAAGAGGAAACCCCAGTGAATTGGTCGTTTGAAGTCCCCTGCTCCTTTAGAAATAACACCAAGTCAGCCTGCCGCCTTATGGTTTTATTGATATACTTCTAGTATGGTTCCCAAATCTGAGGGCATATAACTTAATCCCCAGGATTTCCACTGTTTGTAGAACACATTGGTTTGTTTAGGTGAACACACTGATTCCCACCACCGCCACCATTTTTTTTTTTTTTTTTTTTTGGGTAAGGATGAAATGGTCAGTGGTTGTTCTATTGCTTTTCTGTACAGAGAAACTGGGCAATACCAGCAGTACTTCTGTGTCTATTATGGAACATGAACTGTGCACTTAAGTAATAGAACTGTAATAAAAGCTTGCAGACAGAGGAAACTACCTATTGTTGATAATGCACAGCACTAGCACTAGTAGGAGATTTAGGAGAATCCAAGGACATAGAAGAAGAGGACATGGGTCTGGGCTCTGGACTTGTCATGTACTCTGCATTGCCCTGGGCTAGTCACCCAAGGAAAAGGGAGAGAGGAAGAAGCCAAGATCAATGGTGTCTTCAGTGGGATGTGGATTTAACAAAAGTCATGTCACTTAATCCACACAATAGTTGCAGAGACTGGTGTGTATTATTATCTGTTTTTTGTCTATGGGGAAACTGAGTGCAAGGAGGTGGAGTGACCTGCCAGATTCCTACTGCTAGGTAAAAGGAGGAGGGGGTGCTCTTCTAATGGTTAAGGTTATGAGCCTTGCATTGGATAGACTGTGGTTCAAATTCTCTGCCCAGACTCTATCATTGATTGACTGTTGTTCTGAGGTAAATCACTAATAAACTTTTTCTTATTTTTAAAATGAGAATAGAGTTCTATCCCATGTATTTGTTGTGAGCTATTGCTGAGATATTACATATAACTGCCCACTTCAGTGCCTGACCCAATTCAATATTTATTAATTTATATTGTTTTTGGGAGAACTGGGGTTTCTCAAATCTGAAAGCCCACACTGCCTCATTTTTGTCATACGAATAATGTAGAGGACAAGAATGGCTTTCCTCTCTCCCCGCCTCAAATCTTATTTTAAGGCTGATGAAATAATGGGAGGAGAGGGCCTCTTGTGTTTATCCATCTTCACAATTGTCCTGGACTTGTTTCTCCTATGTCTTTAGTCTTCAGATACAATGTGGCCTTCTGAAATGCCAGAGTCATATTTTTACTTCTTCTGGACCTTGTATTTATAATTCAAAATTCTGAAAGCATAAGTGCCCAATAAACCCTACTACAGTTCACTCTCACAATCATTGATCAGCAGCACTTTTACTCAAATTAGAAACTGTTTTTATTTCATGTTTATTATTTTTGATGGAAAGCTGTGTAATCCATTTTGTTTTATATAGAATAAGGGTATTATTGAGACTTGAGAATGCTCCTAGAGTCCAGCAATCACACTTTTATGATATTATAAATCTCCCTCTTCCACATGTCTTGAATATTGTTCGTAGCAGCAGAAATCACTTTAAAGGGGGCATATTACCACTTTTAATACCCACAGGTGTTTCATTCTTAAGCCCCTTTCTTGCCCACATTAATTGCTATGCTTATCCAATACTGAAATAAATGCATATTAATTTTTAGTGTTGTTTATTTTATTTCTGCAGGTGCGTATTAATTTTGAAGTCCAGTTAAGCCTGTCTAGACCTTAAACGCCACCCGATCGCTTAAGCTCACATTTACTTTTTATTGTTTTTGTTACATTCTTTATTATCAGAACTAATGAATGTAGTTTTTATAAAGCTTATGACTTACCCTGAAGACTGGATTTGAACGTGCCTTTCTGGTCTACTGAGTAAATGGAGATTTAATTACAGATATTTAATTGCTTATTATGAAATTGATGGACTGAAACTGAATAAGCCCTTCTTCCCTATTTTCCATCTTTAAATCCACTTCACGAACTCATCGTGGGCTAGCTGCCATTCTATACAACTTTCACTACCAGCCCATCAGTCATCACTGCCTGTGGCTTGGTGTAAAACATATGCATGCTTGACAATAATGCAGGGACAGTCCTTAGCTTTCTAAAAGTATATTATTGGAGAACAGGAAACAGGATTAACCTAAGGAAAATGAACTCATGAGCTAGAGAGAAAGAGAAACTTCATTTTGGAGAACGTGCACTTGGAGTTTGAAATCACAAAGTCCACTCAAAGATTCAAGTGAAAGGTGGAATAAAATAAAATTCTAATATGGAGCCTTATTTATTGTATTATTATGACTACAAAATAGGATATGACTTAGAGTGACCTTACTGGTATTAGAACACACATTTATGAATCATAATGGTGAATTGATCAGTTCAGCTACAGTTTCCCTTCACATTAATTTTTGATGCAATGCTTTGAAAAATATATTTAATACATGTTTACTGACCTAAATTTTAGTCAATTGTTTGCACTAGAAACATGTCTATCCCACAGTGTAAAATAAACTTAAAATGTTTATGTGGTTTTGCTAGTTGATCACTATTGTAATATGAAAAATTCTGTGATTAAATTTTCACTTCAATAAGAGCAAGCAGTTGTAGTTAGAATTTGAGTACTGTTTATACTGGCTTGAGAAAGAGAGAAGTTAAAAAAGATGGGTAAAGAAAAAGTTTCCCAATCAAAATGACTCCCAATACAGTGCCAAAATTATTGTAAATTCACAAGTAGATTTTTACTTTAAGTGCTTTTTAAATATCATGTAACAGCAAGGTCCCTTTTTGCTTTCTGGGATGTGAATGGGCTTTGTGGAACCTGCCATTATGCTCCTGATAAGTCAGAGAACCTTTCAAACCTTCTTAAAGGTCACCCTGGCCTTTGTGCTGAATCCAGCCTCACCCAGATCTGTGAACCTATGGGGCTGAGGAACTCCACAGGTGTCACTGAAGGTAATTGCTAAAGAATTGCTGCTGGAGCAGATTTTACATCAAACTGAGATAGTCACTGAGTACTTCTTTTTCTGCTAGGACCACTTACTTTTTATTTTTATTTTTCTGTTCATTTTCTTCCTATTTATTTTTTTCTTTTTGGTACTGGGGTTGAACCTAGGGTTTCATCCAAGCTTGGCAAGCACTCTACCACTGAACTACATCTCCAGCCCTCTGTACATTTTATTTTGAGACAGGGTCTTACTAACTTGCCCAGGATGGCCTGGAACTTACAATCTTCCTACCTCAGCCTCCTGAGTAGCTGGGATTACAGGTGTGGGGCACCACTTCTAGTTTAGAACTACTTTTTAACACTGATGAGAGTAAGTCCCTCTGGCTATGCTTATGTGTTGACCCTGAGGCTGAACTTTCTATTCCAGTGCCTGCTGCCGAGGCTGATGTGAATTCATCTCTTGCAGCAGTGATTTGAGAAGATGCTACTGGCACTGGCAGAAGAATAACTCTCTAGTTACAAAACAGTCTCAATATGTATGCTCCTGTTCTCCTAGGTTTTAGAATGTGTTCTAGGATCTACTGCTGGTGCATGGTCAGTCTTTAGTTTCCTCCCTCTGGTGATTTTATTCAGGGCTCTTATTGTTACTCTCTGTCACTTATCGTTGGTCAGAAGTATCCCATTTATTCTTTTAGAATTTGATAATATAAATCTTTAAACTTTATGGAGATTTACTAACTATATGCCCTATGACCTGTAACCTTCAAGATCTCTACTCTAAATACCTATAAAGTATCAGTTCTGCCTTCTTGGATCACCGTCTGCAAATGTTTTCACTAAAGTAATTGTTTTCATAGAATATGTTGCATTTCATGAGCCTTTCCATTTATAAAATTACAGTATATTGGTTTTGGGGAATGGTCAAATTCAATTTAAAATTATCTTAAGAAAAGAAATGTAGCAGATATGATCTTCGCTTTTAATTTTATTATTAGAAAAAATTCTTGGTTTGTGCTATTGAGGAAAATTTTGTAATATTTTCTGAAAAATAAAAAATTTATTAAATGTTATTATAATTATACTAAGTATAATTTAATAATTATTCATTTTATTTAACATCATATCTTTAATTATTACTATTTTTCTTTCTCACTTGCCAGAGTGGTGACAGAAAAAGAACATTAGTTTTCACAAAACTTAACACATTCTTTTTGTTGTCAGTAATTCATATATATCTATATCTATATCTATATCTAGTAAGCTTATAAAAATAGTTCTGCACTACACGTGATCTGTTGAGCAACAAACCCAAAAATTAGTTAGTTGATGGTCTTTACAGATCCAGTTTGGGATGTAAAGGAATTGTAGACATAGGATATGAAAGGAGGCTTTCTGAGTGTGGTGGGTTGGGGCTGAGGGATGAATTATTGGTTGATGACACCATGGTGTCTAGGGTGAAGATATAAACACATTATTTCTTGTACTACCCTACAAGATAGATGAAAGGCTGTTTGAACATAGAACATAAGATATACCTGTCACAGAAATAGTCAAACAATATTTTTCTAAGAGTAGTGAACAATAACAAAAAAGAAATAAACGATTTGTTCTTTGGCCCACCCTTAAAGTTTATCATGACACTGATTACAGCATTTGACAGTGGTCAATCAGTCATGTGAGATGTTCTGAATACATTGGGGTGAAGGTCAGTCATCAGCAAAAAGAGTAAAATCAATATTCAAGACAACACTATTAATTAAAACATAATGGAAATGTATATCTTTATTTCTCTTGGATAATACATTTGTAAAGAGTTATTTGTCTTGGAGAGGAGGAAACATCAAGATTTCAGTTATCCTGGGGATTATTTTAGTTTTTTTATTTATTTGAAACAGGGTCTTACTGAATTGCGAAGTCTCTCTAAGTAGTTGAGGCTGTCCGCAAACCGCGATCCTCTGGTCTCTGCCTCCCAAATGCTGGGATTACAAGCCTGAGCCACCATGCCAGGCTCGGGGATTATTGTAAAAGATTAATTGCGTCAATTTTTTGGAGGATTTGGCCGAGGAAGGAGCTCAGCTTTCACCATCTGTGGTGTTCCTGGTGAATATGTCCTCATGGATTCTGAATATGGAAGTGGTTTCCACCTCATATTTTTCAACTCCTTGCACTTGGCTGCAGTTTTGGCTGATTATTCTGGGGTCCTTAAGAGCCCAAGGAAATTTAACACATCAGTGTCACCACCATGGGAATGGAGTCCCATCGTTTTTGAGTGAGAAGGAGATCTAGTAATTGTTTAGTCCAGTGTCTTCATTTTAGAGCTAAGACTCATAAAAATTACTGGTAATGAGAATAATAACAACAACCAATATTTACAGGCATTGTGCTCAGGAATAACCTGGACTATTTAGTCCTCATGACAATTTTATGAGGTAGAGGCTCTAATCTTCAGTTTATAGTGAGAAAACTGAGGCCTATAGATTAAGAATCTTGTTCTACTTAAGCAAGTTGTAAATGTAAAGATGAGATGTGATCTCAGTAGTCTGGCAATAAAGGCAAAAGCATAACTACTGCACTACGTTGCCTTTAAAAAAATCAACTTACTTGCCAAATATTACGTGGCAACTAATAGAACTGGAACCCAGGTTTTCCGTTTCCCAACCCTCTGCAATTAAAGAACGGCACTGAACAATGGTGAGAGCCACTGGTTTTAATATATTCCCACAAACACGCACATCCAATCAGTAGTGCTTACATCATTGTTCATTTTTTTGTTATATTTGTTTCTCTAATGTTTCTTAAAGACCTTTGCCAAGAAGTTAGCTTATCCACCCTTAAGAACTTTGTGGAATTCTTTTATCTGAGTATTTGAGAACCAGGAGCATCCTTTCGTCCTCCCAACCCCAATTTCCACACTTGAGTTCTCCTTCAATCTTTCCCCCTTTAAGCAAAAGAATGATTCTCTTCTGAATATTTCCCTGTGGAACAATTCGCAACTCTAGTCCAAACACAAACAAATTCCACACTCTTGCAAGCATCTCTAGAAAATTAGCTTTTTTCTTTCTTGCAAGTTTATTGTAAGGAAAAGTGCATGAACATATTTACAAATTAAGTAACCATACAATGTAACTGCCCAAGGCAAAAGAAAAAAATGACAACATGCAAAAGTGCTTTGGGGAACTCTCCCTCATGATAAGCTCCAACTTCCCAAAAGGTAGCCTCTGTGTTCAATGTTGTATTAATGATTTTCTGGGATTTTTAAAATTTAAGATTTTACCACTTAGGTATATATACATTGGGTTTATTTTGACCGATGTGATCTTTTTTTTTTTCTTTCATGCGCTAGAAGGTGTCCTTTATTTATTTATTTGTTTATTTGTTTATTTATTTATTTTGCAGGTGTAGGGATGGAACCCAGGGGCATTTGACCTCCGAGCTATACCCCCTACTCTATTTTTTATTCTTTATTTTGAAACTGGGTCTCAATGAGTTGCAGAGGGCCTCACTAAGTAGCTGAGGCTGTCTGTGAACCGGCATTCTCTAGTCTCAGCCTCCCGAATGCTGGGCTTACAAGCATGTGCCACCACACCCAGCTTATTTATTTATTTATTTATTTATTTATTTATTTATTTATCTTTTTTTGGTACTGGGGAATTGAATCCAGGGATGCTCTCCCTGTGAGCTATATCTCCACCCCTTTTTATTTTGTATTTGAAACAGGGTCTTGACTAGTTGCTGTGGCTGGCTTCAAAACCGCAATCCTCCAGCCTCAACCTCCCAAGTATTGAGATTACATCCATACACCACCATGCCTGGCTCCCTGTTTAATCTTTTTGAGGTGCAGATATAATCACCAGCTTAATTAATGTCAGTCATTGTCTCTACATACACAGCAGTGCACAGTCACTTGTAAATTCTGTGCTTGCTATTCTATTTATTGCTTCATTTCCTAACATCCTGGGGGTGGGGGAAAGCAGAAATTCAGAAACACATCAGGAAAGAGGAACAGGCAGGGTGCAGAGACAATGACTGGCTTGTGGAGTCCCATGTTGGGGAACTCAAAGTGCTTCTCTTCAATAGCTTGCAGATTCAGTTCTCTTCTCACTCCAAGAACCTGCTACATTAAACCTTCCACCACCAGCCCACCCTGGAAAACTCAGAATGGAAAATGGAATACATAGAACAAAACCCAAGAACTACTTGTGCTTACTAGAAAAGCCCTATGATCTTACCCAGTCCCAAACATTTCAACACTGGCCCATTAAAGAAAATGGCTATGCAGCCATCCCAAATCATGTTCTGAAGGCCACTTAATGGTCTGGGGGTAATGCTCATATTAGGTTTAAATGCAAAGGCAGAGGCCCAAACTCTCTATAATTCTTACTCTGTCAAATAAATGCACGGGGAAGACATGATGGAGGAAAATACTCTAAGATATTAGCAATATTTATCTCTGAGTTATTTTCATTTTCTTCTTTACCTTTTTCTGTATGTGCAACATTTTCTATAAAAAAGTATGTTCTTTTTTTAAAAAAACAAAGCAAAACAAAAAGAAAACTAAAGGCTTTGTCAGATTTGGCTGAAACACCCGACCGCCAAAAGAGGCCCAGAGATGACCCACTTCTCAGTTTTTGTCTGAGTCAGAGCCAGGCTGAATATATTCAGTGCCCAGTGCAGCTCACCCAGCAAGACTAAAGGATGCAGCCAGGAACAAAGGATGGAGGTGTGGGAGGTCTCAACACAAGGGGATTTTTGTTTTGGTGACAGACCTGTGAACTGGCACTCCTGGCTCTTTCATTCCATCCCCCAGATGCCTTGATCTTGGGTCTTTTTCTAGTTCTGCTCACTCCTGTTTTTGTTTTTTAACCATACACATGCAAGTGTTTCAGTGTTAATTAGGAGCTGTGTTTTTCCTGATAAGAGATGAGGCTGTGAGAAGAAAAGTGAACCATTTATCCTATTTAACCTTGTTGTCCTCTTATTAGCCTCTCTGGACCAGAGCCACATCCTCATGCTTGTGCAGGATTCAAGATGACACCAGGCACTTAGGTGATGTGAGGATGCCCACTTCATCAGCAGCTTCATATCCCTCTGAGGTCACGCCTCCCCCTTGGCCAAAGACTGTTAAGGGATTGGTACCAGCAGGAGGCAAATAGGAGCCTTGGGTCTTTGCGCAAATGGGAGTTTGGGTTGCAATGTTAATTGTAGTTTTCATCAGGATAAAGATATCCAGATGTGAGAGAGAATGGAGTTCTTTCCCTGTGCCATGGAACAGATGACTGAGTTAAAAGAAACATTTATTCTATGAAAATGAGTACACCTGTGCTATCTTCTGTTGACTCTCATGTGCCTTAAACTAAATTACACCATCAAACAGGTCATACTCACTAGAGAATAAATAGAGTACTGTATTCAAGAGCTTCGGATGGATATTCACCAATGAGGATAGGACAAATATATATTTATATGATATGTATGGATGTTGTAAACACTGCAAGATGTTTACACCAATTTCTTTTCTTCAAACTTATCATGCCGAATTCATTCTAGACATTTTCTATAGGATATTTTTTATATATTATATGTGATGCAATTTTAAGGTGCAGCCTGTCTCAATCTTAGAGTGATATTTTATAAAAATTAATGACTAAATCAGAGGATTTCGAGTTTAATTTCAGTGGCAGAGATTATAGACCTAATTATTTTTTTTCCTTTTTTGCAGAACTGGGGATTGATCCTATTCTACCTACAAGCTACACCCCAATCCTATTTTTTATTCTTTATTTTGAAACAGTCTCACTAAATTGTGTAGGGCCCCACTACATAGCTAAGGCTGGCCATAAGCCTGCAATCCTCCTATCTCAGTCTTTCAAATACTGGGATTACAATCATGCGCCACCATGTCTGGCATGGAGTTAATTTTTTTTTTTTATAAGAATAACAAAACAAAAAACAACACTGAAATAGAAGTACATACATGTAATGTGTATGCATACATATTAGGGAGCTAAACTGAATCAATAGATTTTTCTTCAATTTCTAAATTATGCCACAAGTTCAACTCTGCTGTGTTCATATTTGTTGGTTGACTAGTTGATAGCTAAACCACAATGAAAAATGGTATCAGCAAAAGAAGTAAAAAGTAACTAAAGAAAATCATCTATCATGAATGTGGAAATCATCATTTATCATCTGAAGGAAATAACATGTTTTTATTGCTACTATTTACATAGTATAATTTTTAGCAGTGTTCTCATCCCAGATGACAGAATTTAGCACTACACAAAAAATAATGAAAAGCATGAACAATGGATTTAAAAAGTACACACACACACACACACACACAGAGAGAGAGAGAGAGAGAGAGAGAGAGAGAGAGAGAGAGAGAGAGAGATGAAGCTTGGGCCAAATCTACAGAAAAAAAGGTTCAAATATCTTATAAAGTATCAGACCAAACTGAAGTCTTTCAAAATTTGGAACAGTTTATTTTTGGCAAAGCCCAGCTTCCTGTTCACAAGAGTGATGGCTTCAGATTAATTTTTGAACATCAAACAAGCTTTTTTTAGGTCCTCATTTTGATGAGTTTTGATGGGTAATCAGAAATACATGGATTAACTTTGCTTTCAAATAAACATGGATTTAGCAATTAAAGAGAAGAAAGCTTGGCACAGAGAGTTCTGAGTTCTGCCAAATGCTAAACATGGGACTAGTCAGTTTGGGGTATTGGATGAGGACATGTGGTTAAATGAGGCCCCTTCTTCTCCAGAATTTTCTTAATAAGCTTCAGGTTACCCTGTTTTGCTCAGCCCTATACTAGGGACTTGGGAATGGGGGTAGCATGAACTAGCTGTCTCTCCATAATCTTTGGTTTTGGCAAACCACTCATTATGTCTGTGTCCTACAATGACTGGAGGAGTTGAGAATACCTCCTCAGGCTGGTCTCTGTGGACATGCAGGAGGACCTGCATCTTCCCTGCAGCTTCTCTCTGATTAAGCTCTTTGGAATAATAAAACATATTTATTATGCTTGTGCTATTTTACTATTCTGAGTGTATGGCCAGAAAATCTACTGACAAGGGGAAAGATGTTTCTTTACAGAATGCGATGTGACTCTGCAGGCATCTAGTTGGGAGATGTGCATTTTCTAATAGCTCTATGCTGAGCTACATGCAACCATATTGTGTCTTTACAGAGTTCTACAGACACCACACTAAATTCTAAACTTGAAGTGTCTTGACTTTTTTCTGGAATCTTGCAAAGTTGTGAATTTCAGGTGTAGTGCATTCCTATTTTTCTTTCATTATCTCTTTCCTAGCTTATCAAATCTTCTACCTCTTTTTCCTTGGGCGACCACCATTGTGACAATGACTCTTGTCTTCAGTGCCTCAAGCACCAATTGGGACAATGGTATTTTCTTCCTTTCTTCTTAACTTTTGTATTTCAGGCTCAGAAGTTGAATGAATCATACTACTAATTCAAGGTACATTATATTATCGTCTTTTCTTTTTTTCTTATCTTTCTTCCTTTTCTTCCCTCCATACCTTCCTCTTGCTTTCTCTGTCCTTATAATTTGTTTTCTTCTTGTGTAACTGGGGATTGAACCCAAGGCCTCATGCATATGAAATCATTCCACCACTAAGATCTTCAGCCCTCATCCCCAGTCTCCCATTTTGAGATAGGATCTCACTATGTTGCCCAGGATGACCTTGGATTTGTGGTCTTTCTGCCTGAGCTTTCTAGAATCTGGGAATACAGTAGTGCACCACTGTGCTTAGATTCCTTCATCTTTCTTCTCTCTCTCTTCTTTTTCCTTATCTTCCATCTCTACTAACCTTTTTTTTTAAGATTTAAAGAAGTGTATTAAAAGATAGAAATACAGAGGATAGGTACAGCTCCACACCAGACTGGCATGGAGGGGTGACTCAAATGAATACACCCTCTATTAACCTTCTTGTACACTCCGTCACTGGTGTGCATGCTTGAATTTGCCTGTATTCATAAAAAGACGATATTTTTGTGTTAATTATTTTAAAATTTATGCAAAAACTATAGTGCTTGTTAACACTATTTTTTCCTATAGAGCTTTATATTTTAAGTTCTATTCATTTCAACTTGTGCAAATTTAGTCCTGAGCTTCCAGCTGTTCTATACTAGTTCATACTGTGTATCTTTTGGCTCTCATCCATCTTTTCAAATGGAATGAACTCAATCTTCATCAACATAATGTGCATGTCCCCTCATGCACCAGTTTTTAAAAGGGTGGATCTTATACTCTTTTTTAAAACAAAAATGTCTCACCAATTGATTAATTTGGAAAGACCCTTAACAAATGAATCAATTATGAAAAATTAATATTAATAAATATACACAAGAATGGAAAATTGAGAAAAAATACATCTCAAATATCATTCTCCATTTGCAAACTGGAAATTTGGTCAAGTTATTTAACCACTTATTTTTGTCAATTGGAAATAATAAAAACTATTGAGCATATTTTTTGAAAGAACAAAAAGGGACTTATATAGAGAGTATTTAACATGACTTCTAGCATATGCTGGGCACTCCAATTGTAGAGCTTATATATTAACTATTATAGATTAACAAACAATATGTGATAGATAAATGTAATAGCCATATAAAAATGTATTATGCATTCCATGGATTTTTAATTTTAACAACAAACAATATTTAAATTCAGATGAAGAAATTGCTAATATTAGCATTTAAAACACTTGGTGGGGAAAGTTTGTAGAGACAAAAAAGTTCTAAAATCTCACCATGTGGTCCTTCATCTATGATGTCTTTCAAAAGGTACTACTTCTGACCCATGAAAGATTTATCATTGTTTTCTTAAGTCTTCTTGTGAGAATAAAGTTTATGCAGAGAAAAAATTCTTGGTGCTAGTATATCTACACCTATGTGGCAGAAATTCAGATAACTGAGATGATACCATCAACTGTTAACTTTCTGGTATCTTACTATGAGCCTTATTAGATTTTCTCTTTACATGATGGTACAGGATAGGAAGTAAGGGCTTAGTTTCTGGAATAAGATTCAAATTCAAGCTCAGCTATTTTTTATTTGTGTGATTATGAGCATTCTACTTTAATTTCTCTCCATTGATTTACTTATAGATTGGGAATGATAATACTGCCTATATAGTAGGGTTGCTGTTATCATTTAATGTAATAAACAAACAATAAATGTTAGGGATTAACAGTAGCTAACTTTTAATTCTGTGGATTTTGCTGAAATTTTTCAAAACTTGTCTCAGGCTATTAAAACTAGACATCACTATTAACTTTCTAATGATGTGATATTTTCAAAGAGAGCTGGATTCGAAAAATGGTTTGTTCCCAGCACTCTGCCTATGAATTTCTAGTCCTCAGGAAGAACCAAACTGACTAGTGTGCACTGGCAGCAATAGTACTGATAAAGTAATAAGAACAGAAAAGGAGGCCAATAGTGGATTTTTCTTAAAGGTTGATATACATTAGTAGAGTAGAAGCTAAGCCAGGCATGGTGGTGCACGCTTGTAATCCCCGCACTTGGGAGGCAGAGACAGGAGGATCGCGCAGGTTCGAAGCCAGCCACGCGCGCTGGCTTAGGAGACCCTGTTTCCAAATAAAAATGTAAAAATAGGTCTGGGAGTGTAGCCCGGAGGTAGGCTTCCAGGAACCCCAGTAGCACCAAAAACAAAAAAAAAAAGAAAAAAGAAAAGATAGACAAAGGAATACTAGACTCACAAGGCGTATTTTGCAAAGAAGGGTATTATGGTCCCACACATTGGAAAAAATGGTGATTTTCAATTGTGCCCTTTAGAATTTCATAATATATCTTAACTTATTAAAGGATCTGATTCATCCCACTTTATAGAAATCTGTTCAAACCAGAAATTCTCAAAGTTATATAATTATATTGTACAGAAAATTTTCTATGTAACATAATTTGGAACTTGATAATAAATATCACCTAAGGGGAAAATATGATTTTGTTGTATGAACTCAAAATCTGACAGAAAGGTGCTTTATTCAGACATTGTGAGAGGTTCAGAATTTCATTTGGTCTTCCTTGCTGCTTTATTCTCAACTAACCACAGCTCTGGAGAGCACAGGCACAGGGCTTTCTCTTCACTGTTCAGAGCTTGACGTGTAGACATGACCAGGGAAATACCAGGCCATTCACAGGGAAGGAGCAGCATTTTGCAGGTCTCTGTGGCTGCTCCAAGTTATAGCACTAACAAAGATAGAAGCATCTGGGTTTTCCGGAGAGTTCTTGTCCTCAGATCCACAGAGATAGTGATCTCGTAGCAAGAGGCATCTGAGCTGGCAAGGCCCTTGAAATTGAGAACTTCCTGCCATTGATGTATGGAGTTAAGCTGATTCTGCTGGTGGAAATAAGCCATACAATTAATGATTATCCTAGAGCTTCTGCCTGGTGGCTCAAGAAAAACTCACTCTATTTGTATACTCCTGATAAATTACTATTCACAGTCTGATTTCCATGCCACTTGCATATGTGAATCTGCCTTCCCCACTCAGTGTATGTGCTTCGAGAGCTACAACCATCCTTGGGTTCTTTCTGTGGTCCCTACAGTTCAGAGCCCAGTGCCTTGCAAATAGCAGCTATTTGATAGAGCAGTTGCATATGGAATTAAAGTCAGTATTTTTCATCTTCTTATTTTGAATGATAAACAAAAAGCACCACAGCTACTGAGAGAATAATGGTGGCACTAATGAGGTATTAGGCCCTCAAAAGGCCAAAGAAAGGATGGCATCGAGTGACGTACGGCAGATTGGTTCCTATGGGGTGGTAAATGGGATGACAGTCATACCTTCCTAACAATGTGACCTGAGTCAGAAAAAAAAGGTGCCAGGGGTCCTGAGTCGATGCCAGGTTGTAAAATCATTAGCTTTGGTCTCACAGTGGGTTAAACTCTCATTCCAGAGTTTTATGGGAACAGAGTAGACTCTGAAGTCAGGCCTGGGTTTAAATCCCTGTTCTGCTACATATTAGCTGTGTCCAAGGTACTTCAGTGGATTTGTGGAATCAGTCCACAAGTCTTGCCCCTAAGAACCTCAGGGTCAAGGAAATAAACTCACAGGAGAGACACATAGGAGAAGTCAGATCTGCTGCTGATGTACAAGGTAGAACAGACCTTATAAAACTCATCTTTTGGTGAAATTAGAAAATTAGTGTGTAGATTTCTGAGTGGAAAGGGCATGGAAGCCAAAATAACATCATAAACAAGAAAAAGGAACTGAACAACAAAAATGAGCAAGGAAGGCAAGTGGAGAAGGCCTGGGAATGAGTAGAAGTGATTGAAAATATTGGAAAGGTAACCAAAGGCAGGTTCATGGAGATTCTTACATGTCCCCTGAGAAGAGCCCTTCAGCTATATTTGGGGTGATTCATTGTGCATTTTAAAAAGTACACTCTCCTATAAAAATATGAAGGGTCAGGACTGCAAGACTAGAGGTAGAGAGATTACTTAGAAAAATCTGATAATGATTGACTTAAGAGCTAACAAAGACTGCTGCAACAGTAGCAGGGAGAGAGGACTGATATAGTGCAGTCAAAAGAACAGAATATGGGAGTTTAATTACTTGTAGGTGGTGTGGTTTGAGAGTCTTTCTAAACAAAATGCAACCTCTTCCAGAATGCCCTTGACCACCATTTCCAAAGAAGTTGTATCCTCTACCCTCCTGAGTCACTCTGCTCCATATTTTGAAGTCTTATCTTCATAGATCTCATTGCCTTCTGAAAGGACACGTGTCTTCACTTGTTTATTGCCTTTGAAAACAAGGACTTGGCCTGCTTCTTCATCTCTGTTTTCCTAGCACTAAGAATAATGCCTAGGCCGAATGAGATACCTAATAAATATTTGTTGAAAGACTGAATCAACAATACTAGAGTCTCCACTGAGATTTCCACTAGTAGAAGAGGAGTAAATTTTTAGAATGAAATAAAAGAAGGTTAGCGTTTGACATGAATTTGAGAGGAGTCATCAGATAGAAATATCTGTGGGAGTTATAGGTATGAGACCTCCTTCCATGAGCTGGGAAGAGAGCCAAGTTCAAAATAATAATGACAATAACAACAGCCAAAACAATATTTATTGAGTGTTTACTATGTGCCAGGAACTATTCTGAGCACACTTTGCATGCTAATTCATTTGATCTTTCCATGACTTTGGAGGAAGGTTCTTCCAGTTTTTCAAATGAGAAAAACCAAAGCTCAGAGTGATTTAAAAACCTCAATTGTGATGAGCTGGACATGGAAGCTCAGGTCTATAGTTTACTCCCTTTACTTGGGACTGACTCAGGATGATTGTAGGTTCTAGGATAGCCTTGGCAATGTAGAGAGACCCTGTTTAAAAAACAATGAATGGGGAAAAAATGAATGAATGAATGAATGAATGAATGAAGAGCTGAAGATATAGCTCAGTTGTAGAGCATCCATGGGTTCAATTCTAAGACAGACACACACACACACACACACACACACACACACACACACACACACACACATTTAAGAAGTGATGGAAGTTAGCCAGGCATGGTGGCACATGTCCGTAATCCCAGTACTTGGGAGGGTGAGATAGGAGGATTGCAGGTTAGAGGCCAGCTTTAGGGATTAAGCTAGACTCTTGGCAATTTAGCAAGACCTCATTTCAAAACAAAAAGTAAATAAATAAAAATAAAAAGGGCTAGAGGTATAGTTTGGAGGTAGTATATCTTTGAGTTTAATCTCCAGTACCATAAAAAAAAGCAGAGTAATAATTTGTAAATATGAGTTTTGACCCTGCAGGGTACTGGCATGTGTCCATGAAAAGTCAGGGCACTTGCCAAGCAGGTGACAAGAAGAAGTCTCAGTCATTTACTGCTGAGCCCACGTGGCAGATGATTGGGCTTGCTTTCCTAGTCAAAGTATGCAGGGAAGATACAGCTTTTCTTATAAATACAAGATTTATCTCATTTCTGCCCTTTCTCATACCCATATCCAACTTTTAAGAAAAGAATCAGATGAGGTAGCAGTTGTGTAGATGGGGCTGGAGAGTTTTGCAAGTCCCCATTCCATGTGTGTTTTGCCTGATTAGAGATGTAAGGTTGCAGGTCAGTTTCAGGACTCCGCTCCACTGCTTTCTGTGCTCAGAGATTTCTGATCTGTATCCAGGGGCCTCTGCTCAGAATTTCCACACTGCCATTTGCAGCGAGCTCAGAGCAGCAGTGGGTCAGCCTAGCACCCCAGCAGGGTTCCAATGAGCAATCAGATTTTCTGGATTGCTAAACCTCTCTAGTTCTCCAACGAGGAGGAGCCCAGCCCAACACTAGTATTTGTACATGTGCTATGGAGAGATGCTCTAGATTGTTAAGCAATACACAAAGATGCTGAAACACTGGACTCCTGCAAAACAGGCAGGAGAGAAAACTTCTGCTCTCCAAATGTTTCATCATCCTTTCTGTTATTTCTGGTGGGCTATCTCAAAACAAGACAGCTAAATGGAGATGGGGACAAAGCAGATATATATATCATCAGCATGCCTGACTTCATCAGGTGTAAAAGGCACTAGGCAATAAAAAGTGCCTTGCATGGGTTGAATGTTGAGTGGACCAATGAACATGTTGGTCCCAGGTTTTTATCACATGAGCACACTGCTAGCACCTAGAGAAATATGTGCACCTAATGCTCACTCACCTTTTCACATCTTGCTGAGTCATCACTTGATTTTGATTAACAGTCCCACCATCATTTCAACTTATAAAACCTCACATTTCAAGGAAAAACTTCTCTCCAACAGGTGGCTTCACATTCTCACAGGTCTCCCTGTTTCTGACAAACCAGGTCAAATTTCCACTCTCAAGCCAGAAGAGGCAATTGTTATTACTATTACTATGAAAGGGAAATGAAAGGCAAATTAGAAGAGGATGGCTTGCTTCGACTGGTCCTTTCTGTTTCTGCTGGTCCTGCTGTATTTGCATGCTGTTTGTTCATTCAGAAACCTCCCATATGTATTTAGTCACAATGAAGACATTTTTCTCTTTCATATTGTGAAGAACATTAAAAATAATAGTCTGGTGATGCATAAGAAAGTTATGCTTTTCCTAGTGTGTGGTTCTTGGCCCAAAGTTTATGATGGTTGGAAAAAAGTCAACACAAGGCTGCTCTGTATAATATTATGTCTCTGGTAGAAAGTGGTTTGGAAGGTTTTACGGAACAAAGATTCTAAAGGTAAAACCTGTAACAAGTCACAACTTTGAGAGATTGATCAAACCTTACATTGAAACCTAACATAAATAAACTAAAATTCTCTGAAGGAGAGCAAGCCACCAAGTATCCATATTTGTTTTGGATTGCATTTAAATAGTCTTCAAGTTTAATATTTTCACCCTACCTTTTGTAAAAAAATCAAACAAACATGCATAAATGTTGGTAATGATGTATTTTATTTATGTGATGGTTTAATGTCTATTAAGATTTTGGGGTATATCTTCTAAAATTATTTGTCATTCTTATTTGTCCTAAGAGGTTTTGGGGACTGGCTTCCAAGTAAAGTTTGTTGAAGGATACTCTGAACATTCTTCTCCGTGAAACTTCTATGACTTTTATACTTAACAGTCTTAATTTACCCTATATGTTAGGTTTTGTTCTCCTAATACCATATCAGATAATTCAGATCATTGAATGAGGCCATTTTTAACATGTGAAGAAAATTAATCTAGTTCATACAGTTTTACATAACCCTCCTGTTTGAAAGAAGGGTTGAGGTAGAAGTAACATATTCCAGGGGTATTGATGGTCCTTTGTAAAGCATGATCTTAACAGTTTATTTATTTATTCATTTTGTTTTATACTTTATTTTTGTGGTATTGGCGATGAAACCCAGGGGCATTATACCTCTGAGCTACACCCCCAGTCCTACTTTTAGTCTTTTTTTTTTTTTTACTTATTTTGAAACAGGGTCTCACTGAGTTGTAAAGGACCTCGCTAATTAGCTGAAGCTGTGTGCAAATCACAATCCTTGGGTTTCCACCTCCTGAATGCTGGGATGGTAAGCATGAGCACTGCACCACACCCAGCTGTTTTATACATTTATTGGTGCCTTGTAGTCTCACATCAGAATGTAGTTCAGAGTGATAGTGACACACATGCACACAGCACGTGGCTGGCTTTCCCCAGCTTTTCCCCCACTCCCTCCCTTTCCCCATACATTGTATTGAGATTGGCATTGGTATTCTCACATATGCATATAATATCAGTGGAAATGTCTCCTTCATTAATTTACCCTCCTCTAGATCACCTCACTTGCTCCACTGGGGTTTTCCTCCATTATCTAAAGTCTCCTTTGAATCCTAATTACTCCCTAGCTTCCACAGATGAAAGAAAGCATATGACCTTTAACTTTCTGTAACTGGTCAATTTCATGTAACATAATATCTCCAGGTCCATCTATTTTCTATGAATGATATGGTTTTGTTCTTTATTGCTGAGTAGAATTCCATTATGTGTATATCCCATAATTTTGTAATTAATTCATTTGTTTATGGACACCTAGGTTGGTTCCATTATTTGGCTATTATAAATTATTCTGCTATAAACATAGATATGCACTTATCACTATAACATTTTGATTTCAGTCCCTTTGGAAAGATACCCAGGAGTGATATTGCTGGATCATGTGGTAGGCCCCTTCCCAGTTTTCTGAGAAATCTGCATACTGATTTCCATAATAGCTGCACTAAATTACAGTCCCACCAACAGTGTAGGAGAGTTCCTATTTCCCAGCATTCTTGTAAGCATTTATTATTGTTTAACTTCTTGATGATTGCCATATTGATTGGGGTTACGTAGAATCTCAGTGTCGTTTTAATTTGCATCTCCTTGATTGCTAATGATGTTGAACATTTTTTTCATAAATGACCATTTAATTTTTTTTCTTTTGTGAAGTATCTATTTCAGTGGCCCAATTCATTTTTGAATTACTAGTTTTTTAGTGTTAAGTCTTTTATGTAACTTGTATATTCTCGATATTAGTCCTCTACTAGAGGAATAGCTGGCAAAAATCTTCTCCCATTCTTTAGGCTCTCTTTAGACTCTTGATAGTTTCCTTTGATGAACAAAAACTGTTTAGTTTAATGCCATCCATTTATTAATACTTGTTTTAATTTCCTGAGTTTTAGAGATATTATTGAGAAAGTTCCTACCTGTGCTTACATATATACCTGGATCATATAGTGGATCCATTCCCGGTTGTAATATTTGGATTTAGGATGTCCTCCTCACCCTCACAGAAACAAGGTAGCAATGTTGGAAGTGGGGTTTATTTTCTAAGGAGGGGTTCCTGGAATGTGGCCTTGGAAATTATGTTAGGTGCTCTCCTCTCCTTGCTTGCTCTCTTTCTCCTTCTGGCCTCCATGATACAAGAGATGTGAGAAAAGACTTTGAACACTTTTTCTCTCTACTTCTGCTTTTTTAGATTTTCTATAGCCTCTTGGTTCAATTTAGGTAGGTTGTATGTCTAGAAATTTGTCAATTTCTTCTAAGTTTTCTAATTTATTGGAGTATAAATTTTCAAAATAATTTCTGATGATCCTCTGGATATCTCACTGTCTATAGTGATAACTCCTTTTTATTTCTAATTTTAATAATTTGGGTTTATTTTCTGTTTTGGTTAGGCTGGCTAAGGGTTTATCAATCTTGCTGATTTTTGTTTTGTTTTGTTGTTGTTGTTGTTGTTGTTCTCTATTTCATAACGTCTGTTTTAATTTTAACTATTGCCTGACTTCTACTGGCTTTGGTATTACTCTATTTCTTATTTTAAGGGTCCTTGAGGTGTGTCATTCAGTTGTTTATTTGTGAGTGTTTTCTTTTCTTATGTGGGCACTCAGTGCTATACATTTTTCTTTTAAATCCACCCTCAAAGTATCCCAGAGATTTTTGGTATGTTGTGTTTCTATTTTTATTTAATTTTAGGAATTTTTCAATTTCTCACATTATTTTTTAAATAACCCAGTCCTTACTCAAAAGTCTATCATTCTTCTCCATGTATCTATGCAATTCCTTTGAATCTTCCTGTTGTAGACTTCTAGTTTCATTTAATTATGATCTGAAATGATGCGCAGAATTAATTATATTTTTTAATTTGGTGGTACTTGCTTTGTAATCAAGAATATGGTATATTTTTGAAAAGCTTCCATGAGTGACTGAGAAAAATGTATATATGGCTCTTGTTGGTTGAATATTCTGTATATGTTTATTAGTTCTCTTTGGGGGTTTTTTATTTTTTTTTTAATTTTTTATTGGTGCATTATATTCATACATCATACTGGGGTAAAAAAAACTTGTGTGTACATACATGTACATATCACCGATTTAACCCCTACCCAGTTCCCACCCCATTCCCTCCCCATCCCTCCTTCCCTAGCTTGGATTAGTGGCTGACTTTGATATGTTTAAGTACATTACAGTCTCTAATTCACATTGTCAGTCTATATCTTTTTTTTTTTTTTTTTTTTTAAATTTTATTTCTTTTTTTTTTAATTTATTTTTTATTGGTGCAATGTATTTACACATCATAGTGGTATAAAGAAAATACTTTTGTAGACATACATGCACATCTCGCCCAGTTAGCCCCTACCACGATCCCCACCCCATTCCCTCCCCATCCCTCCTTCCCACGCTTGGCTTACTGGTTGACATCTAGTATTATAACAATTTATACAATATTAACATTGATAATCTCACATAACAGTTTCATTTGTCTGGTACCAAACTTTTGATGACTTAAAGATAACATTTCAATATTTCTTTTTGCTTTCTTTCTTACCAGAGAATATTTTTTCTTTTTTTTTTTTTTAGGTGAAACTATCATACATTTATTTATTTATTTTTCAGAAAAAATCTATCCTGATATGGAATATGGACTCTAGATACCCAAAACAGTCTCAAAGGAGAACAAAGCTAGAAGATGTATGTTTTCTGATTTCAAACCATATAAAGCTACAATAATTGAAACAGTGTAGTACTGTTCTAAAGGCAGATATATAAACCATTGGAGCTAAATAAAAGCCTAGAGATAAATTCTTCCATACATTGTCAAGTTATTTTTGACAAGGTTTCCATGAACTTTTGGTGGAGGAAATACTAGTCTTTTAACTAAATATTGTTGAAAAATAATAATAAATGAAAAAGAATAAAATTGGACCCTTATCTAACACATATACAAATATTAACTCAAAATAGATAAAAGACCTAAATATAAATCTTAATACTATAAGCTTTTAGAAGAAAATCTGGGTCATAAAACCTCACAACATTGAAATTGGAAGTGATTTCTTGGATATGATTTCAATGGCACAGGCAACAAAAGAGTAAATAAACTCCCTAAAAAATAAAAAAAAAATATTGTATATCCAAAGACAATGTAAACAGAGTTAAAAGTTACTGATCCTCTTCCAAGAGTTCCTCCTATGACCCATTTCTCCCTAACTCTCACATATTAGGGAAAGCATCTGATTTCTTATTTTTTGTGCCTGACTAATCTCACTTAGCATAATGTCCTCCAGTTCCATCCATTTCCCTGAAAATGATGTAATTGAGTTTTTTTTGATGGCTGAGTAAAATTCCATTGTGTACATATCCCACAGTTTTGTAATCCATTCATCTGTTGATGGACATCTTGGCTGGTTCCATAGTTTGGCTATGGTGAATTGTGCAGCTATGAACATAGATACACATGCATTAGTTTGGTAGTTTGGTTTCTTTTCTTTTGGGTAGATACCCAACAGTGGTATTGCTGGATCAAATGGAAGATTTGTTCCCATTCTTCTGAGGATTCTCCATACTGTTTTCCAAAGTGGTTGCACTAATTTGCAATCCCACCAACAATGTCTTAGAGTTCCCACTTCTCCACATCCTCGCCAGCATCTGTTGTTGTTTGTGTTTTGAATGATGGCCATTCTAGTTGGAGTTAGGTGATATCTCAGGGTGGTTTTGATTTGCATCTCTCTGATTGCCAGTGATATTGAGCATTTTTTCATGCATTTATTGGCCATTTGAATTTCTTCTTTTGTGAAGTGTCTATTTAGTTCATTTGCCCATTTTGTTATTGGATGCTTTGTTTTCTTAGTGTTGAGTTTCTTGAGTTCTCTGTATATTCTAGATATTAGTCCTCTATCAGTGGTGTAGGTGGCAAAAATCTTCTCCCATTCTGTTGGCTCTCAATTGAGGTTCTTGATAGTTTCCTTTGCTGAACAGAAGCTCTTCAGTTTCATGCAATCCCATGTATTGATTCTCCTTTTAATTTGTTGTGCCTTTGGGGTCTTGTTGAGGAAATGTTTGTCTGTGCCTATGTGTTGTAGTGTTGGACCTATGCCCTCTTCAAGGAGCTTCAAGGTCTCTGGTTTAATTTCCAAGTCTTTGATCCATCGTGAGTTGACTTTTGTACAGGGTGAAAAAGTGGGATTAACATCCAATTTTCTGCATATGGTTAACCAGTTTTGCCAACACCATTTGTTGAAGAGGCTATCTTTTTTCCAGTGTATGTTTTTGGCCCCTTTGTCAAAAATCAATTGGCTGAAAGTGTGTGGACTTGTTTCTGGGTCTTCTATTCTGCTCCATTGGTCTATATATCTGTTCTTTTGCCAGTACCATGCTGTTTTTATTACAATGGCTTTGTAGTATAGTTTAAAGTCAGGTATTGTGATTCCTCCTGCGTGGTTTTTGTTGCTGAGAACTACCTTGGCTATTCTGGGCTTTTTGTTATTCCAGATAAATTTAAGGACTGATTTTTCTATGTCTGTGAGGAATGATCTTGGTAGTTTAATGGGCATTGCATTAAATCTGTAGATCACTTTTGGGATAATGGCCATTTTAATGATATTAATTCTGCCAATCCATGAACATGGAAGGTCTTTCCATCTTCTAAGATCTTCTTCGATTTCTTTTTTCAGTGTTTTATAATTTTCTTTGTAGAGATCTTTTACTTCCTTGGTCAGGTTTATTCCTAGGTATTTTATTTTTTTGTGGGAGATCCTGAGTGGAAGTGTTTTCTGAATTTCTTTTTCATTGGATTTATGGTTGGTGTACAGGAAAGCTTCTGACTTTTTAAGATTGATTTTGTATCCAGATACCTTGCTGAATTTGTTGATCAGTTCTATAAGCCTTTTGGTTGAGTTTGTTGGGTTTTCTAAATATAGTATCATGTCATCTGCAAATAGTGAAAGCTTAAGTTCTTCTTTTCCTATTTGTACTCCTTTGATTTCCTTTTCTTGCCTTATTGCTCTGGCTAGAGTCTCTAGTACTATATTGAAGAGAAGTGGTGATAGTGGACATCCTTGTCTCGTTCCAGTTTTTAGGGGAAATTCTTGAAGTTTTTCCCCATTTAATATGATGTTGGCAGTGGGCTTATTGTAGATTGCCTTAATAATGTTGAGATATGTTCCTTCTATTCCAATTCTCTGCAGTGTTTTTATCATAAATGGATGTTGAATTTTATCAAATGCTTTTTCAGCATCTATTGAGATGATCATGTGGTTTTTGTCTTTGATTCTGTTTATATGATGAATTACATGGATTGTTTTTCGTATATTGAACCAGCCTTGCATCCCTGGGATGAACCCTACCTGGTCATGGTGAATGATTTTCTTGATGTGGTTTTGAATGCGTGTTGCTAGTATTTTGTTTAATAGTTTTGCATCCAAGTTCATCAGAGATATAGGCCTGTAGTTTTCCTTCCTTGAACTGTCTTTATTCGGTTTGGGTATTAGTGTGATGTTGGCTTCATAGAATGTATTTGGGAGAGTCCCGGTTTTTTCTATTTCCCGAAATAGTTTGAGTAGTATTGGGATTAGTTCTCCTATAAAGGTTTTATAGAATTCACTTGGGAAACCATCTGGTCCTGGGCTTTTCTTTGATGGTAAGCTCTTTATTGCTATTTCAATCTCTTTGATTGTTATTGGTTGGTTTAAGTGTTCTATATCTTCTTGACTCAGTTTAGGAAGGTTGTATTTATCTAGGAAGTTGTCGATTTCCTCCAGATTTTCCATTTTGTTGGAGTATAGTTTTTCAAAGTAGTTTCTGATAATCCTCTGGATTTCTACGCTGTCAGTAGTAATGTCTCCTTTTTCATCCCTTATCTTCATAATTTGGGTTGATTCTCTCTTTTTTTTAGTTAGGTTGGCTAGTGGTTTATCAATCTTGTTAATTTTTTCAAGAAACCAGCTTTTGGTTTTGTTGATTTTCTGTATTGTTTTTTTATTCTCTATTTCATTAATTTCTGCTCTAATTTTAATAATTTCCCGTCTTCTGCTGGCTTTGGGGTTCAATTGTTCCTGCTTTTCAAGGGCTTTGAGGTGTGTCATAAGGCTATTTATTTGAAGATTTTCTGTTTTTCTTATGTGAGCACTCAGTGCTATAAATTTTCCTCTTAATACTGCCTTCAAAGTGTCCCAGAGGTTTTGATATGTTGTTTCTTTATTTTCATTTGTTTCTAGAAATTTCTTGATTTCACCTCTTACATCTTCTATGACCCATTCTTCATTCAGAAGTGTGGTGTTCAGTCTCCACATGTTTATGTTGTTTCTCTGGGTCTTCTTATAGTTGATTTCTAGTTTCATTCCATTATGGTCTGAAATGACACAGGGAAGTATGTAACATTTTTTAAATTTGCTAGTGCTCATTTTGTGTCCCAGGATGTGATCTATTTTGGAGAAGGTTCCATGAGCAGCTGAGAAAAATGTAAACTCTGCTGTAGTTGGGTGAAATATTCTATATGTGTCCAAGAGGTCCATTTGGTTAATGGTGTTCTTTAGTTCTGAGACATCTTTACTGACCCTTTGTCTGGAAGATCGGTCTAGTATTGTGAGTGGTGTGTTGAAGTCTCCCAGTATTATTGTGTTGGGATTTATGTGTGGCTTCATGTCACAAAGAGTTTGATTTATGAAAGTAGCTGCCCCTATGTTTGGGGCATAGATGTTGATTATTGTTATTTCCTCTTGCTGGACTATTCCTTTTACCAGTAAAATGTGACCTTCTTTGTCTCTTCTAATAAGTTTGGGTTTGAAGTCTAACTTGTCTGATATCATAGTTGCTACTCCTGCTTGTCTTCGAGTACCATTAGCATGGATTACCTTGCTCCAGCCCTTTACCTTGAGTTTGTTCCTATCTTTACTTGTGAGGTGTGTTTCTTGTAAGCAGCAGATGGATGGATTCTGGCTTTTAATCCATTTTGCCACTTTATGTCTTTTTATTGGGGAGTTGAGGCCGTTTACATTCAGTGTGATTATAGAGAGATAATTTTTAATTCCCAACATGTTAAGATCTTATTTCTGTTTGAGATACTGTTTATTCTTCTTTGCTTAGTTGTCTGCTGGATGGGAATTCTTGTTTCTTTGGTTCTGGCGTGAATTACCCATTTCCTCTTTGCAGTTAATCTCCTTGAGTATTTTCTCTAGCGCTGGTTTTGAAGACATAAATTCCTTCAGTTGCTGTTTGTCATGGAAGCTTCTTATTTCCCCATCTAATTTGATGGATAGTTTTGCTGGGTAGGAAATTTTTGGCTGGAAGTTGTTTTCTTTCAGAGTTTGGAATATGTTACTCCAAGCCCTTCTGGCTTTCATAACTTGGTTTGGGAAGTCTGGAGTGATTCTAATTGGTTTGCCTCTGTATGTCACATGGCCTTTTGTTTTTGTTGCCTTTAAGATTCTCTCCTTGGCTTCCACATTAGTCATTTTGACAATTATGTGGCGTGGGGATCCTCTTCTCTGATCCTGTCTAAAGGGAGTTCTATAAGTTTCCTGGACCTGTGTATCGACCTCTTGCTCTATGTTTGGAAAATTTTCTGCTATTACTTCCCTGAAGAGATTGTTGATCCCTTTGGTTTCACCTTCTTTTCCCTCCTCTATTCCAATTATTCTTAGGTTAGCTCTCTTGAAATGGGCCCATATTTCTTCAATGTCAGATTCCTGCTGTCGGGTTTTTTTTTCTAAATTAGAAACTATGCGTTCATTTTTAGAATGATCATCTTCAAGAAGCGAGATTCTATTCTCCATGTGGTCTAATCTGTTGTTTATACTTTGAATTGAGGCCTTTACTTCATTAATTGCATCCTTTATCTCTTTTTGACTCTCTCTAAATTCTTTTCGAAAGTCCTCTATTATTTCTAAAGTTATTTTCCTAATTTGATCTTCTAGAGATCTTTGGGTTTCTGTGTTATCAGATTCTGATGTTGTGGTGTTGTTGGCATTCACTGCTCCATTGTTATTTCTCTTTCCCATGATTTTGGAAGTTTGTGCCTTCTCTGGGTTCTTCCCTGAGTCACTACAAGTTCACTTAAGATGCTCTGGATCTCTAGTCTATGGTATCTCAGTCACCACTACTCCTTTACTGTGTTGTATCACAAAGTCTCAGTCCCAGGGAGTCAATCAAGGCTGCTTAGACCGTGGGGGGTGCCAAGTTGGGCGTTCTCCAGTGGGGAGTTGTGACTATGGTATGATATCTCTGCCACTGCCACCCCCCCACTGGGCTGCACTGCTAAAATCTCCGACCCAGGGAGACTATCTGCGCAAGTCCCTGGGAGTGCAGTACTGGGATTTCTCCCCTACGGGCCGCAATTTGACTCACGGTTGTTGAGTGCGCTGATGGAGCTGTAGTGAACTCGGTGGATTCGCTGCTGCCGCCACTGGCAATATGGCACCACTGCCACACCCTCGGCCGTGATGCGGCGTATTTCTTCTCTGGTTTTGGTCTCTGCTCTGAGTCCTTGCCAGTTGTGCTGCGCCCAGCCCTTGGGAGCTTTAGATGTTCCCTGCACCAACAAAACTGCTGACTGCCGCCCGGCTGTTCAGCACCTGCTCACCTCGGCTCGCTGTCCACCCCTCCTCTCAGGCGACTGGTGGCTGGTTGACTGGGTTGGTCTAGGGCTGTCCGGTGAACTCGCCGCTGCCGCCAGCAGTAAGACGCTGCTTCTGCATCCTAGGCCGCGAGGCCAGAGTACCTCCTCTCTGGATTTGAGCTCTGTTTTGAGTCTCCCTCCTCTCTGGAGCCTGGTGTTGCTAGGGGAGATGTAGGCCGCGCCGCTCCGGCCGCTCTGCGCCGCGGCTCTGGCTGCTCCGCACCACGGTTCTGGCCGCTCCGGCTGCTCCGGCCGCTCTGCACCGCGGCTCTGGCTGCTCTGCACCGTGGGTCTGGCCGCTCCGGCCGCTCTGGCCGTTCCGCGACGCGGCTCTGGCTGCTCCGGCTGTTCTGGCCGCTCTGCTCCGGCTGCTCTGGCAGCTCCGCTCAGCTGTTCTGGGCACTCTGCTCCGGCTGCTCCGGCCGCTCCACTCCGCGGCTCCGGCCACTTCGTGCCGCCGCTCCAGCCAATCCGCGCTGCAGCTCTGACTGCTCCGGCTGTTCTGGCCGCTCCGCTCGGCTGCTCTGGCCGCTCTGCTCAGCTGCTCGGAACCGCGACTCCAGCTGCTCTGTACCGCGGGTCTGGCCACTCTGGCCACTCCGGCCGTTCCGCACCGCGGCTCTGGCTGCTCCGGCTGCTCAGGCCGCTCCGCTCAGCGGCTCCCCCCAATCCGCGCTGCGGCTCTGGCCGCTCCGGCTGCTCCGGCCACTCCGCGCCGCGAGTCTATATCTTTTAATTGATGAGTTTATTCCTTTGACATTCAGTGTTATTATTGAGAGATGATTTTGTTTCTTGTCATTTTGAGTTATGTTTTGTGTATTTTTACATAATGTTATTTTTTCTTTGCTTAGTTTCTCATCTGGGAATTCATCCCTTCTCTGGTTCTGGTATTTATTTATTTTTTCTTTGTGTTTTATTTCTTTAAGTATTTTCTCTAATGTCAACTTGATAGTCATGAATTGTTTTAATTTCTTCTTGTCTTGGAAGGTTTTAACTTATTCATCAATTTTGAAAGATATTGTTTCTCGATATAACAGTATTGGTTGGAAGTTGTTTTCTTTCAGAAATTGGAATACATCAAACTAGGACCCCCTTGCTTTACTGATTTGTGTTTTAAAGCCCAGAGTGATACTTATTGTTTTGGCCCTAAATGTCACCCATCCTTTTGTTATTGGTGCATTTTAGATTCTCTCCTTGACCTCTCTTTTAGTCATTTTGATTGGTATGTGGCATGGAGAAGTTCTTTGATCTTGTCTTACTTGGGGTTCTGAATATCTCTTGTACATGAATGTCCATTTCATTTTCCATGTTCAGCATATTTTTTGATATTATTTGTATGAAGATGTTTCTAATGTCCTTGGTTTGTGCTTCTATAATTTCAATGTCTGGTCATGTTGTCATATTGTTTTCTCTGTATCATTGACTGTATTGTCAGTTTTGAATGAGCTGTCTTCTAAGAGTAAGATTCTATTTTCCATGTGGTCTAGTCTGCCTGAGGTGGTTTCTATTATGGTCTTTATTTTATTTATTCTCCCCATTTTACTCAGAGCCTGTTTTTCGTTCTTATTTATGACCTCAATTTTTTTATTCATATGTTCTCTCCTATCATATACAATTTCTCTTTTTCATTTCTATGGTCTTTGATCATATTGAAAATTAAAGTTCTAAATTCTACTAGTCTGCCTGCCATCTTGATTCCATTATCACATGATATTCATTTTAAGGGTGAGAAAATTACTATGAAAAATTTGGAAGTCATGTTTGACTTCTTTTGCATTCTCATCATCCACCAACATACTTGTATAGATCTGCACCTGTGTAACCTGTCCTCAAAACCTACAGCCTCATCCCTCACTAGCCTTCCCTTCACCTCCATTTCAGGTTACAGCAACCGAGATAGCTATATTTTCTGCTCATAAATCAGGCTACTTTGATCCCTGGGTCACTATTCATGCTGAGGTTTCTCCTCTTCTTCTCTCTCCTTAAGTATCTAGGCTTACTTTAATTCCCTTTGCTTTCCTAACTTTATTATACTTTGAAACTTTTATAAAGGGACTGCTTCACCATGAAGGCTTCCCTGAGTTCCTTGCTACTCAGTACTCCATACTAGACCAAGGAAGGTCTTCTTTTTGTATACTGGGAATAGTTTCAAATCTTCCTACCCTCACCAGAATCTGTGAGCATTCAAGTCTCTTATAGAAAATGGCATAGTACTTGTGTATAATCTGCACATGTCTTTCTGTATACTTTATATTATATCTAGATTATTCATAACATCTAATATACCATAAATGCTACATAAGTATTTGCTATACTACATTAGTTAAGAGATAATTAAAAGAAAAAGTCTGTATGTATTCAGTACAGATGTAATTTTTTTTCTAATATTTTCCATTCATGGTTGGTTGAATCCACAGGTGTAAAACACATGGATACAGAGGGTCATGTGCCTTCCTCTATGCCTTATGTGCTATCTCTGAAACTCTCACTAATGTCTTCTCCCTTTTTGTATCCTCAGTGATTAATACAGAGTATGTGTTAAAATGATTTTCTTTTTAAATAAATGAGTGAATGATGGAGAAATTGGTAAATATTTTATTTGAGGGTATTGAATCCAGGAGTTCTTTATTACTGAGCTATACCTTCATCCCTATTTTGTGTTTTTTCTTTTGAAACAGAGTCTCATTAAATTGCCCAGGCTGGCCTCAGACCTGGTATACTCCTGTCTCAATCTCTCATGTAATGAGATTATGAGTATAAGCCACCATGCCAGGCTTGGTGAATACTTCTGATTTGGCAAAACAGTTTTTTAAGGTAGCTTGTCCCCATTAGAACCATTTTTATTATATTCCGTCTTTATTTTGTTAAAGGAAACAAACATTACATATGAATTGAAAGTTCAATGTATTATTCCTTGATCTCTCTCCTTCTAGAAGTAAGAGTTATTCTGAAATTGATTTATTATGCAAATCAAATATACCTTATTATTATTTTAAATATTTTAGATTTTACAAAATACCACACTTAAGTATTATCCTTCAACTCTTCAATCATTATTAGGCTGTGAAGATTTAAAAATATTAATACACAGAATTTTAGTTCATTTACTTCATTTACTATATTACATTGCTTGTGTAAAATACCATATTCTTTTATTGACTAGCCCATTCCAAACTATAAGTATTATTCTCTGTGTGTATGAATATTCAGAAGATGAATTGTTTGCTTAGGATGCATTTTCTCAACAATACTAGGTATTATTTCATTACTTACCAAGTTGTACCAATGGTACTTCCCCCAAAAGCACCTATGAAAGTATCCATGGCTGCTTACACTACCAGACTTTAAAATAATTTTAATATGATAAATTAGATTAAATAAGATAAATTAAATAAGATAAATTAGTTAAATAAGATAAATTAGAGATTTATCTTATTTAACTTAAATGCCTCTGGCTGTTTCTGACACCAAGCATCTTGTCATATATTTATTGGTCATTTGGACTTTATCATCTGTGAAGAGACATAGACAACCAACAATACCAAGTAAGTTATCCAGCAGATTTGATACCTGACTAAAATTGGGGTGCTGTTGATAAGGAGGAGGGTTGAAATGGCTTGTTAGTGTCTGCTGCATTCATTAGAGCATGTCAGTGACTGAAGATCATTTTCATCATGACCCCTGTGGAGCTCCCAAGTTTTTCTTGCTTTCCTGCTCTGGAAATAGTATATATTTCATATAGATACCATGAATCAAAGTCTTTAATTAAAACAAAAACAAAAACAAAACAATAATCCTAATAAGAGAGAGATGCTTGTATGATAAAAATAAAAAATGACAGACCCAATATTGCTTGACTTACAGTGCAGTCAAAAAAACAAACATGCAAATACAGGTACATTTTTTTTTTTTTTGGTGGTACTAGGGGTGGAACCCAGAGGCTTTCTACCTCCGGGCTATACTCCCATACCTATTTTATATTTTATTTGGAAACAGGGTCTCACTAAGTAGCTGAGGCTGGCTTCGAACCTGTACGATCCTCCTGTCTCAGCCTCCCAAGCGCAGGGATTACAAGTGTGCGCCACCACGCCTGGCACAGTACATATTTTTACATGAACCCATATAGCTCCAGGTACATGGCACATTTTTATTCCTTCCCAGTCTGTTTCTCCCTTCTCTCTACTACCAACCCTATCTTTCATTATTAGTCTTTTTTCTTGGCTATGCAATAAGAAATAGAAAATTTTTATGGTCCATGTAAAGTCAGCAAGATGGCTAAACAAGCACTACCCAGTAGATATACAATATGAGACATATATATGATCTTAAATTTTCTAGTGGGCACATTTTTAAAAAGTAAAAAGAAACAAAGGAAATCAATAATAGTAATACACATATTTTATCCAAAATATAATAATCTGAATGTATAATAGTATAAAAATTGAGATATTTTTACATTGAGATTTTCCATGCTTAATACTCAAAATATACGTATGTACTTTGCACTTACAGCTCATTTCAAATTGTATTAGCAACATTTCAGCTGTTCAATAGCTAAGTGCCTTCTGCCCACCATATTGAATAGCATAGACATGAATCATTTATAATGCACTGCAAATTAACCCAGAATTAATTGTCATTTTTCATTTTACTTTTATCCTCTCCCCATAACATACTGTCATACATTCTGGGATCTTATTAAATCAATATTAGACCTGGGAAATTAAGGAACCAGGAATGTCCTCAGACGGCTGTGGAATGGTATTTCCTGCTTCACACAAGCCAAATGACTCCAAATTCATTGCTTGTGGTTTCTTTTAGTAATTCTAAGATTCTTAAAATGAGATTTGGGGTAATCACAATAGCTTTAGTTTCCCTTGGACCAACTGCATTCCAAAGTGCCCAAGTATTGTCATTTATTGGGTGAGAAATCTAAAAATGGTTTATCTACAATTTTTTTGTGTGCAGTTCCTTATTAGAATACAAGTGGTTCTAATTTCTCTTATAAAGGATCATGATTTTTATCAATCACAACTCAAGTTGTTAAGTTGCCAAATAAGATACAAATGTAGAACTTAGATTTCTGGGCTCCTGTATCCATGTTTATTCTGACTGACCTCTGAGACCCACTGAACGACACCCCCTTACTTCTTTGTCTCCATCAGGGCCACACAGCTTGATTTCTTTGCAGAATACATGATTGGTGAATATGACTATCACCTAGCTTAAGCAGAAAGGTTGTGGGTAGTATACTATTAGACAAAACAAACTCTGTCAAAAAAAAAAAAAGCATTTCTTTTAGTATATCTGACGTAGTTTGTTTTAGTCTGCTTTTCTACTTCTGTGACCAAAATACCTGACAAGAACAACGTAGAGGAGAAAAGGTTTATTTGAGCTCACAAGTTTTAGAAGTTCAGTCTATGTTGGCTTGTTCGGAGGCAGATACCAGTATGGAAAGGATGTTGTGAAGAAAAAAATGTTCTCAGTTACAGCAGCTAGAAGTGGAGAGAGAGTGATTCGAGGGGCCCACAGACATAGATAGTCCCCAAGACCACACCTTCAATGACCCTCCCTTCAGCCATGACCTGCCTTTGAACCTTGCTACACTGGGAACATGCTTTCAAGACATGAGCTTTGGGGGCATTCCAGATTCAAACCACAACAACAGGAACATAGTAAATATTAAATCAAAATAATAATTTTACATAGTTGATTGAGTTGGGATAAGATGCTCTTTTCTTATGCACTCCAACATTTTCTCCCTCCCATTAGGTTATCAGTGAAAAATCTCCATATATAAATTAAAAGATTTCTTTTAGTGAAATTCGGTTGCCCCTCAATCCACAAGCCACACCCAATGTCCTTGTAGAGAGTGAGAGCCTCCAGCTATTTATATTTCAATTTTTACTTTTCTCTATTTAAAAAGCACCAGACTCTCTATTTTCTCCACTTTCTAGGAATGTGTGAAAAATATCATCATCCCCCTTAATAGCTTCCCTGGAGCTTTTTTTTATTACTCTGGATCAGCAGTTGCAGAGTAACTAATCTGAAAATTACTTCCATGTTAGGTTCTCTCTTTTATGTGAAATAATAAAATAATACATAATTAAGCATGCCTAAAAGCTATGTACTTGTTTTAAAATAGTCTTAGTGGACATAGCTCTTGAAAAGATGTAAATTATGCTGAGTAGATGCCTGACTTACTCTAAATTATGAAGTGCAGAGACCACACTTTGAGGAGTCAGACCTGAACTGTAAAGTAATCTATGTATATCCCATCTATCCATCTATCTGTATTCTCTCTCTATCCATCTATCTGTATTCTCTCTCTCTCTCTCTCTCTCTCTCTCTCTCTCTCTCTCTCTCTCTCTCTTTCTCTCTCTCTCCAACACACACACACACACACACACACACACACACACACACACCCTAATTGTCCAGACTGAGAGGTACAAAATGTCTTTGGGAAATACCTTAGAGAATTATTATGGAGGTTTCTATAGCAGTAATCTTCCCTGCAGTATGCCAGTAAAGCAAATGGAAAAGAAGGCCTGGCACATTAAACCATAGAAGAGTCGTTAGCACTAGGCCTCTAGGCCAGGCGTGTTTGAAAGATTGCTCTGAAGATTTCTCCCAAAGAAGATTATTTGATGATTGACTATTTGGCCATTCGAATAATTGGAAACACATTTCTTTGTAGGCAGAGTCAGAGTTTTCCTTTGGATTGGCACACTTAGAGTCCTAGACTGTTAGAATCTTCTACTCTATACAGTGAGCTAAGAAGCACAGAGTTTTGCAATTCAAAAATGGTCACTCTGTGAGAAGGTGGCAGAATTGGAACTAAGACCTCAATCTCTTTACAGCAGCCCTTAAAACCAGAGGACCTGTAGTGTGCCGTCGTTTGACATTTTAAGATGAATGTGTCAAGAGAAAAGGTACCAGACTGTGGTCGCTGGAAAACCATCTAAATATACACAAGGTATTACTTCTGTCCACAGTCTTTATTGAATAAAACAAAAATAACTGCTTTAAGTTTATGATGGCAATTCTGGCTTTATACCTTCCCATCACATAGCATAGGTAAGCCATTGAAAATAATGATGAGAAATACGTTTTACCCCAGTTCAGCCAGTGCAACCTTGTGGTAAACTAGCTCTGCAGAACTGCAACAGGACAATATTACCTGACTGGCTCTCATCTGAAAAAAAACATGTAGACTCCTCTTAAATTTCTCTCAATTATTTGAAGAAGTCCCTACAGCTTATTTTCATATGTGCAAACAATCCTTCTGGACACCATGCAGAATCTTTCCTCTTCTCCTGCATGTACTTGGTTAGTTGTGCTGATCTTCTGGTCTCTCTACTTGCTTTCTTGATTTTTGTCTTCTCACATCTGTCTATTATAGTGATATCTCCCTTGTCACCACATTTAATCCACCATGATATAGTATGCTCTCTGTAACTTTTAATCAACTCCACATATGGACTAGTTAGACTAGACTGGCTGCTGTGACCTCTTTTGCTTTTAGTCTTGTATTGGGTTTCCTAAGTCCCAGTTCAACCTCCTGCTGAAGTGAAGAAAAATTATCTAAGTCATGCTACATTATGGAAAAGGCCTAAAATTCATGATCACAATATCATATAATTAATGACTTTAGTGAAATTGTATATTTTTTCCTGCTATTGCCCTCTCTTTCATAACTTTCATTATGCAGCCTCTGGCACAAACCTGAGATGGAAGAAAGAGAACAATATGTGCCTTCTGTGCTCACAAATGTTCTCTCTAATACTATTGCTCTTGGACCATCCTGTGTCTTCTGTCCTTTGGACATGTTATTTATCACCAAATCTCTCACTTCCCCATGAAACCCCCCAAACTTTTCTCAGACAAGTATGAGTCTGCATGGTACACCTCACTCCAGTTTCAAGGTTGACTGCATTTCCTTTTACAAAGATAGAGGAAGGAATTTCACTTAGAGATGTCTTAAATTTCTACCAGAGTTTAAGACAGATAGGTTTTATTTTCACGCAGTTGATTTCTTTTTACTTACTTGCTTATTACTTTATTACTATTGACTTTTTTGAATAATCACTCACAAAACTTGTAGTTGATTTGGTATCATTTGTAGTACAAGGCATGAGTTGTGGAAAAGTATAACCACTGTGTCCTGCTCTTGATAGGGTAAAAATCCTGATTTATAGCATTTATTGACTTCCATGCTGTAAATATTCCCATCAGCGCAAATTTCAAGGTACTACCATGACATCAATAAAAGTGAAACTTGGAAGAGATGATCAGCAGAATACAATTCTATAGCACTACCAACAAACTGATGGAAAAGTTATAAATAACCTTCAAGGTACACATATTAGTAAAATATAGTAAAATAATTAAAAGTGATGATCTTTGAGTATTTGTTACCTTTTCTTTGAACATAATTTATTTACATAATGTGATTTTTAATAATAGCTATGTTGAATAAGGACTCACAAAATTCCTAAAAATTTAACAATTGGCGTTCACGAGCCAGTACACCCGAGCTCCAGCACTCCACTGGGTATAATATAATGAAGCATGTCTAGTACTTATTTTCCAGAACCACGTGAGCCAGCCTTGCAAGTTGTTGTGAGTGCACATATAAAATAAAAATGTTTAGTATAATGTCTAGCAAATTGGCACTCAATAATTTCTGGGTAAATGCACAATAATAGTCTTGGATGATAGAAGGGAGGAAGTGTTTGGTACCCTGTCTGAGTTCTCGGTGTTCTGAAGCAAATTAAAGGTTTCACTCTAATAATTCTGAGCCCGTGCACAGTTTTTGTCCCTTTCAAGGCAGATCATATCCTGAATTTAGAGAGGTAGGGGGAGGAGAGAGAGCCCAGATGACATCATTTCTCTTATGTTCCTCAAATGGTCCTCATTAAGCTGACTGCACAGACTATAAAGAGGGATTTTAAAAGCTTGGAAAAGTTGGAGGCAGACGATTTCTTGTTCAGAGGATGAAATGGGGTAAACTGTAACATATGTACCACATAATATAGTCTTTGTTTTATATAATAATTTATTTTCCTCCCTCCTTTTCCTCTACATGGAAGACATAACTTGAGGTCAATTCTCAGTACCCCTGAAAGCTGAAGAAAGAACAGCACTGATTTGACGGCTTCTCTGGCGGGCACACGCCTGGAGCCGCCTGCACAGTGGCAGCCTCCCTTGGTTAAATTATGATGGCTGCTTTGACCAGACAGGTTTCCTGCTTTATGAGGCTGACAGTATTCAGTGTTTAAACCATTAAACTTGTATCTTGGAGAGCCCTGGGTAGGAAAAGGTAAAAAGGTCAAATTTTTATAATCGCTCTCAGAGCCAAAATGATATCTTTCCTGAGGGGCCAACTGGAAAACATTCAACTTTTGGTTGTAATAAAGGTCTTGCCTAATTGAAAGTATGAGAGATAAAAAGATTTTTTAATAGGAGCACTTAAACTCATTAACAGATATTTTCCTGCTAATTATTGTGAATAGCAGCTAAATACAGTGTGGTACTGGAGGCAGAATGTATCTGCGCACTTAAATGTGTGAGGATCTTCTCCCCTGAGTTTCATCAATAATACCAAACTGAGCAACCAATTGCCAGCCCCCAGTGAATCAGTGCAGCATGAAACCAGACAAATCAGCTTCCAAGCTCTCTTTAGATGGAACTTCAGAATTTAACTGGGCTTTTATAATTTTATTAAGCCCAGGACAGCTTATTTGAAGATAATGAGTTGGTTTCCCTAATAGTTCTTAATTCTGTTTCTCCCAAGTAGAATAAACACTGGTGCAATGTGGCATGAGTATGTCTGAAAACTATCAGACTACATAAAACCATGCAACATGCACCAGTGCATGCACCACAAAAGAAAAGAGTGATCCGATGAGCTTCACCAAGGGAAAAATTGTTCCTCTGTGAAGATCCTGTTAAGAACACACAAAAAATCAGTGGCAGACAGGGAGGGGGAAGTCTTGAAAACCAGCTATCTGACAAGGAAATCATATGTAGAGTATACAAAGAACTCTGAAAACTTAACAGTGAAAAAGAAAATAATCCAAATCCTATTAAGAAATGAGAAAAAGACAGAGAGACATTTTACAGGAGAGGATATTCAGATGGCAAATAAGGACAGGAAAAAATGTTTGACAGCATAGGCATCAGAGAAATGCAAATCAAACTCACAATAAGATATTACTAAACACCTATGTGAGTGGCTAATATAAAAACAATGACAGCATCAGATGCTGGTGAAGATGTGGAGAAACTGTGTCACTCATATATTGCTCTTGAGAATGTAAAATGGTATCACCACTCTGGAGAACAGTTTAGTAATTCCTTAATAAACTAAGTATTCAGTTTTCACAAGGTGCAGCAATTGTACCCAGGGACATTTATCCCAGAGAAATCAATATCTATATTCACACTATAACCCCTACACAAGAGATTAATATGTAATTGTCCCAAACTGGGAACAATTTAGGTATCCTCCAACCCTGAATGATTAAATAAACTTGATAATCCACACCAGAGAATAGTACTCAGCAGTGTAAAGGAACTTGTTGACACATGCAACAACTCTGAGGAAAAAAAAAATTTCCCCCAAAGATTGTGTAGTACTGATTTCATTCATATAGCATTCTTGAAATGGCAAGACTTAGAAATTGGGAAGAGCTCAGCAGTTGCCAGAGGTTAAAAGAGAAAAGGGGACCAAAAAAGAGGTGAAAATGGCTACAAAAGGATATCAGGAGGAATCCCTGTGGTGATGAAATTGCTGTGCATTTCAACCAGCTTCAAACCAATATTCTGGTGCTGTTTTTTTTTTGTTTTTTTTTTGTGTGTGTGTACTTGGGGATTGACTATGAGCATTATGTCTCCAAGATACACCCCTAGTGCTTTATATTTTTTATTTTGAAACAGGGTCTTTCTAGTTTTTTTCCTGTCTCAGTCTCCCAAGTACTGGTATTACAGGTGTGCACCACCATGCTTGGCTCTTGTAATATTAGATTATAGTTCTGTATGATGATATCATCCAGAGAACTAACTGGGTAAAGGGCAAATTGGATCTGTTTGTGTGGATGTTTTACTTATGTGAATCTACATCTCAAAATAACAGAATAATTTTCCGTGTGTGTGTGTGTGTGTGTGTGTGTGTGTGTGCGTACGCGTGTGGTTTTGGGGAAGAATTCAGAGCCTCACACATGCTAGGCAAGCTGTCTACCACTGAGGTATACCCCGAGTCCTAAAAATACAACTTAAAAAATACTCTAGGAAAAAAAAATGGGGCTAGGAGCACTACATTAAAAAACGTTGTCAGTAACATTAAAAAAAAAAAAAAGAAAAACCTTAATGAAACTGGTTACAGAGTATTACCCATGTTAAATGGCTATTAAATACATGATGACTTCCCTAAATATGGTACTTTACCTTGACAAGGCCTGAAGTTTGCTTGTGGCAGTGGGCACTGCTGGTGGCAGCTTGTGAGTTTCTGTGACGTGGTAGGAGGAAAGTTGCTGAAGTGGGTTGGAGAATTTTAACACCTGATATTGTTTTGGAGCTCTTAATACACAGAGTTATCTGATGTAGCAGGTAGATGTTAGAACTGAGGTGTGTGTAAATGTTGTGTACCCCTACTCATCTTGTTCTTGGGATAGTTGCAATTTTCTGTGTTCACTGACTTTCTCACAGAAAAATCACAAACACAAATTTTGTGTTAGGCTCCAATTATTTCTTAATATCAACTGCTTTGAAACACATTTGCATCTTTCACATTCTATCTTAAGACAGAACTGACTGCATACTCATTATACACAAATGACATAATGCCTATATAGGTACTAGCAAGGGAAGAGAATTTCACTTCAAACAACAGGTAATACATCAAAGACTTCAAAGACTTTAAACTGTCCTGAACCTAACAGAAGCTATTATTTATATCTGAAAATGATGTTAAAATTTTGCCAAGCTTTTCTCTTTTCCTAGAGGAAAAAATATAAATCTTAAAAATAAATAAAATCTTCTAGACTTTGATTTATAGTATGATAGTGATATCAGATGTAGGCTAGAAAAAAAGTTAAAAATTCAGATTTGCCACAATTTTAGAAAAGACATAGGGCACAAAATATTCATGCTAATTTTTTTTCTATTTCATTGCTTAGCTTACCTACATGCTAGTCTAACAAAAAATAAAAAATTTATATGCAGTGGAAAACAATAATTACACTTACATTGCTTTAAATGAACTTAAATATAGTATATATATTTTGATATATAATCATCACATATATATATATATATTAAAAGTATTATGCCAATTTGAGGTTATGGAAACCTCAGATAGATGTTAAAACACATCGCTTAGCTAGGCGTGGTGGTGCACACTTGTAATCCCAGCACTTGGGCGGTTGAGACAGGAGAATCGCACAGGTTCGAAGCCAGCCTCAGCTACTTAGTGAGGCTCTCAGCAACTTAGTGAGTCCCTGTTTCCAAATAAAGTATAAAATAGCTGGGCGTGGTGGCGCACACTTGTAATCCCCACTCTTGGGAGGCAGAGACAGGAGGATCGCGCTGGTTCGAAGCCAGCCTTGCTGGCTTAAGAGACCCTATTTCCAAATAAAAAATATAAAATAGGTCTGGGGGTGTATCCTGGAGATAGAAGGGTTTCCAGGAACCCCAGTACCACCAAAAAAAAAAAAAAGTATAGAATAGGTCTAAGAGTATATAGCCTGGAGGTAGAAAAGCCCCTGGGTTCCACCCCCAGTATCACATGCACACACACACACACAAAACACACATCACTTAAAAATACCAAATTTAGTATAAGATTGATTGATTCATTTAGGTAGAAATATAGATAGTGTTAATAAAACAAAGGTCATAAATATGATTCTTATGATGGAGTTAACTGTGCTTGTTTCTATTGATACAGATGACTTGCCCAACCAGCCTTGCCATCTTGCCACTATATTGGTCACACAAAAAAATTAATAAAATCACACAGTATTTCAGATCTGTTCCCACTGAGAAACCCTGTTGATTATAAAGCAGTATCATAATGTAATTCAACTAATGCATTCAACCAATCAGGCTGGTCACTAGACACTGCTATAATCACAAGTTCACTTTTATATAACTAGTTCCAGAGCTCAGATGCTAAAATATCATGTGATGATACACAGGTCATAGAGAAAAAAGCACCACAGGATTTCTTGATGCCAATTTTAGTGTTAGTAACCCTTATAGAGTGTGGAATCAAAAGCAGTTGTGGAGAAAAATGCTAAGCCTGATGCTGAAAATATTTTAAAATGTACTGTGCTTTCTAGGAATGAAAATATCATCCCTAGTACTGCCAAAAAAAAAAAAAAGATGATGACTACAGCAATTAGAAAAAGAGTGGGACATGCAGGGGCAGATTCAACACTGTAAGAGGAAGGTCACTGTGATCACTATAACTGATGCTCTTTTACAAACCCGGCTTCAAATAATAGATTAATACAAAAGAGAAGGAGAAAAATATCTATTTTCAATATTGAAAAAAAAGCCACAACCTCAAACCACAAATTATAAAGTTAACCTTCCAAATACTAAGAAATCTGTTCCAATGAAAATAGAAGGAAGCCGAGTGCCCACACAAACCTCTTCAGACATCAAGCAGGATACAAATTCCTTAAAAGTCAGTGTTATAGTCCTGAAAAGTCCACCCATTAACTCTTTAGTTCAAGAAACAGGATCTCTAGATCATGGGAAAACCTAGAAGGAAGAGTGTGCCTTGTTCCAGTAACTTAGCATGGCCAGGAAGGCAATATTTATGATCTAGCCTCCTGGCCTAGGTAAATGAAGGAGGGAAACAGGCATATGTGTAGGGCCAGACGGAGTACATGCAGGTGGCCCAAAAACCTTGCTGGGCCTGCGCAGCCATGAGTGAGCACATATCTCATGCAGCCACAATTGTGTAAGATTTAACTAGGCAAAATACAATGTATATGCACACAGCACACTGATGTGTAAGTGTGCTGTGTACTTATGCTACTTATATGCATGTCCACACCAAGGATGTCCACACACGCCCAAGTCTATGCTGACATGGACATGCACCATTTTGTCCAGAATCTTATACAGGGACTGGCAAAGAATAAAGTTGTTATTTGTTCTTCTCCAAATAGTGTTTTCTTTGTCCTAGGAATCTTACTTCGTACAACTGTAGCTGGCTCCTGACCAGGCCCCTAACAATTGATATAGTCAGCAGGATACAGCGTGTGCCCCCCATCCTTCTGGAGGAGCCCCTGTCCTCTCTGCGGTTCCCAGTAGCAAAGTATCTAGCAGTGTGGACCTGCACAGAAGATTTGGGCAGTGTATGTTCCCAATTGGAATGGGATGAGGTACATACCCAACCAGAAGTCCAAAAGGTATTTCAAGTGCTGGAGCCACACTTTCCAGCCACATCAGCAGCTCTACAGGCTGGGTAGAATATCCCCACTGTAGTGCTGAAGCACTGACTCTGGGAGCTCAGAGTCCTGGGGCTGAGTAGGAGGTTATCCACACAGCAGCTCCCCTGGGCTGTGAAAGCCCTGACAGTGGCGTGGGGTGAGTGAAGATGCTGGTGGACAGCACACACTGAAGATCGCTGTGGTGATGGGTGGGTAGAGACTCTGCTGGAGTATCAGGTTAGTGGGCAAACCAGATGGCCTATGGATGCATTTGAAATTAACTATTTATTGGTCTTTCCGCAATGTGCAATGTGTCCTGGAAATAGTTCAATATGCCCCGTGACTTTGGAAATTGGACATTTGCTTTCTGAGTAGTATGATGTGTATGTATCCCCCATAGCTTAGGATATCCTGAGGATGAACATATTACAGGGATTGGCTGTGCCGATAACCATTGGAGAATTCTGGCTATGAGTGCATGTGATAAAAACTAGAGAACAACCCCATCATGCTTCCTTACAACTCCCCCAAGCTACAAGAATTATGAATGGACAGCAGTACAAGTTACCAGCAGTACAGATACTAAAGCTAGAAGAGGCAAGTGTAATTCTTATGATTCATAGCCCATCAACCCTCTTGTGTGGCTACTGCAAAAGCCTGATGTTGTTGGCGCAAGACAGTGGACTATCGGGAGCTAAATAAAGTGACACCACCCTTGCATGCAGTGGTACCTAACATTTTAGAACTAATGGATAGCCTGTTACATAAACGGAGGCAGATCTATTACATTGTAGTCTCTTGGAAGAAGCCTGTGGCATGTCATGATTAGGTGACACAGAATTTAGCTTCTTGATGGAAGCCTGAGGCTGTACAGGTATTTCATTATGTTGATGACATTATGCTAACCTCTGATTCTCTGACAGAGTTAAAAACAGCTACATGCAGTTTCTTTTTTTTCATTTCTTTTTTTGGTGGTACTGGGGTTCCTGGAAGCCCTTCTACCTCCAGGCTACACTCCCAGACCTATTTTATATTTTTGAAACAGGGTCTCTTATGGCAGCGCAGCTGGCTTCGAACCTGCACGATCCTCCTGTCTCCGCCTCCCAAGTGCGGGGATTACAAGCATGTGCCACCATGCCCGGCCTACATGCAGTTTCTAAGCTGCTCTTTAGGAATGGAGGTGGGCTGTCAAAAAGGACAAGGTCCTGGGAACTGGCTATTCTGTCAAATTCTTGAGAGTTGTCTGATAGGGTAAGACAAAGGTAATATCTAAAACAGTGGTAGACTGGCAATGGTCAAATAGACTAAAAAATAACAGTTACAGATGTATCTGGGTCTTTTGTGTTTTGACAAACCCTGATTGGATTTTGGTCACAACTATGAAAAAGGACAGAGGCATATGCTGCCCTTTTAGCTAGTGAACCCATTACAGGTACTGAGTCAATGATGCTACAGATCACCTACTATATTGAAGGTTGTCTGAAGTCTTAGACTTGGATCCCTGCACAGGATAACCTAAATGCTCACTCTGACCAAATGCAGAGCATACTTATAGCAATAAGGAGTTTTTCTAGTAGCACTTTGTCCAAACAGTTACATACTTTGCTGCCACCAGAACAATTCTGAGCAACCACCTCCCTGAAACCCATGGAAGTGAAAGATACCTCATGTGTATATGAGAAAGGGTGAGCCCTGTACTCATGGAAGCATGGTATACTGATGGCTTCTGTCATGAGCAGCCACCAACATGGATAGCTGTGGCCTTACAGCTCATAGCAGAGACTTTTTGGTATGAGATGGAAGCTGGGTGCTCTAGCCAATGGGCCAACCTCTGGGTGGTTTGGTTAGTGTTAATGAAGGAGAATGGTTCCTACAATAATGGGACAGGTTCACTGAGGTACTCAGCCTTTACAGGAATGGCAGGTTGATTATGTTGGCCAAGACTGACTAACCAAGGATGTTGATACATCCTGACAGCTATAGATATGGTTACAGGTTTGATTTTTGCTTACCTGTGGTGCAGGCCAATCAAAAATATACTACATAGCCACCTTTGTACAATTGTGAATAGCTTATGGTCAGCCCTTGGTTGCAACAAGTGACAGAGGTACTCATTTTACAAGCCAACAAAATAAAGACCTAGTCCAAGGATAATGACATACAGGGATAGTAGCATTTTCTCTATTGGCTCTAAACAGCCAGAATGATTTACTGTTTTAACAGACTTCTGAAAGAGAAGTTGAAAGTGTTGGCCTTTTTTTTTTAATAGGTGGCAGGCACAAGTGCCCATAGCACTATATCTTTTAAATGAATGGTCTCATTGCACTGGGAAACCTCCCTTAGATATGGTGATAGCAGAAATGCCTCACACTTTGAAAATGATGGGGAGCTGAAAAGACTTCCAGGTATGATTGGAGTTGAGGGAAGAATTCCTCTTACTCCCTGCACTTAAACCCTTGGTCCCAGGGTGGCAGGTTGTCTTTGAGTAGCACTGGCACATGCATAAGCCATGGGTTGCACTCCTGTGTCCATAGGAACTGGGACAGAAGGACCAGTTGCAATTGGACCATTTGATAGCTGCCTATTCTGCTCAGCATGGGTCATACCTTCCCCAAGGGCAGAAGGCATGATTTAAAAAGGTACATAGGACTACTGGGAAGATGGCGATCAAGAGAAGCAGTGTTTAGGAGTCCTGCTCACATTTGATCTCCATTACCTCAAAAACAGTGCTCTACAAAGCCAGAAAATACTACCAGTAGAGGAATAGAAACTATAAATACAAGGGATAGAGAAAAAGAATATTAGAAGACTGACCAGAGAACAAAAAAGAAATCTGCCCACCTTTTGGTGGCAGGTGCCATGCTGGCGCCATCTTACCTCACAGCACCGCACTCCAAAGACAAAAAGAAAAACAAGGATCTGAAGTGAGCAGCTGCAAAACAACAGGCTGTAATTCATCAGCTATTCCTGCACAAAGACCAGCTACAACTTCCTGTGACTGAGATCACCATGCCCTCTAGGGATCCAGAGCAGAGATCAACACCAGAAAAGAAACCCGCCAGCCTCATGGACTATGGTGCTGCAGTGGTGACATCATGCCAGTGGCAGCCGAGCTCACCACGCAGCCAGAGATCCAGACCAGTGTGCACCAAAATCATAAGTGAAACTGCAGTCCCCACAGGAGAACTCCCAGCGCTGTACCCCCAGGGATTCGCACAGCCACCATAAACTCCCAGGGTCTGAGATTTTGCAGTTCAATCCTGTTAAGAAGTAATGGTGGCAGAGATTACCACACCCTCCAGAGATCCAGAGCAGCATTCAGTAACACCATAAGTGAACTCGTGGTTTCCATTAGAAAACACCCAGTTTGGTGCCTGCAGAGACTCGCGGAGCACTGATGAACTCCCTGGGCCTGAGACTTTGAGATACAATTCAGAGATGTAGGAGTGGGGTCTACTGTTGGACATAGTAGAGGCTCGGACAGACTCAAGCTCTGATCAATAGGAAGTGTGGGGGGAGACCTAGGCTTAACACTAGACCCAAATAGTAGGATCTCCAGGATCAACACAGACCTCCCAATCATGGTGAAAGGGGAGAAGTCAGCTTATCCCAGCCCTAGCTGTGTAAAATAGAGACTCCTACATTGAGTTTGGTCTCAGAGGCATAAACCATCAATGAAGGCAGGGAGAGACTGAGACCCCAAATCTGTGGAAAATGTGGAGGGTGACCTGCACTTAATACTAAATTCAGCCCCATTGATACCAACCATCTGCATGGACTGAGAAAGACTCAAAGAACCAGACTCACAGCGAGAAAGATGCCGGTAGCTCTCAGTATCTGCACAGAGAAAGACTACAGAAGATCTATCTGCTGAATAGTCATTTATTTGTAAAGTTGCATTAATTTGATGTTGGAGTTGTTTGAGGTTTTTGTTCTTTTTTTGGTGTGTGTGAGTGTGTATGCCTGGTTTTTTATTTTAACCCTTTCCCCAAACCCTCTCCCAAGCTTCTTACTTTTTACTCTCTATCCCTTTTCTATCTGTTTTCTTCTTTTTATCTCTCCTTGTCTTGTGTTAAATCCACTTCATATTACTAAACCAGAAACTCTACATTGGTTACTAGAATACTACTACATTCTTACTATCACTAATCTCTACTATATACTACTTTATCAAACTTATACTTTCCATCTATTTGACCCTATCTGAGACTTTACCCTATTCTTCCATTTACTCCTTCACTTCTCTCCTTACTCAAACTTCACTGTTGAAGACAATACAACTTGCCCTTGGATATACCAGCTGACACCTAGAGACTGAGAGAAATCTATCAAAAGCAACAGATACAAATTTATAAAACCATGAGAAGGAGGAACAACAAGGGAACAATGAGCTACCACAATTCCACAATAACAGAACCTGATAACACAGATTTGAAGAGATCTCCAGAAGGTCAAATCAGAAATGTAACTGTAGAAATAATACAGGACTTCCAAAAAGAATTTAGAGAGTCTGAAAGAAATAAAGAATGCAAACATTAAAGTAAAGGCATATATTCAAACTCTAAAAAATAGATTAAAGCACATTGAGAATAGAATCTCACTCCTAGAGGATGATCATTCCAAATATGAATGCATAGATTATAACTTAAAAAAATTCTACAGCAAGAATTGGACATTGAAGAAATATGGGCCCATCTTAAAAGAGGTAACCTAAGAATAATTGGCATAGAGAGGGAAAAGAAGGTGAAAACAAAGGGATCAACAATCTTTTCAAAGAAGTAATAGCAGAAAAATTTCAAAACATAGAACAACATGTCGATACACAAGTACAGGAAACTTATAGAACTCTTTTAAAATCAGAAAAAAAGTTCCCCACACTATATAGTAGTCAAACTAACCAATGTATCCAGGTGTGGTGGTGCACACTTGTAATCCCTGTGCTTGGGAGGCTGAGACAAAAGGATCACACAGGTTTAAAGCCAACCTCAGCTACTTAGTGAGACCCTGTATCCAAATAAAATATAAAATAGGTCTGGGGGTATATACTGGAGGTAGAAAGCCCTTGGGTACCCTCAGTACCACACACACACACACACACACACACACACACACACACACACACCACAACAAAACAGACCAATGTAGAAGCCAAGGAGAGAATCTTAAAGGCAACAAAAACAGAAGACCAAGTGACATTCAGAGGCAAACCAATTAGAATCACTCCAGACTTTCCAAACCATAAAAGCCAGAAGGACCTGGAATAACATATTCCAAACTCTGAAAGAAAACAACTTGTAGCCCCAAATTTTCTACCCAGCAGAACTATCTCTCAAATTAGATGGGGAAATAAGAAGCTTCCATGACAAACAGAAGCTGAAGGAGTTTACGTCTTCAAAACCAGAACTAGAGAAAATACTCAAAGAGATTAACTACAAAGAAGGAATAAGTAATACATGCCTGAACCAGAGAAACAAGAATTTCCATCCAGCAGACAACTAAGCAAAGAAGAACAAACAGTATTACAAATAGAAGTAAAATCTCAACATGTTAGGAATTGAAAATCATCTGTCAGTAATTACACTAAATGTAAATGGCCTCAACTCCCCATAAAAAGACATAAAGTGACAAAATGGATTAAAAACCAGAACTCATCTATCTGCTGCCTGCAAGAAACATAACTTATAAGTAAAGATAGTAACAAACTTAAGGTAAAGGGCTGAAGCAAGGTAATTCATGTCAATTGTATTAGAAGACAAGCAGAAGTAGCAACTATGGCATCAGATAAGTTAGGCTTCAAGCCCAAGCTTATTAGAAGAGACAAAGAAGGTCATTTTTACTGGTAAAAGAAACAATGCAGCAAGAGGAAATAATAATAATCAACATTTATGTCCCAAACATAGGTGCAGCTACTTTCATAAAACAAACTCTATGGGCCATTAAGTTACACATAAATCCCAATACAATAATACTGTGAGACTTCAACACCCCTCTCACACCATTAGGCCTATCTAGAAAAAATGTCAGTAAAGATGCCTCAGACCTAAAGAACACCATTAATCATATGGACCTGTTAAACACATATAGAATATTTTAGCCAACTACAGCAGAGTTCACAATTTTCTCAGCTACTTACAAAACCTTCTCCAAAATAAATCACATCCTGGGCAACAAAGTGAGCACTAGCAAATTCAAAAAATGTGACATACTTCCCTGTGTCTTTTCAGACGATAATGAAATGAAATTAGAAATCAACTATAAGAAGACCTAGAAAAACCACATAAACATGTGGAGACTGAACACCACACTTCTAAATGAAGAATGGGTCATAGAAAAAGTAAGGGTGAAATCAAGAAATGCATAGAAACAAATGAAATTAGAGATACAACATCTCAAAACCTCTAGGACAGTTTGAAGGCAGTATTAAGAGTAAAGTTCATAGCACTGAGTGTTCACATAAGAGAAACAAAAAGAATCATCAAATAAATAACCTAACAACACACCTCAAAGACCTTTTGTTATAAACAGGAACAATCTAACCCCAAAGCCAGTAGAAGACAGGAAATTATTAAAATCAGAGCAGAAATTAACAAAGTAGAAAATAAAAAAATACAGAAAATCAACAAAACCAAAAGCTGATTTCTTGAAAAAATTAACCAGATAGATAAACCACTAGCCAATATGACTAAAAAAGGAGAGAATCAACTCAAATTACAAAAATGAGAGATGAAAAAAAAGATATTACTATTGACAGGTTAGAAATCCAGAGGATTATCAGAAACTACTTTAAAAAATACACTCCAACAAAATGGAAAATCTGGAGGAAATGGATAACTGAGTCAAGAAGATATAGAAAATTAAAACCAACAAATAGCAATCAAATAGATTGAAATAGCAATAAAAATTTACGATCAAAGAAAAATCCAAGACCATATGATTTCCCAAGTGAATTTTATAAAACCTTTATAAAAGAGCTAATCCTGATACTCTTCAATCTATTTTGTGAAATAGAAAAAAATAGAACTTTCCAAATACATTCTATGAAGCCAACATCACATTAATACCAAAACCAAATCAAGACAGTTTAAGGAAGAAAAACTACAGGCCTATATCTTTGATGAACTTGCATGCAAAACTGATAAACAAAATACTAGCAACACGCATTCCAAACCACATAAGGAAAATGATACACCATGACCAGGTAGGGTTCATCCCAGGGATGCAAGCCTACTTCAACATACTAAAATCATTCATGTTACTCATATAAAAAGAATCAAATACAAAAATTGCATGATCATTTAAATAGATGCTGAAAAAGCATTTGATAAAATCCAAGATCCATTTATGATAAAAACACTATAAAGAATCAGAAAGAAAAGAAACATACCTCAACATCATAAAGGCAATCTACAGTAAGCCCACAGCCAACATCATATTAAATGGGGAAAAACTTTGAGAACTCCCCCTAAAAACAGAACTAAGACAAGGATGTCCATTTTCACCACTTCTCTTCAATAAAGTACTAGAGACTCTATCCAGAGCAATAAGGCAAGAAAAAGAAATCAAAGGAGTACAAATAGGAAAAGAAGAACTCAAACTTTCACTATTTGCAGATGACATGATACGACACATGGAAGACCCAACAAACTCAACCAAAAGACTTATAGAACTGAATAACAAATTCAGCAAAGTGTCTGGATACAAAATCAATATTAAAAAATCAAAAGCTTTACTGTACACCAACCATAAATCCACTGAAAAAGAAATTCAGAAAATACTTCCAATCAGGATCCCCCCCCCCAAATAAAATACTTAGGAATAAACTTAACCAAGGATGTAAAAGACCTCTACAAAGAAAATTATAAAACATTGACAAAAAATCGAAGATCTTAGAAGATGGAAAGATCTTCCATGTGCATAGATAGGCAGAATAAATATCATCAAAATGGTCTTACTTCCAAAAGTGATTTATAGAGTCAACACAATACCCATTAAATTACCAAAATCATTCTTCATAGACATAGCAATATCAGTCCTTAAATTCATTTGGAACAACAAAAAAACAAGAATAGCCAAAGTAGTTCTCAGCAACAAAAACCATGCAGGAGGAATCACAATACCTGACTTTAAACTATACTACAAAGCCATTGTAATAAAAGCAGCATGGTATTGGCACAAAAACTGATACATAGACCAGCGGAGCAGAATAGAAGTCTCAGAATCAAATCCACACACTTACAGCCAATTGATTTTTGACAAAGGGGCCAAAAACATACACTGGAATAGTCTTTTCAACAAATGGTGTTGAAAACCTGGTTAACCATGTGCAGAAAAATAGAAATAAATCCCACTTTCTCACCCTGCAGAAGAGTCAATTCAAGATAGATCTGACGCCAGACGTGGTGGCACACACTTGTAATCCTCGTGCTTCGGAGACGGAGACAGGAGGATTGCGCAGTTTAGAAGCCAGCTGTGCTGGCTTAAGAGACCCTGTTTCCAACTAAAAATATAAAATAGGTCTGGGAGTGTAGCCCAGAGGTAGAAGGGCTTCCAGGAACCCTAGTACCACCAAAAAAAAAAAAAAAAAAACCCATAAACCTTGAGGCTCTTTGAAGAGGGCATAGGTCCAATACTGCAACACATATGCACAGATAAAAACTTTCTCAACAAGACCCTAAAGACACAAGAAACTAAAAGATGAATCAATATGTGAGATGGCATGAAACTGAGGAGCTTTAATCAAGAGCCAACAGGATGGGAGAAGATTTTTGCCACCTACTTTCCCAATAGAGAACTAATATCTAGAAAAAACAGAGAATTCAGGAAACTCAGCACTAAGAAAACAAATAACACAATAAAAAAATGAGCAAGTGAATTAAACAGACACTTCATGAAAGAAGAAATTCAAATGGCTAATAAATTCATGAAAAAAATGCTCAACATCATTGGCAATCAGAGAGATGCAAATCAAAACTACCCTGAGATTTCACCTAACTCCAACTAGAATGGCAATCATTCAAAAAACAAACAACAACAAATGTTGGTGAGGATGTGGAGATATGGGAACTCTAAAATATTGTTGATGAGATTGCAAATTAGTGCAACCACTTTGAAAAACAGTATGGATGATCCTCAGAAGAATTGGAACAAATTTGCCATTTGATCCAGCAATACTACTATATTCAACTGCACAATTCACCATTGTCAAACTATGGAGCCAGCCAAGATGTCTATCAACAGATGAATGGATTACAAAACTATGGAATATGTACACAACGGAATTTTACTCAGCCATAAAGAAAAACATAATTATATCATTTACAGAGAAATGGATGGAGCTGGGGGACATTATGCTAAGTGAGATCAGTCAGTCACAAAAAGAAGAAATCAGATGCTTTCCTTAATATGCAAAGGCTAGGGAGAAATGGGTAACAGTAGGAACTCTAGATGAAAAAGGAGATTCTATAGAGGAGCAAATAAGGTGACCAAACTGAGGGGTTGGGAGGGGTAAGAGGAAAACTCTCTAAAACACATGATGTACTTAAACAAACATATCAAAGTCAATTACTAATCCAAGCATGGAAAAGAGGGATGGGGAGAGAATGGGGTGAGGATTGGGTAAGGACTAATTGAGTAATATGTGCATGTATGTCCACACATGTCTTTTATCCCAGTAAGATTTTTTACTACAATGCACCAATAAAAAAATTTAAAAAGAGCTGGGCATCGTGGCGCATGCTTGTAATCCCAGCACTTGGGAGGCTGAGATAGGAGGATTGCACAGGTTTGAAGCCAGCCTCAGATACTTAGTGAGACCCTGTTTCCAAATAAAATATAAAATAGGTCTGGGAGTATAGCTCAGAGGTAGAAAGCCCCTGGATTCCACCCCCAGTACCACAAAAAGCAAACAAAAAAAATTTTTTTTTAAAGGCACATAGGCAATAAGACTATGGCCTATTCCTTTGTATGCTATGGAAAATGTTCCCAAGATGAGCATGTCTCTTGCATAATCTTAGAAGTGAAGGGCTTACCAATAATGGTCTCTCTTTCTGCACTGTACAACCTCCCAGTTCAATAGAAGAGAATAGCCTGCTTTCTTAGACACACATCTTTTCAAGACTTCAGAATACCTCCCATTGCTGTGTCTGCACCAAGCTACCAGTGGAAACAGCCAAAGTTCTCCCATGGTGAATCACCCTTGCTACTCCAGACAACTGAATACTTTACAAACTTAAAACGACAGCAGCCCAGAATGGGATGAACAATGTCACGAAATAGAGAACTTGTGCCAAAACCATAATAATCCTCCTATCCTTGTTGGAATATACTATAGAAAATGGGTGGGGCTAGTTAATGGAGAAATGTGTAGGGTTTGTAAGTATAGCACATTTTTGTTTAGAGCAAATGAACCATTCTGTGACATTGAGTTGTTGATGGGTGCTCTAAGAACTATGTGAGCTTTGTTTATTCTGGGGTTAGATACTATAGATGTAGAGCTACAGGTGGAAGTCTTAGCCCAACATGTTGCCAAAGCTTTAAATATGCCCTGAAGGGCTATTTCCCTTTTAATGGACAAAGGCATTCAGATGTGGGAGTTTTTTTGTGTGTGTCTTTTTGTGTGTGTGTTTAATTTTGAAGCAGGATCTCACTAGGTTGATGAGAGTTGTCCTTGAACCTGTGATCCTACTGTCTCAGCCTCCCAAGTCCTGGGATTAGAGGCATGCACCACCACATAAGGCTCGGAAGGTGGTTTTGCAGAATAGAATGGTGTTAGATATGCTCACTGCTGTACAGAATGAAAATGTGTGCTCTTCTTCATGGAGAATGTTGTTTTTATATTCCAGATCACTAGAATCAGGTACAGCAGACCATAGAGGAAATGGATGAGGAGGGCATGTGCCACTTTGCCTGGAATCCTTTATAAGGATGGTCCCAAGAATAAAGTTGCTGTTTGTTCTCCTCCAGATGGTAGTTCCATGTGTTTTCTTCATCCTGGGTATCTCATTCTCTGCAACCAGCGCTAAACCCTGACATGGTCTCTGATAATATAAAAGAGATTTTACTGTGAGGAAATATGGATTATTTAATATCAATTTGAAGAAAAAGAAAAATATGCCTAGATAAGAAAAAAAACTTACACAATAAGAAAGTGTTCAAGACAACAAAGACAGGATACAGAGCTCTCCACCCATTCATTCCAAAAATATTTATTGAGAACCAACTTTTTGCTGTGTTAGTGACACAGCAGTGGTGAAGAAAAAAAGCCCCATCTTTCTAAGGATGCAAACACAAATTTCTATTTCAAGAGCACTCTTCCTAACATGATTCTTCAGCATAAAGCTGGCTCAGTTCAAAGATGAATGATCATAAGAAAAATAAAATTGGATTATGTACATGCAAAGTGAATAAAATAAATTAGAAATGGAACTTAAAAGATAAATGAAAAATACAGTGTTGACTTTCATTCATATAAACCTTAATTTCACATATAAAAGCAAAAGTCTATGAACTCTCGTCCCAAGATGGTGGCTCACACCCATAAAAGAAGTACTTGGGAGGCTGAGATGGAAGGATTGCAGCTTTAAAGCTAGCCTTAGCAACTTAGTGAGACCTATTTCAAATTTAAAAATGAAATAGAGGTAGGGGTATAGCTTGGAGGTAGAATGTCCCTGGATTCCTTCCCCAGTTTCACATATACACACATAAAAAAAGAGCATATGAACCTCTCCTGATGCTAAAGCAGCCTTAAAAGTGTTTGCCAGCACTGGAAAAAATATATTCACAAGTGTGAACTTCCACATGCAGGAGAGAAACAAGACCTTAGACCTCTGCAAAGCAGGAATTGGAACCAAAAATAATGTAGAGTGGAATATATATTCCTGAAAAGGATAAATAATTAAATTGTCTTTACAATGAGAAAAAGAAATTCACCCTTGAGAATTTTTAAGTCTAGGCTTGTCACCACATTAAATTATAGTTTTGAATTTTTTTTTAATTTTTTATTGGTGCATCATATTGGGGTAAAAACACTTGTGTGTACATACCTGTACACATCACCGATTTAACCCCTACCCAATTCCCACCCCATTACCTCCCCATCCCTCCCTCCCTTGCTTGGCTTAGTGGTTGACTTAGATATGTTTAAGTACATTGTGTGTTTTAGAGATTTTCCTTCTTCCCCCCTCCTTTCTCCTCCTTTAGGTTGTCTTGTTTCCTTCTCTATAGAATTTCCTTTTTCATCTAGAGTTCCTCCTATGACCCATTTCTCCCTAACTCTCACATATTAGGGAAAGCATATGATTTCTTATTTTTTGTGACTGACTAATCTCACTTAGCATAATGTCCTCCAGTTCCATCCACTTCCTTGAAAATGATGTAATTGAGAGTTTTTAAATGTCTGAGTAAAATTCCATTGTGTGCATATCCCACAGTTTTGTAATCCATTCATCTGTTGATGCACATCTTGGCTGGTTCCATAGTTTGGCAATGGTGAATTGTTCAGCTATGAACATAGATACACATGCATTAGTTTGGTAGTTTGGTCTGGGTATCTACCCAATAGAGTTTTGAATTTGGACTACCTGTACAGTTGAGAAAAGCCATGACAGAAAATGAAATTAAAGTTATCTTTGTGTGTGTGGGGGGTGGGTACAGGGGTTACTGGAAGCTCTTCTACCTCTGGGCTACACTCCCAGATCTATTTTTATACTTTTTATTTGGAAACAGGGTCTCTTAAGCCAGCACAGCTGGCTTCAAACTTGCGCGATCCTCCTGTCTCTGCCTCCCAAATGTGGAGATTACAAGTGTGAGCCACCACACCCGGCTAAAGTTATCTTAAACCCGCAGTTCTGAAAGACTCCTAGAGGAAACAAAAGCAAAAATCTCTGGAGAAATATCTATTTAGCTAAGGATCATCATGATTTCTACAGACTTGTAGAGCTTAAAAAGGAGCATATAACCCTAGTTGTAAACATACAATAAAATCCCTTAAAACAGTCCTCAAAATAACTTTTGAGGACTTAAACAGTAGAATTCAACTTTTGAGGACTTAAAATATCATGTAAAAAACATAACGATTATCTTTAAATGAAAAAAGAAATAAAATGAAGACTAAGAGTGTAAAAACTGAATAGGCAGATTGAAAAAAAAAAAGAACTCATGAGAAAGGAAGTAAACATTTAGTGAACAGATAAAATACAGTGAACAAAAGAATGAACCAGAATGAACTAGAAGATAGTTCTGAGCAAATAATTGAAATTGTGCACCAGAGGAAAAAGAAGTGAAAGAAAATACAAAACTGGGTTAAAAAAAAAAAAAAACATGGAAAGTGTGAGAAAGTTTAACTATATGTAATTGGATTTTCAAAAGAAAAAATGAGGGTGTATTTATTCGAGTCACCCCTCCATGCGAGTCTGGTATGGAGCTGTACCTATCCTCTGTATTTCTATCTTCCTAATAAACTTCTTTAAATCTTAAAAAAAAAAAAAAAGAAAAAGAAAAGAAGAAAGAGGGAAAATGAGGGGAACCAAGATTAGAAGTAAACAGTTAAAAATTTTAAATTCAAGAGAAACATTAATCCAAAGATTTAGGAATCTCAACAAGTAAAAGAAAAATAAGTTTAAAAAATTCATACCTACAGCCGGGCATGGTGCCCCACGCTTATAATCCCCGCGTTTGAGAGGCGGAGACATGAGGATCCGGCAGGTTCCAAACCAGCCCGCGCTGGTTTAAGAGACCCTGTTTCCAAATAAAAAAGTATTTTTAAAAAAAAAAAAGGTCGGTGAGTGTAGCCCGGGGGTAGAAGGGTTTTCAGGAACCCCATTACCACACACACACAAAAATGTCATACCTACAAGCATTGACGTGAAATTGCAGAACATCCATGTCCAATGAAAAGACTTGAGTGTTTCAGGAAGAAAAGACAAATAATCTGTAAGGAATGGACAACTGCATGGCTAAATTCTCAACTACTGCCAAAGTCAGAAGATAGGGGAATAAAATCTTCAAGCTTCCGAGAGAAAATTCTCAACTTAGAGCATTTCTTTTGCTACCGAACAAAATAGGTCATTTCCAGACAAGTCAAAACTGAGCATAGACTATTAATGGACAATCTCTGCAGATACTTCTAGATCGTGTACTTTAAAAAAGGAAATTGCCGGGCGTGGTGGCGCACGCTTGTAATCCCAGCATTCGGGAAGCTGAGACAGGAGCATGGCGGTTTGCGGACAGCCTCCGCTACTTAGTGACGCCCTCTGCAACTTAGTGAGACCTTGTTTCAAAATAAAGAATAAAACATAGAGCAGGGGGTGTAGCTCGGAGGTCAAATGCCCCTGAGTTTCATTCCCAGCCCCGAAAAAATAAAATAAACCCCCCCCCCCCAAAAAAAAGGAAATTAGCTGGGCGTGGTGGTGCACACTTGTACTCCCAGTACTTTGGAGGCTGAGATAGGAGGATTGCTGGCTTGTGGCCAGCCTCAGCTACTTAGTGAAGCCCTCTGCAACCTCGTGAGATTCTGTTTCAAAAATAAAGAATAAAATAGGGCTGGTGGTGTAACTTGGAGATAGAATGCCTCCTGGGTTCAATCCCCATTACCACAAAAAATAAATAAATAAATAAATTAGAAGAAATTGAACCACAAAGAACTCCAATTAAAGAAGGAAAAGGGAAAAAGAAACTTAAACATGTTTGTTAGTCCACCCCTCAGAAAAGATTAAAACACGAGTATGAATGAGCACAGAAACATGACTAAGAATGAAATGTAAGATGAAATGACTCAGGAATTAATGCGCTAAGGTCTTTGTATGGTATGAGAGGAAAATGGAAATAATTAACTTTAAACTTTAAGATTAGTGTAACTGTCTTAGGGGATATAAAATTTTCCGTATGGCTTAAAAATGAATGTAAGAACAAAACTATCAGGACTTAATCAAAAGAGAGCAAAGAAAAAGTGGAAGGGAAAATCACAGAAAAATAGGACAAACTCAAATCACCAAATGAGGAACTAGAAATAATAACAAATATACTCGCAGTCACAATACATTTACGAGATCACACTCCTTGGCTACTAGACTGACATCACATTCACTATCATATTGTCAAAAAAAAAATGAGGTTCCATGCTACTTCACAGATAGGCCTCTAAGGCCCAAATAATAGACACAGTAACATTTCAAGATAGGAATAAAACTACTATATATTGCTTAGAATATATAGTATTCTAATATATAGCATCAGAATTAGACAAATTAAATTAGCTTTGGGGCGCTCACCCCACTGGAGGGTGTTACATAATTCAGTTTAGAATTCTCTCAACCAGTAGATTAGTACTAGAATACATGTTTAGTCATCTAGTCTTGGCTGAAAATGTAGCTCAGTGGTAGAGCACATGCCTTGCATTCACAGGGTCCTGGTGGATTCCCAGAACTGAAAAATAATTTTTAGACTTTATACCTTTTTTTTTTTTTTTTTTTTTGCAGTACTGGGGATGGAACCCAGGAGCATTCTATCTCTGAGTGAAACTCCCAGCCTTATCTTTTATTCTTTTTTTTGGGGGGGAGGGAGTACTGGGGTTCCTGGAAACCCTTCTACTCCAGGCTACACTACCAGACCTATTTTATATTTTTATTTGGAAACAGGGTTTCTTAAGCCAGCAAGGCTGGCTTCAAACCTGCGCGATCCTCCTGTCTCCGCCTCCCAAGTGCGGGGATTACAAACGTGTGCCACTAAGCCCTGCTTATTCTTTATTTTGAAACAGGGTCTCACTGAGTTGCAAGGGCCTCACTAAGTAGCTGAGGCTGTCCACGAACCCGGATCCTCCTGTCTCAGCCTCCCAAATTCTGGGATTACAAGCCTGAGCCACCACCCCCGGCTTGACTTTATACCTTTTAATATGTCAAATATTAATGAACTCACTTAAAGTGTCATTATAATAAAGTTTTTTAAAATACAAAATACATGATTTTCTATTTAAAAGTGCTCTAAAGTATATGCGGACTAAAGAAGAGATTATAGTACAGATTAAGAAAAGAAAAAGCATGAGAAAAAAACAGAAGAGGAAAAAACATGAAAAGTAAAGCTATAAAAGGAGCGAAGAAAGTTGTAATTATCACAACCAGCATAAGAACTTGGCCTTCTTGCTCCATACTACGTCATTAGTACCTAGAACAGTGCCGCCTTCTTGGGTGACCCATTGGTAAATATCTATTAAATTGTGGTCAATGGTTATGGAAAAGAATGCGACTTGCAAATAATTAGGAAGAAAATGACTGACATGGAGGACAGAGGAAGAAAAGCCCAGGGTTTTGAAAAATGGAGCTAACTTTCAGCCAAGCTGACACAGTGAGTTTAAACTTTGAAGTATGTCCTCTGCTCCAAAACTATGGTAGTGAAACCTAAACTAAGAAAAAGAAAGAACACATGTGTATGAGCTCATGTGCACATGTGCACACACACACACAAGAATAAAGCTAAGCAAAACAAGATGAATACATCTTTATCTAGAAATGAAGGAAATGCAAAAATAGGATCTGGGCTGATGAAAGGGTAATCAGCATTTTGGTGCTAGAAGAGTAAAGATGACTGTGTGATAGCCAACAACTCTAATCCCAGTACTTGGAGGCTGAGACAGGAGGATCATACATTTGAGACCTTAGTGAGACTCTCAGAAACCTAGCAAGATTCTGTTTTAAAATAAAAAAATAAAAAAGGATGGGGGTACAGAATAAAGATAGAATTCCCTAAATTTAATTTCCAATGACAAAAAAAGGGAGCAGGCTTTGGCAGAGACGGGAACAGGGACTTTATAGTTCCTGGGAAAAGGCTAAAACATACCTTAGCAAATTATAGTCTAGAAGGACATGGTCCAGGAAATGCAGCTGGGCCTTTAATATACTTCATTTTTTACCAAAGCCCAATATGCTATTATAAAACTTGGCTCCAGAGAGTGGTCTAGAGACCTGAGTGGATACAAACAAAATCTCCATTCAAAATGAGCGTGTCAGAGTTCTGAGACACATGGTAAGAAGCATAGTTACGGGAAATCTGGAGACTGATATAAATTAAAAGTGATAGAACACTCAGAGGCCCTGAGGATGCCCTGGGTTCAATTCTAGTAACACACACACACACACACACACACACACACACACACACACACACTAAGTAAAATAAAGATAAATAATTCCCCCTAGCTAAAAGCACCTGGAAATGTTGAATGCAACTTAACAAATATGTAAATGAAGGTTGTTTTAAAGCTATGTTTTTGGTTTTTTTTTTTTTTTTTAATCAGGGGATGGTTTAAATTGTGACCTGCTCCCCATAGAGCTAGTAGAATGCCTCAGGGTAGTGACAGTGGGGTCAGAACCATCCCTTGGTGAAAAGAGAGGAAGGAAGTTTTGGAGGGAGTCAGATCAAATGGCTGTCCTGAAAGAATGGGGATCTTCACTGGAGGACATAGCAGGTCTCACATAACTCCCAGAGAAGAGATCCAGGAGCAGCTTCGCCAAGCCCTTTTCCCCGCCTTTCCTCCATCTGCCTTTAATTGGAAGCCAGGGTAGGAGCAAATGTACCTATAAGAACAGACCCTAGCAAAAGTCCCCAGTTAGTTTGCTTTTGAGTAGAAACATGGAACACAGAGGCCAATCAGAGAGTGACTTGGAATTAACATCCTGTGCTCCTTCAGGAAGAGAAATGTTTTCAGCTAAAGTTAAAAATGGCCAAAATAATACAACCTACAGACTTCTGCTGTTGGCAATATGATAGGCATATATTTTCCTATTGTTACCACAAAGCAGAGCTAAATATACAACTGTTTTATATATAGTTGTATATTTAGTTTTACCATATATATGTGTTTAAAAAAGTATTCACATATATATTTATATAACAGCTTATAAACTTAAGACCATGGGATCATTTAGGAGGGAGGATTTTTTTCTAGTAGAGAATTTTTTTTCTCTTTCAATAGTTTCTAATATGTTCTCAACTCTGTTCAGATTTTCTTTTTATCTTCCATTTCTTTTGGGAGCTTTAACTACTTGTTGATCTTCTTGTGGTGTTTTATCATCGCTTCTTTGATCTCTTGCACACTTTATTTAGCTTATTCTTTTTTAAAGATCACACATGTTTCGATCTCTTAAGAGAATATAAAAATTATACAATGTGTGCTTTCTCTTTTGTATAAGATTTCCATCTCCATTGTCTTGGAGATGGACATGTACACACACACACACACACACACACACACACACACTATATATATATATATATATATATATATATATATATATATATAGTCTGTGCCTAAGTGCTGTGTTTGGACTTTCTGGCTGTTAACATAAACTGCTTCCTTGAAGCCAGTGTGGGGAATGTTAGGGCAGGAATCCAAGTCACTCTTAGGCCTCATTTCAGGTTTGTTGCCGTAAACTTCTTTCCCCAAATGTATTATTCTCTCTCATGTGACTACTACTAAAGCCATTAGTAAGCAAAAAGTACTCAACATCATTAGTCATCAGGGAAATGCAAATTAAAATTACAACACAATACTACCATACATCCACTTAACTGGGCGTAATAAAATTTACATCCACTTAACTGGGCATAATAAAAATGACTTGCCTTATCAAGAGTTAGGAAGTTCATACTGTCACACATCACTGGTAGAAAGTGTAAGCTGATATAAACATTTTGAAAAAATATATTAAGTACTTAAATCTATATTTGTTCTCACTCAAAATTTTCATATTCATGATAGGGTAGGAACACAAGAAGGATGTTTGTTATGTTCAGGGTGGTCATTACATGAGCTGGTTAGATTTAGAAGTCATTTTATATGCTGAACATTGTGGTATATACTTAGGAAGCTGAGGAAAAAAGGTTTGAGGACAGTCCCAACAACATAGCATGATTCCCCACAACCTAGCAGGACCCTATTTCAAATAAAAGAGTTAAAAAGGGTGGTGGAGGGGTCTGGATGTATAGCTCAGGGGTAGAATGACCTGTATTCAATCCCAAGTATCAAACACACACACACACACACACACACACACACACACACACCACCACCACCACATACATACACATACATGCACACACAGATGACAAATTCATTGTATATATTTATATGTGCATTTAAAAATATATGTTATAGTTTAATAAAATGTATATCATTAAAGAATATACAACCAATCCTGATTTTTTTCAAAAATGACTACCTGCTATGTGTAAATAATTTACTGTATTGACTTTATATTTTTTTCTTATATTTTAGATTACTACTATTAAGAGTGCTAAAATAAATGCAGAGCAATAAATGAGTGGTTCAGACTTAGACTGAAAAGTCTAATTTTCATTATTTCATGATGAAAATTGTTATTTAGATTTATAAAGTGTAATTAGAAAAAATTAAAAAAGAAATAGTATATATAGTCCAGTTATGGTACAAATTATGAAGATGTTTCATGCATGTTAAGGGTATTATAATATTGCCCATATCACCTATTTATCTCCTAGACAATCTTCTTGGTGACCTAAAATCAAGGACATTTATCTAGTTCAAGGGTCAATGAACTCATCTATGGGCCAAATTTAGCCTACTTTTTTTAATAAATAAAGTTTACCAAAAAAAAAAAGTGTCATTAGTATTTCTTTAAGTCAGTCATGAAGTGTTGGTGAACTATTTGACACATTCAGCTACCAACCTCTAATTATTGTCCTGTAGATTGTTAATTAACTTTTAACTTTTCAGAGGCTATTTATGAATGTAGGAAGTAGACAGGGGTCTGGGAAGAAAGGGTTATTCCCTGTGTGGCTCCAGCATTTACCTGGCAGTTATAATGACAGAATAGAAAAAGTCCAGACAAAGGGTAGATTTAGCTGTTATACTATCTCTGTTTAGAGGAGCGAAATATTCACTCTTTTTAGGGTTAAACATTAATTTCTTATATAAAACATTGACTAGATGGGACAAAAGATATAGAAGTAATAAACTGCTAAGTAAATCATTTATTTATGGAGTCATTTGACAAATCTTTGCTTATATTTACAAAATTCCTTCCAAGTACAGTTACCAATATAAGAAGCTAAAGTCTGGTAGAAAAAGATGGAAAACATACAATGAAGTCCTGCATAGCCAGCAAAGACATGTGTGGTTATGGTGAGGCCGTAAAAGAGTATGTGGTTAATCTTACTTGGAAGAGTCAGAAAGGGCTTTATGGGAGATTACCTTAAGTTGGCTAAATGTAATTATTATTGGTATTATTGAAATTATTGATCATGCCACTGAGAAATTTACAAATGTGGTAAACGTGGCTAACTGACCAGTATTTTTGATTGGTCAGCTTCAAAAATTTTCAAGGACCAAGGAAGAAAGCCAAGAGGGGGAAAATAGTAGATAATTTGGGGAATAGAATCATCTAGTTATGAACTCTATAATCTCTAGTTTTTCCTTTGTAGCTTTGTGTTTACTGTGACCCTCCAGTTCTGACCAAGCCCTGAAATCTGGTGGTCCTGTAGGACCACCCTCATCCAAGCCTCCCTTCCCCCACACCTCTTCTCAAAACACAAGTAGACCTTGTGTGCACACCTGTAAGATCAACTTTCCAGTCTGAATATCTTACATAAAATCTTTTGAAAGCAATAGGTTGCACCCCGTTATAGTTGTAGGAATGGGAGCCAATTTTTAATTTGTTCCTCCTGTTTGCTGAAAATATAGTATTTCTCTTTCAAAGACTTTATTAGAAATCTGATTTTCTTATGGGAACATAGACAAGAAATTTACAGTGATGCATTAGTGATGACGGTTAGAGTCAAGGGGTTCTTCAGTTATTAGGAGGCTGAACTTTTAAAAAGAGGCTTTAAAGTTACACAAAGATTTCAGATTTTAAAGGAGCCAATTCCCAAAAGAGAAAAAGAGAACAGCTGGTAATGGCGACCACGATGACAGTAAAGATGGCGATGGCACATCAGGTAACCAGGCAGAGCATCTCACATAGCTTCTCCTGGAGGGATAAAGGCAATCAGTAGACATAGCATTGTAAGTTTAGGTCAGAAAGTCTATTGTAAAATGACAATAGCAGGAAAGGAAAAAAAAAGGGAGAGCTTGTTTTATTTTTTAAATCATAAAAGCAAATAAAAAATAGGCCTGCTGCCCAAGGACAACAGTGCAATTTTGGAAGATACCAAAAAACAAACAAACAAACAAAAAAAAAACCTTTCCATCTTACTTTTCCACTAAGGAGAATGATCTAGAGATGGAAAATGATTAGATAAACCTGGAAAAAATGGAAATAAGCCAAACTGAGGTATGGTGAGTCTAGACAGGTCCCTAACTGCTCTAAAGGAGTCTATTTAAAAGCTAGAATGAGTGAAACTGATATAGGATAGAGGAAATAAGTAGGTAGAAAGGAGAGACAGGAAGGACAAATAAAATATAAGTTTAATATAAAAACATGGAGCTGAAGTGATTCAGACTCTACTCCACAAACTAGCTCCCTTTTTTAGGCCTGAATCTCCTAAATTCCTGGGAAATCTGTGGATCCTGGAGTTAGCTAAAAGAAACTATATTTGCCCTGTGTATTAATAATAAGACACATATGATATTTTGAGAAACCTATAATTTGGGACACTCTCCAGCTTACCTATCAATCAGCTAACGGGGACCCCAGTCACCCTGATGACCCATGGTTGACCAGTAACCAAGAACCGCTTCAAGACTACTGGACTGATATCATCCACTCTAAAGCTGACCAGACTACCAGACAACCATAAACTGTCTCAGAAACGACTGGACTGAGATCATTTTTACACACCTCCTCTAGCCCACCCCTCAATAAAGTCCCCTATAAGAAAGGATCCCCAAAGCCCCCCAAATACCTTCCTTATCTTGAGGTGGCCCATATTCTCTCTTGAATGTGTATTTCTTTCCTTTTGCCCAAATAAACCTCTGTCCATGTCTCTGAGTGGTGAATGCTGAAATTCTTTTTGATCACATTAGCCAAGGACCCTGCAGATCTTGAGTTCCTGAGTTGAGGACTCACTCCAACAAAACCACAAGGTAAAAAAGAACTTTCAGAGGAAAACAGCAGCAATCTTAGAATACAGAGGACTTCTAAAAGACTAGGGACATGTATGTGTGTAGCTCTTGTTATTTTATGAACAGAAAGAAATATATACCACAAATTACTTTGAGATTTTAAGAAAATTATTGCACTGTTTGGATTTTAAGTACCATTTTTATTTTTAGCACATTAACATTTTGAAAAATGGGAAGTGTTTAATAACCAAAGACAAAATATACTCTCTAGCCATGAGAACAAATATAAATTGTTTCTGCCTACAGATATATTAAGTGATGGTTAACTATCACATGGTCATCCATTAAGTTATTTGTATTTAACACATATAGTTGGATTTTAACTCAAATTTGGATCCATTTTTTATTATGTAAAATATCTTTTACATAATGGTACTAGGGATTGAACCCAGGGCATTCTACCTCTGACATACATACCCTCAGCCCTGTTTTATTTTCTACTTTGAAATAGGGTGTCAGTAAATGGCCACATGCTAACTTCAAACCTTCTATCTCTCAGCCTCACATGTACTGGAATTACAGGTGTGCACCAAAGTGCCCAGTTGTCATGTAGAATGTCATGTGTTAATGTAGCACAAAAATTAAATATCTTAAGTAGCATAAAATTAAAAGCTCTAGGTATATAAAATATGCATTACAAAGTAGTACAACAATAAATGGTAGGAATAGTCACAATTTCTAAAATAAACTACAGAAATTTCAAAACTCAGATCCTTTCTGTGACCACTTTATGTGATACCCTCTATTCTGGGTATGCTGGGTATAGTTTAAAAAGTTTATTAATAGCCAATTCTAACCATTACAAGGGATCATGATCATGAGGGTTTTGAAGAAAAAGAATATCTATGTTTACATTTGTTTTGTTTTGAGGATTAAACCTAGGCCTCATAAGTGCTAGGCAAGTACCCTACTACTGAGCAACATACCTGACTAAGAATGTCTGGTTTTCGATCTTGGATGTCCCCCTAAAGCTTATGTGTTAAAGGCTTGATTCCCAGCTTGTGGTTCTACTGGGAGATGGTGGAACATGTAGGAAGTGGAGCCTATTGGAAGGAAGTTAGATCCATGGGGGCTCCCATGAAGGCATCACTGGAACCTCAGTGTCTCCCCTCTCTTTCTACTTCCAGCTTCCTGAAAGAGATGAGCAATGTTGCTCTACCACATATTCTCCACCATGATGTACTGTCTGGTCATAGGCCCAAATGCAATGGGCCAACCAACCATGTACCGAAGCCTCCAAAACTATGAGACAAAAATAAACTTTTGTTAAGTTATTTATCTTTGATATTTCATTACAATGATCAAAAAGTAACATCATATCAACGCCACAATGATTCAATGAATTCATAAGTGTTGAATGTGAAGAAGGCTAAGATTTTTTTAAGAAGTTATATAAACATAGGGCAGCTATATTTTTTTTCAATAAAAAGGGCCCAATAATATGTTATTGCAAAATTAGAATTAGGAAAAAGTGGCATTAAAAGTTCTCTAACATTTATAATTACATGGTTTTATGCAAAGGGTCAAGACAACTCAATGGGGGACAAAGTTTTTTTTTTTTTAACAAATGATGTAGGTACAAGATATCCACGTACAAATTAGGTAATTTACTCCTCCATGCACTATCATTAGCTCAGACTTGATTGTTCGACATTAATGCAGGAATTAAAACTCTAGAAATATTAGAAGAAAAACTAGCAGTCATATTGATGATCTTGAGTTTATCAATGATTTCTTATATGTGACATAAAAAGCTTAAGTGCTATAAGACTGGTAAACAATACAGAATTATTAACTATATTCTGCATGCTGCATATTAGATCCCCAAGATGTATTCATTTTATAATTGAGAACTTGTACCCTTTGGCAACTATCTCGCCATCCTCCCTGCCCCAACCTGCCTTGGCAGCCATTATTTCACTCTTTGCTTCTGTGAGTTAAACTTTTCTGGGTACCACATATTAATTGTCTTTAACAGTCTGGCTTATTTTGCTCAATAGAATGTCCTCCAGTTTCATCCATACTGTAAAAAATGGTAGAATTTCTTCCTTTTTATTTGGAAACAGGGTCTCACTAAGCTGCTGAGAGCCTCACTAAGTAGCTGAGGCTGGCTTCAAACCTGTGCGATCCTCCTGTCTCAACCTCCCAAGTGCAGAGATTACAAGCGTACGCCACCATGCCCAGCTATATGATTTTTATTTATAATTAAATATCTCAAAATTTTGAAAAATTTAATAATTTAATCATTTTAAATAATCAATAAATTGGACTTCATAAACATTACACATAAATATTAAATTCTTTTGCACTTCAAAGTAAATCACTAAAATGTGGAGAGACAAGCAATAGGATAAGAGAAAATGCAAATAATCAAAAGTTAAGGAACCTGTGTCAGAGTATAAAAAAGAAGAAAAATAATTATAATTTAAAAATATACAAAGAGCTGGGTGTGGTGGCGCATGCTTGTAATCCCAGCGCTTGGGAGGCTGAGACAGGAGGATCGTGCAGTTTCAAAGCCAGCCTCAGCTACTTAGTGAGGATCTCAGCAACTTAGTGAGACTCTGACTCTGTTTCCAAATAAAGTATAAAATAGGTCTGGGAGTGTAGTCTGGAGTTAGAAGGCCCCTGGATTTCATCCCCAGCACCACAAAACAAACAAATAAACAAACAAAGAATTCAAGTAGATATTTCCTAAAAAAAGATACATAGCAGCTAATTAGCACATTAAATGGTACTCAACATCATTAGTCATTAGAAAAATGACAATTGAAACCCCATGAAAGTAATTCATTCCCAGTAAAGTGGATATAAAGAAAGAAAAAGGCAAAAGAAGTGTTAATGAAGATGCTGAGAAGTTAAAATTATTATACATCACTGGTGGGAATGTAAAATAGTTTAACCACTTTGAAAAACAGTTTGACAGTATCTCAAACCTTTATAGGTGGAGTGAACCAGCAATTATAGTCTTAAGTATCTGCCACAAAGAAAATGAAAATGCATGTTCACACAAAAACTTGTGTACAAATATTTATCATAGCATTGTTCATGCTAGCTAAAAAAGTGAAAACAGTCCAAAAGTCCATTATCTGTTAAATGAAAAAGCAATGGAATATTAATAATAATATTATCAGTGATAATATTAATAGAGGAACCAAATACTGATACCTGGTACAACAAGGAGAAACCTCAAAAACAGTATACTAAAAGAAAGAAGCCAATCACAGAGGAATACATACTATATAATGTTATTTATAGAAAATGTATAGAATGCACAGGTTTGTAGAGACAGGGAGTAGATCGGTGGTTAAGTGGGGATGAGAGAAACTGAGCAGAGCTGGGCAGAAGGGATAGGAAGTACCTGCTAATAAGTGCAAGGTTTCTTTTGGGGACGATGAACATGTTCTAAAGCTAGATTGTGGTGATGGTTGCATGACTCTATAATTATGATTAACACCGTTGAATTGTGGTAAACTAAAAGAAATTAAAAGTGAATAATGTTTGAGAAGCTAAAAGAAATATTAGGGCTATAGGACTCATGCTGAGTTTGCAAAAATAATAAATAGAACTGCTTTTATTCATGGATGGGGTTATATACCTACTAGAACCAGAAGTGCTGTAAGCCTAGTGTATCTGGATTTTGTTTAAGTATAAAATCTTTCATAATTCCTCATTAGTAAATAGGACAATTTTGAGATCATGTGATTTGAAATAATGAAGAGCTGCTTGTTGGTTTCATAACTAACAAATGTACTCCAAAAGGGCTAATCGATTAGTATGGATTACTAGAAGAATTCTTTATTGTGAGATGCAGCATTGTGTATCAAGAATTTTCTGATTAGCTTTTTTTTATTTCAATGACTTGGTGCATGATAAATCTTAGAGATGAATCACTTATAGAAACCCAGAGACAAAATGCTAAATATTATTGACAAAAATATGAGTATATTTATTGGCTAACATTCATCTGGATGAACCTAGTGAAAATAGCAAAATGAAATAAAATGTAAAAACTGTTTCTTGGGATTAAAGTTTTGCAGCTGATCAAGTATTAGTCTGCTTCAAATAATTTGAAAAACTGTTCGGATTTAGAAAAATAGTGTCTCAAGTATCTAGTTCCTTTTTTTTACTATTCTGCTTCCAAATTTCAATCCTGAAGTCAACAACCAAAGCCACTGGAAGACACTTGCATATGGAACAGCATTGTTAGTCTTGGCCAGACATAAGCCCCCATGGCCTAGAGCTGCCTACTGGCCATAACTAGTTCCGAGATTTTTGTTCCTAGGCAAAATTCATTTCCTAATAGAGGAAAGGGTAGGAGCCTCTTGGGGAGTTAACATCCTAAAAGAACCCATAAGTCAACTTTCTCCTCCTCGAGCCAGTTTGAAGCAAAATTGATGCTTCTCTGCATATTGATGGCTCTCTGCATATGGTGTCTTTATCCTGGATTGTAGGCTGGCTGCTTGTGATATTTATTAAAGGTGGAAAGGCCAAAGACAACATGTTTTTAAACTAAATACCTGGTGTTCTGACACAAACTTTCTGGATGAGCCATGACTTAGTGGCTTCTTCACAAATACTGGTCTGTTCATTCATTCAGTGTTTACTGGAAAAGATGTTGTGTTCTGGTTTTTTTTTAAACATTTTTATTATTGTTGTGTTGTTAGGATGTTTTTTTCTTTTGGGACTTTGAATGAAGTTGGAAATTATAGTTCTGCCAAGACACAGCTTGCAAAACAGTTCTAAGTGTCCTAAGTTACTATACTAAACATGAATCACTCAAGTCCATGCTTCCAACACTTCAGCAGAGCTCATTCAAAAACACTGTCTGCACTCTTCTTCCATGCAACAGATATTCTGTGCTCTTCTTCAGGGTTCTCTCAGCAACTTTCTTCTTCAAATAATACAAGGCAGAAAAATGGCAACATTTAACAGGATAGATGCTGGAGATTACATTTCCTCTATGGAGGAGATACATTAGATGAGGGCTCCAATAATTAAGATATTTCAAAACATTGTAATCCTTGCCTAGAATTTTCTGATAACATTTCTTTCTTTAGTAATAATAACATAATTTAGGCCAAACCACATGATTGCTTTGGTTTTGGTATGGAATTGCTTTGCCTTTCTAGAGTGTTTGACTCTAGCAATAACAACACATACCATTTATCAAGAAAAGTGCCAAGTAGGTGGGCCAAGCACATGACATGCAGTGTTTCCAAACTCATAACATTCTAGTAAGGTAGATATTACTGCTACCATCTTCTGTAGGAGGAGGCTGGTACTCAGAGAGATTAAGTAACTCAGTCTTTCAGTGGTAGAGTCAGGATTTGAACTCATGTTTGTCTGATTCCAGTTTGCCCTCTCTTTTGAGTTGAGAAAGCCAGTGCCTTATCCTTTTGCCTTCAGGTTTGCAAAGCATTGGTATCCTTTAAGTGTAGATATCCTTAACTGACTATGCCTATATTAAAATAAGAAACAAATTTTAGGTGAAGAGAAGAATATTCCACTTTGGGGTGTTTACGTGATTTTTAGCCTTTATTTCATTAAAGCAATGATTATTCTACCTTTTTTTCCATACGAGAGATTATTTTCTTAGTCTAAAACCACATAATTTTTTTTTACCTATATTAAATATTGGGTCTTAGTTCTTGTTTTGTAAATTTAATCCTTTGTTATCTCTCCTTCTTATATATTCTGAATTGCATACTTCATTTTCCCTATTATCTCTATCTTCACATTTTTCTAAGGTAATTTACACAAAAGAATATTGTGGACCAAAAATATTAGAAATGATGAAGCAACTAACTTTTAAAGAATCCTCAACATCCCCATGCATTTGTTCTAGCCTTGGTTTATTGAATGGAAAGAACATGAGATGCTGCTTTCATCTTATCTCTTCGATCAAATATTTGCAAAGTACTAAAGTTACCACATTTTCTAATTAAACACACACACGTGCATGCACACAAAACTTTGCATACGCACAAAACTTAATCTAGAGGGTAGCAGTAATAAGATCATATTCATGTTTCAGGAAACATACTCTGGAGGGATGAAGCATTTTTTAAAAATTATCATATAGTTTGGGCAAAAGCCAATGAGGTCTAAATGAAAACAAAGGGGAGAAAGAAGAGGGAGAAAGAGGAATCAGATGTGGGAGCTGTTAATGGGTAACATGTACTGAATTTGAGGACTGATTGGATGAGTGTATGAGAAACAGAAAAGGCTCCCAAGTGTCTCCATGAAATAAAAAAAATAGTTTGGCAGAAAAGATGGCATAAATAAAAATTTTTCCCTCTAGTGTTGAGGATTGAACCCAGGGCCTCAGGCATGCTAAGCACACACTCTATCATTGAACTACACCCTCAGCCCTCAAATAGATTTATTGATTTTCTTGCTACTTTGCTATTATACCATAAGAACCAATAAGGCATGAACTTAGTTTTGTTTAATAAAGTGCTGACCTTGAAGAAGAACTGGGCATAGAACAAATCCAATTTTAGTTATTTTGAGTTTGGGGTGTTTAAGGGCCACTTAGAGATATACAAGAGACTAAGAAGAGAGATGAAAAATACAAATTGTGATCATCTCAGGCTGTTAGAATTTGTGCTAATTTTAATTTTATTCTTGACTTGATATGTTTTGAACATTCCACATAGATGTAATGAACGCATATTGCCTTTATTTTTTTAAAGTTAAAACATTTAATTGCTTAAAAAAAAGAATAAAACTGAAGACAAATCTAAAGCCATTAGAAGAGCTGACAGGGGCAAATATACTATGTATCCAAGAAACTAGTTTATATTTATATTATCATCCAATTTTGATAATGCCTATATCACTACATGACCCAGCACTGATATCATGTTTTGTTTTCAGATTTCATACATCCCTTTTTTACTTATCAGGGAAATAAGTGTTCTGAACTAAATCACTTTGTTTTCCAGACTCTAAAATCTTTGAGAATCCCTTACACCCCATTGCCAACAGTTCCACTTCCACTATAGCCACCCTACCTCCTTTCTTTTTGTTTTGATATTCTGAACAATCTTTCATGTAAAGGCAAAGGAAGTCACTATATCTATACATAACTGTTCTATATTGCCTTGTAAATATACATTTTGTAGCAAAATTTTTATAGCAGTCAATTTTTACTATACTAAACATGAGAGAAATGAAATTAAAGATATATATGGGACTTCCGGGAAGATGGCGACAAAGAAAAGCGGGGCTTACGAGCCCCGCTAACAACCAATCTCGATTACTACAAAATCAGTGCCTTTCATAGTCAGAAAACACCATCAGCAGAGAAACAAAAAAATGTAATTACAAGGGACAAAGAAAAAGAGGGCTGGAAAAACGAGACACCAGAAAGAAACCAGACCACAGTGCTGCGGCCAGAGCCGTGGCGCGGAGTGGCGGGCACCATCTTTCCTTGAAGCACCAGGCCTCAGAAAGGAGGGGGACTCAGAACAGAGCTCAGAGCCACAGAGGAGATATGCCGGCCTCACGCCTGAGGACGTGGCAGCAGCGCTGTTCTGCCGGCAGCAGCAGCGAGTTCACCAGACGGCACCAGACCAATGCATTCAATAGCCCACCAGGCTCCAGAGAGGAACGGTGGACAACGAGCTGAGGTGAGCCGCTGCAGAACAGCCGGGCGGGATTTGGCAGATTTTTTGGCGCAGGGAGCATCTAAAGCTCCCAGTGGCTGGGCTCAGCACACCCTGCAGGGACTCAGAGCAGAGCTCAAACCAGAGGAGAAATACGCCAGCCTCACGGCTGAGGGCATGGCAATGGCACCATATTGCCACCGGCGGCAACAGCAGCGAATTCACCGAGTCCACTATAGCTCCATCGGCGCACTCATCAACAGTAAGTCAAATTGCAGTCCCTAGAGGAGAAATTCCAGTATTGCACTCCCAGGGACTTGACCCAGTTGGGGAGGGGCGGTGGCAGAGATATCACACAATAGGAAAATGCCCAACCTGGCACCCACCATGGTCTAAAGCAGCCTCGTTTGACTCCCTAGGTCTGAGACTCTGCAATACAACCTAATAAAGGAGTAGTGGGGACTGAGATACCACAGACTTGAGATCCAGAGCACCTTAAGTGAAGTCTTAGTGACCGAAGGGAAGAACCCAGAGAAGTTACAAACTTCCGAAATCATGGGAAAGAGGAATAATAATGAAGCAATGAATACCCACAACCCCACAACATCAGAACCCAATAAAACAGAAATTCAAAGATTTCTAGATGATCAAATCAGGAAAATAACTGTAGAAATAATAGAGCTGTTTCGAAAAGAATTCAGAGAGAGCCAAAAAGAGATAAAGGATGTAATTAATGAAGTAAAGTCCTCAATTTAAAGTACAAACAACCGATTAGACCACATAGAGAATAGAATCTCATTCTTAGAAGATGATCACACCAAAAATGAATGCATACTTTCTAATTTAGAAAAAAAAAATTTGACAGCAGGAATCTGACACTGAAGAAATATGGGCCCATTTTAAGAGAGCTAACCTAAGAATAATTGGAAAAGGGGAGGGAAAAGAAGGTGAAACCAAAGGGATCAACAATCTCTTTAAGGAAGTAATAGCAGAAAATTTTCCAAACATAGAGCAAGAGGTCGATACACAGATCCAGGAAACTTATAGAACCCCCTTTAGACAGGATTGGAGAAGAGGATCCCCATGCCAAAAAATTGTCAAAATGACCAGTGTGGAAGCCAAGCTGAGAATCTTAAAGGCAACAAAAACAAAGGGCCAAGTGACATTCAGAGGCAATTCAATGTTGTGAGTTTTAATGACCCAGATTTTCTTCTAAAAGTTTATAGTCTTAAGATTTATATTTAGGTCTTTTATCTATTTTGAGTTAATATTTGTATATGGCATTAGGTAAGGGTCCAATTTTATTCTTTTTCATGTAACTATTATTTTTCAATAATATTTAATCAAAAGATTATTATTTCCTCCATTAAATGTTCATGGAAACCTTGTCAAAAATAACTTGACAATATATGGAAGAATTTAACTCTAGGCTTTTATTTAACTCCAATGATTTATATATCAGCCTTTATAACAGTACTACACTGTTTCAATTATTGTAGCTTTATATAGTTTGAAATCAGAAAATATACATCTTCTAGCTTTGTTCTTTTTTGAGATCGTTTTGGGTATCTAGAGTCCATATTCCATATTATGATAGATTTTTTCTGAAAAATAAATAAATAAATGTATGATAGTTTCACCTAAAAAAAAAAGAAAAAATATTCTCTGGTAAGAAAGACAGCAAAAAGAAATATTGACATGTTATCTTTAAGTCATCAAAAGCTTGGTATCAGACAAATGAAACTGTTATGTGAGATTATCATTGTTAATTTTGGATAAATTGCTGTAATACTAGATGTCAACCACTAAGCCAAACATGGGAGGGAGGGATGGGGAGGGAATGGGGTGGGGATCGGGTAGGGGCTAATTGGGTGATGTGTGTATGTATGTCTACAAAAGTTTTTTTTTTTTATCCCATTATGATGTATGAATACAGTGCACCAATAAAAAAAAGTAAAAAAAAAAGATATATAAGATATGAGAATGTTTTTTCAGTAGTAAGTAATTTAGAATTAAGTGTCTCTGATAGAGAAAGGATGAGACTATAGATATATATATTATATATATATTATATTATATATATTATATATATTATATAATATATATTATATAATATATATAATATATATAATATATAATATATATATATAATATATATATTCATACAGCTTATACCATCTACCAAAAAAAAAGACAAAAAAAGCCCCAAAACCCAAAGAGAGTTCTTCCAAAAATCATGGGAAACAAAGGGCTTAAGGGTATACAACAGAAGAGTGGAGAAGTGGGTGACTCGCATAAGACAAATGGTTTAACAAGAAGAAAGTAGTACAAACTTCAGACATACTTTCTCTTGGCATTGCTTAAGAACAAAGTAACAGATATGGAGACAAATGCAAGAGCAGGGTTGTCAATGTTTTTGTTTTACTGCAGGTCTATTATATGAAAACATGTATTTTATATTTCAAGGAATTATGGATTTTACTCTTAACATACTTCTTCTGTAAAATGTTTCTTAGGGCAAATGAACATAATTTTAGTGAGGTTTGACAGATTAATGTAGTGCCAAAATATTGAGGATAAAATTTTTATGTGGTCTCTAATATTCCAAGAAGATAGGAGTAGAAAAAAATACTTGTTTGCTGGAAAAAACAAAATAAAAAAATTCTTCAGCTAATTCTAAATCAGAATAAAGTTCAAATTAAACACATCCTTAAGGATTGCATTGTGGATATCTTCATCACAAATTCATTAGAATATCATAAATACAAGTGAAAGAATCACTAATTGGGCATGGAGGTCCATGCCTGTAATCCCAATACTATACAAGGAGGATCTCAGGTTTGAGGCCAGTCTCAGTCACTGAGTAAGACCCTGTTTTCAAATAAAAAATAAGGTAGGGTTGGGAGTGTATCTTGTAAATAGAGTCCTTGGGTTCAATTCTCTCTCACACACACACAACACACACACACATTTGCACATGGTTGCACTCACAATCTGAGGCTTAGAGAGCAAAGAAATTAATGACTCATTTTTAAAAGCCTATGTAGAAGCAAACAGTTAAAACTACTAGAAATATTCCATGAGGACATGAGTATGTATCATTAATGTGTTATTTACATAGGAAAATGTTGCCAATGAGATAGTCATTGCATACAACAAATGGTGTTACAGAAGTCTACTGTGGACTATATTCTAAGTACAGCTGAGGTATTTATGGAAGAATATAAATATAAGAGATAGTTGTGTGTAAGAGAGTTATTATAAGCCATAATTCATGTCTTCTTTTCAAGTTATAAAAGTGAAAACCTCCAGAAGATATATTTGCTCTCCAGGTACCATCATAAATTTGGATTTTAGGAGCACTTAAATTTGACTTGGGCAAAATTTACATGTTTCAGTTGCAAGGAATGGAGGCACACTAGATTCTAGAGAAAAATGTATAGATATAGCATTGGCTTGGCAATGAATTTATATTTACTGTAGAAAATGAAAAGGAGAAATAGAAATAGTAATAACTGTTCATAAGTTATAACTTTTGAGAGAAATTGATAAACACAGGAAAAAGAGAAGGTAGTCCAGAGTAGCTTTCAGAGGGCAATTAATGCAATTATTATTATATTGTGATACCCAAAAGTTACTAGTCCAAGTTGTAAGCTATATGAGCAGTGCAGTTCTGCACTAACATGAGTATGGCATGGTGGTATCAGTGGTCCCAGTTCTTTACTCTTCCCTGAGTTCATGCCCCTCACACTGAGACTTTGAAGCTCTTGCCCACAGAAGGTGAAGTATATTTCCCTGCCTATTGATTCTGAACTTGATGATGTGGCTTTCTTTGGACTGTAGGATTTGGCGGATATAACCAATCTTGGAAGCATCTGAATGTTTCTGCTTGTGGTTTTGCTCTCTGCCGTCATCATGACAACATGTCTAAGCTAACCTGAGTCATAAGATTCATGCAGAAGAGATCCTAGAGCTGAGTCATCCTAGATAACCTACACATAATCATCCTGGAGCAGCCATTAGCTACCTGGCCCTCAGCTATGTGAGTGAACCCTGACTCAGTCACAGAGATGCTTAGGTTCAGAACCAGGTTCCTTGAAGCATTCTTGTTGGCCCATTGCACTTAAGATTTATGGGTGCGTCTTTATAGAGCATTTTATGGTTGCAGAAGACCAATTTTCAATTAGTCAGGCGATTGTACTTGTAATGGAGAAGATGTACAAATGGTTTCTCATGGAAAGAGTGGGTCTTTGTTGTTTGTTACTCAGATTTGTTTTAAATAGTTGGGAATGCCATTTTGAGTAGTTACGTTTTCAAAGATTTTTATAAAGATGTCTTCCTTTGAATAAATCAAATATTTCATCTAGTACATTAAGAACATAATGTTAACCATCTGGTTCTTCATTTAGAAGAGTAATTTGCAATTAATAAATAAATAGATAACCCTACCAAATATTCTCAGTGATATGTGGAACCAAAATCAAATCATATTATTTATCTGCACCTAATACCTGTTTTCTAAAGGTATGAATAGATTGCAATAGTTAATACTAAGTGATTGTTTTTACCAGTGTTCTAAGAGGGGAGGTGTTAATATTATCTTGAATTTACTATGAGAAAACTGAGACCCAGAGAGGCAAAGAGACTTGTTCAGAAACACAAGAACAATAACTGGCCAAGATAGTATTTGATAAGAATTCAAACTTCACAGCTTTAACCACTATACTACATTAAAATGAAAAAGAAGAGAACAACTAAGTGCTGAACTTGGAGAAATAGTTTTATTTTTATTTTTAAGGGTGTGTTTCAATTTAAATATATTTTAATTATTTGCAAGTGTTCAATGCTTATAATTGGTTTTTAATTAAACAACTGAAAAGAAAAAAAGTGAAGTTGGGCATTTTGTCACCTCCTGCTGGTTCTCTTACCTTCATTTTTAGATGTTTTTGTATGAGCAGCTTAGCCATATTTGTTTTTATTTCCACCAGATACATAACTGGGGCAACAGCACTTATTTAATTTAAAAATAGTGCTTTGAATTACTTACATTAAAAGATATAGAGACAAACCCTCACATATAGTCATTTGATTTTTTTTCAAAGAAGCCAAAAACATATATTAGAGAAAAGGCAGCCTCTTTAACACATTGGATATCAATGTGTAGAAGACTGAGACTAGATCCTCTATTTTTCAAACTAAACACACACACACACACACACACGTTATAGTAGATTTACAACCTAGAATTTAGACCAGAAACTTTGCAACAGTTAGAAGAAAATAAAATATTCTCACATAAAAGCAAAGACAATGACTTCCTCGGTAAGACTCCCATAGCTCAGGTAATAATAACAAGAATCAAATTTAAAAGCTGCAGAACAGAGGAAACAAGTGTAAAGAGAAAGCTTACAAAAGGGAATAAACTCTCTGCCAGCTACTCTTCTGATAGAGTATTACTCTTCGGAATATATAAAAACTAAAAAAAAAACTTAACACTAAAAACAAAATAATAACTCATTCAATAAATAGACAAATGAAGCAGGTACTTCTCAAAAGAAGTATAAATGGCTAACAATTATATAAAATTTATTCAACATTTTAGCCATCAGGGAAATGCCAATCAAAACTAATTACACTGAGATTCCATCTCACTCCAATCAGAATAAACATTATCAGGAATACAAATAATAAATGCTGGCAAGGACAAGGAGGAAATGGAACTCGTATACACTATGTACAGGATGTACTAAATTAGCACATCCTCCATGGAAATCAGTATGGTGATTCCTCAGAAACCTAAAAATGAAACTACCATATGACCTAATTACACCACTTCTCAGCATTTATAAAAAAAATTAGAGACAACTTACTTTAGAGATAGATGCATTCCCATACTTATCAATAGCACAACTCACAATATCTAAGTTATGGAATCAGACTAGGTGTCCATCTACAGATGACCACATAAAGAAAATGAGGTATATATACATAATGGAGTTTTATTCAGCTATGAAGAAGAGCGAAATTATGTCATTATCAAAGGAGTGAATGAAGGTGGAGAGCATGTGAAGCAAAATAAATCAGACTGAGAACGACAGGTATGGTTGTTCTTTCAAGCGTGGAAGCTAGACGTGGGGAAAGGATCTCATCAAAATAGAAGAGAGACCCAAGTGTGCCAGGGGAAAGTGTGTGGAGGGAGGGAAGGTATCGAAGCATAGACTTAACCAAATTATTACTATTATTTTTGGTGCATTGTAAATACATCAGCATGAGGTTCAAAGTGATAAATACATACATGCTTGGAGCACTTGTTGTGTGTTTTCTTCAGTTCCCACCCTGCTGCCCCTCCCCCCCCACAGTCTTTACATCAATGCAAATAATTTTCTGTAGGAATAAAAGGTTATTTGAATCATTACTATCATCACAACTCCCCTGTCTCCTTTCCGCTCTCCTCCCTCTCTCTGGCTTTCCCTCTCACATTCCACCAGCGTTCCCCTCATTGATCTGAGGTCTTCTTCATTTCCCAGTTTCTCCTTAGTTTCCACATAGGAGTGAAAACATATGGCCTTTCACTTTCTGTGACTGGCTAATCTAACTAAGCATAATCTTCTCGCTCAAATTCTCTTATATGCATGTACAAATATACCATGATGGAAACTACTATTCTATATAGTTAATATATGACAATTAGGAAAAATGAATTATATCAGGGCATGGTGTCGCACACTTGTAATCCCAGCATTTTGGAGGCTGAGACTGGAAGACTGTATTGCAGACAGCCTCAGCTACTTAGTGAGGTCCTTCACAACTCAGTGAGACACTGTTTCAAAGTAAATAAATAAGTAAAAGAATAAAAAATAGGGCTGAAAGGTATGTAGCTCAGAGGTATAATGCCCCCAGGTTTCATCCCCAGTACCACAAAAAGAAGAAAAAATGAATTATATTTTAGTTTAAAAAGAAAATTTAAAGATACTATACTTAACAAAATGTTGTGATTAAACTTATCCTAACTGAAAAAGGTTTAGTATAATTATGTTATTATTATTAGTTTTTGCATCAATACTTAAGTGTCAGTCCTGGGTGACAAACCTTATAAAATCACAGGATTCTTCAATGTGTTGATGGAGCACTGACTTGTTTATGATACCTTCCCCATCACTGCAGATGAAGAGATTGCATATTGCTGATAGTCCTATGCTGATCATCTACTGCCTTGTTATTTGAAGGCAGTCAGGACCAGAGCACTTTTAAGTTTTTTGAAGAATTAATCCAAATGAAGGCAGAGTACACCTCTTTTGTTTGGTTAGTTACTGAGACATTAGACACTTAAATATCACTAATGGATCACCTCTAATTAATGTAGAGGAAGTTGCAATATGGAATTTGCTTTCCTGGATTGGTCCTTTTGTTGTAAAGACCTAGAAGAAAAATAAGTTAAAATATATTACCTGGTTTTTAGGTAAGAGCTAGAGAAAATATGTGATATAGTTCATAAAGTTTTCCTTCTTTTCCAAGAAGAATTTTCCTATATTTGTCTCTGTTATTTTTAAATACAGTGAAATGTTTGCACAGTAGAAAAAGTAGAGGCATGGAGCAGAGGCTTTTAATTTTTTTTTATCCTATGGTTCCCTTGGGCAGTCTCAGGAAATCCTATGGATACCTTGTCAGAAGAGTATTTTTAATGTATAGAATGAAATTCATACTACTACAGAGGAAACTAATTGGAATGTAGTTCAAATACTTCAAAATACTGTGAGACAGTAATTTATGTCTTTATTAATGCATTAAACAACTAGGCAATATATCACATATTTGAAATAAGAAAGCTAAAGTTTAACTGTTGTATTTTAAAGATACAATGTGAAGTCTAGAATGAGAACATTAGGTGGGAGATGGTATTTAATCCACTTCTTTCCATGTGTTGACCATCAACAAAGAAAGGTATGAAGTGCTAGAAAGTAAACTTAAATTCCTGGGTCACCAATGTGAGAACCAATTGCGCCCCACAATGAAAAGAATTAAAATTTTCAAAAACAATTCATAATTCCCCTATCTTTACAATTCAGAACAAAAATAAATGTCATTTTTTTATGGGTAACTTTTCTTTCTCTAGGTCTGGAATGCATGAAAATGCAAATAATTTATTATATAAAACTAGAGTGAATTTTTTTCTGTTGGTCTTTTCTGTCACATCTTTAAGCAATCTCCTAATAGGCCAAATCAACATTGAAGTAATAATAATCATTGCTGTAACTTAAAGAAAAATAATTCAGACCTAACATTGATAATAGAAGAGCAAAAAAAATCATCTGAGAATCTCTTGAGGAATTTATGAGCATAACCTTGGTTCCACCATATTAAAGATTGTTGTGCTTGTAGAAAAGCTGAGAGACTGGAATCTGTTTGCAATTACCAAATCAAAATGTAATTAAGTAGTCACTGGGAACAAACAATGATGTCTTTAGATGCCCTTTGGAAATGTCGAGTTGGTAACAGGGATCAGGTTGCCAAGGTTCGGATGTTTTCACTTATGAACCTTCCTATGAGATATTATTCTGAAGACCGTGTGATAGTTTGTCCTAGGGGAGGTAGAAAGAGGGCGTGCACTTGATCTGGGCATTGGGGCTCCCCTTTCTCTTAGAGCACTTCAAAGGAAATTCTCCCTCCATTCCCCAAGTCCTTTTGTTCTGGCCTCACATATAGTACATACATGCATTTCAAACTAAGGATTGATTTTGCTGGCACATGATCTTTCTCCCTCACAAAATTATTGTAAGAAGTATCTCTGATATGGCTGAGATGTATAATTCAGGTTCAAAAAAAACCCCTCTGTTTACGGAATAAAACTATTTTATTTCTCTTTTTTTAATTTCTCTTTTAATAAAAGCATAGCTGACAAGTTAGAAATGTTCCCTTCCTTCTTCTCCTTTGTGAAAACATCTCTCTAGTGTACCATTTTCTAAATATTAGTTTGATTTGTGTTAACTACTTGGTACATCTCTTGAAATCAGCTGTTAGTCATATTTTGGCTGTAGCTTCTAATGGAGAGAAAAACTATTGTAATATTTTCATAAAAGTGACAATAATAGTAACAGTTTTGTGCTTCCTGTACTTGTCCATTACAAAAGTCTTTAATGAAGTGGGATTGATGGATATTTCCTTTATATTTCTTCTGCTTCTGCACTTTATATTTTTCTGCTGATGGGTAACATAGGGAAGAGCAATACAAAGTCCAGAAACTCAGCTGAGAAGCAGAGGGCACTCAGGTGATCTAGAGTCTTTCTAGGCCGCAATTTAGTTCACTAATGGCCATGTAATGATCAGAGAAGAATGTGGAAGTTGTGAAGGATCACCCCTCCTTAAAATGCTTTCTCAGACCAATACTCAGCTCACTCAAGAATAGTGGGGTCTGGCAGATTAGTTGACACTGCATTATATAGAAAGATGTAGGGGGAAAAAAACCTTTTTCTGTAATACATGTTTTCTTCAGCATTAATATGCAGTAGCCGTTATGGTAGCTTCTCACTTTGACAAATGTGCCTTGATAATAAGCCGAAAGAAAGGTGGTTTAGAACTCTAAAACTTCTCTGTGTCCCTAGCCAGAATATGACAGGATTTGAGGAAAATGGTCCAGGATTGAAGCCTGTCTCCTTTCCCTTTCCACTCTTAGCTCCACCCCAAATCTCAGGGTATCCTGTGAGTTCACATATGGGCATCCTGGTCCTCTGTCTAAGTTCCACCAGCAGTCTATACAACCAAAGGTCCTCTAACCAGTCTCCAGGGAGGTATACAAAGCCAAACCCAGGAGATTAGACCTGACAAAGATCTGCTCCAGTTCTCCAAAGGTGTCTGTGACCATGGGCGCAGTGAATTCCAGGGCCCATGTAACTACAGCATGGTCTAGGAAGTTGGCACACTCCCATGGCCCAGAGAAACCTTGCCACCATGAGGGGCAGGGTGGAGAAGGCCATCACAGGAACCCTAAACGAATGGCCTTCCTCACTTGGGTCTAGGACAGTACTCAAAAACTACTCACGATTATACATCAGAAAAGCCCGATATTTTCAAAGGTCATCCCTTTTTTATTAGAGACTGTGCCAAATGTTACAAATTTAGATATGAACAGGTTACCGCCCTATGAATTATACCCTTATGAAAAGGCCATTCTAAAATGTAGACATTAGCAACAGTGGAGAGAGAAGTTCTTTCCTCTCCCAGGATTGCTATAATGTAAATTTGCCTCTCAAGTGAAGTAATTGTTCCCATTTAAGGCTGCTGCAGAGAGCCAGACCTTGGTCATCACAGCCACTGATTCATGTTTTCTGAGAGGCGCCCATGCTCCAGTAAACAGCCCTCCACCTAGTTCCTTCTTCAGTCTTGGTCCACTGCTTGCTCCCCACCTCTTTCCTCTGACTGCAATTTCATAGTCACAAACTCCTGAGAGGGGATCCTCCCCTGCCACCAAGTGTCCAGACAGAGCTACCTGGAATTCAGACTGTTCTGAAACTCCCCTGCCAGAAGTCACCTGGTCATTATTTCCATACACAAGTGCCTTCTCCCTAACTTAAAACAGGACCTGTACAAGATGGTATTTGGATTCCTTTATTTTCTATCCCCACCCCCACTTCACTATCTGAATAATCAGACAATTTTACACATTGGAACACTCTATAGGACTACTGATTCTGTTCTTTCAACAAGTTTAGGTCATAATTAGAAGACGTGCTGGATTTAAAGTGACCAAAGAGACCTAATAACTAGATGCAATAAATCTTCTTTATTTAAGTTCTAGTTTGAACAAAGTATTTTAGGGACAATTGGATACATATAAGTGTGATCTCAGTATTAAATAAAGTGAAAATTTATTGAAATGTAAAAATGGAGATGATTGATTTGGCAAAAAACCAAGTTGCCTCCCCCCAAAACAAAACCCAACAAACAACAATAACAAAAACCAGTACACACAAAAAAATCTGAGAAGAGCCAAGAGTGGTGGTACATACTTGTAATTTTAGTACTTGAGAGGCTGAGACACTAGGAACACAGGTCGAGGCCAGCAACTTAAAAATATTCTCGGCAACTTAGTGAGACTATATTTCAAAGTTAAAAGACACATTTTGTTCTGCCTTGTGGAGAAGAAACTGTACAGATGTGCTACCCTCAGGTGTGCCATGGTTGTTACTTTCACAGGTTTTCTTAAGGAAAGTCAGTAGCTAAAGCAGAAAGATTGACTGGATTGTAGAAAACAAATCTTAGGAGTCAACAGAGTATAATAGTGCTGCTCAGTTGCCCTTGTTCCAGATCTCACTTCACGGTTTTTACCTGGGCTGCTAGGTGTCTTTATCAAGATTCTATGAAAGACCCTCATATAAAAGAAGAGGAAGAATCTATTTCAACAGATGGGCAAACCTAATACTCCTGAAAACATGAAAAAACAAACTAGCAAGATACATTCAACCCTCCAACAACTGAATTTTCTGGTACAGAGGTGCAGAAATCCTTAGAAAAAGAATTCAGATTTTTTATCTTTAATATAATCAAAGAGCTAAAAGGTTGGCTGGGTGTGAGGCTGAGACAGAAGGATCACAGATTTGCAGTCAGCCTCAGCTACCTATTGAGGCCCTCTGCAACTTAGTGAGACCCTGTTTCAAAATAAAAAAATAATAAAGTAGGACTGGGAGTAAAGGAAATGAATTCAGAGAGAGTATACTGGATGTGAAAGAATATATGAGCAAAGAAATCAAAGCTCTAGAAAAGAACCAACCAGGAATTCTGAGTAAAATGAAAGACACAATAAGTCATATTTTAAAAAAATATCCAAAACTAGACTAGACCACATAAATAATGGATCTTCAGGCATAGAAGACAGAGTTTATCAGCCTGAAAACTTAGTAATAAGGAAAAGGCAATAAGCGATAATTAGAACATCCAGAAAATCTGTGAAAGCAAGCCTAAAGGTATCTGGTATTGAGGAAGGTTAGAAAGCAGAAACCAAGTGTATATATAAATTCTTCAGAGAAATTATATCAGAGAACATTCCAAATGTGGATAATGAAATGGATATTCACACTCAGGAGGCAATCAGCAATTCAAATAGACAAGATAAAAAATAACCTCTCCACATTACATTATAATTTTAAAAACCTAACATAAAGCACATGAAGAGAATCATAAAAGCCTCAAGATAAAATAGTCAGGTCACATTCAGAGGTAGGACAATAAAGATTACTCTTGAATTCTCAACCCAAACTCTAAAAGACATAAAAACATTATTCTAAGTCCTGAAAGACAATAACTTCCAACCAAGATTGCTAAATACAACAAAATTATCCTTCATAATCAAAGGAGAAATAAAAATCTTCTATGATAAGCATAAACCAAAAAAGATATATGACTATTAAGCCAGAACCATGAAAAACACAAAGAAATAATACACAAAGAAGAAGGTTACAGCTATCTGATCCCTGCCAAAATGCCAAAAACTTACATTGGAGAAAAGACAGTCATTCAACAAATGGGTCTGGGAAAACTGGATATCCACAGGAGAAGAATAAAACTAGATAACTCAAAATGTATCAAAGACCTAGAAATTAGATGGGAAATGCTGCAATTACCAAAAGAAAGCATAGGACCAACTCTGCAACATATAGGCAGAAGTAGAGACTTCCTAAATAATACCCCTTGTGGGACCCAAAGGAATCACAGGTTGGTGGTGAGGACAGAACTCTGCTCATCCATGCACTTAGATAGATAAGCATTTCTGTACGACAGACCTGTGTATGTCCACACTGGTGTGGATGTGCAACATTTTTTCCAAAACCCTGTATAAGGTACAGGTCTATAGAATAAAGCTACTGTTGCTCTCTACCAGAGGGTAACTCTGTGTGCTTTTTTCTCTCTGAGGATCTCACCACCAAAACACCCCCCTGCAACCACAGCTGGCCCCTGACCAGGCCCCAGACACTTGGCATAGTCAACAGGATTAAATGTGTACTCCAAGTACCCTTCTCAAGCACCACCCCAGAAGGAACAACACAGAGTGGAGGAGATGTGGCCTTCTGGCCAGAAGAAATCTGAAAGGCTTTAATAGTGCTGGAGCTACAAGTTCCAGTGTTCCTTGGCAGCTGGGCAAGCCAGGTGAAATGCAGATGGCAATGAGGGTTCAAGCCAGAGTCTGAGGCAACACCAGCCAGTACTGGAATGAGGGACCAGACCTCATTCACACTGCAGGGGCAGAGGTGTTGACTCCAGGGATGCAGAGGCTGGTTTGCTCTGTGGAGAACTGATGCAGCATCCCCGAGCCCACTTCTGGGAGAGAGTGATGCATCAGCTAGCTTCCAGCCTGGAGGCCCGGCCCCACTCCTGCACTAGGGAGCTTAAAGGAATTGTGATCCCAACTAGGAAGACTAAAGGAGATCAGAAGGCTGCCAGCATTGACCACCAAAAGGCTAGGCTAAGACTTGGTGGAAGGCTACCTCCACACCCTCCCATGATAAGCACACCCAGTATCTGCTGGACTTGATAAAGCAGAGCAGCAGCTTCTCCTGAACACCACAGCCCCCTTTGAGGAGAAGACAGAATGCCAGCCCAATAAAATATTTTTGGTGCTCTGGCAACAGCTATGCCCAAACCAAAGCAGAATACATCCCGGGGGTGGATGTATTACAGAATGACAGTCAGACAACTATAGGAAATTTATGACTACAGATATATGTGGTAAAGACTATCACTAGAGGACATCCCCATCATGTTCCCTTATAATTCTCGCAAGCTATGAGGATTGTAAATATGCAGCAGTACAAGTTACAGGAGGGAGAGTGGGGGATGAGCAAACTGGGGAAATGATACGAAGCTGAAGAGACAAGTGTATTCCACCATCTCATAGCCCATTTAACTCTCTCTTATGGACAGTACAGAACCTGAGGGTTCCTGAGACAAAACAATGAATTACTGAGAACTAAATAGACACCACCTTTGTATGCAGTAGTACTCAATATTTCAATGTTAATAGATTACCTGTTACATAAACTGGGACAATTCCATTACATTGTAGACTTACCAAATGACTTTTTTTCCATCAACATTACTTGGAAAATCAAGAAATATTTTCTTTTACCTGGGAAGGATGTCAATGAACCTTTTTGGTATTGTCTCTGAAATACCTGCATATTCCCAACATGTATCATGGTTTTGTGGCACATAACTTAGCCTCTTTAGACCGTCTGGTTATACAATTATACTGATAATATTATGCTAACCTCTAATTCAATTACAAAATTAAAAGCAGCTGCATGCATCCTCTGAACCACTCTCCAAAAATGGGGGTGGCTGTCAACAAAAGCAAGGTCCAAGGCCTTGGGTATTCTGTCAAATTCTTGGGAATTATCTGGTTGAGTAAGAAAAAGGTAATGACTGAAGCAATACTAAATAAAATATAAGTGTGTCCTTGGCTGAAAATGGTCACATAGATACACCCACATCTGGGTCTTATGGGATTTGGGGAAATGTTTATACCCCATTTAGCTATGCTGATCAGTCCCTTACACCATCTTACCTAGGAACAACTTGGTATTGGACCCATACTCTGTAGATAGTAGACCTTGCCCTTCCTTACTTGCTAACAGTCGAAGTAAATGTTGGAGGTTTTGAATGGAGGTTATGGCAAAAACAAAGCACTAAGAATAACCCAGCTGGATCTTGGTCACAGCTATTAAACACACACACACACACACACACACACACACACACACACACACACACACAAACAGGTGTGCTACTCTCTCACTTAAAAAAAAATAAGTTATTGGCTGTATATGCTGCTATCTTAGCTTGTAAATCCAGTGCAGGTATTGGGTCAATAATGCTATAAACCACCTACCTTATTAAAGTCTTGCTAAGGTCCTTCCTATACTTGGATATCCTGGACAGACACAGCCCAAATGCTCACTCTGATAAAATGGAGTGCATACTTAAAGCAACAAGCTGGGTTTTTCTGGTAGCCGTTTGTCTAAGCAGCTACACATTCTGCTAAGGCCAGTAAAATTCTGAACAATAGCTCCCTCTGAATCTGCAAAATCAGGAGACACCCAAATCTCTGTATGAAAAAAAACTCCGTTGGATCCAGGACATTTCAAAACAATAGCCTGCTCAGAACCCACAAAAGTAAAAGATGCCCTAAATTCCTATAAAAAAAGGAAGATTCTCTATACCCACAGAGGCATTGTATTATGATGGCTCTTGTCATAAACGGACTGCAACAAAGACATTTTGATATCAAATTGATATTGGATGATTCAGCCAATAGGCCAAGCTCCAAGCATTCTGACAAATTTTTATTAAAAAAAAAAAAACCTAAACCATTACATGTCTATACCAAGAGCTGGACAGTCTAATGGGAGTTAACTTTTGGCTTCCCTGATGGATGGGCAGGAAAAAATGGTTGATTGGATATCACCCATTGTGGGACAAAAATATGTGGGGGTATACTTATAAAAATTGAATCTCCAAAAAGGATCAACTATATCATGTTATGGGGCATAGACCTTTATAGGTACCAGTAATGATACTGCAGATGCTTTAGCCCAAGTTTGGACTCTCTCACTACATACAAATCTCTTATTGGTAGCACTTTGGTTGCATAAAAAGATAGGACACACAGGCACCCACACCATCGGGGTCATAACTTAGCAATGGAAATTGCCTCTTACCCACACTCAAGAACAAGATGCTATTTGGCAGTGTCCTTAATATGTAAAATACTACCCAAATACAGAATGTGGTTTTGCAAAATAAAATAACATTAAAAATGCTCACTGGTACCCAAGATATAATATGTTCTCTTCTCCATGTAAAATATTATATATACATTCCAACTTTCTAACAGTAGATATAATAAACCTTAGCAGAGATGAATGTGAAAATACAGTGTGTTCATACCTTACAGGAGGACCAGTTTATATACTGATGGGACTCACTGGACTCCAGGAAATAAGTATTAACTACCCTCAACTATATAGTAGAAAAACTAGTAATCTCCTGTTGTACCCTCTGTTGCTATTGTCTTTGGACCCATTGCAGTACTTTCTGAATCAAGTTGTTGACCACCATCCTGTGGAGGATAAAGTGTAGGGTCCAGAAGAAGTACAGGCCAATGATGAGGATAAGACCCTGCTCATTCAGCATAGCTGCAGTTGTGAACTTAGATGTATAAGCATGACTGGATAAAATGCAACATTCCTGCACATGCCCAAGCTGGTATGAACATGTGCCATTTAGTCCAAAGTCTTATATAAGGAACAGATCTGTAGAATAAACTTGCTGTTGTTCTCCTCTGAATGGCAACTCAACATGGTTTCTTCTTGCTGAGTATCTCATCACCAAAACCTCTCCTGCAAGCACACCTGGCCCCTTACACAGCCCCTAACATTCCTTATGCTCAGGAAATAAAACCAAGAATAAATAAATAAACTGGCATCGAATTATAAAAAAAAAAACTTATGCACAGCAAAGGAAACAGTAATGTGAAGAGACCCTATAGAATGGGAGAAAATTTTTGGTAGCTACTCACAGAGAACCAATATCTAGAATATACACAAAACCAAAAAAATGTAACATAAGGAAACCAAATAATTCAGTCAATAAGTGGGCAAATAAAATAAATAGATATTTCTCTAAAGCAGAACTAACAGCTAGGCCTGTTGCTCTATGCCCTTAATCCCATTAGTTGGGAGGATAGTTATTTTGAGGTCATCTTCAGAAACATAGCAAGAGCCCATTTCAAAATAAAGAATAAGAAGAGCTATGGTATAGCAGAGAGCTAGAGTGTCCCTGGGCTTATTCCTCAGTACCACACACATGAAAAGAAGAAATATAAATGGTCAACATATATATGAAAAAATGGTTAACATCTTTAGCAATCAAGTAAATGTAAACTAAAACTACACTGAGATTCCATCTACATATAGACTGGCACTCATCAAGGATATAAACAATAATAAATTCTGGCAAGGATGGAGGAAGGAACATTTATATATTAATGGCAGTACTAATATATTATTACAAAATAGGTAGATATGTATGGTTTTTTCTCAAAAGACTAGGAATAGAGCCATCATATGACCCAATTTAACATTCCTTGGCATTTGTTTTATAAAGAAGTCAGAATAACACAATGATACATGCACAACCACATTTATAGCTGCATGTTTCACTATAGCCAAGTTCTTGAACTAACATAGGAGTGTTCAGAAGGTTATCAATGGATGAATGGTTAAAGAAAATGTGATATATACATGCAACGGAGTTTTATTCAGCCTTAATGAGGAACAAAATTATGTCACTTGCAGGAAAATGGATGGAACTGGAGAACATCATTCTAAGTGATTGTCTTGGTCAACATTCTCAATGTTATAATAAAAAACAACTGACTGCACAACTTAGAGGAAGGAAGATTTATTTGCTCACAGTTTTTGGAGATTTGGAGTTCAGTCCATGTGAAGACAGGATCTGTACATCTCAGGGCATGATGGCAGAAAGCATAAAGACAGAGAGAGTAAGGTTCTGCTTTCACACAATGGAGGATAAAAGCAAGAAAGAGAAGAAGGGGCTCCAAAGACAAAAGCACAGTTCCTCAAGCTTCAACCCAGGGACTTACCTTCTCCAGCCTGCCTAGGTTACCACCCAGTAAATTTATTACAATGGATTTACCTACTTATCTACTGATAAGATTACAATTCTCAAGACTTATATCAATTCTAGACATTAGGACATGAGCTCTTCAGGACACATTCTATATATAAGCACAACATCAATATCAGAAAACCTAGAGCCACATGTTCCTATCTGAAAACTACAGAGAAAAAAGGACAGAAAACTGACATCATTAAAATAAGAGATGCCACTAGTACCAAAAATGTCTGAAAAGATATGCCTAAGAAATTATATGGTGATTTGTGGGTGGTAGTAGTGTAAAATTTAAATTTGTTAATAATTTATAACTGGAAGATGTTTTGTTATATTTCTATTTGTTTAGAAAATTACTTCAAACCCTTTTACTTCTCAGCCTACAGTACCAGACCAACTCATCCTTGATGCAGACCCAATAGCAGGTAGTGATAAGAAAATCAGGAGTTTCCAGATGTATTCTCAGACAGAACAACTCTTACATAATTTTATTGAGTTAAAGATCAATGATATTTCTTCAGTTTTCATGGGAAGATGAAATGAAAACATCCCCATGATGAATGATTTACAAAACTATAATACAAATAATTTTATATTAGTTCTTTATCTTGTGGTATCTCTTTATTAAGTACCTAAATTATAAATTATTTTTAGAGTTCAGTACCTGAAAAAAACTGTCTTTTTAAAAACTGATTCTTCCTTTTTTATTATAAAACTCTATATATCAGGTTTCCCTGTTATCTTGGCTATTAGAAAACTCAGATATAAATTACACACATATTGAATTAATGAAATTATCACCTAGTATGTTGAAAATGTAGTCTTCTTTCTCACCATATTTAATCACTATTTTAGAAAAATTTAACTGAGAAGCACAAATTCTAAGTGCCATTTTTTGCTCATATGATCATTTTATGTAACAATTTAAATTTCCTTAAAAGAAGAATGAGTGTTAACAAATAATAGAACTACTCTACAGATCTCTGTAGAGCTTATAGGGGCAGTTTAACATGTAGTTGTGGTTTACAGACTATCTACCCAGCCTACAATCTTCCCATATTTTCTGAGGGATGAAGCCCATACTAGTAAACCTTCCTTACTATAGCCACAACTGCAGGTGGATCAAATGGACATCCAAACATGTCCAAGTGTGAGAGTCTCTGTTCTCGACATTTGGAATTGACAAATTGATTGTGGTCTTGACTTATTACTTAAGATGTTGTGAGACATGAATAGATAATATTAAAACAACCAGTAGGCAGAATTTTTATTTTATCTTTGGAAAAGAAATTCAACTTAAAACATACCATGAAGAGCTAGGTGTGGTGGTGTATACTTGTAATCCCAGCATCTGGGAGGCTGAAACAGGAGGATCGCAGTTTGTGGACAGCCTCAGCTACACTAAGAGGCCCTGTGTAACTCAGTGAGGCCCTGTTTCAAATTAAGGAATAAAAGATAGGGTGGGAGGTGTAGCCCAGAGGTAGAATACCCCTGGATTCCATCCCCAGTACCTTAAAAAAAACATATTTTGCTTTCTTCTCCCCCCAAAATAAGACAGATACTAGAAATAAAAGAATGCTCTAAGTTCTGTAATCAAAGAGAAGAATATGCATAGTAGTAAAGTCTGTAGAATTCAGTAAAGCAGCTCAGTAAGGTTGGTTGGTAAGACGAAGGTGACCATTATCATCACCTGAGGAATTTTAACCAAGAGCAAAATGTACTGCTGCATCATTCACTCACCTACAAAGGAGGCAGCCTTAAGGAATATTTACTTTTTAAGGCCATAGATAACTCTGATGCCTACTCTACCACTTCCTTACCCCCTCAAAGAATTAATAAAAATAATATATGCATATTTCAAATGTTATTTTTCTATGCTGTTGAACACCATTGTGAAACCAGTTATGTGTATACGGCAAAGCCCCTGCTAAGAAAACTTACTTATTTTCCTACATGGGATTAGCATTATCAGTCTGTTTCATCTTTGCAGCTTCAAGCAGTGACTTTGGTTGTTGCTAATGTACTGTGTGGCATTTAGTATGTTATTTCCCAACTTTAGGTTACTACCATTCTTGGAGGTATTCCTCAGAAACTGTGTATTACACTAAATCCACATCTTGTCTCATCATTCCAACCTTCTAATTAAGTGGTTTGGAATAAGAATTCTCTTTTCTCCCAAGCAGAACTAATAAGGTAAGCCTTCAATAAATAGACACTGATTTTGATTGAATCAAAATTAGGACCACACTGTTTTAGAGGTATGAGATGGAGTGACTTATTAAGTAAGCTTCCTCTGGTTTGGAGGAGTCAATGAGTTTCTTGGATGGCGAAGGCTCAGAATTCTTGAAACTAAATTGCCCTGATTGGGGCAATAAGAGACGGCAGGATTAACTAAAGCTCTACCAGATCAAGGACCCACTATGAATCCACTGTGCTCCCCACTACCATGCCCAAAACACAAGCTCAGATTCTCTGCACAGATTTCTGACTCCTTCATTTTATAATTTTCACATATCTGTTAAAAACGTTTAAAACAGAAACAGATGTGAGATATAATTTTTACTGGAAGTGAAAAAACATATAAAGATTTGACAAAATATGTACCTTACATATTTTAAGATTTCAAAAATAGTCACTAAACAAATTTTAAGAAGAGCTAGATAGCAGGGTGGTCTTTCTCTGATTTTGATGTCTCCTTTTTAATATTTCCATGATGGTCTATTGTCAATGAATAGAGAAAATATGGAAATGTCATATGTGTAATAGAAGAAATATAAACATATTTTTCAAAAATAACAATTCAAAAATAGTAAATGTTTCTTTTAGTTTTAAAGAGAAACAGAATTTGGTAATTTCTGCAATCTTTATTGTAGTGTGAACTTTCATCAAGTCATCTTTGACCAAATGAGTTTTTTTATCAAAAAAGAAGTAAGTTCAGAAATGACTTATTTTACTCATTAAATTTTAAGGACAGCTGCTGTACAGAGCAAAGTAGATGTAATAGCTTTTAAGAAAGAAAGATGTGAGGCAGCATATACAGATGAGTATGTGTGATTGTAGTGAGTAAGTAAATTTGCATTTATATAGCACCATTTTTCAGGTGAGACAATTGGTAATATATTTGCTACAGTGCATTGCTGTGATGTAAAATCCATACTAAATAGAAATAGTATAGCTTTCTTTTTAAGGGCATTTGTACTGATGAGCATTTATCTAGTACCTACAACATGCCAGCTGTTAGGCTAGGCAGGGGCTTCTTGCTGTCATTTAACTTTTACAACAAGCCTATTTACTATTACTACCTCCATTTTGGAAATTGAGGGCTCTGAGGATCCAGGAAAATAAAACAATTTAATTAAAGTCCCATATATACTAAATTGTAGGGCCAAGATCAGAACGCAGATCTTGCTGGGTTTATAATTATTTTCCCACTACCTCAATTAACTCAAGGGATAATGTTATAAAATTTTATAAGTTCTTATACTTACTACATTTGCAAATTAATCTTAAATTAAGTTTGCAAATTAGTTTTAATTTTTACGATGACTTACAAGGCATATAGGACACCCATGTTAGAAACAGGAATGTTCAGAAGGTTTCAAGAATATGCCAGTTTGACATGTTTTGCAACAGACAGTAGCTGGGCAGCTTTTGATGATCCAGGTTAGTGACTTGGACACTCCACTCCAAGCAATTTCAACCAATTAGAAGTTATTGCATGTGTTTCATGAAAAACCTATCCTCCTCAGCACACTAGTCTTCCAACTCTTGCAGAACTGTAAGGGTTAGCTGGGAAATCTTCTGGTGGATTTCCAGGGGTGGAAGAGAAAAATCAACCTGAGACTTGGAATGGAATTTGTGAAATCATGGTTTTTAAAATTTACGTGTGTGTGTGTGTGTGTGTGTGTGTGTGTGTGTGTGTGTGTGAGAGAGAGAGAGAGAGAGAGAGAGAGAGAGAGAGAGAGAGAGAGAGTTAGGAGAGTTAGTTTGGTACTGGATATTGAACCCAAGGGTATTCTACCTCTGAGCTACACCCCGGCCCTCTATTTATTTACTTATTATATTTATTCACTTGTGGGGAAATGAATAGAATTGGAGAACATTATGCTGTTAGATCAGTCAGTCACAAAAAGCAAAACATCAGATGCTCTCCCTAATATTTGGAAGCTAGGGAGAAAAAGGGTCATAGGAGGAACTCTAGATGAAGAAGGACAAACTGTAGATGAGCAAATAAGGTGACCTAACTGAGGAGAATTGGAGGCCAGAAGAGGGAAATTCCCTAATGTATATGATGTACATTCACAAACATATCAAAGTCAATCACTAAGCCAAACACAAGGAGGGGGGAGGGAGAGGAAATTGGTTGGGAACTAGGTACGGGCTAAATGAGTGATGTGTGCATGTGTGCCTCTACCATCCTATACTCTATTAAGATGTATGACTACAATGCACCAATAAAACTTTAAAAAAGAAACTGGTTAATATTACCAGTATTCAGAAAGTGACTAGATATGTTTCTTGATTCTTCTGGCATCAAACCTAAAAATTATTCCTAACAGGAGCTTGCTAGTATATTTTAATAGCTATCTATAGAGACTGAAAAAATTAGCATTATGTTTATGGTTAGAGTTCCAGTTTCTGAGGCAACAAGGGTCTTAAAAATAAGATATATTTAGATTCTGTGAGGAAGAAAGATCTCATCGTAGGTATTCTCTTTCAGCTTTTTAATCATTTGGGCATAATTCACACACCTACACTCACACGTATGCACACACACTCACAAGCACACACATGCACACAAATCCATTCTCTCTTTTTATGTTACTTCTGATTCTACCCCTAGAAGATTTGCCCCTGCACCCAGAACAAGACCCTCCTCCTCACCAGGGGGCTCTGTGTTTTTTCTCTTGCTGGTCTGTGAGTTTCTCATGAGTATTAAACTTTACTTGGCATTGTAATTCCAGGAGTCAGTACTTGAGCATACGAAAAAATGATATTTTGAGTACCAAATGAATATATTCAAAGAAAGTGAAATATACATACTGCTGTCACAAATATAACAACTCTCATTTTGGTTTTGCTAAGATCTCTTTTCAGGTCTTGAATAACAATATTTCACCGTATCACGTGACTATTATTTATAATCATATCAATTTTCTAAGTATTGATAACACTGGAAAGTATTGGAGAACATTAGTCAATTGGGAGCATTTGCCATGAAATTAGGAAAATGTCAGCTTTTTAATTATTTTTTACAAGATCTCTTACATTATAATAGTCAGTTTTTATAAGATTAATGGTATAAAGAATATTATAACCTGTACCTATATTGCCAAGTCAGAAGGATGCTTAAGCTTTGAGATAAGAATACTGGAAGAACTTCCAAGCTTTTTTACTATTAATACCAAAATTTATCCTGATTGTTGCACATTAATTTTTTTTACCTTTACCTTTTCACTTTTTAAAAGAAATATTACTTGGATTAATGTAATATGATGTGGTAGTCCTGTGTGACAGAGAATTTTCCTCACTGAAAACCTGGGTCAGTGTGCACTCAGGGATAAGACCACATCCCAGGGGAAATCTTTTCTCTCTGTGGCACCCATAGGTGATTGGTCCAGGAGCAAACTCCCTGAACAGGATGATCCTGCACTTTTCAAAGACCTTACTCCTAAGGAGGTGGGAGGACCACTGTGCCCACTGCCCCATTCTGCACCAGCTTCTCTGGGCACTCACTTTACCTTCTTGATTAAATGGCCAACCCCATTTTCTTTTGGGAGGAAAAGGAAAACATAAATACATTCACTGCCAGAGAAAGCTGAATGGAAAGATGAAAGACAATCTATTTCAAAATATTCTTGTCCTCTGTTCCTTAACTAAACTCTCCTTTTCCTTTCTAATACATCAGTTTCCATTTAAATAGTTTCTAAATAGTTATCACATGTGTACTGCTGGTGTGTTTGTGGCTATACCTGCACGCGTGTGCATGTTCAATGGGTGATAAACTCAGGAATCAGGCTGACCACTAACTATTAGAGTTGCATGAACTTGGCCTTGTAAATTCCCTGGTTCAAAGTTCCTCTTCCATGCTTCTCTCAAGAATGCTGCCAGTGGTCTTCCTCAAGTGCTGGTGATGGAGACACATATGGCAGCTTGAATTATGAAGCACCTCGTAGCTCCAGAGTTGGATAGCTGCAACAGGATGAGGGGGTTGTAACTAACTGCACTGCACGTTCTGGGGCAGAGGTTCTCAACATTGTGCCATAGAGGAGTGCCAGCAGTTTATGGGCCCTATTACATCACAACCTCAGGGGGACACCAAGGTCCTGGGGCTTATTAAGTGTTATTCAGGTAATCCCAAAGTACTGCCAAGTAACTGTACTTTGGGATTCTAAAAGCAGAAAGTCTTCTAAAGACTGCTATGGCCTCTCTACAAAAATACTGACTGGGAATAATTCAGTAAACATGTTTTATGGTTTGTTTCTTACTGTCAACAATAAGTCTCTTTCCATATCTTGGATTCAAAACCCACCCTGTTCAAATGTAAGTAACCAGAAGAAAAGTTGACTAAGCCACATTGTTTTCTTTCCCAACTAAATTCCTCATGTAAAAAACACAGAATTGAAGTACTGCTTGCTCACATGAGCTCAGAGACAAATAATAAGCCTTTGTGAGAAAGAATACTACATTTGACATTTATAAACCTTTTTCATTGCCACTAAAATTTAATTTCCCAATCACTGACAATTCTAAGTTTCTTTATTTTAATGAGGTAATGTAATATAAACATGAATATCTGGATCTCCAAAACTTTCTCTCATAACCCACTTTTCTTATTTTTCCTCCTATGAAAGTTTGGTGAAAAGGATGAAGTGTTACAAAGAAGTAGGTCTAGAAAAATTAATGCTGTCCAACAGCCATAGATGTTTTGAAATAGTCGGGGTCCTAGGTCATAGTGTTCCCTTTTAAATTCTTCATGTTTAAAAAGGCATGTCTTATGTGAATGCCCAAGTATTTCTTTTTTTTATTTCTGATTTTTTAAATAAATTTTTATTCATGCATTGTCGTAATACATCTTATTGGGATAAAAAAAACCTTGTAGAGATATGCATGCACCTATCACCCAATTTTGCCCTTACCCAATCCCTAACCCCTTCCTTCCCCCTCTCTCCTACCCATTGCTTGGATTCCTGATTGACTTTGATATGTTTAAGTACATCATATGCTTTAAAGAGTTTCCATTATCCTCCTTCTTATCCCCTCAGATAGGTCACCTTCATTGCTCCTCTATAGGGTCTCTTCTTCATCTAGAGCTCCTGCTGATACCCATTTCTCCCTAGTTTTATTTTATAAATTTATTTTTTTTAAATTGGTGCATTGTAGTCATATATCAATCACATTGGAGTACAAGACTTGAGAGGATATACAAGCACACATCATCCAATTAGTCCTCATTCAGTCCCCATCCCATTCCCTCCTCCTCCCTCGATCCCATGCTTCTTTGGTGATTAACTTTGATACATTTGTTTATGTACCTTCTGTGTTTTAAAGAGGCTCCGTCCTCCACTATTCCATACCCTCTGATTGGTCACATTAGTTGCTTCACTATAGGGCCCTTTCTATAGCTCAACCTCTTCCTGTTGCCCTTTACCTCCTAGTTATTGCTGATTAGGGGAAGCGTCTGATTTATATTTTCTGTGATATTTCTCTGTACATGCCGCGTTGCAAGTACTGATCCCACTCTTGACAGCCCCAATAGTGGCCTGGCTACTCGGTGGACTGATCCAGACCTTGCTGGCTGAAGCAGCGGCCTTGCCTCATGGGAGGCCCTGATTCTGGTCTCTCTGGTCCCCACACCAGCCTAACCCCTCAGCTGGCTTCGATCCCGGCCTTGGAGGCCCCAGTAGCAGCCTTGCCTCACAGCAGGCTCTGATGCTGGCCATTGGCCCCGGAACCAGCCTAACCCCTCGGCAGGCTCCAATCCCGGCCTCCGAGGCCCCAACGCCGGCCTAGCCTCATAGCAGGCTCCGATCCCGGCCTCACTGGCCCCGGCACCGGCCTAACCCCTTGGCAGGCTCCGATCCCGGCCTCAGAGGCCCCAGTAGCAGCCTTGCCTCATGGCAGGCTCCGATCCCGGCCTTCCTGGCCCTGGCACTGGCCTAACCCCCTTGGCAGGCTCCCATCCCGGCTTTGAAGTCCCCAGCACCAGCCTTGCCTCATGTCAGGCTCCGATCCCGGCCTCACTGGAACCAGCATTGGCCTAACCCCTTGGCAGGCTCCAATCTTGGCCTTGGAGGCCCCAGTAGTGGCCTTGCCTCACGGCAGGCTCTCATGTCGACCACTGGCCCCGGCACTGGCCTAACCCCTCGGCAGGCTCCGGTCGTCACCTTGAAGGCCCCAGCACCGGCCTTGCCTCAAGGCAGGCTCTAATCCCAGCTTTGCTGTGTCTGTCGCCGGCCTCACCCCTTGGCAGGGTCCAATCCAAGCACCCTCTTTGTCCAACCAATTGTCCCACGTTCTTGAGGGTGTGTGGTGGTAGCATTCTGCCTCTGGGGATATTATTTCAAAGGTTCCAGGTGTAATGCATCAGTTCTCTGCCTCTTCTGAGTACTCCACGGCAGGCTCTAATGTCAGCCATTGGCCGCGGCACTAGCCTAACCCCTTGGCAGGCTCCAATCCCGGCCTTGCTGGCCCCAGCACTGGCCTAACCCCTTGGCAGGCTCTGATCCCAGCCTTGGAGGCCCCAGTAGTGGCCTTGCCTCCTGTCAGGCTCCGATGCCAGCTGTTGGCCCCAGCATTGACCTAACCCCTCGGCAGGCTCCGATCCCGGCCTTGGAGGCCCCAGCACCGGCCTTGCCTCACGGCAGGCTCCGATGACAGCCTCATTGGCCCCAGCCCCAGTCTAACCCCTCGGTAGGTTCTGATCCGGCTTTGGAGGCCTCAGTAGCAGCCTTGCCTCACAGAAGGATCCGATGCTGGCTGCTGGTCCCAGCACCGACCTAACCCCTCGGCAGGCTCCGATCCCGGCCTCGGAGACCCCAGCACCGGCCTTGCCTCACGGCAGGCTTCGATGCTGGCCACTGGCCCCGGAATCAGCCTAACCCCTTGGCAGGTTCCAATCCCAGCCTCAGAGGCCCCAGTTGCGGCCTTGCCTAACGGCAGGCTCTGATGCCGGCCATTGGCCCCGGCACCGGCCTAACTCCTCAGCTGGCTCTTATCCTGGCCTCAGAGGCCCCAGTTGCGGCCTTGACTCACGGCAGGCTCAGATGCCAGCCACTGGCCCCGGCACTGGCCTTACCCCTCGGCAGGCTCTGATCCCGGCCTCGGAGGCCTCAGTACCGACCTTGCCTCACGGCAGGCTCCAATGCCAGCCTTGCTGGCCCCAGCACCGGCCTAACCCCTTGGCAGGCTCCGATGCTGGCCTCACTGGCCCGAGCACCGGCCTAACTCCTCAGCAGGCTCTTATCCTGGCCTTGGCGGCCCCAGTACCAGCCTTTCCTCATGGCAGGCTCCGATGCTGGCCTCGCTGGCCCCAGCACCTGCCTAAGCCCGAAGCAGGCTCTTAGCCTGGCCTCAGAGGTCCCAGTACTGGCCTTGCCTCACGGCAGGCTCTGGTGCCAGCTTCGCTGGCCCCAGCACCTGCCTAACCCCACAGCAGGCTCTTATCCTAGCCTCGGAGGCCCCAGTACTGGCCTTGCCTCACAGCAGGCTCTGGTGCCAGCCTTGCTGGCCCCAGCACCTGCCTAACCCCTCAGCAGGCTCTGATCACTGTCTCTGGGGTTATTATTTCAAAGGTTCCAGGTATAATGTATCAAATCTCTGCCTCCCCTGAGTACTGGCCACTGCCATTGCCACTGCCTCCACCATTTCAAATCCTTCCCAGTCTTTTTTTCCACTCTGAATGTTGTCCAGTGTTCCTAAGCATGCGTGACGGTAGCATTCGACATTTGGTATAATTTCTCCAAAAAATAAGATTGGTAAGATTCAGTTTCTGCTTCTCCTGAATACAAGTCTCCACTGCCATCGCAGAAACCGCTTTCAACACCACCTTTCTTCTTGGTCTCCGCTAAACTATCTCCTTACAGGTGATGTCCAAGAATCCTAACAATATAGAGAAACAGCAGTCCTCCTTCATGGGGAATTTTTCCATAAGTTCCAGTGCATTTAGATAAGTTTTGTCTGCATCTCCAGTGTCCTGGCATCCACAACGGCTTTCTTAACTCCTCTCCGATATTTTTCTTTTTCTTTTTCTTTTCCTTTTTTTTTTTTTTTTTTTTTTAATAAGAGAAGACAGTATATGTGGTTTGAGGAGGTAGTGGGATTAGGCACTCAGTAGCACTGTGACCCGGTAGGTTTCCCTATGGGTCCAGAGTGCTCCGTACTACTCTGCCTGGGGCCCAGAGTCCCGCGACCCGGCCCCGGCTTGCGTACCCCGCGCAACCCCTGCTTGGGACCCAGCGTTTTACTGTGCCCAGCTTCTCCAGGGGTCTGGCATGCTACACGCATTCCGGCCCTGGGCCCAGAGTCCCGCGACCCGGGCCCCAGCTTGCGTGCCTCGCGGGACCCCCGCCCAGGACCCAGGGTACTGGGCCTGGTTTCTCCAGGGGTCTGGCGTGCTACGCCAAGTATTTATATTTTCATTCAAGCCCAGAAGAATTTCTTCTACTTTTTGGAAAGGGATTTTTTAAATTTTTTTTTTTTTTTTTTTTTTTTTTTTTTTTTTTAGATTTATTTTTTTTTAAATTGGTGCACTGTATTCATACATCATAGTGGGATACATACTTTTGTAGACATACATGCACACATTGCCCAGTCAGCCCCCACCCGATCCCCACCCCATTCTCTCCCTATCCCTCCCTCCCATGCTTGACTTAGTGATTGACATCTAGTATTATAGCAATTTATCAAAAATTAAAAATGATAATCTCACATAACAGTTTCATTTGTCTGATACCAAGCTTTTGATGACTTAAAGATAACATTTCAATATTTCTTTTTGCTTTCTTTCTTACCAGAGGATATTTTTTTTTCTGTTTTTTTTTAGGTGAAACTATCATATATTTATATATTTATTTTTCAGAAAAAAATCTATCCTAATATGGAATATGGACTCTAGATACCCAAAACGATCTTGAAAAAGAACAAAGGTAGAAGATATATATTTTCTGATCTCAAACCATATAAAGCTACAATAATTGAAACAGTGTAGTACTGTTCTAAAGGCAGATCTATAAACCATTGGAGTTAAATAAAAGCCTAGAGCTAAATTCTTCCCTATATTGTCAAGTTATTTTTGACAAGGTTTCCACAAACATTTGGTGGTAGAAATAATAATCTTTTAACTAAATATTGTTGAAAAATAATAATTACATGGAAAAGAATAAAATTGGACCCTTACCTAATCCCATATACAAATATTAACTCAAAATAGATAAAAGACCTAAATATAAATCTTAAGACTATAAACTTTTAGGAGAAAATCTGGGTCATAAAACCTCACAACATTGAAATTGGCAGTGATTTCTTGGTTATGATTTCAATGGCACAGGCAACAGAAGAGTATACAAACTCCCTAAAAAATAAAAAAAACATATTGTATATCCAAAGACAATGTAAACAGAGTTAACAGTTACTAATAGAATGGGATAAAATATTTCCAAATGCTATATCTGAAGGTATATTAATATTCCAACTAGAAATCCTAAAAATTAACAACAATAAAGGCAAACAATACCCTTTACAGATAGGTAAAAGACTAACATAAATAATGAATCTCCACAGATAACCAATCTTAGTTGTCTGTTGGATGGAAAATCTTGTTTCTCTAGTTCTGATGTGTGTTACCTATTTCTTCTTTGTAGTTAATCTCTTTGAGTATTTTCTCTAGTGCTGGTTTTGAAGACATAAATTCCTTCAGTTTCTGTTTGTCATGGAAGCTTCTTATTTCTCCATCTAATTTGTTAGAAAGTTTTGCTGGGTAGGAAATTTTTGGCTGGAAGTTGTTTTCTTTCAAAATTGGGAATATGTTACTCCAAGCCCTTCTGGCTCTCATAACTTGGTTTGGGAAGTCTGGAGTGATTCTAATTGGTTTGCCTCTGAATGTCACTTGGCCCTTTGCTTTTGTTGCCTTTAAGATTCTCTGCTTGGCTTCCACATTGGTCATTTTGACAATGATATGGCGTGGGGATCCTCTTCTCCGATCCTGTCTAAAGGGAGTTCTATACGTTTCCTGGACCTGTGTATCGACCTCTTGCTCTATGTCTGGAATATTTTCTGCTATTACTTCCTTGAAGAGATTGTTGATCCCTTTGGTTTCACTTTCTTTTCCCTCCTCTATTCCAATTATTCTTAGGTTAGCTCTCTTAAAATGGGCCCATATTTCTTGAATATCAGATTCCTGCTGTCGGATATTTTTTCCTAGATTAGAAACTATGCGTTCATTTTTGGAATGATCATCTTCTAAGAGCGAGATTCTGTTCTCCATGTGTTCTAATCGGTTGTTTGTGCTTTGAATTGAGGCCTTTACTTCATTAATTGCATCCTTTATCTCTTTTTGGCTCTCTCTGAGTTCTTTTCGAAGCACCTCTATTATTTCTACAGTTATTTTCCTGATTTGATCTTCTAGAAATCTCTGATTTTCTGTTTTATCGGGTTCTGATGTTGTGGGGTTGTGAGCATTCATTGCTCCAGTGTTATTCCTCTTTCCCATGATTTCGGAAGTTTGTGCCTTCTCTGGGTTCTTCCCTTGGGTCACTATGACTTCACTTAAGGTGCTCTGGATCTCGAGTCAGTAGTATCTCAGACCCCACTACACCTTTACTGGGTTGTATCACAGAGTCTCCGACCCAGAGAGTCGATAGAGGCTGCTTTAGACTATGGGGGGTGCCAGGTTGCACGTTCTCCTATGGTGTGATATCACTGCCACCACCCCTCTCCCACTGGGTCAAGTCCCAGTGAGTACAGTACTGGGATTTCTCCGCTGTGGCCCACAATTTGACTCACTGTTCTTGAGTACGCAGATGTAGCTGTACTGAATTCGGTGAATCTGGTGCTGTTGCCGCCGGTGGCAATATGGCGCCGCTGCTACGCCCTCGGCTATGGGGCTGGCGTTTTTTTTTTCTTGGTTTTGATTTCCACTCTGAATTCCTGCAGCGTGTGCTGAGCTCAGCCACTGGGAGCTTTAGATGCCCTGTGCGCTGAGAAATCCCACCTGGCTGTTCCGCAGCGGCTCCCCTCGGCTTGCTGTGGCCGTCCCGTGAATTCGCCGGTGCCGCCTGCAGTATGGCGCTGCTGCCGCGTCCTCGGGCGTGAAGCCGCGTCCTCGGCGTGAGGATCTCCTCTGTGGCTCTGTTCTCAGTCCGCTTTCTCTCTGGAGCCTGGTGATTTTTTTTGTTTCTCTGGTGATGTTGTTTTCTGGCTTTGAAAGGCACTGATTTTGTGGTAATGGAGATTTGTTGTTAGCGGGGCTCGTAAGCCCCACTTTTCTCGGTCGCCATCTTCCCGGAAGTCGGATTTTTTAAATTTAGAATGCCTCTCATTGGTTAGAAGGTAAGGACTCCATAGTTAGAATGAAGTAAAGAAATATTCCAGAAGGTTGATGTCACAGAAATATGAAATAGGCAAAAAAGGGAAATATCATTTTCAGACATTTTACAAGGGCAGACAGGCTCACATTGTTTTGTCAGATTTTATGGCTATGCCATAAGTGGAAATCCAGACTTGTTTCCTAGAAAATGGAGATTTTTCTCTATTTGGTAACTATGTTCTACAAAATATGAGTATGCCATCTATAGTCTTAGCAAAGAATCAGGAGAGTTGGATTCATTGATCATAAGGGCTTAATTGGCAACTGTCCAATAACTTTGTCTTTGTAACAATAGGAAAGGACCCTTCTTGCTCTTCACACTAGAAGCTGTGTGTATAATTAATTAGTTTGATAAATCTATAGATGTTGAATTTATTTTCTGGAAGAGCAATTGGGGATAAGTCTAAAAATAGCCTCAAAACTTGTACTGAGGGAATTTCTGTTTATGAAGTAGCATCCCTCTTCCACTTAGACATTGAAAAAGAAGGGGGGTCCTGCTCTATTTTAAAGAAACGGAGTATGCTCTCCTCTATTAAAAATGTGAAATATTTTGATTATTTTTCTTTCTTGAGAAGTTAGAAATCCACTAAGTCTCCACTGTCTTTTTGCTTTCATGGGCATAATAAAGAATAATATAAAACTAACTCCACTGAGAGAAAATTATTCAAGCAAGCTAAAAAGGCTCTGTATAGAAGAAATGGCTCCTTGCTGACTCATCTTTAGATTCTCCCCCGTTATAGACCATTTTTTGTGCCTACTAATCTCTGCCTAATTGACATTCCTGTTGCCATTATTTAAAATATTTTCATCCACAGTCTGATTCATTAGTTTGATTTATACCTTTCAACCTATTGACTACTAACTTTCAGAGACCAAGTCACTGAAATTGGATCTTTAAAACTTTAGGTCACTTTATTCACAAAACTTTTTACTACCATTTCATGGCCTAAAATGGTAAGAGGAAGATTATAGGGGAGAAAGAAGAGGAGTAAAAGAACCTTGATTTGAGCTTCTGTAAGCAAGGTTGCTATTATTGTTCAGTGCAAGAGCATGGTCAAAGAAAAAGTCATTTGGAGCGTGGGGTGGGCCAAACATGGTTGGCAGAGCAGTATGGTGGAAATACAAAGAAAACAAACATGAGGACAAATTACACTTCAGGTGCTTGCAACAGAAAAGACTTTATTTAAATAATTTATAATCAATAGCTGCCTTTGTTTTCTCATTTGCAAAAAGAAAACATTTAATGGCAGTTTTCTGTACTGCAATTGCAATTTAAAAAACAAAGCATTTGTAAGACATCAGCACATCCCATTATAACAGGCAGTTCAAAAAACTATAAAAAGTAAGTTCTGTTATTATCATTTGTGCTTTACAGGTGAGGAAAAGTTAGGAGACATGGCCCAGTAGTCAGTGTCTCCTGAGGCTGTGCAGCCGGTGAGTGTCAGAGCTGGGTGGTCTCTCCCTAGACTGTCTTCCTGACCACACTCTTGTCCCGTCTCTCTGCACTGTGCCCAGAAGTGTGGCTGGGTTGTCTTTCAAAGAGATTTGTCAGGGTAGAATGAAGTGCTCAAAGTGGCAACAAGCATCACCTGATTAAATCATTTTGCTCAGTTGCTTGATGCACTATGGCAATATTATTCATTCATTCATATAAATATTTATTTTATTTTATTTATTTATTTTTGGTAGTACTGGGGTTCCTGGAAACCCTTCTAGCTCTGGGCTACACTCCCAGACCTATTTTTTATATTTTTATCTGGAAACAGGGTCTCTTAAGCCAGTGAGGCTGGCTTCAAACCTGCGCGATCCTAAGCGTGGGGATTACAAGCCTGCGCCACCACGCCTGGCTCATATAAATATTTATTGAGAGCTAAAATACATCAAGCACTGTTCTAAAAGTTTGAAATGTATCAATGAGCAAAACAGATAAAGCTTTCTACCTTTGTGAAGCTTATATTCTAGCATGGCAGACAATAAGTAATAGATATGGTTATGACAGATATAATTAAGTTATAAAATACCTTTAGGAGGTAATAAGAAAATGAGCCCAGAATTATCAGGACTGTCAGCAGTAGTAACTAAAATTGGCCTTCACAGAGCAGGTCACATTTAAGGAAACATTTGACAAATGTGAGGTGGCTGGTCACATAGGTCTCAGGGGGGAAATCACTCTAGGCCAACAGAAAAGCTAGTACAATGGCCCTGAGGCAGGGTTATATTTGATTTGTTAGAAGATCAGAAAAGAGGCATGTATGGTAGAAGTGAATAAGACAGAATAATAGGTCGAAGGAAATGAAATAAGGTGCAGCCAGGTTATGCAGGGTCTTGTCAACCATAATGAGAATCCCGGTTCCTAGGGACAACTGCTGGTGTTTTGAGCAGAGGAGAAATGATGGTTCACACTTGCAAAGAATCCCTCTGACAGATGTGTTTGAGGAAACAGCTGGAGGTGAGCAAGCCAGAAAGGAGACTCTTGGAAAGAGTTGATGCCTGAATTAATCTGGGTGAGAGAGGAGGGCAGGCTGGGCCAGGAAAGTAGCAGTAAAGGTAATAAGAAAAGAGACAGACCCTGGATATACTTTGGACACAGAGTCACAAAGATTTGCAGATGGATGAAAGATATTAGAAAAAAAGAAATATGAAGGATGACTCCAAGGTTTTTTGAATTAAGAAACTTGAAAAGTGGAGTTGCCATTTAGCAAAATGAGAAGATTTGGGGCAGAACATGTTTTTAAGAGGAAAAATGAGTTTGATTCGAGAGATATGAAATATGAAACAGCTATTAGATTGTTTTTAAGTATAAGGGGGAGATATTTAGCAGACAGTGTAGAAACAACTTGAGTCCAGAGCAGCTCTCTGGGTTGTATAGAGTTTGGGAGCCCTCAGCATATAGATGGTATGTAAAGCCAGGAGACTGAGATCACTGAAGCAGGAATGGTAGAGAGAAGGGATGTTACAGCAACCTTGCATGACCACTCCAGAGGAGAAATCTTGAGCTTCACAGTCTAATCTTGGCTTATAATCACATACAACTAACTCACCTGTGGCCAGTTTCATTCTTTTTCCTCCTCAGCTGCAAATAAGGGAATATGACCACTACCACATGTGGCCATCAGTGTGAACAGAGGGCGAGTCATAACTACAATATTGATAAAATATCTGGGAGGCTGAAACGCCCAATGTCCAGTTAACTGTGCCCTGTGTCCCTGCTGATGCCCAGCCCTGTGTGCACCATGGACTAAAGGACTGACGTGATGTTAAAAATGGTGGGTCTGACAGAAGTTAGTGTGAGATGGACTAGAGCTCTGTGGTTACAGCTCCATGGTACTTTATAAGTCATGGTCGGAGCTCCATCTCCACTGGGGCCCAGAAGTTCACAGTTTCTTTTGAAGGGTTGATATTTCTCCACTGGTGATGACTTAGTCTTGTTCAGAGCCCTGAAGCATCTTTTCCTTTGCAGGGCAGTTTACACTACAACCCAAACCTGCTGTCAAACTTTCTCCTGCTCTGGGTCCCATCCAAGCCTGGCAGCCTTCCAAGTCACCGAGTTAATGAACCAAAGCAGAATTCCCAGGTGTTAAATAGGCTGCCTCCAGACCAAAACTAAGTTAACAAGTGTGATTATTTTTTTAATGGCAAAGGATGCAACATGAATTTTTTCTTTACTTTGAAGAGGATATACATATATTCTTTAAATCACTGGGTCCTAAAAACATCACTTGATATGGCAGCCTGGAGTCTCAGTAGGGCTTTTCTACGTAGTGTATTTGTTTGACAATGACTGAAAAACTCTTTAAAACCTGCTTATCTGGTCTAATTTGCAAAATGTAATCATTATAGTATATTACCTTGGCTTTTGCAGAATGTCTAGAAATGTCTGAAAATGCCATCAAGTCCATTCATACCACACTGTGGAAAAGAATGGGTAAGTTATAACCATGGAACAAAGTCATGGATACTGTTGTCCATCACTCATAAAAATGAACAGCTTATGGAATTCCATAATAATGGCAATGTATTCTTCAGACTAATAACCACTTATCATGTGCCTAAGGCTGTGCTAATCTGCACGAACAAAAAATACCACAGGAAGTTGAGCATGGTGGCATACACCAGCAATCCCCATACGTGGAAGACTGAATCAGGAGGATTGCAGGGTCCAGGCCAGTCTTGACAACTTAGCAAGACTTGTTTCAAAAAAAATTTTTTTAATATCATAGGAGTAGAAAATTGGACCTTTGTTTTAAGGAGTATGCTGTTATTTTCCAGCATCTTTCAGGCATTTGTAGGGTCTAGACTGGAATAAAATACAGTAATTATGAGGCTATGAGCACTACATTCTTTTAGGTAGTACTAATGTGTGCCATAAAAATAAAATTTTATTTTTTATTTACTCTTTGCTATAGTTATTTTTTAATTTAATATATTTTTATTGGTGCATTGTAGTCAAACATCTCAATGGCATACAAGACTTGTGAGGATATACAAGCACACATCATTCAATTAGCCTTTATCCAGTCCCTATCCCATTCCCTCACCCTCCCTCAATCCCATTCTTTATTTAGTGATTGACTTCAATATATTTGCTTATGTACATTATGTGCTTTAAAGAGATTCCATCTTCCCCCATCCCATCCCCTCTGATAGGTCACCTTAATTGTTCCTCCATAGAGCCCTTTCTTCAACTAGATTTCCTCCTATTACCCGTTTCTTCCTATTTTTTGCATATTAGAGAAAGCATATAATTTTTTATTTTCTTTGATATTTCTCTGTATATGCTACATTGCAGGTTCTGATCCCACTCTTGAAAGCCCCGGCACTGGCTTGGCCACCCGGCAGACTCTGATCCCAGCCTTGGAGGCCCCAGCACCAGCCTTGCCTTAAGACAGGTTCCTATCTCGGCCTCACTGGTTCCAGCAACTGCCTCACTGCATGGCAGGCTCCAATCCTGGCCTTGCTGACCCCAGCACCGGCCTTGCTGCATGGCAGGCTCTGATCCCAACCTTGCTGGCCCTGGCACCAGCCTCTCCCCACAGCAGGCTCCGATCCCAGCCTTGGAGGCCCCAGAACTGGCCTTGCCTCATGGCAGGCTCTGATCCCAGCCTCGCTGGCCCCGGCACGAGCCTCACCCCTCAGCAGGCTCTGATTCCAGCCTTGGAAGCCCAAGCACTAGCCTTGCCTCATGGCAGGCTCCAATCCCAGCCTTGCTGGCTCCAACACAGGCCTCACCACATGGTAGGCTTCAATCCCAGCCTCACTGGCCCCAGCACAGGCCTCACCACATGGCAGGCTCCAATCCCAGCCTCACTGACCCCAGCAGCAGCCTCGACACCTAGCAGGCTCCTATCCTGGCGTCAGAGGCCTAGGTACCAGCCTTGCTGTGCATCAGGCTCTGGTCTCTGTCACTATGAGCAGGTTGTCTACAGATGTTCACTTTTTTTCTTCCTTTGTTTTTGGTGGTACTGGGGTTCCTGGAAACTCTTCTACCTCCAGGCTACACTCACGGAGACCTATTTTTTATATATTTTTATTTAGAAACAGGGTCTCTTAAGCCAGTGAGGCTGGCTTCAAATCTGCACGATCCTCCTGTCTCTGCCTTCCAAGCACAGGGATTACAAGCATGCCCACCACGCCCGGCATTCTTCCATTTTTATTTTTTTTTAATTTAAGAAAGCAGTACATGCCTTTTGCAAAACCTGGGACCCCAAATACCTAGTGGAAATGAATTTTGTCTTCTTTCCAAAAGCAGAAGTCCATAGCTTCACTTCAGAGAGCAGGTTCTGCTGCTTCATGTGCACCCTGGTTCCCGCACTGCACAGAGGAGCGCCCTGGCCATGAGGGCTGATGTCTCCCAGAACAGGCAGCATGGCAGCCCAATCTGGCTATGCAGGGCTCCCTCTGAAACCCCCAAACCCTTTTACCACTTAACCTGTTGTCTAGGATTCCCGAGCATGTGTGGCAGGAGCAGTCCACTTTTGGGGAGATTTCCTCAAAAGTTCAAGGTGGATTGGACTGGTTCTCTCTGCCCCTCCAAATACTGGTCATCACCACTACCACTGCTGCTACCGCCATCTCGATTCTCTCCTGAACACCATTCCCACACAGTATCTTTTCCAGAATTCCCAAGCATGTGTGGTAGTAGCAGTCTACCTTTAAGGACATTTCTTTAAAATTTTAAGGTGGGTTGGATTGGATCTCTGCCTCTACCAAATACTGACCACCGCTGCCACTGCTACAGCCATCTCGGTTCTTTTCTGAGGACCTTATTCACACAGCATGTCCCAAATTCCCAAGTATGTGCGGCAGTAGCATTCTACCTTAAGGGTGATTTCTTCAAAAGATCAAGGTGGATTGAATCAGATCTCTGCCTCTCCTGAATACTCCCACTGCCATTGCCACTGCCTCCACCATCTCAGTTCTCTCTCAAACACTTTTCCCACACAGCATGTTGTGCAGAATTCCTAAGCATGTGCGGCAGTAGCATTCTATCTTTGGGGTGATTTCTGTGAGGCAATTTCTTCAAAAGATCAAGGTGGATTGGATCGGATCTCTGCTTCTCCCAAATTCTGGCCTCCACCACCCCTGCCACCACCATCTTCCTCCTGGTTCTCTGCTGAGCTCCTTCCTTAAATGGTATGATGTCCAGAATTCTTAAGCATGTGTGGCAGGAGCAGTTCCCCTTCGCAGATATATTTTTCCCAAAAGTTCAAGGTGGATTGGATAGAATTTGCCTGCATCTCCTGAATCCTGGCTGCCGCCGCTGCCATGTTAGTCCCTCTCCAATATTTTTTTTTTTTATAAGAGAAGACAGTACATGTGTTTTGAAGAGGTTGTGAGATTGAGCACTCAGCAGCAATGAATTTTATCTCCCCTCCACCTCCACGAATGGAGGCCACAGCCTCATTGCATAGAGAAGGATCTGCTGTTCTGAGTACACTATGGCCCCCAGCACAGCATAGAGCAGCTCAGTGGCTAGGCACACTGAGCTCCCCGAGTGTGCAGCTGGGCTTTCTGCCCACACTGCTGGGCTCCCTTCCCCACGTCCAGATCATTTTTCTTACAAGGTATGTTGTTAAGAGTTCCCCAGCATGTGCGGCTGAAGCAGTCTTTTCTCTAATCTCTGCTGGGATGTTCTTCCAAAAATCACTTTTCTTGTGTGGCAGGTGCCTCCTTGTCATCTTGCTTCTAATTCTGCCATTATCCACTCTCTCTCCTGTGTGATAGTTAATTTTATGTGTCAACTTGACTGTGCCATGAACTGCCCAGATATTTGACTTGACAATATTCTGGAGGTATTTGTGAGGGGATTTTTGGATAAGATTAACATGTGAATTGGTAGACTAAGTAGACCATACTGCCATCCAATGAAGGCCTGAATAAAACAAAAAATTAGAGTATGAATGAGTCCTTTTTCACTGGCTAACCTTCTCTATGTAAGGACACCAGTCTTCTACTACCTTTAGATTTGGACTAGGATTCACACCATTGGTTTTTCTGCTTCTCATTTGTTTGAACATGGACTAGAACTATGTCATTGCCTCTTTGGAGTCTCTAGCGTGACAACTGCAGATATGGAGTTGTCTCAGCTTGTCTAATTATATTAACCTATTCCTTATCATCTCTTTCCCACCCCATATATATGCTTTAGATACTATTTCTCTGGAGATCCCAGACTAATACATTAGCTAGGTTTAGGGAAAGTTGGAACTCAGTTTGGAGTCTACTTCCTCTTCCTCACAGTAATAACTTAATCCACAGGTCAATGGGCCTTAGAAAGGTTCAGCCAACTACTAAGTATGCCATTGTAAAGACACACATGGCCATCCAGGAAACAGCCACCAGATAGACCACGGTCCTAAAGGATCCAATGTAAACAAGACTTGGGTCCATACTCCATTTATTATTTACCCCCCGCCCCAAACACTACTCCTCTAAGAAGGAAGGCATGATAATTCTTTAGGTCCTAAGATATTAGCATTGATTTGACCTCTATATTTCTCTTTCCATATTACATAGTTATTGGATAGGTAGACAAAGTCACAGGGAGGGGGGGTATTGGGACAATCATGTTTATACTAGCTATGGTGTTACAGAATTCTCTCTCTTGGGAACCCAGATCCTCCTTCTATCAACAGATCCTGAATCTGAAAATTGGCTCATGTCCAGAAACTATGCAAGATATTTTAACTTCTTATTTAGGCACCTTTTTTGAACTTCTTCAATATCTTTTGGTTGTATGCAGATTGAGCAACATATTTGTTCTGCAGCTTTTCACGAGGTGTCAAGTAAATTAACTCTTGGTGCAAAACTAAAATGCTTTTGTGTTGTTGAGAACCCACCTATATTGTGCAAGCAAGTCACTGGAAAAGATTTAAAGAGTGGAGAAGATCATAGGAATCTAAGGTTGTATTGAATCATCCACTGTGGCCACAGGTCATAAAGTCTCTGGTATGCACTCACGCTATTTGAATAGGGGGTAAAGACAATGTCTACTGTTCAACAGTGAGAATCCTCACAGACATTTGATGAACTTCTCATTTCTCTTCCCAGTGTGGCTTACTGTAGCTGAGTATAGATGTGGAAAACAATTGTTGCTGTTTAGATTTTGAATTGCAGAAGAAATTATATCTATTTTTACATTTATTTTGATGAGGTAAGAGTCAAAGTAAGGACAGCCAGGTAGGGTGCACATCTGTAATCGCAGTACTTAGGGGACTGAGATTAGAAAATTACAGGTTCGATGCCAGCCTTAACAACTTAGGGAGGCCCTCAACCACTTAGCAAGATCATGTTTTATTTATTTATTTATTTATTTATTTGGTGGTACTGGGGTTCCTGGAAACCCTTCTACCTCTGGGCTATACTCCCAGACCCATTTTTATATTTTTATTTGGAAACAGGGTCTCTTAAGCCAGCATGGCTGACTTCGAACCTCCTGTCTCCACCTCCCAAGCATGCGGATTACAAGTGTGCACCACCACACCCAGCACAAGATCATGTTTTAAAATAAAAAGCAAAATAGGGCTGAGAGGGTAGCTCAGAGGTATATAACCCCTGAGTTCAATTCCCAGTGCTGCAAAAAAATAAAATAAAATTTTATAAAACAAGTTATATAGCAGAAGCTGTAAGTATAAATAATATAAATTAGATACTGCTCTGCTCGTGCAGTAACATACATGCACATCCCAAGTGCTGTGTGCATGTATGTTACTGTCAACATAATTTACATTATGATGTGAGACTATAATGCACCAATAAAAGTATATGAAAATAAACAAATAAATAAAAATAATTTAGATGAAGCTCAAATTTTAGTTTCACTATTGGATATCTTACTTAGATAGATTTTAAAAATGAGAGGATAAATAGTATAAAAATTCACAAGTCTAATAATACTTGAACAAAAATGCAAACAAATGAAACCTAATGAGCAGCCTTCTCTTTCTTGAAGCACTTCTCGCCTGCCCTCCTGGACATTCCTCACCCTCATGTTTTACGCCTAACATACCAAACACTCCTTTGCCATCCTTTTGTTGGATTTTTTTCTTTTATTTCCAACCTCTAGCTAGTCTCTAGCCACACATACTTTGGGTTATCCTATTATGATCTTCATCATTTTATCAGAGAATTGCCTCCCAATTGGTCTCATGGTTTCGACTTTCTTTTCTCCCCTAGCACTGGGAAGATGATTACATCCTTGTAAAACCTAAGTTAGCTGGACATGGTGGCTCACACTTGTAATCCCAGCGCTTGGGAGGCTGAGACAAGAGGACCACACAGGTTCAAGGCCAGCCTCCACAATTTAGTGAGACCCTGTTTCCAAATAAAGTATAAAATAGGTCTGAGAGTATAGCTCAGAAGTAGAAAGCCCCTGGATTCCACCCACAGTACCACACAAACAAACAAGCAAACAAAACCCTAAGTTAGACCGTTCTGAGTAGAATGGCACTGGTAGAAACAACAGTCTTTTAATCTCTCTGACCACCCCCAGCACACACACACACACACACACACCAGAGCAGCAATTAGGATGTCAAGATTTAAAAATTCACGGACAACACATGCAGCAAAATAGGCGACAAGGAATCTCAATAATCCTGACAATAAAACAGGGACAAATCCAAACCCTCAAGATTGCAGCATCTGCTAAAACATAAAACAGAAAGTAGAAAAGAAAAAAAACCCTGTTGATTGAAAACTGGAGATTCCAACTTCCCAGCTCATATTCACTGAAAAAATATGACAATCTGGGAAAAGCATCTGGAAAAAGGTGAAACTTTCTTTTCTTTTTTCTTTAATTTCTTTTTTATGGGGGAAGGAGTATTAGGAATTGAACCCAGGCTCATTTTAGCAAGCTACAAACCTGCCCTTTTCATTTTTATTTTGAATCAGAATCTCCTCACTAAGTTACTAAAGGTCTCACTAAGTTGCTGAGGCTGGCCTGGAACATGAGATCCCAGTCTCAGCCTCCCAAGTACTAGAATTACAAGCATGTGCTGTGGTGCCCCAGGCCCCATAGGAGAAGCTTTTTTTCAAGGCTGCTATTTGTGGCTGCTTAAAGAAGCCATGGCAGGGCTGGAGAAAGCTGAGACTGTCTTCATTCAGGAAGTCTTAAAACTAGCCTAATGCAGCTACTACTTAGTGGGGTCCTTTACAACTCAGTGAGATCCTGTTTCAAAATAAAGAATAAAAAAAATGGCTGGGGATGTAGCTTGGAGGTAGAATGTCCCTGGGTTCCACCCCCAGTACCGCAAAATAAATAAATAAATAAATAAATAAATAAATAAATAGCCTAATGAATCTCTCTTGCAGGGCAAAGCCTTGCTCTGAGGAGGAAACAAAATGAGCGTGCAAGAGGAAATATTGTGAACTAAGGGAAAGGAAGGTTTAGAGAAGAGAGAGCCAATGCCACATAGTCATATCAGTAATTTAAATGAATTTAAATGTGTATTTAAAAAGCATTTTCACATTTTCGCTTTTCCTTTCTTTCTTTCTTTCTTTCTTTCTTTCTTTCTTTCTTTCTTTCTTTTTTTTTTTGCGGTACTGGGGGTGGAACCCAGGGGCTTTTCTTCCTCCGGGCTACATTCCCAGACCTATTTTATACTTTATTTGGAAACGGGTCTCACTAAGTTGCTGAGAGCCTCACTAAGTAGCTGAGGCTAGCTTTGAACCTGTGCAATCCTCCTGTGTCAGCCTCCCAAGCACTGGGATTACAAGCATGCGCCACCATGCCTGGCCATTTTCACATTTTTCTAACAGAGCAAAATGCAACAAAATCTCCTAAATTCAAATCAAAGCAATTTATAAATATATGATCTTAAATGCAAATAAAAAGAAAACAAGTTACCTCTATATTTGATAAGATAGAATTTAGACCAAAATGCAAATTTATAATAAAGATATGATAGTCATTAGTGTTTGAGTGACCCAAACACATCAACATTTTTTATAAATAAGGAAATGCAAGGAGAAATAATTAGAAACACCTACACACACACACACACACACACACACACACACACACACACACACAAATTTATCATACCATTCAGTCCAAAACAGGCCAAATGGAGAAAAATTTGGTAAAAATATAGAAGGATTTATAAGCATATTTAATAGAATAGATATTATAAATATATCAAAACTTATATCTCAGTAGTAAAGAATTATGTTTTATTTTCAAATGCACAGGAAATATTTATTAAAACTGGCTATTTAGGCCACCCAAAGAACTAAATATAAATAAAACACAAAAAATAAAAATAAGTGAATAGCACTTTCCAAATATAAACAATAAAACTGAAATTAATAATACACTTAAAAATCCTTCAATATGCACACTTTCATTGTGATAGTTTATTAAACAAGTCTTAGTCATGGAAAAATAGACTGAAATTAAGATTTTCCCTAAAATGGAGAGAAGCCTATTTCAGTTTTAAATTGTTAGTGTATGTTCTGTCTAATATATAAGTAATGCTGAGTATGTTTTTCTTTCTCATATTTTTGCTGAGTTGGTCAGTGTATACATTTGGAAATATTTATAAAGTGTGACCTTAACAAAGGCAGTTCAATCACTATCTTACTTTATATCTTAGCAAGCAAGAAGAATTAAAATCAACCATCAACCAGATGGCCAAAATCATGTTTTTATGATAAAAACATAAAAGTAATTATTAAGGTTTGATTTAGATTTTTGCCCTAAAATATCTTTCTTCATACCGGCTAGCACTTAACCAGGGAACTTACAATGGTTGAAATAGTTATTTTTCAAACTCAACTGATCATAAGATTACCTTGGTGGGACTGTCTAAAATGCAGACTCCAAGGCTCCTCACTATAGATTCTGATTTAATTCCCCTGGCCGTAGGCTGGGTATTTGAATTTTAAACCAACTCAGCATCTGATTCTTTAAATCAGCTAAGTTTAACAAAATTAAATCCAGGGATGAGCTGTCTACCATGGATCTTGAGGGGCCTCCTTATGAGTCCCAGGGGCTGGAAGAAGGCTTAAATAGGAGACAGATCTTACCTTACTCAGTCTCAACACCTGAACAAGAACTGTGGAAGGAAAATGAAGGTAAGGTCAGAAGACTGGGGTCTGACTGAAAGGAGTCTGTCCTCTAAAAAACAGAACATTTTACACCAATGGTTCTGCAACTAGAGTGAGAATCGGAGTGCTCTAGGGTAAAACTCAGTGAGTCAGAGATGGGGAGTGTGGCCACATCTTTTTAAAATAAGTTCCCCCAGGGAGTTCTGATGTTGGTCCACAGGCCTCACTTAGAGAAAGACTAATATAAATTGTTTTCAAGACATGTAATAGCAGTCAGCCGCCTCGAGTTTTTCCTGATGAATTCACTCTTTGCCTTACTCTGCAGACTTGCAGACTTGTTCACCCGTCATTTTGTATGTGTGTGTTCTCTCTCTTCGAATACACTAACAAGCTTGCTTAGCAGTGCTGATGTGTTTAATCTATTAGAACCCCCACATAGTAGTTGTTAGTGACAATTTACTGATTGATTCCTTCAACTGACATTTACCAAGTGTTTACTGTGCCTAAGAAAGGCACTGAGCTAAATGCTGAGTAGCCCCCATTTGATGATAGATTCTCCTGTGCTCTTAAAGATTTCTTGGCACTTATGTAGTGAGAGGAGGTGATCTCAAGAGTACACCAATATTTTTCTCACACGTGTGTTCCATACATGTGTGCACATGCTCACACTCATGCCCAGCGCAACTGAGCCCTAGGTGCTTTGCAATTATGGGTAGGTATGGAAGGAGAAAGGTGTATGTGATGCTTGTGCCCCTCATTCTTACAGTTAAATAGTACAAGAACCATGAATAGGAATTGGATGACACTACAGAGGAGTTGGTCCTAGAGAAATCCCAGTCCCTTGCACTGTGTGGGCATCAGCTCTTCCTAAAAAAAAAAAAAAATAGTTACTGCTGAATAATTTTCATGCATTTTCTCACTAGAGGACCACAGCAACTCTATAAGGTAATAGCACATCTATTCCTAATATGCAGGAAGGAAATGGGAAGCTAAGAAAGTGAAGTAACTTGCCAAGACAAATAAATTTGAGGTTGGCTCCAGAACCCATGCCCAGCTCTCCTCCACACTGTTAGTGTTTAAACCACACACTGGGGGGAGAGGGCATGGCTGTGGTCAGTGCCTTTTGGGATATGGACAAGGCAGGTTCGTACTTCAAGTCATCTCTCCTCCAGATCTTAGTGGAGAGAGCTGTTCTTCGTTCTAAAAAAAATATCTCATCATGTTACTTAGTGATGTAGTGTCAATATTCATCAGAAACTCATTAGAAGATTAACTGAAGCCTTTTATAGTCTGGCCAAGGTCTTTCTTCCCAGACTCCTGGAACCACTTGAATTTCCTCAAAAGTGCATTGCAACTGTTATTCTGTATCTAATTAAATGACTCCCCCCAAAAAACAAAACTCTGGTCCTGGGGAAGAAAAAAATATAGCACTCTTAATTGGATCTCTTGGAGGGAGTTAAAATCTCATGAAACTCATCTCTGTCCAGCTCCCACCCTCAGAAACTCACACTGAGTTAGGGTCTCCATTTCTGCTTCCTAAAGATCCTGGGCCTACCTCTTGCTATAGCTTGATTCAAAACTAATTAATGTCAATATTAATGACAAGGAGAAGGAGTGGGGTGGGAGCCAAAGAGAAATTTCACCAAGTGCTGTGTGCATGTACATTCTGATCACTCTGAACTTAATTATGAAGTATGATTACAATGCACCAATAAAAGCATATTTTTAAAAAGTACTCTTGGCCCTCTGGGTGCTCTTTCTTATTTCTCTGTTCTTCCAATATTTGGCCATTTTCCTTGGTGGAAGGATTTAATGGTGTATGTGAGTGCAGTAAGGGTTTCTCTGGAGATGGAGGGCCAGGCTGATGGCTCACAGTTTCCTGTCTATGAGTTTGAAGGAGTGACTGGCTTCTCCTAGAGAGACTACATGCCAATGAACTCTGGTTAAGGCTGGCAGAGGTTGCTGGTAAGAGGAATCTGTACCTTGTAGTCCCAAAAATTCTTTCAAAATTCTCATTCTCATCTTAAGGCTATGTGGAAAGTCTGCTAGGTACACAGTTCTTCATCTTAGCTCTGGTATTCTCTTTTCCCTCTCTTTTTCTTTGTTTCCCCTTTTTTCTTTTTATCTCCTCAGTCCCCTTCTGTCTCAAGGCATTCAACATTCAGCCTTCAAATTTAAATTCTCAGCTTCACCCCCACACCTTCCACTGAGGCAGACTTCTAATGCATAATTTTCCACTCAGAGAAAACTCTTGAACTGGCCCATATTATAGAACAAATTGAACACTCTTTCTCTTGTCTTCAGATAATTAAGGAAAAAAAAAGCAATCAGCATTCCATTATTCAATGTCTTTGGCTCAGACTTCCTATAGTTTGGGTTTCTTTCTTCTCCCACCTCTTCTCTTTTTAATCCTGGAGATTTCCTTCCCTTCAGGTCACTCTTCACTAGCCTCTTATTTGGCCATTCCTATGTGTAATTAACAAATTAATTTATTTCATAATCAAATAAAGGATTTACATTTTTATATACTCATTGAGACAGGAGACTCTTATCACAGGGCCTTGCATTTTTCCATATCTAATCCAAGGCTTAATAACTCACGACTGACTCTAAAAGTGCTAGGTGTTTTGTTGAGGAAGCTTTTAGATTTGATCTAAAATACTTCCTGACGAATTTGTTTGGAAAGAGAAAGCATCAGTGAGTGGGAACGGAAATACTTGCTAACATTTCAGGATCTGGGATCCCCAAATTAATAAACAGTAAGTTAATTTTAAGATTGACATATCTCAAGTTGAAAAGTACAAATACTAGATGAGTTATACATTGGAAGTCAGTTTCTTTATTACATTCCACATAAAATTCTAAAAGTTAAAGAAGAATCTCATTAGTTTTTCCTCAGTAAAAAATTCATTGCTGATAACAGCATGCATTAGAAAATTCTTTCATCAAAGATTGTTTAACCTTCTGAACTCAAAGGATTAGAAGATACCATTGACAGACTCCTTGAATGACCTTAGAATACACAGCTAAGAACTCAAAGTTCAAAAAGGACTCTGTTATTCTTTATGCCAGTAACTTGTGCATAAGTTACATCTAGAAATTCATAAGACCATTATAATAACATCAGATTGCTCATAGCTGTGTGTGTGTGTGGGGAGGTAGTACAAGGTGTGGATTGGAAAAAGAGAGAAAGGTCTTCACAGTTAAACCTGATTCCATCTACACTGGTGATAATCTGGAATAAATTCAACCAGAATATTAAATATATCTGGGTTATATGACAGAAATTAAAGAGACTTATCAAGAGGTCCTAAAACATGTCTTGTATATAACATATAAATAGAAGAGCCACAAATAACAATCTCAGATATAGGTACTTTTTTGGGGGGACTGGGTCCTTTACTGGGTATGTTTTGCTAAATCAACCCATTTGTTAGGCTTCATTAATATTCTCATTTTGAATAGGAAGAAACAAACTTAAATGTTAAATAAATTTGCACAAGGCAATTGAATAAGGATGATGCAAAAGAATTCTAGCTCCAGATATTAAAATTTTGTATTACAGAGTGCTGCTCTATAGTATATGTGAAGCAACAGATCTTTAAGGAGATGTGGAGTCTACTGGCCATCTGTGTGTTGTGTGTGTGACAATATTGAAACCCTGGGCTTCCTTTTCATTATTTATAGGAAGAAGGTCTGTCTGGGAACTGCACAGACATGGCAAGCAGCACTAATACTAGTCAGCCTGCATCAGAAAGTGGGAGAGAGAAAAGGGGAATGGGAGACAGGGAGGGAGGGAGGGAAGGAGGGAGGGAGGGAGGGAGAGGGAGAGAGAGAGAGAGAGAGAGAGAGAGAGAGAGAGAGAGAGAGAGAGAGAGAGAGAAGAGAGAATGAAAAGAAATAAATTTAAGGATTAGAATAAAAATTGACATTTCTTTTGCAGATTACTTATCTTTTTACTTATCTTTCAAGAAAATGCAAGATAACCTAGGAGAAACATATTAAAACTAATTATAAAGGTCAACCTAGCTGTTAAATATATTTTAAAATTAATAGCCTTCTTTTAGACAAGGGAAAACCAATTATAAAATGTGAAAGGGGAAAATGTAACATTTTCAAGAGCAGTTAAAACTACAAGATACCTAAGAGCAATCCTTTTAAAATTGTGCAAGATTTTTATAGGAAAACTATCAAATATTCTTGAGACACACAAAAATCTAAATAAATAGAGATTCATCAAACAAATACTTCATACATAATGTTCCAGGCAGTCTTCCAGCCTCCAGTTATTTAGTAGCAAGACAGGAGATAAAAAATAAAACATAACCAAATAACTTTAATGTTAGTGGTGATGAGTGATAAGGATGAAGGGGCAGGTTCTCCAGTGAGGAAAGTTGAGCAGAGACCTAAAGAAAGGCAAAGCTGCAGGGTTACCTGGGGCAGAGCTTCCCAGGCAAAGGAAGAAAAATGGGCAGAACAACCTGTTTAGCATTGTGGAAGAACAGTAGGCAGATGCAGAAGGAGTGTCTGTGGGAGATGAAGTCCGAGAGAGTTGAGGCCAGATTATGTTCATATCCTGCCAGATTTTACTCTTAGAAATGATGTTAAAATGAATTCAATTATATATCTTTTTGCTTACTTGACTATTTTCTCTAAAGCTCACAATGTACTTAAACATATCGAAGTCAATCACTAAGCCAAGCAAGGGAGGAAGGGACGGGGAGGGAATGGGGTGGGATTTGGGTAGGAGTTAAATCAGCGATGAGTACATGTTTGTACACACAAGTTTTTTACCCCAATAAGTTGTATGAATATAATGCACCAATAAAAAAAATTAAAAAAAATAAAAATAAAAAAGAGGGAAAAGATATTTTCCTCTTCCCCCCTCATTTCTCCTCTTTTAGGTTGTCTTGTTTGCTCCTCTTTTCTCCCTAACTCTCACATATTAGGGAAAGCATCTGATTTCTTATTTTTTGTGCCTGACTAATCTCACTTAGCATTATGTCCTCCAGTTCCATCCATTTCCCTGAAAATGATGTAATTGAGGTTTTTTTGATGGCTGAGTAAAATTCCATTGTGTACATATCCCACAGTTTTGTAATCCATTCATTTGTTGATGGACATCTTGGCTGGTTCCATAGTTTGGCTATGGTGAATTGTGCAGCTATGAACATAGATACACATGCATTAGTATGGTAGTTTGGTTTCTTTTCTTTTGGGTATCTACCCAACAGTGGTATTGCTGGATCAAATGGTAGATTTATTCCCATTCTTCTGAGGATTCTCCATACTGTTTTCCAAAGTGGTTGCACTAATTTGCAATCCCACCAACAATGTCTTAGAGTTCCCACTTTGCGCTCGCTCTCTCTCTCTCTCTCTCTCTCTCTCTCTCTCTCAAGTTGGCTAGTGGTTTATCTAGTTTTTTTTTTTTTGAGAAACCAGTTTTTGGTTTGTTGATTTTCTCTATTGTGTTTTTATTCTCCACTCATTGATTTCTGCTCTGAATTTTAATAATTTCCTGTTTTCTACTGGATTTAGGGTTAGACTGTTCCTGTTTTTCAAGGGATTTGAGGTGTGTCATTAGTTTATTTATTTGGTGATTTTCTGTTCTTTTTATGTGGGAACTCAGTGCAATGAACTTTTCTCTTAATACTGCCTTCAAAGTGTCCTAGAGGTTTTGATATGTTGTTTTTCCATTTTCATTTGTATCTAGAAATTTCTTGATTTCACCTTTATTTTTCTATGACCCATTCTTCATTCAGCAGTGTGGTGTTCAGTCTCCAGATGTTTATTGGTTTCTCAAGTCTTCTAATAGTTTATTTCTAGTTTCATTCCATTATGGTCTGAAAACATACAGGGAAGTATGTCACATTTTTTGAATTTGCTAGTGCTCACTTTGTGTCCCAGGATGTGATCTATTTTGGAGAAGGTTCCATGAACAGCTGAGAAAAATGTGAATTCTGCTGTAGTTGGGTGGAATATTCAATACGCATCTAATAGATCCATTTGGTCGATGTTGTTTTTTAGGTTTGAGGTGTGCATGAATGCCTCCACAATCCTGTACTCCATTAAAATGTATTATTACAATGTACTAATAAAAAAATTTTAAGAAAATAAATTTAAGAATTAACCTCATTAATATGACACACTGCCTTTTTTGCACACTGAATGAAAGCATCTATTTCACAATCTACCTAAGAAAGAAAATGTTGATAAACACATTGTCCCTAAAAATGTCAATATTGGCTTCTGGGAATAAAATTGAAAATCATTTTTACTGGTTTTAAGATGAATACAGCAACCAATGGGAATGCAGTCAGGACTTAGGACAAAAATGCACAAAACTGCCACTTCTTAGGAAAAATATAGTAAGATGAAGATGAGATCCAATCAGGCCTTGAAGAGAGGTTGACCTGCTTTATAGCCTCAAAGTGCCATTTCTCCTTTCCTCTCAGATGTCATGCTTTTTCGCTGCTAAGTCCTTTTTCCCTGCTCAAACTGTGATAATACAGAGGAATGGCAAATTACTTTCGAAATAGGCTTATTATTAGTGTTGTAGGACCTCTCTTCTTCCTGGTGTTGTAATTCCATGTGGAATGATTTAGGATTAACATTACTGACCTCTGACTCTTCCTCCCTCACTCCAAGGGAGTTAGAAATGGAGTTTTGCCAGCTAAGAGCTTCAGTTTTGTCTCACCAGACCACCCAGCCTGTCCTCTGGCAGGCTCTCTGGAGACTGACACTCCCAGAGACCTGCAGAATGCCTGCTTTGTCAGGAACTGTTGGGTGTGTCCATTTGATGTTGGGACAGGAAATTACAGTGGCACATGCCTATAATCCTGGTAGTTGGGAGGCTGAGATAGGAGGCTACTAAGATCAGCCTCATCAGCTTAGCAAGATTCTCAAAAGCCTAGCAAGACTCTCTTTCAAAACAAAAAGTAAAAAGGGCCGGGGATATAGACTGGAGGTAAAATGCCCCTGGATCCAATTCCTGGTGCCAAAACAAACAAACAAACAAACAAACAAACAAACACTGTTCATATTATCAGAAATAAAAGTGATGTTTTGGCCTCCATCTCTCTAACCCCTGGTTCTATTTCCCAACTTATGCTATGTATGGGCTCCCTAAATCCTGTTATTATAGCAAGCCACTGTAAAATTCATTATATGAATGACCATGGCTTCTGAAATTGTTTTACACAGTAGCCAGGGCATGACCACATACAAACACTGTTTGAAGGTGCAGTTTCCAACAGATGCCAAATCGTTTCGGCTGTGGAGTCAATAGAGAAGCATAATTCAGGCTGAAATCCAACACATGCTTCCAACCTCATGTGGAGTTACAGAGCAGCCCCAAGACAACCAACTGCTTTGCTAATGTTTGTCCTGTGCCTTATTTTTCTGAAAAAGTAACATAATTTGGCTCAATCTAAAAAAAAAATTCCAGAAACATTTTCCTTTTATTTCATTCTACATACCAGCTTTAATATATAAATGATAATTTTGCCTTTATAAGGATAAAAATATACTCCAACTTCAAAGTTGTGTCACCTCCTCAATCCTTACCTACTCACCTTTTCAGTTCCATGCAATTGTGTTTGCTTTGCAATTGAAAGGAAAATGCCAGATCCTTTAGACTTTTGGATGTGATCCAGAAAGCTTTCAAAATCTTTAGACTAGGTGATTGAAATAAAATGACCCCAGGAGAGCTGGACACTAAGCAGTGGCTTCACATGCCAAGACACTACACTTTAGTTACCTAGGAAACAATGCAAAATTAAATCATTGCAGTCACATGTAAAAGTTACTCCTTCCACTTGCTCTATTTAGATTGCTTGTTTTTCCAAGTTGCTTAGATCCATCCACTTCCAAATTCAGAGTGCTAGACAGCAAAACCCTTTTCCCCTTGAGAGTAAATGTCTTTATTTTCAACTGCTTTTAAAATGAACGACTTTATTGATATATTTTAATATATTTTATTAGTACATTGTATTTATACATGATAATGGGGTAAAAATGTGTAGACATAAATGCACACATCACCCAGCCAGTCCCCACCTCACTCCCTCCCCATCCCTCCCTCCCATGCTTGGTTTAGTGGTTGACTTCTATATGAATAAGTACATCATGTGCTTTAAACTGTTTCCCTCTCCCCCCTCTCATCCCCACAGTTAGGTTGCCTTATTTGCTCCTTCCTAGGATCTCTTTTTTCACCTGGAGTTCCTCCTATGACCCCTTTCACCTTAGCTTTCACATATTAGGGAAAACATCCAATTCCTTACTTTTTGCAACTGACTAATCTCGCTTAGCATAATGTCCTCAAGATCCATCCATTTCCCTGTAAATACCGCAATTGTGTGTTTTTAGGGCTGAATAAAATTTCATTGTGTACATATCCCACAGTTTTGTAATCCATTCATCTGTGTGGGGGGCAACTGAATCGTTTAAAGCGTACAGTTCAATGGCTTTTAGTATGTTCATAACATTAAACATTATCGCAACCCATTTCAGGACATTTATATTTTCATAATTTCAAAACAAAATTTTACATCCTTTAGCAGCCACTCTTGTTTCCCCATCCCTCTCTTCTCAAGCCACAAATCTACTTGTTTTTAATTTTATCTTGGTGCATTATAATTGTACATAATAGTGAAATTCATTGTTATGTATTTGTATACACACATGAGATAATTTGATCAACTGTGTTCCCCAGTGCTAACCCCTTGCCCCTCTTCCCTCTCCCTGATAACCTTCTTTCCCTTGGCCTGTGTCTGTGTGGTGCCAGCAACTCAGCTGTCCAAGTAACAGCATCATACACAAGGCAGACCAGAAAACAATTCCACCCACAAGCCTCCTTTTCATTTTCATGTTTTGCTTATTGACTTTCTCACTAACACTTGGCTATGAGCATTTTCCAAAGATCTTTGAGAACATGCTGGTTTGTGTTGATCAGTTTCAGCATGAAAGAAGCGAATCATGAGATCAACAAAGTCTGGGTGGATTCCCTTCCTCCCTGTGCCCTGATTCACAAACTCTGGGTAAAATGCATATAAATTTACTTCTAGAAAGTAAAGTATACACAAGTATACTTCTAGAAAAAAGCCAGTACAGTGAACTTTTCCCAGAGAAAGAAGTTTTCAATACACAAAGCATTAGTCAGCACTTCACATTCTTTATCCCTTCCTCTCCCTAATCCTTTTTTTGGGGGTGCTGGGGATGGAACCCAGGGGAATTTTACCTCCGAGCGACAACCCAGACCTATATTTTATTCTTTATTTTGAAACAGAGTCTCACTGAGCTGCAAAGGGCCTCACAAAGTAGCCGAGGCTGTCTTCGACCCTGCACAATCCTCTTGTCTCAGCCTCCCAAATGCTGGGATTACAAGCATGCGCTGCCACGCCTGGCTAATCCTTTGCTCAGGGAAGTTTTTATTTGATGAGAGTTTCTGACAGACAGCTGCAGGATGGGGAGAAGGGACGCTCTCTCACCTAGTTTTGGAATTCCAAGAGCTGCTAAGCCTTAGGTGTCTTCAGGATTTTATGGCAGCATTGAGCCAGCTGTCTGTAGTCAACCAACACATCACATGTTATTTCACATGTTTTCCTGGTCTTCCTTTTGTTGTTCCTTTTCCTTTGAGCCCTTTAACCCCTTGCAAGGTGCAAGCATGGATAAAGAATCAACAGACACCATTCATCACGTTCATATTCAATCAAGTTCCAAATCAACCTCCCAAATTCAATAGTGTTGATTTTGTGTGTGTGTGTGTGTGTGGCTTTACTACTTTAAATTGATTTTTGAATGGGGATTTACCCACAATCCATTGGTACTTGAGAAGAGTAGCTGTTAAATAACATGTGAGTCATTTAAATTCTAGATTTTAAAGGATTTTTTTCTATGACAGAATTAATAATTATGTTGATTGGGTAGATGGGAATGTCACTTACATGTTCCTATATAGCTGACATGTATATTTTGTCTATTTTTTATGATCATAGTCTTTTCATATGTGTGTACTATTACTGGCCTACTTCTTATACTGCCTATAAGAAACATGTAAGATAATGTGTTTATAGGCATTATTATGAGTGTCTAATGTATTTTTTCTATCTTGTTTTATATGTATGCTATATGATATTCAAGAAGATGCTTCTTTCCTAAGGATAAAAAATTTAAAAGTCACAATTTTGATAACTGAAAACTGCCAATTGTTTTGTAGTATCTAATTTTCTGAAGTATCTTAGGTTTTTGGTTAGCTAATAAATAAAGATTACATTTGACACCTTTGGATTTTAGTTGGAATTTTACAGGGATTACATTTTAATTATTTGATTCTTTTAATCCATAGCATTATTTTAACACATGTTGTGATGCCAAACTAGAAAACATTCTAGATTTCTGGAACTCTGGTCTGTGTTGGGACCTCTGAGACATGCTGTGATCATAAGCATTTGGGTGTCAGCTATAGTTGTCCTTCCAGACTGCAAAAACCTCCACCAAAATTGTCAAATATAAATTTCTGGCCAGAAGCTAAAGACACCAAGCAAACATACATCTTCTCCTGTGCAACTTGATAGCTTGTCTCCAGTTATTCTGTTTGGGAGTACACCTGCCTTTCTCATGCAATTTATACCATACACACACACACACACACACACACACACACACACACACACACACACAAACACACACACGCACACATACACCTCTCTGAAAATACAGCCTTAGCGTTTTCTTTGCTTTCATGCTATTCAGTGATAATGGCCATATTTAGAAGACAAAAAGGACAAAGCTAACCTCTCTTACAACTAACTCACAAGATGCTACTTAGAAAAATGTTGATGCAATCACCATTGGCTCTCTTCAATAAGAGATCCCTAACATGGGCCATAATCAAACTTACTTCCTTGTCAAGAGCTTGAGTGTAAGGAAAGACAGAGCCTCCTTTGTTTAAAAGAGGCTGTGTGAACTCTGCCATTGGTCCCCAGACGCCCCTAAGTCCTCTGTTCTGGACGTGTAATTAATTCATAAGAAACCAGGTACCACAGCAGCCATGGGTTGACAGTAGTTTCATTCAGCACTGGCCAGATGTGAAAGACTTTCAAAGGGACCGAAAGGCATTCCTACTCCCAGAGAAGCAGGAGATGGTAACCTCTGGTTTGCAGCCTTACCGTCATCCAGTAAAGTCATTTCTAATGTATTTCAACTCATTCTTAACAGTCACAGATGTTGTGGGTTTTTTTGTTTTTTTTGTTTTGTTTTGTTTTTTGCAAAACCAAAGTCTATTGATTAACCAAGAACAGGTAGGAGGTCTCTATTTAAGTTTTTATATTTTTTTAGACTAAGATAACTTAGAAGCTACAGGAATGAAATTTATCAATCATTTACTACTATTTTTAATGTTCCTTTTAAAAAATGGGTAAAGATTTTCAAGAACTAAAGAAAAGACAGTTTCTTTAAACAAAGTTATTTTCAAAAAATTTTCTTTATGGAGAAGAATAATAAAAAATTTTACTCTAGGAAGATTTTATGAGAGCATCATTATATTAATTTTATTCAACCTCTATGAGTAATTTGGAAGATGTGAGGAATTGTTTTATCATTTGAAATGATACAAAGCTTAGAGGGATACTTGATGAAAGAAATTAATTCAAGATTTAAACATTACCTTGACATCAAAATCATTAATACTAAATTAATCAGCAATTAATGTAAAAACTTACATTAGGATCTAAAAATGAATGAAACAAAAACAGGATAAAGGGGCATGGGTTTCTCTGAATTCACATAAGAAAAAAAGTCATAGTTTTACTTCATCATCAACTCAGAAAAATTGGAAGTAAGGGTTGGCTATTTAAAAATTGAATATAATTTTGGACTACATTAATAAAAGGTAATTTTATATCAGTTATCTTGTATTCTGTCCTACCCAGATGATATTAGCAATATTATGGTGAACTTTGGACACTTTATACTGAGTGACCGGGTTTCTCCAGAAGATTCAAATAAATGAGAAGGGATTTGAAAACTTTGACAGATAGCATCAACAAACTGAGTAAATGTCTTCTTCTATTGCCTTCCAACCAACATGACAATATACTGCTCCACACCTATGCATTAGGATCATTTATCTTTGCCTAGAGTAGGTTTAGCCATAAAATGCTCATCACTCTGCATTGGGGGCATTTCTCATTTCTAAAGTACTAACTCTGCCTTCTATCACTGTCACTCTGTAATCTTCAATTATTAGTAACCTATTTCTCTGTGTACTTCCTTTTGACAGGCCATGAGAGATTTCATAGCCTATTATAACTTATTCACAGGATATTAAGAGATTATTTCTTTCCTTCAGAAAAATCAACTTGTGAGAAAAACATCGGTACAATAATAAAATGTCTATCAAGTATGTTAGACCTTATGATAGGTAGATTAAAATTCTCAAATGTTCTTGTAATTTTCTAATGAATAATAAAATAAATTTTAAACATCATTTAAAAGGTATTGTGGTGTTTTTTTTTATCTATATGCCTGAGCTGATCTTTAGATGTGGTTAGTAAATTTATATAAAGGAACATCCTTGACTGGCTATTCTCCTTAGCATTCATCTAATCAATTTTATGACTCCAGCAAGCTAAAATCAGGGATTTGGGAATTATTTTATTTGCTTTTAAGAATATTTAACAAATAAGTCATGTCTTGACAGATGAAAGTAATAATTTATTGTTTTAAATTGACCTTGACTGCTCCTTACTACACTAAAGACCTACTACAAAAAGGGTGAAAATAAGCTATCAAAGATAATGGACTTTTTCATTATACCAGGTTCTTAATTATTTATGGGAGAGAAAAAAGAGAAGAGAATACAAGGGAAGAGATTAATTCAAGCAGTAAAACCAAGTCATATTAATGAATTAGAGGAGAGAAGCAAAGCACAACCATGCAAATGTGCCTGTGCAGTGGGAAAGGATAAGAAACCAAAGGATTAAAGCTTGAGCCAGCCCTAATGCCTCTAAACATCAATATCAAACATGTCTACAAAATCTCACACATAAGCCCTCACCTGTTAAATAGTATATCTTTTTCAGACAAAGGTGGACAGCTCAGAGCCTTGGACTCATCTCCCAGAAGGTAATTTGCTATCTAACACTCTTCCACCTTCCTCCACCAGCTTGGGTTGTTCCAAGCAGGACTCTCCCATTTATCTCTAGCAATGACAGAAAGTATTTCCTTGGTTTCCAAGTTAAAGGATGTTGGTCGATAGAAATTTGATGTCCTTTAATTTTTGCTAAATCCTAGTGGCTGGAGGCAAACTTTAAGGTCCCCTGAGGTTCATTTGGGAACAAATAATGTTCCCATGTGAGATGTCCCCATGCATTAAAAGGGTTCTGGACAATAAAGAGAAAAAAAAGGAAAAGAGGAGAGGGACCACATGGAGCCGGAGGTCTCATAAGGTCTCACACCACTTGGGTGGGAGCGCTGACAGGCAGTAGCTGGAGGGAAGGGGGAGCTGTGGTTATTGCCCTGTTAACAGGTCCCTCTGTAAATCCATCATTTGGGGAGTACTGAAGCAAAATGTGGGAACTGAGAAAAAGGAAAACAGGAAATATACACCAACAATAAAAAGTAGGGCTTCTAATGAAAAACATAACTTCCTAAGTTTCAGTAATGAGAGATGTAACATTGATGGAAATGTTTAGCAGTGGGATGAGTTAGCCATGGTGCGATGTCCTTAGTTCAGTGCCTCTTCCCTCTTTTTAAAGGGAGCAAATCCATAGGATGAAAAATTTTGTTCATAAATATGTAATATCAAATAAAGCGTATTTCAAAGCCTTGCACAGGATTAATACCCTCAGTACTTAACAATGCTAAAGTTAATTAGTCTGGCCTAAGTGAACAAATGAGGAATGAGAGAACAATGCGATGAAGCAGATGCCAAAGGATTCTGGAATGGGAACAAAGGCAAGGAAATGAGACAATTACTGCCACAGAGCAGTTATCCAGAGGCAGATTTCCAGCAGAGGTTTGTAGAGGGTAGGTCTAAAATAGTTATTCAGCATTTATTTTGTTTAGGACTTTTCTAAAATCTAAAAGCATATGTAAGCAAAAAGCTAGGGAGCAAAACGAAGCCATTTGTCTCCAACAAATGTGCAACTGAATAAAAAAAATTTGTGGGTAGATTAGACATAAACATAGAGGAACCTAGAGATGATATAACCTTTTAAGGTTTTGAATTGCATTTCACAGAGTCTGATAGAGGAAATCTCTCAGAAATTCAAAAGACTATTCTACTTTTTTTTTTTTTTTCAGTCTCTGTCTCAAGAACAGGGAGCCTTTGTTACATACCATAGGATACGAAGGATATATATGGAGAGTATTCTGTGTGACTTAAGATGAAATAAGCTAACTTCTGGGATAACAGGCCACTCTTCTACAAAATGTCATTAAGAAAACTAAGTCATCTTTAAACATGAGTTTTGGAATCAATTGGTTATAACATTGTTATGACATAGTTTAAGCTTTACATGATAACAACTATTGAACAACCTTAATTTCAGTTTCCCCTGACATTTGTCTAACAGGCTTTAAGACAGTGACAGAAAAGGCCTCCCCATATTGGAAATACTAGAATGACAGAGGAAATGAGTCATCAAGATAATTTATGATCTTTCTCAAAATTTACAACACAGGAACATAAAAATCCTTTGTTATTCAGTGGATTCACTGACCAAATGCCAGGACCTTGATAGAGAAGAACTAAATTAAGATTTCTGTGGACTAAAAATCTCTTCTTTACATCCCCAAATGGCTTCACCCCCATCGCAATATACTCAATTGGTTCTGTTTACTGTTTTTTTGCTTTTCTAATACATCAGCACACTAAGCTAGTGCAAGTAGATATTTATTTTTGAATAAAGAAAATAAAGTTCCTATTTCGAAGGAGTTTATAATCTATAGGCAAAAAAGAGAAATATCAAGTTGACGGAAACTCAATAAAGTATTGCTAACATTTATAGAAGAACTTGTAAGTATTAAAGGAAAGAAATAATTTGCATTTCAACCAGGGGTTTTAAGGTTGAAAGCTTGTGGATCAATATGGAAAAAAAATACTTCATTAGATGTGAGTGTGTGTGTGTGTGTGTGTGTGTGTGTGTGTGAGAGAGAGAGAGAGAGAGAGAGAGAGAGAGAGAGAGAGAGAGAGAGAGAGAGATATCCTGGGGATTGAACCCAGGGGCATTCTACCTCTGAGCCACACACCCAGCCCTATTTTTTACTCTTTATTTTGAAACATGGTCTCACTAAGTTGCAGAGGGCCTTACTAAGTAGATGAGGCTGGCCACAAACTTGTGATCCTCCTTCTAAGTACTGGATTTACAACATGTGCCACTATGCCAGCAGATGTGATTTTTTTTAAGATGTGATTTTTTTTAAGAATCTTTCTACAGGGAGCAAAAGGAATGTTCTTCAGCTCAGTTCCGGGGGTGGGACAGAGAAAATAATCTTAAACATCCAAAATGTTATGTAGGTCTTTATATCGTTAGAAATAGCTAGCTGGGTGTGGTAGTGCACACCTGTAATTTCCAGTCTTGGAAGACTAAGACAGGAGGATTACAAGTTTGAGACCAGCCTTAGCAACATAGCAAGACTCTCAACAACTTAGAGAGACCCTGTTTCAAAACAAAGTATAAAAAAGTTTGGAGGTATAACTCAGAGAAGTCATGTTTTTCATAGCCTTGCAAAATTGTACTTTTTCAATGCATTTTCAGGTATAACACATGTTACCTTGATACTCCCAACCCCAGAAATATGATTTAGCTGACCAGGTGCAGAGCGGGCATCCTCTAGGCCCATAGCAAGGATAGTCTTTCACATCTTGTATTCTCACAAGCTCCTAGTCCAACTATACTTATCCCCAACACCTTAGAAAATTGGGCAAGTCCTGGCCTTCTGTCTGACACATTATTCATCATGTAGTTGCAGCTCACTGACAAATCCAGATACCACCAACAGGAAAGGGGGTTTCTAAATTAACCCGTCAAACTCCCCAGTGAGCAGCAGGAATCTCCATTCTGTGTGAGAAGATTTGCAGAGTCAAATTTTGGCTTCTTTCCATGAAACACACTTACTGGACATTGGTTGGGGGGCACTTTTAGTCCAAGTGTGCTAGCCCACTTACCTGTCCTCCTGGAGACACCAGACCACATGCTTGCACATGAGCAGAGGGTGTATGCATCACACATAGTCCCTAGGTGACATGAGGTTAGCTTATTGGAACTCAAAGTGCACTTCCCTGAAGGATGAGTCTTTACCCAAAGAGAATCCCCAAAGATTCAGAATATTTTCTTCTATTTCTACACAATAGGACCAATTTTGGGTTGAGGAAATGTGGTCACCAAATACACACAATAATGGCATTAACCCACAATCAGCAGGACATGAACTTTTTGCAAAATCCTTGTGACAATTATATGGGAATAATGAATGTGTTTGTAAGATGCTTGGCTTTACCTAGTGAAACCCTGTTTCAGAATAAATAAAATAAAAAAGTCTGGGGCTGTAGTTTGAAGGTAGATACCCTTGGTTCAATCCCTACTACTCCTCCCCCTCAAAAAAAAAAAGATTTTTGGCTTGATCTTGAAACATTGCCTACTACAATGAACGAGAATAAAATTTGGGCCCCTAAAAGGAAAAATGGAGGACAAAAGGAAATGTACTCCCCCAAAATGATGTACCACACATTCGGAAACAGTAAGATACATGTAAGTCCCATGTAGATCCAAGAGTTTAATAAATCAATGCAACCCCAATATTATACATTCATTTCTCTATTTTTCGGGGATTTATAAAGCTTTTCCAAATTATGGTTCTTTCAAGGTACACAGTTTATGCTTTCTATGTTAGGGACTTAGAAAGATTTTCACAACATGCAGGACTGAGTCTTAAATTGTATTTAGGTACAAAAAAATTACCAATTAGCCAGTATGTTAAATGATCATTAAAAAAAAACAGCTAGACTTATGAATTCAGGTTTTAAATCTAAATTAGTCAACTTTAACAAAGAACCAATAATTATTTATTTATTTAATCAGGAGGTGAACTGGAAACCCCAGAACTAATATTTTTTCATAGTCTACTGTGAAGTATATGTTTCACACAGAGTCTTTTGCTTCCATTTCATTACAAATACTGTTCTTATTCCTGTTTTGCTAAGGAGGAGGGCAAGGAGACTTAAAGAAATTAATAACCTGCCTGAGGTCATCCAGCTAGTGGCTGAGCTGGAATTTGAATTTGGGCTGACTGTAAAGTGCAGGCCTTTTTCAAACCTTAAGCTTCCTCCTTACTCCCCAAGTTGAGCTGGTATCACACAATGCAAGAATGGTTAAGTTGAAAACTTGAAACCAAGGAAAGGTAGGAGGGGGGAGAATGTCCCTATATGTTCCACATTTATTTCATTCCTTCATGGCAGCTCAAGTCGCCATGGTATCCCGGGTGATCCTAAGTGTCTGAAGATGAATATGAAAAGCACTTGCACTGGAGAACTAGCCGATCAACTAATCATTCCAACATGTGGCACACTGCAGCCTTTGCTTCGCTGTGCGCCTGGGAAACGGAGATATGAAAGAGAAGTAATCCAGTCCCTTTTATTGGAGTGGAAACATAAAAGAGGAGGTTAAGCAGTAACACATAGTACGTTCATTTGCAATTATTTCTGACTCAGGGTAGAACCATGGGTCATATGATAAACTAGCAGTTTAGGCACTTCAAGGAATAATAACTTCCTCTCTTTTCATAGATCAGAGTCATAGAATAACTCTCCCAAGTTGTAAGTTCCTTTATGTCTCTACGGCTAACTTTTTGGAGGCACCAGTTTGAGATTTTTAGCCTTTTAAGTGATCTTCAAACACTTTTCTCTAAAACCTTATACTTAGGGTTTGCTAAACCTTCAAAAGATCTTTTCCTTAGGAATTGCTCTTATTTTCCTTATTTTCAATTGTTCCATTTATTTATTTATTTATTTTTGCGGGTCTGGGGATGGAACCCAGGGGCATTTGACCTATTTTTTTTTTTTATTCTTTATTTTGAAACCGGGTCTCACTGAGTTGCAGAAGGCCTCACTAAGTAGCTGAGGCTGTCCGCAGACCTCCATCCTCCAGGTTTCAGCCTCCTGAGTGCTGGGATTACACGCGTACGCCACCACGCCCGGCTTGTTCCCTCTTTTTAAATGGCAGTACTATATTAACCAGTTGGGAATCTTTTTAAAGGCAACATGAATCCAGTAAGTCCTATTAAGAAATAATATCTCCAAGCTATGAAAGTAAGATCTCACCCAGTTTATCTCTAACCAGCATTGTTTTTAATCAAGAATAAAAATTTTTCCTGTTCTATATTGATTTACTTACTCAACAAATAATTAATAGATGCTGACCAGGGTCAAAGAATATGAATAAAATGATAGGTATAATTCATGAACTCCTGTAACATTCAATCTAGTGGTTAAAACAGTCAATTAAAGAGTAGCGCAGTAGCACATACATACAATGTTGACAGGGGAAGAGCAGAATACTACTGAATTGACTGCAGACACCTGTATAATGAACTAGTGTAAGCAAAGCAAAGATAGTAACAAAGAGGAGGGGAGAGGTCATGGGCAGATAGAGAATGTGGGAAAGGTCTTGAAGTACAAGACAACACAGGTCACTGAGAGCACTTTAAAGAGTTGAGCAAGCTGGGCGTGGTGGCATATGGCTATAATCCCAAGTATTTGGGAGGCTGAGACAGAGGATTGGAGGTTCGAGGCCCTGGCAACTTAGTGAGACTCTCAGCAACCTAGCAAGACCCTGTTTCAAAATAAAGATGTAAAATAAAAATGGTGTAGCTTGAAGGAAGAATGCCCCTGGGTTCAATCCCTGGCACTACAAAAACAAAACAAAAACTTGGACCAAAACATAAGTCAGGTTAAAAAGAAAGGGGTGGGGTTAGTGACAAGATAAGGCTGAGCAGGTGGACATGAGTTGGTGATCCTGGGATGTAGAAACCAAATAAAGGGTTTAAACTTTGTCCCAGGGGATAAGGAAGAGTTAAAGCCAGTGGACAACATAGTACTGCATTCCTGTTAGGGAGCATTTATCAAGCAAAGGAGTGGATAAGAATCACCTAGAGAGCTTTTGAAAATAATAATTGCTTAGTTCCTATTTCCCGAGACTACAAATAGTAGGCTCGTGGTGGGGCTGGAGAACTGGCATTTAATATCCTCCTAAATGATATTGATGCTGCTGGTACAGGGATCACACTTGGAGTAGCACTGATTTAAAAAATAATAATACCTGGTCACTCTGCAGAATTTGTTTAAAAGGAGTGAGACTAAGAGCAAAGAGCAGTTAGGAATTAGTTTGCCATCCATCCATTCATTCATCCATTCATTCATTCACTTGTTCATTTAACACGTGTTGATTTGGAACAGTATATGCCAAATACCCTTGTAAACAGAGGTGCTAAAGAACTGAACAAAATAAATTTTTTTTTCCTTATAGAACTTACATTCTAAGTAATCAAGGAAACAGACAAAAACATAGCAAATAAACTATATTAGTTGGCAATAAGTGCTATAAAGAAAACTGAAAGAGAATAAAAATAGTACAGAATGGTGGTGGGGGTGGTTTGAGGTGATGCTCTTCTAAATAGCACAATTTTAAAAAAAAGTTCTCTGAGGAAACATGAAATTTGTGTGGCGGCCTGAGTGAGCTGAGAGAGCCATGGTGCCATGAAGGGCAAAGGTCTTCAGGCAGCAGCTCAGGGTTGTGGAGAGCTTCAGCTGGACACCTGCTTGGTGAGCCTTAGAGGAATAGCAAGAATCAGAGAAGGAGAGAAGTATAAGAGGATCTCCACCCTGTATGGAGGGCGGAGACTCTAGTAGAGATTGCAGGTCTTATTTTGAGTGAATTTAGAAGTGATTGAAGGGAGATGTTTATAGAGGATGGTGGGTTAATGACTGAGTAGAGGGGAAATTTGCACAATAAAGGGGTATGGTGGAGTTGTGGGGCATGCTAAAGATGCTATAATGAACTTAACCATCAACTCATCTGGCTGTATGAAGTTCTCCAGCTGCTTCACGTACAGGTGAAGAGGAATAAGACTGATGAATCTAGTATTTTGTTTCGTTTTCTTTTTTTTTCTTTTTTCTGGTACTTGGGAGTTCTGACTCTGAACTTCAACCCCAGTTCTTTTTTATGTTTTATTTTAAAACAGGATCTCACTAAGTTGCTGAGAGATGAGTTTCCAGAATGACAGAGTCAGTTGCAGCTTCCTGGCGTAATTCCATGCCTGTCCCTTTGTGCAAGCCATGATAGTTTCTCTGGATTTGGATTTTCTTAACTCTCTTGTTCAAATAAGGGTAGTAGTTCCTAGAAAATAGTGTAGTTTCAAACAATAAGTAAGAAGACATATGCTATCAGAGTGCCCAATTTATTTTAAGGCTGCATATATTTTAGCTCTTTTTATTATTTTTGTTGTTCTGATGAACAAAGAATTTGAAAAATTGATGGAAAAATAAAGAATAGGAATCTGAATGGAATATTTGTGAGAAATAGCCCATAGCAAAGACATATGGATGGACAAGGACATGCCTAATAGCAAAATGCATAAAAAACACACATTGCTTATTTAATGTTTGTAGAAACTTGAGCGAGATAAAAATACAGATTTTAGTGGAAAATAGGCATTTGATGTGTTTCTAAGTAAGTTTTTAAAATAAAATGTCAATATACAATTAAGGAATATTTGCAGTAGAAATTTTTAATAAGTTAATAGTCAATACAAAAAAATCACTTATAATCTCAACACCCAGAGAAAATGATCAAAATTTTGGTGTACACCCTTTAAACTTATTGCAAAACAAATTATATACATCAATAATATTGTTTTAAAATTAGAGTATTATTTTAAAGTTAATAATATAATAATAATAGATATATAATAATGCGATATTTGATGGTATACCCAGTCTCTTCCCCATATTATATGATCTGATGTCATATCCAGTTGATTTTGTTTTGTTTATTCCTAATAAATTAGAACTTCCTAGCTTACAATTATCATTTATTAAGAATAACACTATCTAATGGCTTTATCAGATAATTCTAGATAAGCAGATGAAACATGAATCTTGAAACTATGGTACCAAGTGGGCCCAGAGGACAATTCATTGCCATACTGATAAAGAATAAACTTGTGAGACAAGCAGGGTGCCACTACTACTGAGAAGTTCAGTGGATAATTCTCAGGACACGTAGTAGGAGATACTATTAGATAACAGGGCTCCCTGATAGTAATATGAGTAAAAGAATTCTAAACCAATATAAATCTAGTTGAGATTTTTAACTATTAGAAGCAAGCAGGTACAGACAGTAATAAAAAGTAAGGTGGGAAGGGCTATGGAGATAGTTAATACAACTATCATTGATCCAATGCCTGGCTCTAGAAATCAAGACAGCAGAAGCAGGAGGAGTGGCTCTAATTATTATTGTGCTTAGAATGCACTTCTTACTTGACTTAGGGTTGCCAATCATGCAGAAGCTTAAGTCTTCTTAAGATTTAGTAGCCGGGCATGGTGGCACATGCTTGTAATCTCAGCATTTGGGAGGCTGAAACAGATGGATCTGGGTTCGTGAACAGCCTCAGCTACTACTTAGTGAGGCATTTTGTAATTCAGTGAATCCCTGTATCAAAATAAAAGACTAAAAAATAGAGTTGGGGGTGTAGTTTGGAGGTAGAATAATTCTGGGTTCCATCCCCAGCACCGCACACAAAAAATGTTTTAGATCTGGGGCTGGCATAGTGTCATTTCTTCTAAAGCTAGTTCATATTCAACAAGTATTCACTATCTTGTCCAGCATAAAGGAGACTCCATGTAAAAATTTTCATCTTGATGCTTCAGGTCTCTTAGTATGAATGCCAAGTTGGACCCTAGGTCCAGCAGTAAATTTTCACAGGCCCTGCTGGGGAATTATTATTTTGCCAACTCGCCAGGATGCTTCAGGGTCCTTCCTCCTGGAAACCCGACTTGACTATCTTGTTCCCTTCAGGGGATGGCAAAAGGACACAAATACCAGAGGAGAGATTTTCTGGGAATCATCAATGTGACAGACTACAAAACTCTCAGAAAGCCCGTCCTTTCCCTTGTATTATTGATTAGAACTCAGGTTCCGGCCAATTCCAAAGGCAGAGCTTTCAGTCACCTTCCAATATGGTGGGAAAGATGATCCTGTGTGAAATGAGGGTCTCCCTGGACTACACAACACCTGTTGTATTCAGGGTAGGATTTTAACTTGAAGGTAATTTGTACCAATATCTTAGATGTTTTCCTATGTGGCCCTGTATTCCTTTTTCTCTCTTTCTATTGGAGAAACCCACATGAGAAGAAGCTTAAGAAGCGTGAAATCTAGATGTACAGTCACATGCTCAGCAATAAACTAACTTTATCCCTATGTAAAAAGGAGAGAATCGATTCTGATGGCATCTAGTGGTCTTCCCTATACCATTAGATATATGTCTAAAGCAAAGATGAAATACAGTTATATTCCATATTTGGGGATGGGGGTGTACTGGAGCTTGAATCTAGGAGTATTCAACCTCTGAGCTATACCTGCAACCCTATTTTATTTTTTATTTTAAAATAGGGTCTCTCTAAGTTACCCATGTATTGGCCTTGTGATCCTCCTGTCTCAGCCTTCCAAATACTGGGATTGTAGGTAGCGCCCCGTAGTATTTGATATTTTTAAAGATGGTCTTCTACTCACTAAAACAAGTCTTCTTAAGACTTCAAAGTTTATGAAGAAAATTGATAAAGTTACCTGCTGTGAAAACGTCCAACCCTTTGGGACTGCTACCACAAAAAGAGCTGCCATTGCTTGGTAACTCTCTGTTTAAGGCACCTCCAGACCTATTGTGGTTCTTTTAGGGTTTCTGTACCTTGGCACTGTTGATGTGTGGAAGTGGGTCACCATTTGCAGCACTCTTATTTGCTACCCACTAAATTCTAGTAGCACTCCCCAGCCTGTCGCTGTGGGAACCAATAAGTCTCAGACAGACAATCCCAGATGTCCCCTCCGAGACAGAGTTGACAATGGCTGAGAATACTGGTTTAACCATCAGTCAAATATGGCAGTTTTGATAAAACATGCTTTTCAGTTGACCTCTTCTATAGATATACAGTTAACCTTCTATTGCATATTTAAACAGGTTAGACATGAGGACAATTGTATTTTGCAAGACATTCCCATTGGCATCAATAATCTTTTCTTGTTTCTTAGATTAGGCTGCGCTGCTTTGGGTGTTTTCAGTCACCATTTATGAATCACGCTTGACGCCAAAGTGTAGATTATTATGTTAAGTAAAAAAGTAATTTAAAAACAGTTCAGTGGTGACAACAAAAATTAAGAGGGTTAAGCAGGAATGTAAATTATGCAGAATCTTAAGGTCATAAAGAGTCAGCCACCCTTGTTTTTAAAGAAAGTTTGGCTGCATATCAATTGGGCTTTTGTTCAATAGTAACACCTCAAATGCAGAATTTGTCTGATCCTGTTCAAGTCATTATTATCCAACTCTGACAAGATCAAAAATTTACTTGAAAGGGAAGGTTAATAAAACATTCTACTTAATCTTTTCTGCCTTTGAGTTTAAACAAGTATTTGATTGTCAAAGCAATAAGCTATATTTTGTGGCCACTATAGGTTTCCTTTTTTCAAGAGTTTGGCAGTTGAGTGTCAAGGAAGGGGGACAGTGACATTATGGTCCTGCCCCAAAATTATTCTGAAGGAACTTAAGGAGAAAGGGATTGCAACCTGGTATCCAGTAATATTTGTGTGTGTGGCTTTATTGTCTTGAATTCAGCTCGAGTGTGGTGTCTGCCATCCCTGTGTCAAAGTGACCATACCCATTTCTGTCTGGCATCATGGCCATGGTTCTCTCTCCTGAACCCCACATGGCAACTGCAGCTGATTGTATCAGGGAGGCATGGGACACAAGAACACCCAGTTCCTGACAGCAACTGGACATTTTCTGGCCCTAAAGGATGACCTTTGACCAAAGGTATTTTCCCCCTGAGAATTTTACCTAGAAATATGCAGTCGAAGTTGTAGTTAATAAACTGTATAAAGAAATTACTCATAAGGTAGTTAAGGCCTGCAGATAGAGGTATAGGCATTATGTCTCACTAAAGTTATGAATAAGAAAAACATCTGTGAGTATACAGAAATATACTTAAAATAGAAGAAAAGAATAAGTGACCTTGAGGGGGATTACTGGAGATTGAACCCTGGGGCTTTCTACCTACACCTCCATCTCTTTTTAATTTTAATTTTGGAACACACTCTCCCTAGGCTTCTAAAGTTGCCTTCAAATTTTGATCCCCCTGTCTCAGCCTCCCAAGTACTTGGATTGCATGCCTGCACCACCATCCCTGGTGATAGGTGACTTTTTGACTAGTTATTTTGGAGGAAAATTAAAGCTATTTTCAAGTCTCCACTTCTTTCTTTTCACTAAATTATTATGAGAACTCCAGCAAAAGTTGCTGGAGAAAAGGGTTAGGTATGTCAGCTGTGGAATCAGCCAACCTAGGTTTGAATGGTAGTTTGCCTACCTGATAGCCAAAGGTTCATGGATACACAGATCACAAAACTCTCCGAGCTTGATGCCCTTCTTCCTTAAAATTTGGGGATGGTAAAGACTGAAAGAAGCCTGTTCATCTTTATTAGTTCAGTCTTTGAAGATGGTCACCTTTTCCTTTCAAGCCCCTTACATTTTCTGGATCCTTCAGCGTCCCTGTTGCCTTTCTAGTACACTTATAAAACAACTACCCTTTATGAACAAGTCACTAATTGAGATATTGACCCTCCTCAGGTTTTGAGGCAAAATATGTCATTTTACGACACTGCTCAAAACCTTCCAGATCCCTATACAAAACAGCTCTATCTTTCCCAGTCTTAGATCTTTATGTTTTCCAAGATAACCACTCAAGTCCTGACAAATTTTATTGATTCAAAATATGTCTCTAAAGTAAAATTCCCAAGTTCTGTTCATTTTATACCCCTCATTGGAATCCTGGATATATTCTTCCTCTCAGTCTCTCCTGAATTCTCTTCTTCTACAAGATCTTCCAGGAACCCTTCCCTGCTTATCCCACCCCATGCATGTCCTTCCTGCTCCTAATCTTGTGTGGACAACTCATTTCCATCTTTGCATGCTGTTCATCTATTATTTTGGTGCCTCAGTGTCTGTATCAAATTTCTCCCTGATATCTAGTACTTTGCCTCAAATGTTTTGTTTAATACATAGCTGGAGATATTTTTTTGAGAAGGAATATAACTGTCAACTTGCCATACAATTTAGCAATACAATGGCTGGAATAGAGGAAAAGAAGGAGGAAAATGTGGGGGAGGAGGAAAAGATGAGAAGGAGAAGGAAGAAGAAGAGAAAGAGGAAGAGGAGGAAGAGGAGGAGGAGGAGGAGAAGGAAGAAGAAGAAGAAGAAGAAGAAGAAGAAGAAGAAGAAGAAGAAGAAGAAGAAGAAGAAGAAGAAGAAGAAGAAGAAGAAGGAGACCAAAAGTTTTATCAGTGATTTGTAGGAAGAAAAAAAAAAATCACCTGTTGCAGATTAGGTTGTCTGGGAAGCAGATTGGGATAGAGATTTATACCCTGGAGATTTGAGTGGTACTCTTTAACTCATAGAGAAGAGGAAGCAGAAATGGGCAGAGAGAGAAATTGTAACTGCAGGACAGATAGAGTTGCCCTCAATGTGGCCTCTGTAGACCCTGTAGGTGGCACTCAGACCAGGACAATTGATCAGAGCCTACTTAGAGTGGAGAAGGGGATGAGTCCACCATGCTTATGTCTACATTGACCAATTTTTAGATGTGGGCTAACCCAGAGAAGGAGAAGTGACTTTCTTCAGCTGAAGCAGTTCCCAGAGTAGGCTGAATGCTGTGGCCTATCTCTAGCAATCATTCCCAGTGACTGATGCAGTAAGTCCTTCAGTCCTCAAGGGAGATCCAGGAGACACAGGGCAGGGTTCGGAGCAGACCTCTGCAAGGGTTTAAGGACTTTGGGACTAAGAAAATCTTGTCTAGACTATATCAGGCAAGGTCTGTATCTGTGTCAAGAATTGCTTTGGACTATTCAGCACATTCTCTTGTTTCCACTTAATAAAGTACACAAAGTACATGTTTTTTCTACTGGCATGTAAGCCCTGCAGGGGAAAAAAATCCCCAAACACCAGAATTATTTCTCCTTGGCTTGTGGTTTTTCCCTCTGCATGGAATATCCTTCAACAATCCCAGTACACACACACACACACACACACACACACACACACACTTATTCCATCTGTCCACTCCTTTACGCCTTTGAATATACCCATTTTGTGTGGCTCCGTATCTGGGAGATGTATATAACTTGCTCTGCTGTGACCTGTTATGTCCCTAGAGTGCAAGAACTGTCTATATGATGCAACATCAGGCTCAATGTATCAGTCATCCCAAACATGACCCATCTCAGGTAGGCTGTGTAAAGAGAAAAATCTTTGCTTCTTAAGTCCACTCACATGGGAACTCCTGCCTCCATGAGAACTAGTAAAGTATGACTTCATAGAGAAGAGGAAAAGGGGGAAAACGAAGGATGAGCCTGTTACTCAGATGCCCCCTCTCTTGCAGGGCACTCAGGACAGGACACAGAAGTATTTTTTGAGGAAGCTCATCCACAGGGATGTATAAAGATGTGTAAAACAAACAAATTCATCCTATAGCATGCAAATTGGATAAGTAAAGTTCAAGTAAATAAGGAATTTTTGAAGAGTCAACACAATTTCGAAATTCAACAGTCATTTCCCGAAAGTACCGTCTGGTAAAATTGGCTTATCACCTCACTTTTAATGCACATATGTGATTTCCTGCTTACGGCATTTCCCCAAGGGATGAGGGGGAAAAATCTAACTAGAGAAGTTTTATAAGAGGGATTATCTATAGTTCCTGAATAAGAAGCCTTTTTCCTCTCCAAGCACACCTGCAGCTCCTAATAACCGATTTGCGCAATTTTCCTCTTGACCTGAATCAAAATTGGCAATAAATGTTGATATGTCCCAAAAAGTGAATTTTTAAATCTTGTGTTTACTGATTCATAAAATTGGTTCCCTCTAGTGTTCCAAATTGGGGGGGGGGTCATTTGCAGGGGGCACTAAGGGATAAGATAGCCAAAGAAACAGAGTCCGTTAGAAAAAGAAATCTGTGTGTCTGGCTCTCTCTATGAATTATGACTATTCAAAGGGGAAAAAATCTGAACATTTGCCAAAAAGACTGGAGTGTAAAGGGACAGCTGGAGTGTTCTGTGAGGGCTTACAATGCATTGCTTGTTCCATAAGGAAAGAAGGGAGCCACTTACCACAGCAGCTCACACGTCGCTTGAGACATTGGCACATGGCTGCCTCATGAAGCACTTTTTTCAAAGGAAAAGAAGTGGATATTTCAGGAAGGTCATTGACGATGCTTTGGGTACAGACATGCTGACCTTTCTGGTGGAGATTTGCAGTCTTTGTGGTGTGTGAACTCAGTGTCTGTAGATGCCTTCATTGTGCTATAACTTTTATACAGGATGTATTGTTTAAACTGCCAAGCCTAATTCTAATTCCCTTGGGGACACAGGAAATTCTAACTAAATAAAATAAAACCCCACTGTATTTTTCTCTGGTTGAGATGCAAATACCATTTTTAATGAGAATGTGAACAAACACATAAACATGGCACAAAGCTGGAACTTTCTATGGGATTCTGAAATTTAAGTACTTTAAACAGTGAATTACCAATGAGTGAAGAGGGATGAGAATGGAATTGTGAACACATTTAAACATCTATCATAGGAGCCAGAGACTCTGCCGGGACTGTACTCCATCGTAGATTTAGGCTCTTGGTGGATCTGTTTACTCATCGGCCACAAGAGTGGCACTCAGCACTCAACAGTTGGCCAAAGGGCCAACTTCTCCACCAGGGTCACATGCCATCTCATTGGGGTGGAGAAAGTCATTTCTTTTTGTAACCCCAGATTTGAACAAATAAACAAGAAACTTGAAAGACTGACTGGACAAATGCATTTTACTGGACTATGATCTGTTTATTGTATGCAACTGAAGTTTGTTTCTTAGATTTCCTAAGTTAGTGAAAGTGTTAAACTCCATCATGTTGTTTGAGCATACTAACTTATAAACTTATATTTGTTTTTCCTTAGAGACATTTAAGTTGCTACTCATGGGACATGTAGATGGAAAAAAATATTTTCTCAGTCTAGGAGTAGGGCATAAATGACTCTCAAGCAAAAGAAAGCAGAGTCCAGGTTCACAGAGAGAACTTTCTGGAAAGCAATTTCACTTGGTTTCCTTAAGGATGGGGTATATACCAGGGCTTGTTTTCCTCAGCCCATGGACAGCACAAAAGCTGCACTAATGGTCTAGGGATCATCCAGATTCAAGGCAACTTGGAACCATAGAAGCAGAGAAGCATAAGGGCCACTTTTATACCATTAGACAGCTCTCTACATATTTTTTAGATCTTTAGCATTTGTGGTGAGTCTTAAATAGGAAGAATTAACTATAATAGATAGTGTCTTTCAAAGTCCCATCTACCAGAAGAATTTACTATTTGAAATGCCTGGTAGCAGGTATACTGCATAAAAAGGATGTATTTTCACCAGGGTTTTGCAAAATTGTTGAATACCCATAAAATTGATGAAAGATCTGAAAACAAGAGGCTCCCTCATTAGGTTTACTACTTTGCACAGATCACGTATTCATACTTCGGGAAGTAGGTCATTTCCATTTTTGTTGAACAGGTCACTCTCTACTTCATCAACCAGGTTTGTTTTCTTTATTATTCCACTGACTAAAGGAGTTTCTAGTACTTTTGTCATTGAGCTTTTCCCTTTATTCAGATTTTACTCTATAGGGCCTTATCTGAAACTATATTTCTGAGGATGAAAAACGCCTGTAATTTTTGTATCATATCATATAAAGGAAGGCAGGAGTACTTAGTAGTTTATTTAAGAACTATAGTTTACAATCATTGTTGTTATGCTGTTATCCTTGTCCCAATATTTTTAACTTTGGCAAAATACACATAATTTACTATCTTAACTTTATTTAAGTGTACAGTTCAATAGGGTTAAGTATATTCACAGTGTTGCACAACCGATTTTGGACTCATTTCCTATTATAAACTGAAACGTGTGTCCATTACAAAATTCCATGGTTTGCTTTAATCTTTTAGCTACTATGAATATTGCTGCTATAAACATAGGTGTGCAAATATCTTTTCAAATCCTTGATTTTAATTCTTTTAGATGTGTATCTACATGTAAAAATGCTGAATCATTTGATAATTCTATTTTAAATTATTTAGGAACTACCATACTTTCTTTCATAGCAGCTACATCAGTTTATATTCTCATCCATGATTTGCAAAGGTTCCAATTATTCTAAATTCTTGCCAACATTTATTTTCTGTTTTTTTTTAAATAGCAGCCATCCTGATAAGTTTGAGAAGATATATTTCATTGGGGTTTTGATTTGCATTTACCTAATGATTAATGATGTGGAACATCTTTTCATGTGATAATTGACCATTTGGAAATTTTCCTTGGAGAAATATTTAAGTCCTTTGCTCATATTAATATTTCAGCTAGAAATCCTAAAAATTAACAACAATAAAGGCAAACAATACAATTTAGAGATAGGTAAAAGACTAACATAAATAATGAATCTCCACAGATAACCAATCTTAGTTGTCTGTTGGATGGAAAATCTTGTTTCTCTGGTTCTGGTGTGTGTTACCTATTTCTTCTTTGTAGTTAATCTCTTTGAGTATTTTCTCTAGCGCTGGTTTTGAAGACATAAATTCCTTCAGTTTCTGTTTGTCATGGAAGCTTCTTATTTCTCCATCTAATTTGATAGAAAGTTTTGCTGGGTAGGAAATTTTTGGCTGGAAGTTGTTTTCTTTCAGAGTTTGGAATATGTTACTCCAAGCCCTTCTGGCTCTCATGACTTGGTTTGGGAAGTCTGGAGTGATTCTAATTGGTTTGCCTCTGAATGTCACTTGGCCCTTTGTTTTTGTTGCCTTTAAGATTCTCAGCTTGGCTTCCACATTGGTTATTTTGACAATTATGTGGCGTGGGGATCCTCTTCTCCGATCCTGTCTAAAGGGAGTTCTATATGTTTCCTGGACCTGTATATCAACCTCTTGCTCTATGTTTGGAAAATTTTCTGCTATTACTTCCTTGAAGAGATTGTTGATCCCTTTGGTTTCACTTTCTTTTCCCTCCTCTATTCCAATTATTCTTAAGTTAGCTCTCTTAAAATGGGCCCATATTTCTTCAATGTCAGATTCCTTCTGTCGGATTTTTTTTTCTAGATTAGAAACTATGCTTTCATTTTTGGAATGATCATCTTCTAAGAGCGAGATTCTGTTCTCCATGTGGTCTAATCGGTTGTTTGTGCTTTGAATTGAGGCCTTTACTTCATTAATTGCATCTTTTATCTCTCTTTGGCTCTCTCTGAATTCTTTTCGAAGCACCTCTATTATTTCTACAGTTAGTTTCCTGATTTGATCTTCTAGAAATCTCTGATTTTCTGTTTTATCGGGTTCTGATGTTGTGGGGTTGTGGGCATTCATTGCTCCAGTGTTATTCCTCTTTCCCATGATTTTGGAAGTTTGTGCCTTCTCTGGGTTCTTCCCTTGGGTCACTATGACTTCACTTAAGGTGTTCTGGATCTCGAGTCTGTAGTATCTCAGACCCCACTACTCCTTTACTGGGTTGTATCACAGAGTCTCAGACCCAGGGAGTCGATAGAAGCTGCTTTAAACTATGGGGGGTGCCAGGTTGCACGTTCTCCTATGGTGTGATATCTCTGCCACCACCACTCCCCCACTGGGTCAAGTCCCAGGGAGTATAGTACTGGGATTTCTCCTCTGTGGCCCGCAATTTGACTCACTGTTCTTGAGTTGATAGATGTAGTTATACTGGACTCGGTGAATTCGCTGCTGCTGCTGCCAGTGGCAATATGGCGCTGCTGCTACGCCCTCGGCCGTGAGGCTGTCTTATTTCTTCTTGGTTTTGAGTTCCACTCTGAGTCCCTGCAGCGTGTGCTGAGTTCAGCCACTGGGAGCTTTAGATGCTCCCTGCGCTGAAAAATCCCGCCTGGCTGTTCCGCAGTGGCTCACCTCTGCTTGCTGTAGCCGTCCGGTGAACTCAGTGAACTCGCCGCTGCCGTCGGCAGTATGGCGCTGCTGCTGTGTCCTTGGGCATGAGGCCGGTGTATCTCCTCTGTGGCTCTGAGCTCTGTTTTCATTCCGCTTTCTCTCTGGAGCCTGGTGATTTTTTTGTTTCTCTGGTGATGGTGTTTTCTGGCTATGAAAGGCGCTGATTTTGTGGTGATGGAGATTGGTTGTTAGCGGGGCTCTTAAGCCCCGCTTTTCTCGGTCGCCATCTTTCCGAAAGTCATATGTATTTCTTTATTACTCTGAACTTTAGCATGATGATGTATGATTATAACACACCAATAATAATAACTTAAAAATAAATAATAAATATTAAAAATAAAGGGAAATAAGAGAGAAATACAAGTAAAAGAAATTATGAGAAAGGAGGGAGAATTATTAGGAAAATATAGTAAGTAAGAGAATAAAAATATTAATAATAATGATAATAAACACTACAACATGTAACATGTTTCTCTACTAGTTTCCTATAGCTTTAGGATTTATTTTGTGTTATAATTCAAATGACCACACATGTCAGGATGATGGAATCAGACAATGAATTGAGCATTCCAGCCAAAGGAACCTTTGAAGAACTTCATCCAGCTCAGCCCATAGCTTTCAAGGGAAGAAACAACACTGAGAAGTTTTTCCAACTTTTTCTTAGGAGTTAGTGGAACTGGAGTTAGAACTATTGACAGTGCATGTTAGAAATTCACAAACCAGAGTAATTAAAATACTGATGTTGATCTAATTCTAAATTTACTGAAAACTACTCTTCATATATAACATTCTAAATCGTGTCAGAGAAGTCCTTGGAGTTACACAATACAATTGAACTGCTTCAGAGGCCCTAAAAAATCAGGAAAGGTGGGTCCAGACCTTGCTATAAGGAACAAATCTCTTTCCCTTTCCGGTCTTCAGTTTCCTCATCTGTAAAACATAAGGGTGGTACAAATGACTGATAAAGTCTTTCCTAGATCTGAAAATAAATCTCTAAGATTTTCCTCATTCAAGCCCACATGTAGTTCCCAACATACCCCGTCCTGGAACACTCTTCCCAGAGCAATATTTGCCCATGCGACCTTGCTGGCATAGAGTCACCCTCATGAACACAGAGGCAACTTGGGTGACCAGCAGGATTTGGGAAAGCTTTTCCTGTTAGTAACTTTAAAACAAGCAGAGCTGTATTCTTTTTATGATTCGATGCCACCCAAGTATTTATTCCTAATCTGGCCCAAAGTGTTGCTAAATTGCTCAAACTGTGAGAGATTATTTCTTTTTCTTTTCCTTTTTTCTTTTCCTTTTTTCTTTTCTTTCTTCTTTTTTCCTTAATTCTTTCTTCCTTTCTTTAATTCTCAAAAGAGAACAAAACAAAGGGCATTAGAAGACACCACATTTATATCAATTACTGTGCTGTACTCTATTATATGGTATTAGAAATGAATCTCTCTTCACCAGTTCTGACAGTGGGTCTCAAAGGCAAACCTTAGATTTGTACGGCATGAAGTCAACTCCATTGCACTGCAGAAAGAACTTCAAAAATAGACTTGGTTTATTGAAGAACAAAAGAATGAAAACAGATGTAAGGTTTTTGTAAACAGTAGAAAATGATCTGCAGATGGATAGATGGATGGATTGCAGTAAGAGCTGACATGCTTTTAACTAAGTAGGATGAGCATACATCCTATTTTGCCAGAGACAGTCCTGATTATTCCCATAATCCTAAATTGGTTATTAATGGTACTGCGTTTCACTACAAAAATGCCCCAGTTGGGCATTAAATAACATGGTTGTCTTTCAAATAAGCCAGTCTACTAAAAGGAAGTCATCTCCATACCAGAGGCAGAGGGGGCTACTCCCCACAAGGCTCTCTTCCAAGGGCTTCACCTATTCATTCATTCATTCATTCATTCATTCATTCATTCATTCTACTGTGGTGCTATGGATTGAACCCAAGGACATCCTACCTCTGAACCACAATCCCTGCCTTTTTTAAAACTTTTTGGCTTCTGAAACAGGATCTCCCTAGGTTGTTGAAAGTCTTACTACATTGTTGAGACTCATCTCAGTCTCCCAAGTACTTGAATTACAGGCGTGCACCACCATACCGGACATTGGCCTCACCTTGATTTTAAGGTTCAGGAATATTTGTCACCTATGACCCCACTACAACCAAGCATTATTGGCTCACCACATTTGCATATGAGCCATCATGAGAAAGCTATTTGGTATATATTTGGCAGATCTATCCCCCTCTAAGCCTATATGAAAGCCAGCTTCCAGTGGTAGGGTGCTGTTGGTTAAGGATCATCGCACTGGAAAGGGAGATCTTCTTCACTGACACAGATTGACTCTCCATAGCTTAAGAACAATCTAGCCTGTAACTTCAGCTTGACTAAGAGAATATTAGGCTCTTCAAACATAAGAGATGGGGGAGGAAGTGTGTGTTAACCATTAATGTGTGGCATGCACTCACAAGAACAAGAAGGGACAGTGTTGTGCTGCTACACAAAAAAATAAAAAGCTTTCTTGTAGGCAATAAAGATGGATTGTTAATCCACTTTGTGTGTTTTATACACCTGAGCCAAAATAGTCTCATATATTTTTATGGCTCATCTGCTTGGGGAGAAGGAAGGTTGTTGGTATGCAAGAAATGACTTGCAGCAGCATCCCTCATCTAATCATCACAGAAAAACATGTGTCAATAAATGTGGCTTCTTCTGCTCACTGGAAACACAAACACAGCCTGAGGGGACAAGTGGGAAGGGAAGGGACGATCTCCAGAAGGTATGTTTACTCTACAGTTCCTTTTTTTATTCTCTGTGATGGTTAGTTTTATTTTTAAATTTTTAGAAAGAAATGATAAACTTGGCAGATTCATTTTTACTTTGTAACAGAGTTGCTCCAAGTAGGAAGATATCCTTGCCTTAGACAAAAATAATTCATATCAAGAATATCTAGGGAGAACAGCATGAGGAAAGATGTATATGTCGGCAACTACATACACAGAAAAAAAATTTTGTTTGGTTGGGTTTTTACATATTTTGTCTGCAGAAAATATAAAGTGAAAATTGAAAGCGATCATATATAATAGGAAGTATTTTAAAAATTGAAGTGTTGATAAAGAATTTTAAGACCATTCAATGTAAAATAATCAGAGTTAAATAAACAATTCACCGGTCAGGTGTGGTGGTTCATGCCTGTAATCCCAGTACTGAAAAAGGAGGTACTACAAAAAGCTTTCTGAAACAGGAGGATTGCAGGTTTGAGGACAGCCTCAGCAAGTAGTGAGACTCTCATCAACATAGCAAGACCCTGTTTCCAAATATGATATAAAAAATTGGGCTGGAGATGTAGCTCAAAGGTAGAATACCTCTGAGTTAAATTACCAGTACCACAATACTACTACTATTACTACTACTACTACTACTACTACTAATAATAATAATAATAATAATTCATATTAATGAATAATAGTGGCATTATTGAATATCAGTGGCATTAATATTTAATTAGAAGAAAAGAAGTCATTTGTTATGAAAATATTTTAGTAAACTTAGACCCAGTTTTATGGAAACACTACCACTTTCCTGTCTTGTTTGTTTATATATACATACATACATACATATACACATACATGTATATACATACATACCATGGTATATATATATATATAATTTATATATTATAAAATATATATTTTGTGAAAATTTGTCACCAACCATAAAATCACCAAAGCCAAGTATTTCTGCAATGGTTCTTTAATGATTTTTAAGTAAATTTTTTCTTCCTAGTTCAGCTAACCTATAAACATTCTTAAAGATTACAAAAAGAACAAGATTGAATTAAATCACAGTATTTTAAAAATTTTAATTATTTTCCCAATAGTTTTAGGAAATGTTTCTAACATATAAAATGAAGATAATCAAATAGGAGGTCTTAATTATTTGTGCATAACATTGGTATTGTGTTTTAAATTAAATTTTGTGGAGCATTAAGTTTGCTTTCTGCCTAAAAATATTTGTTTGCCAGGGTTAGGTTTGTTTCCCCCTCCCTCCAGTATTATATCTTACCTATATTTGTATCCACATATCATTTATTTAAAAGTATTTATTGGGCATAACCATGTCCCACAAATTCACAAATGATAATAAATAGGTTCAGGCAGTCTTTAGAAGGTTGCTCATGATGGAAATAATTTCAAATTTTGATATTTTGGTTTTTCTTTTACTTTTCCATTTTTATTTCAAGAGATTTTTTTTGTTCCATTAAAGAGAATATTTCAAGTAGGAGACTTTTAGATGACACTCTGGATTCAGATCACCCTCTCTTTTTTTTTTTTTTTAACTCTTTGGCTTATTAAAAAAAAATCTAGGGCTAAAGGTATAGTTTGGTAGTAGAACACCTATCTAGAATGTACAAGGTCCTAAGTTTGATCCCTAGCACTGCAATATATATATATTTTTAAAATCTAGACATGGAAGAGAAGCAGGAAGTAGAAAAAGACCTGGGTTGGGGTCAGGGGAGAGTTTCTGAAGAATACAAAGTTCATAGCCCCAAATGGATTCACATCCCCTCCACTCCCTGAAGCAGCCCATGCCTCTCTTAGAGTGCACATCACTAGGGCATAATTGTTTCTTCTTCTTTTTTTAATGGTTCAAGTGCTTTAGAAAGATTAACCCAAGAATATAAGTAGAAGGATCTTGAGCTGTTCCTCAAGATATACACCAGGCTTACTAGAATTTATAACAGTTTTTCAAAAAGGAAATAGAAAACCACACCACTGACCTGTTTGCTTACAAGAGGAACTAGAAAGATTTGATGCTTAATTCATATTAAAATATCATACTGCTATAAAAATCCTTCTCAGCTGTACCAACTATTTGTAAAATAGATGCTTTCTTTGTTTTGTACACCAGAGTTAAAAGCCTTACTTTTCATCTTCATTCTGGGTTTAGGTTTACTTGACATGAAATTAAAATCATGCTGAATTTTCTCACACATTCTCTTTCATCACATATGAAGACATTTGCTTTGTTGCTTCTGAGCTATGGTCTGATTATTGTCTTTTAAAACAAAGTCTTGGAGGGCTAGGGATCACTAATATTTGCATTCAATTTATTTGGATTTTATCCCCTTGAGAAAACAGAAAATCCATTCAGCATGCAGCAGGAAAGGGGTTATGCTTACATTCAAAGGCAGAAGCAACTTTTGTTTTTAACAAATAATTTTTCCTCTTGTTCCAACATGGATTTCTGCACATTCATATGTTGAATCTACCATACAGTAAATATAATTCATTTGTTTAATTGTCAGGAAACCAGTTTGAAGGAGATTCCATTTTTTATTGTAAGAAAAATAATTTATCCTCCAGGAATACCACTTTGGAAGGAGAATTTAATTTCTTCTCAGAATTACAACCATTCAATTCTTTAATTCCTTATTCATTTTATTTGATAGTTTTCTAAATAATATGTTAATCACTACGTAGCTTTTATACAACCTCATGAAGCAATATTTGCATCATAATCTAGAGTGATAAGGAGCTTATTTATAAATTTAATCAAAAGGGAACAACCTAAAACTTTAATATTCATGTAGTTTTATCTACCATATGAGTGGTTACCACCTGGCTTGGCTAGTCTATGATTTTATGTATTAAATATACACTGTTCACTACTTTCTACAACTTAGTTTTGTATTTCTTTGAGGGAGAACCAATGAAGCAATCACTTACATTGATGTTATGTATATATGTGAGAATACCAATATGAATCTTACTATCCTATGGGAAAGAAGGGAGTGCGGAGGGAGCCTGAGGGAAGCCCACAAAGTGCTGTGTGCATGTGTATCACTATCATTATGACTATATTATGATGTGAGACTCCAGTGCACCAATAAAAGCATAAAATGATTCCTAATGATACATAATTTTCAGTAGAAAATGGGAAGAACCAAGCAGAATTTGAGTGAGATATTTTTCCTGAGATTATAACATTTTTCAAATATTCTGCATTGATAGAAAAAGGTAAGCTCTCTATGTTTTATCTCTAAAACAAAAATTGTTTTTATGTTTGGTATTTCTAAAAACACATTTTTCTTTCAATCTCAGAGTAACCTAAAGTTTTATTTGACTTACAAAGAGAAGCATAAAATCAGTGATCATTTTTACTTTTTCTTTTTACAGATTATCTTGTACTGATATTGAATTAAATAAATCAGAGCATGTAGTGGGACCAATAGACATTATACGTGAAATCAAGAAGACTTTCTGACACAGGACTTAAGAAAGGTCATTTGGCTTTTCTGGAATTTAGTTTCATCAACAGTGAAATGAGTTTCCTTCTTCCCCCCTCCTATCCCCTCATTTGGGTTGTCTTGTTTGCTCCTCTATAGGATTTCCTTTTTCATCTAGAGTTCCAAAACACACAATGTACTTATATCAAAGTCAACCACTAAGCCAAGCAAGGGAAGGAGGGATGGGGAGGGAATGGGGTGGGAATTGGGTAGGAGCTAAATGGGTGATGTATAATGTATGTACACACAAGTTTTTTACCCCAATATGATGTATGAATATAATTCACCAATAAAAAATTTCAAAAAAACTGGCCAGGCATGTTGGCGCACGCTTGTAATCCCCGTCTGTTTAAAAATAAAAACAGGAGACACTATGCTAAACATTTTATATTCATTATCTTATGCAATTTATTTCTCAAGATAACCTATAAAATATATATCCATATCTCTGTTTTCACATCTAGGGGAAAGGCGATTCAAATTAGAATACAATTACATATTTGCAACATTCTTTCTGAATGCTTTAGGGGTGATTGAGTATCAGTACTGATTGTGCATCAGACTTGCTGCAGGGCTTCTCAAACTTGACTGTGCACCCAGATCTCATCAGGATCCTGCCCAAATTCTCATTCTGATTGAGCACGTTTATGGAAAATGTGAGGTTCTGCATTTGTGTTTTAAGGATTTGTCCATACATAAAGGTTTTCATAATATCCTTACATTTCTTTTTTATTATTTTTTTGAAAATTTTTATTGGTGCATTGTAGTCATACCTCTTAATGGAGTACAAAATGGTAGGGGCATACATGCACACATCATTTAGCCCTTACCCAATTCCCACCCCATTTCCTCCCCTCCCTCCTTCTTATGTTTACTTACTGATTGTTATGTTTGTGAATGTGCATTTCTAGCCAGCTCCTACTTTCTGCCAGTGCTGCTGATCCATGAACCACACTTAGAGTGATAAGGATGTAGAGGTTAGATGGTTTTCTAACATGCCTCTTATCAGATGAAGAAAGTTTCCTTCTATTCCTTGTTTATGGAAGGTTTTTTATTATAAATTCAATGTATTTACCCATTTCATGTTGTCAAATCTACCAGTATAAATTTGTTCATAATATCTCTCCTCTCCTCTCCTCTCCTCTCTTTTTCCATTTTTTCTTTTCTTTTTTAGTACCGGAGTGATTGAACCCTTGGTTGCTCTATCACTGAGATATACTTCCAGCCCTTTATTATTTAGAAATAGGGTCTCCCTAAGTTACTCCATGCTGTCCTTGAATCTTCGATCCTCCTATATCAGACTCCCTCATAAGTACAGGGATTACAAAAATGTGCCACTGTTCCTGAATCTTTTTGATATCTTTAAAATTTGTATAATTTGTAATTTATGTTTCCTTTATTTTTCCCTGATCTGCCCGGCTAGAGACTTATCAATTGTATAAATATTCTCAATTATTTTCTCTATTATTTTTCTTTTGTCTATTTCACTGATTTCCAATTTATGATTTTTAGTATTTCTATTCTGTCTACTTTGGTCTAATTTTTCCTTTTCTTTCTTTTTTTTTAGTATCTTAAGAAAGAAGCCAAGGTCATTAATTAAACTATATGTGGCCATTTAGAGCTATAAATATGCTTCTATATATTGATATAGCTATATACCACAAAGTTTAACATGTTCTGTTTTCATTTTCATTCAAATCAATATACTTCCTAATTTTCCTGTTAGTTTCTTCTTTGAGCCAATGATTTATTTAGAATATGTAATATAAGATTAGGGAAAAAAGATGGCAGCCGCTGAAAAGGACATGCATTCCTTGTAGAAGCCCTGGACACCAGATTTTGGTTTAATATCAGATCGGGACATTTTAAGGAGACATTTCCAGCCACGACTTCCTATCTAGAATACAGGAGAGAGAGTGGATAATGGCGGAATTAGAAGGAAGATGACAATGAGGCACCCGCTATGCAAGAAAAGTGATTTTTGGAAGAACATCCCAGAAGGGATTAGAGAAAAGACCACTTCAGTCACACATGGGGGGACTCTTAACAACATACATTGTAAGAAAAATGAGTGGAGGGAGCCGAGCAGTGGCTGGCGGGGAGCCGAGCCGTGCCTCCCGGGAACTCAGCACACCTGGGCGCCGTGCTGCTCTGTGCTGAGCCGGGGGCCATGGTGCACTTGGAACAGCAGATCCTGCTCTATGCGGTGAGGCTGTGGGCCTCTGCTCTTGGAAAGGAGATAAAATTCATTGCTGCTAAGTGATCGATCTCACAACCTCTTCAAAACACACATACTATCTTCTATTATTAAAAATATATATATTGGAGAGGGGTCAAGATGGCGGCGGCGGCAGCCAGGACTCAGGAGATGCAGACACATTCTATCCAATTCACCTGGAACTTTTGGGAAAAAAATCCCCACAAAGGGGGACTGCCCCTGCCACACATGCTTAAGAATTCTGGATATCATATCATGTAAGGAAGGAGCTCATCAGCATAGAACCAGGAGCAAGGCAGTGACGGTGAGGTGGCAGCACTGGTGAAGGCAGTGCTCATGCCAGTGGCAGAGTTGGAGGCTGTTATTTTGGAGAGGCAGAGATCTGATTCAATTCATCTTGATCCTCTGAAGAAATTGCCCCAAAGGTAGAATGGTACTGCTGCGCATGCTCAGGAATTCTGGACAACATCCCATGTGGGAAAAGTGTTTGGGAGAGAACTGAGATGGTGGAGGCAGAGGCAATGGTGGTAGCCAGTATTCAGGAAAGGCAGAAATCTGATTCAATCCACCTTGACCATTTGAAGAAATCACCCCAAAGGTAGAAGGCTACCGCCACACATGGTCGGGAATTTGGGGCAACATGCTGTGTGAACAAGGTCCTTGAAAGAGAGCCGACATTGCTGTGGAAGCAGCAGTGGTGGTCAGTATTTGGTAGAGGCAGAGATTTAATCCAATCACCTCATAATTTTAAAGAAATGTCCTTAAAGGTATACTGCTATTGCCACACATGCTCGGGAATTCTGGAAAACAAACTATATAGGAAAGGTGTTCAGGAGAGAACCGAGATGGCAATGCAGCAGCGGCAGTGGTGGTGACCAGAATTTGGAGGGGCAGACAGATCCAGTCCAGTCCACCTTGAGTCTTGGAAGAAATCTCCCCAAAATTAGACTCCTGCCACACATGCTTGAGAATTCTGGACAACATGCTAAGTAGCAAAAGGGTTTTGGGGGTATAATGGCGGAATTAGAAGCAAGAGGGAGCCCCACATAGCTGGGATGGGCCTACACATTGCGTGTTCTGGGAGTCATAAGCCCTCATGGCCACCGCGCTCCGCTGTGCAGAGTGGGAGGCCAGGGTGCATGTGGAACAGCAGAGCCGGGAGGTAGAAGGGGTTTCCAGGAACCCCAGTGCCACAAAAAAAAAAAAAAGAAGAAAGAAAAAAGGAAACATCTGTAGATGACCTGCTCATCTGCTCATAGTAACAGAGACCAGACTCTGATGCACAGCAAGGCCAATGCCGGGACTCTGAGGCTAGGATAGGAGGCTGCCGGGCAGCTAGGCCAGTGCTGGGGCGAGTGAGGCAGGGATTGGAGCCTGCGGTGAGGCAAGGCCAGTGCTGAGGCCACCATCCAAGGCCAGGATCAGAGCCTGCCAAGGGGTGAGGCTGATGCTCAGGCCAGCGAGGCCGGGATCAGAGCCTGCCATGAGGCAAGGCTGGTGCTTGTGCCTCCGAGGCCAGGATCAGAGCCTGCCAAGGGGTTAGGCCAGTGCCGGGGCCAGCAAGGCTGGATTTGGAGACTGCCATGAGGCAAGACCAGTGCTGGGGCCTCCAAGGCTGGGAATGGAGCCTGCCAAGGGGTGAAGCTGGAGCCGGGGCCAGCGAGGCCAGGATCAGAGCCTGCCATGAGGCAATACCAGTGCTGGGGCCTCTGAGGCTGGAATCAGAGCCTGCCAAGTGGGGAGGCCAGAGCCAGGGCCAGTGTGACCAGAATTGGAGCCTGCCATGAGGCAAGGCTGGTGCTGGGGCCTCCGAGGCCGGGATTGGAGCCTGCCAAGGGGTTAGGCTGGTGCCAGGACCAGTGAGGTCGGGATCAGGGCCTGCCATGAGGCAAGGCCAATATTGGGGCTTCTGAGGCCTGGATCAGAGCCTGCCAAGGGGTGAGGCAGGAGCCAGGGCCAGCCTGGCCAGAACTGGAGCCTGTTGTGAGGCAAGGCCAGTGCTGGGGCCTCCAAGGCTAGGTTTGGAGCCTGCTGAGGGGTGAGGCTGGTGTGGGGGCCAGCGCCCTGAGGGGTGGTGCCAGTGAGGCCAGAATCGGAGCCTTCCATGAGGCAAGGCTGGATCTGGGGCCTCCGAGGCCAGGATTGGAGCCTGCCGAGGGGTGAGGCCAGTGCTGGGACCAGCGAGGCCAGGATCGGGGCCTGCTGTGAGGCAAGGCCAGTGCTGGGGCTTCCAAGGCCAGGATCAGAGCCTGTCATGTGGTGAGGGCATACGTGGATCCAGTGAAGCCAGAATAGGAGCTTGCCTTAAGGCAATGCCAGTGCTGGGGTCTCTGTGGCCGGAATCAGAACCTGCTATGAGGCAAGGCCAGTGCTGGAGTCAGTGATGCCTGGATCAGAGTCTGCCAGGTGGCCAGGCCAGTGCTGGGGCTTTCAAGAGTGGGATCGGAACTTGCAATGCAGTGTACCCAGAGAAATATCACAGAAAATACAAAATCAGATGCTTTCCCTAATATGCAAAAACTAGGAAGAAATGGGTAATAGGAGGAAATCTAGTTGAAAAAAGGGCCCTATGGAGGAGCAATTAAGGGGACCAATCAGAGTGAAAGGGATGGGGGAAGAGGGAATCTCTTTAAAACACATGATGTATGTAAACAAATATATCAAAGTTAATCACCAAATCAAGCATGGGATCGAGGGAGGGGGAAGGAATGGGATGGAGTTTGGATAAAGGATAATTGGATGATGTGTGCTTGTATATTCTCACAACTCTTGTATTCCATTGTGATGATTGACTACAATGCACCAATAAAAATATATATTAAAAATATGTAATATGATTTACAAATATCTGAGAATTTTCCAAATACTTCCACTGTGATCAGGAAATATACTTTGTGTGACTTGCATTATTTAAAAAACTTTTTAATTTAGTTTGGACTTTTGGGAAATGGAGACTGACGGAAGCAGCACATACCAGTCTTGCTGACACCCGATCTCCAGTGCCTTAAAAACAGCATTCTACAAAAGTCAGATAACACAATAACGTAACAGAAGGAACTCTAGATGAAGAAGAAGATCCTGTAGATGAGCAAATAAGGTGACCTAATTGAAGAGATGGGGGGGGTAAACTCTCTAAAGCACATGATATAATTAAACTTATCAAAGTCAATCACTAAGCCAAGCATGGGAAGGAGGGATGGGGAGGGGATTGGGTAAGAGCTAATTGGGTGATGTGTGCATGTATGTCTCCACAAGTCTTTTATCCCATTAAAATGTATGACTACAATGCACCAATAAAAAATTAAAATAAACAAAAAACCCTAAACATATAAAAATCAATGACTAACCCAAACATGAGAAGGAGTGGGCGGGGGGAAATGGGGTGGGAATTGGTAAGGGCTAATTGGGTGACACGTACATGTATGCCTATACCATCTTGTACTCCACTAAGATGTGTGACTACAATGCACCAATAAAAAATTTTAAAAGTCAGTAAAAGAAAAACACAATTATGTCATTTACCGGGAAATAGATGGGACATGAGAACATTATGCTAAGTAAGATATGTCAGTCACAAAAAGTAAGAAATCAATGCTTTCCCTAATATGCAAAAGCTAGGGAGAAAAAGGGTAATAGGAGAAACTCTAGATGAAGAAAGAGATACTATAGATGAGCAAATAAGGTGACATAACTGAGGAGATTGGAGGGGGGAAGAGGGAAATTCTCTAATGTTTATGATGTACATTAATAAACATATCAAAGTCAATCATTAAGCCAAATATGAGAAGGAGGGAGGGGGAAGGAATGGGGCGGGAATTGGGAAAGGGCTAATTGAGTAAAGTGTGCATGTATGCCTCCACCATCTTGTACTCCATTAAGATGTATGACTACTATGAACCAATAAAAATTTTTTAATTTGGTTTGATCAAAATACATATAATATCTAAGAATAAGCTCTATATGTTGAGTACACACTTGAAAATAATCTGTATTCTATCTTAAAGTTGCATGATCTCTAAATGTAAATTAGGTCAGGTGGGTTGATAATGTTCAACTCTGCTAATATTATTATGATCTTTATGTTTTATTTATTTCTGAGATTATTAATGGAATCAGAGTTATCAGATTATAATTGTGTATATGTCTGTATTTTCTTGCAGTCTATTAATTACTACTCCAAATATTTTGAGGCCTTGCCTCTTACAACTTTAACAATGAGTATGGTAATGTCCTATTAAACAATTGACCTTTTATCAGTAAAAATGGCCTTCTAGCCAGGCATGGTGGCACATAACTGTAATGCCTGTAATCTCAGTACTTGGGAGGGTGAGACAGGAGAATCACAGTTTCAAGATCAGCCTCAGCAATTTAGTAAAATTCTCAGCAATCTAGCAAGTCTATGTTTCAAAAACAAGCAGTGATAAAAAAAAAAAAGCCTGGAGATGCAATTTGGAGATAGAATGCCCTAGGTTTGATCTCTATTACAAAGAGAGAGAAAAAGAGAAGGTGAGAGAGAGAGAGAGAGAGAGAGAGAGAGAGAGAGAGAGAGAGAGAGAGAGAGAGAGTTCTGTGACAGCATTTTTTTTGCCTTGAAATCTACTTAAGAATGTATAATATTAATATGGCGACTCAAACTGTATTTTTGTTAGTTAAAAGACATATTTGCCTATTCTTTTACTTTTTAACCTGTGTTGTCTTTACATTTAAAATAATGTTAATCCTTACTTTTTAATTAATTAATTAATTTATTTTTATTTTTTTATTTTTTCATTTATTTTATTGGTGCACTGTATTCATACATCATAGTGGGATATAAACTTTTGTAGACATACATGCACACATCGCCCAGTCAGTCCCCACCCAATTCCCACCCCATTCTCTCCCCATCCCTCCTTCCCATGCTTGGCTTAGTGGTTGACATCTAGTATTATAGCAATTTATCCAAAATTAAAAATGATAATTTCACATAACAGTTTCATTTGTCTGATACCAAGCTTTTGATACTTAAAGATAACATTTCAATATTTCTTTTTGCTTTCTTTCTTACCAGAGGATATTTTTTTTTCTGTTTTTTTTTAGGTGAAACTATCATATATTTATATATTTATTTTTCAGGAAAAAAATCTATCCTAATATGGAATATGGACTCTAGATACCCAAAACCATCTTGAAAAAGAACAAAGCTAGAAGATATATATTTTCTGATTTCAAACCATATAAAGCTACAATAATTGGAACAGTGTAGTACTGTTCTAGAGGCAGATATATAAACCATTGGAGTTAAATAAAAGCCTAGAGCTAAATTCTTCCCTATATTGTCCAGTTATTTTTGACAAGGTTTCCGCAAACATTTGGTGGTGGAAATAATAATCTTTTAACTAAATATTGTTGAAAAATAATAATTACATGGAAAAGAATAAAATTGGACCCTTACCTAATCCCATATACAAATATTAACTCAAAATAGATAAAAGACCTAAATATAAATCTTAAGACTATAAACTTTTAGGAGAAAATCTGGGTCATAAAACCTCACAACATTGAAATTGGCAGTGATTTCTTGGATATGATTTCTATGGCACAGGCAACAGAAGAGTATACAAACTCCCTAAAAAAAAAAATTGTATATCCAAAGACAATGTAAACAGAGTTAACAGTTACTAATAGAATGGGATAAAATATTTCCAAATACTATATCTGAAGGTATATTAATATTCCAACTAGAAATCCTAAAAATTAACAACAATAAAGGCAAACAATACAATTTAGAGATAGGTAAAAGATTAACATAAATAATGAATCTCCACAGATAACCAATCTTAGTTGTCTGTTGGATGGAAAATCTTGTTTCTCTGGTTCTGGTGTGTGTTACCTATTTCTTCTTTGTAGTTAATCTCTTTGAGTATTTTCTCTAGCGCTGGTTTTGAAGACATAAATTCCTTCAGTTTCTGTTTGTCGTGGAAGCTTCTTATTTCCCCATCTAATTTGATAGAAAGTTTTGCTGGGTAGGAAATTTTTGGCTGGAAGTTGTTTTCTTTCAGAGTTTGGAATATGTTACTCGAAGCACTTCTGGCTCTCATGACTTGGTTTGGGAAGTCTGGAGTGATTCTAATTGGTTTGCTTCTGAAGGTCACTTGGCCCTTTGTTTTTGTTGCCTTTAAGATTCTCTCCTTGGCTTCCACATTGGTCATTTTGACAATTATGTGGCATGGGGATCCTCTTCTCCGATCCTGTCTAAAGGGAGTTCTATATGTTTCCTGGACCTGTGTATCAACCTCTTGCTCTATGTTTGGAAAATTTTCTGCTATTACTTCCTTGAAGAGATTGTTGATCCCTTTGGTTTCACTTTCTTTTCCCTCCTCTATTCCAATTATTCTTAGGTTAGCTCTCTTAAAATGGGCCCATATTTCTTCAATGTCAGATTCCTGCTGCCGGATTTTTTTTTCTAGATTAGAAACTATGCGTTCATTTTTGGAATGATCATCTTCTAAGAGCAAGATTCTGTTCTCCATGTGGTCTAATCGGTTGTTTGTGCTTTGAATTGAGGCCTTTACTTCATTAATTGCATCTTTTATCTCTCTTTGGCTCTCTCTGAATTCTTTTCGAAGCACCTCTATTATTTCTACAGTTAGTTTCCTGATTTGATCTTCTAGAAATCTCTGATTTTCTGTTTTATCGGGTTCTGATGTTGTGGGGTTGTGGGCATTCATTGCTCCAGTGTTATTCCTCTTTCCCTTGATTTCGGAAGTTTGTGCCTTCTCTGGGTTCTTCCCTTGGGTCACTATGACTTCACTTAAGGTGTTCTGGATCTCGAGTCTGTAGTATCTCAGACCCCACTACTCCTTTACTGGGTTGTATCACAGAGTCTCAGACCCAGGGAGTCTATAGAGGCTGCTTTAGACCATGGGGGGTGCCAGGTTGCGCGTTCTCCTATGGTGTGATATCTCTGCCACCGCCACTCCCCCACTGGGTCAAGTCCCAGGGAGTACAGTACTGGGACTTCTCCTCTGTGGCCCGCAATTTGACTCAGTGTTCTTGAGTACGCAGATGTAGTTGTACTGGACTCGGTGAATTCGCTGCTGCTGCCGCCAGTGCCAATATGGTGCCGCTGCTAAGCCCTCAGCCGTGAGGCTGGCATATTTCTTCTTGGTTTTGAGTTCCACTCTGAGTCCCTGCAGTGTGTGCTGAGCTCAGCCACTGGGAGCTTTAGATGCTCCCTGCGCTGAAAGATCCCGCCTGGCTGTTCTGCAGCGGCTCACCTCAGCTTGCTGTAGCCATCTGGTAAATTTGCCGCTGCCGTCGGCAGTATGGCGCTGCTGCCGCTTCCTCGGGCGTGAAGCCGGTGTATCTCCTCTGTGGCTCTGAGCTCTGTTCTCATTCCGCTTTCTCTCTGGAGCCTGGTGATTTTTTTGTTTCTCTGGTGATGGTGTTTTCTGGCTATGAAAGGCACTGATTTTGTGGTGATGGAGATTGGTTGTTAGCGGGGCTCTTAAGCCCCGCTTTTCTCGTTCACCATCTTCCTGTAAATTCATCTTTTAATTTATTTAGACCATCTTTTCCTTTTACTATATGTATTTAGACATTTTACATTTGAAGTGATTATTGATATGATTTGACTTAAATCTTCCATGTTTGCTTTAAATTTATATATTTTTTCATTCATATTTTGTGTGTTTGTCCCATTTTTCCATTTTCTTTTAGATTAATTGAGTAATTTTCTCTTCATTGCTGTATATTAGCTCTACCTTGTTCTTTAGTAGTGGCAATAGCATTTATAGTATACAAATTTGCTTATCACAGTCTACAATGAATTATAACATCTCACTTCCCAATTAGTGTAAGAATTCTCAACAGTGTTCTTCCAAAACTTCCCTCCAAGCCTTTGTGCTATTGAATCCCTAAATTTTAATTATATATGTAACAAACAGTATATTCATGTTATTTTTGCTTCACATGGGTGAGAGTTGTTTTTATGTAAGATTGTTTTTAATTTAAAAAATAATTCACAAAATACTATATCCATAGATTTATTTTCTGTCATATTCTAAATGTGTTAAGTTCTGAGAACTCCATTTTTTATATTAAAAGCCAAGTGTTTTGCACAGAAATTTAGTTGAATTTGTTTTGTTCTTTATCTTCTCCACATTGAAGATGTAAGCAGGTCATCTGATAAAGCCTCAGGTTTGATTACAACCACATAATACATCTCTTTCTTAAGTATTAGTGTTACAAGATTTTTTTTTTAATCTCAGAAGCAGAGAAGATGACAGGTAAGAGAAGGAAAGGGAGTAGAGTTTTGTGAGTTGCTGAGACCATGTACCAAAGACAAGTCAGCACAGCTAGGGATAACAGCTAGCGAGGGATCATTCTAAGCACGTTGCTCTGCTAAACCCAGGCCTTTGCCCCCAGTCATCCAGGCAAAGGTCTCTTTCCCCTTGGGATTTTGATGCTGGCTGTCTCCAAACTGCTCCCAGTGGAAAAGACCAAGAGTCGGGTGGGAAAAATTTTTCATTTGTTCACACACAGATGTTCAAGCTTAAAAGCCATTGTCTCTACTCCCAGGTAACTGCTAAATACTAGGCATGGGAACAATAAACTTTGTTGCAATGATGAGGAAGCAAATTTAGAAATTTATAGTCATCCACAGTTATTTTAAGGCTCTTGACAGCTCCATGCAATAAAATTTTCAGTTCATCAAATGAAATGAGTAGAGGGTCAGATCCTATGCCCATTTTTCACTGTGAATTAAGAGAGAGTGGGAAACATTGAAACTCATCATCTTGTTTGTACTAAGAACCAAATACAAAGAAGAAATGCAGAGTACACAGCCTACAGGGATTTGGAAAAAACAATGCCAGCTCTGTAGTTAGCCTAACACAACTGACACCACCAAAATAGGTGATTATTTTTAAAGGCTTTTAAATATTTTAAAAAATCCTTGCAGCTGATGTTTCTGTTGCTTTCATCCTTTTGTAGACAGCCATATTTTAATTTGGTATCATCTTTCTTGAAAGCTATTCTTTAACGTTTTGATCATCCAAGTATGCTGATGAAAAATCATTTCAGCTTTTACATGCCTGAAAAAATTTGTGTTTTGCACTCTTTTCAAAAATATTTAAATTGCATATAGGACTCTAGTCTGACAAAATTTTTTCTTCGAGTATTTTAAGGATACTATCTTCTCATTTTCTCTTTTATTGGGCATTGTTTTTTATGTCAGCTGTTATTCTCATGACTGTTTCTGTATATGTATGTATCTTTTTCTGTCTATACTTTTTGTCTATAAATTGATTATTATGCTTCCTTTAGTTTTTATCATATTTCTTAGGCTTGAGGTTTATTGATATTCTTGGATATGCAAATTTAGTTTCATAAATTTAGAAAAGTTTTCTCAATTATTTCTCCAACTATGTTTTACATATCACATTTCTCTTTTCTCCATATGTAAATTATAATTACATATATATTTGGTCAGTTGATGTTCTCCCACGGATCACTATGTTCTATTCTTTATCATGAGTTAGTCTTTTTTATTCTGTTTTGAATTTGGAGCTATTTCAATTGCTATACTTTTTAACTTTTTACTCTCTTCTACTGCAATCCACCTGCTGTTAATCTTGAGTGAATTTTTAAAAATCAGACATTGCATCTTTTTTCCCCTAACTTAGCCTTTATTGAAAAGGGAGAATTGGAAGGAGTTTTGAAAACTTCCAAAGTTTCCTCATAATTTTTTGTGACTATTGGTGCCTTGTAGTCTCACATCATAATGTAAATCATGTTGACCATGACATACATGCACATAACACTTGGTGCCCACTCCTCCCCTTCCCATTATTCTCCCTCCCAATACACAGTGCCCAAATTGATATTTGTATATTCACATGTATACATATAGTCAATGGTAGGACTTCCATTAATGAATACACATAGTCAATGTTAGTATTTTTATTAATGGACCTCATTTTTCCTCTTTCCTTACCCTTATATCTCCTTCATGGCTTCACTGAGGTTTCTCCTCCGTTATCTGAATTCCCTCTTGTATCCCAATTACTTCCTATTCAGCACATATTAGAGAAAACATATGGCCCTTCACTTTCTGTGATTGGTTAATCTCACTTAACATAATATTCTCCAGGTCCTTCCATCTTCTTGCAAATGACATAATTTTGTTCTTCTTTATTGCTGAGTAGAAAGACATTATAGCTTTTACCTCTATAAATTGAATTTATCTTGTTTTCATATTTTTCACATCTTTACATAATCTCTTCAATCTCATCTCTAATTTTTTCAATTCATAAAATACAAATGCAGTGATGACTGTTGAAATATCCCAATCTACTAATTTCATCATCATTGCCAACTACCGTTCAAGGGTCCATTTCAAATGATTAATTTACCTTCTACTTATATTCTAATTTCTTTGATTGTGAGTGTCCCTTGCTGGATACTAGATATATTTGTATTCCCTTTCCTACCCTTGTTCTGGATAGGAACAAACTCAGTTAGTTTGTTCTCACTGAATCTTGTTCTTCAGTTTCATTAGAATCACAGCCACATTACTCTCAGGTTAATTTTTTCCCCCACAATTGTTACGACTCTTCTTGGTGCTCTAAGATGGAAGATGTTCTTTTTAGCTTTGGGAAACAATTGCTATTTCTCACCCTGTGTGACTTTGTGTTTCTTCTTGCTCTTGTTCTTTCAGGAACATTTCCGAGGTTTGTGTGATTTTCTTACACATGCCCTGGTCGGCACTCAGGGTGTCCTCTGCAGGTCTCTGGATTCACCGTCTCAGCAGCTTTGTCCTCTTTGTATCTCTGCATTCTCTAGTTACTTTGGCCTCCCCATATTCGCAGCTGTGCTCTCAATTCTTGATAGCACTGGACTCCGTGTGGGTGCCCTGTTATTGCAATCTAACCTGGACACTTTCTCTGAGTATTAAGCTGGGCAATTGTAAGGCTCTCTGTATCTGTGTTTCATCTCTAAGCCATCTTTATCTCTACATTGTCAACTTTCTTAAGATGTGTTTCATGAATTTTATCTGGTCTCTTAGTTGTTTTAAGCAGAAGGGTAAATGCAATCCCTATTATTCCACCCAAACAGCCCTTTCCAGGTTGTTTGTAAAACATAAATACTTTAACGGCAGCTTCTTGCTTCAAACCTTCTAATATTTTCTCTTTAAACACTCTTTATTAAGGCTGACAAGACTATGGGTTCTGCCCCCTGCTCATATTTCATAACTCATCTAGCATCCTCACCCTAGTTTACTCTCAAATGTTGGTTTGCTTTTCTTCCAATATGCCAAGCATGCTTCTGCCTCAGGGCCTTTGCTATAGTAGACCTCTGTATCTAAAATATCTTTTCCTCAGATTTCCCAATGGCTGGATCTTTCTATTCACTCAAGACTCTATGCAAATACTACCTCCTCACTCAGCAAGACAATCAGCAACTTAGCAAGACCCTATTACAAAATAAAAAATAAAAAGGGTTGGGAATGTAGCTTGACGATGCAATGTAGCTTAAAGGTACTTGGTCGAATCCTTAGTACCTAAACAAAAGCAACAATAATAAATTAGTTGTGTGTCCCTTTCACTAAATTTCCTTACACAGCAGTCTATTTTTGAGTCCTTATCTCTGATATTATATAATTATTTATTTGTTTATTATCTGGTCACTATCACTATAAACTTTATTATAAGGTGAGACTATAATGCACCAATAAAAATATTTTTAAAAAATAAGAGGAATGCCTTTCCTATTCACTGCTCTATCTCCAGAAATTATAGTATTGCTGAGACCTTAGTAGAAGCTCATTACATATTCATTAGGAGGATGGATGGATAGATGGATGGATGGATGGATGGATGGATGGATATATAAATGGATGGATGAATGGATGGATGGATGGGTGAAAGATATAACCTCAAAGTTAAAAGGTAATAAAGGATTCTAGACATAAACTTAGAAACTGATTCACATTTCAGATAACTCTTGTGTCATCAGTGGGCAACAGGTGGCTAAAGCAAAGAAATATGTGTTTTTATAAGAAACTACAGTTAAAAAAAAATTCTGTTTTCTTCTTGTCCTTTCTGCATTAAAAGGAAATCCACAGTCCAGCAGTCAAAATCTTTGAGTACTGGGAGTTATCTGATGGCCCCCTACCTCTGGTTTTTGCTGCTTTTCTTGTTGCTTCAGCTGTTATTTATCTTTTCTTTCATCTGCCAAAATCCTTCATGTGGCTTGAAAGGCAGGTCACTTACTCCAAGGCTGGCTGCTTTCACGCTTCTTTTGTCTTGAGTCTCACAAGGCTTCTTACTTTTGCTGTGTATGGCTCAACACCCCATTATTTCATGGAGCCTGACATGCTTTAATAACTTTATAGGGTGTGGAGACATATCTTCAGCTGCAGAAGACATGTCCTCTCAAACTCCTCTGTCATCTTTCAAAGCCAGGTTGGGGGCTACATTTCCTTCAACTAATCACATCGCCCTACAGATTTTGCTGAAGTCACTCTGTCAGTTGGATTTGTAATGCCCAAAATATGGAACCAATCTAGGTCTCCATCAACAGGTGAATGGATTGCAAAATCATGGGAAATACACACAATGAGATTCTGCTCAGCTATAAAGAAGAATAAAATCATGTCATTTGCAAGAAGATGGAAAGACCTGGAGAACATTATGTTAAGTGAGATCAGCCAAACACAGAAAGAGAAGGGACATATGCTTTCTCTAATATGCCCAAACTAGGGAGTATTAGGAATACCAGAGGGGCTCCAGATAATGAGGGGAAACCTCAGCAAAGCTAGAATGGAAGGGTAGGAGAGGGAGAAGGCTGAGGTTGATTTATGGAGGAGCTACATCCAAATATGTGTAAAAGTATAAATGCAGCATGGTCAACCTTGACAGTAATTGTTGGGAAGGGGGAAAGGGAAGCAGAAGTGGGAGAGGGCAACAATCATAGTCTGAATGCATGCCATTTTCAATATGATATGCATAAAAATTAATAAATAAATAAGTAAAATAAAAATGCCAAGCATCCTCAAAAATAACATGTTCTACACCAGTTTTGAGATAGTAAACTACTAAACTGCCATTGGATATGGTTATATCTGAATCATTGAATCACTGGAATTCTTTTATTATATTTTGGTATTAGGGGTTGAACCCAGGGCATTCTACCTCCAAACTGTGCCCCCAGCCCTTTTTAATTGTAATTTTTTTTTAATTTTGAGGCAGGGTCTTGCTAAGTTACTGAAGGTCTCACTAAGTTGCTGATATTGGCCTCAAACCTGGAATTCTTCTGTCTCAACTTCCCAAGTTCTGGGATTACAGGTGTTCACCGCCCAAACAATATGTATTGAATATTCTTAATAAATTTCAAATGCAAAAATTAAATTTTTAAGAATGGAAAAAATTCTGCTGGGAACTGAATACATACATTTCATCTATGCCCCTTATTTATAAATATGCGCATCTATAAAATAGAAACTTAGAAAATCCTCTCATTCCCCACCCCAAATTCAGCAAAATAAATGTGAATTGAATGCTTTGCCAAGTTGTACACTGATGCATGGAATATTTATCCTGATGCCACTGCCCTGTAGGTTGTTATGGTGGGGCTACAGAGTTGGAGATATTGGAGGAGAGAGCATCTGTTTAATTATTTGAGAAAAGAGAGATTTTTTATTTTTAAATTGTACTAGGGATTGAAGTCAGGGATATTCTACTTCTGAGTTACCCCACCCCCAGCCCTATTTTATTCTTTATTTTGAAACAGGATCTCACTAAGTTGCTGAGGGCATTGCTAAATTGCTGAGGCTAGTCTCAAACCTGAGATCCTCCTGTCTCAGTCCTCAAATATTGGGATTGCAGACATGTACCCCCATGCTCCTGATATAGATAGATAGATAGATAGATAGATAGATAGATAGATGCATAATTCAAGTTCAAATCACATATGATCACCTTACACCTGAGCTCCTTGAACTCAGTTTTTTTCTTTTTTTTTTTTATAAATCTGAAGCTCTCCATGCTCATAGAATGAAAAGACAAAATTGCCATTAAGTACTCCCAATGAGTAGAAAGAGCATCTGCTCCCCCAGAATAAAGCAAATACAAAGTGTTTTATTTATTTGAAGAAGAACGTGTGGGAGAGTGGAGAGTGATGGATTAGTTCAGGACACCTGACTCAGTCCTGTCCCGTTGTTCCTAAGCTCAGTTTGCTCACTGATCAGTTTATAGCCCTGGTTCTGATCTGTTCCCTGGTCCTCAAAGATTGAAGGATTGGAAGAGTGGTTGGCTGGGTGCTGGGTGCCCTTTTGCTACCCTCAGTGTAACGACTCAATTTTGAGGGGCTCTATTTTAGAAGTGGGACCAACTCATAAGTATAACAAGTTTATTCATCTTCAGAGGTCATCTTTGGGTATCAGCTCTAGACAAAAGGGAGGAGAAGGGAGACGAAATAAGTTTTTAGTTCCTCATTCCTGGTTTCTCCCAATGCTTCCCATTCTGGTACCCTAACATTGCCTTTGCTTTTTAGTCTTTTCTTACTCTGTTATAATACAAAGAATGGCTTAAGTGACTAAAACCGGCTCCATACACTTCTTTCTTAAGTGTGTGAATTATTACAGAGAACACAGTCTCATTGATTAAAGTAAATGAATATAGATTTGTATCTATATTTGGAAAATTCTGGGCATTAAGGAAGGAAGGATGAATTCATGCGACACTGTTTATGTTATTGTTTGTTTATTTTTCAGCCTTCAATAATTGTACTGCATGAAGAGCCATTTTGTTTCACCCATCCTTTAAGAAGTTGAGAATATAGTTCTCAACCCTCACAGCTCTTTAGACTCTCTGAGGTTTCTGTTTTGTTTTGTTTTGTTTTGTTTCTTTTTGTGGTACTGGCGATTGAACCCAGAGGCATCCTATCTTTGAGCTATATCCCCAATCCAATTTTATTTCTTATTGGAAACAGGGTCTTGCTAGACTGATGAGTCTCACTACTTGCCGAGGTTGTCCTTGAGCCTGTAATCCTTCTGTCTCAGCCTCCTAAGTACTGGGATTACAAGCATTTGTCACCATGCCTGGCTAGAATCTTTGAGTTTTAAACAGATATCTGATGCTGCAGGTGTGCAACATAATGGTCCAGGTAGAATGAGAGCATTTGTATATTTTTAAAGCTTGGCAGGTAATTCTAAAGGAAGACAGAATTGAAAATCATTCTTCATTCAGTACAAAAGCAGCTGTGACTATCCTTGCAGAGACCCTTCCCTCCTACCCTTGCCCCTGTTCCAGGCCCCACCTCTGTCACAGGGCTGAGCAAGCCAGTGTGTACTCACCCAACAGCACCGCGATGAACGAGGAGGGCTTCTCTGCCCAGGAACAGAGCTTCTCCAGGAGAAAAGGATAAATAAGTCGAGGGAGCACCTGACTTGCCTGCATGGGCCTGAGCGGGCAGGACTGAGCCTTTGGGGTAGAATGATATGCTTCTACTGTCTAAGAATGCTCTTCTCCCAGATGGACTCAGCAGGGAATGTTCTGAGCAATTTGATTCCAATTACAATCTACTTCTGTCTCTGAAAATACCACAGATCAATAATAGCAGTTTCTGTTATAAGTCAGTGAGATCGATCACTGGTAATAAAGTTTTATATGCTGAGAAATCTACCCATTTACTCAGAGATACTTTTAGAAACTTTGACTACATATATTCCTTTCTGTAAGTTCCTGAAAAAGTCACACACACACACACACACACACACACACACACACACACACACCATATGGACATGTGAATAAAGCAGGTACAATTAAATGTCCTGCTTCATTAGCATTTGCTTGATTAATTGTTCCTGCCAACAGCTAGATCCACATGGGCCAGTCTCTTAATGGTTCTCATTTCTGACAGAATCACCTGGGAACCTTTTAAAGTACATATTAATAGCTGAGCCCCACCTGAGAGGAAGAATAAATCTCTGCTCAAAGGTATGGTTCAGAAGTCCGTGAGCCTGGAGACTGTAATATGAAGAGAGAGTTGGACATGACACTCCTCCGTGGAGCTCAACAGGCCTCGTTGGGTCAAGCCCACAGCCTACAGTTTACCCAAACTTTTTCCACATATGTATAAAAACCCACTTTTCCTATATCTGCCTTTTTCAGAGGCAGTACACTTTATTTTCATTTGTTTGGTAAATCCCATAATGCTGAATTTTAAAGGATACTGTTGACTACCAGAAAATATAAGAAAACCTTTGAAATTTATCTTTTTTCATATTTGGGAAGCTCTTCTATTATTTGTCATAAAATTTACTAAAATATTTGCTTTTCCTGTTCAGCAACTCAATATGAAACCTAGCAAAAAAGAAACTGATCTACTATGAAGATACATATCTTTCTTTTTTCTTTCTTTAGTCTATATTTTTATGTGTGTGGCACTGAGATTTGATCCCAGGGCTATTCAACCTCTGATCCATACTCACAGTCCTATTTAAAAAAAAAAAACAAAAAACAAAAAAAACAGACTTTCTATGCTATTCTGCACTGGCATTGAACCTGCAATCCTCTGTCTCAGCCTCCCAAGGGCTGAGTTTACAGGCTTGCTCACCACATTACCATGCTGGGCTTTTTTAAAATTGTTATTTCTAAAATAGAAGCATCCTGGAGCAATACAACAATCTCCTTGTCCACTCTGGCAGAAGAAAAGGACTCCATCTGACTTGACATCAGAAGTTGGAGATCAACAGAAACTTTCTGGTATCAGAGCCTTATTTCTGGAAGGAAGAGATTTTTCACTGTCAGGAATAACACACAAAAGTTGTTCTTGTCCCTGACATTTAGGAGAGCACTTTAAGTTTCTATATTAAAACTTTTTGGTGATAGAATCTGAATGCCCTTTTTACCAGCCTTGATGTAAATGTCCTATACAATGGAGACTTTTCTTGGGATGAAAAGGAGGATGTGAACTGCTGACTCCTGATTCCAGCCTGGCAGCCAAACACCATGTCAGGGCCCTGAGGGGCTTCCCTGAATGTGCTGGCAAAGGTGGAAATCAAATTCAATTTTGTAGACTTGGAGGGTATTTAAATATAAAATTTATCAACTCAATTGTTTCTAGTAGAAATCTCATTCTGATAGTGATTATATTTTTATTTATATTCTTATTGGTACATTATAGTATCATATCATAATGTAGTTCACAGTGACAGTGGCATACATGGACACAGCCCTTGGTGGGCTTTCCTGGCTACCTCCTCATCTCCCCCCATCCCCATACAGAATATTGAGATTGGCGTTGGTATTCTCACATATTTACATAAAGTAAATAAAAGTGAATTTTTTAATTGATTCTCCCTCCTCACTACCCCACCTCACACCTCCCCTAGACCACCTCCCTCAGTCCACTGGAATTTCTCCTCCATTATTTAAATTCTCTCTGATATCCCCATTACCCCCTAGCTTCTGCATATGAGAGAAAACATATGACCCTTCACTTTCTGTGACTGGCTAATCTCACTGAACACAACGTTCTCCAGGTCCATCCATTTTCCTGAAAGTGACATAATTTTTTTCTTCTTTATTGCCAAATAGAATTCCATTGTGTGTATAACCCATAATTTTGTGATCCATTTATCTATTGATAGACATCTAAGTTATTTCTATAATTTGGCTATTGTGCTATTATAAACATGAATATGCACATATTATTGTAATATTCTGATTTAAATGCATATATATTTTTATCATTATTTTTACAAAGAACAAGGAACACACCATTAATAAAATTATATTTAATATATGTCAAGAAAACAGACACAATAACATACACCTACAATCCCAGTACTTGGGAGGCTGAGACAGGAGAAGCACAGGATCAAAGACAGCCTCAGCAATTTAGTGAGAATAAAATAAAAAGGGCTATAAAAAATAAAAATGCTTGGTGGTAGAGTTCAGAAGTAGAAGTCCTCTGCGTTCAATCCCCAGAACCACAAAAAGGGAAAGAAAAGATGCCAAGGGATCTTTTTTATTTTATTAATGAAAAACAAGCTGGAAAAGGGGGAAAGAGAAGGAGGGAAAGAGGTAAGTAAGACTGGAGAAATTCTCTGTCTTGACTGGCTATATCATCCAAGCCCTATAAGACACTTGCTAAGTGCAAGGACTACAAACCAGCAGAACAAGAGGTATCTATGAGTTTTTGGTTCTATCCCTAACCACCTATTTGACCTAATTCAGGACTTTCTTAATTTCTTAAGGCCTCAACCTTTAGAAAGAAACTAAATATCCTTAGGGATCTGACATTTCATTGGAAAGAAAAATGAGGAAAAGAGATTCATCTAAAAGTCACAGAAACAAATTTATTTATTTATTTTAATTTTTCATTGGTGCATTGTAGTCATACATCTTAATGGATACAAGATGGTGGAGGCATACATGCACACATCACCCAGTTCCCACCCAATACCCTCCCCATTCCCTCTCCCTCTTTCCTTCTCATGTTTGGCTTGATGATTGACTTTGATATGTTTGTGAATGTACATCATGAACATTAGAGAATTTTCCTCTTCCTCCCTCCCATCCCCTCAGTTAGATCACCTTATTTGTTCATCTATAGTATCTCCTTCATTGTTTAGAGCTCCTCCTATAACCGTTTTTCTCCCTAGCTTTTGCATATTAAGAAGAGCATCTGATTTATTATTTTTGTGACTGACTAATCTCACTTAGCATAATGTTCTCCAGTTCCATTCATTTCCCTGTAAATAATGTAATTGTGTTTTTCTGTATGGCTGAGTAAAATTCCATTGTGTACATAGTTTTATAATCCATTCATCTGTTGATGGACATCTTGGGTGGTTCCATAGTTGGGCAATTGTGAATTGTGCAGGTATGAACATAGATACACATGCATTAGTCTGGTAGTTTGGTTTACTTTCTTTTAGGTAGATACCCAGAAGTGGGATTGCTGGATCATATGGTAAGTTCATTCCCATTCTTCTGAGGATCCTCCATTCAGTTTTCCAAAGTGTCTGCACTAATTTGCAGTACCATCAACAATGTATTAAAGTTCCCACTTCTCCACATCATCGCCAGCATTTGTTGTTTTTTGTGTTTATAAAACATTAAAAAAGAAATCAAAGACCTTAGAAGATGAAAAGATCTTCTATGTTCATGAATAGGCAGAATAAATATCATCAAAATTGCCATATTTCCAAAAGTGATCTACATATTCAACATAATACCCATTAAATTACCAAGGTCATTCCTCACAGATATAAAAAATCAGTCCTTAAATTAATTTGTAATAACAAAAAAACCAAAACAGCCAAAGTAGTTCTCAACAACAAAACCATGCAGTAGGAATCACAATACCTGATTATGAAATATACTACAAAGCCAAAGTAATAAAAACAGCATGGTACTGGCACAAAAACAGATACATAGACCAGTGGAGCAGAATAGAAGACTCAAAGACAACTCTGCACATTTACAACCAATTGATTTTTGACAAAGGGGCCAAAAATATACACTGGAAAAATGATAGCCAGTTCAACAAACGGTGTTGGCAAAACTGGATAACCATATATGGAAAATGGAAATAAACCCCACTTTCTCATCCTGCACAGCTCAACTCAAGATTTATCAAAGACTTGGAAGTTAGACCTGAGACCTTGAAGAGGTCTGCAACACTGCAACACATAGGCACAGGTAAAAATTTTCTCAACAAGAGCCCAAAGGCACAACAAACCAAAAGGTGAATCAATATGTAGGATTGCATTAAACCGAAGAGGTTCTGTACAGTAAAGGAAACTATCAAGAGTCTCAACTGAGAGCCAACAGAATGGGAGAAGATTTTTGCCATCTACTCTTCCAATAGAGGACTAATATCTAGACTATACAGGGAATTCAAGAAACTAGCACTAAAAAAAAATAACCCAATCAAAATATGAGCAAGTGAACTAAATAGACACTTCACAAAAGAAAAAATTCAAATGGCCAATAAATGCATGAAAAAAATGCTCAGCATCATTAGCAATCAGAGAGATGCAAATCAAAACTACCCTGAGATTTTACCTAACTTCATCTAGAATGGCAATCCTTCAAAATACAAACAACAACAAATGCTGGTGAGAAAGAATTTTATTGACCAAAAAAAAAAAAAAAAGCAGGAAAATAAAAGCTTATGCAGTGGTGCGCGCCTGTCATCTCGTTGCATGGGAGGCTGAGACAGGAGTATCACAGGTTTGAGGCCAGTGCAAGGTAGTCCAGTGGGACACTGCCTCATATTAAAAATAAACAAAAAGGGCTGAAGGTATAGTTCAGTGGTAGAATGACACTGGGTTTGATCCCTAGTATTGTACACATATACACACGTTAGAAAAAAGACTAGTTAAATTCAAAACAATTAAAGTCTATGCCCAGCATCTTAGAAGAGTGTGCATGCGCTTTCCCCCATTCCGATGTGTAGACATGAGCAATATTTGGGTACCTCAGGTTTACTGCAGTGCTGATCTGCAGCCCACAGGACCCCAAGAAGGAGTGTTTTAAATGCTGTATATGGAAAATAGATTACAGAAGCATAGTTAACATTTTTGTTTTGAAACTAGATTCTCTTATGTTTTTTGGTAATTTTTAGAAATTTGACTGTGTTGGTAAAGAGAAACCACAGTACTTTTTTTATTATTTTGATGGGGGGTGAAGGGGAATACAGGAGATTTATTTAGAGAAATGAAGGTATCATAAGAGAAAGGTCATGAAGAGAGGGGAAAGGTTGCACTCTAAGAGAAAAGTTGTGTGGAATGGGCCATTCCTGGGAATGGAAAGGTGGTCTGGAGCAATAGAGTCATGCCCCAGAGATGGGGCCTGGAGCTGTCCTTGTCCAGGTTTGGAAAGTGGCATGGAGTGTTCCACGTGTTGAGTTTTATCATTTATTTTGAGAAATATGGGAACCTGGGCCTTTTCCTTACTCCTGCATCAGACCTTCTAGATGAAATGCTAGAAGTCTTGGGGTTTTCATTAGAATTAATAGAATGGTCATAAAATAAAATCATTTTTCAAACCCGCCAATACTGTTGGGACAGTACTCAGAGAAAACGCATGCAAACCCAGACACCTTCTGCTTGACTGAGAAGTCGCTGTCATTGGAGATGAAGTGCTAAGCACTTGGTCTTTAGCAAAGATGAAAAGCTGCATGCAACCTAATCTTTTCACTTGAGATTTAGAAGGCACTCACTTGAAGTAATTAACAATAGAGCCACTTGACTTAGCGAGATCCATCCTCTTGGGAAATTTGGGAAGCTTCCTACAGAAAGCTGGAGGTTTCTGCCCAGGTTGAGGATTACACCCTGATCCTTTGGGAAAGGCCCTCTGGTTTGTCCTTTGAAGTGCCTGCTTCTCTCTCTGCCTGCCGGGGTCAAGTAGCTTCACTCTTGGGGCTGGCTTTCAGATTGGAGCTCTTGGCTCAGCACTCTCAGTGACCTTTCTCCCAGGGTCCTTGGGAACTAACATGGTAATCCTTTAAAAGCATTACAGAGATCAGAAACAGTTTTTCAAGCAAAATGGATGAAGGCTGCCCAGAACTCTTGTTCTTGGCTCCAGTTAATCTTAAAGGTAGCAATAGCCCTAGCAAGGTCTTTTTTTAGCATCCTCCTTCCTCCCATCAGGCATGCAACACTCTACTTGCTTGTCCAGCACATGGGTCAGGTGCAGCGTCCCAGGCTTGGTCTTTCATTGTTTAATGCCCCATATCAGGATCCACTCCATCAAGGAGGAGACAGTGGGTGAGTCCCATTCCTGTGTTTGTTTTTGGTGACTTCTCTTACTCAGCCCAAGACTCTGGGAGCAGCCCTTGGCCCTGGAGCCAGCCCCAGATTTTCACTTTTTCTGGTCCACCTCCTCATCTGCTGCTCCAATCTCCTCTGGGAAAAGGAAATGAGGTCTTCATTTGCTTCCCTCTATATTAGAGATATTAATCATTATTTTACATACTTTGTCGATGATGTTCATTGCTGTTCTGTACAGTAAGGAACTATCCAAGGCCACATCATGGCAGAATTTTTATTTCTTTCCCTACTGTCTCTTTTTTAAATGAACACCTTTGGTTATGTCCTTTTGTTTAGTTATTTCTCTTCTTTTTTCTTCTGTTTTTTTCTTTTATTTTCTTTTTTTGTACTGGGTTTGAATCCAGGGGTATTATTGTATCTCTAAGGTACAACCTCAGCCCTTTTTAATTTTTTATTATTTTGAAACAGAGTCTTCCTAAGCTGCTGAAGTTCTTCTAAGTTGCTGAGGCTGAGGCTGGCCTCCAAGTGTAATTCTCTTGTCTCAGCTTTCCAGGTACTGGGATTTTAGGCACACATAATCATGTCCTGCTTTTGTTTAGTTGTTTTTGCAAAGTTTTTAAAGCTCTACCTCTCATAATTTTTAAAATTGTATATAATTAATTAATTTTATTACTTTCATTTCATAGTAGAAAAGGTAGATATTTTTATCCGTGCATTTTAATTCTATACAATACTGGACTTCATCGTGGCATATTTGTACATGGAAATCACACTCTTTCATCATATTTGCCCCTCTATTATCTTTTTTTACACCATCAACCTTCCTCTGATCCTCTTCTTCTCTAACAGTCTACCTGTTACTTTCATATCATCTCATTGGAAGAATAGATTCTTGATGGTTCATTATTTCACTATCTATAGCTAGGACAATTTCATAATTTAATAATAAATTATCCCCAAATTATTAAATATTCTAACAAAGAGGGTTGGTGGTCCTTACAATAGACAACTTTACTTAAAAAACAAAACTTGTTTGGGTCCCAGTCCTTGCTGTGTGTCTTTGACCAAACCACTCTGCTTCTGTAAGACTCTGCTTTCTCATCTTTAAGAACCAAGATTCCCCCACAGATCAGCAGTGCTACAGATTGTACATGAGGGAATGGCAAGTCACAGACAAATGATAGTGACAGGGTAAGTGAGAAGTGAGTGCAACTTTGGGGGAGAAAGGGACAGAGCTGATGATAGAGGATAAACCACTTTGTTAGGAATCTGCATGTTTGAAGCAGACATAAGAGTAATAAAAAGAAATGCTTAGAAATTACTATGGTGATGGACAACAGAGAAAAACATCTCAAAGAGTAGCTATGACCATGAGTGGGGTAGACCCTGCTCATGTACACGTCCTCCTCCACACACATATATACACTCACTATACACTCATACCACACCTCACCCACATATACTCATTTATCTGATTATATAGTATATGTAGAATGCATGGTTTGGAAAAGTGGGGCCTTTTTAATTGTGTGTTTAACTTAAACAGTCAACATGCCCTTGTCTTGCTGTCAGGAGTGATTCTGGCTGCTTCTGGAACAATTCTATCCCAAATACATGTCACTCACTTGACTACACTTTGAATTGACCTTGTAAACAAGTTTCTTTCCCTTTTGTGGTCCATGTGGTTTCTGTGATCTTTTATTTTTTAACCTCTTAAAACACTTTTAAGTTCAACCCTGTGCATTTGACATCCGATTCCCACTGGAACCTGGTAGTGGTTTCCTATTTCTGGTTTATTGCTAAGGAATGATCAGAAAGAGAAAGGATTAAAGCAAGGTCACCACATCACACTAAGTAAGAAATATATCCATGGTGTATATTTCCAGGGCAAAATAAAGAGAGCTCCCTCTCAGGGTGATTTTCTCTGTCTTTGTCCTATCTTAGAAAATGAGCCATAATTCTCTGAATTATTTGCCACATTACTTACTTTATCAGGCATGATATTTCAATCCTCACATCTGCTTGTAATTAAAGAGAAGACTCTGAATGTCACAAGGACACTTGAGTAAATGCAGTGGCTTGCAAGCTGCTGGTGGAAGATTTTTGTTAGATTTCTCTGATATTTTAAAACACTGATACTCAAAAATAAAAATTTAATAAATGCCCTATTTACACCTTTTCTTCTGAATACTGCTAGACCTGCAAGTCTGTGTCAAGCCATTGACAGAGGTATCTATTTGGCCATATGATGTTTACTCAAATAGGAATAAAGACTAACTAGAGGGATTCCAAGTACAACATAGGAGATGATAGGGCAGAACCACACATTACTGAAATGCTTGGTAACCCAGGATACAAATGTAAAACATTCTCAAAGTGAACCATGATAGGGTTATCAACAGGGGAGTGTGTGTGTATGTGTGTGTGTGTGTGTGTGTGTGTGTGTGTGAGAGAGAGAGAGAGAGAGAGAGAGAGAGAGAGAGAGAGAGAGAGAGACTGAAATTGGGGTGGAGACTTTACCTCTGAGCTTCACTGCAGTTCTATTATATTTTTAAACTTTATTTATTTATATATTTAGTGATATTGGAGACTGAACCCGGGGACATTCTACTTTTCAGCTACACATCCAGCCCTATTTTATTGTTTGTTTGGAAACAGGATCTCACTAAGTTGCTGAAGGCCTTACCAAGTTGCAGAAGCTGTCCTTGAATTCAGACTCCTCCTCAGTCTTCTAAGTACAAGGATTGTAGGTGTGTGCCATCATGCCCAGATTAGAGGAATCTTTTTAAAGGGAGTGGGATTAGACTGCTCCAGTTTTTCTAGCTTCTTGAGGTATGTCTTTAGGTTATTTATTTGGTGACTTTCTGTTTTTCTTATGTGGTTAACTCAATGCTATAAATTTTCCTCTAAAAACTGCTTTCAATATGTCCCATAGATTTTAGTATGTCGTGTCTTTATTTTTGTTTAATCTAGGATTTTTTAAATTTCTTCCCTTATTTCTTCTTTGATACAGTCATCATTAAAAATACATCATTCTGTTTCTGTGTATTTGTGTAATTTGTTTTGGTCTTCCTGTTTTTGATTTCTACTTTCATTCTATCATGATCAATGTAATCTCTATCAAAATACCAATGTCATTTTTCACAGACCTCAAAAAACCTGTCTTAAATTTCATATAGAGAAACAAAAGATTCAGAATAGCTAAAGTAGTTCTCAGAAATAAGAACCATGCAGGAGGCATCACAACTCCTGACTTCAAATTATATTACAGGGCTATAGTTATAAAAAACAGCATGGTATTGGCACCAATATAGACACATAGACCAACGGAACAGAATAGAAGGTACTGAAATAAATCTATGCACTTTTAGCCAATTGATTTTTGACAAAGGTAATACATACAGCCGGGCGTGGTGGCGCACGCTTGTAATCCCAGCATTTGGGGGGCTGAGACCAGAAGATCGCGGTCATAGACAGCCTAAGCTACTTAGTGAGGCCCTCCACAACTCAGTGAGAACCTGTTTCAAAATAAAGAATAAAAAAAATGGGCAAGGGGTGTAGCTCGGAGGTCAAATGCCTCTGGGTTCCATCCCCAGACCCGCAAAAAAAAAAAAAAAAAAAAAAAAAAAGGTGCCACATACATACACAAAAAAGACATTTTTTTCAACAAATGGTGTTGAGTAAGCTGGTTATCCAGTTATAGAAAAATGGGACTAATTTATTTTTTGTAGTCATAGGGATTGAACCCAGGGGCATTCTACCTCTAAACTACACCCTCAGCCCTATTTTTTATTCTTTATTTTGAAATAGGATCTCACTAAGTTTCAGAGGGCCTCACTAAGTAGCCGAGGCTGGCCTTGAACCTGAAATCCTCCTGTCTCAGCCTCCCAAGTACTGAAATTACAAGCATGTGCCACCATGCCTGGGATAAATTCTTACTTACTTTATTTATTTATTTATTTATTTATTTATTTATTTATTTGGTGATACTGGGGTTCCTGGAAGCCCTTCTACCTCCGGGCTACACTCCCAGAACTATTTTATATTTTTGAAACAGGGTCTCTTATGCCAGTGCGGCTGGCTTCGAACCTGTGCGATCCTCCTGTCTCCGCCTCCCAAGCGTGGGGATTAAAGTGTGCACCACCAGGCCCGGAAAATTCTTACTTTTTATTCTGCACAGGAGTCAAGATGAGATGGATCAAAGACTTGGAAATTAGACAAAATACTTCAAACCTACTACAGGAGGGCATAAGTCTAACATTTCAACATATAGGTACAGGTAGAAACACCTTCCACAACACCCCCATAGCTCAGGAAATTAAAATAAAAATTAATAAATAAAATGTAATTAAGCTAAAAAGATTTTTCTCATCAAAGGAAACCACTGAGAGTCTAAAGAGAAAGCCTAATGAATGGGAGAAGATATTTGCCAGTTATCCCTCTGATAAAGTGCTAATATTTAGAATATACAAAGAAGTTAAAAGATTTTATACAAAAAAACTAATCAATAAATGGGTAATTGAACTAAATAGATACCTCACAAAAGAAGAGAAATAAATGTATGATAAATACATGAAAAAATTTTCAACATCATTAGAAATCAATTTGTATCAAATCAAAACTATACTGCGATTCCACCTAACCCCATTCAGAATGGCAATTATCAAGAAGTCAAACAACAATAAGTGCTGGTGAGGATGTGAGGAAATTGGAACTCTTTGACGCTTTTGGTAGGATCACAAGTTTGTTCAGACACTATGGAGATCAGTATAGAGATTTCTCAGAATACTGGAAATGGATCCACCATATGATTCAATTATACCCCTCCTGGGTATTTTTTCAAAGGGGCTAAAATCAGAGAACTAAAGTAATACATGCATATCTATCTTTATAGCAGCACAATTCACAATAGCCAAAAATTTGAAACCAACCTAAGTGTCCATCAACAAATAAATAGATTACAAAATTCACAATATTTTCACAATGAAATTCTACTCAGCAATAAATAAAATTGCAGGAAAATAGAAGGACCTGGAGAACATTATGTTAAGTGGTATTATTCAGTCACAGAAAGTGAAGGGTCATATGATGTCTCTAATATGTGGAAGCCAGAGAGAGTCTGGAGCACCAGAAGAACTAAATAATGGAAGAGAAACTTCAGTGGAGCCAGCAAGGAGGTCGAGGAGAAGGTGAAGAGAAAGAGTGAGGATGAAAGAAGATTACTACCATTGGCTTTATGGACATCTCGACTTTATAAGCAAAGGGCCGGGGGTGTAGCTCAGAGAGAGTCCCCCTTGGTTCAATCCCCAGTACCTATGTGAGAATACCAATGTCAATCCCCAAAACCAGATGCTTTCCCTGATATGCAAAAACTAGGAAGAAATAGGTAATAGGAGGAGATCTAGTTGAAGAAAGGGCCCTATAGAGGAGCAATTAAGGTGACCAATCAGAGGGGATGGGATGGGAGATGGAATCTCTTTAAAACTATATATATATATATATATATATATATATATATATATATTCCTATATGAGGAAGGCAGGATGGAAAGGGAGCTAGGGAAAAGCCCACCAAGTGCTGTGTGCCATGTATATCACTATCAACAGTATTTACAGTTCAATGTGAGACTATAATGTACCCATAAGAGTATATTTTTTAAAAAGAAGGTGCTTACACTCATGAACTCCCAAAGGCTTATCTGGTAAATATTGTTGAGGAACATTGTCCCGGCCTCTGTGTGCTCAATATAGGCCCACACTACTTAATGGGTTGGTATGAATAGCTGAATGATAAATGGAAGCAAGCAGAGCAGCATACAAGACACGACACAGTAAAGGTCAACCTGGTGCCTTTGCTGGTATTTGAATATAGACCTCTGCAGAGCTATTCCTGGAAACAAATGTTTGGGGGCTGTGAGGGAGCCATGGATGGCTGCATATTCAGCCCTCAGAACTCCAAATGATTCCCAGGTTATGGTTCAGAAAGCAAAGGATTCAATGTGGAAGCATACTGTAAGCACATGACAAGAAATGGATAGAAGAGTTTACAAGAAATAATTTTGTCTACACATTTAAAACAATGTAATTCTCTGTAGACATAATAAGGATGATAGATGTACAGAAAAGTTCAGGCAGCTATATGAAATCCATTATAAAAGAAAAAATATAAGAAAAATATAAGAAAAGGCATTGGACTCCCGAGCTACACCCCCAGCCCTATTTTGTAGTCTTTTTTTTTTTTTTTTGAAACAGGGTCTCACTAAATATTTTTAAAAGGTAGGACCATCCTGACAAATCTATAATCCCAGTACTTGGGAGAGCAAGACAGGAGGATTACAGGTTCAAGGCCAGTCTCAGCAAATTAGCAAGATTGTTTCAAAGTTAAAAATAAACCCGTGTGGTGGCATTTGGGGGGCTGGAAACAGGAGACAGGAGAATCGCAGACTCAAGGCTAGCTTCAGCAACTCAGCAAGATCCTCTTCAATTTGGTGAGACCCTGTTTCAAAATTAAAAGCAAAAAAGCCTGGGAGTGTAGCTCAGAGGTAGAATGCCTCTTGGTTCAATCCTCAGATCAAAAAGTAATAATAATAATGATAAGTAAGTAAATAAATACAAATAATAAGGGCTGGGGATGTAGCTCAGAAGTAGAAAGCGTCCCCTGGGTCCAATCCGCAGGAACACACACACACACACACACACACACACACACACACACACACATACAAAAAATGTCTCTTGTAGGCCGGGCGTGGTGGCGCACGCTTGTAATCCCCGCACTTTGGAGGCAGAGACAGGAGGATCGCGCAGGTTCGAAGCCAGCCGCGTGCGCTGGCTTAGGAGACCCTGTTTCCAAATAAAAATGTAAAAATAGGTCTGGGAGTGTAGCCCGGAGGTAGAAGGGCTTCCAGGAACCCCAGTACCACCAAAAAAAAAAAAAAAAATGTCTCTTGTCCAAAGAACTCAGAAAAAAAGCATCCTCAGAGCTCAGAATTGTGCTACAGACAGCTCAACTAAATCATCACAATCTATATTTTCAATTTTCCAGATTAAATTAATGAATATATTGACTGATAAATAGAAGGCCTACAGACATGCCAGCTGTGGCTTCCACCAGAGAACACAATTAAATTTACAGAAAATTTGCTGCTTCATTGTGTGATGTAAAGCACTGACAAACTCACACCAGCAAAAAACTAAAATTGGAATGAAATAATCTCAAGAGTTAGTTCTACAAAATCATACTGCTGCTCTTCCAATCCAGTTTTCTCCCTCCATGCAGAAGGGATCCTAAGCCACATAATTTGGGAATGAACAAGTGGCATACCATCTTTCAATGTAACCTGTTTCGATTCAGTATAGAATGCATATAAATTTGATGCCTTCTGGTTTTGTTCCCTTTGATACTAGAGCATCACCAAATTTCCTCTTCAAGATTCCCCGCTTTATTCTTTTATTCAGATAACCACACAGATTCATTATCCACTCACTCTCTCAACAAACATTCAGATTCACACTGTTTCAGGCTCAGTGGCCTGAATAACTGTGCCCTCTGTGCATGACCCCAGGCCCTCTCTTGACCACAGCTCATTGGACCCAATGTGACAACTGACCTGAAAGTAATGCCTCCATATGTTCCCACAGTTCATTCCTTGTGAAGCTTAGCTAAAAGTTGTAAGTGGGGCCAATCTTTCCTGGAAATTTGGAGACTAGAGCAGTCAGCTAGTTAGCAGATGGGATTTAGAAATGTAACCATAGTGCTGTGTGCCTGTTAAGTCCCTATCATTCAGGACTACATTACAAAACTACAATGTATCAATAAAAGTATATAAATAAAACAAAATACTTAAGAGATTTTTTTAAAAAGAAGAAAATGTAACCATAAGGAATTCCATGATAAACAGCTTATGGTGGCTATACAACTATAACTACAGTACTTGGGAGGTTGAGACAGAAGGGTCCCAGGATCTTGGCCAGCCTCAGCAACTTAGTAAGTTCCTCGGCAACTTAGTGAGACCCTATTTTGAAATAAAAGAATAAAAAAAGATGGAAATGTAGCTCAGAGTTAGAATACCCTTGGATTCGATCTCCAGTATCACACACACACACACACACACACACACACACACACACACAAAGTTAATATGATAAAATAAGGCTAAATAAACCCCTCCACGTGGAATACAGGCTGAAAAAGAGAGAGGTTAAGATGAAGTTAGATCATATATACAGAGAGCAGCAGAGAACCCCAGAGCCCTGTAGTTCTCAGAGACATAGAGTAAGATTCCTGACAGACTCACAATTTCAGGTCCCAGGGCCTGGATACATGGTGGGTCCGATTCTTGGGTTTCTATGAACTTTCCTGTATCTTTGTAATCAAGTTTTGAGTCAGATTAAGTAGGATTCTGCTGCTTGCCACTAAAGGGCTCTGACTGGACCATTGCCTGACTGTAGGTGTCCTGAAGAATATGGCTGAGTCCACGAACTCTCAAAGGGGCATTTTGGTGTAGGCCAGTTGGATGATTGGACTCTCATACTCTTACCAGATAGCCATTGTCATACTTATAATTACTCCCATTCTAATCTAAAACTGAAGAAAATACATCTATGGATGTTTATGTAAAAACTGAATATGTCAGTCCATCATGATAGGTAGTTTTGAATACACTAAGTTTACAGTGTATAGCAATTTAAGATTGAAACCTATTTCACTATTACCTCTGAAGTATGAAGGTCCAAGATCCAGATACAATGTCAAAGTCTCATGCTAGGGGTGTAGCTCACTGGTATGGTGCTTGCCTAGCATGCATAAGGCCGTAGGGTCAGTCTCCAGCACCACGGAAAGGAAGAGAGAAAGAGAGAAGAGAAAGCCCCTATGATCATTACTATGAATACAGAACGATACACGTATAACCTCTTCTACACAATTTCCCTTCCAAAACATACACCTAGGATTCCTGCTGTGCATCTTGAAAGTTATTGTCTTAAACTTCTGTTTTATCCCTCTGTGGCCTACTTTACATCCTGAAGCATGCTCTTTCATCTTCTGGAACTTGTCATTATGATGTCGACTTTGCAATAAATCTGGGCCAATAAAAATCTCCAGGATGATATAACTCCTCATGATTTCAGCTCAAAGAGGGGTATTCTGCAGTGCAAAAATATGTACAAGATTTTATCTTTTAGAGAATTGTGTTCTCCTTCTTTATATAACATAAGTGATAAGTCTTTTAATTACATGAATATGTCAGTAGAGTTTGTGTTTTTCTGAAAACTTAGTCATTATACTAACATTTACCTTTGGGCCTTTATGGTAAAAATGAGATTTATAAGGATTTTAGTAGTCATGAGATAACTGAAATTCATGAAGTAGTTTTTAATACATGTCTTTAAAGGAAACATCTTCCATAAGACAAAGTAGAAAAAATACTGGAAAATGTGAGGAATTACATATTGCCAAATATAAAAAACTGTGGTCAAGAAAATCACATACTTAGCCGGGCATGGTGGCGGCACGCTTGTAATCCCAGCATTCGGGAGGCTGAGACTTGGAGGATCGCGGTTCTCGGCCAGCCTCAGCTACTAAGTGAGGCTCTTTGCAACTCAGTGAGACCCTGTTTCAAAATAAAGAATAAAAATATAGGGCAGGGGGTATAGTTCAAAGGTAGAATGCCCCTGGGCTCCATCCCCAGTACCACAAAAACAAAACAAACAAACAAAAAAAAGAAAATCACATACTTAAGAAAATTATTAATAATATGTTGAGTCAGATAAATCCAAATTAATTGATAGCTATGGTGATCACCAAATATATATAGAAAGAAATGTAAGGGACATAGACTGACCAAAGCAATTTTGAAAAAGTAGAACAAAGCTGAAGAATTTAGCAATCTCTGATTTCAAGAATTATTTTTTTAATTTATGTTTATTGGTGCATTGTAATCATACATCACATTGGAATATAAGACTTGAGAGGATATACAGGTACACATCATCCAATTAGCCCTCATCCAGCCCCCATCCCATTCCCTCCCCCTCCCTCGATCTCATGCTTGTTTGGTGATTAACTTTGATACATATGTTTATGTACCTCCTGCTTTTTAAAGAGGCTCCATCCTCCCCTATTCCATACCCTCTGATTGGTCACCTTAATTGCTTCACTATAGGGCCCTTTCTATAGCTCGACCACTTCCTGTTGCCCCTTTCCTCCTAGTTATTGCTGATTAGGGGAAGTATCTGGTTTTAATTTTCTGCAATATTTCTCTGTGTATGCCGCGTTGCAAATACTGATCCCACTTTTGACGGCCCCAGTTGTGGCCTGGCTACCCGGTGGACTGATCAGACCTCGCTGGCTCAAGCAGCAGCCTTGCCTCATGGGAGGCCCCGGTTCTGGCCTCGTTGGCCCCGACACTGGCCTAACCCCTCAGCTGGCTCCGATCCCAGCCTTGGAGGCCCCAGCACCGGCCTTTCCTCATGGCAGGCTCCGATGTTAGCCGATAGCCCCAGCAGTGGCCTAACCCCTCCACAGGCTCTGATCCCGGCCTCAGAGGCCCCAACATCGGCCTTCCTTACAGAAGGATCCGATCCCGGCCTCGCTGGCCCCAGCACCGGGCTAACCTCTCAGCAGGCTCTGATCCCGGCCTCGGAGGCCTCAATAACAGCCTTGCCTCATGGAAGGCTCCGATGCCGGCCGTTGGCCCCAGCACCGGCCTAACCCCTCGGCAGGCTCTGATCCCCGTCTTGGAGGCCCCAGCACCAGCCTTGCCTCACGGCAGGCTCCGATCCCAGCTTTGCTGTGTCCGTCACTGGCCTCACCTCTCGGCATGCTCTAATCCGAGCACCCTCTTAGCCCAACTATTTGTCCCACATTCTCGAGGGTGCGTGGTGGTAGGTAGCATTCTGCCTCTGGGGTTATTACTTCAAAAGTTCCAGGTGTAATGTATCAGATCTCTGCCTCCCCTGAGTACTGGCCACTGCCATTACCACTGCCTCCACCATTTCAAATCTTTCCCAAGCTCTCTTTTCACTCTGAATGTTGTCCAATCTTCCTAAGCATGCGCGATGGTAGCATTCAACCTTTGGTGTAATTTCTCCAAAAAAAAAATAAAAATAAAAATAAATAAGGTTGGTAGGCTCCGATTTCTGCTTCTCCTGAATACAATTCTCCACCGCCAACATGGAGACCGCTTTCAGCACCGCCTTTCTTTTTGGTCTCCGCTAAAGTGTCTCTCCTTACAGGTGATGTCCAAGATTCTTAACAATGTAGAGAAGAAGCAGTCCTCCTTAGCGGGGAATTTTTCCAATAATTCCAGTTCATTTGGATAAGTTTTGTCTGCATCTCCAGTATCCTGGCATCTGCCACCTCCTTGACCCCTCTCTGATATTTTCCTTTTTGCTTTTTCTTTTCCTTTTTTACAGGGTCCTTCCGGGTGGAGAGGGGGGTCACCTAGGGGAGCCCTGCCAGCGCCTGCCCACCCGCCCAGGGTCGGGGACCCAGAGTCCTTCCGGGTGGAGAGGGGGGTCGCCTAGGGGCGTCCCGCCAGCGCCTGCCCACCTGCCCAGGGTCGGAGGCCCAGGGTCCTTCCGGGTGGAGAGGGGGATCGCCTAGGGGCACCCCGCCAGCACCTGCCCACCCATCCAGGGTTGGGCCCGGGGGACCCCAAGAATTATTATACTATTGTAATCAAGGCAGTATAGTACTTAGTACACTGAATTTTATATGGCTTAGTATGTAGAATTTTAAAAGAGAACCAAAAAATATATAACCAATTAATGAAGGGACTAAAGTATTTCAGTAAAAAAAAAAAATATTCTTTTCAATGGACATTACTGGAACAATTGGATATTCATATGAAGAAAAATGAACCTCAAATTTTTTTCATACCATACATAAAAATTAAAGTAAATTACAAACTAAACATAAAAATTTTAAGTAATAATATTTCTAAAATAAAGCATAGAAAAATATTCGTGACACTTATATAAGCAAAAATTCTTTTTCTTAGAAACAAAAATATAAACAATAAGTAAAAATTAGATTTAATAAAAAATAAATACATTTACTTTTAGACTGATAGTATTAAGAATAAAAATGGGCATGTTATAACAGAAAATATATCCATAATACCTATCTATGAAAAAATTGTATTCAGAACACTGTAAGCCATCTTGAAACTCAATAATAAAACAAAAGTGGTTCAATAAAAAAATGGGCAGAATATTTAAAAATATCTTTTGCCCAAAAGTATATATGGCAAAAAAAAACAATGGAATGTGTTCAGAATCATTAAAATCATAAAAATATAAATTAAAACCACAAGAGATCATTTTACACTCACTACATGGTCTGATATTAAAACGAAGGAAAACATTGGTGATAATATGGAGGAACCAGAACTAATAATTTACTGCTTATTTTACTCAGCATTTTCATCACTGTGACCCCCAAATACCTGACAACCACAATTTAGAAGAAGATTTATTTGCTTATAGTTCTGGAAGTTTCAGATGTTTACACCCATATTAGACAGGGTCAGATCCATGGAGCTTTGGGCGTAGCAAAAAACAGAGAGAGCAAGGAAGTGGACGAGGGACATATATAAAGTCCCCAAGGCCACACCCCAGTGGTCTACCTCCACCAGCCACACTCTACCTGATGATTTTATCACCCAATCAAATTATTAATGGATCAATGAGTTTATCCACAGATGAGATTAGAACCCTCATGGAGGAGGCATATGGCAATACTAGGGTTTCAGACAGCCCTAGGAATATTTTGAAATTATATTATTAAAATCTTTGGAAGAGCCGGGTGTGGTGGCACACGCTTTTAATCCCCACGCTTGGAAGGCGAAGACTGGAGGACCACGCAGGTTCAAAACCAGCCACGCTGGCTTAAAGAAACCTTGTTTCCAAATAAAAAGTATAAAATAGGTCTGGGAGTATAGCCTGGAGGTAGAAGGGCTTCTAGGAAAACCAATACCACCCCCCCAAAAAAAATATTTGGAAGCTATCCAAATCAGTAGAATTATAATCCCAGAATGATCTAGAAACTAGTATAGGAAAAAATGAAGTCACTTTAAGTCCATAGCGTTGATGCCATCTACATAATTTTTAAATATATTATTTATGTAAAATATTCAACAATGTCAATATTTTAGTTGTTTAAACTGTTACAGGAAATTTAATTGACCAAGTTTTTGATTCATTAGTAAATGCTCAGGAAAAATTATTTAAATATTATTTAATAAAGGAATTTGATAATTTTTGCATCAACAATGTTAGGTGGTTAAATATCTCTTTGCTTGTTTACAAAGTGCACACAAAACTAATTTCACCACAAAGAAGGTACTCCATGAACATTTAAGAATCTGGGATTTTTAATATTTTCTTAGGAAAGGACTTGACACCTGTGGTAGTTAGACAATTTCAAGGAAAAGTTTTAAGCAGGAAAATAAAGAATTACAGGCAGTGTCTCAGCAACTATGCACTTATTAGCATTTCTAAAGGTGAAATGTGTAGCCATATTTTTTATAAGATTCCAGGCACCCTGTTTATTCACTTACTCTGAATAAACCTGAGCAAAGATCCAGGTGCAACAATTTAGGAGAAAGCCGTAAGGGAGTGGGGAGGCCTAATAGGGAAGGAGAAGCAGCTCAGTAAGAGTGTGACTTCAGCCTGATCTCAAGGTCGTCTCACTCCAGTCCAGGTGAAGGACCTGGGCTGTTATCCTTGCCTCAAATACTGACTACCTACCCCACATGCAAGAAGAGCTGAGTGAGGGGCCGTGAAGGCAAGAGCACGCAAACTCAGGTCCCGCTGCACAAATTAGGCATTAGTGGCTCCAGTGTCTCAGGACAGTGGTGAGGGCCAATTGCTAGGAGCAAAGTACAGCTGAGGATGGACTCATGGAGCCAATGAAAGGAAATACCACCCCCCCACACACTGTGTAATCTAACAGTGTCACCCGGTAAAACAGATTTCTCCAACCCCCCCCCCCCACGGTACTGGGGATAGAACCCAGGGGTATTCTATCTTCGAGCTACACGCCCAGGCCTATTTTTTTAATTCTTTATTTTTGAAACAGGGTCTCACTAAGTTGTGCACACTTGTAATCCCAGCATTTGGGAGGCTGAGACCAGAGGAACGTGGTTCACAGACAGCCTCAGCTATTTAGTGAGAATTCTCCAGTATTAGCAGAGATGCAAAGAATTAATTGGAGAGAGGTAGAAGAAATTCAGCTCTGATACAAAAATGCTAAATTCACTCAGGTAAAAGAAATGTCCTCCAAATAGAAACATAGTGTGAAAGTATCTTATTCTTAGAAGTGTAGGAACTGTATGTCCAACATGACTAAAAGAATTATATATTTCTTGAGGTGGGTCTCACTTCTGTCACAAACACAATTTTCAAGAATTCCTTTCTATCACATGTAATGCTCTTTCTCAGGGAAGTCCTGGCAAGCACACCTCTCTCCATGTCCAGCCCTCTTTTAGCAGCCCTCATAGATGGGTGTTGCTGACAACTTCCAATCTTTGACCCCACCCCACTGGATCTAACTCAGTACAGCAAGCAAAGAGTGGACTGAAACAGTGATTGGATATCTAGGTAGCTAATTCCCTCACTTCCTCCTGTGTTTGCTCAAATATCTTAGCAAAACTTACTAAGAGTACTTTGCTTAATTTTCCTGATTTCCTTACCAAGCTCTGTTCGTGTGTGTGTTACTAGGGAATCATCCAGGAATGCTCTACCTTTGAGATATACCCCCAGCCCTATTTTATTTTATTTTATTTTATTTTATTTTATTTTATTTTATTTTATTTATTTTTATTTTGAAACAGGGCCTCACTGAGTAACCAAGTATTGTCACCAAGCCTCAGATCCTCCTGTTTCAGCCTCCCAGGCACCAGGATTACAGGTGTGTGCCACTTCACCTAGCACTCTACTCTTAAGAATCCATAAAACACTTTTCACTTTCAACCCTACTATTTATCTATTATATCAATACCTTATTGCTTGCTCTTTTCCCCACTAAAATGAAACCACATGAAATCAGGAATTTATTTTATATACTTTGTCCCAAGCATCCAGTACAATGTCCAGCACACAGCAAGTACTCAACAAAATTTACTGCTTAATAATTCTACAGTTTAAGTGACCTTGTTGTTCCCCAAGAAACATGAGCCCTTTGCTTCTTGTCTTGGTGACTCAATCAACCATTCCTTTTCCTTCCTTCCTTCCTTCCTTTCTTTCTTTCTTTCTTTCTTTCTTTCTTTCTTTCTTTCTTTCTTTCTTTCTTTCTTTCTTTCTCTTTCCTTTTTAGTACTGGGGATTGAACCCAGGGCATTCTACCCCTGAGCCACACCCCCAGCCCTATTTTATTTTATTCTTTTTTTTTCTTTCTTGAGGAACTAGGGATTGGACCCAGGGGCATTTTACCCCCGAACTAGATCCCCAGCCCTGTTTTTTGTTCTTTATTTTGAAACAGGGTTTCACTAAGTTACTGAAGGTTTCACTAAGTAGCTGAGGCTGGTGGAGAACCTGTGATCCTCCTGTCTCAGCCTCCCAAGTACTGGGATTATAAGCATGAGCCACCACACCCAGCTTCCCAGCCCTATTTTATTCTTTTATTTTGAAGCAAGGTCTAGCTAAACTGCTGAAGCTAGCCTCAAACCTGTGATCCTCTTGTCTCAGCCTCCCAAGTACTAGGATCATAGACCTGTGCCACAGCTCCCATGTCCTTCTGTGACCCCATTCTTCTCTAACTGTTCAGTTCCACAAATAGCTAAGAGGATAGTAGCCTGATTGGATCTGATCAGTTGGAGTGGATATGTAATATCTTAATGGGGCATGCTTCTCAAGACAAGCTACTAACCTCCTATCTCTTCCTAAACAGGGAATCCTGGTATACAGATCCATGAGCCTACCCAGTAGCCACCATGGCAGATTACAGGACATGAAATATGCCAATTTGTGGGTTAAATGTCTGTGGCCACCTTCTCCCATGCCACAGGGGCTGTGGGTGCACAATGAGGCGGCACAGACTGCCCAGTGTCCTTAAAGCTGTTCCTGAGCCCTTTTCCACTCTGCTGAATTTTTGCACCAGTTTTTTTTTCCCTCTAACTTCTAAATGAGGTCAGTGGGAAAAATGGATACTTGGGCTGTGCCTGAAACACTCGTTTTAATAAAGCATATAATGTGTAAATATGTATGGATATTAGCTGATGGCCTTGGGGCTCTGGCCTTCTGTCAGTTGGCTCCTAGAATCACCTCTTTCGGGAACCCTTGAGAGAAATCATATGTTATGACAGACTTGCTGGCAAAGAAAATAGCACAGAAGAGAGAGCTGGAGCTTAGCAGAAAACAGCAATCATATTTAAGTAAGCGTGTTTATGAATTATAGTCTGAATGTGGAATTAAAAAGTGATGTGAACATAGTGATTTTTTTTTTACTTCCAGGAGTCCATAAAAATTAGAAAGGAAAAATAAAACTTAATGCTGTGGAAAGAACAGGACACCAGTGTGCTCATCTAGCTTCTGTCTCTAAGAAGTGATGTAACAGGGGCCGAGGAACATAACCTCTCTGGAACCCAGTCTGCGCATCTTTAAACAATGGCATTGCAAGGAAGAATCTCCAGGCTGGCCAGCTTGCAGCCACAGTCACAAACACTTTGAATTCTGGACTCAGAGGACACGGACATTCTGCTAACCTCCCTCTCCAATGTGTTACCTATTCAGTACAGATTTCATTTTGAAACGATTACTCAATTTTTATATTTTAAAAGCCCAATTCAGGCAGCAACTAAAAGAACAAAGAAATAATACTTGCAAAAGGAATCTTTTATTCATGATTTGGTATTGTTTTATACCAAGTAGAACATTTTTAACCACTGAGAAATGCTGTTTTATACTCCACAAAATATTAAATGTAGTTCTAATCCCCTGTGATACCAAATGCCACAGTTCACAGATAACCCTGTTGGTACGAGCTTTCTGCATTGTGGTGAGAGAGATGGATTTTACAGCTCAGCACACTGGGGAGATGATTAGGACGTGGACTTAGAGGAGTGTTGTGTCACTTTACAACAAGGCTTTTCACTCGTTTAATTAGAATACTGCTGTGCGTACACTTTAGTGGTAGAGAGTTTGTTCACTTTGTTATTAGTGGCTATCATTCAGCTACTTTTTACTTTTATCAGTTCAGTAAAGTACACAGAAGTTTAACTCTTATTTGTAAAAATGTCTATGCTTTTGGTTTAGCTCTGGGATCAAATTGAATGTGTAGTTAAAAAACTCGACTCTTATGTTCTGAAAATGTAGCAGCATGTCTTCAGCCCTAAATAAACTAGAATAAACATAATGCCAGCTTATCTAAATCCACCACTTGGCGTGTGAAAAACCTTCTAGATGAAGTAGCACATTATAGTATCATTTTTAAAAGCCTACAGCAATAGTAACCCCAAATACTGATATAGCCTTCATATGCAATAAGGACTGTTTTATGGCCTATACATGGATTAATGCATTTGATCTGCCTTACAACTGGGCCTTTGACAATCCTATGAGAGGCATATTATTTATACTGCAGTTTATGCATAAGAAAATAGAAGATAAATGCCAGGAGTGGTGGCGCGCACTTGTAATCCCAGCATTCGGGAGGCAGAGACTGGAGGATCACAGTTCATGGACAGCCTCAGCTGCATTCGGGAGGCAGAGACTGGAGGATCACAGTTCATGGACAGCCTCAGCTACTTAGCAAGGCCCTTCGCAATTCAGTGAGACCCCGTTTCAAAAAAAAAAAAAAAAAAAAAAAGCCGGGCGTGGTGGCGCACGCTTGTAATCCCCGCGCTTGGGAGGAGACAGGAGGATCGCGCAAGTTCGAAGCCAGCCGCTCTGGCGTAAGAGACCCTGTTTCAAAAATATAAAATAGGTCTGGGAGCGTAGCCCGGAGGTAGAAGGGCTTCCAGGAACCCCAGTACCACCAAAAAAAAAAAAAAGACTAAAAAATAGGGCTGGGAGTGTATTTTGGAGGTAGAATGACCCTGGGTTCTATCTCTAGTAGCATAAAAAGAAAAAAGAAAATAGAAGATACAGAAGTTAAGTAGCCTAGAAAGTAAAAGGACCAGTATTTGGACAAAAGCAATCGATCTCTGCAGAATAGAGAGCACACATACAGATAGACGTATATGTATTCATCAGAGGTGAAATAGAACCCCAACAAATAAAAGGCTTTTACTAGAATTTAAACACATGAACATTTGTATTTCAGTCATTCAGATGTCTCTACAAAGATAACAATCTGCTCTAGTGGGTGAGTTTTCTTTTGTTGGCTCACAGGAGTCACACTGGAGGATTGCAGCAAATCTGCATTTAGGACTAGCATGGCACGGTGGGAGCTCAGCTTGGATTTACAATATGCTCATCTCGTGTCATGTTAAATAGAGGCATAGACAGCTAGCTTCTGGCTTTTAGTAAGACTAATTATATATGTTTAGTATGCTCTAGTAGTCGCTGAATGAATTTAACATAAGGAATTTGCTATTTGGTGCAGAGTAAGAGAATTTAAATTTTCAGCACGATTCAAAGGAATAGGGAGAAAGAGGGCAAATCCTGAACCTCTGTATAAATGTTAAAGAAATAATAGGCAAGAAGCCATTATCAAGTTAGAAGGACCCCCTTCTATAAAAGCTGAACTTCAAAACAGTCGAATTCTTTCCCCTCCCACCAAGAAGAGTTTCCCTTTAATTGTTTCCCCTCAATATGATCACACTGATGGTTACTGGGATGGCTCATTTCATGTCACACTGACTGGGCTACGTGGTGCCCAGATATCTCACAAAACAGCATTTTGAGGTGTAGCTAGAAGGGATTCACATTTGAATTGGTGAACATTGGGCCAAAAATAGAATTGCAAACTCATATGCATTGATCAGTAGGAAAAGTATAAATGAGTGAAGCAACTACAATTAATATAGTTAGTATTATGGGATATTACAATCTAGAAAGTAAATGCCACTATCTAGAGCATGCAGTGCATTTATTTTTATTTTGTTAATCTGCTTTTATTGGTGCATTGTAATTACACACCTTATGTAGGTTTCACATGATAGTAACATACATACAAACCAGGCATGGTGTCACACGCTTGTAATCCCAGCATTTGGGAGGCTGAGACAGGAGGATCGTGGTTCATGAACAGCCTCAGCTACTTAGTGAGGCTTTTGCAACTCAGTGAGACCCTGTTTCAAAGTAAAAAAATTAAAAATAGGTTTGGAGTGTAGCTGGGGGGTAATATGTCCCTGGGTTCAATTCCCAGTACAAAAGAAAGAAAGAAAGAAAGAAAGAAAGAAAGAAAGAAAGAAAGAAAGAAAGAAAGAAAGAAAGAGAGAAAGAAAGGCAAATATACATACAGTGCTTGGTGTGGTATATGTCCCTACAGATCCCACACTGCTCCCTCTCCCTCTCATCCATAATATTGACATTGGGTTTTTTTTGTTTTGGTTTGGTTTTTGGTTTTTTTGGTGGGTCTGGGGATGGAACCCTGGGGCATTCAACCTCCCTGCCCTATTGTTATTCTTTATTTTGAAACTGGGTCTCACTGAGTTGCAAAGGACCTCACTAAGTAGCTGAGGCTGTCTGCGAACCACTGGATCCTCTAATCTCAGCCTCCCAAATGCTGGGATTACAAGCATGCGCCACCACGCTCGGCTTGACATTGGTATTGATAGCTTCACATATGTACATAGGCCTGTTTGAACTGTTTCTTTTGTCAAGTCTCCCTTTTCCTTTCTCCACCTCCCTCCCCAAATCCCATCCACTATTCTCTCTCCTCCCTTTATCTCAAGTCCCTTTTATTTCCTATTTCTCTTTAGCTTCCACATATGAGATAAGACCATCTCATATGTGGAAGATAATGAGGCAAAAAACTGTGAGACTATTCCTTTCATGTATAAGCCACTTAAGTTTCTATTTACTCTTCAAGATGGAAGATGAAAAATACTAGTGACCAACCAGCGTTAATGAAGTCAGTAGGTCAGAGTTCAATTCAGTCTAAGCAAGCTGCTATAAGCCCTCAGAGTATAAAAAATAACTAACGACCTTCAACTTAGTTTTAAAGTATATTCTGAGAAGACGGAAAACAATTTTCATCCCATATATAATTACTTTGACTCGTTAGAGTCAGTCAAAGATATTATTTCTCATAAATGCTGTATTATTCTGTTTGACATCATATAACAGCTCTTTCTTATTAAGCAATGTGCTTAAACATGGGATTTTAAAATATTTACAACATGTTCACATTTTATAGGCGACTATTGCACATCATGTGTTTAATTGGGATCTAAATTTATGACACATTTTCAGATATTCTGCACACTTATGCTCACAAAAGCATCTTATAAGATTTATTCATGTTGACAGCTTGCTTTCTTGAGTCTTTTTGTTTCTTTGTAAGGGGTCTTACTTCAAACTACGTGCTATGAAGTATGTGGTAAGAAAGAAATATAATCCAAAAGTTTGAGCAAGGCCACTAGTTAGATGTTGCTTTGAGGAAATCAAGACTCAGAACTTCCAAAGGAAATGTAAAATGAAGAAAAAGTAGTTCTGGTAAGCTCTCATTAATTCCCTAAGAGGCTCTGCTGAATGATCTGTTAGAAATTTTGATGAGAGTAATATAATTTGCAGGGTCTATTTAGGTAGGATGCACAGTACAGAAGTTTGTAGTTATAAGCTCATAAATCATAGACCTCAGGTCAAGTCCAAGGTCACCTAATCATTTAAGTCGCAGATTTCTCATCTATAAAATTTGGATACTACTCTCTGATGAACTCCTTAAAAATATCGAGTAAGATAATTTTTAGCTGGGCATGGTGGTGCATGCTTGTAATCTCAGCATTTGGGAGACTGAGACAGGAGGATCTGGGTTCGAGGATAGCCTCTGCTATTTTAGGCCTTTTGCAACTCAATGAGACCCGGTTTCAAAATAAAGACTAAAAAATAGGCCAGAAGGTGTAACTCAGAGGTAGAATGCCCCTAGGTTCTGTCCCCAGTACTACTACTACTACTACGACTAATAATAATAATAATAATAATAATAATAATAATTTTCAAAGTATTTAGGACCACTTCGGATATACGGTAGGACTCAATAAATGGTAGCATGAACCACTACTATTATTTACCTGAGATTATCAAGAATTCAAATGACACTTATTTTTGATGATGCCTGCATTCTATTATTTCCTTTCTTCCTTCCTTTTTCTTTATTTCTTCCTTTCTTTTGCAGCAGTAGGGATTTAACCAAGAGGTGATGGACCACTAACCAACACTCCCATTCCTTTTTATTTTGAAGCAGGGTTTCACTATGTTGCTGCATGCTGGCATAAAACCTGTGATCCTCTTGTCTCAGCCTCCCAAGTACTGGGATTACAGGCATGTACCATCACACCTAGCTGTGATCTACTATATTTTATGCTAACTGTTTAAAAACTACAACATCTCTGATAAGAGATATTGTGTAATCTCTTATACAAACCCCATCAGCAGTTTTGGAAAATATAGATGGACACTTTAGTGTAATTACTACAGATACAAGGCATGCATACTTACTCAATTACTGACTTCACTGACCTTCCAAAATTTTACTCAAGCATGGTGAGGAGAATATAGTATATTTAATATCTAGTTAGATAATTATAAATAATTAAGTTTAATTAAACTCTAATTATGGATAGTGAAAAAAGCCTATAATTTCCTTGGGATGTGAACACTTATGAAGTCTCATGACTAGCTTGGCTAGCTGTACACTGCAGTACAAAACTTGAAAATTGATAAGAAATCTTAAAAATGAGCAGATGCCTCTAATTCAAATGTTCCCTGAACAAGTGAATTAAATTGTTTGTGACTTAGTTTCCTCACTACATAGCTCAGGGAAGAAGTATTTTCTTCCAAGATTTCTTTCAGACTTTAAATTTTCTGCTTATATGATCACCTGGTTCACCTTCTTCCTATCCCAGAACAACTCAGGGAAAACCACACATTTCCATCCCTTGCCAGTGAGGTAGGAGAAGGGAATTTGTAGAAAGAAAAGCTCTTCCCAGCAGGTTTTATTTCCCTTGTCTCCACTGACTGAACTACTCCAACTATCTAGCTATTAAAATTTTTAAATTTTCACATTATTCAGAAAACCTCTACTACAGGGATATGTATACTTCAGACATTGTTCTTAAAACATTTGAATTTGTTGTTGCAACTTACATCCAAAGAGAACTGACAAGAATCTGAATTTCCAGTTTCCTTTAAAAGTTCAAAGGATCTGACCACACCAAGCTCCCACCCTGCCGCACCACAGCTGTATTAGCTGAGTAGCTCTATGTCTCCCTGCCCTGAAGGTGTCCACTGACTGACCATTTGATGAGCTCCATACATCAACAAGCAATGATGTGTGTGTGTGTTTGTGTGTGTGTGTGTGTGTGTGTGTGTGTATGTGTGTTCATAACTGGGGATTGAACTTAGGACTTTCTAACCACGAGCTATACCCTAACCCTTTTTAATTTTTTTTATTTTTGAAATGGGGTCTCTTGCTAGGTTGCTAAGTTGCCAAGGCTGGCTTTGAAACTGTGATCCTACTGTCTCAGATTCCCAAGTACTAGGATTGTAGGTGTGTGCCACCATGCCTGGCTACATTGCTTTTTATTTCATCCAGTGGAGAAACATTTCTCTGTATCTAAGTTCTATCAACAGTAGGAAAACTAAAGTTAGACCAGGCTTCCTTCACGACTGTGTCTTGTTCATTCATCAACGGTGTATTGACTTATTTAAACTACCACAACTACACTCAGTTTATTTCTCACCAACTGGCAGTGCAATTTCAATTTTTTTCCTGCTTTGTAATTTCCAGAAATGTTGACATGACTGAATTTTACTCTAACCCTTCTTATTCATGTATTCTCTGGAAGATTACCAGATTATTCTTTTTTCTGAAGCTTATTTTAGTAAAGAACAATTAACATGCAGAAATATGTCTATATCCATAAATATATAAAATATGAACAGAAACTTCATATAGATAATGTTTCTGAAATATATAAAGTTATTTAATATGCCATACTCATGAAGATAGGCTAACAAAGATGTCATTTGTACCAATTTATTTATAGTCTATAAAATTTTAAATATTTTTAAATGTGTTTATTTTATGAAACAATGAGCTGATCTCAGATATATATTGCCAAATATATATTATGTTATATATTATATGTATTTGGCAATATATAATACAATATATTATCTATATTTGGCAAAAAGTTAAAGTCTGATCAAGAGAATCTTTAAGACTAAAATTATAAAACTTGTCCTAAAAATGTCATGAATCTAAGCTGAGAAGATATTGAAATAAGAATAAAGAGACAATACATATATCCACACAAATATAGCCTAGAGCCCATATTGTCATCTCTAAATGTCATTTCCTACAAAAAAAAACCAGAAATCCTTGGAAAATAACTGATCCCACATCTGGAGTAATACATTTAAAAGACTGTCAAAAATATTTTGTCATTCCCTAAGCAAGAGGATCATGACCAGAGTGATGACAAAAGGATTTAGGAGTCAACTTACAGAAGCTTCCATTGGCCAGAGGTAATCTCGTCATCAATAACCATACAGACAGGTACATATGCATATGTACCTGAGATCACAATTATAGGGCACCACATGACCACCATAACAAATCTTGTCTGTCATGTTTAAAGGATGCAAGAGAAGCAGCTCATTTTGGTAACTAGTTAAATAAAGAATCACTTATTTTAACTCTCTAATAAAAATCAGACCTCAAGGGAATTTGAGAATTTCTCTTTATAAAAGTTTTCTAATTAACAAATGAAGGAAAATGATGAAATTAGATTATTGCCCTTAAGGAATTAATCTAGGCGCAACTGGTAGGAAAATCAACACATGATATGACATGCTTTTTAATAGAAACATAATATGCACCTGACGGGTTTTAGACAAAGAATTTGCCCTAAAATTTTCATGACTTTAAGATGATAAGATACGAGCCAGGCATGGTAGCTGAAACACACCTGTAGTCCCAGTACTTGGGAGGCTAAGACAAGAAGGATCTCAGCTTTGAGCAGAGCCTTGCAATAACTCTCAGTAACCTCTTGAGACCCTGTTTTCAAATAAAAAGAGGGCTGAGATGTAGCTTGGAGATAGGATGACCCTGAATTGAATTTCCAATACCTTCCCCACCCTCCAAAAACAAACAAACAAAAATGATGGTAAGATACTAAAATGAATTATTGGGTGTCCTTACAGAAAAAATAATATAATTGAAGGATGATTTTTATTACTTACATTTGTAAACCACTCAGGGCCACAAGGAGAAGCTAAGATTTGGTCAGGCGGCAGAAGAAAGGAGAGGACTTCATGGGGCCTGCTTCAAATTTTATTAGTGTTTTCTAAGAAGAAAGGCAAAGTTTAGAAATGGGAAATTTGAATAATATTAGCCCTGAGCAATTAGTATAAATAAATAGTGGTAATAGAGCAATTAGGATAAAGAAATCCCTATAAAGATAAAAGAATTGGTACTCTTATTAAAGGGCTGGAGTTTCCAGAGCCTGGTGTAATCCTAGTACTTGGGAAGCTGAGACAGGATCCAGGATAGCCTCAGCAATTTAGAGAGGCCCTCAGTAACTTAGTGAGACCCTGTTATCAAAATAAAAAATAAAATAGGGCTGGAGTTGTAACTCACTGGGGGAATGTCTCCAGGTTCAGTTCCCAGTACCATCCCCCCAAAAATAAGTTGATAAAATAAAATAAAAATTAAAGGCCTGGAGGCAACTTTCAAGGCTCCTATTTACCTGTCTCCCTTCTTCCCAAGGGCACACAGAATTCAAGGCACCATCTGCAAGAGCTGTCTGGTAAGGGATACTCTTTGCAGCAAATCTGCTGATGCCTTTATCATGGACTTTTCAACTTCAAGCACTGTGAGAAACAAATTTCTGTTGTTTATAAATTATCTTATCTCAAATATTTTCTTTCTTTCCCTTCCCTTTTCTTCCCCTTTGCCTTCTCCTCCTCCTCCTCCTCCTCCTCCTCCTCCTCCTCCTCCTCCTCCTCCTCCTCCTTTTTCTACTGGGATTGAACCCAGAGGCACTCCACCTCCAAGCTACATCCCATCCCTTTTTAACTTTTTCTTAAAAGAGGGTCTTGTTAGGTTGCTTAGGGTCTTCCTAAACTGCCAAAGCTGGTCTTGAACTTGTTATTCTCCTGTCTCCACTTCTCAAGTATTGGAATTACAAGTGTGTACCACAATGCCTGTCTTCAAATATTTTCTTTTAGCAGCACTACTGGAATAAGACAGAAATACTCAATAAAATCTAGACCATAGGAAACCATAAGGCAAATAATCTGATTCTGCAAAACACACATTGCAAAAGTAAATTAATGCAATAGAGGAGTAATCAAAGGAGACATGACATTAATTAATTGTAATGTTTGGATCACATTTAGATCCTGATACAGATAAGCAAACTATAAAGGTATATAATACAGCCGGGCGTGGTGGCGCACGCTTGTAATCCCCGCGCTTGGGAGGCAGAGACAGGAGGATCGCGCAGGTTCCAAGCCAGCCGCGCTGGCTTAGGAAACCCTGTTTCCAAAAATAAAATAGGTCTGGGAGTGTAGCCCGGAGATAGACGGGCTTCCAGGAACCCCAGTATATAATACAATTGGGACTATTTGAACACTGACTTGTTATGTAAAAATATCAAGAAATTATTGTTACATTTATATGTATAATAAGAGTTTTGTCAGTTTTCATATTTTAGAGACATCTACTAAATTAAAATTAGTTCCAGATGCACTGTGCTGTCAATGACTTGCTTCAAAATAGCGAATGGTAATAATGGGATAGGTTAATAGACGGTGGGTGTATGCTTGGAATAAGATTGAGCAAACAACTACAGTAGCACATGACTGTAATCCCAGTTCTTAGAAGAATGAGACAAGAAGATCGCAAGTTCAAGACCACTCTCAGTAACTTATTGACACCTGGTTTCAAAATAAAAATTACAAAGGAGCTGGAAGTGTAGCTTGGAAGTAGAATGCCCTTGAGTTCAATCCCCAGTACCAAAAAACTAAAAACTAAAAAAAAAAAATAGGAAGAAGATTGACCATAAGTTGTTAGTTATTTGTTATTAAAGCTGTATAATAGGCACATTAAGTTTAATTATACCATATTCCACTATAATTAATTTTTGTGTAATAAAAAGGTAGTGTGTCTATTTTATACACACTGTATTTTATAGTACGCAATTGCACAGCATAATAAATGTATAAATTACACAGTGTATGTGTGTGTGTGTGTTTGTGTTGCTACAGATTGAACCCAGGGCCTTTCACATGCTAGGCAAGCACTCTATTACAGACCTATTTCCACAGTTCTTTTTTTAAATTTTATTTTAAGACAGGGGTCTCACTAAATTGCCCAGGTTGGCCTTGAACTTAAGAACTGCCTCCACCTCCCAATTAGCTGGAATTACAGGCCTGTGTCATCATGCCTAGCTCAAAAAAAAAAAGGTTTTTATTTAAAAAAAGTGAAAAATTAAAGTCTATGAATATCAAGTTTTACAAGGGCATGGGGGGATATACATTGATCACTATAGAAGACAATTTGGCAATATCTACTAAATTTGAAGATGTAGACACTCCTTGATACAACAAATCCATATCTGGATATATACCCCAGAGAAAATTTTCTACCTACATATGAGAATAAACATACAAAATTACTATTGTTCTCCCCCCGCAACTGGAAATAACCTATATGTCAATTTGAATCTATACAAGCAAAAAAACACACCATAAGTTTTTTTAAAATGCTCGAGAGCTACATGCATCATAATGATCAAATCCTAAAGCCTTAATTGTGAGTCAAAACAAAATAGGGTGGAGAAAAATAGGTGTCATATTTATACAGCTTAAAAGCAGGCAAATTAAACCATAGAGAATTTTATGGCACATATTTTGCATAATAAATGTACAAAATATATATACAGTCGTGATAAACACCAAATCCAGATTAGAGATTTCCTGTGACATAGTAAGTGTCTTAATCCATTTGTATTGCTATAATAGACTACCACAGCCTGGGAAGTTTATAAAGAAAAGAATTTTTTTTCTCACAGTTCCGGAGCCTGAGAAGTAAAAAATCATGAGGCTCACATCTGGTGAGGCCTCTTTATTGTGTCATCTGGTGGCAGAAGTTAGAAGGGTTAGAGCATGAGAGAGAGAGAGAAAGAGGAGAGAGAGAGAGAGAGAGAGAGAGAGAGAGAGAGAGAGAGAGAGAGAGAGACAAACAGAACTCATCCTTTTACTGGCAACTTGGGAAAACTAACATACTCCCTCTATTGTGGCAGGAGTGCATTCATTAGTTCAGAAGATCAGCTCTCAACACAATTTCACTGGGGATTAAGCTTAAAACATACAATTCAAGGGGAAACCGTGAAACCCTAGCAGAAGGTACAGAATGGCATAGAATCTCAGAGAAATCTCCAAGGGACAAATAAGTAATGCTTTCTTTGTGGAACAAAACAAATAAAACCAAAGCAAATACAGAAAACTGTTAAAATTTGCTAACTCAGAATGGTGGCTACTCTGTGTTTTGCTCTATTATTAGCCAGTGTGTTTTAAACAGTTAGTCATTCTAAGATAAAAACGGTGGTGTGTTCTGTGTCAATAATATGAGGATGGAATGTTGCAATTGTCTTAAAATTGCTTTAACATGAATATTGAAGCCAACATGAACACAATCATCAGACAAAGGGATTGAGAGTTGGAACCTCTGTGCTTCAGATGGATACCCAACCTGCATCTGAGCAGTTAAAGCTTTAGCTACTATCAGAAAGAGGGGCGACCCCCTGTATTACTATAATAGCTTATATTTTAGGTGCATACAGTGAAATTACCTGTTCCTCTTGGACTTTCAAAAATCAGTTTCCACTTGGAACGTAAAACCTTTTAATTCTCCTAGCTTTGTAGAACGACTGCATTGTATATAAATGCTCACTTGTAAAACATTTGTAAAGAGCCCAAATGAAACATTTGCTTCTCTTTTCACATTATATCTGAAACTACACTATAGAAAACAGACACTTTAGTGATTACTGCATTCAAATACTAAAGGCAATAAAGGGGCTCAGAACAACCCTGTCCTTGTTGGTTACAATGGTTTCTTTTCTAATGAAAAAGATATTTGAAATACTCATTTTTTCTTCCTCCTTTTCAGTCTTATTTTTTTTCTTTTTTCATTATTCATGTTGCCCTAGAACGGATGACCTATGACATCTCTTAAATTCTGAGAAGCTTCTTTTAATACTGTAGCCCTATTTTAATGTCAGCAGTTGGCACATAGTGTGTTCATTCCCATGGAGAGCCCCTTGTGAAACGTGCTAGAGAACTGTCCCATAAACACGACTCCACAGAGATGCCTTCTGTTGCCGTCGGAGCCTGGCAGCAGTAGGTTTGGGGTACAGGGAAAAAAAAAAAACAAGTAATGGCAAATGGAAACAAGACCAGCCTCTTCCTACCCTGCAAATGCTCAGCTTCTGTGGGCGCTGTTATGTATATTGCTAAGGATGCAATAGAAAAACTCAAAATATGTTTGGTAGAATCTCTGAAAGAAAACTCAGTCAAAAATTCTCTGGAAAGCTCAGTGTGGTGGCCTACCCTTGAAATCCCAGTACTTAGGAAGCTGAAACAAGAGAATCACAGGTTTGTGGCCAGTCTCAGCTACTTAGTGAGGCCCTCAGACTTAGTGAGATCCTGTTTCAAAATAAAGAATAAAAATAGGGCTGGGGTATAGCTCAAACGTAGAATGCCCCTGGGTTCAATCCCCAGTAATGCAAAAAGAAAAAAAATCTCTGGAATGCCTACCCCCTCCAGTTTAAGCTATTAGAACAAGAAAGACCTCGCTCTGTGTTTGGATGGGTAGTGAAATGGCACAGCCACCCTGGGAGATGTGACTGGTGTTGGATAATGTATGCATGTATGAGCTCTTCGGAAGCAAGATCTTACTAACTATGCCTGTGTGCGGTGTTCTGGGTACTTTAGTCCAGTGGTCTCCTCTTTACAAAATGATGTTAAAAACAAAATAGAAAATCACCTTCATGGTTGGAATGAATGATCAGATTCTATGATTCTATACTTTCTTCTTTCTGTAAACCAGCACACTGCGGAAAATGGCCTCAGTTATATAGGAAGACAGTGTACAAGACTAAGTTTGTGTTTATGCCAAAGCAATGACAAGCTTTTTCTGTTCTATTCTGCTGTTCTTCCATCAGCCTTCCTTTTTTGTAGTGGGAAAGGAATAGGATCACACATGAATTTTTTAACATAGTCTTTACTCATCTATATTTCTATTTTATCTTTCTTTGTCTGTTCTCACCCTTCCTTAATTTTCTTTCTCCTGCTTCTAGCTTGACATTCATAATGACCTCTTCATCTGGTTTCTACCTCAAACCACATGTTTGCTTATTTATTCTTATGACTTCTGGTTATTGCAACTGTCATAATTCTTTGCTAGCTGGTTTTGCAGCCTATAACAACTTCATTATAACTTGGATGTCTTTAAGAAAATAAAGTTATCTCTCATACTAAATTTTTATATCTCAAATTAAGCCAAAAATCATAATTCTTCAAGGAACACTGAGAATTAATGGATCAGTAAATACAGAATTTTTTTCAAACACCAAAATATCTCAAAAAACAATATTTTTATCACCAAAGTGAAAAGAAAGCACATATTTATTCCCTGAGACTAAGAAAAGTATGTGAATAATTAATTTCTTCAAACAAAATTCTCATCCCATGGTTGCAATTAATTTGACTGAAATCTTAGATATATTCCTGAGGGTTTTTGTTTTTTTTTTTTTGAGGGGGTTCACAGAGTCTGCAATCTATTCCTTGGAGTCACAGTTTGTAACAGCTTTTGGAATAACAAGAAAATCACTGCATATGTTAGATCCTCTTTGTCTCTTTCTATGAATTTTCATTGGTCTAATATCAACAGTTCTGGAAGGTAATTAATGAGCAGTCTGAAACTTTCCTCTCCTGGGGCCACCATTTCTACCTGTGAGGTCTTAAAGTTGTCTCTCCAGGGAAGAGTGGATACACGGAATTGCTATAGGGACTGGATGGAAGAACAGTGTTTAGGAGAATGGGATTGGATTAGGGGTCTACTCCAATCTTTATAACAGGCCAAGTCATTTCTTCTTTCTCAAAATGTGTTTACAGAAGAATGTTTATTTATTTTTTCAAGCTCTCTTGATTATATGTTTTGGTGCATGTAGCAGCCAACTTTTTTTTTTCCATTCAATTTTTGTTTCTGAAGAGCATTGGGATGGAGCTGTTGAGACTGGAACCACATCTTTCTCATTGCTGTACCTCTGTTACTAGCACAACACAGAATCTATCAAATTTAACAACATTGTGTAGAATTTCCCAAATGTTAGCTCATTTAATATCCATAGCAGCCCTGTGAAATATGTAAGTTTGTTTTCTGCCTACATTTTAGAGATGAGGAAATCAAAGATATGAGGTGTAGCCGGGCGTGGTGGCTCACGCTTGTAATCCCCGCGCTTGGGAGGCGGAGACAGGAGGATCGCAAAGGTTCGAAGCCAGCCGCGCTGGTGTAAGAGACCCTGTTTCAGAAATATAAAATAGGTCTGGGAGTGTAGCCCGGAGGTAGAAGGGCTTCCAGGAACCCCAGTACCACAAAAAAAAAAAAAAAAAAAAAACAACGATATGAGGTGTTTACTTATCTTGCTTTAGGCCCAAGCAGCAAGCATCAGAGCCTGGCTCCAAGTCTCCAGTAACACTGTGCTAGTTTAAGCATCTGTGCTACATTCTTTTGGTGCTTTTAAATATCCAATACAAGTCTGTGGATCAAGATCAAGGGAAAAAGAGAAAAAAGGAAGAAGAGAAGATAAGAAGAAAACAATTTTTTAAAAGTAGGTGAGCCTAGTCAGGCACAGTGATGCATACCTGTAATATCAAGATGCTGATACAGGAGGATAACAGATTCAAGGCCAGCCTCAGAAATTTAGCAAGACCCTATTTCAAAACAAAAGAGTATGGCAATGTGACTCAGTGGTAGAATGTCTCTAATTCTCTCTCTCTCTCCCTCTCTCTCTCTCTCTCTCTCTCTCTCTCTCTTGCACACACACACACACACACACACACACACACACAAATAGGTGAAACTATAACTTTCATTAATCATTCAGAGACAAAATTGGGATCTTAATTTATCTTATTATTAAATAGTACCATCTAGAATAAACTCTCTTGTCTTATTTTAATAGAATTGTGATAACTAAAAGTATAGGTAGCCGGGTGTGGTGGCGCACACTTGTAACCGCGCTTGGGAGGCAGAGACAGGAAGATCGCGCAGGGTCAAAGCCAGCTGCGCTGTCTTAAGAGACCCTGTTTCCAAATAAAAATAATATAAAATAGGTCTGGGAGTATAGCCCGGAGGTAGAATGGCTTCCAGAAACCCCAGTACCACCAAAAAAAAAAAGTATAGGTAATTTAACTTTTAAAGCATAATAATATAATGAATGTCCCTAAACCTTGAAAAATATAGGTAATTAAATTTTTAGAATATACTAATACAATGACTACTCACTAACCTACCACTTACCTAAATACTAGAATGTGAGTCTTCCCATCTGTTCTTGACACATCTCATTTACTCATCTCCTCAAATAAGTAGCAGCCACATAGAATTTTGTGCATATCATTTTCCTTTATTTATATACTTTTTCATTAATAGATAGCTTAATGTTTTCCTAGCTTTGCTTATTTTTTCAGTTTTATAAAAATGGTATGATACTATATAAAATTCTCTATCATTTCCTTTTTTGACTGAACATATTTCCAGGATTCATCTACATATGTTATCAGGATTCATCTATACTGAATAGAATAAACTCTTTATAAAATGTCTTATAGCTTTCAGGTATCTTTTTATAAATCATCTTATTTGATTCACATAAAATCAATTGGAAATCAGTAGATTTCTCTAATTTTTTTCTATTTCTTTTGTTAACAGTATCATAGACTATGCTGGAGGCTACTAATAAATCCAGATTTTTTTGCTGTATCCCTACTTGCATCCTGTATTGTATCAAGGCCCACATGTCAATATAAGATCTACATCTTGCCACCAATCCTACAAACTGTGCATATCCCTGAATTTCACTGCTTGTAACTGGGAATTTACTTTCCATGTGCTTAATGTTCCCAGATTATATTGAGAGAAACAAACTTTAAATAAAATGAGTCAAATCACTTTCCTAAGGACTTCTCGGAAATTCATCTTATTTCCATATGTAGGGCACATATATAAAGCTTTGTGTTCATTCCAAATGTGACTGTCACATCTATTTCACCATACCAGTTAGGATATGGTAAAGAATAGCATATGTAAATTTCCAGAAAAATGTATCTGAGGGATATTCTGTCTTTTATTACTTTCCAAATATCTCCTTAGACATTCTTTCAGCTGCTTGGCAAGCATGCGAGGCAGTAAAAGACCCAATGTTCCTGAAGCTTTGTGTTATTTATTACACAGTGATGGGCTAATATCTACCTTGTGAAATGGTACCAATTAGCAGAGGAATTAGAATTCTGCTTCCCATGTAAAATCTTCAAAACAAATAGGCCAATGGGCCATAATGCCTGTGAGGAAATTCAAATGAGAGTACCAAGTCCTCTAGGTGTTTCTCCTCTGGCCCTTGACTTACCGGTAGCTCCAAGTCTAATGTAGTATAGTTAATGCAACAAGGAATACTTTCTTCATAAATTCTTACTAATGTTATGTCTTCATTCACTTGCTAATGAATCCAGAATAATTTAGAACATCTTTCTCCGACTGTAAGGAAAGCGCCTGGGGATGTATTTTCCACACAAAATTGTCAGGTTTATTTTTATATGTCACTTGATTCACTCATATATTTGCCTAGTTATAAAGAGACTAATCCCAGTAACTATTACATACATATACCAGCATAGGCATTTTACACAAAAAACAAGAATCATCTTACGCTAACCAGTCAGACTAAAACATTATCTTAAAGACAAGAACAAGAAGTTCAACCCCTTTAAGTGGCCAAAAGATCTGCCTCCTTCTGAGTTATGTGACTTAAGAAACAGCAAGAGTTCTTTCCTCTTCATTGCCCTGCAATACAGGAGCATTTGATGTAATGTCAAGGAAAGTTAGATTCAAGTCCTATTTTTGTCACTTAATAAACTTAAAGCTTAAAAAGTCACTTAGCCTCTTCAAGCCTCAATTTCCAAAATCATAAAATAGGAATTTTTCTCCCTGATATTTATCTAATGAGGTTTTTATGAATATTAAGTGAGATTGTCAGGCTTAGAAAACAATACAAAGTGAAGACCTCAGAAGCAGCCCCCAAAGCAAAGTTTTTCTCTCTGTTTCTTGTCCTCTTGTCTCTCATTCCTCATTCTTCCCCGAGGCAAGTTATAGAAACTAGAATACCACTTCCCCAAGTGTGGTCATAAAAACCAGAGTCTCCTTTCCTCAAAGCCAGCCATAAAACCTAAAAATTTTACTCTAGCTTTCATCCATCTTTCTGTGTAAACGTTGGCATGAAGAAATTCTCTGACCTATTTCTTTTCATTGTAGGTCATAAGATCCCCATTCCAGAAAGAGTTCTGCCCTATACACTGAAGGAAGGAATGCTGCACAGAAAGACCAAAAAGGATCTGAAAGGCTAGGCCTTGCTGGGGTTTCAACACACTCTATTACTTTCAGATCATATCCTCTTTGTTCAATCTCATTTCCACACAGCCGTCCTTGCTTTGTTAAACCTAAGCATACAAATGGATCATATACCCTGGGTCATTTTATCTTCAGTCTGATAACCCCTATGCCATGCAAAACTATAATCCAAGGAATTTGCTCTTCTCTTTTTAATCCATCTTTTATTTATATGGGTGTCAGTCATGACCCTTGATGATACTGAGGAAAGAGATCACCCTCTTTTCTACCCCTACCACATAAACCACATACCAATGTCTGATGAGAAGCAAGAGTTCTTTATAGTAGAGTAGCCCATTGGCAATCTGGTCATCGTACTGATGTAAAGAGCTCTAGTGTACTTGCCATTGTAAAACCATCTTCCCCTGCAGGCAGAGAGTAGGTGGTGCATTCTTGGGTATCAGGCTGTATTCTCCATGTGGTTCCCAGCTGGAGCAGAAGACCAGGAGTCAGTACTCCATCCCACAGGGGGAACAGTCCACTTACACCAAGATTGTCTTTTCTTTTCTTTTTTTCTTTTCTTTTCTTTGCTCAGCCATGTGACCAGCTGCAAGAGGCCCAGCAGCCTTGTCACTTCCAAACGCAATCCCTATGGAGAGTCAGTATACACAACCCACTTTCATTTTGCCTCCACATGGTGATTGTTGTACTTTTCCAGGGCTTTGTATTTTCTTTCTTACCAAGTCCTTTTTATGTTCCAGTGGGGTAAGGCTTGCACGCACAGCAGGCATGCGCTCCCCTCCTGAGGGGTATCTATTTCTTGTTTCTACCCAGCATGATTAGATGGTTGTTTTGTGAAACAAAGAGGGCCAGGTTAGAGCATACAGGATGTGGTGCGCTCTGGGGGTAAAGGGAAGGAACCATCTTGCATGAGGTCTGCTCTCACACCAGGTCTATTTGAACCAGTCAAGAAGGAAATCTGGACAGGAGGAATAAAGTTGACACAAGTGAGACTTGCTGGTTTCCAGCAGAGTCTGTTTTGCATCAGAAAAAAAGCTGGCCATGGTATTTTAAAGATAGAATTTACTTGGAAACTATAATCAAGTAGCATAAATGTACTTATGATATGAAACTGAAATTAGGAGTCCCATTCTCAAAACTGAGTGATTCCAAAGGGCTTCCAATGACTGGTATTTAACTAAAACATGATGGTTTTAATTCACCACTGAATAAAATGTATGACAAAGAGAAAGAGGAGAGAGAGAGAGAGAGAGAGAGAGAGAGAGAGAGAGAGAGAGAGAGAGAGACTCTTCTGATTCACTTAAGAAATGGAATTTGAAAAAATACAAAATGAAGAAAGGAAAAATGAAAGAAAAAGACATGGAATGTGTTGAAATAATTGTATTTCTACTGGAAATTTGGAAATTGGCCATTCCCTAAGTTGAGAGGTCTCTTTGAACTTTCTACCTAAGACTGAATTCTCCAAGTTACTTCTTCTCTCCAGCTTCCTTTGTCTTTGATGTATGTGCACTGACAATGCCAGGTGAAAACCTGGCTGGCAATTTCTTCATTTGCGTGTTCTCATTGTACGGCTTCAACTTTTGGCTATGTGACTTGTCATTTCTCTTTCTCAACGTAATTCTTCTACCTACTGTTAAGTCTTGAAGTCTTTCCAGTCAGCCACATTGATCAAGAGTGCTGAAGGTTCTCAATTCAAACAGATTTTAAACTCTAATATATTCCAATTGAAGTTATCTTAGTGGATTCTAAAACACATTTTTAAAAATATGTAACTTTTAAGAACTGAATAAACACATTTTTAAAAACACATAATTTTAAAGAAATAAATAAAACTTTTTGATGGAAGTTTCAGAACTCAAACTGCATACTAACAAGGGTAAAATTTGCTTTGTGTAAATTGTATCTCATTTGTGTGTGTGTGTGTGTGTGTGTGTGTGTGTGTGTGTGTGTATGTGGTACTGGGACGGAACCCAGGGGCTTTCTACCACAGGATACATTCCCAGACCTTATTTGGAAACAGGGTCTCACTAAGTTGCTGAGAGCCTCACTAAGTAGCTGAGGCTGGCTTTGAACCTGCATGATCCTTCTGTCTCAGCCTCCAAGTACTGGGATAAAAAGTGTGTGCCACCATGCCAGGCTATATCTCAATTTTAAAAAATACTTAAAAATGAAGTAAATGTTGCCACATTATCAGCCACAGGTGAATGGAACACTTTGGTTTATGGCATACAGAAACTTAGAACTTCACAAGTTGTAGATATTATGCCCAAATAAGCCACTAATTAATTGTGAGGTATTAGGCATGCAATTTAATCTCCAAGAGCCATTTCAGAAACTACAAAATGGGAAGTTTTTCCCCATAAACATTTCTGAAAGTACATATGACAAAATGCTAGCCTTTAGACTGTTTGTAGTTTTAATGTGGAAGAAAAAAGGGTTCCCTGTCAGAGTTTTTTTAAGAATGATTATGTCAAACATCATCAAATAGGTTTATGTAATATCCAGAGTGTCATAGCTTCTTACCAGTATACAAACACATTTAATTCCAAAGCTTCTCTAATCACTATACCTTTTATCTCCTACACTCCAACTTCTTCTAATCACTATAGGTCAAATACATAAACTTTCGGGAATAGCTAACAAATCATCTTAAATTCTCACATACACATGTAGAATGAAGTTGTCTACTGGCTATTTTAACAGAACTTTGCTGCAAGGTCTTAGAAGAATTGGGGCAATTCTTCACTTCACATTGTGTAAGTGAGAAGCAGACATAGCTTTTGCCCTTACCTACATCTTTCGAGTAGGAACAATAAAGAAAGCAGGCTCAGACCAGCAGAGGAAAGAGTAGACATAAAGGTAGAGTTGAACCAAATTCTACTGAAAAATAAGAACAAATGGTGAGAATGAAGTGTTTGCACCCTATTCCAAACTTGCATTAACTATTTTATTCTTCTTTTCTAATATAAAAGCCAAGTTATGGTATACAAGCCAAGTTATAGTATTTAACTATTTTCTTCTTCCTTTCTAATATAAAAGCCAAGTTATGGTATACAAAAGGGCCCCATTCTTAGTCCCATTCTGAGAGCCCACATAAACTTACTGTTAGGGTACAAAACATACATGTGAATGGCAGATCTTTCTGAACTGAATGAACCAGGAAAAATAGTAGATTGTTTTTCCACACTATTATCTGCAGTCCAGCTTTATGCAGTCATGTCTCTAAGGAAAAGCTCATCTTAACTTTTCCAGAGTTCCTTTGGTATATATCAAAAATTTTTTATATGCTGTCAAAAGTTGGCTGAAATCCAGGGATCTGTAGCTATCCACAATTCCTAGAAAAATTAGCCTATGATGTTTCTGGGGCCTTTCTTTGCCTTTCTGCAGGGAACTTATCCAGTTATATTGATGGTTATTGGCCTCCTTTATCATTCTTTTGCAACAAAATTCTTCTGGACAACACAAAAAGTAGAAAGTATAAATATGACCACATGCAATTAAAATGACTGCTTTACCATAGCTTAACTACATAGTATATATGATGAATCCCAGAAGTCTCTCACTCCTAGTTATATTTATTATCAACCAGTAGTTGATTTTCTTATGTTACCAGAAACAATACTTTATTAAGCAATTCCCAACATGTATTTTTTTAAAGCTAACTACTAATAGAATTCTAAGTTAATGGCATAATATTCTTGGGAAGAAGTTGAAAAAAATCCATGGAGGGAAACATGGAGTCTTTACTCAGATTTGCAGAAAATAGAGTTATAGTATACACAATTTCAAACAGAAGGAAAATAGAAATTCATGGTCCTCCACAGCAAAATTTCTAGAGTGGCCTTACTAGCTCTTTACTTGAAGCCAATTTTGGTGTCTCCATCAAAATACTGGAGCTACTTACATTTCACTTAACAAGTAAAAAGGAAAAGATAACTAAATGTTTTCCTCCTACAAATTAGAGCTGTGTTTAAACATTAGCCAGCCAAATAAGTGATTTTTAACAAAAGGATACTTTCTTCTGCCACTGAGTAGTCTTCATACCATTATATTATAACTATTCTACAATTAAATAAAGTGGACCTTTTAGGGCCAAAACATATATAAAAATTGAGAATACTGAGCTAAGCTTAGTGAATTAAAGGCTTACCCTCAGCCCCTGAGCTGAAAGTCAAATAAAATCATATAGGCTTATGTAGTGCAGAACTTGTCATAGCTTCTTACCATATTCTGTCTGATTCCAAATATTCCTGGGACTGCCTAGATGAAAATTGCATTTATGTATTATATTTAATATTAACATGGAATGTGATCTACGGAATTAACCACATTGGCACCTATATAGAAATATCAATGCTTGACTTAAAGGTCAATGCCAAAAATTTTATGAGAGGAAATTGCATTGGTCTTAACAGTTTTAATTTTTTAAATTTTCTTCAGTTAAAAAAAATTCCTTCAGTTCAGATACTCATAGAAGTGCTTAAGATAATACATGTGAAGATCTTCTGAGTCAAAATAACTCTGAGCTATAGATATTCATATTTGGTGGGGAAAGAGAGAAAACTGAGAATATTATTTAAATAATTATATGTAATACCTTCAAGGCATATAGTAAAGAATTTAACATACTTATTGAATTGAAATGATAATCATATAAATAATATCTATACTTTGTATCATTCCAAGAGTGTCAAAATTAAACTATGGGTTGGAAAGTTCCAGAAGGATCTAAAAGAAAAGAAGAGACTAAACCTTCTTTCCTGGTACAGCAGATTAACAGATGGAATTTGTCCCAGGAACAGAAGAGATTTTTATCATCCTGTGAGTCTTCTACCTTCTATTCTCTCCAAGTGCCAGCAAATTTTTGGAAATCACCAGCTATTTTTGGTGTTCTATGAACACAGAAAAAGTGTCTGTGTTCTTCACAAACACACCTATATGACCTACTATGTGCTAGCAGAAAACTTTTGCGTTTGGCTCTGACCTAGTTGTGAAGAGCAAAAGAAGTGATGTTTGCTGTCCAGAATACCACCTGCAATTTTCCTAAATTGTTGCCTGGCTCCTACATTACTGCTTCATGGGAGTCCTTGAAGACTGTTGAAATGCAAATATTTGAGTGATCAATACCCTTTATGCCTACCATGGCAAACAGGCTAGATCTCATATGACAGCATTGATCAAGCAGCAGACATGGTCTCTAATGGTTGAAGAGATTCTAAGACCACCTCTGAGATCAGTGGCAAAGAACACTGTTTTGCATTAAGAATGTCTGCTACCAACCCAGGACAGGAGATTTATAACATGTAACCTGAGTATTTCCTGACCCTGTTGCTTTCATTCACCCAGCATCTATTCCTCTTTCTTCTGAGAATATCATGTGGATTTTCCTTTGAGAATTTATTTCTTCCCTGATACATCCACTTATACTCCAAAGTTTTTTATGCATATTCTTTTTACATAACCAAAATTTAAATGAGTTTAAACAAGAATGTGCTGATACCTCTAGATCTTTCTTCCTGAGCATCATGTAGGCAGACTAATTGGTTGGTGCAAAGAAGGGACATTTTTTTCTAGCTTGATCATTATAATAAATGGGTTAAGGATAAATCTAAATAGTTTGCATTGACTAATTATATGACTTATGAGAATGTCAGGCAATGAAAAAGCATTTTCCAAAGAATTAAAAAATAAAATATAACAATGAATAATAAAGATAAAAGCATATTATATTATTTTACAAGTGATGTAAGGTAGGTGTGATGGCATGCACCAGTAATCCCAGTGATTTAGGATGAGAACTTATCTCCAAAAAAATTCCCCAAAATGCCACAGATGAGGGGTGCAAAATATATAACAAAATATTATTAAATAATATGTAGCAGGATTTTTTTATCTTAAAAAGACAGTCTTTAAAGAGAAAGACTATATGCTAGAGCAAGTTTCTAACACTGACATGGCTAGTCTCTTCTGAATATGCCATTTTTTTGTTTATCCTAAAAATATATTTCTTTCAATTTTCATTGTTTTTATATAAATCATTTGATCTCCCTATCCAGGACAGTTTTGAAGAAGTAAGCACAGAGTTTGTCAAAAGAGCGTTATATTTTTTCATAAGACTTTTCTTAGGGGTGTCTACTAGAAACTGAACCCAGGGGCATTCTACCTGTTAGTTATATCCCCAGCCTTATTTTTTTTTTTAAATAAAGTCTTTCTGAGTTTCTGAGGAACTCACTAGTTGCTGAAGCTCTCCTCAAACCTGTAATCCTTCTGTCTCAGCCTTCCAAGTACTAGGATTACAGGTGTGTATCACCACAACTGGCTCATAAGACAACCTCTAACACTTCCATAATAGAGCTTACTCTTTAGATTCATGCTTTCAAAAACAATTTTAAAGTTTCTATCTTTCTGCACCATTTATTTCCTTCAAAGCAAGTGTCACAATAAGCAATTATTTTGTTTCTGTGTGTGTGTGTGTGTGTGTGTGTGTGTGTGTGTGTGTGTGTTACTGGATACTGAACTCAAGGGCATTAAACCTCCCAGCTACAACCCTAGCTCTATTTTTATTTCTTTATTTTGAAATAGGATCTCACTAAGTTGCTGAAGCTGATCTTGAATCTGCTGTCCTCCTGTCTCAGCCTCTAAGTACTGGGATAAGGAGCATGCTTCCCTGTTCTTTGTCTGTTTCTCTGCATTAGATGAGGTACTTTGTCCTATTCACTGTGTATCCCCAAGACCAAGCAAAGTACATGACGTAATAGTTGTGTGTGAGAAGAATGATAAATAAATCAATGAATGAATGAATCAAACAATCAATCAGTGAACCAATGAATGTACCAATGAATAGAACTGATAGAACAGAGGTTCTTTTGTTTTGCAGGCAGCTTTGTTCATAAACTCATAGGAGTTCATGAGTGGAAAGCACATATATATGGGAGCTTCTATACTCCCTCTTAATTATTGTGCACAAAACACCAATATCCATCTACAATATATCCCTAAGCAGCCACTTTAAATGGATGTCAGCCATCCTCAAACTAAAACACTGTGAAACCAAACAGGTTTTCATACCTCTGCTAGCCTTCACCCTGCCTGGAGCCTTATTCAGCAAAGTAAACTATAGTACATTTTTTTTCTTATAGTTTTACTATTTTAATGTATACAAAAGTTTAGACCTTTATATGCTCTGCCAAGAAACACTCTCTATGCCATTCATAACATCTGGCCCATAACTTCTAATAACCCATGGGGATGCCTTTACATAAGCAACAGCTAATTTCATATTATGCAAGTTTGGGGTTATAATAAGATAATGTATGTGAAAGCACTTTATAAACTATAAAATCCCATACGAATGAAAAAAAGAATGATAATAATTACTACTTTCATCACTATTGCTTTAGCAAAGCTAGGAACCTCTTTGACAAGCCTTTTCACATTCTGTTCTTTTGGCATTCAGGAAATATTGAGCTACATTCTTTCAGAGAAGAAATTATGTCCTGGCATTAAAATAGAAATTTTAAGAAAATCACATTAAATCTTTCAAGCGCTATTATAGAACAGAGGAAAGCAAGCAAACAAAATCAGATCTACCCAGATCTACCATCTATCCAAAATGTGAGGGACAGGCATTTCGTAGTAGTTTACATTTTCAAAAATTTAGCATAAGCTTTGAGTCATATTTTCATTTCCTACTATGAACATTAAGCCTACCCCACCCTGTACACACACACTATCTTCTTAAGGAGAAGACCTCACTGTGCCAATGAACCCAGCAATACCTCAGATCACATTAGGCTCATTATAAGAGAAGTTTCCTAAACACTGTAATTTGAAGCACATCAAAAAAGGTCCCACATGTTTCTGCCTGAGGTCTAGCTCTAGGGATTGAATAAATTGAATAATAATCCTAGTGTCCTTGAGTACTCTCAACCACCAAGCAAAAGCCCACACTAAGCAAATAGAAATGCAAAAATGCATACATATAAACATGCTTCATAAACAAATGAATATCCTCAGGAGGTAGTGAATTGCTAGCTAGCAGGAACACTAGCTGCAGAGAGGGGAGCCACAGAAAAGGCCTCAGAAATAAATTCCTTTGTTTTGTTTCAGTTTTGACCTTTGCTATTTAAGAACATTCATCTCTCTCACACTACCTTGAGCAATATTACCATTTCCTATTGATCCAGACTTTTCAAAATGTTTCTCCTCACCTTTAAAATTTTATATACTTTTATTGCTACCGTGTAATTATACATCATAGTGAGGTTCAAGTCTTACAAACACACATGCACACAGGTGTTGGTGTGATCCCCTGCAGGTCCCATTCTAGACTCTCCCCATATGTAACCGCATGATTGGTACTGTTGATCCAGATTTTTAAAAACTATCTGTCAATAGTCTCTAATAGCTGTAACTTACCAACTGATACCATTGGAGCCTGCACAAATTAATATAGATTTCAACTGAATAACATACTCTTATGAGGGATCATGTTTACAAAAATAATCGAGCTTGTTGATTTTTGGAAGAGCTGCAGCCCTCACCAAGGCCTATTTCTTGCCATATCAGTTCCCCTTCAGCTCCCTTCCAGTCCTGAGGAATCAGAGGGGAAATAATAAAATGCATCTCTGGTAATAGTCATCTGAGAAGAATCTCATCATCATTATGTGCAAAAATTTGACATTGATTTGAGGCATCACTAATGGTTGGACTGGAAAAGAAACCATTGCACAGCATTCAGCAGGCTTTTAAGAACATGTGTAATTTATCCTTGGTAATTTCCATAAAGTAGAGGTTTGATTCTGCCAATGACCTTCCATGAACTTCAAGTAGCGTATAGTCTTCTGGTAAAAGGTAAAAAATAAAGAGTCTATTTTTCTACTAAGGTGGCAATTACACTAAGTTTATGTAGTCCTAATGTTCGTGGGAGATCTTCATAATTTACCCCTCAGTAGGCCCTCTCTGAGAGTTAAAAAAAAAAAACTAACATCTTTGCAAATTGGCTAAGTGTTGCATTACAGTGGTTTGCAGCCCATTGATAGACCTATAGGCTTTGAACTTCAGAAACAGCATTTGAAAGAGAGATTAAATCCCCTTAACCAGCAAGCATTCACTTTCTAAAAGTTCCTATTTCCAAGACATGAAAGCATTGAGTTTTGAAAGCTGTGGAAGCCCAAGCAAAGCAAAATGTGCCTCTTCTCAAATGAGTTCAGAGGTGGTCGGGCCTTTCAGAAAACGACTTTTTTTGAGGTTGTCTAGAAATAGCCAAAGAAACTTATCCTTCATTCAACATCGTGGGTACCGCTGCCATCCTGGTAATTACACATGTGCCAACTCAATTAAGATTGCAGGGGGAAAGATGATCATTCATTGTAGCAATTTTACTTTAGAGTCAATGGTAGATTCTGTGAGAAAACTTTGTCCAGCAACTTTCCCATCCTCCTCCAAGGGGGGCCCTTGGTTCTCAGCCAGAAACATGCAAACCTATCAATATAATTCATGCTGGTTAGAGGGGGGGGGGAGCAGGCATTTCTCAAGCCAGGGCAAATTAGCCTTTGGCATTACAGCTCTAGATTATTTATCCACTCAGGCACATCTATACAATGAGAAACAACTGCCTCAAAGGGCAATAAAATGTTGCACACAGTTCCCAGGGGCCTGGATGCCTGATGAAGCATTCAATCAGCAAGTCCACAGATGCGTTTGCATGCTATGTATCTGTCCAGGGGAGGTAATCTGTGAAACTGGCTAAGCACCATCTAGCCCAGGGGTTGATTTTCTCCACGGTCCCTTCAGATAAAGTCCCAAAGCTAATGAGAGGTATTTCCAAACTTCAGAGGCCAGCTCTCCTTTCTCAGAAAACTCAGAGTAGGAAGCTGTTTGTTCTCTCAAACCTTTCCTGAACTTTCAGACTTTGGGCCAGCATTTCACAGTTTCATTTTAAGTACATTAGTGTTTCTTTCCCCAATAATATAACAGATTACTTGGATTCAGAACACACACACACACACACACACACACACACACAATCTTAAATAGTGCTCAGGTGGATAATTGGTTCTTAAAAAGTAGATTGAAATTGGTCTACTAGTGGCTCCTGACCTAAATAAAATTTGCATTGTTAAGATGGGAATTTGTGGAAATGCTTATTCATTCTCTCTCTCTCTCTCTCTCTCTCTCTCTCTCTCACCCCCCCCTCCTTTCTTCCTTTTTCCCTACTTTTTTTCTCTTCTTTTCTTTTTTTCTTTTTGTACTAGGGGTTGACCTATAAACTATACTCCCAGCCTTTTTTTTTTAATGGGGTTTTGTGAAGTTCCTAAGGTTGACTTCAAACCTATGATCCTTTAATCTCACTCTGTCAATTATTGAAATTATAGGCATGTACCACCATGTATGGCCCATTTTCTTTGGGTAAAATTCTTTCCTTCACTCCTAAATCCTTTTCATTTCCTCTGGACTCACAAGGCTTCTTGATTCTCAAGTCTCATACATCAAAATTTTGCTACTTAAAAAAATGTCAATGTACAGACTCACAGAGATATAAAGTAACTATGCATCAGAGCAAAATCAGGAATACACTCATATCACAGGACCTTGCATGTCAGAATAATTGCAAAAAGATCTTTTGGAGCTCCAGCTATTCATCAGTAGAAAATGATCTGGGCAAATTATCTAGTCTCCTTATTGTGAGAAACTACTTAGAACCTTCCTTTACATATTTTAGTATTATGGATTTATATATTTGAATAGAACTGGCAGCCTCTACAATGAGTTCTAATACCAATTCCTAATTTCTTCTGGCTGCAGAATTATTGATAACCCATTTTGCATATAGGTACATTCAAATATCCTGGTGGATAACCTCAGCTCTATTGTTTATTAGCTGCATGAGTTGGCCACATAAAAATTTAATGTCAGCTTCTAAATCTTTCTGTGAAATAGCACTATCTCATAGGTTATGTGAGGATTAAGTGAGTTAATACAGCAAACTACTTAGATGCTGGCCCTTAACTATTTCTTTTTTCTTCCAGACTTGGGAACATTCTCCTGTGCCCCACACCAACAGAGAGGAGTGGAAATATGCCCCTTCCCGATTCAGAATCTTAGTGTTGAGTCTTTGACCTTTTGTTACATGCATGCTGAAAACACACACTTTACTTCATTCTCAATGTTGTTGAGGCTTCAAAAACTATACTCTCAAATATAGTGCTTTTTCAGGCTGAGTGCTTTGAACTAAAGGAGAACCTAGGTCCCTCTCTGTCCTTCCTCTTGCTTTCTCTTTCTCCCTTGAACTTCATGGAAAGATTTCTCTGAAGTTTTCCTATTCATATAAAGCTAAATTTTCCAAAAGCAAACTCAAATTTTATGAGTCACTGGGTGTAGCGGTATACACCTGTAATCCCAGCATTTAGGAGGCTAAAACAGGAAAATTGCAGGTTGAAGCCAGCCTCAACAGTGTAGCAAGACTCTCAACAACCTAATGATATCCTGTTTCAGAATAAAAATAAATAAATAAACAGGGCTAGGAGTATAGCTTGAAGGCAGAATGCCCCTGGGTTCAATCTCTAGTACCACATACACAAAAAAAAAAGAGAGAGAGAGAAAAAAAACAACCATGATTCCCCTTCCCAGGAAAATCATCATCAGGAAAGATCAACTGTATTGCAGGGAAGAGATTGAAGGCCAACACCAATCCAAAACTTTGTCAGAGCTTTGAAACAATTTTATTATCAATTTATCTGCATAGCAAGATAAGCTTTATTCACCATACATTTTCTCCTCTCATGCTTCCATAGCATGTCAGCACTTCCCCCCAGGAACCTGAAGCCCCTATTTCTCCTTGTAGCTCAGGATGCTATATAGACTGCAATCTCCTAGCCCGTCTTTTGAGTTTCTTATTTTGCAGGACTCCTATGCATATGCATCTAAATATATTTTTCTTATACTGTTAATCTGTCTACTGTCAGTTTACTTCAGAGTTCAATTATCAATTCTTCATAAAGTGCTCCCTCTCTTCTACTTTTTAGGAACTGAAAAATTCCTTAAGACTATCCTAAACTTCCCTGTATTGCCTGCCATGTTTAAGTTGGTGTCTCTCACCAAGCAAGAACTCCATACTTGTTTTTGTTGGTATGTGTTTCAGTTCTTTTCTCTCCAGTTCCCCAAAGTTGATTGTGGTGACATTGTACTCTGTCTTCTTCCACAAGAAGTGCTTTGATCTGATGGGGATTATGGAGCCCACAAAATATAAAGTAATGAGATATTCTACCATATCAGTAACCAAACATGTAATCCTTGCCAAAAGAATGAGTGACTTTCTGCTCTGTGGGACAGATTTGCATTCTGGGTATTTGTGGGTTACTTCTGAGCTGGCAAGCTGATACGATTGAAAAGAAATTTAAATTTTTCTCAAAAACATTCCAGAAAAGGTAAAAGCATCACCTGACCAATTTTGGCTTCATGAGCAAAGGGAGATAGTACAATTTAGGGGCACAGAAAACTGGAAGAGCCTCAGAAGTAAAGTCCCTTTCTGGACTTTCTCTTACCTTCCTTTCTTTGTTCCCTTTTTACCTTCAAGGCAGGCCACACACCATCCTAAGGTAGATCACGGGAATACCTTTCTCTCCAAAGGCAACAATAAAGCCTAGCGATGTTATTCTAACCTTCCCTGGATTCTGCATGTAAGAGCCGGCCATCAGACATTCTCTGACCTCCCTTGTCTAATTGTAGATCATGAGGATGCTCATCCCAGAAAGAAGGCAAGCTACACACAGAGGGTAAAAGAATCCAGAGGGATAGGTCTTACCTGGGTTTCCTCCCACTTAGTTATTTTTAGATTGTGCTCTTTTCATACACTAACATTTCTACATAGCTTTCCATGTCTCGCTGATCCTAAAAATAAAAAGAGTTTTCCCTGGGTCTTTATTCTAGATAATCCTATGCACATGAATTTTGATTAAATAAACATGCTCTGCTTTCCTCTTGCTAATCTGACTTTTGTTATATAGTGTCTGCCGAAATCCTGATGATGGGAAAGAAATGGTATCACACCTTTCCACCCTACACAACAAAGGTATATCCCTGGAAAACATTCACCACCTGGACAAAGAGACTGGTGAACATTTGACGTGCTGAGCCTGATTGTTCCACACATTCTCAAGTGGTCTAAGTACAAAACACCTTTGTTTACACCTGTTCACTGCACTTTTGAATGCAAATTGAACAGTAAACAGTTTTTGCTCTCTCCAGAAGGAACTACTTCTGCTACTAGAAAATGTAGTGAAAGAAATCCCCTGTAAAGAAGTTTCACTCTGGTGGAAAGAATCAACCACCTATACTACACTTTTCTTCTTCTAATTTTGTGGAAAGTCTCTTATCTTGTTTAGTACCCTACCTTGCTATTTAGCCAAAAACCCCTATTGTACTTTTCAGAATTATCTTGCCATCATTATTATTAACTTGCTATTTCAGACAGCATAGGCTCGAGTTCTTATGAATAAAACGTTCCTTTTCTAATCCACCTACTTGCAAAGGTCCTTTTTAGATTCTTCTCCTTTAAGTTGTGACTTTCCCTGGCACCTTGTTTTTATCTGGTTTGTTCTGTGACCTATGTGTAATTCATATTTTATTAGAAACAAGCTGAGTTTTGTTATTGTTGTTTGTTGACCACTTTCTTTCTCTACCTATTCTGTTCTAACGTCCTACACACAATTATGATAAATCAGCTGTTTCTGAACAGGTGCATACTGAACTTTGGGCTTACTTTTTTAAACAGACAGGTTTTCTACTGAAGGGTTTTCATGTTGCATTTCCTTTGAAATTTTGCTCTTTTAAATGCTATTCTAAAATTCAGATATTATTTAAATTTATAGAGGAAAGTTGAACTGTATGACTAAAGGAACATAAACAATTGTCATCCAGTTGTTCGCTTGTATTTTTAAACACTTTTAACCATGTTTAAAGTGTATTTTAAATATTTATAAATGGTTGGTGACTTCTTAATGAGAAGAATTTGCACTATAATGAGAATAATTTTCACAGCAATGAAAATTAGTGAAGAAATCTCATATGAGAAAACTGTCTTTCATTTAAACTGGCCCAAACATCAGATAAATTCAGCAGAAGAAAATCCTTATAGAAGCTTTCATGGCAGTGGAAAGAATTGCATACCGTAGACCATATTTTCAGGACGGTTTCATTAGCAGATGCCAAAAGGGTCAGAAAGATTCCTATGGACGTTGGATGAGAGCAGAGATCACTGCAGATAGCAAAGACTCCTTAATTCCCTTAGCTCAAGAGAAGCCAGGAGAAGAGGCTTATGAAGGAGAGGACATGGTATTTCTTCCTCATCCTATAAGCCATTTCCTTTCCACAGACTCTACAAGAGGGGTCAAATCTAGCATTAAATGCCAAGCAGAATTTTTAGTTTTACTAGGAATAAAAGCCTGTCAACTCTCTGGAGAGAATCACTACCCTACCAACAAGAAGTCCTGAGCCTCTCTGGCTTTAGTTTTCTCATCTTTAAAGGCTGAATAGCTTGCCTCTTCACAACCTCCCATATAAAGAAAAATGGCTAGATATGCCCCACTTGTTACTCAAGCTATCCAGCCTTGAAACTTTATCATGGACCCTTTCTTTTCAATTAAATTGTAATAAAGAAATGAAGCTACTGTGGAAAATTCAATTTCCATGCTCAATTTTATTTTTGCAGCTTTCAGAGGATGGCTGTCTTTTAAAAACCTATATGAGTTCTGGAACCAGGTCCTGTACTAAATAAATAGATGCAACATGGGTGACACTTAGGGTTGTATTTGTCTCAAACATCTGCCTCATTGAAATGACTTATGTTAAGATCTCTGGTATCCTCCTATCAAATTCAGTGAACACTTTGGATTTAGTATCTCAGTTGACCTCTCTAGACCATGTGACATTATTTTTATGTGGGCTATTTCCTCCATATTAAAACTATTTCTCCCTTTTACTTTGATGAGATATTATAGAAGAAACAATGGTGTAGATTCTGAAGTCAGAATAGTTTAATCCCAACCCACCACCTACTAGATGGCAAGTTACTTGAGCTCCGTGTGCCTTAGGGTCAAGTTCTCTTCTTTTAAGTGGGGATATCAGAAGAAGGGCATTGTGGCACACACTTGTAATCCCAGTACTCAGGAGGCTGAGACAGGAGGGTCGCTGGCTCATGGCCAGCCTCAGCTACTTAGTGAGGCCCCCCACAACTTAATGAGACCATGTTTCAAAAGAAGGAATAAAAATAGGGCTGGGGGTATAGCTCAGAGGTAGAATGCCCCTGGATTTACCCCCCAGTACCAAAAATAAATAAATCATAACTTACTTTATAAGGTTGTTGTATTAATTCATGCACAAGGCTTACACAGAGCCCTCCCATATTGATGGCCTTCAGTAAATATTAGCTTAATTACTCATAGCACTATTTTCCTTGGTTTTCTTCCTACTCTGATTCGACTCTTAGTCTCCAGGGTCTCCAAAGGTACTAATGCCTCTGCCTCTTCTATACGATCAGTGATATCATCTGTTATGGATCTATATACTCAGATGGTCTCATCTACTCCTTACCATCAAATGGAATAAAGAGAAAAAGCCTCTCAAACTGCAGTCTCCAGCCAGATCTCTCGTGAAGGCCAAGCTATCTCTCCATCTCTGCTGCAAGCTGCCCCTTGGGGCCATCAGTACCTCAAACTTAATATGTCTAAGAAAGGAACACAACTGCTCCTTCACTAGAACTTATTTAATTTTTTTTTTATTTAAGCATTGCAATTACCTGTGAATGCTCGATTTATACTGAGATATTTATATGCGCACGTAACATTATTTGGTGTTTCGTTTCCCATACCTCCCCTTTTTCTCCCTTTCTTCCTCCCTGTACATGACAGTGAACTTCAGAGTGATATATTTATATATGCACACAATATTATTTGGCGTGTTTCTCCTTCACTAGAGCTTTAGCCACCAAAGATGAGAGCATCTCACTCAAAGCAAGATGGCAAGCTGCCAAGGAGTGAGGTGCAGTGAGAGGTGACTATTCTCCCATCAGTTCCCGTACATAGTGGGTAGCAAGGAGACCTCATTCTGAGATACTTAACAATCTTGCCTATAATCCTAGATCCATTCCTTATTGAATGTGGAGTCATTGAAAATTTCTGATTAAAACAGTTCTCAAAAATATCATCACGTGTTTCCAGCTCTTGTGTCAGTTATGTATCAGACTTTAGCAATATCATGGATTATCTCAGGCTCTTCTTTTGCAGTCTGTGTATCTTTGTCAAGAAAAGTTCAGAGTCTGTTGCCCTTAGCTTTTCTGTAAGTGAACTGAAAAGGTCCAATATGTGAGAAGGACTCCTTTCTACCAGGAAAACCTGAAAACCAGCTGATCTGGCTGTCTTTCTCTGTCTGAAATCTCTACTGAAATTAGATCATCTATTTCCAGTTACAGGACATCAGGCCGGTCTGCAGCTGTTATTTTATGGCCAGTGATGCTATGGTATTTTAATTTATATCTGGGAGCGGATTTTTCACAGATTTCCTGAGTTATGATAGTGATCCTAGTAGATAATAGATTCCAATTTCCTTAATATCAACATATTCATGTTGCAAAATTCCTGAGGCCAAGGCCCAAGCTCTACACTCACTGGTGATGATGTAAGTAACTCTAGAGAATTGGCAGGGCAGTCTGATAGCTCATAGGAGAGGGCCTCAAGAGGTTTTTGCTTTGTCATCTAGGAAGTACATAGCCTGAGCCATAGAAAAAATCCTTATCAAGAACCACCATCCTTACATAGTGCATATTAGCTCAGGACAAAAGAAGATCATGACCATTTCTGGGTGGGAGTGACAACAGGGACATCCACAGCCAGAAAGAATAGCTCTAAGTTACTACCTACCACACACACAAAAAAAATCACTCAGGAGAAATACTGATACTCATACTGCTTCATTCAACAAATATTATTTAGCATCTACTATAGACCAGACACTGTTCTGCATAACAGGTATATACCAATGAACAAACAACAAAATCCCTATGTCTATCCTATTGCACTGAGAAAGGCTTTGAGATATGGGAGAAAATTGAGGTAGAGACTTAAATTCCTTAGATGTACATCTATGCTCTAGTATTTTTTAAAAAGAAAAAGTATACACACACACACACACACACACACACACACACACATATGCACACACACTTAAACATATACCTATATGTTTTCCTTTCCAAATATTCCTTCATAACTGTATACATAATTAACCACACCATCCCCCTCATCTCACATACATTTCTATAAGGGAGAAGGTTTCATTCTCTCAGATGGCTTCACAGTTGAAAAATAAAGCAGATGGTGCTTCTAGAGAAGGCAGCTTGCTTGCTAAAATGTCATGGATATACAGAAATAAAACCAAAAAGGGAAGGCAAGAAAATATTCTCATTTGAATAATGAACTATCTGATGTTCCCTCAGAGCCGCACAGCTCAGACAGTGAAAAGAAACACTCTCAGACCCTTTGTTCTGCATTTGTAAGGAAACTTAACCCACGTGTCTGTCATGTAACAAGCTGCTCTGGATAATTTCTTGAAGAATAATAATCATTGTTTGCTGGAACCACTTGTAAAACCAAGAAGGCACCCAGAAAAGTTGGCATTTTGTAGCAAACTACCCAAGGGGTAATTTGTGGCATCAAATGATACATTGAATATTGCATTGAAACTTTAAAATATTGCTCACATTTAAAAAAAAAAATCTAATGTCTGAGCCTCACTCCACGCAGCTTCCTGTCCCTGATCTTTGCTTCTCTAGAGCTAAAGAAAGCCCTGGGGACTCATGACAGTGGATAGCTCAAAACCATGCCAGCAGAGCTTTAGTAATTATTATTATGTTAAACACATAATTTGATTGCTTTGTTCTGTGACTATATGTGCTTATTTCAGCTTCCTAATAGCTGCCAGATTGGGCTGTGTGATGTGTACCATGCAATGAAATGCAGGGACCAAGAGTTTGCCTTTCTGCACCCGCTGTCCCAACAGCATTAGGCATGCCATCAATGCCCACCCTTGTCTCCCAGGCGCTTTGTGTAGCCCTGAAGTGACAAAAGAGACTGACTTCAGACAAATCAACAGAATGTAATTAGAGGTAAGGACTTGGCTTTCCTTCCGCCAAAAGTCTTTGAGGCCTGGGATAAATTTGGACTCAACATGAAGTGAACTGATTTCGGAATCAGTTATTTACTTCAATCTATTGTATCCAAGTATTTCAGGAGCCAAGATACCCACCTGGAAAGCCTAACCAAAGTTCACTCTCTTTCCAACTCCCTTCTGAGCCAGGGAAAATCCCCAGCAAGAGATTAAGTGAAAGATCCTGGAGATGTGACCTTGAGCGTTGTCAGGGTGGACTGGAACCAAGTTGTTAAGACCCCCAGGACACTCCTAATATGAGGCAATCATGTGTAAGCCCCCCTGCGATTGCCATCCAGCCCCCGGCTCCTGCCCTCAAAGCTGCTTCTGAAAACAAAGCAATCTGCCTGTTAACTTGGGCACAAATCAGTCAGGTCTGAACAAATAGCAGCCATTTATTTTACAGAGGAAAAGGTGAGATACCCTAAAAGTCAAGAGGAAAGAAATTTGAAAAATTAATTGACTTTCTTTCCCTTACAAGTTATTTAATTGACTAGTGAGAGTCCAATTGTTAGGACTTGAAAACAATTTAGAAGCTGTAGAAGTCCTTTGATGGTAGCCTCCCTGGCCCAGACCTTGGTCTCATGAGAAGGAAAACTCTCTTCCATTAAAGTTATAAAAAATAAAAGCCCACTAAGAGTATCAATAAGGGCAGATGGATCAAACAGCCAAGGAGGCAGTTGGTAGCAGTGCTTTGCAGTCTGATAAGTCCTGATTTTAAAAATTAGTCTTCCCATATAGTAGAGAAATAAGGTGACACATTGACCATTGGGTCAATGTACATTGGGTGCTATGTCCTGTGGGCAAGGGGTGAACAATATCACCTAGGTAGTCTTTTAATAGGACTTACATATACTGAATGTAATCAGTAGGAAACAGAAGGAAAAAGAATAGGAACATTTTATTTTTAAAAATTAGGAGCATTATTTTTAAAGGGGGAGGGCCTGAGGCTGGAAGTTTCAGAATTGGAGAGGTAATAAAGTCAATGAAAGGCTGAGGGAACTCTTTTGGGTTTAGCATCACTGGAAAAAATAAAGCATTAACTATACAATAGAGTATTCAATCTTAAATTTTCTGAATTTGATAACTATATAAGACTATCTAAGAAAAATGTCTTTGTTCTTAGAAATACACATTGTGGTATTTAGAAGTAAAGGGGTATTATGTATGCAACAAATTCTCAAATATTATGAACTACAAACACTGTTTTTACTGAGTGTGTGTGTGTGTGTGTGTGTGTGTGTGTGTGTGTGTATGTAGAGAGAGAGAGGCATGTATATGTAACATGATAAAATAATTAGAGAAAAATAAAAACAATAAGAGATTATGAGTCAAATATAGGGGTGTTCTTTATATTATTTATGTAGCTTTTCTGCTTTTTGAAATTATTTTGAAGTAAAAATGAAGTATTTTAGCCAGGCATGGTGGCACATGCTTGTAATCCCAGCACTTGGGAGGTTGAGACAGGAAGATCAAAGGTTTGCAGCCAGCCTCAGCTACTTAATGAGGCTCTCTGCAGTGTAGTGAGACCCTGTTTCCAAATACAGAATAAAAAATAAGACTGGGGGTATAGCTCAGAGGTAGAATGCACCTGAGTTCAATCCCAGTTCTGAAATATGAATAAATATATAAAGTTTTTTAACTCTCTTATAATGTAGCCCAGGAGTGTCCTTTAATAGAAGGCAAACTGGTTACTCTATTTCTGTGTTCTAATTTATTTCAGAGTCTTCTTAGATTAAAGATGAATCATTAAATGATAAAGAAAACTGTACCTGGCACTTAGGTATTAAATGTCCAATTTAAGTTTCATGCCCAACCATAATCCACGGACTCTTGGGGTGATCACACTGCTCTGATTGTATTGTATAAGGCCAAATGAGCTTATTTTCTGATATAATCTTTAGCTAAAAAAAAGTATTCAAAAAGACATTTTATAAATTTTTAAAGATGAAATCAGTAATACTAGAATAGAATATTTAGTAAATATATTTCAATTTCTAGACCAAAAATAAATTCAGGCTTTCTTCAAGTCTAAATCCTTGTCTAAGACATGCTATCTCTTTGGGCCCTAGTTTCCTTTCAATAAAATAGAGATAATAATACTACTTAACATTTTCTAAAGTTTATAGGGAAAATATATTTATAGATAGAACACATTTTACTATAGGAAACTGAAAATATAACTCAAACTACTTAACTATTAAAGTATTCTTATCTTACTTTATATCCTATTTTTTTCCAGCCAGGATATCATATCAGAATCAATATGTCAACTGTGTTCTTCTTCCTCCTTTCCATTTCTTTCCAAGGTCCTCATTAATTAAAGCCAACCAGAAGGAAGAGAGATCATTGAGACCATGCACACAGGTCAGCCTTTTACAGCTTAGAGCAGAGTGAGGGGGTAGACGGTGAATGTGGAGAGCACACAGAAAAATCTTCTGTGAAGTGGTTTTGTCTTGGCTGATTGATTTAGTAACTAGAAACATTGAGGATCTAGAAACATCCATTAATCTGCTAGCCACAGCTTTGGCTCCAAACTAAATTCTTCCTCCAAAAGGGAAAAAAAGATTTTCCTTCAACTTAAATGTCTAATTTAATTTTCATGCCCAACCATAATCCAAGGACTCTTTGGGTGAATACAATGCTCTGATTGGTGTTAACCTTGTTCATAGAATCTGTCAGGCAGGGAAACAAGTTACCACATTATTAGACGACTTAGAAATTGTTCTTTGTCTTTGTGTAAGGAAGGGGTTGTGCTGGATGCTACAACAGAAATCTCAATGTCCACCATAAATGCAAAGCACACATCACAGTGATTAGCACAGAATGGGAGCCTAATAATTTTCCCCTGCCTATATAACAAGGCTCTGTGCTTGTTTCTGTGGGCATTAAAATGTGGTACTTGATCTTGCCTTTTATAATCCAGAAGACTGTAAAAAAGAATACCCTCTTAGCTAAAGAGTTTTAACATAAAAATGCATAACATAAGAACACACATGCTGCAGGCTGCATTCGTCCATTTACTGTTGCTATAAAAATGCATGAGACTGTGTACTTTATAAAGAAAAGAGGTTTATTTATCTGACACTTTTGAAGACTGAAAATCCGAAATTAGTGGTTTCATGAATTTAGAGCCACGGTAGATGGCATCACGGTAAGAGCATGTGGTAGCAATCACATGGTAAGACAGGAAGCCACAGAGAAAAACTCACTCCCTAAGACCAGCATTAGCTCCTTCTGAAAGCAGCACCCCAGTGACCTAATGACCTCCCATTAAGTCCTACCTCTTAAAGGTCCCACACCCTCTTAACATTGCCACGCTAGTGAACAAGCTTCCAGTACATGAGCCTTTGGGAGATAAAAATGCATCTAAACCACTGTACTTATTTAGTGCCCAACTAGGAGTGGATATCTAAGGTATTTAGAATAGCAGTTTCCAAGACATTGTCTATTGTGAACTGGTGGAATAGAAACTGATTATAAGAATTTGGAAATTCTTATGCTCACCAGCATTGACCATGGCTGTTGGCTGTAAGAACAATTAATAACATATCACATCTCTCCAACCTTTGCCCTTTATTTTCAGTTAATACTTTCCATGATTTCAGTCACGTTCCAAAAATATTAAGTAGAAAAATTCAGAAATAAGAAATGTATATGTTTGAACTTACATGCCATTATAAATACATGATGAAATTCTCATGCCATCTTTCTCTGTCCTGCCTGGGACATAAATTTTGCCTTTGTCCAGCATTTCTACACTGGACATGCTGGTTCCCTGCCCAAGAGTTAATTTGTAGCCATGTGAATTATCAAATAGACTATCTATATTTGCAATGTTATGCTCAAATAACTCTTATTTTACTTAATAGTGGCCCCAATGTTTAAAAGTAGTGATGCTGACAATTTGGAAATGTCAAAGAAAATTTATAAAGTGTTTCTTTTAGGTATCCTTTTATACAATCACAAAATGAAGTGTGAGTACAATACAGTAAGACATTTTGAAAGAGAGAATAACCACATTCATATAACTTTTATTGAAGTCATATAACTTTTATTGAAGTATATAATTATTGTTGATCTATTTTACTTTTAATTGTTGTTGTCAATATTTTACTGTGTCTAACTTACAGTTAAACTTTATCATAGGTATGTATGTATAAGAGAAAACATAGTCTATTTAATATTCAGTATTATTAAAAGTTTCAGACAACCATTGGTGATTTTGAAACATACCTCCAGAGGATACCATGGTCTACTGTATAGCAAAATTAATACAAATCTCAAGCACAAGTGCCCATGCTGGACACAGAGTAGCTTTGTGTAGTCTCCTCTGCAAACAGTTCCATGGCCTGGCATCCCTGTCCCTGACCTCCGGGATCACATGCCAGGGTTTCCCTCAGCCTATTAGCAAAAGCATGGCAGCCATCCCCTCCTGGCTGCTTGCCCCTGGCCACCCATGACTATTGCTGGATCCACCTGGGTTCCAGAAGCATCTTTTGCAGAAACGCTATGTGCCCAGGGATGCCAACCTTTCCCATCACCTGGGTCTCCTTAAGGCTGGCCCCTGGGCACTGGTGAGAAAATTTCTCTGGGAAAAGTTTATGCTCCCTTTCATGCCTGTGGTATTGTGTTGCTCAGAGAACTCAAATTTCCCCAGGCTTCCTGTGGAGCAATCACCTGTAACCTGCGTGTAGACTCCAGGGGGAAGCCTGTCAGCCTACTGGACAAAGCCAACACCCAAACCTCCTTGGCAGTGGTCATCACTGAGTGTTGTGTTGGTGCTTCTGGACGCTCGAGGTACATCACAGCCCAGTGATGCACCAGTGCCCTGCAGTGAGTAGAGAAGTAGCTGGAGAGCCTTCCAAGGTTTTGTAACTACCTGCCTTATACCAAGTAGATAAGAAACTTCAAGCAGCTACAAGAAATAATGAAATAAAATAAAATAATCTAGTATGTATAAAATGTTTAAATACAAGACGGGCTTGGTGTCTCATGCCTTATAACCCCAGTACTTGGGAGGCTGAGACAGGATTGCAAGTTTGAGGGCAGCCTCAGCAATTTAGACAGGCCCTTAGCAACTTAGTAAAACACTGTTTCAAAATAAAAATAAAATAGGGCTGGGAGTGGAGATCAGATATATAATGCCCCTTGGTTCAATCACCAGTACAGAATACACACACACACACACACACACACACACACACACACACATACATATACATATACATATATATGTATGTATATGTATATGATGAATATGTATATGTATATAGTTAGTTGTAGTTATAGTTATTTAGATCCAGATTTAGAAAGGCCATATCTTTGCTTACAATAATGATTATCATATGCCATAAACTGAAGAGTGTAATGAATTGTCCCTTTTGCACTGAAGTCAGAGAAGAACAAATGGAAAAGACCATGTGCCTGTAGAAGTGGTTCTCCAACTGTTCTCTCAGCTCTCAGATGCAGTATGCTTCCCTCAGACCCCAGTCTTTCAGTGCCTGGGGTGGAGGAGGAGAGGGGGCCCATAACATCTGCAGATCAAGATCTAAAATGGTGTTTGGCAAAGTATGATGGGACAGTTACCTGTGTCAGTAGCCCCCCGCCCCAGGCTCAGGTTAATGAGTTTTGACAAACTCTTTAGTCCCATTTGAAGTTTGAGGGCCATTCCTGTGAAAATACCTCTTCAGTCCACTTAAACATGGCTAAGTGACTCCTCATACTGGCTCCAAATACAGTTAGAATAAGCTGATTTGTGTCTCCCGAATTTAAGGCCTTGCGCACACAATGAATAGAGATAGAAGATATCTTTCATTGTGCTACTTACTTCTGTGGCAGGTGAAGTAAAAAGGAGCAAAAGCCACATTTTTTACTCAGATTCTACAAAAACAATTTACTATTTCTTTACTCACAAGAGAAAACGGTAGCCAGGGGCAGTAGCACACACCTGTCATCCAGTACTTGACAGGCTAAGAAGAAGGATCACAGGTTCCAGGCCAGTCAACAACTCAGCAAGATGCTTTCAAAGTAAAAAATGGACAGAAGGCTGGGGTTCAGATCAGTCCCAAGTACCACCAAGAATAAGAAGTAAATCAAAGAAATTAATTTATATTGGTATTTCTTGGGCAATTCAACTTATTTGACACTGGCAATAAAACATTAACTGAGCTGGTATCTGTTCTAATTATACAAATTACTTTATGTTATTTATTCTTCCATGGAACACATGGCAACTCTCTAGAAACTCTTGGTGTGTTGTTGTATGATAATATTCTCCAATACAGAGAGAAAAAATACTTTTTCAGCTTTTTACCTTTCCTTTGAAATTATTTCCCGTGCTTTTCATGGACCTTGGTAATGTTCCAAAATTTTTCTAATCAATCTAATATTGTAAGCTGTCAGAATGGATTTTCTTCACTAGAACTATCTGTTCTACATCAATCCTTCTATTTTTTTTCTTTTTTTCTTTATTTACTTTATGATTTGATTTAGTCCTTTTGTTGTTGTTGTTGTTGTTGTTGTTGTTGTTGTTGTTGTTGTTCTTTTTTGATCTGTTGAGTTACTTCCAATTTTGGAACTGAGGCTTTATTAGCTCTAGAATTATATCTTAAGAAAAAATTGAATCAGCAAAATCTTGACAATTTTCTACTGCATTACATGGAATCGTTATTCACTTCATTTGCAAAGTCTGAAAAAAGGAGTGTTAGATCTTCAAGAGGGATAAACTGCTTTGATTGAATCGGTTGGTGCATTCAGTCAGTAACCAGTGAATTCTGATAAGGAAGTTTGATGACTATGTAATTGCTTTGTTGTTTTTTTAGTATATTGAGTGTCTGTCTTAGCAAATTTACCCAAACACTGGGGTTTTATGTGTTCAATTTTGTCTTTACCTCATTGTAGTCCACAGCCATAAAAGTTTCCACTTATTAAACATATAAATAAAGCTCCTTTGCGTAAACATCTCATAATCCTTCATGTTCCCCAAGTTGTTTTCACTGTCTTTTTTGTCATTTAGAACCACTGACACATTAAACATCACACTGCATCAGCCCTACTCTTTATCTACCTCAAATGGGCCTTTATTCCAAAAGTAAACCTTCTATGTGGTTTCTGTTAAGTATTGGATTTTACAGTGTGAAAAGATAAATAACACTTGTTGGGAAACACAAAATGTAACAGCTACCTATGGTACATTCAAATAATAGGTCAAAAGATACAAGTTTTGGTGAATAGATTGTTATTATTTTGTTATGGGGCTTTTGGTTTGTAATTGTTGTCATCCTTTAGTCTTTGACTGCAGTGCAGTGAGACTTAGAAATCACTAGGTGTGGGCTGTTTCCACGTGGGTCTGCAGGGTGAACTGGGGACGCAGCAGCAGCATTACCTGGGAGCTGATTAGACATGCAAAATCTTCAGCCCTACTTGGTTCTGATGAGTCAGTTTATGTGTTTTAGTGGGCTCTCCAGGTAACTTTTGTGCTCTTTAAGGTCTGAGATATGTACTTTTTCACGGCCAACTGCTAGCTTTTGCTAACATGACTTTAATTTCTGGGATGAACTATTTTTATTATGTTAAGTAAAAACAATTATGATCCCACTGATAAAAACGTTTATTATTTTTTATAGATTTCTTTTTATGTGTGTGATATTGGGGATTTAACCCAGGAGCATTGTACCTCTGAACTATGCCCCCAGGCCTATTTTTTATTCTTTATTTTGAAACAGGGTCTCACTACGTTGCAGAAGGCTTCACTAAGCAGCTACAGCTGGCCTTGAACCTGCAATCCTCCTGTCTCAGCATCCTAAATACTGGGATTACAAGCCTGCACCACCATGTCCGGCTATATATTTCCTTTTCACTAGAGATGGTCTAGTTTAGCACTTGACAAATTTGCATACACTGAAAAATTTCTGTATAGCAATTATACACAATAAAATTCACCCAAGACTCTGCCGCTTCCTAAAAGTATTCGAAGACATTATTGACTATATGAATTTTTTTTGTCTTTCATACTCATTTAACAACCAATCTCTGTAGAGAAAGGGTCTGTGTTTTATTCTTTAACATAATACCTGAGGTTTCCAAATTATTTGTTTCATATAATTAAATACTTAGTTACTAGATTATTTGGGTCTCCATTTAGTTTTCTTCTTTCTTTTACTTTTTTCTTTTCTTGAGACAGGCTCATGCTATGTGCCCAGGCTGGTCTAGAATTCATGTGCTAAAGTGATTCTCCTATCTCAGCCTCTTGAGTAGCTAGAACTACAGTACATTCTATAATTCCTGGCTCATTTAGCACTTTTTAAAGTATATATGTTAGATAGATAAAACAACTTAAAGTTTTAAAAATATTCTAATGTTTAATCAATTGTCTGAAAGGGATAGAAAAATAATATTAAATACAAAATTCAGAAATGAAAAATTGAGTATGGAATATTTCAGAAAAGACTATTCTTCTTTATATAATATCCTCTGAGATATATTATATTTCAGTATTATGTTAACTTTCTGTGTTATTAATTGTTGTTGTTTTTGGAGAATGTACATTAAAGAATATATGTAGAGTTCTATATATTATTTGCATTTATTAAAGACACACCAAACAATAGGAAAGTGTGGAAATGTATATGTACTGATTTCTGAATCACTTACCTTTATGATATTTCTATATACTGGTATGAAAAAATACAATTTTTTTAAAAAGGTAGAGAATGAAAGAATGTATGATTGACTACAAATAGTAGATACTAGCCAAGTCCATGCTCATGAGTTATGAAAATTTTGGTTATTTTGCAAAATGATCCTTTCTGTTAATTTTGGTTTAAGGCTAAATAAACACTGTATAAATACACTGAAGCTAGAATGCTGACGGAGTGGAAATGTTTTGTTTTCTGAAACTACCACAAACTATTTCTGAAACATTTAAACTTTGGCATTAACTAAATACTTTTGCCAAGCACCTTTCCCCTACTTCAAAATATGAATACATATAGCCCACATGTTTCTGATCCATTTACAACTAATTTATCAAAATTGGCAAGACCTTTTTGCTAACCACAAGGCCTAGAGTGCCAATTTAAAGAAGAAAAAGAAAGAAAGAAAGAGAGAGAGAGAGAGAGAGAGAGAGAGAGAGAGAGAGAGAGAGAAAGAAAGCAAGCAAGCAAGCATTCTCAAATCATCTTCCATCTGGATCACTCACTTAATTCAGGGGAGACTCAAACTCTGATTATGAGAGTTTATTAAGAGCTGAACAGCCACCAAGTGCTTCCTTTTATCTTCTTCTTCAGTTTGATTTCTTTTGCCAATCTGAACGGCCCCAAATTCTCCTTTGCTCACTCTGCTCTCGGGATAGGTGGGACATGCTCATCAATAAAGTTTCAATAATAAATTACAAAAATATTTATTTTAAATAGCTAAGTTTTCATTCCCCATAGATCTTATTTTTCAATAGAAAAAAAGTTATAGGAGCCAACTGCATAATAAATTCAGCACATTTAGTTTCATTCACACTTAACTGATGATGTGTGTCAGTACAGATGTCTTGTGCTTAAACATTTCCTGAAGAGCCAATTCAGAGGCTGAGTCTACCCACTAATAATTAAACACTTAAATATCTACAATTAATTTCTCTTAATTATTTAGTTAACAAATAGTTAAGGTATATTTCCCATATTATCCAGTCTCCCAAATGTGCCTCATCATAAGACTTACCTGGGTACTCATTTAACATACAAAATCCTAGATCTCTACTCTGGAGGATAGGAAAGGCATAGGTTTAATCAATGTCACCAAATGATTTCTGGCAACAGATATATACTGTGCTGGTTAATTATGCTTGCAATGTAACAGCATTACTCAAATGGCCCTGATTCCAAGATATTTTAATCTCTTCCACAATAACAATGTTTTCATATGTAATTATATATAATTTAATATTTTTATATCATAGGATCTTTCCTATTAATTCAATGATGAACAGGAAAATTTTCTTTATGAGACTACTTGCTGTGATTTTTATTTTGAAAAGGAATTTCCATAATATATAATCTCTTTCTTCAAGAAGACTAAGGAGCTGTTTAGAAAAGAGATGGTGGCTTATGGTGGTAATAGCCATGACCTTGCTTTGTGACTTATAATTAAAAATTATTTAACCTATTCAAGTTGATTTGGATTTTAAGGCAAATATCAAAATTGAAAATAGGATTTCATACAGTCTAGAAACAAAGCATCTTTTTTTTTTTTCAGTGCTGAGGGTAGAACCCAGGGGCATTCTACCTTCGAGCTACCCACCCCCAGTCCTATTTTTTAGCCCTTTATTTTTAAAACAGGGTCTCACTGAGTTGTGAAGAGTCTCACTAAGTAGCGGAGGCTGTCCGAGAACTGTGATCCTCAGGTCTCTGCCTCCCAATGCTGGGATTACATGCATGTGCCACCACACCCGGCAAAAGCATCTCTTTATACCATTGTTTTTTTGTCCACATATTTAATTTACTTTATATTTTAGGTAACAATAAAGAGAAATGCATATACTTGCAATTATGGAGACATGGATTTAAAGAGTTTAAGAAACACTGGTTGTCCAGGCGTGGTAGTGCACACCTGTAATCCAGTACTTGGGAAGCTGAGAAGGAGGACTACAAGACTCTTAAAAACCTCCTGATGCCCTGTTTCAAATTAAAAATGTAAAAAAATGGCTGGAGGTGAGGGGATATAGCTCAGAGGTAGTGCCCCTAGGTTCCGACACCATCACCAAAAGGAGGAGGAGAAGAAGGAGGATGAAGAGGAGAGGAAAGAGAAGAAGAAATAATTTTAAAGTTATATTGTTTTTCTATTGGTATGAGAAACTACCACAAATATAGCACCCTTATACCATAAACACTTATGCTGAATTTGGTGTGGGTCAGAAATCTGGGCACAGCTTACCTGCTGATTCTGCTGGAGATCTCAGAAGGCTGCAATCAATGTGTTGACTTGACTTGGAGGAGGGAAAAGTGGAGAATTCACTTCCAGGATCACTTGGCTTGTTGGGAGAATGTTTCTCCTTGTGGCTAGGTGACCCAGAGCCCTCACTTCTCACTGGATATGAGCTGGAGGCCACACATAGCTCCTAGTCCTCTTCATAGGCAACTCATGCATGGCTGTTTCCTTCTTCAAGGCCAGCAGGAGGATCTCTCCCCAATCCACTAAGATGGAGTCTTACACAACAAAATACTTATGAACATGACATCTCATCATCTTTGTTATATTCTCTGGGTCAAAGTGAGTTACAGATTCTATTGCTCAAAAATAAGAGATTTTACTAGGAATGTGAATCATTGGGGTCACTCAAGGATAGGTTTACCACAGAGGTATAAACTGAATGGTCCTAAAGAATGTTCTTTATTTAGGAGATAATATGTCTTAAAAATATAACCCTTAGACTAAGTTCTGTAGGCACATATGTTCATATCACTTTGAACCTCAGTATGATGTATAATTACAATGCACCAGTAAAAGTATAAAAAATAGCTGATCCGTTAAAAAATAAATAAATGAAATACAGTCCTTAGACTTTATTCATGGAAGTCTCTTGAGCTACTTATTATTGAGGCCAGACATACACTTGCTGAATCAGAATGATTAGAAATAGAATAAAGAAATCTGCATGTGTTTTTTTTCAAAATCTTCTTGGTGGATCCAATATGCAAAAATATTTTAGGACATCATTTCTTGATTCTATAAAGATATTGTGAACCACTGACCTTTAAAAGACAGTGAAGAAATAAAACAATGAAAAAAATTAATTGAACCTCATCAAAATAAAAACTTTTGTTTTTTATGTAGTAATCTCACTACTTGGTGGGCTGAGACAGGAAGATCATAGGTTCTCAGCCAGCTTTGGGAACTTAGTGAAGCCCTTCACAACTTAGTGAGACCCTGTTTCAAAATAAAAAAATAAAATAGGGCTGGGGATTTGGCGCAGAAGCAGAATGCCCCTGAGTTCAATGCGCAGTACCATATACACACAAAATTTACAAACCATATATCTGGCATGGGTCTACATCCCAGAATATGTAAAAAATTCTTAAAATTTGAGGGTTAAAAATGATGAGTGATATAATAAAAAAAGATACAAAAAACAGATAAGAAAAGAGAAAAATAGGTGGAGAGCTAGGTTTGGTGGCTTACACTTGTAATTCCAGTAGTTGGGAGGCTTAGACAGGATATCATAGTTTCACCACCAGACTCAGCTACTTAATGAGGCCCTCTTCAACTTAGTGAGACCCTGTTTCAAAATAAAGAATTAAAAAATAGACCTGGGGGTATAGAGATAAAATGCCCCTGGATTAAATTCTCAACACCACACACCATACACACACACACACCAAAAAAAAAAAAAAAAATGGGTGGAGAATTTAAATAGAGATTTCCTCAAAAAAGATACACAAATAACCCATAAGCACATGAAAAGATATTCAATCTCATTATTTAATAGGGAAATGCAAATCAGAACTTCAATGAGACACTATGTGTTAGTCAGTTTTCCGTTGCTGTGACCGAAAAACTTGGCCTGCACAACTTAGAGGAAGAAAATTGTATTCAGGGCTCACGAATTTAGAGGTCTGGGAGGTTTCAGAGGTTGGCCAATGGTCAGCCAGCCCACAGGAGCAGAAACTGCAGCAACAGGGTGCATGACAGAGAAAGCCACTCTCAGGGCTGCTGGAAGCAGAGCAAGCTAGAGGAGGTACCAGGGACATATGTAGTTTCTGAGGCCATGACCTTGCTGATCCACCTCCTCCAGCCAAGTCCCACTTGTGAGCCTTCCTGCACAGAAGACATGCTTTTGACACATCGAGCTTTGGGGAGATATCCCAAACCTTAACCACAGCACATTTCTAGGAGAGATAATAATTAAAAGGGAAGACAATGAGATGTGTTAGTGAAGAGGTGGAGTAATTGGAATCCTTATACATTGCTAGTGACAAGGATTCCCTCCTTGACCAAACCATAGTCAACCATGTCTTCTACAGTCAGTCATCTTTGGTCTGCTGCTCTTGGTCTGCTCAGCTCATTTCAGCAAGAAATGTTTCCAAGAGAGCAAAAACTGGGTGCCCAACCAAGTCCTTTATAGTAATTTTCCATCAACAAACTTCCTTACCTTGCCCCTTGGCTATGAATCCCCACCAACCAAGGTTGTATTCAGAGTTGAGTTTAATTTCTCTCTCCTATTGTGATACTCTTGAATAAAGTCTTCTTTACCTACTTAACTCTCTCCATTGCAATAGATTTTCACTGCATTGCAATTGAAATTTTTATCATCCAATGCAATTTTTATATGACACTGGTGAAATTTTAAAATGATGTAGCTCCTTTGGAATGCAGTTCAGCAGATTCTTAAAAAGGTTAAGCGTAGCGTTTATAGAAATTCCACTCCCAGATAGATACCCAAGAGAGCTAACAACAAAAGTTCTCACAAAAACTTGTACAATGAATGTCCATATCATAATTATTCATAATAACCAAGAGGTATGGCAATTAAAATGTCTATCAACTTATGAATAAACAAAATGTAGTAAATCCAAAGTGGAATATTGTTTATCCCTACTTATATATTCTAGAACATGGAAGGCCATGAGAACGTCATGTTTGGTGAAAAAAGCCAAACCTAAAAGGCCATGTACTGCATAATTCAATTTATGTGAAATGTCTGGAGGGGGTGAATCCATAAAGGCTGAAAGGAGGTTAGTGGCTGGCAGGGGCTCAGGGAGGAAGAGAATGGAGAATGACTGCTAATGGGTATGAGTTTCCTCTTACGGATGATAAAAATGTTTCTGAATTAGGTATCAGAGACCGTTGCATAATAATGTGACTAAAATAAAGGGTTATAATTTAAGAGCATGAATTTTAAAATAAGTAAGTTACATTTAAATTTAAATATATAAGGAAGCAATAAAAATCTATTTTCTAAATGAACTTGCTGCACTGTTTGTGTGATGTATATTCGTGACTGTTGACATTGATTACTATTCTCTAAAAATGGAAAGTATGAAGAGCTAACACTTTTAAACAAGTATAATATCAAAATCAGGACTCTTTGAATAAGCATTAAACCTGCCTTGCAGTAAGTCTTTAAGGATTCATCATTCCCGAATAATCAAAAGGAAAGGGATAAGGATTTAATGTGCAGTGAAGGAAGAATTTCCATAGCATACTGTCAGAGACGCATATATTTTCTCAGATACTTAGCTTATCTCACTTGTTCTTCTATGTTATATACTGGGCTGGGGGAAGAGAAGAGGCAGGGAAAGGGAAAAGAGAAAAAGATCAATTAAAAAGAAAAATGGAAAGGAGAGGAAATAATCATTAAAGCTCATCCCCAGCCAGATGCATGGTGGCACACACCTGCAATCCCAGCTACAGGGGAAGCTGAAGCAGGAGGATCCCAGCCTAGGTGATTTAGTAAGACCCTGTTTCAAAAAAAAAAAAGAGATGGGGATGTTGCTGAGTGGTATTGCTCCTTCCAGTTCAACTCCCAGTACTAAGAAAACAAAACAATATACTTCATCCCCAGTTTCTACCAGGGTTTTCAAACTGCTGTGGTTTCCCACAATACCGCAGTGAGATTAGGCATTCAGGCCACAGTGCATTTTGTTACATATATTGCAGTATTCCTTTGCATCTTTTGAGTTATAAACCAACAGTTTGAAAAGAAATTACAAAACCCAGAGAGAAATAAACTGTTTTGCACAAGAAAAAAGCAGGATATTCATGGGTGAGGGGCATTCAGTTAAAGATAGCTTAAATAAAAGAGAACTGATGGGAAAAGCAGGATGCCAATAAAATGGTGAGATACCCAGCTCTGCACAAGCAATGCGCTGCTGAGAACGCAGAGGGATGTGAACATGAAAGCCTAATAATAAAAGTTTGTTATTTCTGAATGGTACTACAATATGACATCTTGTCTTCCCTTGATGAGTGTCCAATGTACATTCTATGATTGTGATATGTTGGAAAATAATTAAGTAGCAGGAGTGAAGGAGTGATGGTGAAACTGTGTAGGTAGCAAAAACTTACAGGTAATGAGGTAAGACAGAGAGAGAAGAGGAAGAAGAAGGAGGAGGAGGAGAAGAAAGAGGAGAAAGAGGAAGGAGTGGATGGGAGGGAAGGAGGGAAGAAGGGGAAGGAGGAGGGGAGGAGGAAGATTCACAAACAGCAAAAGGTGAACATACCAATACCTTTGACCACATTGAAAGGAACTCTGCACTTAACCACTGTAGGTTCTTATCTCTTTTTTCGTCTCAAAAGTGACTATACCTGAGCTATAAAATAAAGCTCATACATTTCTCACCATATAGATTGATTATTATTTTTTCTGTTGAACTCTTGAGAATAGACTTGCAAGAATGCAATATGCAAGCAAGGAGTGGTGGCACACACTTGTAATGCCAGTACTTGGGAGGCTAAGACAAGTGGGTAACAAGTCCATGGCCAGCCTCAGCAACTTAGTGAGACTCAGCAACCTAGCAAATCCCTGTTTCAACATAAAAAGTAAAAAAAGTTTGGGGATGTAGAGCAGAGGTAGATGCTCCTGGATTCAACCTCCAATACTAAATAAGTAAACAAGTAAATAAACAAACAAATAAATAAATAAGTAAATAATTTTTTTAAGTAAGTAAGGAAATAATTGGGTTATTGGGCTAAGGGTATAGCTCAGATGTAGACTGACCCTAGGTCCAATCCCTAATACAACTACAATGAGAAAGAGAGAGAGAGAGAGAGAGAGAGAGAGAGAGAGAGAGAGAGAGAGAGAATATGCAGTGTGCTGAATGATGTAGAGATGGATTGACACAAGTCCTACAAAAGGCTGAGACCGGGCTTGTTCTCCTGTATGTCTACACATCCTGTAGATACCCTTACTGGGCATCTATGGTGTGGCTGACATGGTTGATGCCGTGGTAGATGCTTTGGCACGAAAATTCATAGAAGGTGGTCTCTGCCATTAAGGAAACAATCTACTTAAAATGCAAATTGAGTGTTAATGGTAAGTACAATGCCATTCACATCACACCCTTTAGAACACAGTTAATCCACTTGATATTTGTTAGTAGAAATATAGTGTGGGGCCAGGTGTGGTGGCGCACATTTGTAATCTCAGTGTTTGGAAGGCAGAGACAGGAGGATCACACAGGTTCAAAGCCAGCCTTGCTGGCTTAAGAAACCCTGTTTCCAAATAAAAATATAAAAATAGGTCTGGGAGTGTAGCCCAGAGGTAGAAGGGTTTCCAGGAACCCCCAGTACCATAAAAAGAAAGAAAGAAAGAAAGAAAGAAAGAAAGAAAGAAAGAAAGAAAGAAAGAAAGAAAGAAAGAAAGAAAAAGAAAGAAAGAAAGAAAGAAAGAAAGAAAGAAAGAAAGAAAGGAATATGGCGGAAAAAAACTATCTGCACTTACTTCCTAGCTTGTGAATATTAGAGAAAACATATGACCACTTCACTTTCTGTGACTGTCTAATCTCACTTAACATGATATTCTCCAAGTTCTTTTCATTTTCTGGCAAATTATATAGTTCCATTCCTCTTTATTGCTGAGTAGAGTTCTATTGTATGTATTTCTTATAATTTTGTAATTCATTCATCTTTTGATGGACACCTAAGTTGATTCCATAATATGGCTATTGTGAATTGTGCTGCTATCAACATGGCTATGCATATATTACTGTAGTTCTCTGATTTTGGCCCCTTTGGAAATATAACCAAAAGAGGTACAGCCAGATCATATGCTGGGTCCATTCCCAGTTTTCTGAGGAATCTTCACAGTGATCTCCATAGTAGCTGAATTAATTTGCAATCCCACCAACAATGTAGAAGAGTTCCTATTTCTCCATATTCTTGCCAACAATTATTGTTTTTTGACTTCTTGATGGTTGCCATTCTGATTGGGGTTAGATGGAATCTCAGTGTAGTTTTGATTTGCATCTCCCTGATTGCCAATGATGTTGTACACTTTTTTCATACATTTATTAGCCATTTGTATCTATTGTGAAGAGTCTATTCAATTCAATTGCCAATTTTTTGATTAGATGATGATGATGATGATGATGATGATGATGATAATGATGATGATGATGATTAGTGTAAAGCAGTAGCTTTTCTATATGACAACTATGAATTCACGGAGAACAAAATCCAGGAAACAATTTCATTCATGATAATCTCAAAACTAATAATAAAACTAGGAATAAGCCTGACCAAGGAGGTAAAAGACTTCTACAGTGTAAAGTATAAAACACTAAAGAAATAAAGTAAATATTTTAGGAGATGGAACGATCTCTTTTACTCTTGGATAAGGTACAATAAATATTATAAAAATGGCCATTCTACCAAAAGTCATCTACAAAGTCGATGTAATTCCTATCAAAATACCAATGCCATTGTTCACAAACCTAGAAAAATCAGTCATAAATTTGGAGAAACATAAATATGGAGAAACAAAAGACCCAGAATAGCCAAAAAATTTCTCATTAATAAGAATCATGCAGCGGGAAGATGGCGACCGAGAAAAGCGGGGCTTAAGAGCCCCGCTAACAACCAATCTCCATTACCACAAAATCAGCGCCTTTCATAGCCAGAAAACACCATTACCAGAGAAACAAAAAAATCACCAGGCTCCAGAGAGAAAGCGGACTGAGAACAGAGCTCAGAGCCACAGAGGAGATACACCAGCCTAACGCCCGAGGACGCGGCAGCAGCGCCATACTGCCGGCGGCAGTGGTGAGTTCCCCGGACGGCTACAGCAAGCCTAGGTGAGCCGCTGCGGAACAGCCAGGCGGGATTTCTCGGCGCAGGGAGCACCTAAAGCTCCCAGGGGCTGGGCTCAGCGCACCCTGCAGGGACCCAGAGTGGAGTTCAAAAACAGAAAAGAAATAGGCCAGCCTCATGGCTGAGGGCGCGGCAGTGGCGCCATATTGCCACCGGTGGCAGCAGCAGCGAATTCACCAAGTCCTGTACAGCTACATCTGCGTACTCAAGAACAGTGAGTCAAATTGCAGGCCACAGAGGAGAAATCCCAGTACTGTACTCCCTGGGACTTGACCCAGTGGGGGAGTGGCGGTGGCAGAGATAGCACACCATAGGAGAACGTGCAACCTGGCACCCCCCATAGTTTAAAGCAGCCTCTATCGACTCTCTGGGTCGGAGACTCTGTGATACAACCCAGTAAAGGAGTAGTGGGGTCTGAGATACTACTGACTTGAGATCCAGAACACCTTAAGTGAAGTCATAGGGACCCAAGGGAAGAACCCAGAGAAGGCACAAACTTCTGAAATCATGGGAAAGAGGAATAATACTGGAGCAATGAATGCCCACAACCCCACAACATCAGAACCCGATAAAACTGAAAATCAGAGATTTCTAGAAGATCAAATCAGGAAAATAACTGTAGAAATAATAGAGGTGCTTCGAAAAGAACTCAGAGAGAGCCAAAAAGAGATAAAGGATGCAATTAATGAAGTAAAGGCCTCAATTCAAAGCACAAACAACCGATTAGACCACATGGAGAACAGAATCTCGCTCTTAGAAGATGATCATTCCAAAAATGAACGCATAGTTTCTAATCTAGAAAAAAATATCCAACAGCAAGAATCTGATATTGAAGAAATATGGGCCCATTTTAAGAGAGCTAACCTAAGAATAATTGGAATAGAGGAGGGAAAAGAAAGTGAAACCAAAGGGATCAACAATCTCTTCAAGGAAGTAATAGCAGAAAAATTTCCAAACATAGAGCAAGAGGTTGATACACAGGTCCAGGAATCTTATAGAACTCCCTTTAGACAGGATCGGAGAAGAGGATCCCCACGCCACATAATTGTCAAAATGACCACTGTGGAAGCCAAGCAGAGAATCTTAAAGGCAACAAAAACAAAGGGCCAAGTGACATTCAGAGGCAAACCAATTAGAATCACTCCAGACTTCCCAAACCAAGTCATGAGAGCCAGAAGGGCTTGGAGTAACATATTCCAAACTCTGAAAGAAAACAACTTCCAGCCAAAAATTTCCTACCCAGCAAAACTTTCTATCAAATTAGATGGGGAAATAAGAAGCTTCCATGACAAACAGAAACTGAAGGAATTTATGTCTTCAAAACCAGCGCTAGAGAAAATACTCAAAGAGATTAACTACAAAGAAGAAATAGGTAACACACACCAGAACCAGAGAAACAAGATTTTCCATCCAACAGACAACTAAGATTGGTTATCTGTGGAGATTCATTATTTATGTTGGTCTTTTACCTATCTCTAAATGGTATTGTTTGCCTTTATTCTTGCTAATTTTTAGGATTTCTAGTTGGAATATTAATATATCTTCAGATATAGCATTTGGAAATATTTTATCCCATTCTATTAGTAACTGTTAACTCTGTTTACATTGTCTTTGGATATACAATAATTTTTTTTATTTTTTTAGGGAGTTTGTATACTCTTCTGTTGCCTGTGCCATTGAAATCATATCCAAGAAATCACTGCCAATTTCAATGTTGTGAGGTTTCATGACCCAGATTTTCTTCTAAAAGTTTATAGTCTTAAGATTTATATTTAGGTCTTTTATCTATTTTGAGTTAATATTTGTATATGGGATTAGGTAAGGGTCCAATTTTATTCTTTTCCATGTAATTATTATTTTTCAACAATATTTAGTTAAAAGATTATTATTTCCACCACCAAGTGTTCGTGGAAACCTTTTCAAAAATAACTTGACAGTATAGGGAAGAATTTAGCTCCAGGCTTTTATTTAACTCCAATGGTTTATATATCTGCCTTTAGAATAGTACTACACTGTTTCAATTATTGTAGCTTTATATGGTTTGAAATCAGAAAATATATATTTTCTAGCTTTGTTCTTTTTCAAGATCATTTTGGGTATCTAGAGTCCATATTCCATATTAGGATAGATTTTTTTTCTGAAAAATAAATATATAAATATATGATAGCTTCACCTAAAAAAATAGAAAAAAATATTCTCTGGTAAGAAAGAAAGTAAAAAGAAATATTGAAATGTTATCTTTAAGTCATCAAAAGCTTGGTATCAGTCAAATGAAACTGTTATGTGAGATTATCATTTTTAATTTTGGATAAATTGCTATAATACTAGATGTCAACCACTAAGCCAAGCACAGGAGGGAGGGATAGGGAGAGAATGGGGTGGGGATCGGGTGGGGGCTGACTGGGCGATGTGTGCATGTATGTCTACAAAAGTTTGTATCCCACTATGATGTATGAATACAGTGCACCAATAAAAAAAATAATAATAAAAAAAAGAATCATGCAGGAGGCATCAAACTTCCTGACTTCAAATTATACCACGGAGCTATCGTTTTAAAAATAGCATGATACTGGCACAAAATCAGACACATATAACAGTGAAACAGAATAGAAGATACAGAAATAAATCCACATACTTATAACCAATTGATTTTTTACAAAAGTTCCAGACACATATATTGGGGAAAAGATGCTTTTTCAACAAATGGTATTAGGAAAACTGGCTATCCATTTGTAGAAAAATGTGATTAAATCCCAACCTCTCACCCTGCACAGGAGTCAACTCAATGATTAGTGTAAAGCAGTAGCTTTTCTATATGCTAACTATAGATAATATGGATCATAGATGGATCATAGATGGATCATAGATGGATCAAAGATGGATCAAAGATGGATCATAGATCTGAAAGTTAGACCAGAGACTTTGAAGCTACTAAAGAAGGCATAGATTCAGTACTCCAATATTAAGCACAGATAGAAACTTCCTCAACAAGACCCCCAAAGCTCAGGAAATTAAAACAAGAATTAATTGTTATTACATTGAAGTAAAAAGTTTCTGCTCATCAAAGAAAACCATCAATAGTCTAAAGAGTAAGCCCACAGAATGGGAGAAGATCTTTGCCGGCTATCCTTCTGGCAGAGGACTAATATCTAGACTACAGAGGATTAATATCTAGAATATAATTAATATCTAGAATATATATAACTATTATCTAGAATATATCTAGAGGACTAATATTTAGACTATGCAGAGGACTAATATCTAGAATATACAAAGAACTGAAAAGACTAAATCTATTTGTGTAAATGCTAGGTTCGATGAAGTAGATAGTAATGAAGACATATAATTGGGCAAGGAAATATAATCTATTGGTTATCAATGAAGGGGACTTACAGGTGCCTGTTGAGATTCTTCTCTGTGACCCTGTGTCTTCAGAGATAAGGAAGCTGTTTTCCTCCAGTAAAAGGTGAGCATCTCCCAATGGAAGGTCTTATTCCTTCCTTTAGGGAAAAAGGGAGTAAAGAAAGTAAGAATGGTCCTCTTTCTTCTACTGTTTTCTCAAACAGCAAAGTTTCTTAAGTCAACAACCTAAAGATTATGCTTACAACCAAGGAATTACCTAAGATAATGCACAAAATGAGTGAATAAAGGGTCAAGATTCATGAGGGCTCCAAGAGGCACCAAAAGAATGATCTGCTTCAGAAACTGTAAGGGACTGTCAGAAAAGGAGAAGGGGAACATGGAATCAAAGAAGCAAGAGAAGGGCATTCCAAGAGTTAGGGAAGGGCTTACTAAGAGAATGCAGAAATGTGCACCTACAACCCCTCTTACTAGCCAACTACTTTGCTTAGCATTTTGCCAATGACTATCCTCGGTGTCAGCAACACACTGATGGGAAGGTGAGCAAGTACCTTGGCTCAGCCTTGTTTAAGCCTAGACTTTGCTGCTTTTTGTGCCACCTTCAGCAAACCAATTAGCCCCTTGGAACTGTAGTTTTGTTATGTATAAAACCAGGATAACATTTCTAGCCAAGTGTTCTTTTTCACAGGATTGTTGTGACCATTAAGTGAAATCATATGTACAAAGTGATAATATTTCAAAAGGCTCCTGCTAAATTGCAATATCAACTGAAAAGAACCTATTATCATCCATAATCACATTTGAGGATGACTAACTCTCATCAGCTTCCTCTCAGATGGAGCATAACCTGAGTCAATCTCAGGAAATGCCCCTAGCAGGAAACACAAAACTAGGCATGTGAGGGACACTAAGAAGAGGGATGATGAAAAAGGACAGGGGATATGGAAGGGGAAACGTGTGCAGGGCCATAATGGCTCAGAATGGGATAGGTCATGAGTCCATAGCATTTCAAAGTTCCTGACATTTAGTGACAGGATAGGTGGTATGTTCAACTCAAGTTTTAAGAATGTTACATTAAAAAATGTGTACAATTGGAAAGACCCTCTCGAAGGAACAACAGTTTAAGTGCTGGCACATCTACAGGAAGATTTTTCTAGTCTTGAACATACATTCTGAAAATAGAAAAGTATTTCATAAAACTTCCTCTTCAACCAATCAAAACATGAGTGGTATAGCTCTCAGACCTTTGGGTGATAATTACTGACTTCAAAAATGAGAAAGCATTCTATCCCTAGGACCTCTTAAATCACTGTGTTATGGTCAGATTTAGGGCCCTATACAGAGCTCATAAATTGGTGTATGGAGTTGATATAATCAAGTCTTGAGGGTTATAATCCCAGCAGTGGATAAATCCTCTTTAATGGATTTACCTAGGTGGTACCCAGTAAGCTAGTATGGTGTGGGTAGAGGTGTGTCCCTGGGGGTGTAGCCTTGGGGATTATACTTGGTTTCTCCTCCCCCTGCTCTCTCTTTCTTGCTTTTAGCCTGATGTGAGGATCACAGCCTATGTGCTCTCCCTCTGTCTATCTTGCGCTGCCATACACTGATATTTACAGTCTCTAGCCTCAATAAACTGAGTCTGAAACTAAGAAAATAAATATTTCCTCTAAGTCATAAGAAAATAAATCTTTCCTCTAAGTTATGTGGTCAAGCCTTTATATTATACCTGTAAGAATGCTGACCAGAACTCTGGCAATATGAAAATGAAAAGCATGAAATACATAAGAGCACAAGCTTCAGAGTCTGAAAGTCACTGGTTTCCTTACAAAAATATCAAATGTTTTATAATTATTTGGCCAAATGTATGCTCACTTTTGGTAGAGAGAGCATATTGTAATATTTTTGTTTCTCTGGTTATACATTTATTATTGACATATTACAAAGAAAATGAAAGTGATAGGTAGGACAGAACAGAGAGTAGATGTTTTCATGGTCTAATTGGTTCTGATTAAGGAAACTGCTTGTAGGGAATTTCCCATAAAGGGATTTAAGTTTTTCAGCCTTGGGCATTAAAAGCAGAAGGAATTTTTGGTGTAGAAATAAGTGAAATACAAAAAGCAATAAGAATAGGGAGATCCTCTGCCAAGTGAAGGATTCTAAAGAGAAGCCAAGTTTTCTTCAATTCATTTATTCATTCATAAAGTGAGCCCACAGATCAATTATTCATTGATCCCATTTATGTGGTAAACACATTGCCAGTGCTGGGGAGAGAGTGGGAGGGAGTTTGATGGGGATCTTGTTCTTATGAAACTTCCATTCTAAGGAAGGGAAGACGTATATTAAAGTGATTAAACAAAACACCTCATGACTGCTTGGGCAGAGAACATGCTGTTGGAGAGAGATGAATGAAAACTCAATTGAGGCTTCGTTAATGTCTTCCACCTCTTCTTTCCCTCAGATCATCATGTGACTCAATTTTCTTGATCCTCTTTTTTCCTTTCCCTCTCTTCCAGCCTCCCTTTGATTTTAACAAAAAAAAAAAAAATAGGGGAAGATTTAGGTTACATGTCAAAAGGCTGAAGAAGTTTCTTGGCTCAGCACAGAATCAAGCGCTAGTTGCTTTAGCAGCAAAAGTTAATCTGTCAGACTCCTGACATGCACAATCTATATTGTGCTTCATTGTAATTAACCTTAAGTGGTTTGGGAAAATCACTTTAATTTGTATTATGTTGACAGAATCAACCCCCTTTCTTTGTGTTTGTTTTTCTCTTTGCTTTTTAGTTTGATCTTGTTATTACTGACATCATAGCTTATGTTAGAAAACTACCAGCGTTTCCTCCCGTTGCTACTGTCAGAGGTGACTTCAACAATGGGATGGAAAAGCAGGGATGGCTTGTATTTCACCATGTCAGCCCAAATGAGTGAAGCCGAAGAGTCGGGGCTCCTGGCCTTCTTTCCAAGCACCATTTCCTGTTTGCAATGTCGCAAAACCCAGATTCACTTTCAAATGCGATATTTATACTGAATACAGTATAAACCTATGAGAATAAAATGCTGAATAGAATATATTCATTTTATACTATTTGGGCATTCGAATAAAAGACCTATTTCAAGTGGGACAGTTGGAGAAAGGACAGATGGGTTCAGATGGAGGAAGGAAAAGATATAGAAATAGTTAGCTGGATTGTTCTACCCTTGCTTGGGCAGACTCTCTTCAAATACTCCATCCTCCAACACATTTCTTGCATACCCATGATGTGTCAGGCACTGTTCTAGAAAAGTGAGATACATCAGGAAACAAACAATAATGCTGTCTTGTAGAGCTTATATTCTAGCATGGGAAGACAGACAATACTAAGCATAAGAAGTAAACATGTCACTTTAGGAGGTGATGAGTACCATGGGAGAAGTAGAATAGGATTGGGGGAAGTCAAAGGGGTGACTTGGGAGGCTGAGACAGATGGACTGCAGTTTTGAGGCAAGTCTCAACAACTTAGAAAGATCTTAAGCAATTTAGGAGACTGTTTCAAAATTTAAATTTTTTGAAGGGCTGTGGGTGTAGCTTAGAGATAAAACGCCCCTGGGTTCAATCCCCAGTACAAAAAAAAAAAAAAAAAAAAAAAAAAAAAAAAAGTTCCACATAGCTAAGAAAAGACTGGTATAGTTCTGGTACCAAGAAAACTTTTAATGAATCATGATAATTTCAGTGAATATGCTTTTTCACAGGCCAATTAAGAAGGACTCACTTAAAAAACCACCTCTGAGTACCTGTCCATCATTCAACAGCAGTCACCTGGAAAAAACTCACTTCTACACATGAAAGTCTCACCTCTTAAATTCTTCCAATTCCTAAACCTCAGTTTACAGTTTCCCAACAGCTCTATACAAGTTGAGTATATAGCTGTCTGCTCTGTGTGGAGAGACTGTGTGGAAGCATCATAGCTCTCTCATCCCCTTGCTATAGCAAGTCTAACAATTAAGCTCTTTTTATCTCATTTCTGGGTGCTAGACAATTGGGTAGAGCAGATCCCACTAAGGAGATGATATTTGAACAAAGAAATGAAGAAAGCTGGGGAGTTTCCCAAGCAAATATCTGGGGAGAGAACGTTTTAAGGAGAAAGAAGAGTTAGCATAAAAGTTCTAAAGTGGAAAGGTGCCTGGAGCGCTTAGGAAAAGGGAAAATGACAGTGGGATGGACCTGAGTGAGCAGGAGGCAGAGCAGGAGATGAGCACAGAGAAATAGTGAGGGTGGATCACACAAGGCCTATCATCACTAGTGAACCTTGGATTTATAGTTCAGACAAGATTCCATAGACTGGTTTCTCTGTGCTTTCTTGCTAAGCACAGCTATAAACCCTAGACACAGTACAGGAGACAATCAAAGGAAAACTCTGAAAGATGAGATGAGGAAAGCAAACTGTTTTTAATACCTCAAGACTGGAGGAGCCACACAGCAGCAAGACCTCTTACAAATCCTCCACCCAACAGACCCAAAATGCCCTGCATTTTGTGACCTCCAGTCTAGCAACAGATGGTATCCAGGTAGGCTCATTTCCCCCTGGATCAAGTAAGAGTCTCACCAGCAATGCTGGTTGATCCTGACATAACTGGCAAGGAGGATGGCTCAGAAGTCTATTGGAAATAAGTGATAAAGGAGAAACTCTCCTGTCTCACGAAGCATATGATTCCCCTCCCTCACCCAGAGAAACTTTGTGGCCTGGGATACCAACAAGAGAAACACCATCACAAGCAATAGTGCCTACTTGACACCTCTGTGCCTCTGATATTTCCTCATCCACTCAGAGGCATCACAGGTTTGAGGGGGACATCATAGGAGTGATCATGTTGCAGGAAGTAACTCCAGGCCAGGAAGTATTCTCCTTCCCAACCCAAAGGCAGCAAGGGAGCCCTACCCATAGTAGCAAATGACCCAGAAAGTATTCTTCATTCTTACCTGCCAATGACTTCTTTCCTGCCTAGAGTCTCCAGACAGAGCAGCATGGGTAATCTCCCTCTGCCCCTTCAAGTCACATGTGTAGGTAACAGTGGGATTCCCCATGGCACAAGATAAACCAAGCAGAACAGAACAGCACTACAAAGACTTTGAAAATTACTTTGCCCTTGAAACCAGAGTCCATGAGAGGGCACTGGGACCTGAATGCTAACTCAGAACATAGGGACTGCATGCTAAAACTAAAGTTTAAAAGGACCCAGAGTCTCCTAACAAATAGCAAAATGTTCAGGATATATTAAAAATCATTCATCATACCAAGAACCATGAAAATCACAATTTACATGAGAAAAGAAAATTAACTGACACCAGCACCAAGATGAATCAGATGTTGGAACTATCTGACAAGAATTTTAAAGCAAATAGCATACAAATGATTCAACGACTACAAAAAAGCAATTTGTTATGGAACAAATCAAAGAATAGAAAATCTTAGCAAAGAAAGAGATGTTTTAAAAGCAAACCAAATGGGAATTATGTAACTTAAAAATATAATAAAAAGAATCAAACAGAAAACAAGTAATAAAGTGGAATAATAAAATATCAATAATTGATCTAAGTATAAATTATCTAAACTCATCAATGAAAATACAGAATGTATTTTTAAAATGACTTAACTATAATGCCATTTATAAAAAACTCATTGCAAATTTGACAAAATAGACAAGTTGAAATTGGAAAATAAAAAGATAATGTCAAGCAAACACTGGTTTTGAACAGGCAGGAGTGGCTATAAATATAGATGGCCTCAAACTTCTGATGGTTCTACTTTCAGGATTTTTGACATTCTGTTGAAAACGATATACACTCAGTAGAAACTGTCCTTTGGATGCTTAACTTTGATCTTTTCTGGGGCTAGCATATGTGGTAGAAAGCCCTCACATGTGGTACAAGGCAGCCTCAGTGATAGGCAGGTCCCGGTCAGCTATGTCACCACTAGGATAACAGATTATCTACAATATTCTATGATGCCAGCAAGTGTTTGGATACAAGTGTTGAGTAAGTTACATGAAGTCGCCCATACTTCATCATTAAACAATTTTATGATAAGTGGTTTTACCCATAATGCAAGTGTTTTCTGAGCACATTTAAGGGAGACTAGGCTAAGCATGGTGTTCAGAAGGTTAAATGTATTAAATGCATTTTTGAATTCTAGTATTTTCAACTTATGATGGGTTTATCAGGATGTAGTCCCATTATAAGTGGAAAAGCATCAATATCAGGCAAAGTGTATGCTACTGTCTGAAAGCTGGCATCTTCAACAATTCATATGTTGAAACTTATTCCCCAATGTGGCAGTGCTCAGTGGCGGGTCCTTTAAGAAGTAATCAGGTCACCATGGCAGAGGCCTCATGAATGGAGTTAATGCTCTTATATAAAAGAGAACTCAGTCAGATGTCTTGCTCCTTCCACCGTGTAAGTACATAGCTAGTAGGTGCCCTCTGTGAGGAAAGGGGCCCTCACCAGACACCAAATCTGTCAGAAATTTAACCTTGGATTTAGCTTCCGGAATGTGAGAAATAAATTTTTTTTAAAAACTACCCAAATTATGGTATTTTGTTATAGCATCATAAAGAGACAAAGACAGTGGACTTACAAGAAAATTACTAGAAAGAAATAGGAATGAGCATAATGATAAAAAAAATCAGCCTGGTGTGATGACACATGCTTGTAATTTCAGTAGTTGGGAGGCTGAGACAGGAGGGTTGCAGGTTCAAAACCAGCATCAGCTGGCTTGTTAAGTTTAACAAGACTCTCTGTAACCTAGTCAGACCCTGTTTTCAAAATAAAAAGCAAAAAGGGCCAGGGTAGTAGAATGAGAGAAGAAATTAGAAGAGAAATAGAAAAGAGAAGTAGAATGCTCCTGAGTTCAATCCCTAGTACTACAAAACACAATTTCCATATAAAAGAAGACAAAAAGACAAAACCATCCCAAATCCATATGGACTAAACAATAAAGATTCAAAGTACACGAAGAACAAGCTAATAGAACTGAAAATAAGTAAGTTCATAATTACAGTTGAGATTTCAACATTTCCTGCTCAGTAATTAATAGACTATGAGACAGAAACAGAGCAAAGATACAGTTTTAAACCACATAATCAACCAACAAGGTACATGGAGTGTTATATGAGCATTCTGCCCAACAGCAAAATGCACAATTGCTTCATGTACCATGAAGATTCACCGAGATACACCATATCTATTTTGAACTATATAATTAACCTCAACAATTAAAAAAAGTACTTTGGGCTTTTACTGTAAAAAGAAAAATGGGGACTCATCATAAGGTGTTGAACTAGAGAGAGTTGGTAAGGCAGATCTGGGTACAGTGTTTCCTCTTATGACAGAGTAAGTGCAAAGGTAGAGGCTGAGAGACCAGTTAGGAGGCTGTCGCCCTAATCCAGGCGAGAGATGGTGGTGGTTTAGAATAAAGGTTTTTGTTCTGAAGGTAGTAAGAATAGTCAGATTCTGGTAGCATAAAATGAATACAAAATGTTTTTGCTCTGCTCTCATTTGAAGTAATATGATAAATAATAATAGAATATTTTTCTTGGAGAGTGAAGCCCGATTTTGTCTCATGTGACACAACTCAACTCCACTTTCCCAAATGATAATTAACAAGGCTTGCACTTCAAGATGTTAGCAAAGGGTAATTGTTTTACTTTTAATTTTTGTGAATTCAATTAACCTGTCTTGGGTAAGAGAGAAAGACGAGGAGTTGGTGAAAGAGAATGAAAGAAATCATAAAACGGGGTCATGATTCTTGCTGCCCATCTTATTAAATGATATCAAGTGAAAGGTGTCTGCTCTTCTCTTGATGAATCTCCCTTCCTAGGCACTGCTCAGCATGAAATTGATGTTTAAAAACATGGCCTTCTGGTGTGACATGGTCACTACATGCAAACCCATGGCGTTTCCTGACATCCAGAGAAATAAAGGTTTGTTCCAAGACTGAAAGAAAAAGTTAACAGTACTAGACATGTTGAGAGATTGGCTGTGAGTCTCCACAAAAGTAACTTCCTAAGGATTTTCAAGAAAAATTTGATTATGTTTAAGTTTCATTACTTGCTGGGCATGGCGGTGCACACCTGTAATTTCAGTACTTAGAAGCTGAGACAGGAGGATCTCAAGTTTGAGGTCAGCCTCAGCAACTTCGTGAGACTCTGTTTCAAAATAAAAAATAAAAAGGTCCAGGGGTGTCTATCAGAGGTAGAATGTGCCTGGTTCCAACTCCTGGTACCAAAATGAAAAAACATAAATTTTACTGATTTTCTTATCTAATCAACAAGCAACATGCAATCCCATAGTACTGAAGCATAAAACTACTAAATATACATGCTAGATGCTTTAAAAAAATTTTTTTCAGTAATGGCAATTGAACCCAAAGGTATTCTACAGCCGAGCTATACCCCCAGCCCTATTTTCTATTTTTCATTTTAAAATAGGGTCTCATTAAGTTGTGGAGGGCCTCACTAAGTAGCTGAGGCTGGCCATGAACATGCGATACTCAAGTCTCAGCCTCCCAAGTACTGGGATTACAACCATTTGCCACCACACGCAGCTATCCAGGCACTTTTAAATATTTTTGTTTAATATTCATAAAGAGTTTATGCTCTCATATATACATGTATATATCCCATGAAGTTCTTTATGAAGGAACTGGGAAGCAGATATAGCAACTTGCCAGAGTTACACATCTAACAGGTTGAGCTTTAAATTCTGAGCTGGCTTTGGAGTCTGAGCTTCCATAAAACAAGGCTGTGCCACTATATGAATATTGTTATGCCTAAGTAGTAACTTTTAAAATCTTACAAATAATTCCTTACTCCCAAACAAAAGAAAAATTTCTTTTGTCACTGAATTTACTATGTTGCAAGAAAGGTAGTTAAACCTTAGACTTATATATTTTATGTAAAGCATAAAATATATACATCCCTTCCATTGATAAAAGTGAAAAATGCTTAAGACAATAGACAAACTTCCTTGGTTTCCTAAGATGCCCAGAGGTATTGCAGAACTTTCTGGTAATTAGCCATCTGTTTGCTCACCAATTTCATGCCCCTTGCCACCTGCCCCTGTGCATCACCAGCATCTCATTGAGCAGAACTCTATGTCATATTCACAACAGAATCTTGAGTGTCTAGTGCAGTGTTTGGTACATAATAAATATTTAAAATTAGATGAATGAAGTCCTTAAGAGAATGTAAAGAAGAAGAAAATTATGATTTGGTTGGTGACTGAATTTTTGTTCTTCTTTTCAACTATCTGTGAGTCAAACACATAACCATACATTATTCAGCAACCTTGAAGCCACTGCTTTTTGCTTTTGTGGAGCCCCAGGTAATTGTATTGTCCTGGAAACACCCATCAACAGCCATATGCAAAATCCTTAGATGTTTCTCTCCAGAGGCTTAAGTGACCTAAGGCAATCTTTGGAAACAAGAAAAGTATCATTAAAGCTAATAGAAAGTGGTCGCCTTCTTTTATGTGTGTGGTAAGTTGGCTGTCTTTATTTTCACCTTCATAGTTAACAGAGAATATGTATTTTATTTATTTGGACTGAAGAGTAGAAATCATGAAGCCAAATTCTTCCCTGACTTCTAATGATTAGCAATAAAGAGAATACAAGTTCAAAGGTGTTCCCTCTAAGAGTTTTTCACCTTGGGGCAATCTCTGCTTCTTTCTGAAACTGAACTTGCTAATTGGTATCCTCCTCTGACTGATGCCCACACTCAGTCCCTGGAGCCCAGTAAGTACCTAGGTCTTCTGGCTTCCCAGCAGTAATGGGGACAAGAGAGGAATATATTATCATTAGAGACTCGTTGTCCTCTAACGCTGGGACTTTGGACATCTCCAAACAACAAAACATGCTGGGTCATTTAATAAATAACTTGCTTCCTGAACAACATTCCTATTCTAATTGAAATGAATGTTCTAATTAGCACTAAGTGGTATCCTTAAAATAGAGCCACACTTCTAAAGGTATCTTTTTGAGAACTGCTGGCTTTAGTCCTATGGAACAGCTTTCCCTTCATCTTCCTAACTATATAGTTCACATCAATGTTATGAAGATAACCATTCTCATAAATCTGGTGGGAGTTCTTTTTTTCACTAGCCTTTTCTCACTCTCAGAATTAGGATGTGCCTTACTCAGGAACAGAAAGTGAACATGCTTGCTTTGCAAATGAATATTACAAACACATATGGCTATTCTGTTGTACATTTAAAATTGTATTTAATATGATGAAATCAAGTGCTTTCCATATGGCTTTTATTTCCTCCAATTCCATACAGTTTATTTCTTCTTTTACTACTCTATAATCTTGTGGAGTATACTAATTAGGGCTAAAGAATGACCACATATCCAGCTTGCAAGGTGATTATAGCTAGGACTTGACAGCTTAAACAGTTTGGACAATTATTATCTCACTAAACAGGAAGTTCAGAGTGAGAGTTTGATCAGCAGCAAAATAATGTCACTGCTGTCTCTCTTTCTTCTCAGTTGATTTTAATGTCAGCTTCTTCCAAAGGCTGATTCTCCACAGAGACCAAAGTAAGCTCACAGGTTAATCATACTATTGTTCTTTCTTCTTCCTGTCCAACAGGAGAGAGAGAGAAAGAGAAAAAATATTTCCAATAGGCAAGGTCTTTGCTGTCAGCTGGATGGGCCATCTCAGGCCCTAGACCAAACATAGTTATAGGGTCTATGTGAACTGGTTACATCTTCAGTGCCTGATATGGTGGCCAGGAGCCACACATGCCTTTATGCACTTGAAAAGGGGCCAGTTCAAAATGACTAGACTTTCAAGATAATATAAAAACAATATAGACCATTAATAGTTTCTGTGTTAATTATAAATGTTGACCAGATCATATTTTAGATATGTTGAATTAAATAAAATATATTATTAAATATAATTTATCTGATTTTATTTACTTTTTAAAAAATGTTACTAGTAATTTTTTTGGGGTAGTCCTGGGGGTGGAACCCAGAGGCTTCCTACCTCCTAGTACTTGGGAGAGTGAGAGAGGAGGACTGAAGGTTCAAGGAAAGTCTCAGCAACTTAGTAAGACCCTCAGCACCTTATGATGCTATGTCAAAATAAAAAATAAAAAGGGATGGGGGTATAGCTCAGAGGTAGGATGCCTATGAGTTCAAACCCCATTACAGATAGAAAGAAAAAGAAAGAAAGAAAGAAAGAAAGAAAGAAAGAAAGAAAGAGAAAGGAAGAACAGAGAAAGAAAGAAAGAAAGAAAGAAAGAAAGAAAGAAAGAAAGAAAGAAAGAAAGAAAGAAAGAAGTTAGTATGTGGTGGAGGACCGGAGACTTTTTCTGGGTGTAGTTTACTATTTTACACCATTTCTTTTTTTTCCTTTTTTTTTCTTTTTTTTTCTTTTTTTTTCTTTTTTTTCCTTTTGCTTCCTGCCTCATATTCATAGGCTTACCTTATTGTAAGGCAGACTCTTGTCTCTGTTCAATAGCTAACTGTGCACTTGTTCTAAGAACAAGAAGTCGGTATAGTTTATAGAATAATCATGAGGTCTGTAGAAATTAGCAAAGAAATATCCCTGTGTGTTCACAACAAATCATATATCAGGGTCAAAATACCAAAATGTAAAGAGGAGACTATTCCTTGAGAAAAATTTTGCCTCCCTCTTTATTTGTAGGTGTACCAAGAGGTAGGACCACATTCTATTTTGTTCAACTCACCCCAAGGCTGATAACTCTGCTGGCCTGCAGCAGTGCCCATACCATGAGTTATACAGCAGTCAGTAAATAGCCCCCAAATGCTTTTCCTGACACACTGGCTCTCCTGGTTTCTCCCCAGAAACCTGGCAGGGGAGATAAGGCAAACATTATCACTGAAGAGGTTTTCAGGACCCAGTGGTATTCTATCTTCAAGCTACGCTCCCAGCCTTTTTTATTTTTTATTTTGAAACAGGGATTTGTTAAATTGTTAAAGCTAGACTCAAAGCTTCAATCATCTTTTCTTAGCCTTTGAGGTACTGGGATTATAGGCATATGCCCTCATGCCTGGTTCTCTGCCACATGTTTAAACAACCTATCAGATAGTCAACACTTTGAATCTGTTATAGACCATTGATCAGCTTTATTCTTAACAAAGGAAAACAAAATATTCAATCTGAGAATTAAGAAGGAAACTCAATATTTTCTCTTTGAGGAGATAGAAGAGAAACCCAGGTCACTGTTACTTCTTATTAATACATACCACTTAAAGATGTCCCCTCAAGACCCATGCTGGAGCTGTAAAAAGACCATTGCACTTGGTGACTTGACAGCTGGACCCTAATCCCTATCCTGACACTGGCAATTGCATGAACTGGGCAGGTCATTTCCCTGAGCTTCAGTGTCTTTGGGTAAAAAGTGAAAATGGTACAGTCCCTACTTCACAACAGTATGAATGAAGGTACATATAAAATACCAAAATGTGAAAGCAGCCACTCCTACACCAGAGGTTGAGAAACTCTGATTATATTAGGATTCTGCTTGAAAACACTTTTTGTAACTTTGTATTAAAAACATAGGCAGAAAAATGCACAAATTATCAGTACTTATTTTTGTAAATTCTTATAGAGGGAAGAACTGTAGTCACCACCTACAGCAAGAAATAATACACTATCTGTACCCCAGGAATCTACCATGTTTCCTTTTGGTCACCCATTCCCAAGTTACTGAATGCTTCGATGTGGAAACAATACTATATAGATCTTGACGGGCTTGAGTGCTTAGATACAAACAAAAGAGTTTTATGGATATTGTTCTCCATAAAGAATAGATAGTTAAGTAGGGAAGAGTTCAGGATAAACACAAAATCACTCACTCACTCACTCTGCAAAGGTGCACTGACTTGTTGACTTCCAACTCCAGGATCCAAGCAACACGGTAATGAGAAAGCATCTGGGTACCTGGTTCCTATTCCCCAGGCAGTTTACCAAAGGAGCAGCAAAAGCAAAACGGGAAACCCAGTGTGTGGGGATCAGCGAGTACACTGGTTTCTTCTATTCAACCAGTGGCACTCAGGCCTAGGGTGGGGGTAGATGGGAGATGCGTAAACACCAGGCCAGGGGTTTCTAAAGTCACTACGGAGCCACTGGACACTTTGAGTAAAAGGTAACAAGGAGACAGTATTCTGGTTGTGGAGGGTGATTAGAGGAAAGAGTGACTGGACTCATAACATTAGGCAGGAGCCTCTGGTCTGGGAAACAATCTAAGCCAGGCTTCTTTCTCAAGTTGTCTGTTTTAGAACATCTAAGGTGGTATCTGTGAATTTATATTTCTAGCCAGTTCCCAGGTAACAAAGTTGCTGCTGGTCATGGCACCACACAGAGACTCATGGTTCTCAATTCTCATAATACATTAGATTAATCTCTGGAATCTTTTAAAAACACCCATGCCCACATCTCACACACATACATCCCAAGAGGATTCAATTATTCTAGGATAAATCCTGCCCATAGACATAGTTAGTTTTAAGAGTGATTTTATTTTATAGCCAAGTTTAAGAACCACTCGTCTAGATATTGATTGTGAAATGTGGCTGTGTATTAGAATTGCCAAGGGAACTCATTTAAGAGATTCCTGGGCACTGCCCCAGGATGTACTGATAAAATCCTGGCTTTTCAATGTTTCTTCTTCCCAGACTGGTAATTCTGATGCGGCCAGTTCCCACACTTGTTTTTGGGAACCGCTGCTCTGGGAAGAGAAGTGAAGACACAAATCCTGTTGAGGAGTGGCAAAAGAAGAGAAGAGAGTTCCCGGGAGTTCCTGGCTGGTCAGATGGACAGATCATGGGAAAAGAACTGAAGCCAAAAGGGTGGGAAATCTACCTAAAAGATCACAAGAAAGTCTTGTGTGGCGATCAAGGTGTTGCCATGGAAAACTGCTAGAGGCTCAAAGAGCCACTGCTCAAATGAATTCTCTTCTTGCTTACAGACTGACACATCCAGGCACCCCATCTTGTCAGACTGACAACCAGTAGAGACTAATTCATGCTGACTAAGCCCCAGGAAGCTCAAGTCTCTTAACACAGGGCAATAATTGTTAATTTTCAACGAGAAGAAATAATAACCAAGGCAGCCAAGCATACTTGTATTCTCCCTATGGGTAAATCACTGGGAAAGCCAAATTATAATAAAAAAGTTGCTGGGTTGGGATGGGATCAGAGCAAAGAGGAATTAATTACATGGGCTCAAATGTTTAGAGGCATCAGCTTGTAGTAACTGCTGGTCCTTCTCTGAGTAAATGCTTGGAGGAGACTGAAAAGACCATCTCTGAGGGAAGTTCCTAACGCACATAGCTAATATTTGTTCCAGTGACTCTGCCATGCTTATGTCCCACCATCAACAGACTCATTGTTTCTTTAGTCTTATGAATATCCTTGATCACATGAGAAATTCATCTCCTCATGCATGAGACATCTTTTTCTTAAGGTGATTTTGTGTATCTCTCATTTGAGCAATGATGTATCTTCTAGTTTAGTTCTTAATCTATTTTCCTTAATTCTACATTTCTGGGTGTGTTCTTCAACCTCACTGTTCCTATATGCAGTTCAATTTTATTCTATTTCATTTAGCAGAATTAGAAGCTAATATTTTAATTAAGAATTATATGTTCATTCTTTTTTTTTTCTTTCTTTTCTTTTCTTTTTTTTTGTGGTAATGGGGATGGAACCCAGGGGCCTTCTACCTCAGGGCTACACTCTCAGACCTATTTTATATTTTATTTGGAAACAGGGTCTCTTAAGCCAGCTGAGGCTGGCTTCGAACCTGTGCGATCCTCCTGTCTCAGCCTCCCAAGTGCGGGGATTACAAGCGTGCGACACCACGCCTGGCTCGTGCTTTCTTTTTTGACAAAAGTGTAATTTACTTTCATGATTAAAAAAGACATGGTTAGCCATGTGCATATCAAGTGTTTATGCTCAGATCAGGAGGCCACAATACCTGGGTAACTTTTCACCTACAAGCTTCCTGGAAGAGCAGGCAGAGAACTATAATCAGAAGACTAAGAATCAAACTCTGTGAATGTGCATGCCAAGCTAAGCCTAAAAATGATGGCAAGTGTCTCAATCATATTTTAGATTTACAGTTATATTGATAACTAAACAGGCTCTTTAGGAGAGCCAAAAGTAGAACAAAGCAGTTTTATCGTCCTTGATATAGATAACAAGAGAAATAAATCCAAACTATAACATTGGTTGGCCTTTTCGGGGGGAGAGCAGAGTGGGAGTGGTCATGTATAGACTCTCCAAATGCACATTTGTTGTTTGGGTGATATCTAGAGCAGCTCTTCACCGGAGGGGAGGAAAACACAGGTGGGAAATCTGTTTTCAATAGGATAGACAGGATACATCTTCTCTGACCTCTTGGTACTCTCCTATTTATGTCAGGTCTCCTGCGTGATTGAGCTCAGATTCTTATTTAAATCCAATTAAACCTGGGACTTGAGTAAACACACATGTATATTATCCCCCAAAGATAATATAGAACCACAGAGCAGCTGTATCTTTTCTGCTATTTCAGATTTGGCGTTTTTCTTAGTATCTATGGGGTAAAAAGAAAAAAAATGGCGGTAAATATTAGTGATTTTAATTTCCTTCAAAATCAGGTGTGTATTTTGTGCTAGTCTTTCCCCCTTCTGGGTCTAGGCCAGACTGATCTTAAAACTATCTGATCTGGTTCTTCTATTTCCCATGGCTCCCCATTGTCCATAGAATAAAGTTCATCCCTGCAGGAAGATTTCAGATTTCATTAATGATGGGCCCCTCCTTGATGACTATATCCTGCTACTTTTCATCTCACATGGAGTATTCCATCAAATCCAGATGCTTGCAGTTTCCCTAGCTTCCAGTTATTTCATGCCATGTAGTTTATGTAACTTTCTCCACCTTTCCTCAAAGAGAGAATTATGCAGAGTAGCAGCAGAACTTCTATACATTTTGACTATTATACTTTTTTACTAGTATGAGCTTAAATAAATCACTCCCTCTCTGCGCTTCCATTTTCTCTTCTCTAGAGCAAACACTGGGAGACATAAATCAATGTACATTTATAAAATGCCCAGGGGAAGTCAGTGCGGTGGTGCTCGCTTGTAATCCCCACACTTGGGAGGCTGAGACAGGAGGATCACAGGTTCTTGGCCAGACTCAGCTACTTAGTGAGGACCTGTTTCAAAACAAGAATGAAAAAATAATAGGGCTGGGGATGGAGCTCAGAGGTAGAATGCTCAAGTACTTCAAAAACAAAAACAAAAACAAAATGTCCAGAGTAGTGTCTGACACAAAAGAAGTGCTTACTATTTTTAACCTCCACTTATCCTACAAGACTAAATTTAAACAGTATTTCCTATGGAAAGTCTTATCTGATAAAGCCTCCCCTCCCCGGTCCATGAGAGCTGATTTATTTAATTTCTCCACTGTGCCTATATGTCCGATCATTGCATTTATCCCTTTCCATCCCATCCACACCCTTCTACCCTGATCTTCACCATCATGATGTGTGTTTACGTGTCTGATCCTCTAGAGTTTGTGAGCTCTGTAAGGCATGGTCTTCCATCTGAATTGGCTTTCACTTTCCAGCCTGTAGTGCAAAGAAAGAATAAGCAATGTGTTCCTAAAAGAAAAAGTGTATGCATACCCTCTCAATGTTGGTGCGCAATTTCTAGAAAGAAGGCTACCTGTGAAGAGCAAGCCTTGCCAAAGAGCACTGCAAAAGATAATCAGACATCACAATACTTTAGTTTGCACACATCAGCATTTCAGCACTTCATAGATAGATGTGGAGTGCATCAGTCAGTCAAGAACTAATCTTGGAACCTAACCATCCTGAGAACTAGCTAGGTGGCCCTGGGTAACCCACTTAAGGTTAGTATCATTGAATTTCTAAACCATAGACAATAGTAGGATATTTGCCCTCCCTACTTCAGAAAGGTTTAAGAAAATTTAAGAAACTATTGCTCGTGAACATTTCTTAAACTTTATATTGATAGAGGCAAGACAATTCTTAACCAGGGATGCTTTCCCACCATTCACCAGGGAATATTTGACAATATCTGGAAACATTGTTGTCTCCAACAGGGGATGCTAATAGTAAAGTCAGAGGATACGAGTTACACACACACACACACACACACACACACACACACACACACACACACACCTACTCCACAACAAAGAATTCTCAGTCTCAAATGTCAATAGTCGTGCTAAATTTGAAAAATCCTGATGAAAGATGTGCTATGACATTTCTTCCTACCCACTTCTATAACATCTGCCCTTGCATCTTTACTGAAGACTAACAAAAGATGACTAACATACTTAAGTTTTATAACTAAATATCAGTGACTTGTGTGGGTTTATTGAGTTGTAGCTTGTTAGCATGCCATTCTAGCTACTTTGGTTAACTAGCTGCTATTATTGATCCAGACACCATTCTAAGAGTTTACTTGAATCAGCTCACTTATTCCTAACAACAATTCTCTGAGGTAGGTATTACCCCTATTTTATAGTTGAGGACTGAGGGCAAAATGACAAAACTGGGTTTGAACTCAGCCTTGCTTCAGGCATTACACAACAAGCCAGGTTAGACTCAGGCCCTCCAAGCCAAGGGCCCCCATTAGAAGGCCTCTGACTTCTTGTATTCAATGATAATTTTAAAGGTTATTTTCTTCTAATTTCATTGTCTTCTTTGGAAAGGCAAATCAACTCTGGTTTAAATAGTCTTACCAGAACACCTACCAATATTGATGTGTGTTAGACTGATTAGAGGGGAAATCAACTGCATAGAAAAGGTTGTAAGACAATTAGACAATTAACTGCTGCAAAATTTGATATTGCACCTGGTAGTGTATGTAAAAAGCACTTTTCATTTGCAAGACAGTGGTTTCCAAACTATGACATATTCAAGAATTACCAGCAGACATTCTGATTCAGTGAGTCTAGGATGTTACCAAGGAATCTGCCTTTTTAACCAGCCTACAGGCCACCTTGATGCTTGTGGTCCGAGGTCTACACCTTGAGAAGCGCTGCTGTAAACGTGGGGCTTGGAAAGAACTAGCTAATCCCAGAAGAATACCTAGGTTTTGTCTGTGCATTAATTTAAACCACTGGGTGGGAGCTTATTAGTGCTTTTCTGTTTTCCCAGTAACACACAAGCTTTAAGCCAAGGAGCTTGACTGAGAGGGCATTGATGGGGAGGAAGGAAAGGAGAAGAAAGGGGTAGGGGTAATTAAAACATCTTCCAACTGAGGCCATTGTTTCTCTGTGGTGCTGTGCCTCTCCTCCTATAGTCCTCCTTCAGTGTCTCCCTAATTGGCTGTTGTGGCTATCATTCTGCCCCAGGGAAGTTAACAGAAATAAGGAGAGAGAAGAAAAGGATGCCAAATAACTTAAGAGGAGGAACAAAAGAGAAGGGAGTTCATTTCCACCAAGATGAGAAACGCCTGACTGGCCTCTTTCCCTGAGGTCCTCCTTCACATCATCTTGATGACCTTTCCCCTCCTTTTTCTTCCTCCCTCAGAGGGACCAATAAACAAGAGTTGTCTGGACAAGCCTGGCTTTATTAATTACCCAGGGAAAATTCTGATGGCTCAGAAATCTGCCATACAGTGATATTGTGTTATTACAGTGATGGTGTTTTTAACCTTCTTGCTGAATCACATTCTCTTGGAAATGAACACCTGGCAGAGGCACTTATATTCTGAGCATCTTTCCAAGAGGCCAAGTAAGTTATTTTGATTTTAATACGTGAGCATTATAGGACATGCATTCACTATGTATGCTATAGACAGCTTATCTTTCACTGAACTAAGTAACTTAAAGTACCTTCCGCAATATAGTGTAGCATAGTAATGAAGACTCCTTAGCTTCAGTCCCAGTCCTGCAAATTGCTAGCTATATGACCTTGAAGGCTGATTACTTTGCATCTCTAAACTACAAGTGCTAATCGGAAAAATTAAGATAATAATAGGATCCCTTCCCAGCACACACACACACACACACACACACACACACACACACACACGCCAGAGATTGTATGTGTGTGTGCTCGCACGCTCTCTCTCTCCTCTCTCCCTCCCTCCCTCCCCCCATATGCGCTGAAGTTCACTGGACTGCTATGATTATCAAATGAGACATTACCTGTAAAATAATGAATCACCCACCATAAACCTGCAATAATCTGCCTATTTTCTTCTTGTTCTCCTCAGTTACTAATGTTTAACATTTTAGCCTAATATCTGAACAAAAATGAGCACACAGAAAGAAAAGAGAAAAGAGAGAGAAAAACAATGAAAAAAGTATTTCCACTTGAGTGGAGCATTGAGTTTCAAGTGCTCATAGCGCACTGAGCAAAACAACAGATGAATTGCATTCAAAGAAAGGACACACAACTTGGGAACTGTAAAGCAGTGTCCAGTGGGTGCAGTGTAAATCATGAGAGAAGTCCAGTACACGTGGTATCAGCTTCAATGGTATGGTTCTCCAGGGGATGGGGGATGGGCAGTCCTGGAGACCCACGCCCATCTGAGGCAGGAAGGGGGGGGGCCTCTCTTTTTAAGGTATGCATCTCGGTGGGTGGGGTTTACTCATGGGAACGCACTATTCTTGCTATATACTACTTGCGGCAGACTCTTTCTGCCTCCAGGGTTCCGCCCCACTGCCCGCGCAGAGGTCACCTGAGGGAGGGACCTTGACTTACCAGGAACCAAACAGATATAGGAGAGTAAGATAAATCACACACATGGTGAGATACTGAATGTGGACTAGAGGTTTCTTACCAATACTTTAGCCTCCTATCTTGAATGGTTTTATATTTCCAGGCTGCAAACAAATGATCACATGTGTGAAAAAAAAAAAAAAACATATAATAGGTTGGAGGACAAATTCAAGCAGGCCAGAATATCAGGAGTTGTGGCCCTCCAGTGCTCTCTTGAAGCTCTCAGCACTGGGAGAATCCTAGAAGTGTAGTGTTGCTGACAGCTTCCTCATTCAAATGCAAGTTCCTCCTGGGAAGAGCTCAGAGCAGCAGCCCCCAGTCTTGCAGGGTTACTAAGCAACTAAACTCCCACTGAGGTGTGCAGTTTTAAAAGCTTTGCTTTTAAAAACAAAAGGAAACCAAAACGTGCTTCTAAATAGATATAATAACTTGCTCTTCTCCTCTAAGAGATTAACCCTTAAACTAGTTTACCTTTACCAGATTTCACAGTCTCATAAGAATTGAATTAGAAAGCATGCTGCCATTTTATAAAGTAATTTTAAGCAATGTTTTAAGTTACTTTTGATTAATTTTTGTTCAAGTTGAACCTCACACAGTGAATCTTATTGTATCATTGAGGAGATAGAAAGGAAATAGGCAGATAGGGAAGAAGCCTCGGTAGAAAAAACCTAATTTCCTGAGGGGCGAGGGGCCAAGGTTCAGAGATAAGAAGAACCAAAGCTTCACAAAGCCATCAGGTTACTCATCAACAAACCCAGGAGACATCACTGGAGCAAGTCTGACACTTCTCAAAGGAAACTCTTCAAAGGACTTGCAAATACCCTATGCAAATTCTGAGAGCTGCTTCCCAGTATTCCCGGGATCCCAAACTCACCACAACCCAAAAGAGGACACGCAGACATCTGGCAAAGCCCTAGCGCAGCCACCAAATTGGTTTTTTCCTCTCGGGGACCCCCTCCCCTTTTGGGGAGCTTTACTCTCTCTCTCTCTCACAGGTCGTGTTAGCCTTGAGAGAAGGTGGAGTGCAATTGAGGGCACATGGCCTGGGATGTTCTTGGGTAGTGACCTGAAGGCCTCTGCTGGACATCAAGGCTGACCAGGGCCCCAAGGGGTGACCTGCTCCTCTTTTCTGGCAGATCGCATGGAGTCTAGAAGAAAGCCGCCTGCAACTGAAGCCATTCGGCTTGGGCTACTCCCAAGTAATGCCCTGAAGACAACTGGACCCCAGAGTTCCAACAGCCTCTTGGGGGTGTTCAGCCATCTTTCCCTATTCCCTGCTGTTTCCAATAAACCATTTACTCCCTCCCTGCCGTCTGCAGGTGTCATTCTTCACTCACCATAGACAAGAACCCGGTAAGGAAACGTCGAGTTTCTTCTCAAGAAACTCCATTTCATCTTTGATGAAACACCAGGTTTCTTCTCAAGAAACCCCCTCTTTCATCTTGGGGGCTCAGAAGAAACCCCCCATTTCATCATCTCTAAATAGGATACTCAAGTGGATGGCTGTTGGCCATTGTCCTTTGAATTACAATTTTTTGTTGTTTTTTGGAGGTTGTTTTGGTAATGGAAAATAATCCCAAGAACAATCTACCTCTGAGCTACACCCAGATCCCTTTTTATTATTTTCTTTTGTTTTTGAAACCAGTAGCTGGGACACTAACTTACTGAGGCTTGAAACTGTGATCCTCCTATTTCAGCTTCCCAAGTACTAGAATTACAGAGATGTGCCACCATTCCTGCCTGAATTATAGTGTTAAAAATTAAGTTACTCAACTTTTAGATTTGCACTTAAAATTGCTCTATTGTCTTTCATATATCTGAGTTATATAGTTTTATGTCAAAAACTATTATTTCTGAAGTAGCTAATAACATAAAGATGATGGCAAGGAAGAGTTAGCTGGATCATTAGAGTTTTAGAATTTTAAATAGATCTATAAATGTTTACGTGTTTATTACGTCTCCCCTTAGGAGGACACAATGAGACATTTTCTTGTTCTAATCTTACTTTGATTAATAGTTATTATTAACCACTGGATTTTTTTTTTTAAGATAGTACTGGGGGTGGAACCCAGGGACTTTTCTAACTCCGGGCTATATTCCCAGACCTATTTTATACTTTATTTGGAAACAGGGTCTCACTAAATTTCTGAGAGCCTCACTAAGTAGCTGAGGCTGGCTTTGAACCTGTGTGATCCTCCTGTCTTAGCCTCCCAAGAGCAGGGATTACAAGCGCTGGATTTTTGAGGAGCACTGTGTGGGGTACTAGGGTTGAAGGGGGAAAAGGAAGAAGATATGTAAATGAATAACCGTGTCCAACTGATGAGATAGAATAGGAGAAATGAAATTTTTGGTAGAAAGAAGATAAAATGAGAAGGAAAAAGAGGATACAGTTTTAAAATCTGGAAAAAAAAATCTGGAAAGGTCATAATCTCTAACTTCTATAGGGTGTGTCTTAGGCAGAAGCCTATCTGGGCCCACACTCTTAATCACAATGGCCCCTTTCCCTACCTGGGATTCCCGGGGTGCCCAGTAAACAAAGGGTCCAAGAAGAGGAGGACAAAGTCAGGACACCAGACACCCACCACCACTGCCCATTGCCAAGGGAACCTGAAGATTAAGAAGAAGTCCAGACCTCCACTGTGGGTCCCCACCCTCCAGCTCATGGAAATTCTATAAAAGAACTTTAAAAAGTGAAAAAGACCCTCTTGCTCTTGCTCAGATGCTCTCCACCTCTTAAAATGGCCTGCCTTTCGCCTCTAATCCCTCATTTTTCCTAAGTAAAACCTTTACTTTTATCTCTGACTGATGCCTGTTGAAATTATTTTCACCACGGAAGCCAAGAACCCACAAAAGTTATTATGCTTTCCCATGACACAACCACTCAACAAATTAATTATTTTTAATGGAAGACAAATACTTGTACATAGTCAACACAAGAGATGAAGAATTAGGAAGCTCTTAATTATGTAATGATTATGGAAATCACTAGCTTCAAACTGACAAATTAGAACTTCATGGAACTAACTTTACTGGGCTAGGGCAAAAAAGTAATACAGAGGGAATGTTGGAGAATTAGAGATCCCAACATAAATGAGCACTTAGCCCTACAGCATTCTGTACCACCCAACCTTTTTCACGTCATAATATATGTGTATATATACATACACATGCATGTATACATAATACATGTATGCATACACATATCAGTTTCATTTTTAGAATCCATCCAGGCCAAAAGACATGTATAAGAAGAAAATGAAATACTAGTAACCTCAGCCCTGTCCAGCTGCTTCCAAAGATAGTAAGATTGGCACACCTGTAACCCAACACACCCATTTAAAAGCACTATATGTTTGGAATCGTTTGTTTGCATGGTTTTGCCCACTACGGAGCCAGAACCTCAAATATAGTATGAAGGAATGTTGTCTCAACACAGTTTAATAAAATACATGTAATGTGGCGTGCTCATCAGGATGATTTGTGCCTGAAACCTTGGTCAAACACTCACTGGCTTCCAGGACTTTGAGCAAGTTAACACATTTCTCTATGCTTCAAGGGGTGCGGGGGGAGGGGGGAATGCCAATAATATTCAGTGCCCTTCAATGCTGGAACTTGAGAAAAAAAGGAAGAATGTATGATTAATACATTAATATCCTCCAATATTTTTAATCAAATGGGAAAAATTAATAGAAGTTCTCTGGCGAGAAAAATGTGACTATAAAGCTCTAAATTGCCTAATCTGTTTGCACACCACTATCAACCCTAATAAACTGGCTGGAGGGGGATCCTGCTGATCAGACATGACTGTTCCCATTGCACAATAATACAGAGCTGTAGAACAAACAAGAGCAGCCTGTTTTTATTTAAAATTATTGTTTTGTTCTTCATGAAGGAGATGTTGATGCCCCTTAGCCAGAATGAGTAAGGGAAGAGTGCTGACACAGGGGAGATTTCTCTTCTGTCAAGTTCTGAGGACCCTTTTGTGCCTCTCAAGTCAGGCTGTACTTTGAAGCCCACCTGTTGCTTTAGACCCCCAGTGATTATATATTCAAGTACCTTTTAGTCTTTGCCTGCACCAAAAATACTCTCTAAGTACTGAGATTACCAGAGATTTCCATTAAAAGCTGCTTGTCTAATTGTTCTGTTTCTCTGACAAGGTAACTCTTCCCTCTAACCCCATACTGATTCTCAGTGAACAGACCTTAGGATTCTTAAATCCCCCTTTGGCAGGAAGAACAACTTCCTGGTAGGGGTTTGGCCCAAAGTGTTCACCTACTAGCAAGCTCTCTGAGGCTACCTAGGCCACCTCTAAGCTGCTTTCCTCAGCAGAAGCAGCAGCAATAACTCAGAGGCTTTCTTGTTGAGCCACTGTGCTTTCCTTTGTATTTGCAATACCCTCTGTGTTAAAGTCTTTGTTACAGTAATAGAAAGCTAACACACTGTGCATCCAATACTGCAGGATCTACAGAAAATAACTAAGTGCTGTGTGTACATATGTCCCTATCTTTCTGAACTTCATTATGATGTGAGATTACAATGTGCCAATAAAAGTACTTTAAAAAAGAAGGAAAATAACCTGCCTTCACCTCTGAAATGATATCCTACAGCAATTTGACAGCAGACACAATAAGAGCACTAGTATACAGTTACCTTCAACAAATACTGAAAAATTAGCACCTTGACTATTTCTATCTCCATTCATCCTGTCACATGGTGTCTAGAGGAAACAGTTTCGTGGTAATTTTTCAATATGTTGTTTTCAGCAAAGGAAGACAATAATAGATGCTGCCTTAGCTTTTCATCTTGTGGTGGTTCCAAAAGAATGCAAAAAACCAGCTTGTTAAATATTGAAGATATATTAGTCATGAAAAAAGAAAGTGCTTACAAGAGGAAAGACTTGACAAAAAATAATATCTGGATATAGTGCAATGCTCCTCATTACTGATGAACGTGTAGCCTAAACACTAAAACATGCTATTTCCCATTTCACCTTGTTTCCACAGAGACCAAGGCTGACAAACAACTAGTCGGCCACAGCTGTTGCCTTTTGTCTGCCTTGGATGCTGAGGGCTGTGTGGCCACAGAAGGAACAAATGTGGAATAAACGGCTGCGGCTGAATTCTTTTACACGTGAAACCTTACCTCTCTCGGTTCTAAGTCACTAGGAAGCTCTCAGACCTGCCTCAATCTGACTCACTTGCATTCTGGCTTTTCTTCCATTTTCTTTTTCTTCTTTATGTGGAATAAAAATGATACAAAATAACATATTGAAAGATAGAAAGTAGAAAGTCAAAAATTACTGGAAATCATCAATTTCTTTCTTTCTTTTAGGAGTCTCTAAGAAATAAATACAAACCGGGCACGGAAGTGCACACCTGTAATCCCAGTACTTGAGGCTTAAACAGGAGAGTCATAGGTTCAAGGACAGCCTTAGCAACTTAGGGAGAACTTGCCCTAATTCCCTCTTATTTATTCTCTATCCATTTTTTCTCATGAATTTGAAATATCATTATATACTAAATTCTCAACATTCTTATGGATGCATTTAGACTCAGTCCTGATAATTTTTTCATGTTTACTCATGAAGTTCTGAAGACTCTTTGGAACATGTACAGTGTGATTTGGGAGGGGCGGGGGCAGGATCAGTTGCTATGAGAATAGAGTTCTAGGTTTTTGAGTCCTCATTATTTATCTATTTATTTCCTTATTTATTTTATAGTACTGGTGATGGAACTCAAGGCATTGTACCTCAGAACTATATCTGCAGCCTTATTTCTTTATTTTGAAACAGGATCTTGCTAAGTTGTGGAGGGCAATACTAAGTTGCTGAGACTGTCCTTGAACCTGTGGTCCTCCTATTTCAGTTTCTCTGTCTTTTTTCATGTATTCAAGTTTCTGTGTTTTTGTTTAAATAAAGTATTCTGGAGCAAAAATAAAATGAAAACTGTACCTCTCCTACTTCATTTCCTATTGGGTATATAAAATTCTGATATAATGCTTTTGAAATATCCATTGGCATGTGAAAACATTCATATTACTGTTTTAAAGTGAGGATTTTTTGTTTTTTTTGCGGTACTGGGGATGGAATTCAGGGACATTCTACCTCTGAGGTCTATCCTCAGCCCTATTTTTTATTCTTTGTTTTGAAACAGTGTCTCACTGAGTTGCAAAGGGCCTCACTAAGTAGCTGAAGTTATCCGTGAACAGCGATCCTGTCTCAGCTTCCCAAATTCTGGGATTACACGCGCGCACCATCAAGCCCAGATTAAGTGAAGATGTTTTAAGATGGCCTAAAATGCATATATAGATGTTTCAATACAAAATAGATGTCCTCACCTCATTCTTGAGCCATCCCTGGACATGACCATTCTCCTCTATCCCTTTTGGTGCCTCCCTCCATCCCAGGGGGAAACAGAGTCCTCACAAGGCTGAAGATCTATACTCATTCCTGGCTGTTCTCACTATCATGAGTGATAGGAAATTCAGATGCAACATGAAACAATGGCTGAAACCAACTTGCTGCCCAGGGACTGCTCACTCACCCAATGAGCTATTTATAAAACAAAACCAACCAACCAAACAACAACAAAAAAAACTAATTGTTGAAAACTCCAGATATTTTTTAAATGTGGAAAAAAAATTTTGTGTGTGGTACTGGGGTTCCTGGAAACCCTTCTACCTCTGGGGTACACTCCCACACCTACTTTGTACTTTTTGTTTGGAAACAGGGTCTCTTAAGCTAGCGAGGCTGGCTTCGAACCTGCACGATCCTCCTGTCTCCACCTCCCAAGCGTGGGGATTACAAGAGTGTGCCACCACGCCCAGCTAAATGTGGAAAATAATTTGATGTAACAGAGAGGTAGGTAGTGAGGAGAAAAGCATGTTTGTAATACATTATTTATATACTAACAAATTTTATACATTTATAAATTAAAGTCTGTTTAGCAACCTAACTTCTACTTTATTTAGGAAGACTAATTTATATGAATAAAATCGCTATATTCAACCTTCACATTAAACTTACTTCTATAGGATTTTAATAGATCAATTACTTACATACTGATTATTTTAATACATGATCATACTTCTAAAATACACTTTAGGATCTGTTTCAAGAATTTTTGAGAAAAAAAATGTATTTTACACTCTCAACGTTCTTTTTGTGTGATTATGTGTAATGAGCTCAGATTGTAGGCTCGCACTCAAATCACAGTTTCAATTACTATAGCATTATAAAACAATTCAACATCCAGCAGAGAAAAGCCCCACTAATTATTCTTACTTTTCCTTAGAATTTTATTGATGAATCTTACATGGTTTATTATTCCAGACACATTCTTGATCAAGAATTGAATTAAACTTTGACCTTACAGAAGTATTTTTGCAACTAGGAGAAATGACAATAACTGAAGGCATGATCTTTAAACGCAACTCGATTAAAAGCTAGAGACATTTTGCTAGAGCTTTGTGCTGGGTGAAGCTCCCCAGAAGCTATGTTGACCTTTCCTGCCTAACATTTGTCCTCATTGTGAGTTAGAATCTGTGAACACAGTGGGTGGCTCGCTCTATTTTGATGCTCTGCTTTTCCCAGGAGAATGTCTGAAAGGTGTGAGCACGTTGTCTTATCCGTCAGCACCTCATGAAGGTGAGGTGTTACGGGGATCCAAAGTGCAGTGTGGTGCTCTTAATAGGAATCACATGGCACAAACTGTCGTTAGGAGAAAGAATAACCAAGTAGATGTGGGAAAGAGACAGAAAGTTAAGTGGGAGGCGGGCTATTGAAGACTCATTTTGGTGTTCCTGCTGGTTATTTTTCAGTATTTCAGAAGATGTATTCAAATAGCTTATATGCACAGTTTCTGTCTGGCAACACAAACTCACCCGTTCCTGGCAACCCCAGGCCCCTGTTTTAGGTTTTCATGGGCAGAGACACTCACACCTCCTCGGGCTATGATTTATTTTAAAGATGGATGGTGAAGTGAGGAATCAATAAGCCCTTTCAAGGTATGGGGAATAGAGAAACATGTGATGGAGTTAAATATAAAGATGCCCATTGAAATAAGAATGGCAGAGAAATCCAATAAAAATTTATTTAAAAAATAAAATAAGCCCCCCAAAAGAGAATGACAGAAAAATAACAAAAGAGTTTCACACTGGTATTCATTACACATTTCAAAGTGTAGGTTATCTGCCCTGCCCATGAGCACTTTTTCAAGAAACAAACAAACAAAAACAAAACAAAACAAAAAACCAAAAACTAACCAAAATGCAAATCTGTGCATTTTATGATATAACTCATTTATACTTTAAATGGTTCACCTCATAAATACTCTTCTCTCTTTACCATGATCTTTGCATTTTCATTCCAACTAAACTGTTTACAAATAGAGCTGTTCCTCAAGCCTCAAGCAACCAGAACAGAATTAAAGTGGCATTCATAGCACAATGCATCTGGGTCTAGCAAGCCATCCTAGTAGTGATTCAAGTTTTCTCTGATTTCAACTTCTTTTATTTTTTGGTGGTACCAGGGATGAGACCCAGGGGCTTACTGTCTCGGGGCTACACTCCCAGACCTATTTTATATTTTATTTGGAAACAGTGTCTCACTAAGTTGCTGAGAGCCTCACTTAGTAGCTGAGGCTGGCTTCAAACCTGCGCAATCCCTGCCCAATCCTCCTGTCTCAGCCTCCCAAGTACTGGGATTACAACTGTGGGCCACCATGCCCAGCTCGTTTCTTTTTAAATTTTTCTTATCGGTGCATTATAATTGTACATAACAGTGAGATTAGTAGGGATACAGCCATGTATGCATATACTATAACTTGGTTTGTTCTGAGACTCCTGACCACTTCTGGCTGACTCCCTTCAATATCTTCCTCTGGACAGCCTCCACATGGCACGTGACTTCTCTCTATTGCCTTCTTCCTCCTTTATTCCCTCCTCTTGTGCCACTCCATTCTGTCAAATCTCTGGCATTCAAACTCATTGAGAGAGAATCTCATTAGTTCAGCCCGTCACCATCCTTACTGAAAAGCTGTTGTAGTGGCCTCTAAATGGGCTGCCTTTGTATCAGCCATCAGTCCCTGGTTCCATTAACTGTGGCCAGGGCAGGGTCACAGGGCAGAAGGCATGAGCATCTATGCCCAGAGAAGCCCCCTGCAGCTGCTTTTTCTCATAAAATGAGAATGGCCTGTTTGATACAAGAAAGTTTGCAATTTTTATTCGTGTTCACTAAAGACATCAGCCTTTATTCTGCCACAAACACACAGGTTTTGGCATTAAAATGGCAGAGCGCCACCGAGTGCAGCTCAAAGCAGCAAGGATTGGCAATAGAGACTTCTTGGTTTTTGCTTTGCAAACACCAATGGGTGACTTCGGGCAGGAGAGTGTAGCTGCTGGGATGGTACATGGGTGACCCATGTTTTCTAAGTCAGATCAGCCTGTAGAGAGCAAAGAAACACCGGTCAAATGGTGCTGGTCAAGATCCGCCCTCTTGTGCACTGAAGGGACACCTACCTCCCTAACAATTTTCAGCAGCAGAGCCGGGAGCTTGCTGAGAGCTTTTCCCTTGTGTGCTGAGCCCCAGGCCTCTTGACTGCCACAGCATGCCTGAATTCTATCCCTCCTTTGTCCTGAATCCTTGTGAAGAACACCCTGGCTGCAGCCAATGCCAAGAGCAGCAGCTGTGCTTCCTGCCAAAAACACCACTGCAGCTGCTTCTGCTGTGACCGCTGCCTTCCAGGCGAAGGCTCGTCCTGCCTGCAGAAAAATGGTTTCTCATCTACAGGCCCGGGGTCAAGGGCATGGACATCCAGCCACAGCTGCAGCAAGCTCCATTTCCACTCATGCTATTGTTTCAGTGCCAAAACTGCTGTCACCGCTATCGGGGACACTCCGGGGCCTGGGAGCCTGATGTCTTTGGCTCTTAATGCCCCAGGGACATCTGAGGAAAAGCAGCATTTTTTCATTTTATTTATTCTTTCATTAAACGTTTATCTTCTATAAACTCAGTCCTGACTCCATAGGAGCTGAGTCAGAGTCTCATCTAGGAGGCCAGTTCTGATCAGAATCGCCCTTTCCTTACAATATCAGCATACTGGCCTCTCTGTGTATCTGTATTTCTTTGGGATGAGTTCTTTCACGGGTATAGGAACAAGGTAAGAGTCACACCTCCCAACAGTAGCAGAGCAATTGGCCATTATGGCTATGCTTTGTTATGTAATTGACTAGTTTAGAGGTCATTCAGGCTAAAAATAATTAGTCTAGAAATAAGTGTTTGAAGACATTTAGGAAATATCATATAAATCACAATACATATGATTTATATAAATATATGTGATTAATATGAAAAAGAATTAGAATTTTATCAGCCATATTCTTTCCAGTCTTAAAGAGGAATGCAGAAGGTGAGTGTTCTGCTAGGATAACAAAAATAGGAAGAGCAAGATATAGAAAGTTTTTTCACAAATAAACCAGCTTTAATAGATATTATTTTGTATTTATATAGCACCTTCTTCAAGAACCTTAGATGCTTTACAAACATTTTCCTATATAGGAATTTTTACATGTATTCAACACAAACAGAAAGAAGACACTGAGTCTGTTAGACAAAAAGATCTGAATCACTACAATGTATATTCTATTTTAGCACAAATATTTTATTACACTCTTTCATGGCCTGGGTTCAATACTTCCTCAAGATTATTCAAGTAATTTTGCTCTATGTCTATGCTCACAAGCAAGGCATGTGAACTCTTAAATATGTTCACTTTGAGCACTAATAAATTTGGGGTGGTGGTAGAATCACCCAAATGATTCTATGGATATATATGTATACACACACACACACACACACACACACACACACACACACACACACATATATATATGGACAAACCTATATGGACAAATTTGGACAAACCTATATGTACATATGTGTGTGTATTGTATATATATATATATATATGACAAATTTGTAGATATAAGTGGGTGGGTTTCAGCATATGAATGAAAGAAGGAGAGTAGATGATTACATTGGAGAACGAAATAGAAAAGAGAATAAGGCTGGTAACAAGTCCTGAGGAATTCCAGTATCTAAATAATAAACAGGAGCCAGGCATAATGGCTCACACTTGTAGTCCCAGTACTTGGGAGGCTGAGACAGGAGGATTGTAGGTTCAAGGCCAATCTCAGGCACTTAGAACCTCAACAACTTAGCAAGATTCTCTTTCAAAAGATAAAAAGGTTGGAGATGTTGCTCAGAGGTAGCAGTCCCCTGGGTTCAATAATTCATCACCCAAATAATAACAGTGAAAATGAAGATTGGCAAACAAAATAAAAAAGAGTGTCCCAGAGATACTGGGGAAAGCTAGAAGGACAGGTTGTCATCAAGATCAGTTTTTGTTGTTTTTTTACTCTTTCCTTTTTTTTTTTTATTGGTGCAATGTATTCATACATCATAATGGTACAAAGAAAATACTTTTGTAGACATACATGCACACATCGCCCAGTTAGCCCCTACCCGATCCCCACCCCGTTCCCTCCCCATCCGTCCTTCCCATGCTTGGCTTAGTGGTTGACATCTAGTTTTATAGCAATTTATCCAATATTAACGATGATAGTCTCACAAAACAGTTTCATTTGTCTGATACCAAGCTTTTGATGACTAAAAGATAACAGTTCAATATTTCTTTTTGCTTTCTTTCTAACCAGAGAATATTTTTTCTTTTTTTTTTTTAGGTGAAGCTATCATACATTTATTTATTTATTTTTCAGAAAAAAATCTATCCTGATATGGAATATGGACTCTAGATACCCAAAATAATCTCGAAGAAGAACAAAGCTAAAAGATGTATATTTTCTGATTTCAAACAATATAAAGCTACAATAATTGAAACAGTGTAGTACTGTTCTAAAGGCAGATATATAAACTATTGGAGTTAAATAAAAGCTTAGAGATAAATTCTTCCATATATTGTCAAGTTATTTTTGACAAGGTTTCCACGAACATTTGGTGGAGGAAATAATAATCTTTTAACTAAATATTGTTGAAAAATAATAATTACATGATAAAGAATAAAATTGGACCCTTACCTAACACATATACAAATATTAACTCAAAATAGATAAAAGACCTAAATATAAATCTTAATACTATAAACTTTTAGAAAAAAATCTGGGTCATAAAACCTCACAACATTGAAATTGGCAGTGATTTCTTGGATATGATTTCAATGGCACAGGCAACAGAAGAGTATACAAACTCCCTAAAAAATAAAAAAATATTGTATATCCAAAGACAATGTAAATAGAGTTAAAAGTTACTGATAGAATGGGATAAAATATTTCCAAATGCTATATCTGAAGGTATATTAATATTCCAACTAGAAATCCTAAAAATAGCAACAATAAAAGCAAACAATACAATTTAGAGATAGGTAAAAGACTAACATAAATAATGTATCTCCAAAGATAACCAATCTTAGTTGTCTGTTGGATGGAAAATCTTGTTTCTCTGGTTCTGGTGTGTGTTACCTATTTCTTCTTTGTAGTTAATCTCTTTGAGTATTTTCTCAAGCGCTGGTTTTGAAGACATAAATTCCTTCAGTTTCTGTTTGTCGTGAAAGCTTCTTATTTCCCCATCTAATTTGATAGAAAGTTTTGCTGGGTAGAAAATTTTTGGCTGGAAGTTGTTTTCTTTCAGAGTTTGGAATATGTTACTCCAAGCCCTTCTGGCTCTCATGACTTGGTTTGGGAAGTCTGGAGTGATTCTAATTGGTTTGCCTCTGAATGTCACTTGGCCCTTTGTTTTTGTTGCCTTTAAGATTCTCTGCTTGGCTTCCATATTGGTCATTTTGACAATTATGTGGCGTGGGGATCCTCTTCTCTGATCCTCTCTAACGGGGGTTCTATAAATTTCCTGGACCTGTGTATCAATCTCTTGCTCTATGTTTGAAAAATTTTCTGCTATTACTTCCTTGAAAAGATTGTTAATCCCTTTGGTTTCACCTTCTTTTCTCTCCTCTACTCCAATTATTCTTAGGTTAGCTCTCTTAAAATGGGCCCATATTTCTTCAATGTCAGATTCCTGCTGTTGTATTTTTTTTTCTAAATTAGAAACTATGCTTTCATTTTTTGAATGATTATCTTCTAGGAGCGAGATTCTATTCTCCATGTGGTCTAATCGGTTGTTTGTACTTTGAATTCAAGCCTTTATTTCATTAATTGCATCCTTTGTCTCTCTTTGGCTCTCTCTGAATTCTTTTCGAAACACCTCTATTATTTCTACAGTTATTTTCCTGATTTGATCTTCTAGAAATCTCTGAATTTCTGTTTTATCGGGTTCTGAGGTTGTGGGGTTGTGGGCATTCATTGCTCCATTGTTATTCCTCTTTCCCGTGATTTCAGAAGTTTGTGCCTTCTCTGGGTTCTTCCCTAGGTCACTACTACGACTTCACTTAAGGTGCTGTTGATCTCGAGTCTGTGGTATCTCAGTCCCCACTACTCCTTTACTGGGTTGTATCGCAGAGTCTCCGACCCAGGGAGTCAATCGAGGCTGCTTTAGACCATTGGGGGGGGGGGTGCCAGGTTGGGCGTTCTCCTATGGTGTAATATCTCTGACACCACCACTCCCCCACTGGGTCAAGTCCCTGGGAGTACAGTACTGGGATTTCTCCTCTAGGGGCCGTAATTTGACTCACTATTGAGTGCGCAGATGGAGCTGTCGTGGACTCGGTGAATTCGCTGCTGCTGCCGCCGGTAGCAATATGGCGCTGCTGCCACGCCCTCAGCCGTGAGGCTGGCGTATTTCCTCTCTGTTTTTGAACTCCACTCTGAGTCCCTACAGGGTGCCCTGAGCCCAGCCCCTGGGAGCTTTAGCTGTTCCCTGTGCCGAGAAATCTGCCGAATCCCGCACAGCTGTTCCGCAGCGGCTCACCTCGGCTCGCTGTCCGCCGCTCCTCTCTGGAGCTTGGTAGGCTGTTGAGTGTGTTGGTCTGGTGCCATCCGGTGAACTCACCGTTGCTGCCAGCAGTAAGGTGCTGCTGCCGCGTTCTCGAGCGTGAGGCCAGCGTATCTCCTCTCTGGTTTCTGGGCTCCGTTATGAATTCCCTTCCTCTCTGGAGCCTGGTGCTGCCTCAAGATCAGTTTAAGATGTCACTTAAGCAAGAGACAACAGAAACTGTCTGGCTGAATGATGCAAAGCAATAATTTTCAAAAAGTTAATACGACTTTCAAAAATATAAAATCCACACTATTTAAAGAATTTATGCATTTGGAAGGCTGAGACGGGAGGATCGCGCTTCAAAGACAACCTCAGCTACCTAGTAAGGCCCTTTGCAACATAGTGAGATTCGGTTTCAAAATAAAGAATAAAAAAAGAAATTGGGCTGGGGATGTAGCTTAAAGGTAGAATGCCCTTGGGTTCCATCCCCAGTACTTAAAAAAAAAAAAAAAATATTATGGAGAAAAACAGTATTCTATGAAGACTAGTTAAAGGAGAGTTTGAAGATCATATATTTAAATAGTCAAAGGCATTCTGAAATGAATTTACTAATAAACAGAAAATTGATTAATATCCTACAGGACAATAAACATAGTACGGGGAGTTATATTTTCTACCTAATGGAAATTAACTGAATATATTCCAAATAAGATTAATTCATTGCAGGATGCAAGAATTACTTGCATTTTTCTCAGCCAAGAGTCTCTGGCATTGATATCAGTTTTATCTCTACTGTTACTGAATTGGATAAATATTTAAATCAAAGACATATATCCCTATGGACTTACTAACAGATGATAAGACAACAACTATCATTTTACTAAAAGGACAATCAGAGATCTCTCATTTATTTTTGAATTATAGGTTAATTTTCTTAATAGTGCTCATATGATAGGAGAGAGCCAAGTGTCTATTGCATTTAGCAATTTGGAGATAACTTGATTAGCAAAAGGAGTTGTGTTTGAATAGAGGTGGGAGGGGTCAAAAGGGGAACCAGATAAGTTGAGGAATAAATGGAAGATAAGACACTGGACACCATGTGAATGTGACACCTTTAAGACTGTGGAGGAGAGGTAAGACAGTAGTTTGAAGACATGGAGAGGGCAGGAGGATTTGGGTTTCCAAAAGGTAGAAATGACTCAGAACTATACGCTTAAATATCTCTTGAGCTATGTGAACATTTTACGAAGTCTTCTTTTATTTCGTATTTCACTTTAAATGCTTCTCGAAGTTTTGTGTGTGTGTGTGTGTGTGTGTGTGTGTGTGTGTGTGTGTGCGTGTGTGTGTTTCCCCACAACTCTCTTAGAAGCTATGGCAGAGGAAATGACCAATGAGCATGAGTGTGTATCATTCCAAGTGGCCAAGTGGCTCTCATGCCACAGATCCCTTAAGAAAATGACTACATGGCCGGGCGTGGTGGCGCACGCTTGTAATCCCTGCGCTTGGGAGGCAGAGACAGGAGGATCGCACCGGTTCGAAGCCAGCTGAGTTTCCTGGCTTAGGAGACCCTGTTTCCAAAATAAAAAAAATTAAAAAAAATGTAAAAATAGGTCTGGGAGTGTAGCCCGAAGGTAGAAGGGCTTCCAGGAACCCCAGTACCACCAAAAAAAAAAAAAGAAAAAAAGAAAATGACTCCATGAACCTGATACCCTGGTTACTACTAACTAAGACCAAGAGTGAGTTTCTGACTCAGGAAGAGACAATCTCTGGGCTAGCCAATGACCGATAAGATAGCCTGGCACAAAAGCCCCACCCCCAGCAAGATTAATACCAGAACCAGAAGATCTCTCTTGGAAAGATTGAAAATGAAATATACAAAAGAAATGAACAAATTGGAAATGGGAAAAGAAACCAAAAGATGCAAAGAAAGGAGAAAAGCATCTGTAAGGGGGTCAGAGTCTAAAGGAAGAGAGATGAGTTGGGAAATGGGAAAAGTCGAGGCAGAGAGACATTAGTGGCAAAGAGATACACTCAGTGTATTACAAGGACAGTGACAGGGCCAATGGGCAGCAGTGGTCATGAGCCTCTGAGGGAACATTGCCAGAATCTGCCTTGTGTGTCTCTAGCATGGCTGTGGCAAGCACTGTATCAACCTATAGAAGTTTTCAGAAGAAATGTTTTAAAACATTTATTTGCATGTTTATTTGTTTGTTTGTTTGTTTTGGTACTGGATAATGAACCCAGTAATGTTCTACTACTGAGCTACATCGCCAGTCCTTTCTGTTTTATTTTGAGACAGATTCTCTCTAGGTTGCTGAGGCTGGCCTCGAATATGCAATTCTTGTAGCTGGGGGTACAAGCAAGTGCCCCCATGCTCAGCTTTTGGCTGACCATTTAGTCTGAACCTAGAATTGAAACTATATGGTCTGACATTAATATATGGTTTGGGGCCACAATTTATAAAAGAGAACTATTTTGTAAGTGTTAGCTTTCTGCTTAATATTCAGTAAGTGCAGGTTGTATTTACTGATTATTTCCTACCTTAAAGTTTTAGAAAGTTACTCAAACTAAACTCTTTAGTGGAAATTATGGACACTTTTGATTCATCTTTATATCCCTAAATATACCTATTTATGATACTTACTTTATGAGAAATTAGAGACATTGCTTAGTTTTTTTTAAATAATACTTTCCCCTGAAACTATGAAGAATGTTTCTTTTGTAGAAAAAAAAAGCACTTACACTCTCTTTCCCTCATGTATGGCTACTAAACACTGTGGTAGTTCTTTATCAGCAGTGTTTATTCTACATGATTTTGCTTATTTGGATGCTTGTAGAGGGTAAAATTATGGGTTTGGTGGCTTGTAACCTGAACTTGCTTCTCCACTTCCATCCTTCTTTAAGTTTGAAGATTTTTTTCAGTATGTTTTTGTTTTCCTCATAAAGTTGATAGGGACTATGTATATTTCCCTAGAAAAGCTCCATGGGTTGGTAATTAGGGGGCGTTCTTTGTCATTTTGGAGGTGTACAATTTTCAAGTGAAATCATATGAAAGAAGTGCAGCATGGGTCAGACTGCAGGTAGGATCTGTGATAGTTACAGCGTTTCCATCCCAGGCTCCTGCTCTGTTCATTTGCTTTTCATCCCTCTCTGAGGGGATCCTATTTCTTCTTTAACTTAGAAAGCAGTTTCTGAAAGCCAATTTGGCTTTAAAATGTTAGCTCATTTGTTCTTTCTGTAAACTAAATAAAAACGTGCTTTGAAATAAGAATCCATAACTGAGTTATTCCCCTCTACTCTTCTAAAAAGGTGTGCTATATACTCTTGGACAGGGGAACGTTGATCTTTGTCAACTTCTTAGATTATTTTCAATTCCTAATTTTGTGACTTTCAGACTCTCCAGTCTAAGGGCCTATTGGGAGCTAAAGTCACATGTCCTTCAGAAGTATGCATAAAGTTACACATGTAGCATCTACCCAGGCAATCACAGCTAGTATAAAGCACAAATTATATTTACTTTTATTATTCTTTATTTTGAAACAGGGTCTCACTGAGTTGCAGAGGGCCTCACTAAGTAGCTGAGGCTGTCCGCGAACCAGGATCCTCCGGTCTCAGCCTCCCAAATGCTGGGATTACAAGCATGTGCCACCACTCCCAGCTGATCTTTGTCAACAATACTTTTATTATTACTTTATGTTTTATTTTTAGTTTGAAGGGAGGACAAAGTTTTTCATTTTGTTTTGTCTTTTCTTTTGTTGCAAGGAAAAGGAAATCAAATAAAACTAGTTCAGACAACCAAGGTAGGCAGGGAGTATTTATTGGTTCATGGAAACTAAGGATTGAAGAAATAAGATGAATGCAAATGCATCCAGGCCTTGGGTCAACAGGAAAATGTAGACTGAAGTTTTCAAAGGTCTTCTCTCCCTCCTTCCATCTTTTCTTTTTATTGTTCTGGTTTGCTTTTGCTCCTGTAGAGAATTGGCTTTATTGTCTTCCACTTGCAACTGGACTTCTCCATGATGTAGACTCTGAGGTGGGATGGGAGCTAATGGGCTCCCATTTCTTATGTTGCAAGTGCTAAAATGAGTCTCTTCTTTACCTGGAGATTAGAAACTCCCAGGAAAGAGCTTTGAATGGTTTATTCTGGAGAAAGTGCTCATCAAAGGACTTGTCAACAGTGTGGCCTTAAAAGACCTAGGTGGGCTTCATAAGAACCATGGGTTGAATAAGGGATGGGAGAGGAAATGGAAAGAAGTTACAGAATAAGTGGAAAAGTAAGGCTACTTTTCCTTTTCACCACTTTGAAGGTGCACAATTCTCAGGAAGAGGAAACATATTATACTTGCTAGAGAATCATAATATAGCTGTGTGGGTGCAAGACTTTATTTGTAGAACAAGTTGATATAAGCGAATTCATCCCACATCTGCTCCCAAGATTGTTTTTATTTTAATATATGGGGGAATAGACTTATTTGTATGTGCTTAATGATTTTCAGAGTTTTCTGTGTGAGCACACATGTGCAAGTGTGTATTATAAAATGTCATCCTATAGCTGGGCGTGGTGGCTCACGCTTGTAATCCCTGCGCTTGGGAGGCTGAGACAGGAGGATCGCGCAGGTTTGAAGCCAGCCTCAGCTACTTAGTGAGGCTCTCAGCAACTGAAACCCTGTTTCCAAATAAAATATAAAAAATGGGTCTGGGAGTATAGCCCGGAAGTAGAAAGCCTCTGGGTTCCACCCCTAGTACCACCAAAAAAATAAAATAAAATAAAATAAAATAAAATGTCATCCTATAAAATTCAAACTTTTCTATCATTCATTCATTTATTAATTGATCCTAGCTCCACAAAGAAGTTTGGAGCAGCTTAAAGAAATCACAAAAGTCCCTCTATTACATGGGATAAGTTAAAAATAAAGCAAACCTTTTGTGTCACTGGTGCTGAAAATAAGCTTGATTTCAATCACAAAATTAAACCATCATTCAGAAGCCCACCCTGCAGAAGTGTCATAAAACTACCACCCAAGTCACTTTTCATGTCTTCAACCTTCACGCTAAAAGTTTTGAAAGTATTGTGCAGCCTCTGGCTCATCCCAATAACGAGTAAAGGAAAAGTTCAAAAATCCTTCAGGAATTTCCTCTAGTTGTAAATTAATAGAAAGGGTAGAATTTTTGATGGTCAATAGATAAATGTGGCAAAAGATTACTTACTAAGAACATAAATAAAAAGAAGCTGAAGCCATCTTGACTGAGAATCGACCTCACAAGCAAGCATATTTTTATTCCTTTTCCTTTTCCTTCTCCTTTGCCTTTGTTTGAATGACGTTAATGCAAAAAGCACTGTTGAAAAATTGAACAAACCAGTTCTCTCAGGATACCTTTCTTGTTTTCCTTTCTCCAGCTTCTATCTTGTCATGAACACTTGAAGACAGCCAGGCGTGGTGGCTCACACCTCTAATTCTGTATTTGTGAAGCTGAGACAGGAGGATCACAGGTTCAAGGCCAACTTTAGCAACTTAGCAAGATGCTGTTTTGAAATAAAAAATAAAATAGAGCTGAAGGTGTAACTCAGAGGTAGAATGCCCCTGGTTTTAATCCTTAGTACCAAAAAATAAATAAAATAAAATAAAATAGTTGCATATAATCTACTATATAGGCATGGAAACATTGCCCACTGTAAGACAATTTGGCAGTACTTCATGCATGTAAGCTAAGTATACTGATGGGAGTCTACCAGGTAGCAGGCACAGTAGTAGATGCTGAGGGCACAGTGTTGAGCAACCAGGGCAACTATCAATCCTCATAAAATCCATATTTCTCCTACCTCTCTTTTTCCATTTTCTATGAAAGCTCAGTCCTTAGATTCTTTCATTGATCTCATTCAGTCATCACATACAACCTTCGAAGTGTTTAACTTCCAAATATATAATTTCCTATGTCAAGAAGTAATAGATACAATGGCATGGAAATCCTATCTGGATTTCTGGCTTCTACTTCAAATTCAATGTATCCTAACAAGGAATCACATTATCAGGTCTTCCTTCCCTCTTGTTCCCTACTTTTGATAATTATGGCCTTACTGTACCTACCCTGTTATTCAAAGTTAAAATCATTCCAATGGCATCAAATAAGTCTTGTACTTCCAGTATGTCCTCTTTGGTCCAAATTAAATATTAGTGCCAAAGGAAAGTTTATGACAGAAAAAAAGACCTAAATAAGATGGATATGAAAAAGAATTTTGTAAACTATGAAAGGGCATCCCAGGTTGTTTCATTATGTTTAAATTATAATATTATTGTTACGGTTTTTAGGGGGTGAGAGTTACAGTTTGGGGGTGACTGTCCCCAGGCATCTTTGTTAGACCTCTGGGAATAATTTCCCAATAAAACCACAAAAACAGAAAAACCGCGGGTTCTTGTCCTGAGCTAAGGATAAATACACATTAGCCCGGAATCCTGCTGAAGATTTAAAGAAGTTTATTAAAAAGATAGAAATACAGAAGATAGTTACAGCCTCGTGTACCCAAGGGTAACATGAGGGGGTTGTTTGAATGAATTCACAGAAGTACAAAACACATGGACCATTCTTAGAGCCAGCCCGACCAGATCTGCGGCAGGTTCTTTGATAGGTAGATGTGCTGCCCTATCTCTAGCCCAGGTATCAGGCTCTATCTCCAACCCAGCCAGATCCGCCCCCTCTGGGGAAGGGGGGGCAGCTCTGTCATTTCAAAATGTGTTAAGTTGCTTCTCCAGAATCTAGGATTTCCTCACATTCTTGAGGAACTCTGCATCTTTAGAAATGTAAAAAGGCCCTTTTTCCTGAGGAACTTTGCCTCTCTTTATAAATGTAAACAGGCTTTTTTCCTGAAGCACCTGACTTTCTTTACTACCAAAGATATATTTTAAAATTGGAAATTTTTCCCAATACTGGTACATTAATACATTTTGAAACCTCTTCCCAATACTGGTACAGTTACTACCCAACTGAGGTGTTTTTAATAGCTATCTACATTTCCCCAGTAAATCTCAAACTTTTAAACTGAATGTTTGGGACCCTATAGAAGCTACTTCTTGTCTATATTTCATATCTATTTATCTATCTAATCTATTTATCTATCTGTTGTGGTATTGGGTATTGAACCCAGGAGTGTTCTACCTCTGAGCTACACACTCAGCCTCACTAAGTTGCTGAGACTGCCTTCAATTCTACAATCCTTCTGTTTCAGCCTCCCAAGTACAGAGATCACAGGTGTACACCAACACACCCAGCTTTCACATTCACTTATATTCATGTTTTCTGTGTATTGGACAATTAGAATCGGTCACTGTTTCCTTCACAGCCAGAGTAAAGAGATTCCAGCTAGATTATGTTATTCCTTTGCCTGGGAACACATACCTCCTAATCTATTTCTTCCATGCCTCACCTCTTGCCAACCACAATTAAACTTTGCTAGGAGCATAACTATGATGTCATCGGCTAGGTCACATACACATTTATTTGGAAATTTCCAGCCATGCAAAGGAAACTAGGATGAATTTGGATACAGAAAATATTAGAGTACTTTAACAACAGGAGAGTAATCAGTGCTGGTTTCAGAAAAGGGAATAGAGGAGCAGTCCTTGTAATCAAGGTGTTTGTGTAGTAAAAAGTGTATTGAGAATAATAAAAGAAGATTAATTAGGGGCTGTTGTCATTTACCTAAGAAAAGGGGAAGCACAGTTCAGGAAACAAGGACTTACGAGAGTTGCAGTGGAAAATTCTTAGGACTCTCGTCCTATGAGAGGTCTCACAGTAGACTATCTTCACTGTGGAGAAAACAGAGTTAATAAGGCCTCTTCCAAAATGAAAAAAAACTGACTGAAAAATGTTCAGTAAAGAGAAAATGAATAAATTAAGGTGTTTCTGATATTTTTTGTAGTTCATTCAACTTGCACAAAGGACAACTACAACTTGGAAATTTCCCAAGGTTTATTGTTTGTACTTGCCAGCACACCTGAGTAAAATCAAACTCTTAAGAATGATCTAATCCAACTTTACGGTGGCTTCAGGGAGAAATAAATATCTGAATGCTTAAGGGCAAGTCAGGTATAAAATATGCTTTGTGAAAATGTCTGATGGATTTTGACATGACCTGCTTTATTATAACAATGGATGATCTGATAGTAAGTGCCCTCAGGCTTTCAAGGCTCCCTTGGTGTTAATTTGGGGAAACAAGGGTAAAAGATTTTATCTTCTAGCTTCACTATTATCCTTTATTTTGAGAATCCTTTTAGCAACATTCTTCATAGTCATTCAATAAAAACAAACAAAACACAGAAGATCAATGATAACATTTTTATATGTATAATACAAGATAATCATCAAACTATAAATCCACCTGGTGATATTTAATCTATGTAAACACAGTTTTGAAGGTACATGTTAAAAAATTAGAAGTTTATTGATTGGTTACTCACATTAACTTTCCATTTTTATGGGTAACACATTTCTCAAAGTTGATAGACATGCTGAACTCCTTCTGTCTCTCCATCAACCCAAGATATTTCCATCTTAGTAAATGCCAACTTCATTATTCTATTTGCTTAGGCCGTGACCTTGGAGTTATCCTTGACTCACCTCTTATAGTGCAACACTTAAATTTCTGTGGGTTAAATCTTCAAAATAGACCCAGAATCTAATCACTTCTGATTCCCTTTATTACTGCCTTCTTGGTTGAAGCAATGCTTACCTATAGACTACTTTATTGTGGTAATCTTAGTTTGGTCTCCTTTCTTTACTCTTACTCCATATCATCTACTCACAATACAGCAGTTAAAGTGATCCTTTTCAAACTTCATCTGCTTAAAAACTTCAAAAAATTTTCCCATTTCTCCAAGAGTAAAAGTCCTTCTAAGTCTTTCAAAGGCCTAGGAAATCTAACCCCCTTCTGTCACCACCCCATTGATGTCTTTGACCTCACTCCTGGTGCTGTCTTATTAAAGGCCTTCAGCCACTTGGTCTTCCTTGCTCTTCTCCCATGATGCAAGTGCCAGTGGCAGCCTCTGAGACTCATTCCTCCAACATGAGATTTCTGCTCCTGGTTCTATAGGACCCAGCCTAAGATCTACCAGCCTTGAAGCTAGAAAGAACAGTTACCAAAAGACATACTCCTACCACACTCCTTTGAAGTCTCCTGTTGAAGGTACATGAAGATCAGATAAATAATGTGTAATTTTAAAAAGGAAGGAAGGAAGGAAGGAAGGAAGGAAGGAAGGAAGGAAGGAAGGAAAACTAAGGATACCTAACATAATTGCAAATTAAGGAGAATGGAGTCATAATGCACCCTAAAATACCTAATATTTATATTTAATAGTCTGATCTTTTGTTAAGGCTAAAAATTTCACGTGGACTTTCCTGTACCATTTAGAAGAGAGGTAGGGATTACAGATTTTTAACAGGCAGCATTTCTTAGCCAACCTCTTGAAATATATACATAGGAAGAATGTGGTTCCGAGGCATCCAACTAAAGCTGCCAGGGTGGGGTTTCCTTCCAGTTTCTGAGAAACTCTGGATAGCTTTGCCAGATAAGTGTGTTTGCATCGTTGACACTTCCAATTTATGCAAACAACTGAATAGAATTATGAATTTTATGGTCTTAGAATCTGACCAAGGAATTAAATAAAGCCAAACATGTTTTTTGAGTCACATATTAAGCACTGATAAAATTCACCAATGCAAGCATTGTTATTTTAAGTATTCCACATTTTCTTAATTAAAAAAAAAAGAGTGTCCACATGATCCATCTCTAGAGACTTTTCAGCAGTGGTTCAGGAGAAAGATCAAGTTTCTAGAACCAACTGTATATGTTCTCATCCTTTGGGCACACAGGAAAGGAAATGTGATGGTGCAGAAATATGCACAAAAAGCAGCCAGTAAGGAGACCAGAATGAAAACAGGATGGATGGCAAAAGCTACCCAAGAGAATTGAAAGTCAGTAGTTTAACCCCTCCCCAAACTAAGCTGTGAGCTTTAATGGGTAGTAGAAGTGAGAAAAAAAAAGCATTGCTGATATTAAGCTTCGTTTCATTTGTTTTGTAGATGCACTGTGACTTCTGCATGATTTCCCTAATAAAAGTAAGCATTATCTCTATCTCTTATGATCAATTCAAATTTTGTTCAGAAATTGGCATTCCTTTCTTACAGTTTGCATATGTCCCAAACTCTTTGATTTTCTTAAAATTTATAGCAAGAGTTTTAAATATTTTAGCATTAATTTTATTTTTTGTTAGAGATACTATTTCTTCTGTAAAAGAATGTATGTGCACTGTTAAAATATAAAATGAAAAACCATCTGGTCCCACACAGGAGGAATCACAATACCTGACTTTAAACTATACTACAAAACCATTGTAATAAAAACAGCATGGTACTGGCAAAAGAACAGATATATAGACCAATGGAGCAGAATAGAAGACCCAGAAACAAGCCCACACACTCTCAGCCAATTGATTTTTGACAAAGGGGCCAAAAACATACACTGGAAAAAAGATAGCCTCTTCAACAAATGGTGTTGGCAAAACTGGTTAACCATATGCAGAAAATTGGATGTTAATCCCACTTTTTCACCCTGTACAAAAGTCAACTCATGATGGATCAAAGACTTGGAAATTAAACCAGAGACCTTGAAGCTCCTTGAAGAGGGCATAGGTCCAACACTACAACACATAGGCACAGACAAACATTTCCTCAATAAGACCCCAAAGGCACAACAAATTAAAAGGAGAATCAATACATGGGATTGCATGAAACTGAAGAGCTTCTGTTCAGCAAAGGAAACTATCAAGAACCTCAATCGAGAGCCAACAGAATGGGAGAAGATTTTTGCCACCTACCCCTCCGATAGAGGACTAATATCTAGAATATACAGAGAACTCAAGAAACTCAACACTAAGAAAACAAAGCATCCAATAACAAAATGGGCAAATGAACTAAATAGACACTTCACAAAAGAAGAAATTCAAATGGCCAATAAATGCATGAAAAAATGCTCAACATCACTGGCAATCAGAGAGATGCAAATCAAAACTACCCTGAGATTTCACCTAACTCCAACTAGAATGGCAATCATTCAAAACACAAACAACAACAGATGCTGGCGAGGATGTGGAGAAGTGGGAACTCTAAGACATTGTTGGTGGGATTGCAAATTAGTACAACCACTTTGGAAAACAGTATGGAGAATCCTCAGAAGAATGGGAACACACCTACCATTTGATCCAGCAATACCACTGTTGGGTATCTACCCAAAAGAAAAGAAACCAAACTACCAAACTAATGCATGTGTATCTATGTTCATAGCTGCACAATTCACCATAGCCAAACTATGGAACCAGCCAAGATGTCCATCAACAGATGAATGGATTACAAAACTATGGGATATGTACACAATGGAATTTTACTCAGCCATCAAAAAAAACTCAATTACGTCATTTCCAGGGAAATGGATGGAACTGAAGGACATTATGCTAAGTGAGATTAGTCAGGCACAAAAAATAAGAAATCAGATGCTTTCCCTAATATGTGAGAGTTAGGGAGAAAAGAGGAGCAAACAAGATAACCTAAAGGAAGAGAAAGGAGGGGGAAGAGAAAAATCTCTAAAGCACACAATGTACTTAAACATATCGAAGTCAATCACTAAGCCAAGCAAGGAAGGGAGGGACGGGAGGGAATGGGGTGGTATTTGGGTAGGGGTTAAATCAGTAATGAGTACATGTTTATACACACAAGTTTTTTACCCCAATAAGTTGTATGAATATAATGCACCAATAAAAAAAATAAATTAAAAAAATAATAATAAAAAAAACACAAAATGAGGCATAGAAGAAAAAAAAATAAAGTAAAATATAAAATGAAAACAATGAGCTTAAAATGTGAAGCAAAAGTCCCCTAATCCCTCCTACTAGTACCTTCCTTGATCTTCAGAGAGAACCCACATTTACCTTGCTTGCTTCTCAGAGAGAACCAATTTAATTTTCATTAGTTTTCTTCCAAGTCTCTATAAACTTACATGCTAGCTTTTGATTGATTAATTATAGCTAAAATTTATTATTAGCTTCTTCCACTGTGTATTATTAAACTCAAATACACATTTGTATTGCTGATTTTTATTTTTCTCTTAGTTGTCTTAATTATTTTTGTTTCTATGAAGAACAGTAGCTCTTTCCTCTGGCTCACAATTCTTCCTCACTTTCAGGAATCTGTACTTATGCCTATATTCTGTCAAATTTGCTAACATGTCAGTCTTGTTCTTCTTTTGGTTGATTCCCATTGAGAACTGACTTTGTACCAAGCACTGTTCTAAGTACTTTGTGTAAAACAATTTATGTTTCACAAGACTATCAAGTAAATAAGTATTATTATACTCATATTGAAACGGGGTTTCTTGAGAAGAAACACGGCATTTCCTTAAGATGAAAGGGGGTTTCTTGAGAAGAAACTCTGTGTTTCCTTACCGGATTCTTGTCTGCGGCAAGCAAAGAATGACACCTGCAGACAGCAGGAAGGGAGTAAAAGGTTTATTGGAAGCAGCAGGGAGTAGGGAAAAGTGGCCAAACACCCCTAAGGGCTGTCAGAACTCTGATGTCCAGCAGCTGCCTTCAGGACAATACTTGAGGGTAGCCCAAGCCAAATGCCCTCAGTTGCAAGCTGCTTTCTCCCAAAGTCCACATGATCTGCCAGAAAAGAAGTACAGGTCACCCCTAGGGGCCCTGGTTGGCCTTGATGTCCAGCAGAGGTCTTCAGGTCACTACCCGAGTGTAGCCTGGGCCAAGTGCCTTCAATTGCACCCCACCTTCTCTCAAAGCTAACGCAACGAGAGAGAGAGAGAGAGAGAGAGAGAGAGAGAGAGAGAGAGAAAGAAAGAAAAGCTCCCCAACAGGGAGGGGTTCCCAGAGTGGGTAACCGTCTTGGTAATTGGAGTTTATATATATCTACATGTTATATATCTCTACATGTCCTCTATTGCTTGGAGTCTGAAAGGCAGTTCTTAAAATTTGCATAGGGTATTTGTATGTTCTTTGAGGGGTCTCCTTTCAGTAGAGGTGTCAGACTTGCTCCAGTGATGTCTCCTGGGTTTGTTGATTAGTAAACATGGTTTTGTGAAACCTTGGTCATTCTTATCTCTGAACCTTGGAAGAGCTGGTCTCTTTTAGGAGCCTTGGAAGTTAATTAGTATTCGTTGCCCCTCAGGAAATTAAATTAAGCTTTTCTACAGAAGCCTCTTCCCTATCTGCCTACTTCCTTTCTACCTCCTCAATATTACAGAAAGAAAATTGAGTAACACAGAAATGAAGTAAATTTCTGAATCCATACAGCTAGTTAAGAGCTTTAGAGTCTGTGTTCCTAACAAATTTCTTGTCTTATCTATCTTGCTTCTTAGCTTCCTAAAAGCTTTTTTCCTCTTTTTTTTTTAACTTGCATTACCATTGCCTAAACTTTTCTGTCTCCTTAAATTCTTTTAATATCCCAAAAGTGGTATTAAATCTTTCTCTTGTTCTTTGGTACTTCTTTTCCCCAAGCCTCCCATTACGCTCAGCTGTTCCATTTTCTCTGTATCACTGTTTTCCTGCATCCTCTCCTGGGCTGGATCATCTGTTTCCTCCATCTCATGTTTTCCTCTGTTCTGGTTTACCATCCTACTGTGATAAGACATATCCTCGAGTAGTAGCCTAAGAAATATTAGCCAGATCTTTCAGGACCCTGGCCTTTGTGAAGGTTCTAAAAATGTTTCTTTGTTTGAGCAGAGAGTTTTACCTCTTACAAGATTCTAAATTAGAAATGTGTTTCACCCACATTTTAAGGCTTTACTCTATTACCTTTTAGCTTTCAAGACCTATACTTGTTCTTTTGCTGGGGTCCTGTTTCTTTTCACTGGAAACTACTAGGATAACTTTCTCCTTGTTCTGAAATTTTATGGCAAAACAAAAATGGCAATACAAGTGGGTCTTCAATGTACTTGAGACTTACTGAGCTTTTTTAGTCTGAAGATCTTTATCTCAGCCTCTGGTAAATCTCTTTATACCATCCCCCTGTTTTCTTTATTCTGCTTCTAAAATGCCTACAATAGATGTTGACTTTTTTTTTTTTTTTTTTTTTGGTACCTGGGATTGAACCCAGGGATGTTCTACCTCTGAGCTACACTCCCAACCCTTTTTATTTTTTATATTGAAATAGGGTCTCCCTAAATTACCATGTGCTGACCTTGAACCTGTGATTCTCCTGTCTCAGTCTCCCAACTACTGGAATTATAGGCATGTGCTACTATGCATGACTGGATGTTGACTTGAATAAATCTATATATTATGATGTGTCTTAACATTTCTCTCATATTTTTTGTCTTTTCAGCTTTTTTATTCTTTATTCTAGTTTACTCAATGATCTTTTCCAGCCATTTATTTTTTTCTTGAGTTTCAGGAAACATTAGGTGTCTAGAATTTCTTTTGTTGTCTACCTGTTCATTTTCTGTGGCATTCTTTTTTTGTTTTATGGAAGTGGGGTCTTCTCCAAGCTCTTTAGTATTACTTCAAAGAATTTCGTCCTAAGTTTTGATTAGCTTGGTTTGCTCTAGAATCCATTTTTTTTACTTGTGAATTTGATCTTTATCTCTGTTGCAGAATTTTCTCATGTTTGGCAACCAGTTCTTCTCATTGTTCTTCCACTATAATTTAACTGAATCAGAATTTATGGGATAAGGTTAATGTGGTTTTTTTGGTTTTTTGTTTGTTTGTTTGTTTTTCAGTTATCTGAATGATTATAATATGCAGCTGGGGCTAAAAGTCTTGCTGTAAGCAGAGAAGACAAGTTGCAGCCTATCTCAGGGGTAATGTCTGTCTCTTTGACTAAATCAAACTTCCTGACTGTAGATATTTCTGTAAGACTTATTTGATTATATATTAATAGACATTAACCAAAATTTACAGAGCACTCTATCAAGCTACCGAAGTATTATTACCAAGTGCCGTTAGTTATCAAACACAAATAACTGTGTCCTTTAACAGTCATAGGATCAGGACATTGCTGAGTCCTGTCTCCATGTTTCAGAGACAGAAACCTCCTGTCATGCACATTCACAGGAATGCAGATCTCTGAGGATACTGATAAAATGATGGAATCTTATCTCACTTTTAAACTTTACACAAGGAAAAGTAAATATTCCTTATGGTAAGCATATATCTGATAGTGCCCAGTCGTTCTGCTGATAAATTGCCAACGTGATAAATTCCTCTAAGACATATTAGAAATATGTATTTTAAGTGCATACGTTTATAAAACATCTAGTTAAATTATGATCGGGATCCCTTTTGTTAGGAGGCCCTCCCTGGGTTCCCTACCAGCCCCACTTTTAATTATAGCTGTTATTCCGTGGAAGGTAAATTTTCCTGCAGGGAAAACTGAAATTCTAGTATGTATCATCTGGTGAATGTATTAAATATAAAAACATTCTGTACCTCAACTCCAGAAAGTCTAATTCAGAAGCTCAGGGCCAGGGTCCTAAAATGTGCACTGAATTGTCCCAATTAGTCAGATGCACCAGGTTCTTGGACCTTTCTTGAGAATTCTACGCTAAGGCACCAAGGAGCAGGAGAAAGACTATTGAACCTTCTGATAAATACTTTAAGAGGAAATATATTGGAGAAAATCATTATATAAAAGTCTCCAAAGTATCTATGTTCCATGAGGGTTAAATAAGTCACATTATACATAAACATAAACCAGAAGGATACGGATGTCATTATCAAATTAATTTCATTTTTTTTAAAAGAAAACACATTTGCTTAAAGAACATTTAATTCTCAAAATCTCAAACTTGGATATAACAACAATTTTGTTTAATAATATAAAATACTAATTTTACAGCATAATGTATTTCATACTGGACCAATTTGTCTCTCCCAAATGCAAAGGAATATAACCTCAGTCTGACCTTTTAAAATATATAGCAGTTTTTATACTTGTGTTTTCCAAGAATAACTCTTATTCTCTGAACACCTATGTATTAGATCATTGTGTCACAGCAAATTGCAGACTCAAAAAGGGCAGATAACGTGTTGAAACTGGAGACTTGCTTTGCTGTCAACTATTTCACAGAGGAAAGATCACCAAAGGGAACGATTTGGTGGAACATAAATATTCAAATAAAAGCAAGATTAATTCAATCTATTTTATTCCATTTTAAAATAAAAACTTGCTATTTTCACTGTTATTATAAATGTGGACAGGTAGAAACCTGCAAATTCAAACTGTTGAATAAGTAAGGGTGACAGAAGTCTTGGTTTGGTTCCTGAAGCAGCTTGGCTTGTCTTTCTCTAATATCTATCCAGCAGACAGGTCGTTATGATTGCTTTGCAGATATTAATTTCTTCAGGGAAGCTACTTACTCTGATTGAAAGTTCTAATGTGATTGGGCCCCAAATAACCATGGCCAGATGCCAAGAAAAATTTTCCCCAAATATGAATGTCTTGACTATTTCCACAATCTCAGACAAGGGTTGCTTCAAATCCTTTTCCCTCCCTCTCTGGCCCTCTGCTATTTGGAGCAAAAGCCTTGTCCTCCTTTCCCTTAGGTTGCTTCTTCTAGCTTGCATTTCTTACCTGGCTATATTTGTAGCCAGTATTTAATGGTTGAAAGGTAGTCCAGATTACAGTTTTAAAGAATTGTAATCCAAAAGCAATTAACTTATTTAGAAACATAGAAATAGCCTCACATTTTGGCTAGTCACACAAGAGAGAGGAAGAAAGAGGAGGAAAAGGGAAAAGAATATAGATGTCCCTAGAGGAAACATGGACAGTGTCCTCTGTGTAGCCAGCCCTGGTTCTGCAGTTCAACCCTCCACTCTCCTCTGACCCTCCTCTGACTCTACTAGCTCTATTAGCTTCTTTTACATTGGAGATGGGGCTAGATCTCCTCTCTCCACTTTCTCTCTTGTGACTTAATAACACAGTAGTGATCAGTTTCTCCGTAGGAGGTCTCTGACAATCTAATAATACCTAAGAAGCATGAGAACATTCTGGCCATTCCATTATGTTTTGGGGACTATATCATTTTGCTATTAAGTTTATAACATATTATAAACAAAAGTAAGACTAAAATCAACAGAAGAAAAGTGTGAAAATCACATATATATTAGAGAGTGATGAGAGCACACTGAGCATTTAGCCAAATGTGTATAGGAAGGCCAACGATTTTTACCCTTAACAGTGTGTCTACTGATTGCCCACTCTATGCCAGGTACTGAACTGAAATAAAAGTCCCACTGAAGACTACATTCATCTCACCCAAACAAAGAAAAAACTGGAATCTTAATTTCTACCTGTATCTCTTGTTTGTATTATCATAGGAAAAAAAAGTTTCTCATTTCCTGCCCTGTTTTTTTGTTTGTGGTACTAGAGTACTAGGATTGAACCAGGAGCATTCTGCCTCCAATCTATTTCTCAAGCTCTTTTTATTTTTGAAAAAGGGTCTCCGTAGATTGCTGAATCCCACTACTTGCTGAAGCTGTCCTCGAACCTGTGATCCTCCTGTCTCAGCTGCCCTCATACTGGGATTATAGGTATGCACAATCACACTCAGCTTTTATAAAAGAATATTTGTATGTCTTAAAAATATTTTACAATGCTTTATCATTTAATCAATCCTCAGACTATGGAAAACTAGGATGAAACTGCCATCTAAGTCTTTACAGTCCACTCAGGTTGATGGACTAAGCAAAATATGCTGATCTAAGCCAGGCGTGGTGGCGCACGCTTGTAATCCCCGCGCTTGGGAGGCAGAGACAGGAGGATCGCGCAGGTTCGAAGACAGCCGTGCTGGCTTAAGAGACCCTGTTTCCAAATAAAAATATATATAATATATATAAATGCCTCACCCCTGGGTTCCATCCCCAAACCTGAAAAAAAAAAAAATCCCGATCTAGCCTTGTAAATGAGTTTGTGATTTCAAGTGGAGTTTCACCTAATGGGTAAAGTTTCATAATTTTTTTCTGAACATTAATATCCAACATTAGAGGGCATAATGTTAGTAGAGATAACACAAAATACTGATAATCAAAAAAGGTGTGTGTGTGTGTGTGTGTTTGTATGTTAATGGGATTTGTATCCTGGAATATTCTACCTCTAAGAAACCCCTCCACCCTATTTTATTTTTTATTTTGAAACAGAGTCTCAACAAGTTACTGAGGCTGGCCTTGAACCTGTGATCCTCTTGACTCAGCTTCTCAGCTTACTAGGATTACAGGCACATGAGATCATGCCTGGCTTGGCTGTGTGTGTGCGTGTGTGTATTACTGTGGATTGAACACAAGGGCATTATACTCTTAGCTCTATTTTATTTTTTATTTTGCTTTTTGTGTGGTACTGAAGATGGAACACCCGCCCCCCCCCCCCCCAGGGGCATTCTACCTTCAAGCTACACCTCCAGCCCCATTTTTTATTCTTTATTTTGAAACAGGGTCTCACTGAATTGCAAAGGACCTCACTAAGTAGCAGAGCCTGTCCTCAAACCATGATACTCCAATCACAGCCTTCCAAATACTGGGATTACAAGTGTGCACCACCATGCCAGGCTATTTTTTTATTTTGAAACAGGGTCTTGCTAAGTTGTTGAGGCTGCCTCAAACTTATGATCCTCCTATCTCAGCTTCCCAAATTCTGAGATTACAGGTATGCACTACCATGCCAGGCCTAATCTTTTCATTATATTAGAACATGAGTCTGGCTTTATTTTGTAATATTGCTAACTAATGAGAATAGGTGGTTCCCTCTGGCTCTATGATTAAGTTTTCTTGGCCTGGGAGCAGAAAGAACAGCTTCCTCTCTGACAGCTGAAAGCAAGACAACAAGAAAAGCTGAAAGGGAAAGGAACGGATGAGGTAATTAAGCTCATGAATGTGGGCCAAATAGTCTCGAATAAATAATTTAACTCTAACATTTTCCATTAATACTAAAAAGATAGGAGATGGAGGAGTCTTGATTATTTCCTTCTTGTACCTATAAATTACAATGGTAACATTCAAATTTCTTGTTACCAGCCTAGATTTAGAAGGATTAGACTAATAAGAAAAGATCTGACACTATTATCTAGAATTTTTCACTCTTAATCAAATCTTCTTTCCAATACACTCTACTATTCTGATCCTCAGCAAGAGATATGTTGCTGAAAGAACTTTTTATAAGACACAGAGGCAAAGAATCGCATCTATTATGAAATTTCAATTTCATTGTTTAACTGTAGTCTTCAAGATCAAGTATGAGCAACTCTTACAAAGAACAAGGTTTCAGCAGAAACTTGTGTGAACACAGGGCAGGCAAAGGTTGAAAGGAATATAAAGGGATGCCTCTCTCTTCTCTCATGTCTTGCCCCAGGCTAAAATGTACCTACAACCCTCCATCGCAAAATCCATTTTGAAGACAGAAACAGCACTTATGAAGTAGCTGGATAGTCACAAAACTTCTGCCCTTCTTTTTAGATTGTACCCAATGTGGAATCCAGAGCAAGTGGAATCCTTGATCTCTGGATTAAACCAGGGTGTTTAGAAACAAATGCTTGTGAAGAGACAGGCTAAGTCGATCCATTGTTTTTCTAAGTACTTTCTTGACCTATTGCATAATCTTACACTGAAACCTGTCACCATTTAAATGCAACTCAAAACCTCACTATTATTATAAAAACATGTCAATAATTAGTTGATAAAACTAATACTATAATAGGAAAACCCAAAATTGAATATTTACAATAAAAGAAATTACATAAAATATTGCATTCAATGAAAGTAATTAGTAAAATTTTCTTCTTTTTTGAAAGTGATAGATTACAGTATTAGAACTTCAAAGAAGTAAAGTAATTCTGCGAAGAGCAACCAATTAAATTGATCAAATTATGCCACTGATCACTCACACCTAGGTATTCCTTTAACTTTTACAATCTGGTAAAAGTTTTAGATTTCTAGTTGATTCCCATAAATTATATTCACAATACCCAAAATTTGAACAGCCTCAATTTAAAGTAACAAAATTAAATTTGGTGGTAGAGATTGAAATGCAAAGCACTACTGGCCAGAGGTTATGTTAAACTTGAACCAAAGCTACAGCATGGGTTCTCAGAGAGCCTCAGCTACTTAGTGAGGCCCTCTACAGGTTAGCGAGACTTGTTTCAATATAAAAAATTAAAAATAGGTCTGGGATATAGCTTGGAGGTTGAAAGCCCTGGGTTCCACTCTAAGCACTGCAAAAAAGAGGAAAGGATGGAAGGAAGGAAGGAAGGAGAGAAGGAAGGAAGGAAGGAAGGAAGGAAGGAAGGAAGGAAGGAAGGAAGGAAGGAAAGGGTGTAGCTGGTATGCCCCAGGTTCATTCCACGGTACCTACTGAAAAAAAAAAAAAAAAAAAACTGCAGAAAACCAGAAGAGAAGGAATTTACCTCCTTTGGTTTTGAACCCCATTGTATTAACACATCAGTAGTCAGATCAGACATTTTCTCAGAAAAGATGTTTCCGACAACTCTCACAATACCTCCTTGCCCTGTATAAATCAACTCTCTAATAAGACATTCTCATAATGCCCAGGACTTTTCTTTATAACATTTTTTGTGTTTAATTGTATATTCTATTAATTATTTTGTGAATTTCTTCTTCCACACAAGACTGTCAACCCCATGAAGGAAGTGGTTGTGTTTATTTTGCTCACTCTGTCCTCAGAGCCTCACATAAAGGAGATCAAAACTGATTTCCTGGATGAAAAATGTCCCTGTGCAGCCATTTCTAGCAGCATAATTTCATTTGAATGATATGTCTGTGTGTACTGGTGAAACCTGGAGGAGGCAGAACAAAGGCAAAACCCTGTCAGACAAAGCAAGACCCCCGAGTGGGACATGGGCTGCCTCTGACCAGAGCTACATGGAGGCTGGAGTCGGGCTAGGTGCTTCTCTATTTTCTGTCAATAAAAAATTAAGTGCATGTGTTAATGGGACTCAAGGTTATTTTCCTTTGGGGGAGTTAATTGATGGGAGGTTAAATAAAGCCACAAGTTTTTACTTAAAGGAAACAGAGAGAATGAAGAATTACTTTAATTATGGGCAATGTGTCAAAAGAAATGTTTCCCAAATTAATCTTTTCTGGAAGTAAAACAGTCTTACTATAATTCACTTTAACTCCCACTCTTTCTCTCTCTTACACACACACACACACACACACACACACACACACACACACACACAGTTCAGGTCAGCTCCCACTTTACAATAAACAACATGAATCAATTACAGGCATTAAAGCTTTATTCCCAGGGTGTTTGTATTTAAAGATTTGGGAGGAGGGCTGGGTATTAACCCAGGGGCAGTCTCCCTGAGATATACTCCCTGCATTTTTTTTTTTAAATTTTGAAACAGAATCTTGAAAGTTGCTGAGGCTGACCTCAAACCTATAATCCTCCTGTCTCAGTCTCATGGGCCACTGTACCTGGCTAGATTTCCCATGTTATCTGGGGGAGGTACTCCTTTCTCATTAAAGAAGAGACTATCTAAAAAGTGGCGGCAAAAGCCTTGGTCTCTCACACCCACCTACACATCACAGTAAATCACAGAGATCAAGGGTCAGAAATGTTACATATCCAATTTTGTCTTTCAAAGGAAGCACAACTGAAATACTCTCAAAAAGAAAGAAAGCAGAAAATCATTGGAACTGCTTAGTTGTTAACATTTGTTTTTAATCTTTCAAAATTCTACACATGTTCCTAAAGTTTGAGTACTCTCTGAGGCCTTTTTAGAGTTAGAAGTCAGTCCCAATCCCATTGGTAGAACTTAAAAGAATGGAAGAGTTGTCCTTTTGATTTCTTTTTTTCCCTTCAATGTCAACAAGAAAACCCTAAGAACTTTATTCTTAGAAGTCAGTGTCCCCTCCCTATCACTCCCCAATCTACCTAAGAGAAATGTGTTGGGAAGGGGGAGCAGTAAGAAAAATAGGAGTGGGAGTGGGAAGAGGGAGCTATAGATCTAAGATTGAAGACACTAAATGTAGGGTAAACTTACCAGGATTTAAGAGACTTCCTCTAACTGCTGTCAGCTCTATACAATGACCTTGTAATGGTCCTGCAATCTGAAACTCTAGAGAAAGCAAAGAAAAACAGTGAGTGGGAAAATTTTCCCATCCAATAAGCTTCCAGGGCCAAGAGCCAAAAATCTTGCAGGTTTTTAAAGTCATTTTCAGACTGGCCATGTTTTTGTTTATGTGTTTTTAAATGTACATGTCTAAGCATAATTTATGGAAGTTCAGGAAGAGAATTCACTCTGTGTTGGCCTTGCTTGATGTGATGTGCAATAAATTGTAATAACTCTACTGTGTTTAATGACACATGGGCAAAGCACACTTGTAGGAATACAGGGCAAGTACTCACGATTTCATATAGTTCCAGGGAGCCATCAACCCATGGCTCATGAGGCGCAGAGCACAGAGCACAGAGCTGACTAATCGTAAACAGAATGAGGAGGGGCAAGTGGCTGATTGTAAAACTGAGTGGAAAGCAGACCACAGGGGATAAAACGCCAAGAGAAGCAGGTCATATGTCTCTCTTCCTGTCTCAGTTGAGAAGATCACCTGATATACACAAACTATTGAACAAGGCTCCGGGGGGGGGGGGGGGGGGATATTGGGTCCTTTCTTCCTTCCTACACGCAAGGGAAATGGGTATAGTCTTAGAAATGGAGGATGAATAAATATCCCCAGCTCACCATATAGCACACCATGGTGCTAACACTAAGCATCCTCTTTACTTTCCTTCTTTTTCTTTTTTTAATTACTGAGGATTGAACCTAGGGGCATTTTCACTTGAAACTACACCCCCAACCTTATTTTATTTTCTATTTTAAAACGGGGTCTTGCTAAGTTGCTAATTGCTGAGGCTGGCCTCAAGCCGAGATCCTCTTGTCTTAACCACCCAAGAACTGGGATTACAGGTGTGCACCACCACATCCCGCTTGAGCATCTTTTTCTCATCATTTGCTCAAGGCCAATTCATCTTTAAGACTTTTAGTGCCAAAGAACATTGAAAATGGTATGAGGTATTCCCATTGATAGTTCATACTAATACCTAAAAAGTGATACCATGACTTGCAGGAATGCTAAAATTAAAACAGCTTCTATCCAGATGTTTTGATCGCCACAAAATCACTCTTGGATGAGTTCATCAGAGCCTAGCTTTTCTTTGTTGGGGAGCGGGAGGGGGTGGTGTCTGTGTTTCTGGTGCCCTGTACCCACGAGGAGTCTGCTCAATATCACGGTTTCCTCACTGCTGAGCTCCTTCAGGTGTAAACAGGGCTGGGAAGCAGAGGGAGAAGGGCGGAGTCTCTGATACTGACTGGATCACTGTGGAAAGCTTCTGTCAATCACTGCCCTCTAAGGAGGCTACCTTTTGCAGGTCGCAGCGCCCCCTGGCCGTGAGGAGGCCTACAGCAGCTTCTCTTCTCTATCATAGCCCTGAGACAAGAGGGTGAAGAGAAAACCAGGTGGATCACGGGTGAGTGGTCGCTTTGCAGTTTAACTTCCAGGCTGCGCAGTAATGAAACTGAAGGGGAAATGTCTGTACTTGAAATAATCACAGGCTTTCTCCCCTAATTCCAGCCTGCCCTGCCAAAGTGTCACCAGCATAAAGGGCCCCAGTATTCTCCCTCTGTCGTGGAGTAAGGGGTCCAGCCCCTGCTCCCTGAATGGACAAGGCGCAGCTGAGTTTTCATCTGATGCTGGGTGGATTCAAGCTGATTACTTTTGTTTGGCCTTCGTTGAAGAGAAGAGAGCAGAAAATACTTTACATGTGCCTTGTGTTGGAAACCTTCATGTGGAATAATTTAAGACTTTCTTCTGCCCGGCATGGTGACACAATCTTGTAATCCCAGCATTCGGAAGGTGTAGACGTGAATATCTTGGTTCGCAGACAGCCTCAGCTACTTAGCGAGGCCCTTCGCAACTCAGTGAGATCCTGTTCCAATAAATAAATAAATAAATAAATAAATAAATAAACTAAAAAATGGGACTAGGGGTGTAGTTCAGAGATAGAATGCCCCTGGGTTCCATCCTCAGTACCAGGAAAAAAAAAAAAATTTTTCTTCTTAGAGTGAAGGCTGATAGTAAAAGTCATAAGTTACCTTCTTTTTTAAGGAAAAAGATCATTAAGAAAATTGCCCTAGATTTTATGCAGAGAGCACTCATTATTTGCATTATCTGAAAAAAAAATCATTAGCTTAATAGAGGGGGGAACTGCCTGCATAGTTTAAGTAATTATATCAGGCCATTTTGTTGTTGTTGTTGTTGTTGTTGCTGTCAGAAAATATCATAGATGGGCTACTAATGAAGAAAGAAAGGTTTATTTAGCTCAGTTTGGGAGACTAAAGGTCAAACAGCATAGTGCTGGCTCTGGTGAGGACCCCGTGGAATATGCTGAGGGTGGGAATGAGTTACTAGAAGCCACATCTCTGGCAGGAAGCCAGACAGTAGTTCCAGGATCAGGATCAGGTTCAGGCTTTCATAATAATTCACTGTTTCCAAACTCACTCCAGTCCAGAACAGCACCTACAATGCTCCAACAGACCTCCCACTGGGACCACCTCTGGAAGTTTCCATCCCCCCTCACAGAGCCAACACAGTGCAGACCAAGTCTCCAATAGTGAATCTTTAGGAACAACCATATCCTAACCATAGCAGCAATTACTGGAAGGATAAATTATGTTCTCACTCTCCCCTTGGCAGTCTTCTTTATACCTCTTTCCCAACTTTTACATGTAGCCTGGTGGTTTCCAAATTCTATATTCAGCTCAGCCTTTCTAAACATTATATATATATATATATATCTCCAACTGATTATTTGCCATTTCAGTTTATATGTATCACAGCCTTTTCAGATATAACATCCCAAATGCTGCCGTTCTTTCTGCTTTCATGAACTTCCCTAAGTTTTCACCTCCTAGATTCTTTCCTAAAGATAGTCCTCCTTGGTATCTGGAAGGGGGAGGTTGGCTTAGGATTTCCCAGAGATACCAAAATCCACAGATTCTAAACTCCATTATATTAAATGCTATAATATTTTCCTGTATCATTTCATTAGTTCTAGACTACTTATAATCATACCTAATAAATACAAATAGTTATAGTGTATTGTTTAGGGAATAATGACAAGAGAAAAAACTATATTTTCAATACAGGTACAATTTTTAAAAACTATTTCAATCCATAGTTGGTTTAATCCAAAGATATAGATACAGAGGATCAACTATTTTCTATTACCTTTGCTCAGAATGGCCTTTCTTGTATTTCTAGAAAGTCTGTCTTTGTTTTTTAGAATTCAGCTCAAGTATCATCTCTCATGCCATCCCTACCCTTTGCACTGGATAGGTAAACTACTGTTCTCTGTTACCTACTGCTCAGTCATACGCTCAGCTAAAGCATATCTTATCACAGGTAGTATGTATAATACACAATATCGTAGTTAATATTTTATTCTTCTGTCTCCTTCAGTAAACTGTGAGCTCATTAAAGGTAGGGTCCTACCAGGCATTGTGGAGCACACCTGAAATCCCAGTACTTGGGAAGCTAAGGTAGAAGACTCTCAGATTCTAGGCAACCTTAGCAATTTAGTGAGACTTTGTTTAAAAAAAAAAAAAACAAAAAAAGATGTGGGAGTTTAGCTCAGAGTTAGAATGCCCCTGCATTCAATCCCCAATACCAGAAATAAATAAATAAAAGATAAAAAGGTTACTGGCCCTAGTCACCTTTATATGCCCATTCTGAGCATACTGTACTAATTCTGAGCACATTGCAGGTGCTCCATCAATATTGGAAGCTGAAGGAAAAACTATTTTTTAACTATTCATATAATCAGATCATAAATGTTTTTGCTTTGGCTAAATTACCTGAATAGTATGCTTTCATCTTATGATTTTTTTAATGCTATGGAAGCTACAATACTAGAAAACTTTGTTTCAGCTAGTTTTTCGCTTTTCCTCAAATAACATGGAAATGCCTATTCTACAGAGCTCTGATAAAGGGCCAATACCTTTTAGCTGAAATGCCTTAGTGGAATCAGAGGGTGAAGGAAATGTATTTCTCCATGCCAGCAACCTAATGCCTTCCAGTTTCAGCTGTCCTGCCAGGGATTACAATTCAAAGGCTGATCTCAAACTGAGCAGAGGAAAAAATGGGATGCTTCATGGAAACAGCCAAATGCAATTACCAGCTATTTCATGAGAGGAGCTGTGTCAAGAGCCATCCGCATGTCAAATGGACTTTTGCTGACTCCCAGCCATCTGCAGGGTCATGAAAACTCACAACACTTATCTCTCCAGGGGCAGCCTTTTCAGTTGTGTGCTTTTTCTGGCACAAAGCGATACAGACATTTGTGATTTACTAGTGGGGACTTATAGGGATGGAGTAAACTATTTCCCAGGAAGCTAAAAGATTGAAATAAGAAATTCAGAAAATAAAAATATTTTCTATATTACAAAGATTACATATCAGACAACTCAAGAAGTATAACACAGCAATTCTAGTTAGCAAAATATTGTGGATTAATGAAAACCTGAAAATCCTTTCATTTCCAGTATATAGACATTTGGGGGGGGTGATGAATAAACTATATGAATTGCCTTTCTTGCCTTAGGAACTTCATTATAGTGATGATTTAAGAGAGTATTTCTAAAAAATACTATTAATTTTGTCTTTGAAGACTTAGTGTTTTTATGTTTAACGTCACAGTACCGTACTATGGGAAATTAGCATAAAAGAAAAATTTTAGGGCCCTAATAAAGACATGCTAGAGTCTAGATTTCTCATTTATTCATTCTGTACCCATTTATACATTCCAAGAAAGTCAATTAATATCCCAATATTTCAAGTGCTCTTTTTTTCTTTTAAAATACTTAGGAAAGGCCACCCTCTACCATTCCACTTCCTGTGTTACCACATTAGCTCATAAAAATAGGAACTTACCAATATATCTCACAGGCTATATTTTGGGACCAAGCATCAGCTGTTCTCTTTGTTTCTTACTTCATCCTTCAGGAGAATAGAGTGACTTAATTAATTCTTGCAAATAAGAGAATGTTGAACATCTATTAGTCATGGTTCCTCTTTTAAGAAGGGGTAATGTAGCAGTTGTTACTGTTTATGTGTGATCATTGTTTTAGATGTGGAAGCCTATTATCTTTATTGTCAATTATTCCAGGATTGAGAAGAAATGACGATTAACTGGTGATCTCCAGTGATCCCAACAATAATGTGTTCAAGAAAGCATAGTAAGCAATAAACCTCCCTTCAATCTCAGGACTCCATGGAAATCTAGTGATTTTACAAATAATAATAACAATGAGAATCATTTCATTAACAAAGATTATAATCAGGGAGGGTTATCTTCCAATAGTTATTCCAACAATGTTTTGGGGAAAAGTGGGTAAGAGCCTTTTGAAATATTAAACAGGATAGCAATCAATGCAAGAAGTCCCAATCCAATAAGAGCCCACTGTAGTAGAGCTGGAGAGAGGAGTTAGCCTTCCCATTACAAGCACCATATTGAAAGTAGCAGACATGGTAGAAGGTAGAAATGAGAAGTAAAATAAATAGGAAATTTATTTGGAGATCTAAGAACCAAATAGCTGTCAATATCTAGCAGCCCTCCTTTCTAACACCAGAAGGGCAGTATATTTGAAAAATAAAGTGGTTGAACTACTTAGGCTTCTATTGGGATAAACAAGTTAATATATATAAAGTTTTTGAAACAATACTTAACACCTAGTATAAGTGCTATTATTATTAAGTTCTCTTCTGTTTTAAACAGAGTAGGTTTTTCTGTTTTATTATTTGGGTCTTTTTATTTTGTGTCTCTAGTTTTCACATATAAATAAGGACATTAGCTGACAGGTTGCAGCTTCTCTAAATGCTAAAACATTTCCCAAAGTAGGCACTATTACTGTTCCATTTTATAGACATAGAAACTGAGGGGTAGTAGCTGAAAGGTAGAAAGCCCCAGGGTTTAATCCACAGTACCACAAAGAAAAGAAGGAATGAAGGAAGGAAAGAAGGAAGAAAGGAAGGAAGGAACGAATGAACAAACAAAAGAAACAGTAATTCTAGACACTGTAGTGAATCATATCTATACTGTCTGCTATGATTTGGAAGTGTTCCCCAAAGGCCCACGTATTAAAGGCTTGGTAAACAGTCTATAGTGTAATTGGTTAGTAGTGGGACCTTTAAGAGGTGGAACCTAGTGGAAAGAAGTTAGGTCATTGGGGGTGCATCCTTGAAGGGAATGTTGGGACCCCAGCCCCTTCTTTCCATCTCTTTGCTCCTCCTGACACCAAGAGGTTGATAGGTCTTTTGCACCATACAATCCCACATGATCTATTGTGCCCAGAAACAGGGATAAGGATCATGAATTAAAACCCTACAAAACCATGAGATCCAAACTAAAACATTCCTCCCATTAGGCTGATTGTCTCAGAAATGTTGTAACAACGATAGAAAGATAAGTGGTGGGCTGCCATGATGCCTTTTTTTTTATAACTTCTGAGTGTTATAATCAACCTATAGACAAAGCACAGAGGCCTTAACTCTAATGTTTAAAAAATATAAAATAAATGTCGACAACTTTTATGATATAAAATTGAAGGTATAATCAGGAGAAAGTGGGAAAGAAAAAGTTGTGAGGAAACTTAAAGTACAGTAAAATCTTCCCTTCAAGGAACACCAGATAAAGTTGAAAATAAAATCAGAGATGTGTGTGTTTTAAAGTAAAAAAAATAATTGCCCCTTTAAAAAGGTAAAACTATTGATATAAATAATAAATGGCAGAAGAAAAAGAAGATATTGACCATAATATAAATTCTCATTCTTCATAGCAGGCAGTCAAGAGATAGTGTCTAAACATCAGAAATCAAGAAATAGCTGTAAATTCTATACTTTAACATTAAACATAGAACTATCTGATTCACTAGAAGCAGAAATATAATAGGTTGCCTTTAAGGAGTAGAACTGAGTTGAAAGAATAAGTGATATATTTGCATTTCAACATTAGTTTTATATTTTTTAATTTTTAGCATTAGAAAATATTGGTTTGGTTTTCATGGTACATTATGTTTTTAAATAACAGTTCATTTCTGTTTGTCTTTCAGGGCACGTGTGAAGATTGGATGGGATAATAGATCTCCTAAAGTACCATACACTTAAAGCAATATACAAACACAGGATGCCAATAAAACAAAGTAGCACTAATACAAAAGATACTGGAAAATGTAAAGTGCCACACAGACATCGGTTTTTAAAGATAAGTTAGAAGTAAAGTAAAACCCCTTTCCTCTGGAATGCATCCATACTGGGCCCCTGACTGTGTCAGTCACTAAAAAATCCCTCTGACATCCATGTAGCCTCACTGAGTCTCCAGTTCTTTACTTCCAAAGTGGAGTGCATAGGCATTAGAAACTCAACCTGAAGGATCAGGCTGCCTGCACTGAAATCCCACCTCTACCATGTATGAGCCCTATGAACTTAGGTGAACTACTTAGCCATAGTACCACAAATGGAAGGAAGGAAGGAAGGAAGGAAGGAAGGAAGGAAGGAAGGAAGGAAGGAAGGAAACATTAATTCTGTTTGCCTCAATTTTCTCACTAGTAAAATGGGAACAATCTGAAGGTTAAATGAACTTAAAGCTTCTCTCAAAGTAACCATAGATAGATAGATGCTTGCTATTACTATTGCCCAGTACTATCAGAAGATTTTTTTCAATGTATATTTATTAATTTATTTTTATAAGTGCTATTAAACCTTAACACATGATAATTGATCAGCATGGCTGGGTCGATGACAAGACAAGAAGACAAACACAAAAACAATAATCTTTAAAAGTATTGAGACTTAGGAAAGACTGTGACAAGACACCCATGTAACTTCATATCTTTCTCAGCCTGGAACTTAACATTGATCCAGTGCCTTCTGTTGGGACTAAATGAGACCAGAGACAATGAGGGCTACAGATATGTGGAAGAACTGGTCACGGAGGAGCTCTCAGGCACTCCATTGATCTATATATGAGGAAGGAATGAGAAACTAATTCTAGGACCCAGCAGCAGCTTAGCAGCTTGTTATGAAGAAGCCAAAGGGGGTGGTTGAGTTTCACCTCTAATGTGTACAGCCAGTCGTGATCCCTCAGGAGCACGGAGGGGAGAATGTCCTCCTCTTCTTTCCCCACTCCCTCCCTGCCCAGACACTGACTCCTCCCACACAACACCCTCTCACCTGCGTAGACTCAGCAGAGCAGGAATTATTCCTTCGATAAAAATGGCTTTTGAGATCTCAAATGGAGGAGGTCTGCTTTGTGAACATGGAATTGGAATTTCTCTGTAAGAAAGTGTAATTCAGACCGTCCCTGTGAAGAGGGGGAGACTTCCTTGTGTCCTTCTACTGTGCGCGTTTCCAAATTCTGTGCCTCTCCATTCCAAGCTCCTCACACACAGCCTTATCAAGACATCATGGCTCTATCTTGTCTGGCCTTCCTGTGAACAAGCCACCTTTTTCCCTCAAAGAAGGGGACAACGGCACCTGTATTAGTCAGGGTTCTTAAGAGCAGACAATTGAATTCGTCGCAGCTAGTGTAAATTGGAAGGGATTTATTAGAGCAGATTGAGTACTCTGTAGGTTGGCAGCAGGACCAGAAAGCACAGTCTGAGCTGAGATTCCTGGATTAACCTCAGCTCCTCCTCTCACCAGAGGACTGGTCAAGAACAGAACTCAATTACGTCATTTTCAGGGAAATGGATGGAACTGTAGGACATTATGCTAAGTGAGATTAGTCAGTCACAAAAAATAAGAAATCAGATGCTTTTCCTAATATGTGAGAGTTAGGGAGAAATGGGTCATAGGAGGAACTCTTGAAAGAGGAAATCCTATAGAGGAGCAAACAAGACAACCTAAAGGAGGAGAAAGGAGGGGGGAAGAGGAAAATCTCTAAAGCACACAATGTACTTAAACATATCGAAGTCAATCACTAAACCAAGCAAGGGAGGGAGGGACGGGGAGGGAAGGGGGTGGGAATTGGGTAGGGGTTAAATCAGCGATGAGTACATGTTTGTACACACAAGTTTTTTACCCCAATAAGTTGTATGAATATAATGCACCAATAAAAAAAATTTTTTTAAAAAGAGTCAACTAGCAATAAGGAAGATACGAGTCAAAACTACAATGAGTTTCCATCTAACCCCAATCCAAATGGCAATCAACAAGAAGTCAAACAATAATGAATGCGGCAAGGATGTGAAGAAATAGAAGCTCTTCTACGTGTTGGTGGGATTGTAAATTAGTGTACCCAGTATGGAGATCAGTGTGGAGATTCCTCAGCAAATTGGGAACAGATCCACAATATGAACCAGCTATACCAGTCCTGGGTATCTCTCTAAAGAGACTGAAATCAGAAAATCATAGTAATAAATGCATATCTATGTTTATAGTAGCACACACACAAAAAAGAACAGGCCCTGCTTCACACCAAAATCATGAACAGAGTTCTGCCACAATGAGGAAGCTGCCATACCCCAGCAAACACAGAACCATGCTCCCTCAACCAAATTGGAGAGCCAGTATATCACCCAGTCAACAGATGCCACTTGCCCACTGCTCCCTCACAGAATTGATGTCTGGACACAGGACTCACTCAGCTGTGCCTGATAGTCCTCGCTAGACTGGCAAAGGGGCCAGGACATGTGGTACTATGGTGGGTACTATGTTAGGTTCTGTGCTGGGTAGGAAGGTGAAGGTTGCTTTGTGGGGTGATCATAAAAAATGCCCCAAAATTCAGATTCATAGAAACAGAAAGTAGAATAGAGGTTACTAGGAGAATTCTGGGAGATGGTATTGGGGAGTTTTTATTTAATGACTATAGAGTTTCAATTTAGGATGATGAGAATTTCTGAATATGAACAGTATTATAGTTAACCAATAATTTTAATGTATTTAGCAAGTTGTAGGCTTAAGATGGTTTTGTATATTCTATCACATTAAAAAAAAAAAGAACCAAGCCGGGCGTGTTGGCGCACGCTTGTAATCCCCACGCTTGGGAGGCGGAGACAGGAGGATCGCGCAGATACTAAGCCAGCCGCGCGCGCTGGCTTAGGAGACCCTGTTTCCAAAAATGAAAATGTAAAAATAGGTCTGGGAGTGTAGCCCGGAGGTAGAAGGGCTTCCAGGAACCTCAGTACCACCAAAAAAAAAAAAAAAAAAGAACCAAAAGAAACAAACCTCCCCAAAATTGCTTACAGATATTGAGGTGGCCATGGGTGAGAAGTATTTACTAAAGCTCCAGCTTATTTGTTTAGTTGCCACATGAGCACTTTGCACTTTGTAGATTTGCAGCAGGACCAGAGCTTGCTTTTTTTTTTTTTTTTTTTTGCAAGTTTGGGGATGGAACCCAGGGACATTCGACCTCCAAGCTACACCCCCTGCCCTATTTTTTAATTCTTTATTTTGAAACAGGGTCTCACTAAGTTGTGGAGGGCCCCACTAAGTAGCTGAGGCTGTCCACGAACCACAATCCTCCAGTCTCAGCCTCCCGAATGCTGGGATTACAAGTGTGCACCACCACGCCTGGCTCCTCTCCTTCTTCTTTTTCTCTCCTAATATAGAAAGATTGCTATAGAAGGAAATTCCACAAATTTTCTTTGTAAACCCTTCTTCTAATAATAGTTTAACCACTATTATTAATAAATTCTTCTTTATATCTATCTTAAACCCTCAACTCTATCAGAAAAAAAATTTCCCTGTTGTCCCCTTTGGTAAAGATGGAAAACAGTTGGCCAGCATTTTGTATATTTTGCCATTAGACCTAAATAATTCTAGTTATTTGAACCCTTTTAGAAAGGCTGTGTTCACTTTCCCCTTGATTTCATTTTCTTATATCTCTTCTGAAACCCTCTTCCATTTCCTCTGTAATTCCCTTTTCAGTGTTAGGGCCTGTCTGGGGACAGAACACTATGAAAATAAATGACTCAATCCTTTTATTGACACTATCAACACCAACTCCTAGTTCATAAGCAACGTTGTTAGAAGCACTTAAATTCATACTGAGTCATATTGAGTAAATTACATCCTGAGGACACTTATAATGAGAGCGAAAGGACACTGATGCCTCCAAGACATGGGAACTCTATTAAGGAGCCACTGGAATGAGGAAGCCATGGGAAGAGGGCATCCTGGGTGTGGCACATGCACTAGAAGATGTGTTCCTGGGAGCAGAGGGGCAAGAGCCAGCTGCTCCCCTGGGTCCTGGGGCTTGTGTGATGGAAGAAAAGCTCTGTGTGTGGTTAGGCAACTGAGTTATATCCCTAGTGGCTCCTGTGCACTATGGGAACTGAAAGTGGTGGGATGAGTGGACTGTTTGGATGGAAAACATGAAACCTGAGGATGACTCTGTCTCCTGGCTGTCAAGAGGAGGCCCCTGGCTGTTGCTGTTGTGGTGAGATAACAGATACACATTCAGACAGCTTGGAAAGACTCCGATCAGGTAAGTTAATACCTTATACCTGTGCAGCACAGTATGGCCTGCAGAACTAGTCACACATTCTTGGTCTAGTTTATGTTACACATTGCCCTGTGCCCTGGCAGTCCACATGTTACTGCCACTCTATGGGGAAGGAGACCCAAGCCTTGTTATATGGCCAGTAGCAGAGCTGAGACAGGCATGTTACCCTCTGAACTCCTACTTTGGTGCTCTTCGATCTACACCACATTGCCTTTCCTGAAATATTTGTTAGGACAGGACTCAGTGAGTTTTTGTTGAAATTCTCCTGTCTGGAAGGAAGCATTGCACAATTATCTAAAGACCTCCATCCTCTGAACCAAAGCCATGAACAAAACATCAGCTACAAGTACTAAAAAGAAGTTACAGTTAATGTGAAGAAATGGCAAAGAGGAATAAGTTGTTTCCATTGGCTCATCCAAGGGTAGCCTATGGGGTTCTGGAACAACTGATTACCTTCGGGAAGAAACACTGTTGACTGTGGTTTATGATTAGACAATGTTCCTTTTGAATAGTATTGTACTTCTTAGTAAATAAGTACTAAAGAGAAGACAATTTTATTAAATATGTGGGTTCTTTAGTAATATAAAAGACTGTATTCAAAGATTTACTAATGTCATTTTTATTAACAATACTCTAAAACTAAACATTATCCCAAACTGAGTAGCTATGTACATTGAATTGTTCATGAGTCAAATGAGAAATGAATTACTCTATTGAAACCAAGTAAAAATTAAGTTTTTCCCCAGTAAGAAAAGGCCCCTTCTTACCACCCCCAGAGTTTCCATACAGATTAGATAATGGACTATTTTATTTTAACAACACTTTTGGCAAAATGTTGACAAACCACACATGTGGCCTCTGAACCCAGGAACCAAAGAGACTATTACTGTCTCTTTGAGAAATACATAGTTCTTCTAACAGAGCAGAAGAAATAGAAAATCCTATTTGTATCCACCCTGGAGTCACAAGTTAGTAAATCCAACTATCCAAATAATAGTGTGAAATTTCTCCTACGTCAGCTGCCATTGCATCCTATAGCACAATATTAGTTTTTATTTTTAGCATAGTCTTGGTGGTCCTCAATATAAATGAATGGTTAGCTTTGTGTGTCTAGTTGTTTACTCACTCATCACTCTAATGGGAACATAGAAAACAGGCAGCCCACTGAAACCATCAACAAATAGTCAGACAGAGACCTCTAGCCCCTGCCCCACAGGGCAGTCATAAAGTTGCTAGAGCTACATCTTTCTGACCAATAAGAAAGAGAAGAAACCAAACATCTTGTGTCCAACTGTTGATGTAAAATTATGAGCATTGAAATCTAAATCTCATTCTAGACCCTCTGAAGCTTTCAGGGGGAAAGTATATAATATTTGATAGTTTATTATTTTTGGTTCCAAGAAGATAAGATCCCTTAATGATATTTCTGATTTTAGATACAAATTTTCTCTATGCATTACATATCCTTATGCTTAAAACTCCAATCAGTCATGAAATGATGGTATTTATGGCAGTTTGTAGGCTTGCATTTGCCACTCCATATATTTCTGAAGAATGTTGAAGTTTATTTGTTCAATGCCTTGCAGCAAAAACAAAAGTTTTACCAAGTCATTCATCTATCTTAGTTCATGGCACAAATAAAGACAGGTAGCTTTCTTAGTTTTTCTAAAAGCCAAATTTTTTTATACTTTAAACAGTCCTTCCTTACTACTCTATATAGACTACAAGAGAGACTGGGCATCTGTGTAAGATTCATTCTGAATCTACAACACTACGTTGAGAAACAAGCTCTTGAAATCAACTAGCTGTGGGCCTTGTCCTGGTTGTGTAGACTATAACCATAGCCTGTTTCACATAGTCAATAAGCTGCCGGCAGACAGCCCTCAGAGCCCCCAGGAAGTCGGTCAGCGTCCAGAGCTTCCACAGAATGCCATCTGTGCCGACTGCTCACTCCTCTGCCCTGGCCCAGGTTGGGCACTGTCTTTTGGATTTGTTCTTTGGATGGCAAAGCTCCTTTATCCCTGTGTTCATGATTCTGACTTTTATTAACTGAGCCAAGAAGAGCAAATGACTTATACCAGAGCCAAACCTAACATATGGTAGAAATTCCCGGAGGGTATTAAACTGAACATGCTTTCTCCTTCCTGTGAGAGATAAAGTCAGGAGAGTGAGGAATCTTAGTTCCACTTCATTACACAAAATATACTATCCCTCAAGGCTTTATCTGACAGGAATAAAAGGACTCATAAAATATCATGGAATTTCCATACTACATATGAAGGAACTGATAAACCAAGAAGTAGCGAAGTGATTAATCCAGAGACAGTAGTAAAATAATGTATTAATTTCCTAGTGTTGCTGTTAGAAATTAGCACTAGCTTAAAAAAACACAAATTTCTTATCTTAGCCTTCTGAAGGTCAGAAGTCCAACTCAGCTGGCAGGAATGTTTTTCTTCTGGAGGTTCTAGTACAAAATTCATTTTCTCACCTTTTCTAGCTTCTCTGGGGTTACTGACATTCCTAGCCTGAAGACCGTTGTCACCTTCAAAGCCAGCAACACAGCATTATCAAGTTTGTTTCCTCTATGATCTTGATTTCTGTTCCCACACCTCTGCCTGTGACTTTGACCCTTGTACCTCCTTCTTATATAAAAAAAAGCCTCATATTTACATTTCATCCACCTAGGTGATCCAGGGTAATCTTCACACCTCAAGATCTTTCATTTAATAACAAACATAAAAGTGTTTTTGTTATGTAAGGTAACATATATTCTTAATGTCTGAAAATTTCAGACATTAAGAAATAATTTTTTTTTCCCTGGAGATGAGGACAAGTATTCTGCTTAACATAAAAAATAACCAAAAGGCTTCAACCTCCTCAGTAACAAAGAATGCAGCAAATACATGTGTTAATTTCATTCAAAATATGTGGTGGCACAGGCTTGTAATCCCTGTGCTTGGGAGGCGGAGACAGGGGGATCGCACTGGTTCGAAGCCAGCCTCACTGGCTTAAGAGACCCTGTTTCCAAATGAAAAGGTTAAAAAATAGGTCTGGGAGTGTAGCCCATGGGAGTGTATCCTGGAGGTAGAAGGGCTTCCAGGAACCCCAGTACCACCAACAAATAATTAAATTAAATTAAATTAAATGTTTAGTAATTAATTACCTAGAAACCAAGTACTATAATTGATTAACATGGAAAAGCAAATTATAGGATGAAAATACTCTTTAATTTTCAAATATACAATTTAAATATAATCCACAAATAGGGGAGATAGCTTAGGATTCTCTTGAGAAGAAAAATATTAATAATAAAATTACACTGACATATAGGCCACAAAGAGCTCATGTTCCCAATATTTTAAAAGGTGATTTTACAAATGATAATGGGATGAACAACTGGATAGAAAACATGTTCAAATATGATAAATTTATACAAAACATGCAAATGAGCAATGCATATATAATGAGGTGTGTGTGTGTGTGTTTGTGTGTGTGTGTGTGTGTGTGTGTGTGTGTGTGTGTGTGTGTAGTACCTGGGATTGAACCAGGGGCCTTCTATCTCTGAGATACATCCCAAGCCCTTTTTATTTTTATTTTTTATTTGAAACAGGGTCTTGCTAGATTGCTGATAGTCAAACTACGTTGCCAAGGCTGTACTCAAAATTGTGATCCTCCTCTCTTAGCCGCCCAAGTGCTGGGGTTATAAACATGCACCGCCATGTCTGGCTTACCTAGGAATCTTTTGTCTCTCAGATCACCAAGTGCTATGGACTGCATGTTTGTGTCTCTCCAACATTTAAATGCTTACACCTCAAATTCCAGGGTGATGGTACTTTTAAGTTGGCACATTGGAAGATAATAGAGTTGTATTAGGTGTTGGAGGTAGAGCCTTTATAATGGGGTAAAGCTCAAAAGAGATGAAGGAATGAAAGCTTGTTCTCTCTATAAGGTGAGGATACAGAGAGAAGATGGCTAATTGTAAATTAGGAAGAGTGTCCTCATCAGATACCAGACTTGCTGAAAACTTGCTCACCTTCAAAGCTGTGAGAAATAGATATTTATAAAAAGGCAGAGTGGTACAGGCCTGTAAACTGACACAAAAAGATCCCAATTTTAAGGCCAGCCGTAGCAATTTAATGAGACCTTGTTTCAAAATAAAAATAAAAAAGAGCTAGGGTATATCTCAGTGGTAATATGCTATGTATGAGGTTCAATCCTCAGTACCACAAAAAGTATAATTTTAAAAAAGAAGTTTATTTTTAAGCCACAAAAGTACATTATTTTGACATAGCAGCTTGAACTAAGATAATAGGAATAAAAAGATTGATAGTCTTCACAAAGGCCTTTAAGGCCTACACCAACCAGCTCCTCTGTCCCTCTCTGTCTTTCTGATCTAATCTTCTCCCCTTCTCATTTATAGTCTAGCAAGAAAAAAATGATCTTTCTCAATTTCACACACTCCCATGCTTACACACCACACACACACACACACACACACACACACACACACACACTCAGAGTTTGACCTAACACTGCCATTAACAGGAATTTAACTTTCATAAACATTTGTAAAATATGAGATATTATACGGACAAAAACATAACTAGAAAAATTTGGAACAGCCTAAATGTTTCTAAGTAGAGATATGATTAAATAAAATATTACACATTCATGAAATTGAATACCACGTAATAGCCAATTTAAGTGTGTGAAAAATAGTTTTCACATTTAATAATATGAAAATATTTCTGAAGTACAGCCTTTAATATTAGTAGCAGGTATGTTAATGTATTACATACTTATTATGCTTCATATTATTTATAAAATAAATATATTCTCCTACATTTCTCTTCCAAAACATCTGAAAATAGCTGAAAAAGGTATGAAGTTACATTTAGCTGAGTATGGATGAATATAAGCCCAGTGGAGAAAATGACATGGCCAGAAACATAGGTAAAGAAAATTCAATATGGTCCTTAAAAGCTGTCAAGGAACAAATTGCTAAAGGCATAATCCAAGAAAACTTTCCTAGTATAAAAGATGACTTGAGCCGGGTGTGGTGGCACATGCTTGTAATCCCTGCACTTGGGAGGCAGAGACAGGAAGATCGCGCAGGTTCGAAGCCAGCCACGTGCGCTGGCTTAGGAGACCCTGTTTCCAAATAAAAATGTAAAAATAGGTCTGGGAGTGTAGCCCAGAGGTAGAAGGGCTTCCAGGAACCCCAGTACCACCAAAAAAAAAAAAAAAAATGACTTGAAACTATATACCAACAGGGTACATTATGTACCATGGGATAATAACTCAGAGTAGTCAACACCAAGGCACATCCAGGAAACATGTTGGATTGAAAGATAAGAAGTATAGACAAAATAATCTGGTAATTCATAATGGAGGAATAATGTAATATTTCTCCATGCCTTCATCCCATGCCAGAGGTAGTAAAACAATACCTATAAGATTCTCAAAGAAGGGAAATATGAGGCAAAGATTTTACATATATCCAAAATATTCTTTTAGTACCAAGGATATAGTTTGGGACAAACAGAAACCCAAAAAATATTATTTGCTAAAGTCTTTGTTGCTATGCTAGAGGAAAATCTTAAACCAAAGTCCAGGAATTATGACAAAAGGGTTGGTGGTGATCACAGAGCATATTTAAATGAAATTCAAAATAAAAAGCAAATGTGGAGCTGAATATGAACAAATAAAATGTAAATTTTATAAATGCTGACAGTGTAGAAATGACACAGCTAAGAAATTTTGAGAGAGAAAATGAAAAAGAAGAGAAATTGAGAAAATTTCCCCCTTTCCTCTTTCAAAGTGGCTGGAAGTAAAAGGAAACATTCAAAGCAAATTAACCAAGTTATCAACATTATAACAGAAAAATTAGGCATTAAGAAAAATAATATTATTAATTAAATTAGGTGGTTGATGATACAACACCAAAGGCATAATCCATGAACGAAATAATTAATAAGCTGAAATTTTTTCAAATAAAAACTTCTCTGTAAAAGACACAGTCAAGAGAATGCCATGAGCCTCAAACTGGGAGAAAATATTTATAAAAGACACATATGGTAAAGAACGAGTAGACAAAACATACAATGAACTCTTAAAATAGAAAGTGAACAGCTCAATTAAAAACTAGCAAAAGGGCTGAAGAGACACTTCCTCAAAGAAGATTTAGAGACAGCAGCAGTATCACAGTCTGGGTAAACTGTAAATGATGTGATTTTATTCAGCTCACAGTCTTGGAGACCGGGAGGCCCAAGTGCATGGTACTGGCATCTGGTGAAGGTCTTTCTGCTAAAGCAAGACATGAGGGAAGGGCAAGTGAGCAGGCCTGAGACAGACAGAGAAAACCAGGCCAAAGCCTCGTTTGTATCACTCTCTCTTTCTCTCTTGATAATAGCATTAATCCACTTATGAGGCAAGAAACCTCATGACCTAATTTTCTCTTCAAAGTCCCATCCCAACATTATTACAAGGGTAATTTAATTTCAAAATGAGTGTTTGAGAGGACATTCAAACCATAACACATATACACACACAGGTTAGACAGTGTAGATCACTAGGGAATTACCAATTAAAACCACAATGAGGGTCCCAGTAACTTAGTGGGACCCTGTTTCAAAACAAAAAATGTTTTAAAAATTGGTGTAGGATTGCAGCTCAGAGGTACAATGCCTCTGGGTTAAGTCCCTTGTACCACAAAATAAATAAATAAATAAATAAATAAATAAATAAATAAATAACCCATTAATCCATTAATTGCATGAATTGGCTAACCCATTCATGAAAACAGAACCCTGAGCACCTCTTTGAAGGTACCACCTCATAATACTTCATAATGGGGATTAAACTCATGTATGGGTTTCTTAGGAGAAGCTATATCATGTAGTACTGCAATGGTGGATGTCTGACATGCTCTTCTCCAAATCCATGGAATACACAACACCGAGAGTGAACCCTAATGTAAACTGTGGGCTTTGGGTGATAACAATGTGTCAGTTTAGATTCATAGGTTCTAATAAATGTTACACTCTAGTATGAGCTGTCACTGGTTTGGGGGGAATCAGGGGACATAAATCATATGAAGGGAGGGTAGATGCTATAGAGCAACTCTATACTTTACTCTCAGTTGTTCTGTGAAATTAAAATTGCTCTAAAAATAAAATCTATTGATTAAAGAATAAAACAATTAAGAGGTAGAGTAGAAGAAGGAAAGAGGAAAATGCCTACTATTCATTGTTTCAGGAGAGACTAAAGAAATAGGAAAATAAGGGGATTATATAGCATAACAATGATTGTAAAAAATAATAAATGACAGCTGGGCGTGGTGGCGCACGCTTGTAATCCCCGCGCTTGGGAGGCAGAGACAGGAAGATCGCACAAGTTCAAAGCCAGCCGCCCGCGATGGCTTAGGAGACCCTGTTTCAAATTTTAAAAAAAAAATGTAAAAATAGGTCTGGGAGTGTAGCCCGGAGGTAGAAGGGCTTCCAGGAACCCCAGTACCACCAAAATAATAATAATAATAATAATAATAATAATAATAATAATAATAATAATAAATTACAGCAATAGTGGTAAAAGTAAATCCTTGACTAAAAATATAAAACATCCTAAATTTCAGAGTTACTACACAATTGAAACAAAGCAAAATATAAGAGAACACATCATTAAAGTGTTGTTTTTTATTTTTAACTATAAAAATATAATATAGACTCTTAGAACAGTAGAATCAAAACCTCCCAGAATCTACCCCTCCATAAAAGCAATGAGAGTATTAGGAAAAAGTACCTAGAATCAACTCTGCAGAGTTCTAAAGATTAGCCAAAGGCTTGCAATAACTCAACTGGTATTTGTTCAAGAAAAATGTCTAAATCTCAATAAGAACAGTGGTTTTATGGTTCTTTAACTTCCCTATTTCCACCATCCTCTCCTCTGCTCCAGGGTAGCCTTAAGAACACAAAGACTGACAACTATGTTAGCGATGAGAACTTACAGCATGCAGCTATTGAAGGGGGAAAGATTTTGGAACACCCCCCAAAAAATCCACCCCAGAAAAAATTGTCACCATTTGATCTCTCTTGAAAACTTAGTAAAAAGGTCCGTTCTCAGGGTTTATCTTTATTCTACCTGATTCAAGTCTCATGCTTTTTTAACAGTTACCCACAAGGAATTAGTAGAAAACAATCAGTAGTAATTGTTTAATATGACAGCAGCCCAAGGCAGCATTACTAGCTGTGGCTACCAAGAGACTGGCCAAAAAACTTTAGAAAACAAATAGTGTGTGTTTTTTCTAATGTGTGGAAGTTAGGAAAAAGTTGAGTAACAAAAGAAACCTCAGATAACGGAGTAGAGACTCCGGTGGCATAATGAAGGGGATTTGGGGAGAATAGAGACATAATAAAAGTAACAGTTTAAATAATACTATGTACATATATAAAATTATCACTACCAATTTCAACAACATGTATGGGGAAGGGGAAGGAGGGGCTTGAAACACACCAAGGGCTGTGTGCGTGTATCTTCTTATCACTCTATTCTTTAGTATATGTATAATTTCAATGCACTAATAAAGGTATAAAGTAAAGAATTAGATTGTCTGAAAGTAATGTCTCATCAAATAAAGAATAACAACCAAAAGAAGAAATATATTAGAAAAGAAACTAATTCTGGAGATGCAAAGTACAATGACTGGAATAAATTTTTATTAAAAGGGATCAATAGATGTTAACTAAGAGAATAAATAATCAGTAAATTTGAAAAGAAGTAAATTAAAATACTCCAGTCTAAGGAAGAGAGACAGAGAAAAAAATGGAGAAACAGGATCAAAGCCTTAGCGACTTACGGTACACCATCACTGTGAGGCAACACACATGCAATGACATTTCTACAAACAAAGGAGGAAAATAAAGAGTCAGAAAGAATATTTACAAGGAAAATATTGAAAAAAGAAAGAAAGAAAGAAACCTCCTTAAATCTGATTAAAAAAGCAACCTACTTATCCAAGAAGCTAAATGAGTTACTAGTAAAATAAACTCAGTGAAATACTTACCTAGACCAACTTTCAAAAGATAGACAGATTCTTGAAAGCAGCAAGAGAAAAAGAAGAAAAATGATTTATCAAATACAAAAAATCTTCAGTAAGACTAAAAACCTGATTTCTATCATCATTAGAACACAATCAAACTACAATAAATTATAATAAGAAGAAGTAGAAAGAGTACTTTTCCTCTTGGAAGATGGCAACTGAGGGAAGCAGCACATCTCAATTGTCCTGCCACTTGATCTCTATCACCATGAAAACAGTGTCTTGACAAGAGGGGAAAAAAAACCAGCAAAAACTGAACAAAGCAATAAAAAATTGAAAGGTGGCAGAAACAAAGCCAGAAGACAGACCAGAGGACAGGAAACTACCCTGCCTGTCTTCATAGGGGGAACCATTGCACCTCTGGGGGCTGCACCTGCACCATCTTGACTAATTGTGCTGGGACTGCTGGCACTGTGGCCTCCAGAGATTCATAGCACAAGGCCAATGACTTGATTCAAAGTAAGCAGCTGAAGATCATGGGAATTGTAAGCGGTTAGCTCCTCACTCCATGCTTCACAGAGATCCTACTGGCCAGATGCCCAGCTAAAACCTGTAGCACTGGTGACCTAATCCAGGTATCTAGGTATCCAGGTATCCAGAGCAGTGCTCAATAACAACATAAGTGAACTTACTATCCCTGAGTGCCTGCAAAGCAAGTGACAGACTAAGAAGGTCTGGGACTTTGTGGTTCACCCCCATGAAGGTGGGGATGGAGTCTGCTGTCACACAACAGAGGTACAGATTAGCACACAAAACCCAGAGCCAATTAGGCAAAAAGGCCTACATTCTGCAGGGTGTAGCACCCTAGTAGGGCCTTTGAGAATTGCCACAGATCACCCATTTATGCAGACCAGGGAGAAGTCAGAGGAATCCAGCCCTATATGCGTAGAGTGTAGACTCCTACATATATGGATCTGGTTCCATCAATACCCTCCACCTATGTACATGGGGAGAAATAACACAAGTTTTCTGAAAAGAATATAGATAGAGCCAGAAAAAAATAAAGGAACAAATAAACAAAGACTCTGACATGCTGAAAAGGAATGAGAGAAGCTCTGAAGGAAGTAAAGAATGTAATAACTGAAGTGAAGGCATCAATAAAAACTATAAATAGTAGACTAGACCACATGGAAAATATAATCTCACTCTTAGAAGATGACCACTCCAAAAATGAATTCATATTATGTAATTTAGAAAAAACAATTTGGTAGCATGAATTGGACATTGAAGAGCTAAAAATAACCAGACATGGTGGCATGTGCTTGTAATTCTAGCATTTGGGAGGCCAAGGAAGATCCAGGTTTGTAGCCAGCTTCAGCTACTTAGTGAGGCCCTCCACAAATTAGTGAGGCCCTGTTTCCAAATATAGTATTAAAAAATAGGGCTGGGGGTGTAGCTTGAAAGTAGAATGCCCCTGGGTTCCATCCCCATTACTGAAGAAAAAAAAAGCTAAGAATAATAGGCATAGAAGAGAGAATATAAAGAATCAATAATGTTTTCAGAAAGGTAATATCAGAAATTTTTTCAAACACAGAAAAAATTGTCAACACACAGGTACAAAAAATATATAAAACTCCCAATAGACAAGATCAGAGAAAAGGTTCACCAAGACAAATAATATCAAATTGACAAATGAAGAGGATAAAGAGAGAATGTTAAACGCAACAAAAGTAAAAGACCAACTCACATTCAGAAGCAAACCAATTAGAATTACTCCAGACTTCCTAAACCAAATCATCAGAGCCAGGAGCGCCTGGAGCAGCATATTCCAAACTCTGAAAGAAAAAAAACTTCCAGCCAAAAATATCCTATACAGAAAAACTATCTATCAAATTTGATGGGGAAATAAAAACCTTCAGCAACAAACAGAAGCTGGAAACTATGTCTTCCAAACAAGTACTAGAGAAAATACTCAAAGAGATTAATTTAAAAAATAAATAAATAAATGTCAGAACCATAGAAATAATGATTTCCATCAAATAGCAACTAAGCAAAGAAGAACAAACACTACCTCAAACAAAAGTTAAAACTAAAAATGTTAGGAATTAAAAATAATCTCTAAATAATCACTATGAATATAAATGGAATCAACTCCCCAATAAAAAGACATAAGGTGGCAAAATGAAATTTTTAATGGATTAATCCTTAATCCATCTAAATGCTGCCTGCCAGAAACACAGCTTTCAAGTAAAGATAAAAACTAAAGGTGAAAGGTTGAAGCAAGGTAACCCATGCTAATGGAACTCAAAGACAAGCAGGAGTAGCAAAAATTATATCAAATGAGACTTCAAGCATAAACTTATTAGAAGAGACAAAGCAGGTCATTTTTTACTGGTAAAAGAAAAAATCCAACAAAAGTATATAACAATAGTCAAAATTTATGCCCCCAAAATAGGCTCAACCACTTTCATTAGACAAACTCTGAGCCAGTCATGGTGGCACACACTTGTAATCCTAGTACTTGGTGGACTGAGACAGGAGGATTGCAGGTTCACAGCCAGCCTCAGCTACTTAGTGAGGCCCTCTGCAGCTTAGGGAGACCCTGCTTCCAAATAAAGAATAATAAAGAGAGCTAGGGATGTAGCTCAGATGGGTTCAATCCACAGTTCTTCAAAAACAAAAACAAAAACAAAAAATTATCTTTTTTTTTTCAGCACTGGGGATGGAACCCAGGGGTGTTTTACCTCCAAGATACACTCCCAGCCCTATTTTTTTAGTCTTTTTATTTTTTGAAACAGGGTCTCACTGAGTTGCGAAGGGTCTAAGTAGCTGAAGCTGTCCACAAACCACGATCTTCCCATCTCCACCTCCCAAATGCTGGGATTTCAAGTGTACACCACCACGCCTGCCAAACAGAAACCTCTTTGTGATATTAAACCACAAATAGATCCCAATACAATAATATTGGGAGACTTCAACACCCCTCCCACACCACCATACCAATCTTCTAGATAAAAGGTCAGTAAAGATGCCTTAGACCTAAAGAACACCATCAACCCAATGAACCTATTAGACACATACAGAATATTCCACCCAATTACAGCTGAATGGACATTTTTTTCCAACTTCTCACAAAACCTTCTCCAAAACAGACCACATCCTGGGCCACAAAGAAATTACTGGCAAATTCAAAAAATGTGACACAATATCCTGTGTATTTTCAGACCACAATGGAATGAAATTAGAAATCTACTATAAGAAAACCCAAAGAAACCACATAAACACATGGAAACTGAAAATCACACTGCTGAATGAGGAATGGGCCATAGAATAAATAAGGGAAGAAATTAAGAAATTCCTAGAAACAAACAAAAACAAACACAATGTATCAAAACCCCTGGGATACCTTGAAGGCAGAAATAAGAGGAAAATTTATAGCACTGAATGCTCACATTAGAAGAACAGAAAATCACCAAATAAATAACCTAGTGACACATCTCAAAGTCCTTGAAAAACAGAAACAGTCTAAGCTCAAAGCCAGTATCAGATAGAAACTTATAAAAATTAGAGCAGATATCAATAGAACAGAAAATAAAAAACACAAAAAATCAACAAAACCAAAAGTTGGTTTCTTGAAAAAAATAAACAAAATAGATGAACTACTTGCTAACCTAACAAAAAGAATCAATCCAAATTACTAAAATAAGAGATGGAAAAAGGGATATTATCACCAACAGCATAACAGCATGGAAATCCAGAGGATTATCGGAAACTACCTTGAAAAGCTACACTCCAAGAAAATGGAATATCTAGAATAAATTGACAAATTTCTAGATGCATACAGCTGTTCTAAATTGAATCAAGAAGATAGAGAAAATTTAAATGGAGCAATAGCAATTAAAGAGATTGAAGCAGCAATAAAGAACCAACTATCAAAGAAAAGCCCAGGATTCGATGGTTTCTCAAGTGAATTTTATAAAACCTTTATAGAAGAGCTAATCCCAATACTCTTCAATATATCTTATGAATTAAAAAGAAATGGGACTCTCCCAAATACATTTTATAAAGTCAATATCACATTAATACCAGAACCAAATAAAGACAGCTCAAGAAAATTGCAGGCCTATATCATTGACAAACATAGATGCAAAACTGCTAAACAAAATACTAGCAATGTATATACCATGACCAAGTCAGGTTGATCCCAGGGATACAAGTTTGGATCAACATAAGAAAATTAACTAATGTAATTGACCACATAAACAAAATTAAAGACAAAAAATCACATAATCATTTCAATAGACACTGAAAACTTCAATAAAATCCAATATCCATTCATGCTAAAAGCACTGTAGAGAATCAGAATAGAAGAAATATATCTCAACATCATACAGGCGATATACAATATGCCCACAGTCAATATCATATTAAATAAGCAAAAACTGCAAGAGTTCCCCCTAAAAACAAGAACAAGACAAAGATGTCCACTATCATCACTCCTTTTCAATACAAACTTGAGACTCTAGTCAGATCAATAAGGCAAGAGAAGAAAAATCAAGAAAGTACAAATAGAAAAAGAAGAACTAAAACTATCTCCATTTGAAGATGACATGATCTTATACTTGGAAGATCCAAAATACTCAACTAAACTACAAAGCCACAGTAGTTAAAAAAAAAAAAAACCCAGCATGGAATGCATAAAGTGATACGGATGCAAAAATTAATGAAAAAAGATGTAAACAAAGTCTAATGACAATGATATTTTTGAAGACTGTCAAATATTATATCCAAAGTAGTAGTCTCATATATGAAAGTTTCTTAGAGGTTGGTTTTGGTTTTTTTGTTGTTGTTTGTTTTGTTTTGTTTTGTTTTGGTGGTACTGGGGGTGGAACCCAGAGGCTTTCTACCTCCGGGCTATACTCCCAGACCTTTTTTATATTTTATTTGGAAACAGGATCTCACTATGTTGCTGAAAGCCTCACTAAGTAGGTGAGGCTGGCTTCGAACCCGTGCGATCCTCCTGTCTCAGCCTCCCAAGAGCAGGGATTACAAGCGTGCGCCACCACGCCTGGCTAGAGATAGGTTTTTTTAAATAAGTACTGTTTAATCAGAAGTAGTAAAACCTCGGTAGACCAGTTATAAAGGAGTAAATACAATAATTTTTTTTCCAGTACTAGGGATGAAACCCATGGGCACTCTGTCTCTGACCTACACCCCCATCCCTTTTTTTATACTTTATTTTGAAACAGGGTCTCACTGAGTTGCAAAGGGCCTCACTAAGTAGCTGAGGTTGTCTGCGAACCGAAATTCTCCTGTTTCAGCCTCCCAAATGGTGAGATTACAAGCTTGCGCCACCATGCCCGCCTACACACAATTTTTTTTTTTTTTTTTTTTTTTTTTTTTTTGGTACTGGGAATGGAACCCTTTTACCTCTGGGCTACACTCCAGACCTATTTTATATTTTTATTTGGAAACAGGGTCTCTTAAACCAGAAAGGCTGGCTTTGAACATGTGTGATCCTCCTGTCTCCACCTCCCAAGTACAGGGATTACAAGCGTGCGCCACCAAGCCCGGCTACACACAATTTTTAAAAATATAAAATTCCTGTATGATGAAACAATAACATAGAAATTTAAAATAAGTCAGGAGAAAATTAGATGACTGAAATTACAGTTTGATTAAACTATAAAAACCAATATCTATGTATGCACAGTGGGGTGGAATATGTCTGTAATCTAGTACTATTGGAAGGATGAAACAAGGGGGATTTCAGGTTTAAGGCCAATGAATGATAACTTAATGATTCTCTGCTTCAAAATAAGAAAATGTAATGGGCGAATGTTGTAGTTCAGAGGCAGAACCCCACTGGGTTCAACCCCTAGTCACACACACACACACACACACACACACACACACACACATTGATTTTTTATAACAAATTAACAAATTAACTTTATGCATAATACCTGTTCAATAAATACTTGATGAATAAATGAATCACAACACTTTTTATCCCCTTGATTATAAAGGCTTTAAAAACCTGTGCCCTTTACATATCAGTTAGCTATTTTTGTATAACAAACCCAGACAAAATTTAACAATGTAAGCATCAATTGTGTTTTGCTACATAACAATATACAAGTCTTTAGGTGGCCTGAGTCATAAGGCCAGGCTCTGCTGGTCTTGGTTGAGCTCCTTCAAGCATCTGTAGTCAGCTGGGTCTGGCTTATGGGTTAAGATTACGGGATGACTACGTATCTATCTTTCAGACTGACATATACCCCTTTTATTCCTGTTGTAGCTGGAGGGTTTCAAGAAAGTGTGGCAGCAGGCAAGGCCCCCTGAGGTATACGTTTAGAACAGGGACCTTCTCTTATATATATTATATAAGCCAAAACAAGTCATAGCAACACAATGGATTCTTACGGTGAAGAAACAAGACTCCAGTCAAGATGGGGTTTTTGTTTTTTGTTTTTCTTTTAGTGCTGGGGATGGAAACTGGAGCCTTATGCATGGTAGGCAAGCATTCTACCAGTGTGCATGAATATAGAAAGATTAACATATGAAAATATTTTGGCAATCAATTTATTATGCTATATATTGGTGAACCAATAAGAATGTGAGAAAATGACAGTTTAGTCATAAAGGGAAAAAAGGATGCACAAAAATAGAGAAACAATAGGCAAATTTTTTTTGTGTGTGATACTGAGGGTTGAACCCAGGGACATTCTGCCTCTGAGCTACACCACTAGCTATATTTTGCTTTTTGGTTTTGTTTTTTGAAACAGGATTTCACTAAGTTTTGCTGAGGGCCTTGTTAAGTTGCTAAGGCTGCTACAAACCCATGATCCTCCTGTCTTGGCCTTTCAAGTACTGGGATCACAAGCATGTACCACCACACATGGGACAGATTTTAAAATAGCATAAAAGTCCTACATCTCTCTGCCTTGTGAAAAATCTCTTCTCGAATTCTTTTTCTTTCCTCTCTCTTTCTCATTAATTCCTTTATTCTTCACTTTGACTTTTACTCTCTATATATTTTATTTTTGTAATATTTCCATGCTTATACACTCCCATCCAAATCCTTGTATTTCTTTCCTTTTTTCCTTGCAGAAACTTCTCTCTCCTTAAACATTTTTAGTAATATCGTGTTCATGTTATATTATGTGTTTGCAGAATTTAACTCTATTTATTTCATGGGTTCACAATTTTTTGGGAGGGTGAGTACTGGGGATTGAACCCAGGGGAATTCTACCTCAATGGGCCCCCCATTTTTTGTTTGTTTTGTTTTAAACAGGGTCATGCTAAGTTGCTGAGGGCCTTGCTAAGTTGCTGAGGCTGGCCTTGAACCTGTGATCCTCCTGTCTCAGCCTCTGAAGTAGTAGAATTACAGGCATACAACACTATGCAAGGCTCACGATTGTTTTTGTTGTTGTTTTAAACTCTTGATAACTCTATGGTTTCATAGTTCTTGGTAACTTATTTCTGAGTCATTTGTATTTACCTTAGCAAACCAATGGATTAAATGTTTTGCAAGAAAACATTTCTAGGACTGGGGAGAATGTTTGCCTAGCATACCTAAGACTCTGAGTTTAATCCCCAGCAACACACACACACACACACACACACACACACACACACACACAAATAGGAAAACATTTGTATCAATGATGAGTAGTGAACATTGCTTTCACAGCATTAAAAAAAAAATCTTCAAAGCTGGGCATGGTGGCTCATGCTTGTGAGACAGGAGGATTGCACAGGTTAGAAGCCAGCCTCAGCTACTGAGTTGTCGCGTCCCTCGACCAGCGATTAAGACACGACACGAAGCTCTTCTTGCAAGCCGTTTATTCAGGATACTAGTAATGGCGGAATGGCGAAGATCTGCCTCGTGCAGGGCATTATAAACATTAACTCTCCCAATCACTTCTTGCCACATCTCACTCACTCACTGGCTCACGCTCGACAGGTCACCACCACGTCATGTGTTACACAACCCTAGCCTCCAAATATGGAGTTGCTTCCTGCACAGCCATGTGCCTAATCAAGCTCAGAGGCAGGAAGCCGGCGCCATCTTTCAATGGCGGCTCACCACACTGAGTGACTCTCTAGCAACTTAGTGAGACCCTGTAGCTAAATAAAGTATAAAATAGGTCTGGGAGTATAGCCCAGAGGTAGAAAAGCCTCTGGGTTCCACCCCTAGTACCACAAAAAAAATTTCAAATTTTTTATGGATTAAATCATTTATTTTCTTTCACTAAAGAAAAGGACTATTTTAAAGTAGTTATTTTTATCTGGTTTACCTTCAGTTTGAGAACTTTATGCATTTGTGTCAGTGTTTTATACATTTCAGTAAAATGCCACTTTTAAATGGGAAAAGTTGTCATGAAGCACTAATATTAACTATAATTTGTGCTATGCATTTAAAGCATGCATATATAAAAATTAATTATAAGCTGCTTTCTCACAGTTCTGATACAACTATAAGATCAAAATAGATTTACAGAGTGACTTGAACAAAATTATAAAAATGATAAAATATAATTGAAATTAACAGTTCACATGTCAGTTTACATTTTGTGGACATGAAGTTGCCTCTCACAAGGCAAATAGAGTTCACTTGTTCACACAACTATGGATGAGCCTTTTGAAGACTGAATGTTCCTCTCAGGTGTTTTTCAGTTTGAAGTCATACCTAATGATATTATTTGTTGTTTACTTAGTACAAAGCCATCATTTCTAAATTATCTTTTGTTCTTGTTTTCTAATCATCAGAATAAAACAAACAAAAACCAGAGATATAGTACTTGTTATGGTTTGGATCTAGAATGCTCCTCAAAAGCTCCTGTGTTGAAGACTTGGTTCCTAATGCAGTAATGTGCAGAGGTGGGGCTTTTGTTTTGCAAAGTAACTGGATCATGATGGCTCTAACCTCTTCAGTAGGTCAATCCATTTAATGAGTTAATAATTTAAATGGACTACTGGGAGGAGGCAGAAACTTAGGCAGGTGGCACATGGTTAGAGGAAGGTCACTAGAAGTGTGCCCTTGGGAATGATATCTTATCTCTGGTTTCTCTCTTCTCTCTTCTCTCTTCTCTCTTCTCTCTTCTCTCTTCTCTCTTCTCTCTTCTCTCTTCTCTCTTCTCTCTCTCTCTCTCTCTCTCTCTCTCTCTCTCTCTCTCTCTCTCGTTTCTTCTCTGTCACCATCTGCCTTGAACTGAGCATCTTCCCTCCACCATGCCCTCTGTTTCAGTCAACCTTCTCACCACTATAATCCAAGACAACTAGCCGCACAATGTAGAGGAAGGAAGATTTGTTTGCTCATAGTTTTTTGAGATTTCAGGGCTCAATCCATTTCAGAGTCTGCAGAGCTCAGGGCATGCCAGTGGGAAGCAGAGAGAGAGAGGCGTACGGGAGAGAGAGAGAAAGAATGAGAGAGTGAAGGGGGTTCAAAGACAAAATCTTAGTCTCTAAGGCCACACCCCCATCTCCAGCCATGCCGTATCTGCCTAAGTTACTACCCAGCAACTTTAGTACAATGGATTTATCCACTGATGAGATTACAGCACTCATGACTTAGTCACATCAACTCTGAATACTATGCAGGAGCTCTTCAGGGCACATTCTACATGTAACCATAACACCTTCTGGCATGAAGTTCTTCCTCACTTCAGGCCCAGGGCAATGGAGCTAGCCCACCATGAGCTGAAAACTTGAGCCAAAATAAACCTTTCTCCTTAAATTGTTTTTTCTCAAATATTTGTCACAATGCTGAAAAACTAACACCACACTTGTTGCCATTAGGGTACAGTAGTTAACACAAATACAACTATAAGCACTGAAATCACAAGGCATGGTTCAGCTATAATCACTTAAAATACCCAGATAACCTTCTGTTAATTTTACTTTAGCTTGTTGAATTTAAATAATCAAATTTTATTTATTTATATTTTTTGGGAGGGGGGAAGATTTATTAAATTTTCCATAAGGTCAATGATGGCTCCAAAGGTACCTTGATCAAACAGCCCCCTGGTGGAGTAGGTCCATGAATCATATAATTCCCATGTGTACCAGTACAATATTTTTGGAAACATTTATTGTCTTTCATTATTGATGGCAGGCTTTGCAAGGGGAAACATAAATCATCAAATTTTAAATTATGTTGTAGTGTTCTTTCATACCCCATTTTAAAACATTACTTTAGATATTTTAGAACTTTAAAAATTCTCCAAAACCATCTCCAGACAACCAGACTTGATATATCCTTGGTGAGTGAAATCTGATTTTATGATATTACATGACCTTTGCTGCCTCTGTTTCATATTGCACACAAGAGTGTCATCTTGTCACCTGTTTTAAAGACTAATGTCTGAGTGAAAATTTCATAAATTTAATGTTTGTACTTTTTTGAGAGTAATAAAGGGTCTGATGAGTAAGAACTCAGGGTACATCTCTGTAAATTTAGTGTGGAGTCTATTAGAAGACTTGTCAAAACACTGCGATACGCAGCTTGGGTTCACAAATGGACAAATGGAAAACCTTGATGGTAGGAAAAAATGAAAATATTAAGAAATATAAAGACACAGGTATAGTTTTTATTTGCATTAAGGGTTAAAACCAAGTTATCACCAAAAAGAGCTTAGGATTCTGCCAGTCTCTACCTCAAGCACTGACTGTGTGAATTCTCTGGGCCTTCACCAAGATGCTCTAACACCTCAGCTTCTATTGGGTAATTGGATACTAGAGCTCACAAACCTCTTGCTGGACACTGTTGGGATTTCATAGATGCCACTTTGAGGGAATTGCTATGCCTTTATCTTTGCCATCCCTCCTTTCTCTGACCACTTGTGCCAGAAAGAATTGCTGTGGAAGTTCCCTGAAAGCAAGGTATTTTTAGAAGGAAAACAGACAGTAGAAGGTGTTTGTAAGTTGTTTCCTTCATGAGAATAAGAAGAGGAAATATCCAAGGTCTTTCTTAAAATACTGAATTACCATGTAAGCCATGACTAAGTGAAAACCCGTAGACAGCATCAATTAGTTCTTGGCCACACTCTGCATGTGCTTATGACTGATTATAAAAAAAGAATAAATATAAGAAATAAAAAAGAAAATGGCCGGGTGTGGTGGCACAAGCTTGTATTCCCCCTTTGGGGGCGGAAACAGGAGGATCGCGCAGGTTCGAAGCCAGCCTCGCTGGCTTAAGAGACCCTGTTTCCAAATAAAAATATAAAATAGGTCTGGGAGCGTAGCCCGGAGGTAGAAGGGTTTCCAGGAACCCCAGTACCACGAGGAGGAGGAAGAGGAGAAGGAGGAGGAGGAGGAGGAGGAGGAGGAGGAGGAGGAGGAGGAGGAGGAAGAGGAGGAGGAGGAGGAGGAGGAGGAGGAGAAGAAAGAAAATGGTTCAAGTTAAGAACTCCAGAAACAGATTACTCACTGCTTTCAATGTTTTGTAATGAAAAGCATTTTTGTGCAACAAAAACTAACAAAAAAAGTCCCAAAGCATATTGTTTTATCATAGAAATATTGTAAAAACCCAGCCACTGCAGTAAAAGCATAAAAACTACACAGAAGTTATCATGCATGCCTGGTTTATTAAAAGGAACCCTCAACAAACTGTAATGTCTAGACCCAGAATCTAGGTTGCCCAGTAATAACACTCTACAATTCACAGAAGTAAGGCTTTATCACTGAATTTACTTAAACTTTCTATCCTAACTTAGTTTATTAAAATATGGTGTGTCGCCGGGCGTGGTGGCGCACGCTTGTAATCCCCACGCTTGGGAGGCGGAGACAGGAGGATCACGCAGATACGAAGCCAGACGTGCTGGCTTATGAGACCCTGTTTCCAAATTTTAAAAAGTATAAAAATAGGTCTGGGAGTATAACCTGGAGGTAGAAAGGTTTCCGGAAACCCCAGTACCACACACGCACACAAAAATGCTGTGTCAAAGATGGATTTAATTCCCTTAGACTTTATTTCCAAGCCATGGGATTTAGCTCAGTGCTACCCCCAGTCTGCAATACACTAGTAACAACTTGCAATATTCAAAGCTAATACACTGGAGAGGTCTATTACCTACATCCTTGAAGTAATATGAAAACTTAGAAAATGTTATTTTGTTACATTTGGTTCTACTTTCTGTTTTCTCACCATTGCAATTCCTCAAGAATTCTTATGGTAGACTGAGTTTCCTCTCTTCCCCATTGTAGATCTGGAGATAATTATATAACACAAGATATTTTAAAATGCTTAACTAACCATATACACACATATATCCCCTTTGACCACTAACATTTTAGATAGCTAGATCTTATCCTTCCCCTAAATTTTGATCTTGGAAGTGGTCTTTGCAGACTAAGGAAATAGCTTTGATTCAGTTTGTTAGGGCTACCACAACAAAACCCCACAGATATTATGATTTAAACAAGATAAATTAATTTTGTCATAGTTCTCAAGGTGTTAGCAAAATCGGTTTCTCCTAAGGCCTCTCTCCTTGGCCTATACATGGCTATCTTCTTCTGTTACGTTTGGTTCTACTTTGTATTTTTTCAATGTAGTGATGCCTCAAGAATTCTTCTCATGGCCTTTTCTTGTGCACATGCACTTTTGGTGTCTCCCTTTTAGTAAGGTCCCAGTACTATTTCATTAGGGCCTTACTCTAAACTTGAATAACCTTTTTCAATTTTCTTTATCAAAATACAATCATATTAGGAGACTAGGGCTTAAACCAAACAATTTGAGGGGGACACAATTGAAACTCCAATAATCTACAACTTCCAGAAAATAATGAGGAAGTGTCTCATAGTTACGTTTAGAGATTTAAAAAAAAAAAAAGTAGCATTTTACATCTGTTTTCTAGACTCTACAGACCTTCTCAGAATGTATTCTTTAAATATGAGGGCACCATGTCATGTATCTTTGCGCTAAATATTAATGGAAACATATAATTCCAGGTGTTTTTTGCTGCTTAAATCAGCCTAGAGCTAGCACCATTGCCCTTTTCATGCCAGAGTGTAGAAATAGTTCTACCATGTATTAAAACTAATCAGTGCATAAGTGGCTGAAATTATTTCAAGTAGTACCTTTCTGTCTGACCAAAAATTAAAATATGCCCTTATTAAAAAAAGAAGATTGCAGACCATTCTTAATACTGAGAGTGCAGACTGATAGGAAACTGGTTAAACAAGTTAAAAATTTTAAAATATGGCCTTATAAAACAAAGATGGAAAATCTCCAGGATAGAGATTGTAGATCATTCTTATTACTGAGAATGCAGAATCTGATAGAAGAACTGGTTAAACAAGATGTATCCTGATGGTTCTCAAAGTCAACAAAACACTGTAGATCATGACAAAATTTTATTATAAGTGTTCTTTAAGTTAAAATTGAAATGTCTCCTCTTATTTAAATGAAAGATGCTGGGATTATTACTGTTTTATACAATGGTAGAGCCAATATATTTGTTCCAGAATTTATTTGTTCTTCCCTCACTTGGAAGCCAGACGGAAGTTAGGAGGAGAACTGTGTTCTGCAATAAATAAATTTCCATGCATATAAAAAATGTAGGTCTGGTATGAAACCTAATCTGAGTGGACATCTATGGATGAAAAATGTGGCTATGGGACTGAGACTAGCTCTTTGGAACATTCCTGGGTGGGGACTAATCAGGACAGCACTAACACACCTGCTTACACTTCCTTTTCAGGAAACACCATGGGAAGGAAAAGGCAGGAAAGACAACAAGCTCTGTCAACAAAGCTTTTTGCTAGTACCTGTGACCATAAGTGAATAATAAAAGACTTTGGAAGTGTTAAAAATAAATAAAAATTTAAAAATGTAAACACTACAGACTCTTTTCATCCCCTATCAAATTACACTGGAAGATATACAGTGGTACAAATCAGATTAGAAAAATAGAAAAGAACAAGATTTCATTTCTTATTCATTAATCTTTTGGGTTTCATTTTGAAGTAGAAGACAGATAGAACCTCCTCCAAACAACTTTGTCAGTGTTAATTACCCTCCAGATATAAAGTATGATTCTCTCCTTAGTACTCTGAATAAAAAAAAGCCACAAAATCTACATGTATTTTGCTCAAGCACAAACAAAATCAGACAGACCAATGGGCTAAGTGTTGTTTGCACAATTAGACTTCCCTGAGATCTCAGTAGGAATTGCTTTGATTTTTGACTTTTAGGAAAGTTATTCTACCAGAGGATTGTTACAGTAATTGAAATTAGGAAAGTAATTATAGTTGAACCCTAAATTACATGATGCAAATGCTAAAATTGCTATTTGGTTGTTTTGCTGAACTATTTGTAACAGTGAGAGGGACAAGATTAAATTATGAGAGCACTAATTTTAATTTTAGAATTGACCATTTGTTGACCTTTCACTGCTTCTTTAAAGGAGATACAAGGTCAGAAAGAATATGCCCTAGGTCTGTGTTCAAGTAGAAAATTAGAGCTTCGCTTCCTCAAAAGAATATATATATATATATTTTCAACTTCCTCCTTTGAGAGTGGTTCAGGCTTCATGTCCACTGGTCTTGAAATCTCTACCAGAAATGAGAGATTCCCCTTAATGGATCAGTTGTAAGAGATAATTACTCTGGAAAGATCTCTTCCTCTCCTCCTCTCCTCTCTCCTCTCTCCTCTCTCCTCTCCTCTCCTCTCCTCTCCTCTCCTCTCCTCTCCTCTCCTCTCCTCTCCTCTCCTCTTCTCTTCTCTTCTCTCTCTCTCTCTCTCTCTCTCTCTCTCTCTCTCTCTCTCTCTCTTTCTCTCTGTTTTCAGAGCACATTCTATTTCTGGGGGAGAAAAGGGAGTCTGCAGGGATGCTACTAGAAAGATATAACTTATATGCATAATGTATCATAGAAGCTCCAGTTTAAGGTTCAATTATCACAGAGCATAACTGACAGTTAATTTACTCTTTACTTCATCTGCTAAGACATTAGCAGACATTTAATGAGTAGGTATCAACAACAAACAATCATTAGATATCTTCATGAGATGATTAAGAGCATTATTATGGTAATTGAAATCAAGAGTTACAAAGAAGCAAATTAAAGTCATGAGAATCAAATCAATGAAAAGTGGGCAAGCTTTAAAAAAAAAGTGTAGGCTTGGTCTGTCTTATATTTTCCCCAAACTGACTGTGTATTTACATTATGTTCCTAACTCTTAGAAAATGTAGAAAGTAATGTATGTATATTATGATTATTTAAGAACATAGAACTAAGTAAGAGTCCTTTCAATCTCATCCTCCCAAGAGATAAGCACAATTAACAATGTGGTATGGTATTATTTCAAATTTATTTTATGAATTTGTACTATAATGTTACTATTGTTACAAGACTGAATATATATAGAATACATACTTATCTAGAGTACTTCTCCAATAAACAAATTATGGATAACTATCATTTTATGAGAAAAAAGTAATTGATTACATGCATAAGGTAAATAGATGCCCTATTTGTTTTGGAATAAAACAGAGTACATAAACTGTGCTTTGCTTCAGACAGTGCAAATACAGATGAGGATAGTGGTTGGAGGACTTTTAACTCTCAGCTGTATAATCATCTAAATGATTTAAATTTTATCCATACTGATGCTTATTTTTATGATATAAAACAAATAAGAGAGAGAAAAAGGAGAGGATAAATTTCAAAGGCTAATGTAGAAAAACAATTCAGGTTGTCTAGTTGTGCCTTTTTAAACTACTTTTAGATATAAAATATTTAAATATAAAATCTTTGGCTATTTGTAGTAAAAATCAATAAATACCAGGCAAAATTTTTATCCAGGCTCCCAAGATAAATCAATACCTCTGTTACAAACAAAAATCAACTCTCTTCTAATCCTCGTAGGTGACTTTTCATTCTAAGCAGTCTGGTCTTATTTGTTTAACTTGTGGATACTCTATTGCCGTGAAGGAGAATTCTGATTCAGAGCTTTTTGTGTGGCCAACATGACTAATGGCTTGAAAGAACACAGGGGCCAGTAAATTCCTTGAGAAGTTCAATTTCTACAGCCTACTTTTTTATTGTATTTTATTCTGAGGTAATTCTTGGACCCAGTAGAAGGAAATCTTTGTTTATTTACTTTGATCTTACTAAGGGCTCACTGAAAGCAAAGATCCCAGCTGGGGAAATGCTTGTGAGGACAAATATACTAAAAAGTATAATTATTTGGCATTGTATTTCTTTCCAATACATTACACAGAGTCCCTTCTATGAGGACTCTTGAGAGAAATTTCTTTCTGGTCTCAAGTACAGTTAAAAGTAACTGAGCAATTAATTTGTTTTTACATAATGAACAATGTGAGTTTTGCAACAAAACCTGTTTCTGGTTTTATAGTATTTAAAATGTGTAACCTAGATGTCCCTAGATCCCACCAGCTTAGGGGCACAAACGCGTCACAGTGACATTAATTCCCACATATTATTGGTTGATGGGCCTTAGCTCCCTATGGAAGACTCTTTGCTAAAACCCATCTGCATATCCTTCAGAGTATATCATGTGTGCTTACATTCCTGGGTTTTAAGTAGCAGAAATCAAGTGTTTCAGCCCAAGCAAAGCAAAGAAAATTTGTTATAATAATTACAGGAAGCTGCTTCTTCCTTCCATCTCAGTTTCTTAGTGTATTTCTGTCTGTCTGTCTGTCTGTCTGTCTGTCTGTCTGTCTGTCTCTCTCTCTCTCTCTCTCTCTCTCTCTCTCTCTCTCAATGTTGTGGCCTCTGAGTGTAGCTAGCCATCTTATGGGACAATGGATTCCACATTTTTCAAGACCACTGACCCAAGCAACATGGACCTGCCCTGCCTACTCTCTTTTAATGCCTTTACAACAAATCTTGAACTTCAAACTCTCAAAATACTATAACATCATGAAATTCACTCAGTCCTTTTGATCTGGAGCTATCAGTTTACCTGCACAAAGATGAAAATAAAGTCCTTCTCCATAGGAGGCGGGTATCATCCCTGAGTTGAGATTAGATTTATTTTGTTCAAGGACACAACAAAAACAGCAGGCAAATGTTATCTGAACCCACGTCTGTCTGATTCTGAAGTCCCTCTTATTTTTCCATCTAAAAATAAATTTTAGTTGGGTGCAAACTCTAATCCCAGCACTTAGGAGACAGAGACAGGAAGACCACAGGTTCAAGGCCAGTGTGCCATAATGTAGGGAAAGCCTGTTTCAAAGTAAAAACTAAAAGAGAGCTAGGGTTATAGTTTAGAGGCAGAATGTCGCTAGGTTAATCCCCGGTACCACAAAATAAATAAATAATATATAATGAGCTTTAAAAAATTACAATGAGTACATATTGTTTTAATCACATCTTACACGTAGTCCTAATTTGCAAGTGAAATAGAAGTTGATTTGCTTCTGAGACTAGGTAGGTAGAAAAATCAGAATTAATTTCTAAATTTTACTGGAAGTTTACTAATGTAAGAGAATTAAGAGGTACTGCTAAAGAGAAAGCCATTTTTTTTTTTCAGGGATGAGGCAATACACTGATCCTCCTGGCAAGCTAAAACAACCTTTCTTATTCTTCCCTGAAGAGTATTAGGCTGCCTCTAAGCAAAAATATAAAAATGGAAATTGTACCTGTTGCCCTTTAAAAAAGTTATCTCATGGCCTAGAGTTCATTTCCTAAAGGTTAAGCTCCCTACAAAAGATACTTGATTAATCAATTAAACTAATTTATGCTAGTATGTTGTCTATCTAATGCCACTCTGACATAAAAAGAATGCTAATATTGCTGTGGGTAGGTCTCTGGAAGAACATTATAAAGTGAATCCAATTTAAGCCTCATATCAGAGAAAAGCACCACCATGATTTTTCCTGTTTCCAATCACCTCACAGAGACATCTGGTTCTACATATTAATTTGATTTGATTTTCCCATAAAGTCCCACTGAAATATTAAAAATAAAAATTAAATTAAAAGTTCAAAAAATCTTAATGATAGAATAAAAGCATCAACAACACACTCTTTAAAGGATTTTTAAAAGATAAGCATATATGAGATTATAATGTAAGATATAGTAAACTGCTAGCAATTCAAGAAATGTAAAAATAATTTTAGAGAAGAATTTCATTCAGTTCTTCCTAGAATGGGATTCCAATGACCACTGAATTGTTTCAACAATTTAAAAAAGAAACTTCCAAATCTACTACAAAATGAATATATAATTGTACAGAATACTTAAAATTCTTGTAATTATCAAAATTAGGAGGCTGAAGTGAAAGAAAAGCAAATTCAGTACAAACTGGTGGTTAAAATTTTTCTAATAAAATATTTTGTTATTTTCTTCTTAAAAACCAGAGGTGAATGTCACATTGACATATATCAGCTCTATATACTGAATATGTTTTATTAATGTATCATAAATCTAAGATAGCCTTATATATTTTGATTTAGAATCTAAAAGAGATCACTAATATCATGCAAATTATAAGACACATTCATTCTGTGGGAAATTGTGGGTCTCCTATCTCCAGACTGCATCTGACAGAGTTAAGAAATGGGCTATTTGGTTCTACTTCTTTATTTTTCTTTAAGTCTAAAACAAATTGTTTTCTTTTCCTTTTTTAAGGGTCTGAGTGTAAATATGCCTACTTTAATTAAAGCCTTCAAGAAAGTTAGAATGTTTAAAGTTATTTGTAATTATTCAAATTAACATAAAAACTATTCTGTAACTTTAAGCTTGTAGGATCTAATACCAAATGCAACAAATAAAACACAAAAATAAAACTAAACATTTTAACTCAGTTTAAAAAGAAAAAAGACCACTGTAATTGAAATATGCTCAAAAGAAATGGGCAATCTGTAGATGAAGAAATATGAATTGTTAATGAGCATATGAAACAGAAAAGAATCCAACTCCACAAATAATCAAGTAAATAGATATTTAACAGCATTTCAATGACTGACTAGTTTTTTTCAGAATTCAATCACCAAGCAGTTTTTTAAATGACTTTTAGATGAAAGCAATTTTTATCAATGAGATGAACAAACTGACAACATTTGTATCACTAATTGACAAAAAAAACTTTCAAAAAGTTGAAATATGCTTTTGAAAAACATATCATTTGAATCATTTCTGGGAATTTTATATAAAAAATTAGATGTACATAAAGATTTACCACATAGCAAAATTGTTTACAGTAGAAAATTAGCAAATTGCTAAAGTCAATAGTTATTGAACAATTATGATATATTCATATAATAGAATTTAGTAATATCCACTTAAACATACGGTGTATTTACTGCCCTAGAAAGATGTTTCCATATTAGAGTAGGTTTGAAACAGACAGGACATAGAGAACAATGTCATTCCTGGTCAAGTAAATACGCCTTCTGATTGCTTCAAACTGGTTTATTCATGTTTTCTAACTTGTCCTCAATGGCCATATGTGACATAAATTATTCCTTTTCATAAGGGTTATACCAGCATTGGAGATACATATGTTTGTATAGTCTTCATTGTCTTGTAAGACAGAGAATAAACTGCTCCCATAGTTACACAGACTTAGCTTAAGGCATAATTTTCACCCTCTATACATTAATTTTACTCAGTTTTGAACAATAAGCATGAGCAGAAGAAAAAAAATAAATTCCTGAAACAATGATGTTCAAGACTTTACTTCAATTAACAAAGGTCAGTGATCCCAGATACATAGAAAACAAACCAACTCAGCCAACTGTTCCAGTTACTGTCTTGGGAAAGTATGTCTGCCATGGCATAGAGAGGGAGGATGGCAGAGTCTAGCAGATCCCCTGAGTTGAGAAGATACAGAGGAGAGTCTGGGAGATAAAGGCAAGAAGAGCTTAAGGCACAGGACAACAGAGAGGAGAAAACTAAACAGAAAATAAGTCATAAGCTGTTTTATAGGGTCCACTGAGTATGAGTATTGATGAGTGCTTGCATATAGTGAAACCACCAAAAATTAGGGAAGTAACTACTTGAGGAAAAAAACAAAGAACATAACCTGGCATTCATTAGTCTGTTCCCATAAATCAAACAGAAAAAAAAAACAATAATTGAAATGGCTTAGGGTAGAGTGTTCCTAATGATCTTACTTCAAGAGTAGAGAATAATTAATTAGTTCTGGCTTAAACATGGATCTATCCTGCCTGTAAAATAAAGACCTAAAGGAGTATACTGTTTTTTAAATAACTTAACAGCACCTAGGACAAACTTCAAGAATGTCTTTGAAAGATAAAACATGCAACACCCAACAAGATGAGATGTACATTATTTGTCATCCAATTTACAAAGAAATATTAAAAATATAACAAATATGAGGGGAGAAAATTCAACCAATCAAAACCACTCAGATGTCAGATTCAGAAGATCATGACATAAAAGAGTTAATATATGTTACAGGCTAAAAAAGTTTAGTACAGATGTATAAGACATGAAAAAATAAGTTAGAAGTGAAAACTACAATGTCTGATGTTAAAGATACAATGTATAGAAGGAATGCTAGAATGTACATAGTAGAAAAGAGGTCAGTAAAATTAAAGACATAGTAATAAAAACTACACAAAATAATACAAAGGAACAAAAATAATAAATATATATATACATATATATATATATATATATATATATATATATATATATATAGTACATCAGTGAGTTGTAAAACAACTTCAAGTGACATAATGTATATTTAAGGTCCCAAAATTCAGAATAAATAAGTAGAGTTAGAAAAATATTTTTAAAATAATAGATGAAAATTTTCTACCTATGGTTAAAAACTATAAGTTCACAGATACAAGATATAATATAAATGCCAAATATCACAAACACAAAGAGAACTACACAAACACACATTATATTCAAATTTCTCAACACTCAACCATTGACACAGAGAAAGTCCTAGAAGTAACCAAAGAAAAAAGCCAAATTGCATTTAGAGAAAGGAAGATCAGTTTGATAGCACATTTCTCATTAAAAACATGAGAAAACAACAGAACAACATATTTAAATTAACTGAAAGGAAAAAAAAACCTGTAACTCTGGAATATTATAGTGAACAAAATGCCTTTGAAAATGGCAGGTGAATATATACAAAACTGATAACATTAATTGGCATCAAATCTCTACTACAAGAAATAATAATGAAATCTCTCAGGTAGAAAAAGATACCAACAGAGGATTCAAAATGGTGACTGCAGGATGCAGCACATCTCAGTAACTAAAACAAATAAAGTTCAACTGCTGAGAAGGCAGCATCTTGACAAAAAAAAAATAAACAAAGCAGCGGAAGATACCCATGAGTGAAAACACAAACGGGAACCACAGTGGAAGGAAATCCAGAATGTTAGATTAACTGCAAAAGCCCAAGTGCATGACTGACTGGTGTGGTGGCTGGAACCATCTCAGGCCTCCACCCGAACCACGATTGCCGACTTCGACACTGACAGCTCGAGAGCTGCATCCCCAAGAAATCCCAACAAATAATCCAATAAGTTAAAGTGCAGAAAGCAGTGGCAGAGCTCCAACATCTTAAGCGACCAGCATGAGGCTTCGGGGATGCAGAAAAAGATCCAAGAGCCTGTGTGCTCATTAGAGGCAGCACCCACAGTTGCACACTGTGCCCTCCAGAAACCCAGACCACAGGACAGCAAAGTAACTGCTTGGGGTACTTGGTAGAAGACCAACCAGAGCAGCCATGGGACTCAGGCAGGCTAAGACCTGGAGACCCATCCCGGAGTTAGTCCAGTTAGAACCTCCAGAGACATAGGAAAGGCATAGTGCTCAGGGGCAAGGTTCCTGCACAGGGTCACAGGGGTTCACACCAAGACTACACAGGACGCCCTCTGCCACACGGGCACACTGTGCTCTCCAGAAACCTGGCCCTCAGGACAGCAAGGTAACCACTTCGCATTACCTCGTGGAGGTGGACAACCACCCAGAGCATCTGTGGGACCCCAGTGGGCTAAGAACTGGTGGCCCATCCTGGAAGTAGCCAGTTAGAACATCCAGAGACAAAAGAAAAGCTAAGTGCTCAAGGCAAGGTGCCTGCACAGGTCACAGGAGCTCACTCCAAGACTACACTGGATGCCCTCTGCCAGTGCAGGTAGGGAGGTACAGACCCAGAACAGGAATGGACAGAGTACAAGGTCTGAAATCATAGAGCCCAGGGCTGATAGCACAAAGCCAGGGCCGGAGAGCGCGAAGCACAAATACTCATAAAGTTGGTCTAAAAGCTGAAAATAGGTTACAGAGCAAATCAGAAACATTAGACTTCTACTCCAGAATATACCACAGTGAACAGATATACAGATATTATATGGGCCCGGACCCTGTATATGTAAATTAGCAGGACTGCTGCTTTTTTAGGGGTTTTTTTTTGTTTTTATTTTTGTTTCCTCTCACACTCTCGCTAGTTCTTTTTGTTCTTTTTCTTTTTTTAATTTTTATTCTTTCATTTTTTATGGCTTTATTTTGGTTGAATTTTTGTCTTTGATTTATAATTGTTAGTTTTTGTAATTTGTTTTGTTACTTTATGCATGTTTGTTTACTCCTTTCCCCCATTCCTTTTACAAACTTCCTTATTCTAGCCTTTCTGTTCTCCTTTCTCAAAACTATTTTTATCCCTTACTGTATCTCCTTGTTTTATATTCAAGCTATTGCATATCTCCATACATAAATACTCTACTAACTACAAGAATCCTATTATCTAACATTCATTCTTAATCAGATATTATTGTATTATACTTAAATCTTTATTCAACTTAATCATATCCTCTACTTTACCAAATGGATCTAATAGACATCTACAGAATATTTTAACCAGGAGCAGCAGAATATACATTTTTCTCAGCAGCCCATAAAACTTTTTCCAAAATAGATCACATCCTGGGTCATAAAGCAAGCATCAGCAAATTCAAAAGATGTGATATAATTCCTTGCATCTTTTCAGGCCAAAATGGAATGAAAGTAGAAATCAACAACAGGAAGACCAAAAGAAACTATTTAAATACATGGACATTGAATAATGGACACTTTTGAATAATGAGTGGATAAGATCAGAAATAAGGGGAGAAATAAAGAAAATCCTGGAATTAAATGAAAATAGAGACACAACATACCAAAATCTATGGGACACTTTGAAGGTGGTGTTAAGAGAAATTTTATAGCATTGAGTGCCCACATAAGAACAGAGAGTCACCAAGTAAACAACCTACTGACACATCTCAAGGACCTAGAAAAACTGCAACAGTTTAATCCCAAAGCCAGGAAAAGGCAGGAAATTATTAAAATCAGAGCAGAAATAAATAAGAGAATAAAAAACAATTCAAAGAATCAAAAAAACAAGAAGCTGGTTCTTTGAAAGGATTAATAAGATTGACAAACCCCTGGCCAACCTAACAAAAATAAAGAGAGAATCAATTCAAATAATTAAAATCAGAAATGAAAAAGGAGACATCACCACAGACAGTGGGGAAATTCAAAGGATTGTCAGAAACTATTTTGAAATTTTATACTCCAATAGACTGGAAAACATCAAAGAAATTGATAGATTTCTAAGCCCATATAACCTACCTAAATTAAACCAAGAGGACATAGCAAGCCTAAGCCAACCAGTATCAAGCAAAGAAATAGAAACAGCAATAAAAATTCTGTCATCAAAGAAAAACCCAGGCACTGACGGGTTTCCAGCTGCATTCTACAAAACCTTCAGTGAAAAACTAATCTCAATACTTCACAACCTATTCCAGGAAATCAAAATAGATGGGATTTTCCCAAACTCCTTCTATGAGGCCGGTACCACATTAATACCAAAACCAAATAAAGATACCTCAAGAAAAGAAAATTACAGATGAATATCCTTGATGAACATAGATACAAAAATTCTAAACAAAATACTAGCTATATGCATCCAAAACCATATCAAGAGAATTTTACATCACAAGCAAGTTGGTTTCATCCCATAAAAGCAAGGCTGGTTCAACATACGCAAATCAATAGATGTTATTCACCACATAAATGGAGCTGAGAACAAAAACCACATGATCATATCAATATATGCTGAAAAAGCATTTTACAAAATTCAATACCCTTTCATGTTAAAAAAAAAACACTGTACAAAGTTGGAATAAAATGAATGTATCTCAACATCATTAAGGCAATATACAATAAAACCAAAGCCAACATGATATTGAATGGAAAAAATAAACTGCAAGAAATTCCTTTAAAATCAGGAACAAGACAAGGATGCTCATTATCACCACTCCTTTTCAATATAGTCCTCGAGACTCTTGCCACAGAAATAGACAAGAGAAAAATATCAAAGAAATTCAAATAGAGCATAATTAAAACTATTCTTGTTTGCAGATAACATGATCCTTTATCTAGAAGACCCAAAGAATTCATCCAAAAGACTACTGGAGCTGATTAACCAATTCAACAAAGTTGCAGGATACAAAATCAGCCTAAAGAAATCAGTTACTTTTCTGCATGCTAACAATGAATCCACAAGGAAAGAAATAAAGAAAATAATTTTATTCACTATAACCTAAAAACCAATAAAATACCTATGAATAAACCTAATTAAAGATGTAAAAGACCTCTATAATAAAAACTATAAAACATTAAAATTGAAGAAGACCTTGAAAGATGGAAAGATCTCTTTGGGTAATGAATAGGCAGAAAAAATATCATCAAAATGGCTATTCTGCCAAAAGTGATCTACAGATTCAATGCAATTCCTAACAAAATACCAACAACATTCTTCATAGACCTAGAAAATCTGTCATGAATTTTATATGGAGAAAGGAAAGACCCAGAAAAGTCAAAGCAATTCTCAGCAATAAGAACTATGCAGGAGGCATCACAATCCCTGAATTCAAATTATACTACAGAGCAACAGCAGTGAAAATAGCATGGTATTGGCACAACAGGCATACAGACCAATGGAACAGAATAGAAGATACAGAAACAAACCCACACACCTATAGTCAATTGATCTTTGACAAAAGGGCCAAACTCATATGCTGGAGAAAAGATAGCCTTTTCAACAAATGGTGCTAGGAGAACTGGCTATCCATTTATAGAAAGATGGAACTAAATCCTTACCTTTCACCGTTCACAGAAATCAACTTGAGATGGATTAAAGACTTGGAAATTAGACCAGAGACTGTGAATCTATTAGAGGAGGGCATAGCTTCAACACTTAAACATAGAGGCACAGGCAGTAACATTCTCATCCAGACCTCCAAAGTGCAAGAAATTAAAGCAAGAATTAACAAATGGGATGGCATCAAACTAAAAAGTTTCTGCTCATCAAAGGAACCTAACAAGAAAGCCTACAGAATGGGAGAAAATCTTTACCAGCCACCAATCTGATACATGGCTAATATTCAGAATATACAAAGATCTCAAAAGAATCTACACTAGCAAAACAAATAACTCAATCAAGAAATGGGCAACTGAATTGAATAGATACAAATGACCAATAGATACATGAAAATATGTTTGACAGCATTAGCCATCAGGGAGATGCAAATCAAAACTACACTGAGATTCCATCTAACCCCAATCAAAGTGGCAAGCATAAAGAATTCAAATAACAACAAATGTTAATGAGGATGTGGGGACAGAGGAACACTTTTACACTATAGGTGGGAGTGCAAACTAGTTCAGCCATTATAGAGATCACTGTAGAAATTCCTTAGAAAACTGGAGATAGATCCACCACATTATCCAGCTCTACCACGCCTGGGTATTTTCCCAAAGGGGTTGAAATCATAGAACTACAGTAACATAGGCATACCCATGTTCATGGCAGCACAATTCTTAATAGCCAAAATATGGAACCAACCTAGGTCTCCCTCAACAGATGAATGGATTGCAAAATTATGGGAAATACACACAATGGAATTTTACTCAGCGATAAAGAAGAACAATATCGTGTCATTTGCAAGAAAATGGAAAGACCTGGAGAACATTATGTTAAGTGAGATCATCCAAGCACAGAAAGAGAAGGAACGTATGTTTTCTCTAATATGCCCAAACTAGGGAGTATTAGAGATACAAGAGGGACTCCAGATAATGGACGGGAAACCTCAGCAAAGCTAGAAAGGAAGAATAGGAGAGGAAGAAGGCTGAGGTTGATTAATGGAGGAGCTACATTCAAATATGTGTATAAGTGTGAATGTAGCATGGTCGACCTGGACACTCATTTTGGAAGGGGGGAAAGGGGAAGTAGAGGGGAGGGCACCAAGCACTGTGTGAATGTATGCCATTTTCAATATGATCCACATAAAAATAAAAACATCTGTTCAGCCTCTAAATTTCAATGGTACATAAATTTTAAGTGTAATTGTATAGAAATTTAACTTAAAGAGACACCAGAGAGAGACACACAAAGGAATGGAGAAAACTGAAAATGGTAACTATATGAGTAAATATATGATAGCTTTTTTGTTTGTTTGTTTCTGAAAATTTTAAAGAGATAATTAACTGCTTCAACAGAAATAATAATAACCCTAGAGTGTGAGATCTATGATATATGTAAAATTAAAATGCACGACAACACCACCACAAAGACCAGGAAAGGGGAAATGGAAGTGTACTATACTGAGTTATTATATTATATATGAAGTACTACAACATCATTTCAAAGTTAAACTGCAATAAGGTAAAAACACATAGTATTATTCCTGAAGTAACCACTAAAAAACAAAGGAGTCATATCTAATGGCCAAAAAGGGTATAACATGAAATTATAAAATAAAAACAAAAGACCTCTGCTTATCTCTCTGGTCTAAATATACCCCTTCACATTCCCTTCCTGCCCTAAATGTGTATACACACCTCAAAATTGCCAAACTTCAGAAAGAATATATATCAAACATAAAAATATATTGCCTAGGATAAAGATCATTTCTGAATGAGTCAGTAGATCAGATAGATATTAATCCTGAAACCTGATGTATCTATTATCATCTTGAAAATACATGAAGCAAAAGCTGATGGGACTATAAGGAGAAATATACACTATAGTCATAGTAATAAACATTAATATATTATTCTCAGTGAGTATATGGAAAACTGTAATAGAGAAAATATGAACAATGCAATAAACCAACTTGACTTATTGACATTTACATACCATTCACCAACAGCAGAACACAAACTCCTTTCAAATGCCCAGTGGGACATTTGCCAAGATACAACACATATTCAAGCCATAAAATAAGTCTTTATACCTTTTAAAAGTTATACAAGATATGTTTTTTTACTTAAATGGAATTAATTTAGCAGTCAATAACAAAATATATGGAAGCCAGGCATGGTGGCACATGTCTGTAGTACCAGCTCATTGAGAGACTGAGGAAGAAGGACAGCAAGTCTGAGGTCAACAAGTAGTAACTTAGTGAGACTCTAACTCAAAATAAAATTTAAGTTTTAAAAAGGGTAAGGGATTTAGCTCAATCATAGAGTGTTCGCCTAGCATGCAGGAAGCCCTGAGTCTGAACCCTCATACAAACACTGGAAACTACCCAAATGTTCATTAAAAACCGAATGGATAAAAATTAATATGGTCTTTTCACAGAATAGAATACCATACAGCAATTAGAATAATTAATTCACCACTGCACACTGTGGGTCAATCTCACAAGTGTCATGTTGAATGGAAGAAATCAGACAAAAAAATAGGTGAAACTAACCTATGCTAATGAAATCAAGATTGTGATTACTCTTTGAGGTGGTTCATGGTCAAGAGGGAGCTTATGGAGTGCTAGAAATGTTCTGTTTCTTGATCTTGGCACTGGTTTCATGGGTATGCTCAGTCACAAAATTCATGGAGCTGTGCAATGATATGTACTTATTTTTAAAAATATCTAATATGTACCTTTGCTTCTTTTTTTAATTAATTAATTAATTTATTTATTTATTTTTATTGGTGCACTGTATTCATACATCATAGTAGGATACATACTTTTGTAGACATACTTGCACACTTTTCCCAGTCAGCCCCCACCCAATCCCCACCCCATTCTCTCCCTATCCCTCCCTCCCATGCTTGGCTTAGTAGTTGACATCTAGTATTATGGCAATTTATCTAAAATTAAAAATGGTAATCTCACATAATAGTTTCTTTTGTCTGATACCAAGCTTTTGATGACTTAAAGATGACATTTCAATATTTCTTTTTGCTTTCATTCTTACAAGAGAATATTTTTTTTCTATTTTTTAGGTGAAACTATCATATATTTATATATTTATTTTTCAGAAAAAAATCTATCCTAATATGGAATATGGACTCTAGGTACCCAAAACAATCTTGAAAAAGAACAAAGCTAGAAGATATATATTTTCTGATTTCAAACCATATAAAGCTACAATAATTGAAACAGTGTAGTACTATTCTAAAGGCAGATATATAAACCATTGGAGTTAAATAAAAGCCTAGAGCTAAATTCTTCCCTATATTGTCAAGTTATTTTTGACAAGGTTTCCACGAACATTTGGTGGTGGAAATATTAATCTTTTAACTAAATATTGTTAAAAAATAATAATTACATGGAAAAGAATAAAATTGGACCCTTACCTAATCCCATATACAAATATTAACTCAAAATAGATAAAAGACCTAAATATAAATCTTAAGACTATAAACTTTTAGGAGAAAATCTGGGTCATTAAACCTCACAACATTGAAATTGGCAGTGATTTCTTGGTTATGATTTCAATGGCACAGGCAACAGAAGCGTATACAAACTCCCTAAAAAATAAAAAAAAATATTGTATATCCAAAGACAATGTAAACAGAGTTAACAGTTACTAATAGAATGGGATAAAATATTTCCAATTGCTATATCTGAAGGTATATTAATATTCCAACTAGAAATCCTAAAAATTAACAACAATAAAGGCAAACAATACCCTTTAGAGATAGGTAAAAGACTAACATAAATAATGAATCTCCACAGATAACCAATCTTAGTTGTCTGTTGGATGGAAAATCTTGTTTCTCTAGTTCTGGTGTGTGTTACCTATTTCTTCTTTGTAGTTAATCTCTTTGAGTATTTTCTCTAGCGCTGGTTTTGAAGACATAAATTCCTTCAGTTTCTGTTTGTCATGGAAGCTTCTTATTTCTCCATCTAATTTGATAGAAAGTTTTGCTGGGTAGGAAATTTTTGGCTGGAAGTTGTTTTCTTTCAGAATTGGGAATATGTTACTCCAAGCCCTTCTGGCTCTCATAACTTGGTTTGGGAAGTCTGGAGTGATTCTAATTGGTTTGCCTCTGAATGTCACTTGGCCCTTTGCTTTTGTTGCCTTTAAGATTCTCTGCTTGGCTTCCACATTGGTCATTTTGACAATTATGTGGCGTGGGGATCCTCTTCTCTGATCCTGTCTAAAGGGAGTTCTATAAGTTTCCTGGACCTGTGTATCGGCCTCTTGCTCGATGTCTGGAAAATTTTCTATTACTTCCTTGAAGAGATTGTTGATCCCTTTGGTTTCACTTTCTTTTCCCTCCTCTATTCCAATTATTCTTAGGTTAGCTCTCTTAAAATGGGCCCATATTTCTTCAATATCAGATTCCTGCTGTCAGATATTTTTTTCTAGATTAGAAACTATGCGTTCATTTTGGATTGCTCATCTTCTAAGAGTGAGATTCTGTTCTCCATGTGTTCTAATCGGTTGTTTGTGCTTTGAATTGAGGCCTTTACTTCATTAATTGCATCCTTTATCTCTTTTTGGCTCTCTCTGAATTCTTTTCGAAGCACCTCTATTATTTCTACAGTTATTTTCCTGATTTGATCTTCTAGAAATCTCTGATTTTCTGTTTTATCGGGTTCTGATGTTGTGGGGTTGTGGGCATTCATTGCTCCAGTATTATTCCTCTTTCCCATGATTTCAGAAGTTTGTGCCTTCTCTGGGTTCTTCCCTTGGGTCACTATGACTTCACTTAAGGTGTTCTGGATCTCGAGTCAGTAGTATCTCAGACCCCACTACTCCTTTACTGGGTTGTATCACAGAGTCTCTGACCCAGAGAGTCGATAGAGGCTGCTTTAGACTGTGGGGGGTGCCAGGTTGGGCGTTCTCCTATGGTGTGATATCTCTGCTACCGCCCCTCCCCCACTGGGTCAAGTCCCAGGGAGTACAGTACTGGGATTTCTCCTCTGTGGCCCGCAATTTGACTCACTGTTCTTGAGTGCGCAGATGTAGCTGTACTGGCCTCGCTGAATTTGCTGCTGCTGCCGCCGGTGGCAATATGCTACACCCTCGGCTATGGGGCTGGCGTTTTCTTCTTGGTTTTGATTTCGACTCTGAATCCCTGCAGCATGTGCTGAGCTCAGCCACTGGGAGCTTTAGATGCTCTCTGCTTGGAGAAATCCCGCCTGGCTGTTCCGCAGTGGCTCACCTCGGCTTGCTGTAGCCGTCTCGTGAATTCGCCGGTGCCGCCGGCAGTATGGCGCTGCTGCCACGTCTGCCGCGTCCTCGGGCACGAGGCCGGTTATCTCCTCTGTGGCTCTGTTCTCAGTCCACTTTCTCTCTGGAGCCTGGTGATTTTTTGTTTCACTGGTGATGGTGTTTTTTGGCTATGAAAGGCGCTGATTTTGTGGTAATGGAGATTTGTTGTTAGCGGGGCTCTTAAGCCCCGCTTTTTTCGGTCGCCATCTTCCCGGAACTCCCTGGGCCGTACCTTTGCTTCTGTTTGCTATTTTTCCTTAGATGTTTTTAAATGAGAATACTGGTCAGCAGCTCTTTAAAAGTTGAGATATTCACTTATTATTTAAATATTCTTACATAAATAAGGGACAACGAAATGACAAACAGGAGAATTGACACATTACTACATCAATTCTTAAAATTCTAAAAAATCTCAAACTTCAGGGGGAAACTATATCAGTTAACTCTTCAACATTAACATTATAACCATCTTAAGGTACGAGAAACAAGAGCTTGACTAAGATAGTCTTATTGGGATGATTGGAAATTCATTGTAGGAATCTCAAGTCTTTGGCCTATCATCTTTGATAATTTGACAATATGAAGTGGTGGCAAGGTCAAATTGCCCAGAAATGCTCCCTCATTCTGATGTGTGTTATTGAGGCAAACTTGTCTAGACATTCATTGAATTGGTACACTATGAGTGCATATTCCATAATTCTGTTTTGAAGATTAATTAATAATACATGGAAAGTTCTTAGAATATCAGATTGTCTTTTGTGTGTTTTTCCTTTTTGTTTTTTTTGTTTTTGTTTTTGTTTTGTTTTTTTTTTTTTTTTTTTGGTGGTACTGGGGTTTCTGGAAACCCTTCTACCTCCAGGCTACACTCCCAGACACCTAATTTTTATATTTTTATTTGGAAACAGGATCCTGCGTGATCCTCCTGTCTCCACCTCCCAACCATGGGGAGCATGCACTACCACACCCTGCTCAGATTGTCTTTTTTAGGAGTTAAAGAACTCCATATTATAATCTTATTATCTCAATTAGAATAAACATAACCCTTCCTAATAACAAGATTTATTCATTTTGTGGTGATAGCATAATTCTTAGTTGCTATTAAATGCTGTGATTTTAATACATGTATTTGCCTACTTGTCTTGTATTTTATTGAAAACAGATATGTCTTTAGATTTCTATGAAAAAGTTTAAATTATAGAAGATTGTTTAATCAAAGAAACTGAAATCTTTCAGCCACAGAAGATTATGTCTAAAGATGAAACTCTGACCACCAACAATTCAAAACCTAATAGGGTCTTTGTCAAGTGACAGCAGTTGAAAACCTGATTTTTTCATTGGATGAACATATGCTTTTTCTCAGAAATCCTATGACATATTACTGTGAATTAGGTAAATTCTGTGAGGACTCAGAATCTCAAGTAAAAAAAAAATCCATATTTTCCTGAAGTCTTGAAGACTGAGCTGCATGTCTTCTAATTGTGGTCTAAATGTCTCTATTTGATAATTTTTTTAAAAAGGTAAATCCTTTGAGATTAGTCAAATGATAGGCATTATGTTCAGGGTTCATTCACATCATTTAGACTTTTTGATAGAAGAAACTTGTGATGTAATTTTCTCAAGTAAATACCTTTTGATTACTAACATTAAGTCTTTCACCAACATTCTGAATTTAACATTAGAAAAAAAACAAAGAAAGGCAATGTTTATACAGGGATCTGGGCAGTGCTCAGCAATGAGTTCCAGATGCTATAGCCTTGAAGACCTTTTCTTTCAAGGACAACCTTGTGTCTCATGGTATAAGAAAACCTGGAGGATACATTTTCTTTCAAAACCAAATGACTCAATCCCTTCAGTAGTTGCAACTTGAAAAAAGCAGATTTACTTATTCTGCCAGGTTATGTCAATCCACCTAACAGGACCATAGTGAAACCAGGTTTATCAGAGAAAACAGAGTATCTCAGAGAAATTTGTATGAATAAAATATAAATTTATTATAGACCCTGCTGCTGTTTAATTCTTCTCACTTATTACAGTTCAAAGGAATGGGAAGTTTTCTGTAACTCCATGTGTAGAAAATAACATAAGTCAGAACTTGCCATATGGCCTGTGCTTTGAGAGATTCTTTTAAGAAGAAATTTAATGACGTTTTTGTTTTACATATATGTAAGTATATAAGGCACGCAAATACTTAATGAAATAAGTCACAGACTGAATTCTATGAGAAATTTTATGTGAATTATATTTTTTCTAAGTGAGCTTTTTTATTTTTGGTTTTTGGGATTATTTTTTGTTTTTTTTTTGTGGTGGTACTGGGGGTGGAACCAGGGGCTTTCTACCTCCGGGCTATAGTTTCAGACCTATTTTATACTTTTATTTGGAAACAGGGTCTCACTAAGTTGCTTAGAGCCTCACTCAGTAGCTGAGGCTGGCTTCGAACCTGTGCAATCCTCCTGTCTCAGCCTCCTAAGTGCTGGGATTACAAGTGTGAGCCATTATGCCCGGCTTCTTCCTTTCTTTTTTAAGTGCTGGGGGCTGAAGCCAGGGTCCCTTTATCACTGAGATGCATCCCTACATCTTCTGCCTCTCCTTTTTGTTCTTAATTTTTATTTTGAAATAGGGTCTAAGTTGCCTAGCTAGCCTTTAACTTGAGATCCTCCTGCCTCGGACTCCTAAGTAGGTGGGATTACAAGCATGGACCATCACACCTGGCTGCTTTAGACTCTTAAAAACAATGAGGCACATCACTTTTATAACTTTATCTCCCATAACCAGTGTGATATCTGAAACATAAAAAGTAAACAATTATTAAAGTATCTATACACACTCTACTGAAAAACAGCATGGCCTTTGGAGTCACATGGAGAATCAATTCTCAGCTCTGTCACTTCAAGCACTGTGACCAGGAAAAGTCATTTTTTTGTCTCAATTACCTCCTACTTTAAGATAATAACATGTATGTTGCATGACTTGGGAGAAAGGTCAATAAACCCATTTGTATTATGCATCTGGAATTCTGATACCTATCATTTTCTCAATAAATGGAAAATATGATGTCTGATGATTCAATATTAGCAAATGTTTATAAAGTACTAATATGTATTCAACATTGTTAGATATTGGTTATCACATGACCAAAAAAGTGTCAGGGCCCCAGACTTCATGGCACTTACAGTAGTGTGGAAGAGAGTCAATGTGTAAACAAATTAAATTTCAGATTCTGATACCCACCAAGGAAGTAACTGGCTCAGGAGAAAATCTAATTTAGATAGGATAGCCAGGCAGATGATAACAAGCTAGTAATTGAACTGATCCAGATTTAGCAATGAGAAAAACTTGAGGAGAGAGTATTCAAAGCAGAGGGCATGATGAACACAACCCTGGAGATAGAACGAGAGTGAACTATTGAGGAAAGTGAGAGAAAGAATGTGCATCTGCAGAACAGTAGACAAAGAAGAAAGTAGGAGATGAGGTCAAGAAGCTGAGCATGCTGGCACAGGCCTATAATCAATGTACTTGAGAGGCTGAGATAGGAGGGTCACAGATTCAAGACAAACCTCAGCAATTTAGTGAGACTCTCAGCAAGACCCTGTTTTAAATTTTTTTTTTAAAAAGGGGTCTGGGGTTATAGTATCTCAGAGGTATAATGATCCCTGTGTTCAATTTTCAGTAGCAAGAAAAAGAAGAAAGAAATCAAGAAATAGTTGGAGATCAACCATCCATGGAGAACCTATAGGCCATAGAAAAGAGTTTGAACTTAAATTATATATAAATTATAAAACTGCAGGATTTCTACCAAGAATAAAATGATCTGAATCCTGTTACTAATTGAGAAATGAATTACAGCATGTTATGTGTAGATACTGGAAGGCCAACTTGGAGGTTATTGCAGTAGAACAAACAAAAAAGCTAAGGGTCATATGGCCCAGGATAGTAGGGATGATGTGAGAGAAAAAAGTGGGTGGATGATTCATGGAAAGACACCTGTCCAAGCTCTTTAACAGTGCCACTCTATCAAAGTACATGCAAGCAATGTTTTCCCAAAATTTTTCTACAACATTAAAAAATGATCAGAATAGATTCCAGCATCAGCATTAGACTGGCACTCCCCCTTGGCCCCCCAAGCTCTTTTGCCACAGCTCACTCCCACATTAGCACCAGACCTGACCTTATTTTGAGAATGGGCTTAAAGTCATAGATCTGTTTTTTAATTCCTGCAAAACTGACTCCAACCAGAAAACCCTAGGCATGGAACACTGTTGGTACCTTTAGCTCCAACGTGTCATCCAGCAGGCTTCCATCACAATGAATAGAAGGATCCAAATGCGAATGAGTATGCCGTGAGAGAAAAAGAGGAGTTGTAACTCTTATAACTTAAAATCTGCAGGCCCCAGAGCCTTGGGCAGCCAAAAGTATCTTGAAATATACAATTTAACAAATGCTATAGTTAATTATGAAATTGTGCTTTTGTAGTGTGCATGGTTTTATGCTAGTGTGCTGAGTTTAAGGAGTAATTTTTCAAAGCAAGACAAAGTACTAAAATATTTTTGATTGATCTGATACACTTAAAGCACTATTTCTAAAAATATCACCTTCATGTGTTATTTTGGCTAGAAGTGTATTGTGTTATTATTATGCTTTCTCTTGGATCCTGAAAAACCTGAATTTACCAGAGTAACCCAGAAACTTTGAACACATTTAATTTCAAAGACCTATAAGTTTATAAAACACAACATCTCACCTCCAATAGTAGTTGCTAAATTAAGGTTATTGGGTGATAGTTACTACACGGTAAGAAAACAGAAAGAAGATAACTTATATCCATAATTTCTGTCAATAGTGCTAGCTTAAATTTCCATTTTTATGCAAACATGGAAATCTGGTGCTTATTGTAAATTAATAAATGATATGCATGCCAAGAAGTTACTCTGCCAGAGTAGATTTTAAATATGCCCAAAGAGTCTTATATTAAGCATTTCCTTCTACCTATGGGCAAACTGCACACCTACATTAAGTTTCCCCTTACACAACACTGTTGTAATGAATTGACTAGAAAAAATAGAGGGAGAAAAGAAGGAGTAGGAGATAGTTAAGTCCTACCCAAACTAAAGAAGGTGTAGAAAAGATGGTTTATTTCTTAGTTTATGTTATATAGACCTCTGCTCAATAGCTTATACCTACATTTACAGATTAGAAGTGATTAATAATCTTGGAAAGCCATACAAAAGTGGAAATAATGATTTTGAGAACCCTGGCCATGTTATTCTCATACTATTGCATTCTGTTTAAGTTTAGGAGTAAGATAAAAAAGGGGAAACATCATTCTGCCCTTAGGTTCATTTTTCTTTTTCTGATTTCAAACATGAGATAATTGTACTCACCTTGGTCTTTAATATAATCTATGTTGTTAAATTTTCTATAAGTTAAATAGCAATACCTAATTTCCCGATGCAATCTCTACCTTCATTCAAAATATCGAACACTTGCTGAGGACAGGAATCCAATCTATGTGGTATAAATTTATTACTGCAAGCAACTTGCAAGTGTTTTGCAAAATTAATTCATAGTAGCCATTTTATACATGAGAAAAATGGGAGTCTGAGGGGCTTATCCAAATGCATACATACTGGGTTGACTAACCAAAAAAACTTCTTTTTATCTTTCACAGGTGATTGTGGCTGGCTAGAGGTTAAAGTCCAGTGTAAATGAGGTCAAAGTCATGAATGTGAGCTTTAAGTAAAGGCTTTCCTCTGATTTTTAACTGAAGTACATTTAACCCTAGCTAGTTGATTTGTGCTCCTGTTCACAAGAAGGAACGCGTGAAGGAGTGGGTGGTGCGATGGGACTCCATCACCTAAGCGAAAGCAGTTCTCAGAAAACAGGTTTCCTGTAGCCAAATCCATCACCTTCATCTAAAAGCAATAATAAGCCATATTTAAGCTAGGAAGTCCTCTTTGGTTGTCCATCTAATAGGTAGGCACGGGAAAGAGGAAATCAGAGAATGGTTGAGCTGGATATTACCAGTGATAGCTCCAGTACAATCCTTTCATTTGACAGATAGGAGACAAATTTGGGAGTAGGGACAGAGGGATTATTGGATTATCTCCCCCAAGTCTCTAAGCCAGAGGTAGGAAGCAGAGAAAAGAATTTAATTTTCCTAACTCCTACCAAAATGGAAAGAAGCTGTACAATGGTTCCAAGCCTGAGAGAAATTATATGGCTTTTCCTAAATATGAGAAACATGTAACTAACCTGCCTTTAATGCAAAAGAAAGAATGAAGATCATTGTTTCCTTTAGGAAATGGTCAATTCTGCTCTATCCTTTCCCAGTTTCTAATAAAATTCTCTACATTTATTTCCCTTAAGCTTATTGAAATTTACATGTAAATTTCCTTCTTAACATTATTGGTTCTCTTTCGAATCCAAAACTGTTTTCTATAAGCAATAACCCATGGTTGTTTTTCATCTATAAAACACTGATCAGCCTCTCCCCTTTTGTATTTCTTCATAAACAATGCTTTCTTCACATATAAAACTTCAGAAATATCTATAAGATGAGTGATTTCTAGCAGATGTTGCTCTGTGTAGATGAATTCTCCTTTCACCTTTAAATTGTAGAACTTGACAGGCAGTTGGCAATGCTAAGCAACAAACAGAGAGTAGGCAGTTGTACAGAAACAAAAATAAAATAGGAATCCAAATTTTTAGTACAAACGTACATGATTCCACTAAGTTAGAATCATTGTTGTTGTGGGGTTTTTTCCCCTCAAATGAACTCAAAAGAAGTGAAAAGAAAAATTTGATGGTGTTGGAATACCATCAGTTAAAAAAAAAACTTGTTTAAATCAGCATTAGACTATTAAATTTCACTTTTAAAACTGACTTTGCATCTTTATGATACCCAAACAAAAACTATAAATAAAATAATGATATAGGTTTTATTGAGCTCTATGACATGGTGGCTTCAAATTGCTCATAAGTTGGTTGGGCAGGAGGAACATCCCTGTAATCCCAGTGATTCAGGAAATTGAAGCAGGAGGATCACAAGTTCAAGGTCAGTCTGGGCCATTTAACAAGACCCTGTCTCAAAATAAAAATAAAATAAGGTTGCAAATAAAACATGCCTGAGTTCAATTCACAGTACTAAATAAATAAATAAATAAATAAATATTTATAAAATTGAAACAATGAAGGGGTTCTTTTTGATTTATTTATGCCAGTGGTTTGACTATAGTGACATCAGGGTTATCTAGAGGTTTTGTTAAAACAAAGATTACTGGACTTTCCCTCCCAGAGTTTCTGCTTCAGTGAGTTTGAGAATTTGCATTTCTCAGAAATACATATAGGTAAGGCCTGAGAATTTTCATTTCTAACAAGTTTTCATGGAAAACTGGTACTGTGATCACAATTTGAGGAACGCTGATTTATACTAGAAAAGATTTGAATTCTTTCTTGATGTATATAGATGCCTTAACACAAAAACAACTCCAGACAGTCACCATTTAATAACAACCATTATAATTTTTTTTAAATTGTCTGGCAGAAGTTATTGTGGGCAATTTTATTTTACCTTTTTTTTTTTTTAAAGTCATTTGGTCCAGGTAAGCTTCAAGTTACTCATTCCCAGCCAGAATGTCAAATCTAGTTTCAAATATGAGGATATTTGGAAAATACAACAAAATGTTTATAAATATAATCGATCTGTGATTGCCTATCAACTCTCCTTGGAAACTAAGAGTCCATAGCTCAAATTATGTAAATGACATTTAATTTTCATTATATACAAATGGGAAATACTAAAAGAAAGAGAAAACACTTGACAGGTTTGTTATTAGGAACTACCTGGGTGGTATATTTTCTCAGTCATGTTCTCATCCTGGGTGAAGTCAAAGTCACTCTACGAAGCAGTCAAAATAAATATTAGCAAGATAAGAAGAAAGGAAATAACAAAAAAAGATCTCTATAAATAATTGCCTCATAGAGACTTGCCTTATCGCTTCAGTTTTTAAGCATTATAGAAGTAGTACCAGCTTTTCTTCCATTTGCAAAAAAAAAAAAAATCAGAATTGTAAATATAAATCATGATCATTTACTTCCGCGGTGACAGTGTCTGCTTCAACAATGCAGTTCGTGGAGATTTACTGTGCTAGACAACTGTTTTAGATCCATTGAAGCTGTTTGGGAAGACAGATAAACACAAGCTAACTTGAGAAACCTCACTTCGGTGTGGTCTTTATGAATGCTTGTTCTTCCTAGGACTATTTCCTGGATGAAAATAATCTGTTGTGCAGTAGATTTTTACTCTCTTTTGTTACAGCCCTTCTGTGCTTAAAGCCTTTAGCAGAAACTTCAGGCTTCACTGCATCGAGTCTCCACAGAAAGACCAGTAACAATCATAAAATGACTTTATAATTTAAGGTGAAAAGGAATGATGATGAGTCTCAAAACCCCAAGTGCCAAAAAGCACTTTAAACAGGCAAAGACTGACAGGCCTGTCAGTGGTAATGCATCTATATTTGCATGTGACCTAAAACCTAAAAGCCCTTTCAACATCTGCATGGATGAAAAAGAAGAAGAAGGAAAAAAAAAGATCAACCGAAGAAAGGTTGTCTTGAAATGAAAGATTAACAGCCCAGCAAACTGCTTAGTTTTGGCAGGAAAGCTTTACATCCCAACTGCAGTTATAGCCCAGAATCTAATGCTCTTTGACATGAGCTCTATATTTAGGGTTATATATAAAAATGTATTTTTTTCCTTGCAGGCTAAAGTCAGGATAAGGAGGACAAAGCCAATATGTTTTACATCTTTTTAACTGCTGTGAACCCACAGGCACCGGTTCAAAGATGAAGACTGAGCTGTCAGTGTGGATAGATATCTCCTTTGCAAATACTTTTGGAGTTTGTAATCATTTCTTAGCATTAGGGATTGGGAAAAAATATCAATATCATTAGATGGACAATAGGTCAAAGTCTATGCTGACAAAGGTTGGGTGGTGGAAGCCAAAAATATTTTATCCTTGGGCATTTTATTCTGTTTAGTATAATACACATAGGATTGAGATTAATGGATAGGTCTTGTAAAAGCATGCACAAACTAGAGAAAACATATCCATTGTTTCCCTTCTAGTTGTTTGTCCATTATTGTCTGCTGTCATTGTGTCTGTAACATGATGTGGATTCACAGCTTTCAATTTAGAGTTTGAAGGTAATCTTATTACAGTATCTATTGTGAAAGTGTTGAAAATTGATTAAATACATCTTCTGCCTTTGTTAAAAGGAAGGTTCTGAAGTAATTTTACAGTATTTCCCAGGTATGCTTAAGTCCAGTTTCAGCTGTAATTAACATAAGGAGAGCTTGCTTGAAGCTCTTTACAGAATGAAATGTCTCTAGGGGTTAGTAAATTGCATGCTTTTGAGGTAATTTCCTTAGGAAGAAGCTTTTATACATTACTATGAAATCTTTTGGACATCTCCTATGGAGGTACCGTTGACTTTCATAAACAACATAATGACTACATGTCAAAGAAAGAGTGACAAACTGTGGGTCTTCAAAGAGGGAGAAGGAGCCGACAAGCTTTCTTTTTTCTGTTGACATGTATCGCATAAAATTAGCCTGCAAGACATTTGAAAATATACTTTCTTTTGAAAAGGTGGGTAACCCATTTTCAACATTACAAAACAACTGTATCTTCTTGTTTAAAATATTCTATTTATTATTGTTTTACCAGGATAAAAGAAAGTCTTTCAGTGATTTAAGGATCTTTTTTAAAAATATACACCTTTATGGATGTACTCACTCGAGTCACCCCTCCATGCCAGTCTGGTTTGGAGCTGTATTTCTATTTTCTGTATTTCTATCTTTTAATAAACTTCTTTAAATCTTCAAAAAAATATATACACCTTTATAAAAATTGTATTGCATACTGCTGTTCCACCATATGTGGAAAAATAATACACAGTATGGTCTGAATTTTAAAATTCTTTTATTCCCTCTTGGAAACATTTATTCTTGTTACTCTCTAAACTATTAACTACTACAGACAACTACTAAGTGCAAACATTAAACAACATATCTCATCTCGTGCATTTAATATTTGATGCTGTAGACCCCTAACATTTGCAATAACACAGATTTCCCATGTTATTTGGAAGAAACAAGATGTGGAAGATGATGGAATCTTCCACATAACCTAGAAGAAGTGATCAAAATAATAAAATAAAATCTTAGTCTTAGCTCCCAGGAATTTAATATTTAAAGGCTATAAAAGGATAAATTCATGTTCACAAGCCAGTATCTTTTCCGTTAGAATTTAGGGAGTGCTAAATACTTTTCTTGCTTTTTTAAATTTTTTTAAATTAATTAATTAATTAATTTATTTATTTATTTTGGTGGTACTGGGGTTCCTGGAAGCCCCTCTACCTCCAGGCTACATTCCCAGACCTGATTTATGTTTTTTTAATTTTTGGAAACAGGGTCTCTTAAGCCAGCGAGGCTGGCTTCGAACCAGCGTGATCCTCCTGTCTCCGCCTCCCAAGTGCGGGGATTACAAGTGTGCGCCACCACGCCCGGCCTTTTCTTGCTTTTAACTAACAAAATTTGCTGTCCTGTATTACCTTCAGTCTATCCTTTCCTAAGTGTGTATAAATGAATGTCACTGCTGTTCATATATGTCTCCTCACCTTACAGTGGCTTAGAACAGAATAATATATTCAAGTCTGAGTGGGTTTTTTGGTGTGTATGTGTGTGTGTGTGTGTGTGTGTGTGTGTGTGTGTGTGTGCGTTTTAGTTGAGTGATTCAAGTGCAACCAAATACTATAAACCAAGATTCCAAGAAAGAAATGATTCTGCCAAAACCAAGTCATTAATAAAATATTTTGAATGAATTAGTTTCAATAATAAATATTTCTATACATAATAGAAACAAAAGAATTAATCATTTTTTTTAGGAATTTAGTTCAAGATAGAATCAGTTTTAGGTTCCTGAAGTTTAAAAAATAATCATATTGAGAGATTTGGTACTTTAATTATGTTAAATATCTTAAGTACCTATTTTGGGGATTTTAACACATTCAAATATATCCTTTTTTTCTAGTCTTCACAATAGCTTCATAAAGCAGACAGGGCGAATGACTATTTTCCAAGTGGAAGATTGATAGTGAAAGTGCTAAAGTTACTTGTCCAAGTTTTTGCAACAAAATATGATAAGGCCAAGTCTACCACTCATATTATCCAATTTCTAGCCCAGTGCTTTTTCTGTATAGATTCCCAGTAAAGCAAGACATGGAAATATTTTCAAAGAAAACTCATCTCCAAATTTTTACAAACATAATTTGATTCCCCATGATAGAGCCACTATCTAAAATTCTCTTCCATAAAACCCACATCACCCCACTACCAATCACTCTCTTAAAACTCCAGTGACCTCTCATGGTCTGGCAATGGAAGGCTTAAGTCCTGGGTAAGTAGGAACCCTTTGGGACCTTCCTCAGCCCTCTTCCTGGAATCTTCTCTAATGATCAGTGGACATGCCAAATTGGTCGTTGAACATCAATGGTGGGCACATGAACATCACTCTTGGTTTCATGTGTCCATCTCATAACGCACATGGTCCAAACCAGTAATCATGGGAAAGAAGATAGCTATTCCTAAACTGCTGAGTTCCTTTAATTTCTCACAATGGTGACTTCCAGAAGTAGGAAATACAGCTTAGAAGCTCAAAAGATACATATTTGAAAATAATTGTTTAAAAGTAGAATTTAAATTCTTAAGAATAGATGGTAGTAGAAGAAAAAGGCTAAAGAGGAAAAAAATCTCAAAAAGAGAAGAGCTATAGACAGAAATGTAGAGAAAAGCATCATTATTAAGGGATCCAGAGGAAAAAGATCTAAGAGAAAGAATAGTCAGAAAAGTAGAAAAAAAAGAAGTGAAAGAAGGAGGAAGATACAAAGGAGGAGGATGAAGAGGAGGATGAGGAGGAAGCGGCAATCATGGAGTTCCCATGAAAAGGCATTTTCTTTTGTGTCAGTTCTCTGTTCTGCAATGTCCAATGTAAAGGAATGAGGAAACTCAGAAAACAGTAGGAAGAAACATGGAAAAGGAAAACAATGTACTATGTTAGACACATACTTGTTCTTAGCTGTGCTGCAGAGTGTAACACATGGCACATGGACAATGCTGGCCTTCCTCCAGGCAGCTGGTATGAGCTTCTTTCTAACTTTGACCTCCTGCAACCTGAGCTGAGGAACACAATTCACAGTGGGTGCCTCTGTGTATTTTCTTGTGCATAGTTTATAAAATAAAGTGCCAATAGCCTGGGAAGTTTATCACCCTCTGCAGTATTGATCTAGAGTATCACAATAGTTTTTCAAACTATTGGGTTTTCATCCTTAAAAGCACTTGCTGCAGTCCTTTACTTTCATGCATGTGTGCATGTATTAAAAAATTGTACATATGCTAGTCTAACAGTGGCTCTTATTAGGTATCAGAATTATTGATTTTTTGGAGAGGTCAGGGGTACTAAGGATTGAACAGGGGGATGTTCTACCTCCAAACAACACCCCCAGCCTTATTTTGTTCTCTTATTTTTTTTCCTTAATTTTGAAACAAGGTCTTACTATGTGGCTCAAATTGTGGCTACATTCCTGAGGTTGGGCTAGAACTTGCCATCCTCTTGTCTCACCTGCCCATGTACTGGGGTTGCAGGTGTGCACCACCACATGCAGGTCTGAAATTTTTTATATTTTAAAAATACTTTTATAGCTGGGTGTGGTGGCTCACACTTGTAATCCAGCACTTAAGAGGCTGAGACAGGAGCATTGCGGGTTGTGGACAGCCTCAGCTACTTAGTGAGGCCCTTTGCAACTTAGTAAGACCTTGTTTCAAAATAAAGAATAAAAGAAAATAGGGCTGGGGGTGTAGCTCAGAGGTAGAATGCCCCTGGATTTCATCCCCAGTACCGAAAAAAAAAAAACCTTTATAAATTGGAAGTGGAGGTGGGCATGCCTACCATGCCAGTATTTGAGAGGCTAAAACAGGAAGATTGTAGATTAGAGTTCAGTGCATGGTGATTTAGTTCCAATCATGTTTCAAATAAAAAGGGCTAGAGTAGATCAGAGGTAGAATGTCTCTTAGTTCAATCCCCAGTACTCCCCAACGAAAACAAACACAAAAAAACTTTATATTTTCTGAGATTTTTTTGCATAAGACATGTTTTCTCTTTTAATTAGCATAAAAACTAGAGCAATTTTAAGAAGAAAACCTCAAATGTATTAGGCAAAAAAAAGCCCCTTTATAAATTGTTTGATATGGAAAACATCTTATCCTCAGTGTGTTGCCCAATATTTGCTGGCTATTCTATTTCTAAATAAATACAGACATATTTGTTTTCATGTCAATGCAATGATCCACAAGTGGAGATAAAAGTGTAACAGACATGTCTCGCAGTATGCTCAGTCAGATAGATCAGGTCAGCAAAACTGCCCACTAAATTAAAATGTATTAGCTCTGCCGGGCGTGGTGGCGCACGCTTGTAATCCCCGCGCTTGGGAGGAGGAGACAGGAGGATCACACAGGTTTGAAGCCAGCCTCGCTGGCTTAAGAGGCCCTGTTTCCAAATAAAAAGTATAAAATAGGTCTGGGAGTGTAGCCCGGAGGTAGAAGGGCTTCCAAGAACCCCAGTTCCACACACACACAAAAATGTATTAGCTCTTATTGTAAATATGTGGGGCATCCACTGTAGATTCATTTTTCCCTCTAAGGAAAGGTGTGAGAAGAAACTGAAAACTTAATCTTAAAATTACCTAATTTTGCATCATAGGTGTTCTTTCCAGAAGGTGACAAGTGGATTTAGTTTGCTTTGTTTTATTAATTTTATTTGCTCAGGAGAGTGAACGTGTCTACTTTCAGTCTGTCACCTGGGAAGCTGAGCATTGAATGGGTTTGGCAGAAGTTAGTTGATTTTTCTCTGATAGGAACCTGAAATGTTTTCTTTTTCTTAAAGACTTGAAATGTGAAGAGAATTTAGAAGTGAAATTCTTCAACAAAAGGCTTTGATTTACAAGAGACAACTTGTGCCTCCAAAGGTACAACTTGAATCCTGATGAGAATTCAGTGATGGGGCAGCCTGCAGGTATCGGAGATCTCTTTGGGAAACCGTGCAGGGCACAAAATCCCTTTCACTAGTGGTTTTCATCTCCTCAAGGCAAAGGACTCTCTCAGTCCAAAATTAAAAAATTAAAAAATTAAAAAATGAAAAATGAAAAAGTAAAAAGGAGAACTCTTTACAACAGTAGTGGATTAAAAATACATAATATCAGAGAGTTATTATAAATTCACTGCCTTTGGAAAAAATGCTTTATTTTAAAACATTACAACCAGCTAGGCATGGTGGCACACACTTGTAATCCCAGCATTCAGGAGGCAGAGACCTGAGGGTTCACGGACAGCCTCAGCTACTTAGCGAGGCCCTTCACTACTTAGTGAGACCCTGTTTCAAAAATAAAAAGACAAAAAAAAAAGAGCTAGGAGTGTATCTCAGAGGTAGACTTCCCCTGGGTTTCATCCCCAGTATGGAAAAAAAAAAGATTACAATAGCATTCACATACACTTGAAAATATAGATAATTTTATGAGAGTCTAAAGAATGAACACTTCAGTAATGGACTTTTCTGATTTTCCTGTAGGAAGGTCCATTTTCTTTTTTTTTTTTTCTTTTCTTGGTACTGGGGGTAGAATCCAGGAGCATTCTGGATTAAAAAATTGGGTAGAACCCAATTTTATTTCTTTAATTTGAAACAAGGGTTCACTAAGTTGCAGAAAGTCGCACTTAATTGCTGAGGCTGGCTGCCAACCTTGATCCTCCTGTCTCAGCCTCCCATGTTCTGGGATTATAAGCATGTACCATCACACTCAGCTCTTTTCATACTTTTATTGGTGCAGTATAGATTCACATCGTAACATAATTGACAGTGATAGTGACACATATGCACACAGGGGTTGGTGAGTTCCTCCCACCCCCAGTTCCCACTCTACTCTCCCTTTCCCATACAGGATATTGAGATTGGCACTGGTATTTTCACATATATCCATAACATCAATGGAAGTGAGTCCTTCATTTACTCTCCCTTCCCCAAACTCCCCTAAACCACCTCCTTCTCCGTTATCTAAAGTTCCTCTTGGATTCCAATTGCTCCCTAGCTTCTGCATATGAAAGAAAATAAATGACCTTTCACTTTCTTTGACTGCCTAATCTCACCATAATTTTCTCCAGGCCCCTCCATTTTCCTGCAAATGGCACCATTTTGTCCTTTATTGCTGAGTAGAATCCCATTTTATGTATACCCCGTAATTCTGAAATCCATTTATCTGGAACACTGTAACAAGTGAAGAGCCATTTGTTATAGTATACTATATGCAATGAAGACATCCGACAGCTAAGGCAAATGAGTAACACTGACAAGAGCTGATTCCAACCACCGAAACATCCACGCCTCAGTTATGCTGTGTGTCTATTTTGGCCAGTAACAAATGTTTTAAAGATTTAAGTTGTCATGGTTAAAGTGACTATCTTTATGCATCTCATTTATTGACTCATAAGAGAGAAAATGTGAGAAAATACAATTAGAAAATTTTGGAGGATGAATCAAGTTATTATGGTGATTATTGTGTTCTCTTTCAATATCATTAATTTGGAGTCTGGTTATTTTCATATAAATAATCTTCAACTGTATGTAAATTTGGGGAATTTGAAAGTATGTCTTGATTACTGTCTTTGTCAGCATTCTCACAGCTAAATCTAAAAGACTTGGCCACATAACTTATAGGAAGGAAGATTTATTTGCTCACCATTTGGAGACTTTGAGTTCAGTCGTGTGAGGCGGGAGACCGTGGCTCTCAAGGCATTGCATTGGGAAGAGGAGAGAGGGAGAGTGCAAAGCTTCTCTCTCACATCATGGAGTCTGGAAGCAAGCAAGAGAGCAAAGGAGGAGAGGAGAAACCATATAGGATCCCAAGGCTGCAGCCCCAGGGACCCACCTTCTCCAGCAAAACCCCACTGGCCTGGGCCACCACCCACATAAATCTGTTACAATGGCTTATCCACTGCCAAGATTACAACCAAGCCCCCCTTCCAACATTGCCGCCCTGTTTCCTGGAGGGCTGGGAGACATCCCAAATCCAACCCATTACAATTTTTTTTAATTATCCCCTCAACTTTGCCTAAAAATGAAATTCCGTGTCAGAAAAGAATATCAGTGAGGGCTCTGTTGCAATGCAAAGTAAAATTACCACAGAAGCTCATTTACTTGATTTCTTAAAAATTCCAAGCGTGACTGGAACCAGAGCCCAAATAAGCTCATGTGCCTCTGTCCATCTCTCTGTGCTGCTTTTCTCTGGGCTAATTTCTTTCTATGGTGGGCTCTCTCCCTGGATCCCAGCAGCTCTAGGCCTGTCTGCCTGAGCAGAGACAGCCTATATTCCATCTCCCTATTATTCTGGATTGGGTCTTACTGGCCTAGCTTGAGCCTCTTGCCCATGTCTTTGCCAGTCATTGTGGTGTAAGAGATGGAATGCTTTTATTGGCCAGGATTGAATCATGCGTCTACTTTAAGAAAGATTACATTCATATACTCTAAGTGCAAAGGAAAAGAGATGTAGTCACAAGGGAAACTGAGGCACTTTACCAAATATTCAATATTGAGAATTTTTACAGGAAGGATGGCAGAAGTTTGCTCAAAGGTCATATTTTGGCCAGTCCCAAATCTACAAGGATCCTGGCAGCCCAGAGGCCAGAGAGCAGCTGGATTCAAAGAAACCACATTCTGGGCTGTGCAATGATGCCCAATGAGAAATGGGAAATGCAGGGGCCTCCTCATCCTAGAGATGCACACAAGTCTGATGATCTTAATACAAACGTGGGGGAGGAAACAAGTACTAAATATAACAGAATTTTCTATCGGTCCGTATGGTGAGTGCTTGGTATTTGATAACAAAGATTTAAGTACCTACCCATATTGTTTACAGAAAGTATAAAGAGTACATACAGATCCATCCTCTCTTTGAAAAATATATATGACACTCTAGGAGCCAGTGAGCTACAGACTGGAAAACACTCCCTAGATCTCAGAAACATTTCTCTAATTTGGAGATTGAATACATTCCTAAACATTTCTAGCTCTCTATCTTTTGACAGGAGGCACCAAACATTTACAGATATGCAATTAGTAAACATAGCCCCTCAGAATGCAAGTTTTGTGGTTAGACTGCCAGGGTTCAAATCCCTCCCTTAAAAAAAAATAAACAAAAGTGCATTTCACCATTTCCTAGTTGTGTGGTCTCAGGAAAGTTAATTAACTTTTATAAGTCTCAGTTCCTCATCTTCAAAATGAAAATTAAAGCAGTACCTACCTCACAGGCTGATGTAAGGATTAATAAAGGTATGTCTTATAAGGAATTAACATTCTTGACACATAGTAACTTCTCAATAAATGCCAGTTGCTATTATCAATCCCCAAGAAAATAGGAAAGAGTCAGGTGTTGCCATCAGCACCATTCAAACACCACCACAAAATAATTAGCTAAAGGAGCTTCAGGTACAGTTGGCTGAGTTATTATTGAAGAACAAATTTGCTCAGCCATGGAGAAGAGAAATATTACAAGATTATATATATATATATATATATTGATCATAGGCCAATTTTCAGCTAGATGGATGTCTTCCTACCCTTGCCAGCAGCCATCAACCAATCAACAAGCCTCTCTGCCCTCACCTATGTGCTCCCTGCTCAAGAGCGGCTCACTTGGCAATAAACTCCTCATTCTCAAGACCAGGACTTGCCCTGCTTCCTGCCCACTTCACACAGCTCACACCTTCATCTTCTCCCTCGGGCTCTATGTGCTGCCTTGTTTGAGCCTCTGCTGATCCAGATCCAAATTTCAGCTTTTTAGCTGATTTCCACAAAAATTCAATTCAAACCCACAATTTCATGCATACTAAAACTTTCCTAAAGTTTCACAAGGTCATGGGAAGAGGTCGCATTTCACTCTGCAGTCTGAGGAGATGCATCGCACCCACTCTCTTCCTCCTTTGCCCTGACCTCTCTAGAATAACAATCAACCCTTACTCATACCCCTTGGAATGAACATACAACTTCCAAATAAAATTATCAGAATGTATTTTCCCAAAAGTACAGTTTCCTTACTGAGGAATTCTGTAACTAATGTTTACATAAATAATATTTTTTAATCTCATGGCATTATGTTAGACTTCATTATATACCCCATTCAGGAGGTCTGTACTACACAGCCACTTTGCAAAAGAATGATGCAACAGATGAGACCCAGAGAAAAGATGTTACTACCCCACCTATCAGGAACAGCATACGATTATACCTTAATGTAGTAACAAAGAACTTCAAAAATACAATAAATCTACGAGGATTTGAAATTCTAACATTTAAAATGATCAGGGATATTTAAGCATTGACAATTGGCAGACTTACATTTTTATCTCTGTTTATTTCTGTTTTACTTCACATATATTGTATTTACTTAATAAAACTCTTTTGATTATGGCTAAACAAAGAACTTGATTTTCTGGCCTATAAGAAATTAAGATTCCCTCAGATTATCTGCATCTCCAAGAGAAATTACATAATTATTTACTTAGAAAGAATATAATGAGTGTGAAATTCTGGAAGATAACAAACAGCTTTGGTCTCTTTGTGTTCACTAATATATTCCAGCCTCCTAGAAGAGGGCCTGGCAGGTACTCAATCAGCATTTTACAAATTTACTAACACAGTAATTTATAAAACTTCGTTTATCCAACACACATTTATTAAATGACTATTATATATTTGTCTGGCTCTAGATGAATTTGAGATTCAACTTTATTGTTAAGCTTCTCACATATTGAAATATCTATCACTTTCTTAGGGGGATTACTAGTTTATATATAGTTAGGAAGATTTTCTAACAATTATTGTTTTGTTTTGTTCTTTATCTTTCCTCACAGTTCATTCTTTCTTTCAATTTCTTTCTGAGTTGTTCTTCACTGACCCATGTACAATTAGACAGGGTCTCTCTCTCTCTCTCTCTCTCTCTCTCTCTCTCTCTCTCTCTCTCTCTCTCTCTCTCTCTCTCCTCCCTCCCTCCCTCCCTCTCTCCCTCCCTCCCTCTCTCTCACTGTATGACATGCCTAAACAAAACATAGTGCTCCATCTGTGACCTTCCCAGTCCTTTTGCAAGAAACTAGGTCTAGGCACAGTTATTTTTTGGGATATTTTTCTGGGACATTGAGGTTTTATATTTTTCGTTGATGTAATTACTACCGAGAATTACCTTTCTTTTCTTGCTCTCATCTGCGGTACTTTCAAAATGACCATCATGAAGCTATAATGAGCTGAGGGCTTGGCCTTTGTGTTCTTACTGACACTCCTTAACTCTTAACTTCTTTGCTATTGTTCTCACACATGCCCTGTCTTTCCTTTAATACTTTTGGTTAATATTTTTAACTTCTTCTGAACTAATAGTTACATATTTCTTCTTTGAGTGGGGTTTTCTATTTCTTGGAAAGGACATATTCCAAATGGATATAACAACTCTTACTTTTTTGCAGTACTTGGGATGGAACCCAGGGGCACCGAACCTCTGAGCTACACCCCAGCCCTATTTTTAGTCTTTTTATTTATTTTTATTTTATGGTACTGGGGATGGAACCCAGGGGCATTCTACTTCCAAGATACACCCCAACCCCAGCCCTATATTTTATTCTCTATTTTGAAATAGGGTCTCATTGAGTTGCAAAGGGCCTCACTAAGTAGTAGCTGAGGCTGTCCAAGAACCGCAATCCTTCCCATCTCAGCCTCCCAAATGCTGGGATTACAAGCATGCATCACCACGTCCAGATTAGTCTTTTTATTTTTGAAACAGGATCTCACTGAGTTGCAAAGGACCTCCCTAAGTAGCTGAGGCTGTCCTTGAGACACTATCCTCCTGGTTTCAGCCTCCCAAATGCTGGGATTACAAATGTGCGTCACCATGCTCAGCTACGACTATTACTTTTATGTCTAAATTTGTTTTTCCCAAGTTTATTCTTTGAAAAATACCTTCTATGTTTAATCCTGGCATAGGAATAAGTTAGTTTTTAACTCATTCAAATTGGTCTCTAGATTTATCTAATTTCCTGTTCTTCTTTTCTTCAAATTCAATTCACTTATCATTATTTCCCTGAGATTAATTTATTTACACTGAATATCACAGTGCAAGGTCACCAGTAGTAAAGTGGCCTCTTCATATTGCAAATTAATGAGCTACTGCCAATAACTGTAAATATATGTCTTTGTCTCCATTTATACCACAAAGCTCATATAATGTTAGTCATGGAATGAAATTTAGGGGTCATCTAATCCTACTTAATTATTTTACAAATGGGAAAATTGGGACCAAAAGAAATTAAGTGACCTGGCTAAGGTCACATAGCTAATGGCAAGTGTCCTGTGATCCTGACTGTTTCTATTAAATCATCCCTCTTCATGTGCAATGAATTCTACCCAAATTTAATAAATAAACCTCAGTATTTCAGGAAACTAGTACAATTCTATAATGTCTGGTGAAATTGGTATGCCACAAACCATGGAGTCAACATAAAATGGGCACTAAATTGAACTGAATTGATTTTGCAAATCTTAGACAGAAGAAGTTAATATAACTTTACACGGTTAAAATTTTTTTTGAACTTTGCTAGTCTCTAAAAACTATTTTAAAGTACTTTTTGGACCACAGAATTGGCTTAATGCTAGGAACATTTGATAAAGATACAATGTAGATTGTTTTTATAAAGGAATAAAAATTTGGGGCATGAAAGAATATATTCAGTAGTGCTTTTTCCTTACTTTAAAACAGTGATATTTAAATATTAATTTTTTTCATATGCTTCCTATCAAGGAGATAGACATTTTTCTCTTATTCTACATCTGTTACATGGTTCTCAAAACCTCTCTGATCATCACAATCAGCCCTGGAAATTTCTAAAAGTGTAAATTTTCAGCTGCAACCAAAACAAGAACCCCAGAAGAATTCAGATATCTGCATTATTTGTCAAAACTCCTCTAGCAATTCTGCTAGTTGGTCAAGTTTAGGAAGTTCAGCTATAAAACATTCTATAATATATTTTCTGGAAACATTTCAGTATTAAAAAGAAATTTCTAGCATATGAACATATCAGATATACAAACACACTCACTCAATGAGCAATGGATAATAGGTAAAGTGTTTGTCAAGAAAAATAGTCACATCTTCTGCATAGGTAAAAATAAACATGTGAACAAAATCCAAATTTCATTGACTCTAAGATGCCATCAGTTTTAAGGTGACTCATTATTTACATGCCACTAAGACAAAAAGTCACTAAGTTGACATGCTATCAATTGTGATTTTAATGATGATAAAAAAAAAATTCATCTTAGAGTTATTCATCTTAGGTGCAGTATATGCTTGTCATCACACTTCTTGGGAGCTGAGACCTGAGGATCATAGGTTTGAACCCAAGCACTGTGCTAGAGAGACCCTGATTCAAAATAAAAAATAATGTAGATGATATGAAATTAGACTACACAAACAAATATATAAAGATAAAATCAATGCCTAATTAAACATTATCTTTATAATAAAAATGATTCAGAAGAAAAAATAAAAAATAAATAGGTCTGGGGATGTAGCTCAGAGGTGACAATATCCAGGGCCTGTCCCCAACACACACAGAATTGATAAAGTGTGCCAAGTTTTATTCTTATAATGGGAGTTATAATGGTGCTGATCAGGTTGAAAACGGATAAAAGGAGATCAACCTTAATGATATCAGAAGGGAAAACCCACATTAATAGTCCACCAAGACATCTCTGTGGATATTATAGGCACTACTTCTAAGGTTTTTCTGATAGCTAAAAAATGCATCCAACTGAGCTCTGAACTCCCATAATGCCTTGGGGAGTTTTAAATAAAATCAATGGCGGGATCCAGACCTTTATCTACAGACACACACACACACACACACACACACACACACACACACGTCTGAGAGGTCACTGAGAAACAAAGCATTAAAGACAAAAAAAGTTACAAAAAAGTAATTGTTCCTAAGGATGGCATTCAATTTTGTTTGGTTTCATATTGTCATTGCTTACACTAAAATGTAGAAGTTGTATTTCCTGTTGGAATACTCAACTTGACTCTCCAGTCCAAATGTATTAACGCCGTCTAGTTAGTGTTATTAAAAAGCCAAGATTTAGGTCGGGCATGGTGGCGCACACTTATAATCCCCGAGTTTGGGAGGCTGAGACAGGAGGATCACACAGGTTCGAAGCCAGCCTCAGCTATTTAGTGAGTCTCTCAGCAACTTAGTGAGACCCTGTTTCCAAATAAAATATAAAATAGGTCTGGGAGTAGAGCCCAGAGGTAGAATGCCCCTGGGTTCCATCCCTAGTACCACCAAAAAAAAAAAAAAAAAGCCAACATTTACATGAAAGGTTTTTACTTTCAGTAGAAATGTAGTATTGAAAAAAATACTAAACTTGTACCCTGGCCAAAAGTAAATATTTGGATTTATTTGTCTTTCTTCTTTTGTAACTACCCATTTTAATTATAACATTCATTTTATATATTTTAAAACTGTATACTGGGGGGACTTCCGGGAAGATGGCGACCGAGAAAAGCGGGGCTTAAGAGCCCCGCTAACAACCAATATCCATTACCACAAAATCAGCGCCTTTCATAGCCAGAAAAAACCATCACCAGAGAAACAAAAAAATCACCAGGCTCCAGAGAGAAAGCAGACTGAGAACAGAGCTCAGAGCCACAGAAAATACACCGGCCTCACGCCCAAGGCCGCGGCAGCAGCGCCATACTGCCGGCGGCAGTGGCGACTTCACCGGACAGCTACAGCAAGCCGAGGTGAGCGGCTGCGGAACAGCCAGGCGGGATTTCTCGGCACAGAGGGCATATAAAGCTCCCAGTGGCTGAGTTCAGCACACGCTGCAGGGATTCAGAGTGGAAATCAAAACCAAGAAAAAATACGCCAGCCTCACGGCTGAGGGCGTAGCAGTGGCGCCATATTGTCACCGGCGGCAGCAGCAGAGAATTCACCGAAACCAGTACAGCTACATCTGCGTACTCAAGAATAGTGAGTCAAATTGCGGGCCACAGAGGAGAAATCCCAGTACTGTACTCCCTGGGACTTGACCCAGTGGGAGAGGGGCGGTGGCAGAGATATCACACCATAGGAGAACGTGCAACCTGGCACCCCCCACGGTCTAAAGCAGCCTCTATCGACTCTCTGGGTCGGAGACTCTGTGATACAACCCAGTAAAGGAGTAGCGGGGTCTGAGATACTACTGACTCGAGATCCAGAGCACCTTAAGTGAAGTCATAGTGACCCAAGGGAAGAACCCAGAGAAGGCACAACTTCCGAAATCATGGGAAAGAGGAATAATACTGGAGCAATGAATGCCCACAACCCCACAACATCAGAACCCGATAAAACAGAAAATCAGAGATTTCTAGAAGATCAAATCAGGAAAATAACTGTAGAAATAATAGAGATGCTTCAAAAAGAACTCAGAGAGAGCCAAAAAGAGATAAAGGATGCAATTAATGAAGTAAAGGCCTCAATTCAAAGCACAAACAACCAATTAGACCACATGGAGAACATAATCTCACTCTTAGAAGATGATCATTCAAAAAATGAACGCATAGTTTCTAATCTAGGAAAAAATATCCGACAGCAGGAATCTGATATTGAAGAAATATGGGCCCATTTTAAGAGAGCTAACCTAAGAATTATTGGAATAGAGGAGGGAAAAGAAAGTGAAACCAAAGGGATCAACAATCTCTTCAAGGAAGTAATAGCAGAAAATTTTCCAAACATAGAGCAAGAGGTTGATACACAGGTCCAGGAAACTTATAGAACTCCCTTTAGACAGGATCGGAGAAGAGGATCCCCACGCCACATAATTGTCAAAATGACCAATGTGGAAGCCAAGCAGAGAATCTTAAAGGCAACAAAAACAAAGGGCCAAGTGACCTTCAGAGGCAAACCAATTAGAATCACTCCAGACTTCCCAAACCAAGTCATGAGAGCCAGAAGGGCTTGGAGTAACATATTCCCAATTCTGAAAGAAAACAACTTTCAGCCAAAAATTTCCTACCCAGCAAAACTTTCTATCAAATTAGATGGAGAAATAAGAAGCTTCCATGACAAACAGAAACTGAAGGAATTTATGTCTTCAAAACCAGTACTAGAGAAAATACTCAAAGAGATTAACTACAAAGAAGAAATAGGTAACACACACCAGAACCAGAGAAACAAGAGTTTCCATCCAACAGTCAACTAAGATTGGTTATCTGTGGAGATTCATTACTTATGTTAGTCTTTTACCTATCTCTAAATGGTATTGTTTGCCTTTATTTTTGTTAATTTTTAGGATGTCTAGTTGGAATATTAATATACCTTCAGATATAGCATTTGGAAATATTTTATCCAACTCTATTAGTAACTTTTAACTCTGTTTACACTGTCTTTGGATATACAATATTTTTTTTATTTTTTAGGGAGCTTGTATACTCTTCTGTTGCCTGTGCCATTGAAATCATATCCAAGAAATCACTGCCAATTTCAATGTTGTGAGGTTTTATGACCCAGATTTTCTTCTAAAAGTTTATAGTCTTAAGATTTATATTTAGGTCTTTTATCTATTTTGAGTTAATATTTGCATATGGGATTAGGTAAGGGTCCAACTTTATTCTTTTCCATGTAATTATTATGTTTCAACAATATTTAGTTAAAAGATTATTATTTCTACCACCAAATGTTCGTGGAAACCTTGTCAAAAATAACTTGACAATATAGGGAAGAATTTAGCTCTAGGCTTTTATTTAACTCCAATGGTTTATATATCTGCCTTTAGGATAGTACTACACTGTTTCAATTATTGTAGCTTTATATGGTTTGAAATCAGAAAATATATATCTTCTAGCTTTGTTCTTTTTCAAGATTGTTTTGGGTATCTAGAGTCCATATTCCATATTAGGATAGATTTTTTTTCTGAAAAATAAATATATAAATATATGATAGTTTCACCTAAAAAAATAGAAAAAAATATTATCTGGTAAGAAAGAAAGTAAAAAGAAATATTGAAATGTTATCTTTAAGTCATCAAAAGCTTGGTATCAGACAAATGAAACTGTTATGTGAGATTATCATTTTTAATTTTGGATAAATTGCTATAATACTAGATGTCAACCACTAAGCCAAGCATGGGAGGTAGGGATGGGGAGAGAATGGGGTGGGGATTGGGTGGGGGCTGACTGGGCGATGTGTGCATGTATGTCTACAAAAGTATGTATCCCACTATGTTGTATGAATACAGTGCACCAATAAAAATAAAAAAATAAATTAAAAAAAATTAAAAAAATAAAAAAAATAAAAAAACTGTATACTGGTTGTTCCACCGATTCTGTTTTTTTTTTTTTTTTATATTTGTATACTGCCTCTCTCTGTGCTGTTGGCATTTCTTAAATGTATTATATTTTTGGATTGTGCATTCATTATGATCATTGAAAGTGCGCATTAGATGTCTGAAGCATCTATTTTTGTAGTTTCTTTGGGGGAAAAGTAGGAACTGCTGCTATAGCTTGCAGCCATGTGTTTTCAGGAAGAAAATGGGAGGGGTAAGACACGCCACTGGGCAGTGGCTGCCTGGACCTGACTCCATCTAAGCAACATCAGCCATAAGAGAACAGCTCTTTCTCTTCAACTCAGTGCTCATTTTTTATTGTTCTCAATTGGAAGCTGACTTCCTGTTTAGGTTTTGTGGTTCACCATATAGAGATGAACAGAGCTCAGTATAAATTTCATCTCCTACCAATGAATTAGTGATTCTATCCAGTGTCTAGCCCCCACTCATGCTTGACTCTTTCAATAGCATCTGTGACAGAGAAAAAAGATGTCTGCATGTATGTCTCTATCATCTTATACCCCATTAAGATGTCTGACTACAATGCACCAATAAAAATAAAAAGAAGAAGAAGCTGGGCGTGGTGGCCCACACTTGTAATCTCAGTACTTTGGAGGCTGAGACAGGAGCATTGCAGGTTCAAAGCTAGATTAGCTACTTAGTGAGGCCCTCTGCAACTTAGTGAGACCCTGTTTCAAAATAAAGAATAAAAAATAGGGCAGGGGGTATAGCTTGGTGGTAGAATGCCCCTGGGGACCATCCCCAGTATCACAAAAAAATAAAAAGAAAATGAAGAAAAAGAAAATAGGGGATTAAAAAAAAAAGTAGTAGTACTCTACTACTGTGCATGTGTGCATCATTAGCAATGCCCTGCACACACTCTCATCTAGAGTTTCTCTGTTTGATTTGATCGCATCTGCTTCTTTCTAATCTTCACAAATTCATTACATGTTTTTTGTTTTATTTTGTTTTCTCTGTGTGTGTATGTGTGTGTAGGGGGGAGTACAGGGAATTGAAGCCAGAAACATTCTACCTCTGAGCTACACCCTCAGCCCTCTTTTATTTTTTTATTTTGAAACAGGGCCTCACTAAGTTGCTGAGGCTGGCCTGACACCTGTGATCCTCCTGCCTCAGCCCCCAAGTCCTGGGGTGGCAAGTGTGTGCCACCATGCCTGGCTTATTACAGGTTTTGATCTTCTAATTTCTATGTCTCATTTTCAAGGACAGTTATACATGTATGCATATTGTGTGTGCATTTTTAGAGATTTGATGAGGAAAGGTTTAGTGTCAATTTTCTCTCTTTTCTCTGCTTCATACTTCAGCTTCTAGATTTTCTTGTCTGCTTCTTGGTCAGTTTGCTAACGATGGGCACTGATGAAGAGTAGAGCATAAGAGAAAGCAGAAAGCCGGGGATACTTGCTTCTTTCTCTCTGCTTCTTTTAGAATCTTTATCAACGGCTTTACTTTCTCTGTGGCTTTGATTATTTTCTGAGCCTCTTTTTAATAGTAAAGGTTACAAAGGTTGGAACGGTGGCTGCATGACCCCACATCTGAGCTATCACCAGAGGAGCTCGGGAATAGTGGTCCTGTTGTTTATGTTGTACTGAGGATTGAACTCAGAGACATTCTGCTTCTGTGTTACACTTCCAGTCCTTTTTTTCCCCTTTTCTTTTCTTTTCCTTTCTTTTCTTTTTTTTTCCATACTGGGGATGGAACCCAGGGGCATTCTACCGCTGAGCTATACCTTCAGCCTTATTTTATTGTTTATTTGGAAACTGATCTCACTAAATTACAGAGGGCCTCAAGAAGTAGCTAAGGCTGATGGCAAACCTGCAATCCTCCTGTCTCAGTCACCCCAGTAATGGGATTACAAGCTTGTGCCACCACACCAGACTCTTTAAATTAATTTATTTATTTTATTATGGCACAGGGTCTTGCTAAGTTCCTGAGGCTGGCCTTGAGCGTGCAATCCTACTGTCTCAGCCTCCTAAGTACTGAGATTGCAGGCATGCATCACCACACCCAATTTATATTTTTATTTCTTATTTGTATGCTTGTATTGATGTATGATCGTATCACATAATAATGTAATTCACAGTAACGGTGACATACACGCACAAATCACTTGGTGACCTTCCCCCTGGCTCCTTCCCCACTACCACTTTTCCCCATGCAGGTTATTGAGATTGGTACTGGTATTCTCATAAATCCATAATGTCAATGGAAGCGATTCCTCCACTGATCCTCCCTCTCCCTCATCCCTTCCCCTAGACCCCCTCCCTGACTCCATTGGAGTTTCCCCTCCATTGTTTGAAATCTCTCTGGTATCAGGATTACCTCCTAGCTTCCACATATGAGAGAAAATATGTGACCCTTCACTTTCTGTGACTGACTAATCTTATTTAACATAATGTTCTCCAGGTCCATCTATTTTCCTACAGATGGCATAGTTTTGTTTTTCTTTATTGCTGAGACGAATTCCATTGTGTGTATATCCCATAGAGAATAACACACACACACACACACACACACACACACACACACACACACACGGTCAACAAAACAAAAATCTGATTCTTTGAAAAGATTAACAATTTCAATGAATCCTTAGCCAGACTAATAAAAAGAGAGAATCAATCCAATTATTAAAATCAGAAATGAAAAAGGAATTATTGCTACAGTGAGGAAATTAAACAGATCATCAGAAACTATTTCAAAATTTTTACTCCAATAAATTGAAAAACATAGAATGACAGATTTCTAAACATATACAACCTACCTAAACTGAACTAAGAGAATATAGAACACCTAAACCAACCAATAATGAGCAAATAAAAATAGCAATAAAAAAGATTTCCATCAAAAAAAGCCTATGTCCAGATAAATTTTCAGCTGAATTCTACAACACCTTTACAGAAGAACTAAGCCTAATACTTCATAAATTATTCTGTGAAATCAAAAGATAGAATCCTTCAAATTCCTTTTATGAGGGCAATATCACTTTAATAAAAAAACTGAATAAAGATTCCTCAGGAAAAGAAAATTATAGACCAATTATTTGATGAACAAAGGCACAAAAATTTTAAACAAAATACTAGTGATACACATTTAAAACTATATCAAGAAAATTTTACACCATGACCAAGTTGGTTTCATTTCAGAGATGTAAGGCTGGTTCAGCATATGCAAATTAATACATGTCATTCACCACACAAATAGAACTAAGGACAAAAATCTCACGATCATCTCAATAGACGCTGAAAAAGCATTTGACAAAATCCAACACCCATTTGTGTTATTTCTTTTATTATTTCCTGTTTTCTTTCTCTGCTTTCACATCACATGGTACTAGTCTGCGTTAAAAAAAAATCATTTTGCTTAAAAAATCTACACCAATTTGTCTTCTTGATGGTCTCTGAGTGATACAGAGTAAAGACTCAAGCCACCATCTTTTTAGGCCACTATCTTGAAACGCATGCCTAAAATGTTAACATATTTTAAGAACACAATGGAAGCAATTCTTCCTTCGGCTCATTCTCCCTCCCTAGCAGCCTTCTTCTTACCCACTGGGCTAACCAGGTAAGTCCTATCCCCACCCAAACCGAAGGAAAGCATCTTATTTCTGGGGGCTAAACCGAGACACCATAGAACATCAATGCTTTTGTGGCTAAAACCCTCTACCCAAGGAAGTAGATACTTGTTGTCATTTGCAGTTTAATTGCGTAGGAAACCATGGACCCATTCTCTATTTCCAGTCCAGAACTGACTTGCTAAGTAGTCTGATGGCAGGTGGGACTGTTAAACAAGCCTTTGTTTTCCAGTACACCTGCAGTAGTGCCCTAGGGACAATGATTAATGTTTATTTAATACAGCCAGTTTCTGTATTGATATTCACAACACGGTCTAAACAAAAAAACATTTTCAGCTTGCAGTGCACCTGTTTTGTGTTCCAAAGAACTCTGATGTTAATGCTAGCCAGGGCTCACAGTTTATTGAGTGGAGTCAAGGTTGCTGTACCTGGTATGCAAGCCATTGATTTGACCACCAATAATCTCTCATTAGCTTACATTTAATTGTTTTGAAAGCACTTGACCTTTGTTTGTTGCCTCTTTACCGCAAGAAATCAAAATCCCTTGTGCCTCCATTGTCCCAAAAGAAGGTCCTCACTGCATTCTCATCTCATGACACGATAGGAAGGTTCGGTCATCTAGGTGCCACGGCCATGCAAGTCACGCTTCTCCAGGGCCCTGTCCTTCCAACAACTCCTCAGTGGCTCCTCTCCCAACTTACTCTCTGTTTTTAACTAAAATTTGAAGTTTAATCTGTTTCTATGTATTACTTTATATAAATGATTCAAGAATACTAACTAGTTCAGCAAGACATATTTAACTAGAGACTCTTAAGTGGCCAGACGTGTGTGTATAAGTGTGTGTGTGTGTGTGTGTGTGTGTATGTGTGAATACTTACGCTGTTGAACTAAAAATAAGAGCCTTAAGTCTTTCAGATGATGGTTTGTTCCTAGGTATTTGTAATTAATAATTTAAAAATGATATTTAATATATATTTGGGGGCTATTCATTATAAACGTTATTATAATTAATTACGACAAGTAAAAGTTTGGATTTTTTTACCTAAATTTTGCAAGCAAGTTTAGGCTGGACATGCTGATGTACTCCTATAATCCTAGATTTTGGGAGCCTGAGTCAGGAGGATTGTAAGTTCAAGGCCAGCCTCAGCAACTTAGTGAGACTGTCAACAACTTAGCAAGACTCTGTTTCAAAATAAGAAAATAAAAAAGGTTGGAGGTGTAACTTGAAGGTAAAATGCCCCCTGGGAGCAATCCTCAGTTCAAAAACAAAAAATGAAACTTAAAATTTTTTAAAGCTCTAAGAAGCTACAGTTTTATAGCTACATCGAAGCTTGTTAAAAGTGGTCTGTGACAAAAGAGTTTTCCCAACAGTTTTCCGAGTGAGTTTTGAGAGGTCTATCAACTTACTTGTTAAAACACCAAATCAAAAATTGGTCTTCTCAGTCTCAAAAATTCCATTGGATCTTTGGAAAATGGTAAAAGAACTACTCCATTAAAAGAAGGTAAAAGAATAAGAGAATGTGTCATCCTGGAATATGTAATAGAGGCTAGATGTTCTTCCTTCGGCTCATTCTCCCTCCCTGGCAGCCTTCTTCTTACCCACTGGGCTAACCAGGTAAGTTATATCCCCACCCAACCCGAAGGAAAGCAACTTATTTCTGGGGGCTAAACCGAGACACCATAGACTATCAGTGCTTTTGTGGCTAAAACCCTCTACCCAAGGAAGTAGATACTTGGTGTCATTTTTCTATACCGATTTATTTTTCTCAACTTTCCATCTGGAATTACCATCTTGAGCAATCACCACAAATATGCGGAGGGCCAATTTGGCGGACTCAGTAAGTATTGTGCGTCAGAAAATGTTTCTCCCATGGCAAGGCTGGATCCCCAGGGACAGCCAATATGGGTACATTTCGCATCAGCTTGGAGTCCCAGCTCACTCCTTCCTACCGGGTTCTGAGCCAGGTATGTATGCCTTAATCATTCCAGTTCACTCACTGACTCATAGAAAAATAAACAGTGAGGTGATAATTCATTAGAAAGGCCGCATATTCCTTTTTTTTTTTTAACAAGTTAAGTGTATCTTCCTGCCAGAATTTGGGTTTCAGGAAAGTAGGTGTGTAATGTTTAGGCTTACACTGGCTCATCGGAGTCTCCAAATTTTGATACCTGTGGCTTTATATTTATAACATTTTCTTGGATCTTTGACTTCATTCAAAATCCATATAATTTCCACAACCAGTTGAGATAAACCAGATGAAAGGTTTGAATCACATCCACTCACCAAACTAATTTGTCGCTATTTTCTTAGGTTTCTGGTTCCCCGTCTGTGTGACTGAGTTCTTGTGAGGCCAGATTCAGAAATGGGTGGAACAATCTAGCGTAACTAGAGGAGTGTTAATCATCTCTACTAATAGACGTAATGTTGTTTTATTGCTACTTTACTGATGGAATCTTGCCCCAAGGCAAGAAACAATAATAAAATCCCTCCTACCTGCCTGTCACAAAAGAATTCTGTCTGAGAAATAAGCATCCCCAAGAGACATTTTTTGAATCTACTAAGGGGGAGAATACTCTTTCAGGTGCTCTGCAGGATTGAGGTACGCTTTATTATTTATTATTTATTTATTTATTTATTTTGCAGTACTGGGGATGGAACCCAGGGGCATCCTACCTCCAAGCTACATCCCCAGCCCTATTTTTTATTCTTTATTTTGAAACAGTTTCTCACCAAGTTGCAGAGGGCCTCACTAAGTAGCTGAGGCTGGCCTCGAACTCATGATCCTCCTGTCTCAGCCTCTGTGGTACACTTTAAGTATTGAATCAGCCAGATTGAATGAATAAGCTCTGAACTTAGACTCAATAGGTTTTGAGTTCTGTTTCTGGTCTGTCTTTTGTCAGGTATGGCCTTGGAACAGTCTCGGCCAGCATTTATTGAGCACCTTAAATTTGTAAGCATATTACATTCCTGCTGGAAAAAATGTCAGTAATGCTACAATAATGTTGGTGTCTCATTTTTCAGATTAAAATGAAACAAGGGACAAAGATGTTCAGTGAACTGCTCAAGTCCAAACAGCTAGCCATTTGCCAAGCCAAAAACTAGGTGCAGGTTTTATTTTTCTGAATCCAAAACCTACTGCCTTTCACTATCCAATGACAAGTAATTTTTCTTGTCCAGGTTTTCTTTTTGATTTATTTTAATCTGAAAAATAAGGTAATTGAGCTAAGCCTCAAAAAAACTCTTTGAACTGAAGTAACCTGTAGCCCTATAATTAAGTGTAATCTTTAAACTTGGGGAGAATACAGTTTGTTCAGTTCAACCCAAACAATACACATATTTATAAAATAAAGTTGAGCGACATTGGGTAGGAGGTGGTATGAGATTAAGGGTCTGGTATTAATCTGGAAAAGCTTCCGGACTCAAGGGTTTTCATCTGGTATAGGCCGGAAGAGCGGTGATGTCAGGTGGCAGACAGGAGGGGGTCTGTACAAGCTTCCTGGGAACTCTGGAAACACTGCCTGCGGAGGGTTCAAAGTGAGAGACCATTAGCAGGTCGGCCTGACTGGATGGCAGGCTCTGGGGATCAGGCTTTGTGCGGCGAAAAATGAAAATGGGCCCCTCACTCGGAATTCTTCCTCCATGGGAATTCAGAAAACATTATTGATTGACTGAGGTGAGCAGAATTGCTTTGAAGCCCACAGTTACAAGGCACAAATGAGAAACTGTCAAGAGATTCAAATTCATGGAAAACCATGAAAGAATAATGTTTCCATGTTTCAGAGCCTGCCAAAATATAAAGTTTCCTTTCTGTTGTTAATTTCCTCCCAGTTCCAATTCATTTTTTAAAGCTTTTCCATCAAGGAAGGTTCTGTTTTGTAACTATGTATAATTAATGTTTAGCATCTTTCTTTTCAGCATCTTCAAACTGTTAGCAATGTAATTTTTCTATTTTCCTAGGGAGAAAAGGGCACTAGTTGTATTTTTTTAAAAATGCTCTATTTTTTCCATAGTAAGTAGGATATTACTTAAAAAAGGTAATCTAAGATCCAAAGGACAATCAGCTACATAATAAACACACACACACACACACACACACACACACACCACACAACACACACACATACACACACTCAGGCTGGGAAACTATAGCAGAAGGCTTTATAGTGAGTGGCAAAGTCAAGGTTTCAATACTAGTCTGTTTGACCCCAAGTATCTTGCTTTTCTACCCTATACCTTACCATATCTAGATACGGACCTGTGCCGGTACTGGGATATGGCTTCAAAATATATTTGAAAATAGCTTTGCTATTAATGTGCCGGCTTTGGAAAATGGCTTTGGTATTAATGTATTGGAAAATGAATTTGGTATTAATGTATCGAAAATTAGTGTCAAAATGTAAAAAGCACTCAGGGCCTGGTTACTGCCAGGCACTCAGGCAGTTGTTATAATGCAGAGTTCCTTCACTAAAAGTAATTAGCAAGTAGAACAGTTGGGACCTCGGGCCTTCAGATTCTAAAAACAGGTTTACATAATAAATAACTGATAGCAGATAGGCTAGAATCCCTCAAGAATGTGGGAGGAGGGTACAGAAGGGGCAGATGTTACATGACCCCTGACTTTGTTAATCATTCCAGTCCTAACAAAGAACTAGGCTTACACCTGGGTCAAGGCAGAAAGGCTTTTGGGCTGAGCAAGAGATACCCATAATCATAATCCCCATAATCATAAAAAGGGCCTCCATGAAGTTAATGGGCAGCCTCACATCTAGGTCAGAAGATTATTGGTTGAGCAAGATGAAGGATAATGTATCTTTATAAAAACTGTTCTGTATCCAAAAACTTCAGTAGCATTTTCAAGTTACTCCCCTACACCCCCTCCCCTTTTTGGGTGTAAAGCTTTAGTCTACTATCTGTTCCTTCTTTCTGTCTTTGTAATAAAAAAATTATTTAAGCTTACAGCAAAAAGAGTTCAGGCTATTCTTTTTCTAAATTAGCTCAGAACAAGAACCCGCAGCTACATCTCCTACCGGTATAGTTTCGAAGCTCAACAGGAGCATCGTAACAGTTTTACCATAACAGGACCAACAGCTATCTTTGCTTGTCTCTAACAAAGTTACTGGCTTGATATTTAACAATTATTTCAGAATATCTGTGCAGGGGTCCTTTACAGTAGCATTTAAAAAAAAAAAAGCCTTAGAGCACAGCAATTTCAATATATTTCCCTGGCCTTTTCTGGAATAAAATTCTCAATTTTGAAGTTAATGAGTAAAACTACTAAGAAGAAGGATAGTTATGAATAAATATTTGTCATAAAATTTAAATTTCTGTTATAAATGGACTTTTGTGTCAAGAACTAAAAGCAAAACTGTGCTCAGGCAACCTCTGGATGGAGGGGATCTTTTTTTACAATTGTTAGTTTCCACCTTGAAAGATGGAAGATGGTGCTCTTAGTGGCATGATGCCTAGATTTGGTAACATGGGTTTGGTGCAAGAAAAAAAGGGATGTGAAGCTGGTTTTCTAGATATGCAGAAAGAAGAAGAAATCAAAGCAGAATGAAGAGTGGAAGGAAATAAGTGTCCACTACGGATCAATGTCCACTCCAAACAATCTGCATTCACATTTCTAACCATTAAATGAAAGGGAGAATTAAATTACTTTCATCCAAATAACGTTTCTGTTCTGCTTCCCTGATGTTAATTTGCCAAAGGAGAAAAGTACAGGGCTTGTGGCAAAGTGGCTGCGAGATGCATATTTCTCCAGAGGAAAATGAGAAATTACACAACAAAAGATAGCTTGAGGTTTTAGCCAGAAGCATCAATGGAAATAAGGGCAAAACTATCTCTACAGAAGACTCTAAGCTTTTCATGCTGTACACTGGCATATGCTGTGTATTAACTCACTCTACACCCACTATAATTCTTCTCACTCCTACTTCCTTTACCTTCAGATCTAAAAGGCACCCTCCACTGAAGCCAAGGGTAGCAGAACCTTGTGGTCTGGGGTTAGTTCTGTCTAATGGGCTATAGGAAGAATTCCCTGCTGAGTACTTGCTCTCCCACATAAAAGTTAAAACCTTACTTTTCCTCCTTCCTGTGTTTTCCTGCTGGAATTCAAATGTAACCCTCCGAATCTTGCCGCCTCCACTGGGAGAACTTCTCAGCAGCAATGGAAGAACAGCAAGACAGGCTTCCTTGATGACATCCTGTCTTTTCCCAGGCTTCTTGTTAATTAGAAAGTAAATTCCTCACTAGTTTCAGCTATTGCTTATCGTGCTTTCTATTACTTGCAGCCAAAAGCAATCCTAACAAATAGGATGCATATTTCTCAGATATTTTTTATTCTAAGTGCCCTTTATCCTAAGTCTTGCAAACTTGCTCGAGTGTTCACACATGGACTGATCATTGCCTTACAAATGCGGCATATTGCATTGACACTAAATTACTCCAGGTGGATTCTATTTCTTCCAAAAATAAGCAATGACATGATACCCTGTAAAAGCCAATATATCCTCATTAAAGCATATATTACTCTATGCATGTAAATGAGTACATTGTTTTTATTTAAATTGTTAAATTGGCTTTTTTGTGTGTGTGGTACTGGGCTTCCTGGAAACCCTTCGCCTTCCGGGCTACACTCCCAGACCTATTTTATACTTTTTATTTGGAAACAGGGTCTCTTAAGCCAGCACAGCTGGCTTCAAACCTCTGCGATCCTCCTGTCTCCGCCTCCCAAGCGCAGGGATTACAGGCATGCGCCACCACGCCCAGCTGTTAAATTGTTTTCATTTGACAATATCTTAATTAAATTATTTCACAGTTTGACTTCCAAAGGAAACCCTGATGATTAATAACCTTCTAAGTTATCCAGGTTTACCAGATCAAAATACTGTTTTGCCCTTTTCAAAAGATCCATATAATATAAACTAGAAATTCAAGGAGTGGGTTTAGAAGTTAATTTTGTGTGGGGGGAGATCTGCAGATGGAAGCCAGGGGCATTCGACCTCCGAGCTACACCCCCTGCCCTATTTTTTGTTTTTTATTTTGAAACAAGGTCTCACTAAGTTGTGGGGGGCCTCACTAAGTAGCTGAGGCTGGCTGCAAACCCAGATCCTCCTGTCTCAGCCTCCCAAATGCTGGGATTACAAGCGTGCATGCGCCACCATGCCCGGCTTCAGTTAGTTAATCTTAAATCAAAGAACAAGAAGTCTCCGAAATCACAGGACTGTGTTAATTCCTCTTAATTCAAGAGAAGAAAAAAAAAAAAAACAGCTGGGCGTGGCTTTGCACGCTTGTAATCCCAGCATTCTGGAGGCGGAGACAGGAGGATCTCAGTTTGCCAACAGCCTCAGCTACTTAGTGAGGTCCTTTGCAACTTAGTGAGACCCTGATTCAAAATAAATAGAAATATGGCTGAGATGTAGCTCAGAGGTAGAATGCCCCCAGGTTCCATCCTCAATGCTGAAAAAAAAAAAAAAAAAAAGAACTATGAATTCCAGGGAGAATGTAGGCAGCAGACAAAGCTAAGAAAACAGAAAGTAAGCCACATTGTGTGATAAAATTAGTAGAACCCAGACACAGAGCAGTCTTCTCGGTCTACTGGTTCCAATCCATTGTATTCCCCATGTATCTTTGTTCTTTGAGTCTGTGATTCTCTGTGAAAGTCGCATCCTTGTTTTTAAAGGCTGCAGTTAGGTGCAAACAGTAGAAATGAAAGAGGTAAACAGATGTGGCTGGTCCATGAGGTCAAAGCTACACTCCAAGCAGCAAGTTTGTCAAGTCAAAACAGATTTCGGAAGTAAGAAATATTTCTTAGTAAGTGCCACCAGTTGATGATTCCCATAGGCACTCAGAAGGCTTTGTCCATAAAACTGCCTTTGAAAGTTTGGGTGTTTGGAGACCAACACTGGGTTGCCTCAGTCAGCAGACAGCCTTTGGATCAAATACCACTGCAAAAATAATCACTCTGAATGCAACTCATAACTTTCTTGTAGTTTGCATTAGGTATTTTAATTTTGTTTTTGTGCACTTACTCGTCATTAAAATAGTCCTTTATTCAGACTAATAACATTTATTTCATGTCTTCATGGTTAATACTATCCCCTTACTACTAACTTTGCATGTTCTTTTTTCTAAACACTTGAATGAAGTTATATAATTTCTTAAGATATATATCAACTCATTTTTGGTCCTTCCTGATACAGTTCTTCCTTTTTTCTTGATTTTTAAAAGCATGAACTATAAAATATGACTCAGGAAGACTTTTCCCTCAAAATCCCATAATGTAGTTAGAAAGTATCATCTATTACAGCCATTAAATATTTATGGACATTTTGGCCCACAGAGAGTTTATAGTATAAATGGTAAACTTGACATTTTCAGAAACATCAAACACCAACCACTTCAACCTTTCCTTTCAGTGAAAGAAGATGCCAGTGTGAATGTTTCCCTACAGTGTTATTCAGCTACCTGACAATTCTTAATTTAATGAGAACTTAGGGAGGTAATCTATGTACCCTGACTTGATTCCCTCTTCTGAATAATTTTCTCTTATATTACCCTTCTGTTTTAAGCCATATTCTAACAAACAGACTTGCCCAGTCATTGCAATGGGCAGTCTGTGAAATAAAGACCATATTAATAGCAATAACTAATTTGAGTGTGGTATCTGAAGTATCATTGATCTCTCCCAGTTTACAAACTAAACGCCAAGTCTTCATTTTATGCACCTGTGTTAGCTATCACAAACTTAAGCCTAATACTCATGGTCCCTTCTTGCTGATAGCTTGACAACTAAACATGATTGAATCCTTATGCCACTACAATTAAGTATATTCCATCGGTGTGGTGCAAGTTCTAATTGCTAATTGCTAATTCTAATTGCTAATTGCAAGTTCTAAGTTCTCATTCGGGGTTCCAGCATGGGCCTTGCCTCATGGCAGGCTCCGATTCAGGCCATTGGCCTGGCACCGGCCTAACCCCTCGGCGAGCTCTAATCCTGACCTCAGAATACACAGCCCAAGGCTTGCCTTTTGGCAGGTTCTGAGGCTGGACACTGGCCCCTGCATCGGCCTAAACACTTGGCAGGCCCTATCCCTGCTATGCTATAGCTCTGTTATTTTAAATTATATACACCAGAATTCCTTTATTCTGGAACTGCTCAGGAAAACACTTTACAGATTCTTGGGACTGGAGGGGTAAAATGTTTTTTTTTTATATCATTCTGGTTATATTTTGAAAACAGAAAAAGAATCAGAGGTGAAGAAAGTGGGTAGAAGGGAGGAAACAAAAGAAATGACAAAAGGCTTCCACTCCATAGTGAGACCTTTTTCTCCTAATATCATTAATAAGGTTACAGGACCCCAACCTACTTCAGCTTGTGTGGATTAATGAATTACTTTATACATGTATGCATTTACTTATTAAAACAGGCAAAAGGAGAGCGGCTGAAGCTGCAGGCTTTACAGAGAGGTGAGGGAAGTAGAAGGAAAGTAAGCAAGCTTTAAATTTTAGGAGCTTTCGTTCAAGTTTACTTATATTTTAAGGACAAAATTGAATATGGGTTTCATAAAGTTCTTCCAGAGTCTTTCAAACACAGCACAATGAGAGTCTCAAGCACAACAGTCTCATCTATGAAATATATCAGCAAAGAATAGTATTCATTAAGCAAGGTGGGGAGAGGAGGGAAATATCTAAGTGATGTGTACAGCTATGTTTGTGTCACTTTGAATCTCACTATGATGTAGAACTACAACATACCAATAAAAGTACAAAAGAGCATAGTACGCATTGCTGTTTTCCCTAATTAAAAAATTTATGCTACTCTTTTCCTGGTGAATTTTTTTATCCTTATATACGAACTATTTATGGTTATAATTCTGAATATTCTCTACTGAGACTGTATCTGAGTTATAGACAAATATGCATATTCTAGGTGTTCTTTTATATACCTGGAGTAGGTTTCATATAATGTGCATCTCTTAAAATGTTTAATATTTGTCAGGAATCTTGTTTTTTCAATGTATGAAGATGAAGTCAATTATAAATTTCTTTAGGCTATTAACATGTGGCAGTCCCATTTTAGCTGACAAATGGGAGTACTTGCCACCCCTTTTCATGCATATGGGGAAATTAGTCTTGAATTATTCATGTTATTCAAGGTAATCAGGATGCTCCTTTGGCATAGACTATGATGATCCCGCTATTAAAGAAATTGTGAAAAGCATCAGAGAGTGGCTGACATGAGATAAGGAACTTGAATGACAGGCCCATAACAGGCAGAAATGGGAAGGTGCCATTTCAGAAAGAATGAAGACACACAGACAAGAAATCAGTGTGTTTGAGGACGAACCAATGGTCACATTCTTTGGAGCGTGAGGTTCAGGACTCCACCTTGGGAGCTAGCTTTTGGCACAAGTGTGATGTTCTCATGACTGAACATTGGTCAGGCCTCTTCAATAAGCTTTTCATGCAGCAGGCGCTGACAAGTGGAAACCAGAAAGCAAGAAGTTGGAGGATGCCAAGTGTTGACTACAGCTGGCAAATGGGTGTGATTGGGACCAAAATTATGAACGTCTGTTGCCAGCCTTGCCCATCTGCTTATTTGCTCAGAGGAAATTGATTCTATACCATTTATTCCCTTTCTCAACCCACCTAGGAGAATACTGCTCTGTCAGTTCCTTTCTTTTGGTTCTCCCATTTAAGAATAAAAAGTGAAAAAAAAAACATACATAATCAGAGAGACATAAGAAGACCCAGCCACTATAATCAGGGTATAATGGAATGGAGCAATCTTCAGAAAAACTCACTTCATAGGCTGAAAACAGGTTTCTTTAAAAAATATTCAGGATGATGTTAGAAAATCAGAACCAGAAGTTTATGAAATACACTCTTCAGTGGGGTGCTCAGCACCACTGTAATTTGATCATAAATATAATTTATATTCATTGGTTAGTATAATCAGAGATCATCATGAAAGGCATAAATGACAAGCTGGGAAGTTTTGCTTAATTAGACCAAGACTAGGGACTACTGACGGCTGCTGAACAAGATGGTGATGTAATTACTTTAGGAAGAATAATCCAACAGTTAATCTAGTTGATGAGAGAAAGAGAAACAGGGGACAAGTGAAATCAGATAACAGACTTTGAAGTATGCCAGGTTGAAAGGAAATAAGGAAGTACACCCACAGAGAGAAAGTTAGAATAGAAAAGAAAGTTAGAATAGAAAAGGTGTTTGGAAATCAAGAGAAAAACAGCTATTATAAAAAAAGAAACCAAGAAGAAAATGGAATACATAAGAGTCAAGAAGCCTCAGGAGTTGAGAAAACAAAGTGTCATTAAGAGAAGTGAGGGTGGTAGAGGACAAAGAAGACTTTATTGTCAATAATTGCCTCAATCTTACATAAGTCATTCCTGAGGTACAGATAGACTCATGTCTGGACTCTACATCTAGACTCACATCCCAGTGGACAAGAGCAAATGGAGACCTCAAGAGGACATGCCTGCATCTATCCTGCCTACCTTTCACCATTGTGTCTTTGAAGCCTGGTACACAATAGGCGATCAATAAACACTGCTGAATGAATGAAGGGTGAATGTAAGTCTATTCAGTAGTCAGGGTTTTTATGATATATTATTGCAGTTTTCTCATGCTTATTTTTCTTATTTATAGATTCTGATGTTTATATATACACTTTAGATCTTCATTATAGAGTGTCTGACACATGTTAAACCGTCAATACATGTTGGTATATTAATAAATTACTAGATGCGCTTTTAAACTACATACAACTCTAGTCCCAATTTTCCTCTCCTTTCTTATATTCAAATAAGATTAAATCACTACATATTATGTTACTAAACAGATGAATATACATTTCCAGAAAACTTATTTTAAAGAAAGAGTGTCGTGGGTTTGTCCCATTGGTTTGAGAATATAATTTCTCACCTTTTAACATTGGGTAATTCTGCCTGGGCTATTGGCTTACTTTCAGTTGTCAGAACTTATATTTCCTTTCTACTACAAATAGCCTGAAAAAGACCTTCAGGCAACAACTTGAAGAGGGTTTATTTTAAGGTAAATATTTTCTAATTTCATGAATGACTAGAGCTTCCCTATCCTCAATCCTAATCTATGAATCACTTTTATCTTCAGTAAATGCTTTAAGAGTAAATACAAGCCAGGTACAGTGGCACTCACCTAGAATTCTGGTACCTAGGAAGTTAAAACCAGGAGGATTGCATGTTCAAGGCCAGCCTCAGCAACATAGCAATTCCTTCCACAACTAGTGACAAGTGAGACCCTGACTTAATAAAAATAGGGCTTGTGCTGTACCTTGGAGGTAGACTTCCCCTGGGCTCAATTCCCAGTACTGTACACACATAAAAAAATACATATTGCAAAAATGACTGTCTTACAAAGCTGCTGGGGTACCAAACTCTGCCCAAGCTCCCCCCTCAGCCACTGCAGCATATAAGAAGTTTCATTGGAACATGGAATTTCTTATCTGGGGAAAACTTTTCATTCCATAGTCTAGGTTAAAAGGAGTTAACACTACATGAGCATTGCATAAGATGCATTTATACTGAAAGAGCCTCTTTGGTCATTATGGATCAGTCACTAGAGCTGTACCTCATAAGCATGACTTACTAGTAAAATAAAAAATTCCAAATGTTAGTTTGCCATGACTTTTACCCTTTGGGCTGAGATAGCTTCATGAAAGTTAAAAAGGAGTGGGGAGGGGTACAGACCTTGAAAACAACATCTGGTGTTGAGTTCAAAAATGAGAACCAGACATGCTTCCTTATCCATATTTCAGTTCACATGATTAGCCTGCCAGAATGGCAAAAGGAAAAAGGGTTGATAATTTAATTTTTGGTTTTTTTTTGAAGAAATAACAAATATTTTCATGATCCAAGTAGTTATGGGTTTTAAGTATGCAGACCATCCTCAGGAATATTAGAATTAAATATGATTTGGGAATATAGTTGGCATTATTGCAATTCACATTCAAAGCGTTTTGCTAGGGACTAAGTAACAATAGCCAAATAGTATCAAAGACTCATAGATCGTTTCCAAAACTGGTTTTCCAAGAAATTTATGGTATATGGGCTTCTAAGCAGAAACGGAGAGTAAATAACCATTTGATTCTTACATCACATTATTAGTACATATCCCACTCAGAATGCCATCATAAAAGAGCAAGTACAGTGTGATTTTTTAAAACTTTGGATAATAATTCATACTTTAAAAAGAATAATTGAAGATATGTTCAGAAACATGGAGGACAGTGATTTATAAAATTTTGAGTTGGTGCTTATAGTTTACCTACCCAGAAACTTTCAGCCCATTTTATTTTAACTTTATAACAATTTTACAGAGTACATACTGCTATCCCCATTGTGTAGATGATAAAATTGAAATTTGCAAACACAGTATGTTATACTTACTTTCAGAGCCAATACGTGCTAGAATTTAGAATGTCTATGTCTTATAACACATCTTTTTCTTTTATTATTATCTCATGCTATCTTTTTATAAATTATTAAAAATCCAATAAGTTATATCCCTAAATTGCTGATACTTGGGACATAGGGCTTAATGGCACTGAATTCTAGAAAAATCTACTTACAGAACCATTCATATTTAAGAACAAACATATTGACATTGCCCTTGAAATATTAATTTGGTAAAGAATCCAATAGATCTGGAACTCATTACTTTCATGAGTTATCTTTATTAATGGATTTTTCTAAATTTTTAAGTATGACTTCATTAAGTGCTCGTTAAATTATTTTGCATGTAACCTCCATAATCTTTCCATTCCAAACAATTCTACAGTCATAAAAAAATCTGTTCTTTGTTCATTCAAGTGTAAAAAAAGAACAAAACTAGCTAATGCATATTCAGCATTAATAAGATTTTTTTCCCTTTGTCAAGGGGGATTGGGAAGGCATCTTTTGAAATCTGTTCTACATCTGACAAATGATAAAATCAATATGGAATGTTTTCCTTTTCAAAATGGAATTTTCTAAGCTTCATGGTGGCACAGTCCTTTGGCTATTCTGCTGAGGTCAGTGTTAAAGTCTTATTCCAGTACCAGATTATCAAGTTTCCCCAAGCAAGCATGAGTCCTGCCAAGTTTTTCCTTTTTCTTACTTTCTCCCCAATTAATGGATAGTCCTGTCTCTTTATGTAGGATTGATAACAACAATAATAAATATCTCTCATTATTACAACTTAACATTTCCAGGTGTGGAAAAGCAGAAGAAATGAATAAAATGAAAAAAATGGTATTTTATAGTTTATACTGTTTTACTTACTTCTGAAAGCCTATATCATAGACAGTGAAGTTTATGTTCTTCCTATGCTAAAGAAATTGAAATAGGATCTTGGAGAAGTTCAATAAGATATGTGTGATCATATTGTGAGTAATTGGTAGAGACAGATTAAGAATCTAGGCATCACACCTCTCCTGCTGATTTGCCAGAGGTTTGCTATTGCAAGTTGTCTAATTCTAAGGCTACATTCACTTTATATAGGCAAGTGTGGACCTGTCTGAAATTCAGGACCTCTAAATTCTTGTCTGAGCCTCACATGTCCTGACTTAGTAGTCTCAGGCCACAGGGCATCATAGTTAAGGAAAGGCAGGGGCTCTGAGCCTTGTAGACCTTGCTTCTCAGCCCCGTTCCTTCACTCCCCAGCCCACTGACTTAGGCAAACTAGCTTCTCTCAGTAGTGGCTTCTTCATCTGTAAAATGAAGACTTAAGACACTTAAATACAAAAACAAATGTAAAATTATTAGCCTTAGTAAGTAATTTATAAATCTTACTAGAGTATCACTTTATGCTGATTCATTTCTTTTTTTCCCAGTAAAGTTCAGCAACTCGTAACATGATTATAAAATTTCCTAGAGGAAAGAAAATTAAACCCCATATCACACACAAAACACTAAACACACATGGGTATCTTTCCCTTAGGTGCTTACATTCTACCTCTTGAAATTATTGCAAAGAGCCTTGAATTTATATGTACATGAAACATTTCTTTGTACTGAATAAATAATATGTCTTACACAGCTATAAGGTTATTCCTGTTATATTAAATTAATTTAAAATTTGCTGAAATGCTTTACTAAATTTCATTATGAATTTTCTTAGGCAACAAATAAAGTTTTATTATAATTAGAGACAGGATAAGAAGGCTTTGCTTAAAGAAAATATTTGACATATTCAAATATGTTGCAAATCAGTTTCCAAAACTCAACCAACATGAATTTGTAAGTATAGTATTTTTAAAAAATCAGTCCTTGCTGGGCGTGGTGGCGCATGCTTGTAATCCCCGCACTTGGGAAGCAGAGACAGGAGGATTGCGCAGGTTCTAAACCAGCCTCGCTGTTTCGAAATAAAAATATAAAAACAGGTCTGGGAGTGTAGCCCAGAGGTAGAAGGGTTTCCAGGAACCCCAGTACCACCAAAAAAAAAAAAAAAAAAAAAAAAAAAATCAACCAGGCATGGTGGCACATGCTTGTAATCCCAGCATTTGGGAGGCTGAGACTAAGGATCGCGGTTCACAGATAGCCTCAGTTACTTAGTGAGGCCCTCTGCAACTTAGTGAGACCCTGTTTCAAAATAAAGAATAAAAAATAGGGCAGGGGGTGTAGCTCAGAGGTTAAATGCCTCTGGGTTCCATCCCCAAATCTGCAAAATATAAATAAATAAATATCAGTCCAATTTGATATTTATTCCTAGAGATTTCAGAATTTCTCTTCATTTATGGGTTGGATCCTTTTCCTTGAATGTATTCCATCAACTAAATCAAGACTGAATTTGATAAAATAATCATAGTTGACAATGAACACCTGTTGTATATGTGTGTCTTTGATTTTGTTACTACCCCCAAAATATAGGTTTGAAATATAGTAGTAGCACATGTAGCAGTGAGAAACTCAATTCTAATCCCAACATATTCATTTAAAAACACCCCAAACTCAAGCCGGGAGTGGTGGCCCACGCTTGTAATCCCCGCACTTGGGAGGCGAGACAGGAGGATAGCACAGGTTCAAAGTCAGCCTCGCTGGCTTAAGAGACCCTGTTTCCAAATAAAAATAATAAAAATAGGCTGCGAGTGTAGCCCGGAGGTAGACAGGTTTCCAGGAACCCCAGTACCACAAAAAACAAAAACAAAAAAACTCTTTACATAAATACTAGGTGGTGATAACTTCATTAATATGTTTGTATGCATGCATTTGGAACAAGTTTGTCTCTTTTAGTGTGCTCTCAGTCACGAGTAATAGAAAACTCCAAGTGGCTTAAGCATTAGGGAAATTATTAGCTTGCATACCTGAAAATTCAGATGATCTTCAGGGGAAATATTATGACTGATTCTGGCTGAATTCCCCTCCAGTTCCCCAGCTCTGCCCCATGCCATGTGTGATGTGACCCTCAAGATGGAGAAGGATGACCTCAGCAGATACAGACCCCACAATCACAAATGACCACAAACAAAAGAGAGAAAAGCTTCATGAGAAAAGGATGAAGAAAAGAAAGTCAGGCTTACTTGGGAAGAAAAATGTTGCAAACATACTATCCTATAGGCAACCATCAGTATCCTCTACATCTTCCCACATCTACCCACTCATTTTTCTAAGGAATATCAATTAAACTAAGATCCTGAAAAATAAATACCCAAGCTCTCCTGATATATCCCTGGAAAAGAAGTATTAATGCTTTAAATATTAAATAAATTGGTTTGAGATCCAAAACTTGTATACTGCTGGCAAGAAATCAAGTCACACGGCATGGATGGGATTAAGCCTTATATTTACTGGCTGGAATGAAGCCAAGTAAAGGAAAACAGACCTCTGCAAATATGTTTCATGTAAATATAATGGTGCAGTTCCCCTTTTAAGAATTGTAAACCAGAAGATTTCATGCAAACTAGCATTAAAAGAAAAAATGAAGTTTCTTGTGAAAAGCAATCTGCTTTGAGATTAGATGTACAAGAGTGCCTTAGCATTATAATTCCTATAATGCCAGTGTCTACTGTAATCCACAGATTAATTTCAGCCAATGATCTCTCCAGAACATTGTAATAAATAAAAACTTCCCTGGAAATGAGATTTTTTTTTTTACTTAAAAGATTTATCTACTATAAGTAATTTTTACTGTAATATTAAAGCGAAAGAGAAAGGATTTTTTTAAGCACTAACTGAAGCCAAAAAGAAAATGTAGGCTTTCTAGAAATTATGCTTTGGACATTAAAGACTTCATCAAAGTAGTCATTTATTTTAGAGTTCTTTTTGATTTACTGTTCTGTAATTATTCTAAATTTGCTTATAAAAAATATCTGCTCCAAAGAAGTAACTAATAATTCTTTGAAAAAGAATTTGATATTGAAAATATAGCAATTATATTAATTGGTTACTTATGTGCTAATAGAACAGGCAGTATATGCTCAGAAAGAGTTATAATGCCAATTCTTGTCCTCAAAATTTAATATGTATTTGAGAGGATCAGTACAAAAACATAAGAAACATCTGCAAACAATAAAGGATAATACTGAATTAATCACTAAATTATAGCTCACAATGTGTTGATATGGTAAATTCCAAACAAGCAGGAAGTGGTGGCACATACCTATAATACAAGTACTTGGGAGGCTGTGACAGGAGACCAGCCTCAGCATCTTAGTGAGACCCTGTTTCCAAATATAAATAATAAAATAGAGCTGAGGATGTAGCTCAGAAGTAGAATGCCCCTTGGTTCAATTCCCAGTACCATAAAAATAAAAGTCCAAATGAAGAAAACTGTGAGCTTCAGGGAAACTACAAAAGCCTTCCTATCACAATCTATCAAATGCTCATCTTGTACCAGGAATGTTTTCTAATACATCATGTAATCTCACAACAATCCTTCAAAGCTCAGTCATTGTTAGAGCTTTTGATTAGTAGCTCAGCTACTAAGGAATCTTGCCTTCATGGAGAAGACAAACCTGCCAAGCTTTCTGTAGACTTAACGGTCCTTCTTAATCAATGACAGTGAAGGATATTTAAAGAAGGAGGACCAATATGACTGAGAGCATTGTCGCTGAAGTGCATGGTATATCTTTAGGGTTCTTAAGAAACTTCCCAGACTTTGTTTAAAGTTTGAACAAAATAGTGGTGGGAGGAAGAGACGGAACATGTTTAGTAGGGTTGAATTATAAAGGTTAATAAAGGCATTAGTGAGCTCTACCAAAAACTTCTCAGTATAAAGTAACTGTCCCAACTCTATCATTTCCCTCTCATTCTTAGCTGCATTTATTGAATTCCAAAGCACTTGAAATAAATCATCAGGGACCACCCAAAATCTTTCAGATTAAGCTCAAAAGTGTAGACGTGTTCTTATTAGCTAAAAGGTTAATACTTTTTAAATCCTGGGTCAGAATACCCGAGGAAGAAAGCAAGAGACATTCTGGTGACCTGGAAGTCCTACACACCCCAGGTGGCTTCCGGGGCCACTCCTCCACATTCCACATATTCTTGCAGTTTGGCATTGCCATCTCAGTTTGAAATATTTTCTGTCACAATCAAAGTTCTTCCTTTAAATTGAAATGGAAAGAGCTCCAAAACTAAAACAGCTCATACATATATATGTTTATAAATATGTGAGCAATCAATGGGAAAAAGTAAAAATAATATCCAGAATATGTAAAAAACTAAATACCAAAGAAGCAACCAACCCATAAATGGGAAAATGAACTGAGCAGATACTTTTCAAAAGAAGTACAAATGGGCCGGGCGTGGTGGCGCACGCTTGTAATCCCAGTGCTTGGGAGGCTGAGACAGGAGGATCACACAGGTTCAAAGCCAGCCTCAGCTACTTAGTGAGGCTCTCAGCAACTTAGTGAGACCTTGTTTCCAAATAAAGTATAAAAATAGGTCTGGGAGTATAGCCCAGAGGTAGAAAAGCCCCTGGGTTCTACCTCCAGTACCACACACACACACACACACACACACACACACACACACACAAAGTACAAATGGCCAATAATTTTATACAAAATGTTGTTAAACATCTTTAGCCATCAGGGAAATATAAATAAAAATGACACTGAATGTCTATCTCAACTAAGTCAGAATGGCAATCAGCAAGAATACAAAAACAATAAATGCTGCCAAGAATGTCAGGGAAAAACTTAACTTATACACTGTTTTTTTTTTTTTTTTTTTTTGCTTTGCTCTCCATCTTTTTTTAAAATTTATTTATTTATTTTAATTGGTGCACTGTATTCATACATCATAGTGGGATACATACTTTTGTAGACATACATGCACACATTGCCCTGTCAGCCCCCACCCGATCCCCACCCCATTCTCTCCCTAGCCCCCCCTCCCATGCTTGGCTTAGTGATTGACATCTAGTATTATAGCAAATTATCAAAAATTAAAAATGATAGTCTCACATAACAGTTTCATTTGTCTGATACCAAGCTTTTGATGACTTAAAGATAACATTTCAATATTTCTTTTTGCTTTCTTTCTTATCAGGGAATCTATTTTTTTCTATTTTTTAGGTGAAACTATCATATATTTATATATTTATTTTTCAGAAAAAAAAACCTATCCTAATATGGAATATGGACTCTAGGTACCCACAACGATCTTGAAAAAGAACAAAGCTAGAAGATATATATTTTCTGATTTCAAACCATATAAAGCTACAATAATTGAAACAGTGTAGTACTATCCTAAAGGCAGATATATAAACCATTGGAGTTAAATAAAAGCCTAGAGCTAAATTCTTCCCTATATTGTCAAGTTATTTTTGACAAGGTTTCCACAAACATTTGGTGGTAGAAATAATAATCTTTTAACTAAATATTGTTGAAAAATAATAATTACATGGAAAAGAATAAAATTGGACCCTTACTAATCCCATACACAAATATTAACTCAAAATAGATAAAAGACCTAAATATAAATCTTAAGACTATAAACTTTTAGGAGAAAATCTGGGTCATAAAACCTCACAACACTGAAATTGGCAGTGATTTCTTGGTTATGACTTCAATGGCACAGGCAACAGAAGAGTATACAAACTCCCTAAAAAATAAAAAACATATTGTATATCCAAAGACAATGTAAACAGAGTTAACAGTTGCTAATAGAATGGGATAAAATATTTCCAAATGCTATATCTGAAGGTATATTAATATTCCAACTAGAAATCCTAAAAATTAACAACAATAAAGGCAAACAATACCCTTTAGAGATAGTTAAAAGACTAACATAAATAATGAATCTCCACAGATAACCAATCTTAGTTGTCTGTTGGATGGAAAATCTTGTTTCTCTAGTTCTGATGTGTGTTACCTATTTCTTCTTTGTAGTTAATCTCTTTGAGTATTTTCTCTAGTGCTGGTTTTGAAGACATAAATTCCTTCAGTTTCTGTTTGTCATGGAAGCTTCTTATTTCTCCATCTAATTTGATAGAAAGTTTTGCTGGGTAGGAAATTTTTGGCTGGAAGTTGTTTTCTTTCAGAGTTTGGAATATGTTACTCCAAGCCCTTCTGGCTCTCATAACTTGGTTTGGGAAGTCTGGAGTGATTCTAATTGGTTTGCCTCTGAATGTCACTTGGCCCTTTGTTTTTGTTGCCTTTAAGATTCTCTGCTTGGCTTCCACATTGGTCATTTTGACAATTATGTGGCGTGGGGATCCTCTTCTCTGATCCTGTCTAAAGGGAGTTCTATAAGTTTCCTGGACCTGTGTATCGACCTCTTGCTCTATGTCTGGAAAATTTTCTGCTATTACTTCCTTGAAGAGATTGTTGATCCCTTTGGTTTCACTTTCTTTCCTCTCCTCTATTCCATTTATTCTTAGGTTAGCTCTCTTAAAGTGGGCCCATATTTCTTCAATATCAGATTCCTGCTGTCGGTTATTTTTTCCTAGATTAGAAACTATGTGTTCATTTTTGGAATGATCATCTTCTAAGAGCAAGATTCTGTTCTCCATGTGGTCTAATCGGTTGTTTGTGCTTTGAATTGAGGCCTTTACTTCATTAATTGCATCCTTTATCTCTTTTTGGCTCTCTCTGAGTTCTTTTCGAAGCACCTCTATTATTTCTACAGTTATTTTCCTGATTTGATCTTCTAGAAATCTCTGATTTTCTGTTTTATCGGGTTCTGATGTTGTGGGGTAGTGAGCATTCATTGCTCCAGTATTATTCCTCTTTCCCATGATTTTGGAAGTTTGTGCCTTCTCTGGGTTCTTCCCTTGGGTCACTATGACTTCACTTAAGGTGTTCTGGATCTCGAGTCAGTAGTATCTCAGACCCCACTACTCCTTTACTGGGTTGTATCACAGAGTCTCTGACCCAGAGAGTCGATAGAGGCTGCTTTAGACTGTGGGGGGTGCCAGGTTGCACGTTCTCCTATGGTGTGATATCACTGCCACTGCCCCTCTCCCACTGGGTCAAGTCCCAGTGAGTACAGTACTGGGATTTCTCCGCTGTGGCCCGCAATTTGACTCACTGTTCTTGAGTACGCAGGTGTAGCTGTACTGAATTCGGTGAATTCGGTGCTGCTGCCTCCAGTGGCAATATGGCGCCGCTGCTACGCCCTTGGCTGTTGGGCTGGCGTTTTTTTTTTCTTGGTTTTGATTTCCACTCTGAATCCCTGCAGCGTGTGCTGAGCTCAGCCTCTGGGAGCTTTAGATGTCCTCTGCACCGAGAAATCCCGCCTGGCTGTTCCGCAGCGGCTCCCCTCGGCTTGCTGTGGCCATCCCGTGAATTTGCTGGTGCCGCCAGCAGTATGGTGCTGTTGCTGCGTCTGCCGCGTCCTCGGGCGTGAGGATCTCCTCTGTGGCTCTGTTCTCAGTCCGCTTTCTCTCTGGAGCCTGGTGATTTTTTTGTTTCTCTGGTGATGTTGTTTTCTGGCTTTGAAAGGCGCTGGTTTTGTGGTAATGGAGATTTGTTGTTAGTGGGGCTCTTAAGCCCCGCTTTTCTCGATCGCCATCCACTTATACACTGTTGATGGGAATGTAAATTAGTAAATTAGTCACTATGGAAGTCAGCATAGAGAGGTTCCTTAACTAAAATAGAACTACCATAAGATCTAGCTATTCCACTCAGTATATATGCAAAGAAGCTAAAGTCAGCATACAATAAAGATACCTGCACACCCATGTTTAAAGTAGCACAAGTTACAGTAGCCAAGTTATGAAATCAGCCTAGGTGCCTATCAACATATCATGGATAAAGAAAATGTGGTACAAGCCGGGCGTGGTGGCACACACTTGTAATTTCAGCATTTGGGAGGCTGAGACAGAAGGATCGCAGTTTGTGGACAGCCTCAGCTACTTAGTGAGGCCCTTTGCAACTCAGTGAGACCCTGTTTCAAAATAAAGAATAAAAATAGGGCTGGGGGTGTAGCTTGAAGCTATAATGGCCCTGGGTTCCATCCCCAGTACCGAAAAAAGAAGAGAAAAGAAAAGAAAAATTGTGGTATATACATGGAATATTCAGCCATAAAGAAGAATGCAATCATGTCGTTTGCAGGAAAATGAATGGAACTAGAGAAACTAGAGATCACTATGTTAGGTAAAATATGCCAGATTGAGAAAGACAAGTATTGTATGCTTCCTCTCATATGTGTTATCTACAGAACAAAAAAAGAAAATCAGAAGAGAGACAACTGGAGAACAGAAAGGGGGTTGGGGTAGGGAAGAGGGAGGGGGATGGAAGATAATGAGAAGTGCAATAGACCTAAGTATGTAATATGCACATACGAATATGCAACAATGAAACCTGTTATTCTGAACAGTTAACAACATGAATTAACAAAAAATAATTGTCACTGTGATTATTCCTGGGAAATGTATCTACTAGCCTGGGGAAGATAAAAAAGAGAGGAGAAACTTTTTCCTGTCAACCTTCTGTTCTCTTTTAATTTAGTTATATTTTTATCATGTATTAATTATATATATATATATATATATATATATATATATATATATGTTGCAAGCAATTTAGCTTTTTATTTTAGACTCAAAGTCTTCTGATCTTTAGGTGAAACACCTCTGTTTCTGGTTTGTACTACCATCAGCATTCTGGTTAAGTTGTCTCTGATTTATTGCATGAAATACATCAAAAATTTTTGCACCCCAATCTTGATATAGTGTTATAGTATTATCTGCTCTAAAAAAATATAACAAACCCATATTGCATCTTTTAGTTACTATAACGTTATTCATGCAGCCTCAGGGTTTAATCAGTTGTTCCAGCTACAAGTCTTTGTTGACTCATATTGTTATTGAAGCCAACTGGAAATTTCAAGTTCTGCTAAAGCTCATCCTTCTCCAACACATGTACTTCCACTATTGGTATTTCTTACTTCATATTTACCCCTGTTAAATCTTATTGTGTTTATATCAGTCCATTATTTCAATAGGTCAAAGCCTATTTTTGGAATTGATTCTAGAACTGTCCCTTCTTGATTTCTGTCTCTGTAAATTTAATGCATGTATGAATAAGCCTTTCCTTCAGGGCACTAGTAAACAAGCAGACTAAAAAAGGACCTAACTTCAGTGTCCTTTCAGTGTACTAGTGTCCTTCCTCTATGTTTCCAGATTAAAGCTTTTAGTGGTTCTTTTGAGAATAATCACTTATCTGTCACTGATCCACCCCACTCTATCACCAGTTTTCCTACTTTGTTTTAAGAATTAAAAAAAAATTATTGGACTCCTTGTCAAAATTAAACTGGCATGTACATGGATGAGTTTCATAGGATTTGGTTGGGTTGAAAAAATTTGTATGTGCATGTATATACATATAAATACATACTTTTCTTGAGAGAGGATGTATAGCTTTCCGCTGGATTTTCAGAACATTTCTTGACATAGAAAAGAACCGTTAATTTAGTAAATTCTGATAGCATACAATATGTAGGATACTTCTTGAAATAGCTAGTAATCCTTGCTGATTAAGTATTAACTATGTGCCAGGACTGCTTTAGGTACTCAGAAGAGAGACATAAAAAAAAATAGACAAAGCCTCTGCTTTCACAGAGCTTACATTTCTAATGAGAGCAAACACTAGGCTACAATGACCAAGATTGTGTTTATTATACTTAATAGTTATAAGTGCTATGGAGCAAAAGTAAAGCAGAGCAAAGGGATATGAGACTGCTACCTCAATGAGATGTCATATGTGTAAAGACCTAAAAGAAGTAAGGTGACTTGAAGGACAAGCTCCCAGGCAGAGATAACCACAAGGACAAAGCACCCTAAAGGCAAGAAGTTTGATCCTAACCAACAAACAGCAAGCCTGTAGCAGAGTAAATAGACATGTGTTAAGACAGAAGGATGGATAGGGAAGCCATGGTTCTCCCCTGAGGGTTATGTTATTATCCTGACAAGGTGTATCTGAGAATGTGTACATTTGGGAATATTTTTTGGTTGTGCAATGACTATGGGGCTCTTGTAGCACTCAAGGTGCTACAAGATATCAAAGATTTTGCAATCTGAGGGACATTTTTCACAATAAAAATTGTTTTATTTAAAATGTCAACAGCATCCCCATTGAGAGACTCTGACACCTTTATTCATTACATAATCTCTGGCTATTACTCTGAATAAAAAGGAATGCCACTAGACAACTTGGTGCAGAATGACTGGTCTAACTTAATATTTTCTAAGACCGTCTAGCTTTTGTGTTGGGGGTTAAATATAACAAAGTAGGAGCAGGTAAGAGGCTGTCACAATAACCCTAGCAGAGATTATGATGGCTGAAAGTATCTGCAGGTCAAATCAGTAGGAAGGAATAGATGAGAATAGGCTGGATTCTATATAAATACTAAAGATGGAGTCAATAAATATTGCTGAGCATTAGAAAAAGAATGAATTAGAGAATGAATCTGAGAATTTTTGCCTGAATGATTGTAAAGATAGAATTGTCACTGTTGTGATGGAAAACACAGAGGGGGAGGAAAAGACATGATTGGGGTGGAGAAACTAGAATAGACCACCTGAAGCACCCATTCGATTGATAGACAGATATAAGTGTATAAGCATATATGTTGTGTGTAGAAGTAGTTGTAAGAAGATGAACTTTTAGGCACAAATATTGGCGGAGATAAAAATATACATAAAGAGACACATAAATGTAGAAATTGGAAAGAGACCAAAAAATGTTAATGAGAACGCTCTCTTGTTTTTTAGTTCATCGATGATTTTTTCATGTGTGTTTTCTAAATTATTTCCATTAAACCTGTCTTAATTTTACAAACTATTAAAATTATTTTGAATACCTGTAATATAATGCAACTTTATAATGCTCATGTGACAGAGCACTGATGTGATTTCTTTCTTGCCTAGATGCTCTACTCCTCTTTCTCCAACTGCTTACTCATCAGCCACCAACTGGCCCTCTCTTTAAGATGCTACATTTAGGGATTTTAGATCTCAGCCTTACTCTACTGTGGTCATTATAACCACACAACACATTTCCAGACCCCCAGGACTTTATGCCAAAGAGAGATGGTAGAATTGTTAGCAGCTGGATTCTCTTTGAAAGAGCAAGCCACACATATTCACTGGCACTTTGGGGGATTGTAGGAGGAGAGAGATGATTGTCACTCCGGTCCCCTTTCCTGGCAGTTCCTCAAAGGTTACCAAGTGAGAACAGCAGTGCCCAGCTGCCCTGAAAAGCTAAAAGGAGAGTGAAATTTAAAACCTGAATTGCTTCTCTCTCCTCATTATGTATTATCTGTCAATCATGGATAAAAGGTGGGTTTTGCCCTCCAGCTGTTAGCCCCGGGGCCCACACATCACTCAGTAGTACCACTTTCTTTTGGAGTTTGCAAGAGAAATCAATGATTGCAATTTTATCTACCAATAAATCAGATGATAGATGATAGATAGATAGATAGATAACCAAATGGCTTAGACTGAGAAGGTAAGTCATTTTGGGAAAAAAAAAAAAACATTATTCTTATGATAATAGACATGTTAGACTGTGAAATGATGCCTATTAGAACACAGGAGAAATGCTTTTCCTCTTTCTTAGGAGAATCAAAATACCTGAAATGTTCTGGATTACTGCAGCTTGGTGGGAGGGGGATATTTCCTTCTTTGTGGCAAGCCTTGCAAATGAGCAATAAGATGGACACGATCACTCAGTGTGAAAGGCAGACCTCTAACAATGGATTCATTTTCATGCCCCCCTTTCAAACTTATTTTACAATATCAAAACACATTGCCCTCATTTTTACATTATACTCATGCATTAAAGGAAAGTATTTTAAATGCTTTTGTTAAAGCACAATTTTAGGGCCAAATGACTTTTTATGAGTTACACATGAAGCCACATTACACATGACTTTTGTCTAATATTCCTAAATAAAACACATAAATTATCCAAGTACATTCATATAGGAAGCTCTTTAGCATCTATTTGTTTTGTAAGTTTTCATTTTTAGTTTTATAAAGAAGAAAAATACCAATGGAGACAATACTGAACTTTTTTTTTAAGATTTATTTATCCAGGAAAGTACACTAAAAGCTGCAGTAGTCACATCTTTTATTCTTTTACAAGCTAAGTATCACACAAAACAATTAGAAATTCCATGTAATAGTTGTATGCACTTTACAGATGAATCAAAATGCTAACATAATTGATAAACTGCAACACAAATAAAGCTTGTTTTGTAAGACAGAACATGTTCTCCCTCTGTTATCTTTTTTTTTCCCCCTTAATTCTATTCATGAAGTTGATGTCACTGGAAAAGTTCAGTAATGGAAACCCCAGCATGCCAAGCTTCTGTCTTGTGGCCTAATTTACATAGAAATATGAGGCATCCTGGTCTGTTTGGACGGTGAGAACAGTTCAATAGTTTAGGACCACCTGTGTCTTCAGGCTTCCTATTTTCTGTGGACAGGTAGAGCACCCTGCAGTAAGCTCAGGGTTAAGGGAAATGAAACCACTGAAAGAGACCGTGAACTGTCCAGGTTTCTGGCTGAGGCTGGGCAATGCTGGCATTCCATATGGTTTTCATCAAAAGCCATGAAAGATGGGGCATGTCTGTCTGTACCTATGAATGACTGTTTTCAGGCCTCTGCCTCAGCTGGTTCTGACTGATACCTAACTCACTACAGGCTCCTTAGGAGTGAACTTTGATAAATCTGGTACAAGTTCAATATTCATAACCAAACCTGAAATTCCAGAACTTTTGTCTTGGATTCAATTTCAAAATGAAGACACATCTATCCCAGGTATAGGCTTCCCACTATTGTTGATTACTTGGCCCTGATACCTGTTTGTTTGGTGTGTGTGTGTGTGTGTGTGTGTGTGTGTGTGTGTGTGTGTGTGTTTACTGTTGTGCATTCCTGAATTCCTAGGATATGTAAGAGAATTGGAACTTAGAGGAGCAGCACCATGAGGTGGGGTAGCTGTAGGAACACCCTAGATTTCAAAGTGTATTCACAAAGGAGCTTTCAGTGAGGGGATTCCGTGGGTTATGCAGCAGCAATATCTACCAGGTGCTTTGAACAATTTGGGTTTTCTTTCTTCTTTCTTTCTTTCTCTTTTTTTCTCTTTCTTTCTTTCTTTCTTTCTTTCTTTCTTTCTTTCTTTTCTTGCGGTACTGGGAATGGAACCCAAGGACTTTCTACCTCCAAGCTACACCCTAGCCCTATTTTTTTTTTTTTTTACTCTTTATTTTGAAAGAGTTTCACTGGGTTGCAAAGGACCTCACTAAGTAGCTGAGGCTGTCCACGAACCGTGATCCTCCTGTCTCAGTCTCTCAAATGCTGAGATTACAAGTGTGACCAACCATTCCTGGCTGGTTATTTTTCTTCAAACCTCTATCTTTTCCCCAAGCCTCCAACCAGAAGTAATGTATGAAGTAAGCTAAACTCAATGCCCGCTACTCCTTTGTTGATTTTCTCTGAGTTCCAAACTCTAGTCCTTTTCCTGTCCTTTACCTGGGATATATTTCCTCTTTTTGCTTATAACCTCACTAATCATAAGACCCAGTTTACAGGTTCTTCATTTGAGGGGCCTTTGTAATCATCACCTGGAAATGATCCCTCTTTTGTGTAATTCTTATGAAATGCCTCAGGATCATTATATATATGTATATGTATACATATATTGTCTCCCACATTAGATTATAAGATGCTTGAGGATAGGACTACTGTGTCTTTCTATCCCTCAACTGTCAGAAAGATGATAGTGTCAATCAATTGGTATTGTTGAAAGAATGAATGAATAGACAAATGCCCAATATATATAAACATAAAGTGACAGGAGGGCTTAAAAATAGCTTGTAAGTCTTACAGCAGAAGAATGTGATGTAAAAAAAATGTTTAAGAAGGAAATTACATTTTCAATAACTTTATTGCTCTTGCACTGTCTACGTAATACCAATCTCACTATCACCAAAAGAGCATGCACCCCATTGCCTTCATCTACTGATATAACTCTAATCCCAAGCATAGAAACTGGCACATTATAGACATTCAGTAAATGTTTGTTGGATGAATAACAGTGAATTTTAAAAAAAGCAGGTATTCTTTAAACAATGGAAGACTAAAATAAAAATTCTGAGACATCAGAAGGAGAAGATAAGATATAGAAATAAAGCAAAACTCAAGCGTATTTAGGGCAAACCATTAAAATTGCCTTCTAATTTCTCCCTGTCTTTGTCTAAGCCTCCTTGAGCTTTGAGCTATTCTCCTGTATAATGTCAAGCCAATGAGGAGGCCAGGAGTGATAATCTATGTAAACTCAACCACTCTCTCATTAGCCCAGAGCAGATTGTAAAAACTGATACTGCCTCTTGAGAGTTCATCTGCCCAGCACTCTTTTATTTCCAAAGTAGCTCCCAAGCTTGATAAGACAAGAGATTAGCATCAGATCCAGTGGGGATTTTTAATCACATTAAAACAAGATAACATGTTATCTGAGAGAAAATTAATTCTCACTTCTAGGCTGTGTTTATTGTGCAACTCGACACATAGGAATTCTTTTAACTAGTTATCTGGTCCTTTTCATTTCATGGGCTTTATTGCCTTGACATCTAAATATCTTTAATTTGAGAGTATTCCAATAGTTCTTGATTAAAAGAACTAAAATTTTATTATTATTCCATGCTTCATAAAGTAATGTAATCAAACTCCTAAAGACAGCATATTAGTATCACATTTCCAATTAGAACTCCAGGTTTATACCATCAGGTGCTCAAAATTGACAACACAAACACACTCTTTTAGTTCTGTACTTACAATTTAATATCAGCAGGATGAAATCTACAGAAAACTGCACAGTGGCCTACCCACATTCATTGCAAGATGAAGAAAGGTTGGTGCATATTTTAATGAAGTTCATAAAACAAGTAATCTCTTGTTTAAAATTCCTTACATTTCCAGACAGTCCTTGTGATTTTTGATGGCATCATATCCTATTTTGAAGCAGAATATGGAAATTTTATATATAGAGCTAACTCTCCAGCTCTTTCCACATTAATATGATTTCATTAGAAGGGATACCAGAAGCTTATCTTGATTTAAGAAACTTTCTACCTGGTTAATGAAAGTGAAAATTATGAATGAGATTATAAGAAAAAGAATTTAAGATATTTTAATACTTCAAATACCTTCAACAATTTAATGAGCATTATTCACATATTGAGCCAGGAAAATGTTTCTCAATCACTTATATGAAATAAGGCAAACAAAGACAAAATCTCTTTATATCCAATTATATATAAATTATCACTTGTAAATTACTGGTTATTTTATCTTACAGATTATTTGTGTGTGTGTGGTACTGGGGGTGGAACCCAGGGGCTTTTCTACCTCCAGACTATACTCCCAGACCTATTTTATACTTTATTTGGAAACAGGATCTCACTAAGTTGCTGAGAGGCTGGCTTTGAACCTGTGAAATCCTCCTGTCTCAGCCTCCCAAGCGCTGGGATTACAAGTGTGTGCCACCACGCCTGGTGTTACATATTATTTTTAAAAGGCAAAAAAAGACCTCTTTGTAATCTGTATTGTAATTATTTATAACTGCAATGATTATGGCAGTCAAATTTCTATAAAATTATTTTAAAATCATATTAATATTACATTCTCACTTAAACTCCAGTTTTAAGTGAATGCAATCACTTATTTTACTTTGAATGTTAGGTAATCTGGTATGCTCTATGTGATAGACACTCTGGTAAACTTGCATGGAATGAATTCTAATCTCCAAATACAAACCATAATTACGTACATCAATACATTTCTTTTTTTTTCTTTTCTATTCTTTTTTTTTTTTTTTGTGGTACTGTGGTGGAACCCAGAGGCTTTCTACCTTTGGGCTATACTCCTAGCCCTATTTTATATTTTATTTGGAAACAGGGTCTCACTAAGTTGCTGAGAGCCTCACTAAGTAGCTGAGGCTGGCTTCGAACCTGTGTGATCCTCCTGTCTCAGCCTCCCAAGCGTGGGGATTACAAGCGTGCGCCACCACGCCTGGCTCTACATCAATGCATTTCTAAATTGGAATAGTGTAGTAAAATAACTTGAGAATCTTGAAAAGGAAAGTCATTGCTCAATATTTTTTATTCTTAATTCTTTTATTTTAAAGTACAAAATGACTGCCTCAGTGATGAGTTCAAGTATAATCATATGTGCTAAAGGGTTACATTAGTCAATATAAAAACAGCATATCTCTATCCTCACTTACAGAAATGCCATGATCAGGCCCAAACTATGCTATTGCATATTCCCTGTTTTATGAAATGCAAACTTTCAAGAAAGACAGGACTGACAGTTTCCCTCCTTTTGCATAGGAGAATATTTTTTAATAATTTTATTGATGCATTGTAATTATACATCATAGAGTTTCAAAGTAATATATCCCTCCACAGCCTCCAAACATCACTTGGTGTGTTTCCCTCTGCAGTTTGAGGCACAGAGAGTGAATAAATTCCTCAAGATCACACAGTTGGCAAGGAAAAGACTTAGAGGGAGTCAGTTACAGTGGCTCACACCTATAAGACCAGTATTTGGGGGACTGAGACAGAAAAATCATAGGATCCAGGACAGCCTTGGCATCATAGAGAGACTTTCAGCAACCTAGCAAGACCCTCTTTCAAAATAAAAAATAACAAAAGCTGGGAGTTTAGCTCAGAGGTAGAATCCCTGGTACTCCCCCACCCCCCAAAAAAGAAAAGACTGAGATGGCCAGACTCATGGAAGAGGGGAAGGGGATATTTGTTAGCAGAAGTTAATGAAATATTATGCTTTTGAATCATTCAGCACCCCTAGCTCCATTTCCTATATTTTTTCCAAGAATCCTGCCTCGATTTCCTCTGGGTTACCCTAACTGGTTTCTCCTCCACTCATTCGGTATGTCTTCCACATGTGACCAATGTATTCTAGTCAGATTTCTGTTTTCCATTGTCCTTGGATTCAAGTACTGGTATCCTTACACAGTTTCTTTTAGATTGACAATCAAAGATATTGTACCAGTATTGGGAATGGCCTAGGAAGATTTGAGAAAGCTCTGATTAATATATTTCAAAAATTGGTGCCGGGCATGGTGGCACATGCTTGTAACCCCCGTGCTTGGAAGGCGGAGACAGGAGGATCGCACAGGTTCGAAGCCAGCCTTGCTGGCTTAAGAGACCCTGTTTCCAAATTTTTAAAAAAGTATAAAATAGGTCTAGGAGTGTAGCCCGGAGGTAGAAAGGCTTCCAGGAGCCCCAGTACCACAAAAAAAAAAAAAAAAAAAAAAAAAAAAAAAAAAAATTGGTGAAAGGACTTGGTTTCTGCCCAAAAAAAGCAGGCAACTATTCCAATGTAAATTAACCTAGCTAAAGGTAATTAGCAAGCCTATAGGAGAGGGGAACTAGGACTTCCTCGTCTTCATTCTAAAGACAGGTTTACATAATTGGATAATCTAGCTAGGATGGGAGGAAGAGGCCGAACTTCGACCATGACCTTCGTGAAAAGAGATACCTTTCCGGAAAAGTACACCTTGGCGGGAAAGTAAGGGGAGGTACCTTACAGGGTAAGGGGAGCAACCTTACAGGGACTTTTACTACGTCAGAATTACGTGAACAAGATGGAGGTCCTGGGTATAAAAAGTCTGTTCCGTGCTTTGTATCTTTGGTGAATTCGCTCGAACCACCCCCTCATGTTACCCCTTGGGAACATGAGGCTGTAACTATCTTCTGTATTTCTATCTTTTTAATAAACTCCTTTAAATCTTCAGCAAGAGTCCAGGCTATTGTATATTTATTCTTAGCTCAGGACAAGGACCCGCGCCTTTTTATCTTTTGTGTGTGTGTGTGTGTGTGTAGTATTTTTGGGGAATTATTCCCAGGGGTCTAACAAAGATTCCTGGGGACGGTTTCCTCAGATGGTAACCCTCTCCCCCAAACCGTAACAGATATTACAAATTTTTCTTCCTTTCAAAGAACCTGTAAATGACAGAAATCAGAAATTCAGAAATAAAATGCAGCCAGGTCAAAAAGATATCTCAAGAAGAATTCTGCTTTACATACAGTCATTCAACATATATTCAGTTGATTTTTTTTTATCATAGCTGATTATTTTTATTCTTACTTTTTATGATACTAAGGATCAAACCCAGGACTTTGGTCATGTTAGGCAAGAGTCTGCCACTGAACTCTGCCCCAGCACATATAGCTGATATAGCTGATTTTTTTTGTTTCTTTACATCCCAGTTCTTTACAATTTTTGTTTTGAAACGGGTCTTGTTTGGTTGCTGAGCATCTTGCTACATTACTGAAGTTGTCCTGGAACCTGAGATTCCCCTTGCCTTAGCTTCCCAAGTACTAGGATTACAGCATGTACCACCATACCTGGCTCGTATAGCTGAAAATTTTAATAAAGAAAAAAAAAAGTAACTTTCTTAGAAATCAGTTATGGAGAGAAAAATCCTTGAAGACTGTGGGCTGTTCCGAGTCTAGCTTCCAATTGTCTACCAGCTCCATTTCTAGAATATTAGTAGGCATCACAGAAAGAATCTGTCCTTATCTTCCAAATCACTATCTCAGCCTTACAGGAAAGAGCCCACCCAGCAGGTTTTTAATTGCCTCGATTTCTAACCCACCAAGTATCTTTACTATCTTCTCTTTGTATGAATGAATGGCATGACTCATCAGACCACCAGGTAAAAAGCCCCAGGTCAGCAATCCAGCAGCTGGGGAGAACACAAGATAGAAAAGGCTCATCAAGTCTCTCCCCTCAAAAAGTTTTTGAGGTTACACTTCCTGAGCAGAAAGCAGTTTTTGAGCCATCTGCATTTTTTAAGATACCACAAGACTCACCCAACTGAGAGTCAGCCTAATATGAAAATACATATTGGCTTTCTGTAATAAGAAAAACGAAGCAAATAACATTTCCTCAGAAATCCATCCCTCATCCCATGCACACACCTTGCCTTCTTGTAGGTCATGTGTCAACAAGAGGGTTGTTTATTTTTCTAGCTGTGTGTCACATGACTCAACTGCCTCATCTATAATAATTTTCTGGAGTGAACCAGACAACCAGGACCCCCTGGCAAACACAGATTCTTCGGAGAAGAGGTCAAATGGCAGCTGCTGTGTGCTTCTGAATGGGCTGTTGTAATTTGAATGTCTCATTCCATGGGGAGCTAAGGGAGGTAACATAACCCAGAAGAAGGGAGGAAGTGAGAGTGTTTGTGGGGGCGGCTGACCTCTGTGACCTTGGAGGGCTGCCCTCCCTGCTGGAGTCTCCAGGGTCAATGAATGTACTTCAGAAGGGCTAGGCGCTCAGGACAGGCTTCTTGGGAGGTTTCTTTGGGAGAGGAAAAAGTTAGGCTTTAAGTAGGTGGCTATGATGAAAGGGTTTCTTTTTGTGTCTTCCACAGAAAAGTGTTTTTAAGTAGCTAGTTAAATTGTGGATGTCTGCTGTGACCTCTATTAGGAGAAAAAAGGAGGCAGGGTTTTTAAAACTAAATCCATACTCTAATGAAGGGTGCTTGGGCAGAAGCAGGCAGGCGTCAAGCAGATCTAGCACACTGCTTTAAACCCACCCTGTGTACTCTCTACTTACTGTTGATGTAAAGGAAAAGAAAAAATTAATAGAGATCATAAGAAGAAATTGAATTCTGACATACAGACTCTCACTTCAGTATTGTGATCACATTTTCTTGTGAAAGACAAATCATATTTTAGTCTCAAATTTTAATCCTTAAATTGCATCATTAGTTTATTTTTATTTATATTAAATCTTTTAATTATACTATCATTCAGTTCACATTCAATAATGCCTAATATGAGTGGGGTGTGGTGGTGCGTGCCGGTAATTCCAATACTTGAGAGGCTGAGACAGGATCCCAGGTTCAAGAACATCCTTAACAACTTAGCGATACCTTCAGCAATGTGATAAAACCCTGTTTCAAAATAAAAAATATAAAGGGCCAGGCGTGGTGGCGTAAGCTTGTAATCTGCATGCTTGTAATCCCTGTACTTGGAAGGTGGAGACAGGAGGATCACACAGGGTCGAAAGCCACCCTCTCTGGTTTAAGAGACCCTGTTTCCAAATAAAAATATAAAATGGGCCTGGGAGTGAAGCCCAGAGGTAGAAGGATTTCCAGGAATCCCAGGACCACCAAAATAGAAAATATAAAGGGACTGAGGGTGTAGCTCAGATAGAATGGCCCTGAGTTTAATTCCCAGTAACAACAACAAAGCTTCACACACTTCCAATTAGAATGTTGTTTTATTATACTCTAAGAGGTACAGTGTTATATAAAAACCCTATGGAATAACTTAATATTTGCTAAATACTTAAGGCAAAGATTTTACCTGCTTATTATTAATTTTCATTGAAAACTTTATATAATCTTTTGGTTGTCTAAATAGCATTTAATAGATTAATATTTTATTAGTTAATTGAACAGTGGTATATAAAATAAATACTTTGGAAATATTTAAGTTAGTATAGGCCTTTTATTAATAAGGTTAAGACTGCTATTAAAGCAAACATTTATGAAAGGATCATGACATGATTAAGAAATACTTATACTGTCTTTGTAAAAGCATAAAGACATTTGGATAAGGGACCTGTTGTCATGATATAAGGCAATATGCCATATCCTTGGCCTTAGTGTAGACTCAGAGTTTATGTTCAAAGTGATATATAGTACCAATTTCAATTACACAAGATCTAGAAGTTACTCATATTTAATCGTTTATGCTATATATTGAACCAATTTCTCACTGTCTGTGAGCACTGCCTCAAAAGTTTCATTAGCCTGCAGTTCTCCATAGGCCATCTGCAGTGTGTGTAAGTATTCTGTGTTACTTGGATCAAGGTGTTCTAGTTACACCTTGTGAAGTGTCACTCAGCTTCCAGGGATTTCAGACCATGGGTGAATGTTTGGATATGGAAGTCATGTTGCTTTCCCAGTGAACCTCCAGAGACATGGGATCTGTTCCGGTCCTCTTTTGACCCTTAAATCTAAAACTCTTTCCATAGCACAGCTAGAAAGTTGAGCACACTCAACCAAGCTGAAATATGCTCCCCAAACATTGTTTTGAGAGTAAGCTTAGAAATCTTCTCAGGCTTTCTTCTTCTGAGGTCTTTTCCAAACTAGGGCTCTTTTGAAAATTCATTTTGGACTCAGAATTGGAAAAATGTCTCAAGTACTCTGAGGCTGTCTCTCTTTTGCCATGAAGAGAGAAACAGGAAATGAAACTGCTGCCTCCAAATTGGATCCTGGAGACTAGACGAGTCCTAACAGCAGAGATGGTTCAGCCACGTCAATCTACCCTGCTTCTTTCGGTCCCAGGTCTGCCTTAGTTCTTGGGTCCTGGATTTAGCTTTGTTTTGATTTCCTAGTTCTGGGCTCAGCCTGGTTCTTGCTTTGCAATGCTTAAATAAAATTGTTTAAAGAACATTGGTTAATGGATTAATGTCAAATTCTGGGGAGTGCTACAGAAATCCATGCAGAGTTTCTTCCCTGCTTTCGTCTCATATTCATCTATTCCAAGAATTGGAAAAGCTCTTGTTAAATTTCTCAACTGTATATGGTGGAAGCAATGTTATTATATTTTATATTTATTCAGCACCTTGCTGTTTCAAAAAATTCTATGTATAATATCTCATTTGACTCCAAGAATAATAGAGAAGATAAAATAAATTTCATCTTAGTATGAAGAACAGCTTTCCACAAATTGACCCATCCAAATGAAGCAGCAGGCAACAAAAGTGACTTCTAGGAAGATATTTGAGTGGATGGTAAAATTTTGACTCACTGGGGTTATGTAGAAAGGTCCTTGGTTTTGATGAAAGTTTGAAATAAATGACACTGTAATGAGAGGGGAATATTCACATTAATTCAATTATTTTATCTAGGAAGAAAGAACAATTGAAAACACAGGCTGCATTTTCTTGTTTAATAAGATTATGGAGTTGAACTCCCAAATACAGGCTTAATATAGGCCTTTAAGCCCATGCAACTAAGCAGTTTCTAATGTTTTAGGTTGTGTTTCAAAAGTTTGATAGAAATGTGAAATGGTATAAGTCAAATCATGGTCTCTGGGCTACACCACAGGTATGGGGCTTATTCTTCCTCACACCAAATTGGCCAAAATTTAAAGAATTTAATGAGAAGATCTGAAGGGTTTCGTTGAAGTGGAAGCAAGATACACGGAGCCTGCATGTGGCCCAGATAAAGAAGGAACAATAGGATTGGGAGAACAGCAGGCTGCAGGAATCCCTGAGGTAGCGGGAAGAAGGGAGGGCTGTTCCCAGAGCAGCATGGGGCAGGGCAAGGAAGAGGTCGCAGCCCTACTGAATTAGAAGCACAGGGATCAAACCCTGTAACATAACTGGTTTGCATTAGTGCTTCCACGGCTGAAGGAATACCTCCGTTTCTTACTCCAAGAAGAGTTCTAGCAGAATGTTTTACTGAAATATGTGTCTTAGTCTAGTTTTGTCTTAAGAAATGGTCACTTCATGACTTATTTGAAAAAAAATTTGTAATGACTGTGTGGTGCAGGGGCAGGTGGGGCAATAGATGAGCGGTATAGAGGACCGGATAATTGAATAAACCCATGTATTGTATTATTCCATGTGAGTTTTTGTTCTTTTCAGAACAAAAAGCATCTTCATAATTCAGTTTTTAATTTTTTGGGGGGGCAGTATTGGAGATTGAATGCAGGGTAATGCTAACCACTAAGCTACATATCCTGCTCTTTTTATTTCTTATTTTAAGACAGACAGAGTCTCACTAAGCTGCCTAGGCTATACTTAAATTTATGATCCTTCTGTCTTAGCTTCCCCAGAAGCTGGGATTACAGGCATGGCCTACCACATCCTGCTTCTTATATTCCTTTTCTTTTCTTTTTTTTACTATTTGAATATTACCAAACTGAATCCTTTAATAAAGTTAGGTAATAATGTTTAGAAATTAATTATAGTTCAGTTTAGTAGAAAACATTATGTTGTATACCTGGCATGGTGCTTATAACAAGTGCTTAATCATATGATCTTTAAAGCCCTTATAAACTAGTGAACACATACAAACACAACTGAACAATCTTAATCCTTCTTCAGTTTGATAGTAGTCTGTCATCTCCTTTTGGGGACAGTACATTTTCTTTCTTATTTCAGTGAGTTTTTTTCATTCAGATACGATATAATATAATATGGCATGATGTAATAAAAACATGACATTTAAATCACTGTACATCTTTCATATTTGACTCACAAAAAAAGAAATAAAAGGTTTGTGAGGATCTTTGATTTACCTGACTTGGGTACATTTTCTGTTTTATACCTTGATTACCATTGACAACAAAGCCATGACAATTTTGCTAGAAATTACAGATGTTCTTTATATTTTACTGTGTGTAACTCTGTCCTTCAGAAAGTGTTCAGGAGCCAGATGTGGTACACACCTGTACTTCCTACTTGGGAGGCTGACAGAGGGATTGAAGGTTTGATGCCAGCCTCAACAATTTAGCAAAGTTCTCAACAACTTAGTGAAACCCTATTTACAAATATGAAATAAAAAAAAAAATAGGACCAGAGGTATGGCTTAGAGGTAGAACGCCACTGGGTTCAATCCCCAGTATTACAAAAAGAAAAAAAAAAAATAGAAGGTGTTCAAGAGAGTATATGTTGCTCATTTATTCCAAGGAAATTTTATTACAAAGTTCTTTTTTTTTTTTTTTGGCGGGTCTGGGGATGGAACCCAGAGGCATTTGACCTCCGAGCTACGCCCCCTGCCCAATTTTTTATTCTTTATTTTGAAACAGGGTCACACTGAGTTGCAGAGGGCCTCACTAAGTAGCTGAGGCTGTCTGCGAACCGCGATCCTCTGGTCTCAGCCTCCCAAATGCTGGGATTACAAGCATGCGCCACCACGCCCAGCTCACAAAGATCTAACAATGATTTACAAAAAGGTTAAACACTTAAGCACCCAAATATTGGTTTTGTTGTTGTTTGTGGGTTTTTTAACCATTATTTTTTAAAATTTTTTATTGGTGCATTGTAGTCATGTATCTTAATGGGGTACAAGATAGAAGAGGCATACAGGTACACATCACTCAGCCCTTCCGCAATTCCAACCCTATCCCCTACCCCATCCCTTCTTCTCATGTTTGGCTTAGGGACTGACTTTGATGTGTTTGTTAATGTACATCATGTACATTAGGGAATTTTCCGTTTCCCCCATCCATCCCCCTTAGTTAGGTGGCTTTATTTGTTCATCTCTAGTTTCTCCTTCTTCTAAGGTTCTTCCTATGCCTCATTTTCTCCCTAGCTTCCACATATTAGGGAGAGTATTCTATTTCTTATGTTTTGTGACTGACTAATATCACTTAGCATAATGTTCTCCAGTTCCATCTATTTCCCTGTAAATGATGTAATTTTATTCTTCATTATATCTGACTTAATTTTCATTGTGTACATATCCCATAGTTTTGTAATTCATTCATTTGTTGATGGACATCTTGGCTGGTTCCATAGTTTGGCAATGGTGAATTGTGTGGCTATGAACATAGAGATGCATGCATTACTTTGGTATTTTGGTTTCCATTCTTTTGGGTAGATATGTAGAAGGGCTATTGCTAGATTATATGGTACGTTCATTCCCATTTTTCTGAGGAGCTTCCATATTGTTTTCCAAAGTGGTTGTGTTGCAATAATTTGCAATCTCAACAACAATGTATTAGAGTTTCCACTTCTCCACATCCTCACCAGCATTTGTTGTTTTTTGTGTTTTTAGTGATTGCCATTCTAATTGGAGTTAGGTGAAATCTAACCATCCTTTAATAAAAAAAATTAGATTTTCTTGATAAATATCTGATTCTAAGACTATGGTAGGAAATATACATATTAGCCTGGAGTATCTTACAGTGCCATAAATTTTTCTAAAAATAATTTTTAAAGCACAAACAAAACAAAAAGATCACAGTGTTGAAAGCATGTCACAGAGAAAATAGAAGCCAACATCAATACTGAAACATTTAAACAACAAAATTAGAACTATTAGATTATAACCCAAAGTTCAAATTAAATATTCATGAATCCAAACTTATATAAACAATATGATTCAATAAAAACTAAATGAGAGGGGAACAAATTCCTACTGCAAAAAAATTATGTAGGTAGTCTGGCCTCCAGCAGCACTCTTCTGCTCTGTAAGTTTGTCCTGTGTTTAGTAATTTTCTTTCAAAGAGCATAGCAAGGAAAAGGCAACAGAAGAGTAATTTTAGAAGGTAGAAACTATCCCAGCCAGGAGATCAAGGCTAACATCAGAAGCACCTGGCTGGGCGTGTTGGTGCACGCTTGTAATCCCAGCATTTGGGAGGCTGAGATAGGAGAATCGTGGTTCGTGGACAGTCTCAGCTACTTAGTGAGGCCCTTTGCAACTCAGTGAGACCCTGTTTCAAAATAAAGAATAAAAAACAGGGCTGAAGGTTTAGCTTGGAGGTAGAATGCCTCTGGGTTTCATCCTCAGTACCGCAAAAATAAATAAATAAATAAATAAAAAAGGAAGCCCAAGTCACTGAAAGAGTAGGTGCAGTTGGCAGGATGTGGTAAGAATGACACTTTACCTTCCTGACCTTCCTTCTTCAGATCCTGAGGATAGGGCTGATTGTGAAAAAACATGTGGAAGCAAATCACAGTTGAGGGACATGCTACAAAATACCTAACAGTACATCTCCAGTCCTTCAAGTTGTTAAAAAGGAAGGAAAGTCATAGACACTCTCCCAACCAAAAGGAGCCTAAGGGAATATGATGGCAAAATGTAATCAGGTGTCTTGGGTGTGACACTGAAACAGAAAAAAAAAAAAAAAAAAAGACGAAGTAACTAAAGACATTTGAATAAATCATGGAGTTTATTTAATAACCATGTGTCAATATTGGCTAATTGTGACTGGTGTACTATACCAATGTAAGTTACTCATACTTAGGAAAACTGGAAAGCTTTGTATTATTTCCAAAATTATCTGTAAATATAAAACTACCTTAAAATTAAACTTTATTAAAGGGAATCTAAACATATAACCCTGTCAGTAAGGAGAAATTCACCTATTTACCTTTAAAAGTTGTGAGGTCAGGTATGCTTGAGATGATTATATGGTTCAGTACATCTAAGAGGCATTTTTTCCAATAGGACTTTTCAAAGATTTGGTAAAAACAAAAGGCAATGAGTTGCTCTTAGTTTGGATATGTATTCATTCCCGCTCATCCCTCAGGCACTATTAGATATCCTCGTTAAAAGCAGCAGATTAAATTTTCCTTTTCCAACATTTCCTGGATTTTAGCCACATGTTACTACTGAACACTTGAAATTGACCAAAGCAGAATAAGATGTGCTGTAAGTGCATATAATTAAGATACGGCTTACATATTGAAATGATATTTTGAATATGGGGGTTAAACACTATATTAAAAGAAAGAAAAGGGGCCGCATGAAAATGAGGGGAGAGACCAGCAGAGTAGTGGAAGGGAACTGTGGGAGGGAGGAGAGGAGGGAAAGGTAAGGTTTGGGGAAGGAAACAGACCAAATAACGTTATGTGTATATATGAACGTATCACTATGAATCCCACTGTGATATACAATGACAGTGCATTGATAAATAATTAATCAAAACAATATACTAATTATTTATTAAAATTTTAACTTATTTTAATATTGCTAGTAGTAGCCACTTAATTTTTTTTGTGTGTGTGTGTGGTACTGGGGATAGAACCCTTCTACCTCTGGGCTACACTCCCAGACCTATTTTATATTTTATATGGGAACAGGGTCTCTTCAGCCAGTGAGGCTGGCTTCGAACCTGCGCGATCCTCCTGTCTCAGCCTCCCAAGCGCCAAGCGCGGGGATTACAAGCATGTGCCACCACTCCCTGCTAAATTTTTAAATTATATTTGTGGCTCACATATTTATATTAGACAGTGCTAATCAAATGGATTTCAGGAGCTCAGAAGAGTTCATGGATCTCCCCAAAATGCATAGAAATTTCTCTCCTAGAAATTTCCAGACCCAGCTGTGGGTTTCTGAGCCCGTACTACAAAGATCTGGGATTGTGCTGTATTAAGTAGCACTTTCTCTGAGATGACTTTTCCTACCATGAAAAACTGCCTACAGAAACAAGAGGCTTTCTTGTTTTTTTTTTCTTATTTTTTTGAAGATGACACTTTAAAATGAATGTTGGAGAGCCACTTGAACAAGTTGTGAGTGAGAAATTAAAATGCTTAATCAAATATGTGTCATTACATACAGCACTTTGTGTGTGTGTGTGTGTGTGTGTGTGTGTGTGTGTGTGCCTGCGTGTGCATGCTACTGAAGATGAAACTCAGGAGCAACCTCTGAGCTACACCTTCATCCCTATTTTACTATGTATTTATTTATCTATTTATTTATTTTTGTGGCACAGAGGATTGAACCCAGGGGCATTTTACCTTCGAGCTACACCCCCAAAACTATTTTTATTCTTTATTTTGAAACGAGGGCCTTACTAAATTTCGGAGGGTCTCAGGAAGTAGCTGAGGCTGGTTGCAAACCTGTTGCAGCCTCCCAACTACTCAGATTACAACAAGCTTGCACCATCACACCTGGCTCTTTTTATTCATTTACTTTCTTTTGAAACAGTGTCTAACTTGATTGCTAAGAGTCTCCCTGTGTTGCTGAGGCTGTCCTCAAACCTCTTCTCTTCCTGTCTTAGCCTCCCAAGTGCTGGCATTATAGGTGTGCAATACCACATCTGGCTTCCAGAGAGCCCTTCTAAACTTCTAAAAGTGTGTGTGTGTGTGTGTGTGTGTGTGTTGGTTTTATGAGTTTTCCTTAAAGTTGATGTTTTTTCTTTCAAATTACGTTTGGGACAGCATTTTTAAATGCATGAAAATATTCTAAGGCAGTATCCAGTTAACAAATTAGCTGTTTGGACTACAGAGACTATCAGACAACCAACAAGAGCAATGAACAGAAGACATATTACTTTTCTCTCAGTAAATTTCTTCTAGAAGATGAGTGAAAAAGAACAGGATCCAGCTGGTTAGTGAAAAATGTGTTTTGGGGGATTATTTTATTTCATTTTATTTTACTTTTGTGTGGGGCCTGAACCAGGGGTGCTCTGCCAGGGAAATATAGCATCAGCATTTTTTCCCTTGAAACAGAGTCTCTCTAAATTGCTGAGGCTGACCTCAAACTTGAATTTCTCCTGTCTCAGTCTCCCAGGTGCTGGGATTAAAGACATGGGCCACCACGACTGGATGAGTATTTCTTAACAAAATTACACTTCTTAAATTATATTTCCTTGAGTACATTATCTTGAGAAAAAAATAAAGACAGGATATGTAGAATGTTTTAGTTTTATATAAGCAATGCAAACAGGTCTGATCATAAATTGATAATTTTTACTAACGTTTGTCTGTATACGCAATAGGTATTTCATTTGCCATATTTATTGTCATCATTTACTCTGGATGGCTCTGAGGAATAAATTTTCTGAAAAGAAATACATTTTTTCATGTAAAAGTCTTGGAAAATAGAGTTCATTATCTACTGCAATAAGTAGAATGGAGGGTGGGATGTGGAGTGGGATGGAATGAAACTATTATGTTATAATTTATGACCTGATTACTTACACAATGTCATTTATGTTGAAACTGCAAGGGAATCATCCTGAAACTGTTGGAAATAATGTGGACTGGCAATCTATGTACTTAAACAAGCAGAAGCCAGATGAGTCAGGTGTGGCCTAGAAAGCCCGTTAGTTGCCGTCCTCTAGCCATAGGGGTGGACAGTGGGACTGGTGTCCGAAATCCTTTCTGTGAGTCATCTCTACCTTTCTCACACACACATTACTCAGCAAACACCCAACCAGGGTACAGTACTAAATGACTACAGGGCACCTAATGCTAGGTTAGGGAAGCACAAGTTGATTGGTCTTGATTCTTTTCTTTAATAGAAGGCAGAAAAACCACTCCTACCCTTGTCCTGTACAGTCTTTTGATGAGACATCCCTCCTCCGCTTTATGAATGCAGCTCTCATGCTTTGTTAATGACTATAGGAATGGTGCTACTTTGCCTCAGAGGCTCATTTCCATCAACTCATACACCTGTGCAAAAACTACTAAGCTTCTAAAGCAACCACATTAGGCTAATGGTGGGAGTCTCTACATACATCCTCAAACACGTGAAGAATGGGAAACGTGCTGTGTGTAATGGTGCTGCCTGTAATCCCGGCTACTCTGGAGGCTGAGGAAGACTGCCAAATTCAAGGCCAGACCAGCTGGCCAACTTAGCAAGACACTGTTTCAAAATAAAAACTGTGAATCACTGGAGATGTAGCTCAGAGGTAAAACACCCCTACAGTCAATCTCTAGTATCAGAAACAAAACAAAACAATAACAATAACATCAACAAAACCCCAAACAGGAAACATCCATTGTTTTTCTGTACCTGTGCCAGACAGGCATGCTCTCGCCTCTGCCTTGAGCAGAAGCCTTTTCAATTTGCCCCTCCATTCCAGTTCTGAAATTCAAGTGCCAGGTTAAGGACCAGAAAGGCTCTTGTTACATCAGGCCAGCCCTGCTGTGCACGGCTGGAGCAGCACATCAGAAAGAATCTAGCAATCTGCAGTGGTAGGAGCAGAGGCCCCTGCCAATTACCAGTGTCTGCTTCTCCTCCTCTACCAGGCAATAGTTGGTTCATTCCTGGGCACACAGCCACATTACAGAGAGAGCAGGACTGGTGATGGCTGGGACAGCTCAGGCACACGGATCCCTTAACAAGACACCACTCTGAACAGGACTGCTCCATTAACAGCGCTCGAGAATTGAGCCCTTGGCAACTGAGAGGATACAGAGAACAGTCCACTTAAATAATTGTACAGCTGAGGATATAATATAAAGTTTTAAATAAACATTATAATAAGCAGAACATGATTTAGAATTCTTGCTTCTAGAGTGGTTTTTAAGACCAAATTTTAAATACATGGATCCTGGAACTTTATTTGTTTTCTAATTAAAAAATAAATAAACAGCCTGCCATTTCCTGTCAGATCTCAGGGTGGTTCCCTGGAGTCCAAGGGGCATCAATCAATGGATTGGTGTGGGGGACGGGGGTAGGATTTGTGAAATCTTTACCCTCTATGCAAGGTAAAATCTCATTTATATCCTCCTGAATTTTTTTTTTTACCCTCAATCTCCTTTAGATCAGATTTGTGGTTTTGACATCAAATACTGCTCATCATGGTGTTACTGCAGCCTAATGCAGTTTTTATTGGAAATGACAGCTCTTTTTCCAACAGACCCCTTGCCTTCTGTTAATGGCAATCTGTGTTTGTGTTTATTGTCAACCTAAGGGGTTAAAATTTACTTTAACTTACAGCAGGATGGATGCAATTCTTCCTTTCACTCAGGAACAGTTTGGTAATTTGCATAAAATGTCACAGAGTCTACCTGGGCTTGAGAGCAAATTTTATTATAATTTTTTTACAAGATTCAGGGAAAACTAAAATGGCAATTTAATAGACATTGAGCTAATACGGCATGTTGCAGCAATAGAATTTTCTAACAATAGACTAATTCTATAATAGATGACAATACTACAGCAGTTGATATGTTTTTAAAAATCTACACACATTTTTCAGGAAAGTAAAATCTTGAAGCATCCTGTGGTCAGTATCTTAGAAGTTCTAAAGAATGCTCAGGCCAACTAATGAAGCATGTTTTCACTCTGAAAGTCTTTGAAAGCCAACATTTGTGGTGAACAGGGAACATCGGTTAATCACACATTACAGATGATTCCTTTGTTTGTTGTGTGAAAGTGGTTCCTAGCAGACATTCTTACATTCCCATACATAATATTTATCTTCTGAAAGCCAAACGAATTCAAACAAGCCACAGTGACCTTTAAATAGGGTTCTTCTTTCTGTCTCTTGGAAAACAATTTAAGGGGTTTCACTATATGAGTGGGATTTCCCTTTTTTCTAGTCTTCAAAAGATTTCTTTCATCTTCATTTTTGTTCTCTCCAGCTACAAAATGTGTTCATTATAGAACTGTCAGCTACAAAGGGGAGGAGACTCCTTCTATTTCAGCAGGTACAAGTCCCAATAGCTGCTTTAATCTCCAGAGAGCCCACTTCTGCTCTATTTAATAAAACCCAACACTGCGGTTATCAGAGTCATTAGGAGGAAGCAGGATTAGAAGAGGAAAGCCTTAATTTATTTTGGTGTCATATGTAATTATATAATTTATTTTCCCAACAGGCTTGGCACTTTTCTAATACCTTCTCTTTGTTCTTTGTTATTGCTTTTCTTTTTAAAGAATATTTTTTAAAGAAAAGCCCCTCAAATGAAAAAATGAAGATGAAGGAGTAACACAATGAAAAATCACTCCTTCAGAAATTGAAGTCTTCCTATTAACAGGCAATTAGCACAAGTAGGTGTCAGGATGCTACTCTTCCCTAAATAAGCCAGATCTTCTTGAGTATCATTGACAATTTAATTGTTTTTTTTTTCCCCACAACTAATCTGAGTTATATTTTTTCACCCAATATGTCATATAGCACATAATATAAAAGATTTAAATTTGGTCACTTTAAAGGGTTACAAGTCTCTGTGCATTGTAGAAATGCTCATATAAGTTATAAAATCCATCTTCCAAAGCTTATATCAGAAATCCAGTATACAACAACCAAGGTCAATTTATTACTTATTACTAACTTCCTTAAAAATTAAGAGAAGGTTTTAAATGTTACCGTTAATTGAAAAATGAAAGTAACTTTTTAAAATGAGTGATCTATGCAATAAGCTCACCCCAATTTTAACTTATGATCCATTTATATTAAAAATGAGATTACATAAAAATTTTTATTCGGAAGAAATCCTGAAAACCTATGCAAGTCTGGAAGATTTTAATTTGGAGTTTACCTTCCTGAATATGGAAGCAGAATTGTTTATAGATTTGTGTAAACTTCTAGGAGAAAGATTCTTAGGTTCTACCAAACTGTTCTAAGAGATCTATGACCCAAGAAAACATAAAAACTTATTAATTTACTTTATTTTACATCTCTATAAGAATGTGACATAATATATACTACTGTGTGATAATATATAATAATTTTAAGGCTTTTCTCCTTATGTACCAGGCTAGTTCGTCAATTGATGGCCATTCTACATAGAGGTTGTGCTGTGTGACAACCTCTACATGTATTTGGTTCAATGGATTTAATGAACAGAATCAGAAACTCGGCAGCACAGAGCAAAATTTTTCTAAATTCATTTCCTAGGTCAATTAGTTTATTATAGCCATACAGGTTAAATAAAAAATATCTATTCTTTAGAAATCAGCGTTAGTTCTTAATAAGTCTCTATCCTACATATAAAACATACTAAAAGTTAGTTTTAATACACTTTTCAGATATTTCACAGTCTATTATTAATGCATGCAAGGCTATAATTTTCAGTGTTTGTGGACTGAAATTGGAAATATGAATTTTATTGGAGTACACTGGAAACCTGTAATGATTATAGGTGACATATGCAACATATGGAAAACATTATTCAAAATTCAAATTGTACCTTTCAAGTGTCTCTCACATCTCAACGTGGTTTTGTTTTTCTAGTGTAAAAAGGTCAGCTCACTGGTATTCAGCTTCTTTTGCTGAGATTTGACATTGTGCAGTACCAAGAAGTCTGCTTTTGTTTTGTTTTCCTGCTTCCACTTCTCCTGGTATTACTTTACTCTTTCTCTCTCCCCAGTCTCTCTCATCCCATGTTCCTGCTTAGCTTTCCCAACCAGAAAAAGATAATGAAATGTGTAATATCATGGAAAGGTCAGCCAATCTACTCTGACAATTATGTGTAAAGCAACAAAGGCTTAAGTAATTATACTCTAAATATAGGGTGAGTATTCCTTATCTGAAATGATTGAGATTAGAAGTGTTTCAGGATTCAGATAACTTTAGATTTTGGAATATTTGCATATACATAATGAGATATCTTGAAGAAGGGACCCAAATCTAAAGAAGAAATCCATGTCTCATATATGCCTTATGCTGCACATAGCCTGAAGATATGAAACATTTTTAGTATGCCTGTATTTGGCTGGGACCCACTGTATAAAGTTAGGTGTGAAATATTCCAGTTGTGGTATTATATTGATATTCAAAATTTTCAGATGTGCGAGCATTCCAGATTTCAGGTTTTCTGAGTAAAGATGTTTAATCTGTAGTAAAGAAAGAGTCAAAGATTTCCAACAATCTGAAAATAAAAGGGAAATCCTACGTGTGTGTGTGTGTGTGTGTGTGTGTGTGTGTGTGTTACTAGGGGTAGAGCCCAGAGGCTTTCTACCTCCTGGGTATACTCCCAGACCTATTTTATATATTATTTGGAAACAGGGTCTCACTAAGTTGCTCAGATCTCACTAAGTAGCTAAGGCTGGCTTTGAACCTGTGCAATCCTCCTGTCTCAGCCTCCTAAACGCAGGGATTACAAGCGTGCGCCACCATGCCCAGCTGAAATCCTACTTTTTAAATTTATATAAGCTGTACAAAGAAAAGGAAATAGAATTCAGAATAGATGGTGGTGGTGTTTTGTCTAAATCTACTTAAACAAAGGCCACATGTCTGGTATAGTTGAAACTAGGTTTCCTGGCAAGAAGAGAAAGGTGTTAAAAGTGCCTGCTTTTTATATAAATATATTCCGTGGTTTCAACACTGATGACATTCACATGTGGCTGTCTGTTCTATGCTAATACTTCCATTTTTCTAGCTACAGAATTCTGAGACATATGATATGAAGATGTCTGACCCTGGTGTCAAATCATATGGCTCTTAACCTGGAGTCACCACTTAATAACATTGTGACTCAATCTTGTGAAGCCTTGGTTCATATAACTACAAAATGGGGACAACAAAAATACCTATTTCAAAGAAATTTTGAGATTTTAATAAGATGATGAAATAAAAATTTGATAGTCCTTAAGTATGCATACATATCACAATTATTATTACAACTATTTTTATTATTGTTAAAGTTTATGTGCTTTTGTATCAAAAACACATCAGTGTCCCTTCAGTTGGGGTTGCAACTTCTGTACCTTAACAGCCTTCTATCCTGCTGGTTCTCAAACTTTAGTCTGAATCAAAATCATCTAAAGGCTTGCTAAAACACAAATTCCTGAGCTCCTCTTCCAGAGTTTCTTATTCAAAATTCTGGGGCTAGCTCAAAACTTAGCACTTCTCACACGTTTCCAGATGGTATGATGCTGCTAGTCAAGGATCACACTTTGTACACCAGTGTTTTATGCCAAGAATTGGGGAACTCTTTTTATAAAGCACAAAATAGTAAATATTTCAGAAGCAGTCATAGACAATATGTAGAAAAATGAATGTGGCTTTATTTTAATCAGCTTATGTATGCACATTTAGATTTGGATTTTGGGTAATTTTGAAGTCATGAGACTTTTTCAATCTTGCAAACATTTAAAAATATAAAAGGCATTTAGAGCTTGTGGGTCATAAAGAAATCAGTTGTGGGCCATATTTGGTTTGTGAATCATAGTTTGTCAGTCTCTGTACAGCACAATGGAGACCCAGGGGCTCTTTACCTACCTAGTCTGAGAAATAGCCATGTACCTCTCTCCCTGGCTCTGCCTGAGCCTCGTGGTATACCCATGACCAATAGTATTCTCATGCATATTTGCATTGAATTACTGATGAGACATCCTTCTTAGTATTGTTACTTTTAGAACATGCTGCTCACAGTATTCTAGCTTATTAGAGAAAGCTTCAACATCTTAGAGCTTTTGTTTATTATATGTAGTAGAATCAGTAGTCATCTTTATAGCATTGGTATTTCCTTTTTTCTGAAAAATGTACACTGATTATTCTTTGTGTACCTTATTTTTTTCATTGATAGGAGCCTTGTGATTTGGGAAAGTTAGGCTAATCTAAGCCTCTGATTTTCCCTGGGTATAGTCATTAGTTTAGAAATAAATATTTGCTGGGTGTGGTGACACACACTTGTAATCCCCGTGCTTGGGAGGCGGAGACAGGAGGATCACGCAGGTTCAAAGCCAGTCTCACTGGCTTAGGAGACCCTGTTTCCAAATTTAAAAAATATAAAAAATAGGTCTGGGAGTGTAGCCCGGAGGTAGAAGGGCTTCTGGGAACCCCAGTACCACCAAAAAAAAAAAAATATCTTGGGAACATGAATGAGATCTCTTGTTCATATTCTTTCTCATTTCCTCTCTGTCACTCTTCCATAGCTCTTTTACTTTTCCTCATGGGATGATACAATAAGGCCCTTGCTAGATGACGCCCTCTTGATCTTGGACCATCCCAGTCTTTATTAGCTAATAAATTTTAGATTTGTCATAAATTACTCAGCCTCTGATACTTTGTTTGAGCAGCACAAAAGGGAGTAAGATAGTCATATTATGCAGAATTTAAATAATTACTACTCAAAATAGGAGTCCAAATTGCTTACTATTTTCTCCTTTTATGACATTAAGAAATTATGTATAGCTTTGAGGATCACAGTTGAAAAAAACTTATTCTACAAGCAGATCACCCAGAACAAACTTGCTGGGCAATCCCCAGGACAAGAAGATGGTACTCTGAAAACTTTCAGCTCAGCTCCTGGTACTGTGAAAGCTCAAATGTAAACTGTGATTAAAGTTCTTTATAAAAAAATTTTTTTGATTTAAGCAACCATCAAAAAAACTTCATAAGTCTTTCTCCCCTCCTCTTTTCTCTTGTGGGATACACTTCAATTAGGCATTACACTCAGGAATAAGGGATAAAAGGACAAGTGATTAAACCTTTTCTATGATCTTAATTACCACTAATTTAATGAAACCCTTGGTGTAGCAGAATAAAATGGTTGCAGCCAGGCTTTTATATCAAAAGACTATTTGGAGAGCCGGAGATTTTCAAGGCAAGCTGGCAGGAATTATAAGCATCCTTTGATTATCTTTCATATGTTGTTTCTCATTATAGAATGATGACCTATGACTTTTCTAGAAACATTTAACTACTTTGAGGGATCTTCTAGGAACTCTCTTCTTATTAAGGAACTTAAACATATATACAAAGTATACAAAGTACTTAACAAATACAAAGCATATTTTTGACTTTTCAAGTAGAGTTGGATGTCACTTTAGACAAGGCTCATGGTAGATTTTTCTGGTATTTAAAATTAATCACTAACCTGTTGCTTGACTATCTAGTTGTCACTTTTCTAGTAAGGAGATGGGAGACATTCTTCTAGCCACCTGTTTTAGAGGATATTATCAGGAAAGGCACTTGACAGTGGGCCCTTCCTGGATTCTCTAATGGCTATAAAATGATACTGCATAATTGTAAGAGTCTTTGTCAAGCTTGCAACTCTTAAACGAAGAGAAAAATTCCACTTTTTGTTGAATTCAATCAGACTGAAATGTTATTTGCTAAAGCAAAACTCAGTACTGAGCAAACCTTACATTTTGATGGCCAAGCCAAACCAGAGGCTTCCTTGCCTCTATGTTTAATACCTCATGTACACTGAACTAATAGGAAGAAAGAAGCTGCTTAATTAAGATGATCCTTAGAGACTGTGTAAAGTTAGTGGCAGATACTTGGTGACTTCATCGAGTCAGTTTGGAGCCTGTTATCTGGAGAAATTGGTCTCACATATCGTCACCAAGAGCAATTGCAGCTTATTTATAAAATTTGGCCGTCTCATGAGTCCTTTTTCCATAGCACCAGCAAGAAAATAACTGGCCGAGCTCTAAGCCTATAAACTTCTCCCACTTAACATTACTAGAACGTACTCTGGCAACAAGTTAGATAAGCATTGTTCTGGTGGATGATGGTGGTGATGGTGGGAGTGGCTGCATCCAAATTCAATTTCCCATGGGAACTTGGATCCCTCTTCTCCAGGTGCTGAAAAGCTAGTTTGTCCTATTACTTCTGTAAGCTACAGATGGACTTACTTTGTTTGACAACTGAGTTTAAAACACTTATTTCCTCTAACTCTAGTTAGAATGGCAATCATCAAGAATACAAACAATAATAAATGTTGGTCAGGATGTGGGGAATTAGGAGCCCTTATACACTGTTGGTGGGATTGCAAATTAGTACAGCTGCTATGGAGATCAGTGTGAAGGTTCCTTAAAAGACTGGGAATGGAGCCACAGCTATACTACTCCTGGGGAATCTCTCCAAGGGAAGTGAAGTCAGAGAACTATGGGTATATGCATATCCATGTTTGGAGCTGCGTAATTCACAATAGCCAAACTATGGAACCAGCCTAGGTGTCTGTTAACAGATGAATGGATTAGGAAATTATGGTATATATACAATGGAATTTTACTCAGCCATATAAAAGAGCACAACTATGTAATTTGCAGAAAAGTAGGTGGAACTTGAGAATATTATCCTAAGTGAGACTAGCCAGTCACAGAAAGTGAAGGGTCATATGTTTTCATTCGTGTAGAAGCTAGAGAAGAATTAAGAAACAAAGAGGGGTTCAGATAAATGAGGGGAGACATTAATGGAATTGTGAAGGAGATTTGAGGAGGGAGGTAGGAATGTGAAAGGGGATATTGGATGATGGAAACAGTTCAAATAATCCTTTGCTCATATATGAAGTTTTCAAGTTATCTATATCAATGCTAATACTATGTATAGGGAGGCAGAGGGAGCAAGGTGGGACATGGCGGGAAACATGCAAAAAGAGTTGAGTGTATGTTTATTTCTATCACACTGAACCTCACTATGATATATAATTACAATGCACCAATTAAAAAAAACATTTATTTCTTCCAACCAAGATTGTTTCATATTGTCTCATGAAAAAGAAGAGAAAAAGCTGGGTGTGGTGGCACAGGCCTATAATCCCAGTATTTGTGAGGATAAGACAGGAGGATCACAGTTTTAAGGCCAGTCTCAGCAATTTAGTGAGGCTCCCGCAACTTAGTGAGCCCCTATTTCAAAATGAAAAACAACTTAGGACTGGGGGTAGAGGCAGAATGCCCCTGGGCTCAATCCCTAGCAACACACACACACACACACACACACACACACACACACACACACACACCTGAAGAGCAATAGTGGCAATATCCCTTTTTGGACATAGCTGCACACCATTTCAACCACACCTCTCTGAAGGATGTGTAGCAATTGATTACCCCAGAACCAGCTTGTCTTTCTGTCCCTAGTTTCTCATCTTCATCAAGTCATGTCATTCATGTGAACTCTGGACACTGCCCAACACACAGCTGGGTCTGAAGTGATATATAAAAAGTTTACAGATGTCAAGAGACTGGCGGTAGAATCAGACAAGATTTGCCTCAAATTTCAGTTTTTGTTTCCGCAGAAGAGTCAGGCTAATGATTGTTAAAATTCTTAAGAGAGAAAAAAAGGGATTTGACAGGGTAATTCTATGATGTGTTTTTGAGGGAGTTTCATTTTTGCTTCTGGGATGTTTGCATGGGGACTAAACATCTTCATAAATAAGAAGGCTCCTTTCTTTCCATTTCACATATATTTGTTTCCAGTAAAGCAGGGTTATGAGGACAAGGGAATAGTACATTGACTCAGGGTTCCATGCAGAGCCAGGCTAAATATCTTACATGTATAATAATTTCATCATTATTCTGGAGAAAATGACATTTTCCTCTTCACTACTCAAATTTCCAAATCCCTTCTCTGATTTAATTTCCACTTTTCAGGTATGTAAATGCTTTACTATCTGTGGGGAGCCAATAAGGTTTTCCCCTTTAAGAATACTTCTGACTGTCCTTTGCCCAGAGCCAATGAGGTTTGGGGTCATGGAAAGTTCAACGTCTGAGAGAAGCTAAAGTGGAATTGATTGGTTTGGCCGTTAAGCGCACAGGTGGTGACGGCACAGGCTTGAGTGGTTTGACCATTACGTGCGTAGGTGGTGACGTCACGAGGGTCGGTTGACCGGGAGCGGTATAAATAGGACGAGAGTGATAAAACCAGGATAGGTCAGTAGAGATATCGACCCGGGAGTGTACTGCCGATCCTTCCATGAGAGAATAAAGTATTCTATGAATAAAATTCATTGAATAAAATTCTTTTCATCCTCACTCCTCTCTTCAGAACCCGTACTTTTGCCGGCTGGCTCCGGCAACTATCTACCTGAACTCGCTGAAGGGAATGGGAAAGGGGAATGATCAGGCACTTTGGATGCAAATTGATTGCTCTGCTGTCTCTGCTTGGCATTCGAATGTCTTTCCTGTAAACGAGGACTCTGCCATGATGTGAATCTTGGTAGAGGATAGGACCCCTTCTTCCCCATGGAAATATAGTGGACCAGAACTGTGCACTCTTCAATCCTTAGTAGCTAGGCCACTCTCACAATATCTGATAGAAATTGCCATTTAAATAAATTAAAATATTTGTCCCAGTTTTTCACCCCATTCTTTTTGTATAGGCAGGGAGTATGTGAGACATCTCTAATGCCCCTCCCTTGCAGTCCTGGGGATGGAACCTAGGGACATTCTACCTCTGAGCTGCACCCCCAGCCCTATTTTTTATTTTGAAACAGGGTCTCACTGAGTTGCAAAAGTACCTCACTAAGAAGTTGAAGATGGCCATGAACCACAGTCCTCCTGTCTCAGCCTCCCAAATGCTGGGATTAGAAGCATGCACCACCATTCTCGACTTGCCCTTGTTGTTTTTAATATGCTTTAATTGGTACATTGTGTCTCAGTGACACTTTTGTTCATCTAAGTAGAGATACTTAGACACCCTTTTTGTATGCTAAGAACTTGAGGAAAGGTGGAATAAATCATTCAGGGAAAAAAATGTTTCAATGGTTTGGCAGAAATCCTATATAATACAGTCCTTCAACGTGCCAGTCATTAACTTTATTTCAGTAATTAATGCCATTATAGAAAAAACACATTTAAATGTTCAAAGCCAAACTTCACTACTACAAACTCATTCATGTGCAGATTTTCTATTTTTTTTCTTATTTCTTGGGGGGAGGTTTGGCTTTTGGAAATGTTTCAGTTTTTCAAGTCTCAAAATGTACATAATTGGATGGCATAATAAATGCCAGATTCTCTAGTATTTTATAAGGTACATAAAATGAATGGAGATATGTTTGCCATTATCATAAACCAGAAAATCAAGGAAAATTTACAAAGTTGAAGTCTTTGTGCCATGTAATCCCAAATAGATGAATTTCTTTTAAGATAGAAGAGAATTGAGTTTCATCCTTCAAAAAATAAATGAATTTACTTGGCATTAACTTTATATTTAATGGAAGGCATTTGTTTCTGAAAATTGAATCACGCTTACTTTGTTGTGTATGTAAAACTTTCATTGACTAGTATATACATTTTAAGTTTATTATCTTTTGTCTTTACACAAAATCCTTGGCAGGCTATTCTTAATGCATATATTTTGGAGATAACTGAGTCTGTTTCTTGTCAGTTCTAAATGTAAATTATTTGCTTTTCTTGGTGGTTGAAAATGCTTGAAGTCAGGGCATTAGAGGGTAAATTCAGTCCATTTGTGCTTCTTCAAAGAATTAAGAATTTACATGATAGATGAAAGTTTACTAAATCTTGTTCACATTCTGGATTTCCAAAGGCAAATAAGGAGTGACCACGCTTTAAAGACTTCCAAAGCATATAAAACATTTAGGTTAAAAAATGAGTGTGGGTAAAAGTAGAAAAAAGGAGATAGAACAACAAATTCAGAGAGAAAAATGTCAAAGACCTCCCATGTTCTCATGGGAATGAAACAAAGAGGGAAAAATCAATAAAGCAAGTTGCAGTGAAAGTCTGAAGATGAAAAATATGAGGTATGTATAATAAACCAGGACACTAAGCTCAAATGTACATAGTTGCTATTTATTTTATCAGGTATTTATGCAATAGAAATAGAGATTTAAAAGAGAAAAAAATAATATTTTTTTTCTTCTTACCTACTAGGTAAAGCAATTCTTAACATACTTGTATGTATTTTGACAGTTCTTTTCTTGTGACTGTGTGTGAACATATACATAAAGAGCAATTTTTCCACTAAGGGATACCACTCCATGAAGTATCCTTTAATTGTGTGGATGGTAAAAATTTATTTCATGTGTACATTTAGCGATTATATAAATACTGCATTTTGCAGAACAAAAACATTAATGAATTATATCCTTTTTTTCCAAATTGATCCCCTAAATCCCCTACAACTTCCATTATTAAACCGGAGTTACAGCTGTACTATATCCTGAGTGAGTGAAAACTGCAATCAAAGGCAACAGGACGATGGCCAGGTGACATTCAGGCTGTTGCATCCAGAGGTGCTTGGCTCAGCCGGATTGTTCTGTGGCCGACCTACAGCCTCAGCTCACTTCTCAAACACCTGTGTCTGCTATTCTGTCTCTTATCAGTTCCCAGATGCCTAATTCCTTTTGGCCAGCCTGCGGCCCATCAGTTTCCACCAAGAGCATTGGAAATATAGTTGCCCTTCTCTCTTTTGTTCAGTGTCATGTAATGTTTAACAAGACTGGATTTAACTGTGGTAAAGTAGCTGATTCTCTCACCTAATGCACATAGGTACAACATCCAGAAGCTCATGGTGAAGGAATGGGATTATTTTAAATGTACTGCACTCTCACTTCTCTGAAGGTGTGTAAAATATGAATGTTAAGCTTTATAAAGTGTAATTTCAAGTTCCAGACAGGGTTGGAATGAAGAGATATTTCTACGTGATGTTACATCATCAGAAGTAAGCACTGACAGTTTGGCCTACATGTGAAGCTTATCTTGAGTAAAACTTGCTCATTCAGATCTAGGCAGAAATTTGGGATACTCTTAACTTAATTACATGTATGACATAAATTAATCTTAAGAGGACACCGATGTGATTTATGCTATGTTGTCTTATTAAATATGTTATTTCCATGGTGGAAAAATATGTGTCCAATAACAGGCCATTGTCTAAATGAATTGTCTTATACAGTGTAATACTTTAAAATTATTTTAAAGTGGTATAATGGTATAAATCTGTAAGTTCTGCAAAAAATTCATAATATATTGTTAAATAGGGGTGAAACACTAATAAATACTATTTTATTCCATTTTTGTGAAAATAGTTTTATCTCTCTATGGATATTTTTATATGATCCATTAATGGTGGTTACTTTGTTTTAGTAGGGTTTCTGGACATCATTTTTTTCATTTTCTGTAACTCATAGATTTTGTTTTTGTAATAAAAAAAGAATCATTTTTAGGTATAAGATTCAGGATGTCATGCAAGTTTTTCTTCTATATGACTCTGAAGGGGCTTGATGCACCATCTCTTGGGCATAGGACTTAAAATTCATAGCCAACTAAGAAGCGTATCTTGGGGACTCATAATATCCTAGGGTAATTATAGTTATTGGACAGCCATATGAATGTGCTTCCTTGGGTCACCGCAAGTAAAAACACAAAGAAGGGAAATAACTAATTAAGGGCCTAGAAGTAACTTTCTGATTTTTTTTTTTTTTTTTTTTTGGTCTTCTTTCAAGTTGATGTGGCTATTTCCTGTTGCATGGTATAGCCAATGAGCAAGTTGATTCTTGCTGATATTACTAGATAAAAGGTTAATGTAAAAATGAGGACAAGACATGAGTAATAATTATATGCTCCATGAATGCTTCCTTCTGAAATAACTCCTAGTGTAATCATAGAATGTCTCCTGTGACTTCAAAAACAGGAGTGAGCTCTCACATAATTTCTGGGAAGGTGAATTTCTGGGTACAGAAAGTGAAGTTCTACACATATAGAACTTAGGTTATCATGAGATTGAACCCAGGGTTACTTTACCTGTAAGCTATACCCTCCAGCCCTATTTTATTTCTAAACAGGGTCTTGCTAAGATGCTGAGGCTGGCCTTGAACCCATGCTCCTCCTGTCTCAACCTCTCAAGTACTGTGATAGCATTCTTGTGCTGCCATGCCCTACTCTTCACTCTTTGTCTGTGTTTAAGTTACTGCTAAGTGGGGACCAGAGGACAACTTGTGCTATAAATACAGGACAGTCTTTGGGTTTCTGTGGTGGAAAGGCTTTTAGAAGTCTAACTTAAATCGGGGAAGATGACTTTTCCTCAAGTTCTGTACCTACCATCTCAACTGTGCCTCCCTCCTACCACTTTCCCCTTGTGTAAATGGAACAGGAATGCTCCACTCTCTCTACTCATTTCCTTAGGTTGAAGTTCTATTCTCTACTCGTTGCTCATCATGCCTTTTGGCATTTGTGTTATAGAGACTACATATCCTTTGCTGAAAGGAAAAATGGTAGTAGGAAATTCATCATGAGCTTTGACTAGATTATGTGGACAAGAATAGTAAATATAAGTTCTCAGTGATATTTGTTTCCCTTAAAATAAATATAAGAATTGGGTGCTTGTTTTAAAGCTCATCAAGACTTCTGAGAGCCAATTTTTCTGGCTTTCCATGACTAATTAAGATGACAAATTTGGATGGAGCAGAAAAGGTCCCTATGGGATAGTTTGGGGTGTCTTAAACATACTTAAGGAGAAAGAAAACTTTTGTAGCATTGGTGATAACATGACAGGTAATTGTGAGGTTTTGCAAAGGCTGCTGACCACACATGCCAGCACCAGCTCATGAGTACCTTCCCTTCCTATGGCCACTTATTTCCTTGTAATTCCACTGGGTGTGATGTGCTGAGTGTCCAAGGTCATCTATCATTTTGTTGGACTTCTTCACAGCCTCTCGTTTCCTGGCTGAGTTATTTATGTAACATTATTCCACATGGGAAAGCCCAGCTGTTAAAGTTTTAGAATCAAGAATAAGAACACATTTTTATTAGATCTTTCATCTTGTCTACAGTGTGTTTTTCTTGGTTTAAATAATGATAACAGCATGCTAGCTCCTCCACCATAACTCACTCCCCTGTACACACTTAAGGAAGAATGGCCTTTTTGTACTTCTGTGTCCCAGAAGGGGGCTTGTACCAAACTAAGTATGAAATCAGCGTGTGGGACTGTATGGCTGCTGGTAAGTTTGGACTCATACATCTGAGGTGGGCATTAACAGAGGCAAAACAATAGCACTAGATTATAATTGGTGGTAGCAAGAGGAGACATAGGAGTTTAGAAGATTAGAGTTTTGAAATGAAGAAAAGTGGAACTATTTATGTCTAGAAGGGAATGTAAAGAACTGTTTGGCATATACAGAGCTTGAATTGCTGAGGGGAAACCCAGTTGAAAGGTCTTAGTGGGTGGGGGTGACTCTGTAATATTGTCAACTTGATGAGGTTGTGCCACATTTCCTAGAACTGCTCTTTCTGTAAAGTTCTGGTTAGTTCAGCCTCAGGAAAGAGACTTGGGTAAATTTTATTCAGCAGACATGAACCAGCAGTCATTCAGTAGCTCACACATAATACCACAGGTTTGTTGACTAAGTGAGGCAGCATGTGGGCTTATAACTGACTTTGCTACGTCTGGATCCTCCAGCCTTTTCTTCCTTTTAGGCCACACATTCTTTAGTTTGGAGATGAAGGACACTGGCTTCTTCTTTTTCCTTTTTGTGGTACTGGGAGACTGAACCCAGTGGCGCTCTATCACAGACTACACCCCGAGCCCTCTTAACCTTTTTATTTTGAAACAACAAGCACTGGCCTACAAACTCTTTCTCCTGTCTCAGCCTATCAAGTGCTGAGGTATGTGCCATTGCTCAATGGCTTTTTTCTGTAGGACATCCATGGTATCAAGATCAGAATAAAAGTTACCATGTTTCTGTTTCAGTCTACTCCTTCCCTCCCCAAAGACCTGCCCTGTGGATTTAAGCTCCAGCATGAGACATTAAGACAGCAGCCTTATGGACTACTATAGTAGCTCTTACAGCTGTGAGGTCAAATCCTTTGCATGAGTCAGTCAGGTTCTTTTATGGTTCAAAGCCCTGCAGGATTTGGCCCATTTCCTCCCACCCTCTCCAATGTATACCATTTTTTTTTTTTTTGCCTCAGATAGTATATTCTTCATGCTAGTTTGCTGTCAAATTTTCCACTCCATTATATTTTAAGCTCTTTGTTGTCTCTGGGCCTTTGAATGCACCATCCTGTCCTGCTTCCTTGCTCATGTTCTGTATGAGCACAATCAATTCATGGACTGGCTTTAAATGGATCACCCCATGTAAACTATTACTCAGGTTTATTTTACTCATAGTTCTTATAAGTTGTGTACGCTTATTATTATCTATTTTTTGGCTAGATGGTCTTCACTAGAATCTAGGCTCCATGAACTCCAATTTTTCTTGTTCTACACTGAACACTGTGACCTTGCACAATCTGACAAATACTAGTTCTTGAATCAGAGAACTCATTTAGAAGTAAATGGGAGATATGGAGTATATAACTTGTGGGTTAGAAATGATAGAAGATATTCCAGTCTTCAGCAGGCCTAAAGATTATCCTGGGCTCTACTTTTTTTGGTACCAGGGATTGAACAGAGGCATTCTACCTCCGAGCTACACCTTCAGCCCAATTTTATTTATTTGAAAACAAGGTTGTACTATGTTGCTGAGAATCTCGCTAAGTTACTGAGGCTGGCTTTGAATCTGAAATCCTCATTTACACCCTCCCAAGTACTAGGATTACAAGCACGTGCCACCAGGCTTTAGTTTTGAGATCTTTTATTTCTGTTCTTCATGGCAGGCCAAACAAATTTTCTAGGGATTCAGGGACCATCTCAACAATATTCTACGTTAAATTTCACAGATTTACTTAGACTTTGAAAATACTTGTGATAGAAATAATGAAGAAATAAATTTTTCAACTAGCATTATAGGTTTAGAACTCTCATTATACTCTGGGCCTCTGATGTACCTTTAGAAGACAGATGGTGATTCATGAACATAGATTTGAATGTTTACTTATAAGACAGAAAATTCACCAGAATTTCAGAACATTCATCCAATATTATTATCCAATGTTCTATAGCTCACTTCATTTCATATTGTAAATTTCTTAAAGCCATAATTTACATGTCACAGTTCTTTCATCATTTTTCATGAGGATTAAGTCCTATTTTTGCCTAACATTAGTTAGAAAGCAAGCAGAGTGGTAGTAGCCAGAGGTAGATGAGAGTTTAGAAGATTAGAAAGTTTTTGAGATGGAGAAAAATAGAATTGTTTATAAAATAGGGCAACTCTGAAGAAGTAGGGTTTGAAGGGAAGATGAGTTGTTTGGAATAAATAAAGTTTCAATTGTTGGAAGGAAATCCAGGGTGAAGGAATGCATCAGCTTGGATAGACCGCACATTTCCTAGAACTACCTTCCTTCTAATGTTCTGGATAATGAGGACCACAGGAAATTTTTGTTGTTGTTGTTGTTGGTCTGGGGATGGAACCCAGTGGCATTTGACCTCCAAGCTATACCCCCTGCCCTGTTTTTTATTCTTTGTTTTGAAACAGGGTCTCACAAAGTTGCAGAGGGCCTCACTAAGTAGCTGAGGCTGCCCGTGAACTGCGATTCTCCGGTCTCAGCCTCCCAAATGCTTGGATTACAAGGGCGTGCCACCATGCCCGGCTAGGAATGTCTTGAGTAAAGTATCTTTGATAGTATTTCTACCAAGTAATATGAAAAGGAAAATAGTATCTTCTGCTTTTCAGCAGCCCAAATATGTGTGATGTAGAGTATTCTGTTGTTTTGATACATTTATAATTTCAAAGGCTACATCTTTTGGTGTAATCTTGAACCTGCATATTACTTTAACATCTGGATACTACAAAGGTTCTTTGATGCTGGCCTTCTTGAAACCCTTTATTACTTAAATGTTTCCTTATTTCCTTTTAAGCATCTTAGTATCTTTGCCCAACAATTCTTTAGTATTTAGTTTAGAATGATCAAAATATGTTGGAAGTGGCTGATAAGTTTCAGGTTTCGATATTCTGGAAACAAGCCTGAGATCCATATACATTTGTTCCTAGGCTATTCAACCTGTCAAATAAAACTTAAAACAGTAGTATCTGGATATTACACATCACTTGAGCATTCTTATGTTCTAGAAAGTGTTTGTGAAGTAATTTACTCATATTCCCAGTCTTTAAATTTTCACTATCCTCCCCTTACAGGATTGTTTTGATCAAGTACATTAATGTAAACCCTGAGAACTGAAGACAGATTTTGTTTCCCTAGATATGTTAAGTTCAAAGCCATCTTAAGTTCTTCTGAGTTGAATTAGAAATAAAAAATTTAGTGATCTTTCTGTAAGGTCTTATATCAACTAGTAGATATAATAAGCAGAGAGGAAGGTTTATACTGAAAGAGACAACTAAGATATTGTGTTTTTCTATTCACATACAAAATGCGTTTTTGAGCTTTAAGCCTAAGTAAAAACAAAGTTGTTGTGATTCATTTGATTAGATAAAAAAACTTTTCAGGAATAGGTCAAACGGTTTGTTTCGATTCTGGGAAGAGTGTGAAGATTATGCTCCCCAAAGCAAGGTGCAAACATTTTCATATTTCTAAATAAGTTACCTGCTAGAATGTTTGGGTTCTAAAGGACCTCATGTGAGAACAAGGCTGAAAGTTACCTGTCAATAATAACTGTCATTTTCATTAGAATCAGATTCTGAGCATCTCTGGGGAATTAAAGACTTTGTATCCAAAGACAACCAACCAAGTAATTTAGGCTGTTAGAAGAAATAGCAGTACAACAGCCTAGCAGTTTTAAGAGGCAAATAATAAAACACAATCACCCCAAAACTAATTTTGCCTTATCATTAAGATATAGTTAAAAGGAATAGAATATCTATTCCCATCTTATAAAAAGGTGACAATTTTAATCTCAACCTCTGAAAACTGCTTTCATTCATCTGGCAGTAAGACAAAGCCATGAAGTTCTTGAGTTCATTTTAATTTTTATTACACACCTGATATAGGAACTAGCCAGAAATTGAGATGAGGATTCTCTATACTCTTTAAAAAACCACAGAAAATATATTACCATTTGCTCCCTTTTCTGATACTGGAGTGGCTTTCAGATAATTTGGGATTAGTTTGGAGTGAAGTAAAAAGAAACCACTAGAAGGCAGTTTATAAATAAACACTTATAAAGTTATTTTCACCAGCTATTAGTGAATTTACTGAATAAAATGAACAAGGCTGTATAGTACTCAAAGTGCTGATATTAGTCAGCTATATATTTTGAATATTTATTGATACTGGATGATACCAGTGAAAGTTAAGAGTGATCCCTAGGAATCTTCATGCTTGTTATAGTGTGTTAGGATTCAGTAAGTTTTCAAAGGCTTTGAGAAAAGCACAAGTCCTTGCTTACTGTAGATATTTTCTGTACATCTCGACAGTGGTACAATCATCTCTGCTTCTTATGGAGGTATGTGCTTTTAACAATCTAGGCTTCTTTGGGCATGGAACATAAAGCTTCTGAGTTCCTGAAAATACTGACCTGACTGGCTATTTTCCACTTACATTCTATTGGTATGAATCTCTCTTGGATAAAACATTTTTGTATTCCAAGTGAAAAATAAGATGAGTATGGATATATTTAATCTTGTTTACACATATTAAGGAAGAATTTCATTTTCTTCCTGAAGGACTTTTTATACAATGTTTTCCAAGATCTTATCCACTGCTCTTCTGGAAGGAATTCAAATTTTGACTGAACTGTCACTCTTCTTTTAGGATCCTGGGATTACCTCAATAACTGTTATCTCCTTTTTTTTTTTTTTTTTTTTTTGCAGGTCTGGGGATGGAACCCAGGGGCATTTGACCTCCAAGCTACACCCCTTGCCCTACTTTTAATTCTTTATTTTAAAACAGGGTCTCACTGAGTTGCAAAGAGCCTCACTAGGTAGCTGAGGCTGTCCAGGAACCAAGATCCTCCGGTCTCAGCCTCCCAAATGCTAGGATTACAAGCATGCGCCACCACACCTGGCTCTATTATCACCTTACAATTTGCATATATAACTTTTTTTTCTCTAACCTGCTACTTCCTAAGAAACTTAGTACTTGCCTTTTCTCTTTTCAGTAACAATATACTATATGCATTCTATGGTTTTTCAGAGAAATATAAATATTTTATTTACAAATGGTAAGCCTTTTTCACAAAAAAAGGCAAGAGAGCTGTTCATTTTTGACTCAATATACTTGGAAAAGTTAATCCATTCAAAGCTCTATTTTGTCCTAATGCAAAACTAGATTATCTCATTACTAAAATGAAAACATCTATTACAAATTACATATTGCTATCTTACCCGGCATGAAAGTTATTTGGAGTCTGGTCATGTAAGAGTATTCAGTGTAGTGTCTGGCACAGTAAAATAAGCATTAACAAGATGCTGTTGGACTTGAATCTTAACTTTTTTAAGCCACAGGGCGAATTCTGTAGACTGTGGCCTTTTGATGCACCATCTTTTAAGACTTCCTTGAAAGAAGACAAGCTTCCGCCATTAGCACAGCTGAAGCCAATCAGGGACTAGATATTAGCACAAAACAAATTCTGAAAGAGATGAAACCTAAGATTTGCGAGGCATAGGGAGGCTGGGGGAAGCATCTGAACCTAGCAAGCTGTGGTCTCCAGCATATGTCCTCCTTTCAAGTTCTATGGTAAGTCTATGTTACAGAGGCAGAGCATTTGATGCTTAAGTTGATCTTTAATCCTCTTCTACAGCCCACTCCCTCCTACTCACCACAAAACGCATTATCTGAGTACTTTGTGGGCTTAAAGCCCACACTGCCCTTTGGGCTAAAGAATAGGACTCAGTGCAAACTCTTTGAAAAAAATACTTCATTGGAAAATGCTAATTGCTTTTCTTCGTAGGATCTTGTGTTTTCCCCCCACTTCCCAAAGAGCTTGTGTTTTAAAAGGTCAAATGGTTTGGGTTAGAAATAAGCTGCCTTCTACCCTGTTCAGCATCCATACAGTAAAAAGTTTTGTATGTTACCACAAATTTTTCCAAGGAAATTATTTCTTCCTCTACTTTCCACCTATCTTCTCGGAAATGCCGAATGTCTTAGAACTGATTCTTTAGATTATTCATCTCTTTTCCAAATTAGATTTGTGTTAGCATACCAAAAATAGTTGACAAAGTCAAAGCCCAGTTGGCAGTAGAGCTGGACAACAGATGGTCCCCCAGAAATCAGACTCAGAAAGGTGACTTCTCTGCATGGATATGCTGACAAGACAGTCTTATTTTGGGGACAGTTTGAAAATCCTTGATGTAATGTAAAGCCCAAGAGGCAGTTCAAAATAGAGAGGAATGATTATCATAATGTGATTCTCTGTCCAAAGCTAAATATACTTTTTGTGTGTCTGTGGTCAGGGGGATGGAACCCAGGGACCTTCTACCTCTGAGCTACACCTGCAGACTTATTTTATATTTTCTTTGGAAACAAGGTCTCATAAAGTTGCTGAGAGCCTCTCTAAGCTCCAGAGGTTGGCTGTGAACTTGCAATTTTCCTGTCCTAGCCTCCCAAGTACTGGGATTACAAGTGTGTACCACCACACCCAGCAAAATATACCGTTTTTAGCCAACCACAGATATGTAAAAAATAAAATCAACACAATAGCCAATAAGAGCTCTTGCAAAGACAAAAAACCAGCTTCTGCTAAAAAAGGCAATACAGAGTAAGACTTACTAGATGTCTCCTATAATGCATTCCAAGCAATTTAAAGTGGCCTTTAAAAACTGGTACTTTCCAATTGTATACTTTGTTTCTGTACTAATAGGTACTAACAGATTTAACATAATTTCTAAATAATTTTCTTTAAAAAGAAGACTGCTTTTTTTTTAACCTTTATAAAAACTTTTAATAGCTGAGAAAATTATTATCTATTTAGTAAATACTACCTGTAATGGAAGATTTAAGTTGTTCTTGGCTTTGAAATAATAACTAAATTTCAGTTAAAAAAATGTAAGAAATGTAAACCATAAAGCTATGCTACTGTAAAATAGATTAAGTCTCATTCCCAATATTTCTCTTACCAATACTCTAATTGCTAACTGCTGAAAGCCTTCCTTCACTATCAAAACTCAAAGACACTTATTTCACAGAATGAAGATAAGTGGGTCTGAGATCTGTTCATCACCTTCAAAGTTACATAAGAGATTCCAGCTCAAGATGACAGATAAAACATGAACAAAATATAAAGTGCTGTATTAAAAATAAAACAAAATTCAGTTTAGTTGATGTAATTAAAATAAATGTCTCATTTTGAGTTATTGACACAAGAATAAAAAACACAAACAGAATTATCATTCTATAATTGTCTTATTTTGTTCTTTTCATTTTAACAATACTGTCTTTTTCAGAGTGACAGCTAGCTGGTCAAACGCATGCTCAAGACATGTATCCATCCTTGACTAGAGGCTCCAGAGGCTACTAAGCCAGCTGGCTAGTCTAAATCTTATGTTAAACACAGACATTTCCTAGTACTACGCTTAAACCACAGCTCATTCATCTTCCTCCTTAAAAACTGCACAGACTTCTTTCAAATATTTTAGTAAGCTAAAAAATTTGCTAAGGAGGTACTCTGGTTAATGATCAAACTGGTGTGGCCGGAGAAGCAAGCATTATTAAATATGAATGTAATCCCGACTATCACAAAACTGAACTTTTTTTTCTCAGTTAAAAAAGCTAGTCCGAAAAAGATCTTATTCTATAAAGATTTATCATTTCCAAATCACAGTGAAAGGAACTTGAGTAATTTACCAATTTGTTTTCTACCCTGTGTCTTGGTAGTAGACACAACAGAATGACATTTGCAGAATGTAAAATTGTTGTGATAGTACTGAAGTTGATTGTTATAGACTATTACACTCTTTGCATATTAAATGGTTACATCTTAATTATTTGTGTAGAACATTGGTCCAGTAACATAAAAATAGAAAATACCATCTGGAAATTTATCTCATTCAGTGAAACACTCTCTTTTCATTATTTTCAGCAGATAAGTCCTTTTCACACTGAAATCCGATGGCAATTAAATTCTGGCACTTTTCCAAGCTACTGTGTGAAGAGGATACTGAAGGCCATCACTATACAGCATACTGCAACATAAGGACTTTTTCGTTCACCTGTTGAAAAAAAGATAATTCATGTTGATTAAACAAGTGACTAACATGTATATAAACTTAATACTATGAGATATTCATATATATATATATATATATATATATATATATATATATATGAATCAAGATAAAATTCTTGCCTATGAGGGTCCATACATTGTATGTGTGTGTGTGTGTAAGACAAGGAATTAGATAAAACCTAAAAACATTTCTAATACAGAATGGACTAAACTATACTGATTTACTTCAGAGTGAGTAACTCAGAAAACAGAATAACTCTGCCTTCTTTTCATGTCTTTAGATAATCCTGAAAACAACATTCATGTGCCAGTCTGTTAAGTCCAAATGTTAAAAAATAGCACGCTAAATAATGACTGAGATCCAGTAGAAATGATCTCTAGCAATTGAACAGGAGCCAAATAAAGTTTATTTTCTTCCTATAAAAAGGAAATTTCTACCTATACAAAGAAATGAAATATATAATATTTAGTCTTCTGCATTTTAACAATGGAAGTAAAAAATGCTTAATACAAATGCAGAGAACATATTTTTGAAGCAGAAATTTGTCTAAGTTTAGCATCCTTTGAAATGCTTGAGATGAGAGGATTTCAGAGCTTTTCTAATTTTAGAACATTTTATAAACTTTACTGGTTGAGTATCTCTGATCTGAAAATCTGAAATCTGAAATTTTCTAAGCATTGTGTCTGAATTAAAAAATCTGTACTTTTGGAAGTACAAATTTCAGGGATTTTCAACCTTAGTATGATTATTCTGGGTTAAAAATGCAGAACTTAAAACAAATACTGATGTATGAGTCACTTCACATTTGTGTAAGCAATGCTGATATCTGGAGACTTGATGTGGACCTGAAGTAGGCTTGTGAAATTATCTTATGAACAAATAGAGATCATTTGACAGTAAGTAAACTCAAACTCATATTAAACTTTTCTGTTTTTTTAAATAAATGCATGGCTGTACTAACTCACAAAGCATAAGGCATAAAAAGAAATTATAACTAAAATAATTTTGGGATATATCTGGTGTACTAATTTTAAATAAAATTCTGAAGATCACTTTCATTTTAGGAGTTTTCCTCAATGAGCTCAAGCTATACATCATTATATGTTTGTGTTTGCTCAAAGAGAGTAGTCATAAAAAATATTATGCATGTATACACAAAAAAATACTTAAGTGTTTTCCTGGAAGCGTTTTTATAGTTTCAGACATTTAATGAACTGAGTTAAAGAAAAATTTAAAAAGTGAGAAAAAGTATTTACAATACCATCACCTTAACTGGAATTTTTTTTTTTTTTGGTTGTACTGGGTTTCCTGGAAGCCCTTCTACCTTCGGGCTACACTCCCAGATCTATATTATTTTTGGAAACAGGGTCTCTTAGGCCAGCGCGGCTGGCTTCGAACCTGCGTGATCTTCCTGTCTCCGCCTCCCAAGCATGGGGAATACAAGCGTGTGCCACCATGCCCGGCTAACTAGAATTTTTTAACCTAAAAAGTATGTTGTAGTCATAATTTTAAACAATGTTAAATATTTTTTGAGGTGAAAAACTCAAGTCATCACACAAAACATACATTTCACTCATAAATTTCAGATCGATTTCACAAACAAACACATCATTTACTAGATACTTTAATTGTTTAGGATAGTTTTATAAACACCTAAAGGAAGCAATTAATAATGTCCTAAGTTTCCATCTGCTGCAAATTAATTTTTGAGGATGTTCTTCTCTTCCTTATCCTCCAACTTAAAATGTTATAATTTATACACGAGTTTCATTTTCCTGTTTTTAATTTTCTTAAGAGATTGCCATGTGGTAGAGCTAAACATCTTTGGTTGAACTTGTCTAAGAATGTTACTTCTTGTCTGTTTTAGATCTGTGTAAGTGAATACAAAACAGCTGCTGTAATGGGATGTGTAACATGATAAGATGATCTGGCTTGGCCTTTTCCCATTAAAACTGGATCCTCCTTTGTGGATACACTTGTGTCAAGAAAAGAGGATCATGTGATTAAGAAAGCAACATATCAGCATCAACATGTTCAAAGCCACTTTGCTAAAATAAGAAGCTAATGCTTTCACATAATTGGCAAGAACGAGTAAGTTTAAGCCAAATCATTTAACCTGTCGCGTTCATATATTCAAGAGAGGAAAATAGTACTATTTATACTTAGACATAAAAATAGATTATATTATAGATCATTATGAAAGCTATAAATTTTTTGTTATATATATGTATTTTTGATACTGGGGATTGAACTCAGGAGTGTTCTACTTCTGACCTAGACCCCCAAACCCTATTTTATTTTCAAACAGGGTTTTGTAGTCAGATGTGGTAGCACCTGCCTGTAGTCCCAGTACTTGGGAGGCTGAGACAGGATTGCAAATTCATGGCCATTCCTAGCAACTTAGCAAGGCCCGTAGCAACTTAGTGCAAAATAAAATGGGCCGAGTATGGTGGTGCACCCTTGTAATCCCAGCATTCAGGAGGTGGAGACCGGAGGATCATGGTTCATAGACAGCTCAGTTACTTAGTGAGGCCCTCCCAAATCAGTGAGACCCTCCCAAATCAGTGAGACCCTGTTTCAAAATAATGAATAAAAAACAAATGCCCCTGAGTTCCATCATCAGTACCGGAAAAAAAAAAAAAAAAAAAAAAAAAAAAGGCTGGGGGTAGCTTAGAGAGGTAGAATGTCTTTCTATGCAAGCCCTAGTACCACAATTTAAACAAAACAAGAGTCTTTCTAAATTGCTAAAACTGGCTTTGAACCTGTGATCTACTAACTTAACCTCCCAAGTACTGGGATTGCAGGTGTACATCACCATACCTGCCTTGTAATATCGGAGTCTTACAAACTTCTAGCTGTTATTTTCCTTCCAAGTAATAAGTGTAAACCAAAGGACAACTTGGATTGGGTACTAAGTGGAATTGTATATTCTCTAATTTACTACTAAAATACCTTAATATTTCCTTTATGAGTTAGCAAGTTAAAGCTAAACTGAGATGGAGCTGGGTATGGTGGCTTACGTGTGTAATCCCAGCATTTTGGGAGGCTTAGATAAGAGGATTGCAGTTTGCAGCCAGCCTCAGCTACTTATTAAGGCCCATTTTCAAAATAAAGAATAAAAAAGAATAAAAATTAGGGCTGGGGGTGTAGCTTAGAGGTAGAATGCCCCTGGGTTCCATTCCCTGCACTGAAAAAAAAAAAAGAAAAAAAAAAAAAACAGGGATAAACAGAGATGGAAACAGCCTCTTAATTCCAAACCTACAATTCCATTACTTTTCTCTTTGCAGTTAACTTGAGGTATTCTTACTGCTGTTGCCTGGCAATTTTCTTTCGTTACCTTGTCAGGCTGAAGTGCTTCTGAAATAGTTTGGTTTAAATAGATTTATTTAATGGTAAATAGCTAATTTACCATTAGCTATTAGCATTAACTATGAAGGGTGACATTTTGTCATTATCTTTCTCTTCTTGGTTCCCTTTTAAGTACTTAAGATTTCTTCTGTTATTTCAGGGTTTGCAGCTGTTGTGTCATGACTGTATGCCAGATAAGTATGCACCATAAATCTCTGTAAATCAAGGCCAGGCCTTCTCAACTGTGGCACTACTGACATCTTGGCCTTTTCTAAGGGGCTGCCCTGTGCATCCTAGAAAGTTTAGAGAGATCCCTCACATACACCCACTGTTAGGGAGACCTAACAGCAAATTTGATGATTACAACCTTCTTCAGATATTGCCAAATGTCTCTTGACAAATAACCATTTATTTAGGCTACATCTTAGCTTTTTTTTAACTTAAGGGTCAATAAACTTCTTACAAAAGAAAAATTCTCATGCCCATTTCCACAAGAAAAAATAAAATGACTATCACAGAGGAAGGACAACTTAATGTTAAAAGCACATTATATCTATTTTAAGTCATATTAGAATGAAGGCCTTGAAAGAGATGCTTTTTTGTGAAGTCCTTTATGCTCATATTATCCTTTTCTATAAACCTGAAAGGACAAATACTCTTAAATCTCATCATCCTAGATTTAGAACGGACTTGTGGATAATTTAGTTTTATGCATATAACTTCTACTATTAATAGGCTATTGCCTAACAAAGTAGATCAATGAAAGAAAAACTGTTCTCAAAATTTTAGTTCAATGGATAACTACACATGAATCTTAGAAGATGCTTTAAAAATGTGAAAGGTAAGCCAGGCGTGGTGGCACACGCTTGTAATCCCAGTACTTGGAATACTGGGACAGGAGGATGGCAGGTTCAAGACCAGTCTCAGCTACTTAGTGAGTCCCTCTGCAACTTAGTGAGATACTGGTTTTAAAATAAAGAATAGGCCGGGCATGCACGCTTGTAATCCCCGTGCTTGGGGGGCGGAGACAGGAGGATCGTGCAGGTTTGAAGCCAGCAGTGCTGGTTTAAGAGACCCCGTTTCCAAAAATAAAAAAATATATAAAATAGGGCTGGGAGTGTAGCTCGGAGGTAGAAGGGCTTCCAGGAACCCCAGTACCACCAAATAAAATAAAATAAAGAATAAAAAATAGAAATGTAGCTCAGAGGTAGACTGTCCCTGGGGTTAATCTCCAGTTCCCAACGCCCAAAAAACTAGTACTTTGGTGGCTGAGACAGGAAGATTGCAGGTTTGAGGCCAGTCTTGGCTATTTAGCAAGGCTCTCAGCAACTTATACCTTGTTTCAAAATATAAATAAATAAACAAACAAATAAATAAATAAAATGGGGCTAGGGATGTAGCTCAGAGGTAGAATGCCATTGAGTGCAACTCCCTGCCTATTTGCTTGTCTGTCTGTCTGTCTGTCTGTGTCTGTCACACACACACACACACACACACGCGCGCGTGCACACACACACACACACACACACACACACACGAAGACTGGTTTATACTATAGCAATCTTTAGATATATTACACTGATTCTTCAATAGAAAAAATTTTAAGTATTACAAAAACTTATTTTTCAATCTCCATTTATTTTTATCTTCTAAATTTCCCACATTTTAAAGAGGTGAAAACTTAATGACAGTATTTAACTCTTAAATCCCCATGCGTTTTAAAACTATAGGTTTCAGGTATTCAGATTGTTACTAGATTGGTTAACCAGATTGAATGTCAACATGGAATTTTTTTCTGCATTATGAAAGTCCCCGTCCAAAGTAGTTAAGTATACATTCAATATTAGAGTAAGAGTCCTAAAAATAAAAAAAAGTTTTTTCTTTTTTGGTGGTTTGTAAAAATTTCCAACCAAAGAGAACAAGAAATATTTATTTCCAGCCAAGTGATGTAAGTACAAATGCCTTGAAGTCATTTTTGTGGAATCAGGAATGTTAAATAAAGGTATAATCTACTATTCTCGAAAATACTGATAAACTGTAGCAAAAACCTATAATTCATTTACTCACCAATAATTTGTGATGGGTACATTGTGATGGGTACATTACTATGTGATGGGTACAGTGCCATTTCATATACATATGAGAATGGGATGAGTCTATTATTATCTATATCTAGAAACATACTCAAGATTTGAATGTTAAGTTTTTCATTATATGAGAAATTCATCTTTAGTTACTGAAATTGTACCCAAGATACAGAACAGCTTGCAATAGTACACATCAAACTATACATTTGTTTAATATTTCTTCAAAACTAGGGTGCATGGTGTTTGACATATGAATTACACAGATTATTCAATTGTTTCCCATCTCCCTATTAATAAAACATTTTAAGTATGCACTGAACCTGGTGTCAAATAGCATGAGAAAAGTACTTCGTGAAACGCTACAAACTTTTGCCAAAATGCACATAATTGGGAAGTCTGCTTTTGTAAACTAGACATTTGATTTCAGGAAACATGACAAATAAATTGATCAATAATTTATAGCTGAAGAAATGAAGGGAGATTATAAACACTTACCAATTCTGGCGCACTTCCAAAATATTCCCAATAGTCTATGTAGAAAGAAAAAGACAAATGTGGTTATTGACTACTGGGAAGGGAAATCATTATGTCAATATTTTTCAGAAAATGAATTATATTCTGGCATATTAACCTTTAATGCTTTGCTTCAAATCTAAAATCTGCTTGTTTTGATGCTGAGTCACCATTTATGTGTGATGGTAGGACACAATAGCATATCCACTGGTGGACAGAAACTGCTAAGAACTGGAATGTAAGTGGGATTACAGGTCAAAACCACATAAAATGAGAGCAGCAAAAATCTTCATAAGGCCTTACAGCATTAATGCAGTCAACTTCAAGTACTTTCCCACCTAGAAAAGCAGACAATTGTTACAGTGGTACATGTCTAATCCCAGCTACTCAGGAGGCTGAGCCAGGAGGATTGCAAGTTTGTAGTCAGCCTCCACAAATCAGTATGCCTTTGTCTCAAAATAAAAAGACATAAAAAGGACCAGGGAAGTAGCTCAGTGGTAGTGCACTTGCCTACCATGTGCAAGGCCCTGAGTTCAACTGCTGGTTGTGCAACAAAACAAAACAAAAAAACAAATGGAGAGGGGCAGGAATTTTATATGCCATTTGATTAAGTACTCATTTTTAGAAAATGGTAAATAAACACATGTTCTGGAGAAATCCTGACATGATACTAAAAACTTATTTCTTATAGAATATAGTTCTATATTAAATAGTCTACAATCATAAGGTACAGTGAATAGTATATACTTATCTGTGTAATCTGTGTAATTCAATAAAAAGGAATAAAAAAATAGTGACTGCTTTCATTATAAGAAAAAAATTTCCTAGTTTATGAGATTAAGTATATGATTTCACTAAATATTACATTTAAAACATATATTTCAGAAATAAGAAATAGATTAAAGATATCCCTTTCAGTTCCATGAATAAATATATTATAAATTAAATACAAACAAATGGACACATCATTTATTTTGTATGCATCAAAAGCAAAAGTTAAAAAAAAATCACCAAGGTAGCCATCAGAGAAGAGAGATCAGAAAAAATAAATCAGAAACACTTTTGCTGGTTTGACAAAAGACTAGAATTATAAAAAGTTCTGCACAAATTAAGGTACATCAACATTATTTGAAGCTTACATTAGGAGTGGCTCAACAGAATCACAGTACTTAAATAACAGGGAAATTCATATTATATTTTCTCTCCTTTTTCATTTTTTTGCCCAGAGAAATGGCTGACTAGTGAATTATTATATCTGAATAGTTAAGACTAAAAGAAAATACTGGCTCAATCAAGCCCTATATACCTTCTTCCTACAAAGTGTAACAATTTCCTGATGTCAAAGCAAAATGTCTCTCAGTTCAGATAAAACGTAATAGACAAAACCAGACATTTATTTCAAAGAATGAACATTCTGATAAGTAAAGCAAGTTTACGACAGGAATAAAGGGACAATAGCCAAACACACTCTGAAAGTAACACAAGAAAAAGGCCAGACTGTGCTTAAATTCAGTTCTACTTACTGGTTACCTAACAGTGAGCAAGTTATTTTATCTCTTTAACAGCATAATCACCCTCATAGGACTGTAATGAGAAATGAGTGACATACAGAAAAACTTCAGAATGATTAACATGTGCTATGTTCAATAATACATAGGTTGAAGGCACATGTGACATTAACTTTCAGAAACTACTTAAAACTTACACTTCTTCATAAAAAAGGGAAGACGATAGGTTAGGCATATGGAAAGCTACATATGGTCTTTCTTTCTAAGAACTTATTATCCATAAGACAAAATAATAAAACTACTTTGGTTGAAAAAGAGGGTTGAGGTGCTCAGAAAAGGTTATCTGAAGGTCCTCCATAGGAAGCTTAAGCTCAGAGAACACAGTCTGAAATCATTAGATCAGAGAAGCAAGGTCTTTCCAGGGATAATACTCTAGAAATCACAAAGTACCTCCATGAAGTTGGTATGAAAGCATATTAAAAGCTTTTTAAAACAATAAAGAGCCGGGCGTGGTGGCGCACGCTTGTAATCCCCGCGCTTGGGAGGCAGAGACAGGAGGATAGCGCAGGTTCGAAGCCAGCCACGCGTGCTGGCTTAGGAGACCCTGTTTTCAAATAAAAATGTAAAAATAGGTCTGGGAGTGTAGCCCGGAGGTAGAAGGGCTTCCAGGAACCCCAGTACCACCAAAAAACAAACAAACAAAAAATAATAAAGAATCCTAACTTGGCAATTCAGACACTTATCAGTACCATTTTGGATTTTTCAACCCATTTCTTTACCTAAACATATTTCTATAATATCGTAAACATTATTTACTAAAAAAAATAGCAACTGTAAGTTGAGAGAAACCAATACAATTAATTATATTGCTTAGGTTCTTCGGCTGCATATTGTCTGCTGATGTCAAGTGTAAGAAACTAAGAAAACAAAAAAGAAGCAATATTTTACTGTTGCTTAGATCTTTAAAACATGAAGCAGAAAACATAAAAGTTATTATATAGTAAAGCCATCAAGAATTGTTTAGAAATCTCAACTTAACCATGTTATACATAATAAAAGAAGACTATGAGCTTCATTAAAAAAATGTAATTGTTGTAGAAAGGAATGGTCTTTATTTCTACAGAAAGCATTTTTCATGTATAAATCAAAATAAAATGATGCTTTATAATGTAAAAATAAGCATGCTTTCTTTGAGGATTGTTCATGTAGGAGAAATATACTACTACTCAACCTCTACTGTAAGGCTGGCAGCCCTGAGAGCTCCTTTGTTACTGTAGCATGTTTCGGATGCACTTCTGCCCTCAAAGGAATGAAGGGTAGACACTTCCACATGCAACCTACTTTCTTTTGAAATACAATTCTCCTAACAACAGAAAAGTATAAGTTCTACTATTTTGTGATTATTCGTCAATAACATATTTTATGAAATATTATGTATTACATTAGAATTCAAAAAACTGATTAATGAGAATAAATCCTGAAGAGCAAATATAATGGATATTCAGAGATAAAGGTGTAACAGGGAAGACAATGTCTACAAAAGAGGTGGGGCACAGTCACAATAACTGAGGGGCCACTAACATTTTTTCAACTTCGGTGGATTAATATACTATCTTTTGGGGTTTTTGTGGTACTGGGGGTGGAACTCAGGGGATTCTACCTTCGGGCTATACTCCCAGACCTATTTTATATTTTACTTGGAAACAGGGTCTCACTAAGTTGCTGAGAGCCTCACTAAGCAGCTGAGGTTGGCTTTGAACCTGTGTGATCCTCCTTTCTCAGCCTCCCAAGCACTGGGATTACAAGCGTGCATGACCACGCCTGGCTTATATGCTATCTTCCAATAATTAAATTTCAGATCACATTTCAGGTTATTTTTGAAACTTTTCTGTTAATAAAATATTGTGAATATAAAGTTTTTGGATTTTTGAAAATAATGTTATTATAAACTAAATTACAAACAGAATTATCTAATCACTTTTATGGTAATTTATATTCGATGACTATAAGAATTAGTTTGTGTGATTAGACATGTTTAGTAACATACCCAGTTTTATTTCTGTCCAGGAGGCTGGGTGCCAAGGATCGGATATAAGCACAGGTACATATAAGCAGCAAGATTACAGTCAACAGACTCTGAAAATTGAAAATGGCAGACTAAAAAGAGAAAAAAAAAAAACAATTAATATCACAAGAAAAACTGCCTAGGTAAAACATGCCACACAATTCCACACTAAGAATCATGCTTTTATTTCTTCAAGAAGGCAAACAGAATGACATGTAGGACAACACAACACTTAAAACCAGAATCACGAGGTGCTCTATGGTGTACTTTTCTCTCTATTATTTGAGCTAACATATGCAGAAGGTACAACGAAAATTAGGTTTAAGAATTTGGAAGATGTCATGAATTCAAAATAGTGAACAAAAGCTGGATCAATATGTGATTAACACAGATGTTCTGAGGGCCTAGACTACAAAACACAACACTACAATCTCCATCTTCTACCAGTAGCTAGCTATATGACGAGTGCAATCACTGGCCTATACCTGTGTTTTCAATCTATAAAGCTGGGTGGAAAAAAGATTAAATTCTGACTAAAGTTTTTCAATTTTGAACTTTTTCTATGATAAATGTGTTTTAAATTTAAGTGCTCATGCTCTATGCCCCGAAAAATACTAGGCTATCAGATACTGGTGAAAAAATAAGAACCTGTTTTTCTTTTTCACTGCTGATGCTTTAAAAGTCATTCATTACTTAATAGTTCACTTCTTATTGACACTTCACAAAATAAGAAATACAAATGCTCAGTAATACATGAAAATATGTTCAACATAATTAACAACCAGGGAGATGCAAATCAAAACTCTACTGAGATTCTACCCAACCCAATTAGAATGGCAATCACCAAGAAGTCAAACAATAAATGCTGGCAAGGATGTAAGGAAATAGGGAGTCTTCTACACTGTTGGTGGGATTACAAATTAGTATAGCCACCATGGAGATCAACGTGGAGATTCCTGAGAAACTGAGAATGGAGACATCATATCCAATTGTATTATTCTGGGTATCTTTCCAAATGGAAGGAATTCAGAGTAGTATAGCAATATATGCATATACATGTTTATAGCAGCACAATTCACAGCAGCCAAATTGTGGAACTAACCTAGATGTCCCTGGCAACAGATGAATCAATTACAAAATTATGGGATATATAAATAATGAAATTCTGGAGCTGGGCGTGGTGGTGCACGTTTGTAATCCCAGCGCTTGAGAGGCTGAGACAGGAGGATCGTACGGGTTTGAAGCCAGCCTCAGCTACTGAGTGAAGCTCTCAGCAACTTAGTGAGACCCTGTTTACAAATAAAGTATAAAATAAGTCTTGGAGTATAGCCCAGAGGTAGAAAAGCCCCTGGGTTCTACCCTCAGTAACACACACACACACACACACACACACACACACACACACACACACGCACACACACTTTTACTAAGGAAAAAATAAGAAAATTAAAATTATGTTATCTTCAGGAAAATGGATAGACTTGGAGAATATTATATTAAGTGAGGTTTGCAGTCATATGCAGAAGCTAGGGAGTAACTGGGATACTTGAGGAGTTCAGAAAATGGAGAAGAAACTCCAGGGGAGTGAGGGAAGTGGTCAGGGGGAGGGAGGTAGAGAGGAAGGATCAATTACATTATGTATATATGTGAGAACAAAATGTCAATCTTAATATCATGTATGGGGGAAAGGGAGTGGGGAGGGAGCCATGGAAAAGATCACCAAGTGCTGTGTGCACGCTTTTACTATTATTAACTACATTATGATGCGAGCCTACAATGCCACCCATATGGTATAAAAAAGTTAACAGAGGGATCACATGAAATTGTAAGTTTCCATAATCAAGCATAGGAACCATAGGTTTCTAGTCAAAGTAAAACAGGTAGGCTTACTCTTCAAAATCTTTTCCAGGAAGTCTCCTAGAATCCATCTGCTTCTCCTCTCCAATTTTATATAGAACTCTTTTCTATTCCCATAGCAAACTGACACTTTTATTATAATGGTCATCACTGAAGGGTGGACACTGTCATCAGATTTTAAATTTCTAGCAGCTGAATATGCACCTGATACCGTAGAAGCCCAAACAAAAAAATTTCAAATAAATAAAACTTTAAGAAAAGTGTAGGAATTACTATCAGGTTCTGATATTGGAAGGTAAAACTGTAAAACTAACTTATACATTTAAAGTGGATTAATAAATTATTTTTTTAAACAGACAATTGTGAGGTTTATATGGAAATATAAGCAGGAACATCCAGGATAATCTTAAGAAAAGAAGTAAGTATTTAAGTACTGTAGAAAAAAATAATAACCAGTTACATATTTTTATTATGTATAAACTACTGAAAATCTGAAATGATCATGGATGTTACTTACCATTATTCTTAATGACAAAAAAAATGTACAGGTACACACTAAGTGGTGGAAAAAACAGGATGCACGATTTCATGACCAGCACATTTTTATCTATGTAAACCTTTTATGCAAAAGTAGAATGTAGTGATTATCTCTTGATATGTTTTTATGTAATTCTCTAAGTATTACTTTTAAGTTCTAACAAAGAAACAAAATGATTTATAATTATAATTTTATTACTTTTTCTATGCAAATAGCTTCATGGACATAGCAAAGGTAAAGTTTAAGATGGCTTGCTTTTTAATTAAATTGGGTATTCATTTTGCATTTACAAAAGTGACAACTACTCATCGCTTCTAGATAGAAAATAGAATATCTCACAATGCTTATGTTTCAAAGATCATATTTTGAACATGTATGTTAACATATTAATATAGTATTAGAGAGCAACATCATAAAATAAAGTATATGGCAAGATTCTTTCCCTCCAGGAGTTTATAGCCAATAAGAAGATAATTCAGTGCTTGCTTTTGCACTATTTATCATTATTTGTAGTAGACATTATTATTTTTACATTAGAGTTGAGACTGAAGCACAAAGAAATTACAAATAAGCTAGAAAAGGACGTGTACTTTCAAAACTAAATAGTAACACATTGTAGCATGTGCAAGTGATAGCTTGAGCTATGGGGAAAGTGTTTTCATAAGGAAAAGCTACAGAGTCAGTTGTAGAAGGAACAATTTAGATGGATGAAGAATAAAACCAGGCCCCAGAAGAGACAGAAACAAAGGGAAAATAAACTCCCTGAATAAGGAACTTGTATGTTCAGGAAATAATGAGCAGACCTATTGCATTAAATATAACAAAAGAGTTCAGCAGTAGTTGGAAAAGAAATTTTCAAAGTGCTCTTATAAATTAATGGAATAGCTAAACTCATGGATTTGTCACATATTCTTTTTCTTGCCCTAAATGCCTTTTAAATAATATGATGCCCAACACTGAATTCTCAGTATGTCTGTGGTGGAAGAGAGGTGGGAATGATGACAAAATGCTGTGTATATGGAGGTTCATCTTATCCTTTTTAAACTTTTGTTATATTTCAATTTTATTCAGAACTAAACATAAAAGATACCTAAATGTGTGGCTATTATTAGAGTGCATGTATATGTGTATTTGAAATAATTTACCAATAAAAACCATTTATAAGTAATACAAAATATATGATACAAGCTGGGTATGGTGGCATATGACTATAATCCAATACTTGGGAGGCTGAAACAGAAGGATCACAGGTTTGTGGCTAGCCTCAGCAACTTAGCTGAGATGCTGTTTCAAAAAAAAAAAAAAAGTGAGACTATAAAACACCAATAAAAAATAAAAGAAGTCAGGGTTATAGCTTAGAGGTAGAATGTCCTTGTGTTCACTCCCCAGCAGCCCCCCGTCACCGCAATTTAAACACCTAATATTAGATGGTAAGGTCTTCTAGACATACTTAGACTCTGGTAAAAAGACTTTCTGTAAGTTATAGATATTAGCCTGTTACCTATAGCATTTCTGTTAATGCTTAGCATCTGTTTTCTACAGATAGAAAATGGCAGTCTCAGGGTTAAAGAAAACAGATGTCTTTGTTCAGTAGAAAAAATACTAGGATTTTCAATATGAAAGTGTTATTAAAGGGAAGCAAGGAATCTAAGAAAATAAGTATCTATGATCACAAAATGAAGAAAATAAGGAAAATGATAATGAAAACAAAATTTACTGAGTTTAATAAATCATGATTATCTTTTTCCAAAGTACTGTTTTTGAAATATGCCACCTATTCTAGCCTAATTGGCGAGCAGACTCATTCTTCCAGCCTCAAGAATCGTGCTCTATGAAACATCCCTGTCCCCACTCTACAAACCAAGCCAAGCTGGGACTGCTGTATGTCTTCATATTATACATACACCTTCCTATGACAACACCTCTTAAACTGTACTATAATTGTCTTCTCTATTTTATTGAGTATTATCATTTCTATGACTATTAAGTGAAAGAGTATATAGTTGTCAATGAGAAATGAATGAGCAATAATATTTTAAAGAATTCAGGAACATACTTAGATTCCTAAGAATGAGCATAAAAAAACCCCAAAATCTCTATGTAGACCAGACTTCTGAGTACATCATTTTATTGATTATTCAAAAGAAATCTCCACATACTGCTGTACTTTTATATTTACTTGCCAAAGATATTTTGGAAAGCCAAGCAGGAAGAAACAAATTTCCTTATGCTTACGTGAAAGACCTAGGCTGCAGGGTATAAAGGAAGATCTGAGGTAATTTCTACCTAAGTATCCTCATCTTCTATTTCCATCTGGAATTCAGATGTTCTATCAACTGGCCAGCCTTGAAGATGCTCACATATTGGAAGTCTATCTTTTGATTCATAATTCATAAGACATACTCTCTTTAAAGAGGTATATGTGACTAAATAGGAAAGAGAATACAATTTGATATATAAAAACAAGCTGTCTTGTATCTCATAACTTCTTAGTTCCAATTTATACTAAAGTTTGTTGCTAACTAAATTTATTAAACTAGATACTAGGCTCTTTTCCTTTACACCTCTCATATATTGTCACAGGGTGTGCTGCCTCTCTCTGAGGCTGCTCATCAACCAACTCAAAACTAGTGTGAAAAAGGTAATGTATATTTAGAGGCCAACCCTGGTCATATCATCTGGCAAACCTGTAAGTATCATTTGATTTTATATTTTAAATAGATTTTTCTCTCATATTGGCACTGTATTTCAGGATTTATTTAATAAATGAATGGAAATATAGGTAATAACATTTTTACAGTATTCTCATAGCTACTCGTTAAAGCTCCAAATAGTGAAGGCAGATGTTGGAGAACCACCTTCAGATCCCTCTGCAAATTTGCATTAATCTTGGTTTGGGTTTCCCTAAAGAAATAAATGCTTATTTTTCCGTTGGTGAGCAAAATAAGTGGACTTTGAAAAGGAATTCTCCAGGGAAAGCAGATATTTCTGTACAGTTTTCTTGTTTCCTAAACGTCCTCAAGAAATAACCGAGGGACAGCATTTTATAACCAAGGATATTAATGTTTCATAGATTTGTCTTAGCACAAATGTATACTGTTCTTGACTAAAAATGTATTAATAGGTTCTGTGTTTTTTAAACAAGAATACTACTTTATGTATTTGTTTTCTAAAACTTAAACAGTTTGCCATCCGTACAGAGAAATCTTTATTCCTTCTAGTAGCCTAGGACAGTCTTATGGCTAAGGGCGATGGACTCTAGAGTAGTTCTGCATTCTGGGTAAACTCTTCAAAGCTGTAAGACCTAGGCCATGTTTACTTTATGCCTTATTTTCTTATCTGTTATAGTTATTTTACTAATCCTCAATGATAGGCAATTTGTTTCTTATTTTCGCTTATAAATAGTGTGCAGTAATCAAATTATTCTTGTACCAGTGCAGATACTTTAGAGTATGCTGGGGAGAAGTAGAGTATTAGAAATCCTGGATCAAAAAAACAAATATTTTGCATTAAGAAAGAACCCATAACCTATAGTCTATAAATATTGCTAATGAATTTATAGGAGCTTTTGTGACAGAATTTAGATAGCTGACATACTCTTTAATGATTTGTGGTAGATGCTGAAAATAAAATTTTCCTCCCTAGTAAAATACTAGTTTCCTATTCTATGCAAGCTAACACAACTTAGTGGCTTAAAACAACAAAAACTTATTATAGTTCTAGGAATTAGAAATATAAACAGGTTTGGTCGTTCTTCCAAAGGTGCTAGGAAGAAGCTGTCTCCTTGCTTTCTCCAGCTTCTAGAGACCATGTGAATTCTTTGACTCGGGGCCCCACGTTACGCTGATCTTGCTAGGCACAATTTCTGTGACTATAACCCTACAGCCTCCCTCTCATAAAGGTACACTATCACTATCTTCTTTCCCATAACTCAAGATAATCTTCCCATATCAAAATTCTTTTTTTTTTTTTTTTTGTGGTACTGGGGTTCCTGCAAGCCCTTCTATCTCCGGGATACACTCCAGACCTATTTTATATTTTTTATTTGGAAACAGGGTCTCTTAAGCCAGCAAGGCTGGCTCCGAACCAGCGTGATCCTCCTGTCTCCACCTCCCAAGCACGGGGATTACAAGCGTGCACCACCACACCCAGCATCAAAATTCTTAAATCATATATGCAAAAAATCCCAAATAGGCTTGGGATGAGAACATTCCATCTATCACATCTATAAACATGTACTTTTTTTTTTTTTTTAAACAAAGAGGCACCTAATCACATTCCCTTGAAACCAGACTGCTTGTGGTACCTTTTGGAATATAATTCCAAATATAATCAGAAGATTAACTCTTAGGGCTGAGAAATGAAGCAGCTGGGACTTGACCTTAGATCGTTACTCTCAAGAGTTGTGCTCATTCTTCTAAAGATGACACTGGAGGCACCAAGACTATTTTTTTTCCAAGGTCCTTCTATTATTCCTCTGTACTACAGACCTATCCTACTGTTCATAACGAATCAGAGCTTCCTCTATTCTTGAAATACCTAGTGCTATTACACTGAGTTAATTTATTCCAACCAGAAGGAAATAAACTTGATGAGTCAATTAATTACTTTATGCCATCATTCTGAACTAAATCACAATTACTTACATCTTTTGAAATATTGGTAATAGTTCACAGACTTTCACTTGGTGACAACTATAGTAAGCGCAAAAATTTATCAATATATAGAGGTTAATTAAGGCAAAGCATACTCTTTTGAATATGAAATTACTTGTAGTGCTGACAGGCCTTATTCTTTGTTTGGAAAGTTAGGAATATGAGAATCAATTCTATCATATTTTATTTATTAAAATATAATTTATTTCCAGAATCATTTTCCCTATTAAAACTATAATCACTGAGTTTGTATAAAATTCATTTTGTTTAAAATTCAATACAGAAACATTTTTGATATATAAATTAAATACTAATTAAAAACATAATATTTTTCAACAAAAGTTTGAATTAGAAATCTTAAAAAGGAAGCAGCAAAAACATTAGAAATGAGGGTAGGGGGAGAGTTAAGCAATAAAAGGTGTGTGCAAGAATACACTCAACTGTGAGAGATGAAGAAATGGACACACACATGTGCTTTGCCTAGAGAATGCTCAATGATTGGCTATTAGCTATGTTTAATTTACAGGAAGGACTTTCATTGACTCTATAGTATTTTCATTAGCATTAGAACACTTTGGCTCCATGTAAGTTATGTATTTTTTAAAATTATCAGAACAAATTGTTGACCAATTTATTGAATAAGGGCCTTCTTTGGGCATAACTGTCTTAGAGCTTCAAATGTTGACTGCCTTCTACGTTGGAAATAAATTTTTACTGACATATTCATTATTCCAGTTTAAATCAAGTTCACTTTAATAGAAAACTGAATATTAAAGACAGAATTTTAAAACTGCTATCTTTCACATGAAACTAGTTAATTCATCTCTAGGGGTGGAGAAAAATACAGAAATGACACTCCTGACCTAATTATGATAAAAATTATACAGAAGAAAGTGGGTCAACATTTTATCACTTACAAATCTAGGTCAGGTCAGCATTTTTCAACTAGCTTCTACTTGTAAATTCATATGTACCACTCAAGTCTCTGAATATGGAAGTGCAGGGACAAATGTTAGCTTGAAAATTAATGTACACACATACCATTTGCTCAAGATAAGTTACCATAAACACAACCTACCTCTTTAGCACTGGTGGCTAGTAAACATGGGAAATACTTTATAAATTTGTTCCTGGATAAATAAATATTTCTACTCACCAGTTTCATTTGTAAAAACAAGCTTAGGTTAATGATCATTTAATTTCACTACTCCTGTTTCAAAAATGTATAATCTTCCCTATACTTTCCACTTAAGAACTTCCATGTTTACAAGTAAAGCTATGTAAATGCAAGGTGACTCTGTTTTCCGCTGGCAACACTGAGTCATTTGTAGTTATTGTTACCTCGCTGTCAAAGTATCTACAATGAATTTGCTGATTTTACTGCTGTTTGGGAGCTAATTGATGTACCCCTCAGATTTAAATGTAAAGCAACAAGAATGTCAAAAAGTATTAAGAGAAAGCATATGTAAAACTATGACGAATAGTAGAGAGAAAAAATGAATAAATGCTTCCTATGAGTCTTGATAAAATAAATGATTTGTCAAGAGGACAAAGGACAATGGCTTGGCATCCCAAAGGACAAAGAGCAAATCCTGCTAAGAAAGAGCACTTTGACCATGCAATCAGGAAAAGACAAAGACTGATAAAATAGAAAAGTTTTCAAATACTGCAACCAAGACATGGTATATAACCTGGTTGATCAATAGAATCATTTGGAGTTTTAAAAAACAATCAATTCCCGTGCCCCACCCCCCCAATGTTCTTGGCTGGTCTTGAATCTAGTTTCTCAAACTCCTTGAAAGTTTTTACTTGCAAACAGTTACAATCACTTTGCTAACAGATCAACATCTCTATTAGTTTCCTACTAGTCTAATGAAGTGGCTCTCAGAGAGGTTCATGAACTTTTTCATGTGTTCTTGAGGTCAAAATGATTTTTACAATACTAAGTAGACATTTGCCTTTCTACTGTAATGCTATTTTCTCTAAGGATGGAAATGGAAGGCAACAAATTATTACCTTAACCCCCCCCCCCATTGCCACCCTATTCAAACCCTGCTTTTCTTCTTAAATCTCCTATGAAATTAAAGGTATTATTTCATAGTAGAAAGGGCACAGAATTTAGTGACAGAAGGTGTTAAGTTTAAATCTCTGCTTCATTATTTACAAGTGACATGAGCCTGGTCAAAGACACACATTTTCATTTGCTTTTCTATCTGAATGTTAAAAAAAATTCCAACAGCTTAAGGGAAGATTCAGCAAATATTGTCTGTCCAAATTTCTCTGATATAACCAGTCATTTCTGTAATCTTCTGGAGCTAATCCAGACCTATAAAAATACCTACAGTTGGCCCTTTTCTTTTTCTTTTTGGTGGTACTGGGGTTCCTGGAAGCCCTTCTATCTCCAGGCTACACTCCCAGACTATATATATATTTGGAAACAGGGTCTCTTAAGCCAGTGTGGCTGGCTCCGAACGAGCGCGATCCTGCTGTCTCCCAAGCGCGGGGATTACAAGCATTCGCCATCACGCCTGGCCAGTTAGCCCTTTTCACCTGTAGGTTCCATTTCCATGGATTCAACCAAGAATAGACTTATATGTGACATTTTCCTTGTTATTATCCCCTAGACAATACGGTATAGCCACTTACAGAGCATTTATACTGTATTAGGTATTACAGATAACATGAGATGATTCAAAGTACATGGGAGAGCCGGGTGTGGTGGCGCACGCTTGTATTCCCAGCATTTGGGAGGTTGAGATCAGAGGATCATAGTTGGCGGACAGCCTCAGCTACTTAGCGAGGCCCTTTGCAACTCAGTGAGACCCTGTTTCAAAAATAAAAAAAGACTAAAAAACAGGGCTGGGCTGGGGCTGTAGCTTGGAGGTACAATGCCTCTGGGTTCCATCCCCAGTATGGGGGGGGGGGGGAGTACATGGGAAGATGTGTGTAGATTGTTAAGCAAACACCACCCCATATTACATACGGGAGGTTAGCATTTGAAATTTAGGTACACTTGGAAGGGATGGTCCAAGAATCAATTCCCCAGATAATATGAGACAACTATGTTTGAGAGCAACAAATCACTAGGCTCTTTTTATCCACAGTGTTGTCATAGTTCTATGAACAACACCAAGACTTTGGCACTTCCAGTTTTCTAGTGTGGGGAGGCGGTCATGGTTGCCTTTGTCACTATAATGATACACATGCACTTTTCCCCTAGAAATATACTCATAAACACTGCATTTGGCACACCGGCTTCATAAATTCATCATGAGAGCCTTGTGTAAGGCTGATGACTTTTCAAAGTTCAAAGGTAAACCGCCTTCATTCACAGCTTCATTATTACTATCAACTGTAACATTCGTCCCCTGGCTGTGCTGGCTTTACTTCCTTTCTTAGCCTGGAATTTTTGCCAATTTGGGGATTACTGTTCAGGCTTTTCTGTGAGGCCTAAACTATCAAAGGGATCTACAACACTACAAAATAAAACATATGCATGAAGACCTAATGCGTGGAGGATGGCAGGCACGAGGCTAAACATCATTATGCAAAGTACAATAAGCTTCCAGGAGAAATTAACCTTTGCGGAGAACGCCAACCACTGAAGCCTACAGTTTGAAAAGTAGCCTCTTCAGGATTTAGAGAACGATGTAGAAAGAGCCCGAAAAGCCATTGATTCAACAGGTGAAGGTTGAAGATGGGAGTATGGTATTAAAACAACAAACACAAAACAACTTGGGTCAAGCAGGTAGGGAACGACAGGGAAACACCATAAATAAATAAGGCAGACACTCGAGAAGCTCTATGTCTCAAAGGCTCAAGGCCCATAGATAATCCGAAGTAACAAGCGCGTTATGCCAAACTGGCGCATTTCTCCTCCACAAGGCGGGGGAGGGGCCGGACTCCGCGACCCCGGGGTCTTCCCAGGGCTGTCGGCCCGGGTCCTCGGTTCTCTCTGGCTAGGCATGTGGGGGGGGGGCACATGATTCCATGGCCAGTGCCGCTTCTGAGCCTCGGGAGAATCTAGGCAGTGCCCAGGCTCCTCGGCCCGCGCACCCCGCGGCCGCGCACCTCTCCAGCCCCAACCCCAACCCCAGCCTCGGCGCCAGCCCACAGCCACTTCCCGAAGCTCCGCCGGGGCCGAGCAGCCCCAATTCTTACCATAGTGAGGCCAGCGATGCTCCAGCCACATCACCCTTCCGGGCCCAGGGCGGAAGAGGCGTGCACTCCCCGCCTGTCCTTCTCGCGCTGTCCCGCGGTCCGGTTGGGCCCGTCACGGCGCCGCCAACGCGGACGGGAGATCCGGATGCTGGGATTGGTTCCTGTCTACCGGAAAGGGCGGGGTTTATGTTAGTCCCGAGGTTCAGCGGAAGTAGCTGTCACTCCCATTGGCGGGCGTTTATCTGGGAACCGGCGTTTTGCCGGAGACCGGAAGTGGAGTCACTGAGAGGTAGGGTCCGGAAGTGGCCGCGGCCTCTCTAAGTAATAAGTAATTGGCGTTTCGGTTGTGTTTTCTTTCTGGTTCCTGCGTTTACAAATTTAACCCCAGCTCCTTCATATTTGACTTTAGAGGCACTCTGTATGCGGACTTTCCCCGTCTCGGATCTGCAGTGTTAGAGCCCCGGGGTGTTGTGCTTGTGGGCTCTTGCGAATGCCAGGGTTCCAGGCCGCATCCGTGGGGCCTGCCCTCGTGGGTCCCCTTTTTGTTTCCCCCTTTGCGCTTGAGGGAGTTTTAAGAATGCAGAACGCATTTAATATGCCCCGGGTTGGTTGTGGGATTAGGACACTTGCACCCAAAGGGTTGTGTTGAGTAGATTGAACATTTCTTCAACCCTTTCCCCCCCTCAGTTTCTACCTCTTTAGCAGACTGTCAGTGGGTCCCAAGGCCGAAATGTCGTAGGCCCTTTTGGGGTAAGGAAAGAAAGTTATGTAGTAACCAATGAAAGGAACTGCCCTTTCTTGAGTACAGTAATTGATAAGAGCATCAATTCCTGGGGTCCAAGATACTGTCTCCCCTGGGTGGGGTGGATGCTGGAAAGATCTGGGGAGATGTAGTAATTGAGGAGAGTTCAATAAAAATAAAAGGGATATGGAGGCGCCCAAGGGGGAATTGTAACGTTCTTGTAATGTATCAATGTTGGTTTCTTAATTTTGATAACTGCACCATATTAATACAAGATGGTAACATTAAGAAAAACTGGATGGGGTATGTGAGAACTATTATCTTTGCAACTGTGGTGTAAATTCAAGATGATTTTAAAATGAAAAGTTTATTAAAAACAATATAACTTTACTTCTTTGCTTATAAACCTTTAGGAGTCCACATGTAATTCATGGTAAAAGCCAGCACCTTTATACTGACTTGCAAGACTACCTGTGATTGCAAGCATGTACCACCACACCAGGTCACCCTCTTTCTTAAATATATTGGGTCCACATATACCTTAGTGTGTGTGTATTGGCTGTTTTCTTTACTCTGGATGCTCTTCTCTAGACAGTCACTCATGTAATTTCTTCTCTTTTAAGTATTTGCTCAAATGTCAACCTTTTCAGTCTCCCCATTTAAAATTACAGCATTGCAACAGTCCACACTCACCACCTGCCTCTGCATATCCAGTGTTCTTTACTGTTTTATCTTCTCTTGTTACTATAGCAGTTATCTTTATCCCATTTTGCATATTTGTTACATGTATTTTTAAACCACATATTCTTTATTTTTTGAATTTTTTTGTTTTCTAAAAAATATTATTTGTGCATTGTAATATCATCATAATAAAGTTCGAGAGAAAGGGACATCCATACACAGAGACAGCACTTGGTGAGCCCTCTTCCCCTACTCCCACCCACTCCCTCCCCTTCCACATATATAATGTTGAGATTGGCATTAATAATTTCCTACATGTCATTGGAAATGTTCCCTTCATCAATTCCTTCCCCCACTACCCCCTTCTCTAGAACTCCTCCATCACTCCACTGGGGTTTCTCCTCCTTTATTTGGAGTTACATGTATTTTTAATTCTTTATCTTCCGTTTTTAAATTCCAATGAAGCAGGGATTTTTATGTTTTGCTTCCATAGGCTGACTTCTAAAACATTGTCTGAGGCACAGATGTATTCAGTAGTTTTTGTTTGAATTAATGAACTTTAACTGATTTTTGTGACTCCTTATTTGCAGTCTAAGAACTCTCACTTTTTAATTTTCATTTATTATTCTATTTCTTGTCCCCAAAACTTTGCTTAGGCAGTCTCTTGTGCCTGGAATGCCCTTCCTTATCTTTCTTAGACTCCTATATCCCTTTGACCTATCCATTTGTCTCTTAAGATTCATATTAGTTGTGCCTTAAAGAAGCTTTCCTTTAAATTTTAGGCTGGCTCAAGCCATTTTTCAGAGGAATTCTCACTTGTCCTCTCCACTGTATAAGCTTATATTACAATTCATTTCATCTAAATAGAGAGGTGGGAATGTATCTTATTCATTTTTGGAATATTAAAACTTGGTACAAAGAAAGTAGTCAATGAATGCTTTAATGCATTAATAGTTTGACCAAAGACACTCAGCTATGAAGCAGTAGAGCTCTAATTTCAAGATGAGTTTTCTGAGGGTAAAATCAATGTTGTATTTGCTATACCTCATTTGCCATGAAAAAAGTGACTGTCTTAAAAATAATTGAGATACATTATTTTTGAATAGGTAGATAATTAGTACATTTTATAGCACTGGCCAATATGCTCTTTTGACATTTGTGAACTAGTCACTACTGACAAGAAAGTTGTGTTTTGTGTTTCCAAAAAATAACAAATCCATGTTAGAATGCCAAAGTGCTTATGAGGCACTCATGTTTTTGTTAGATACCATTACTACCACTAATATTATATTAAATTTGCTTGTGAAAAATTGGGAAATTCCAGCCGGGCGTGATGGTGCACACTTGTAATCCCCACGCTTGGGAGGCGGAGACAGGAGGATCGCGAAGGTTCGAAGCCAGCAGTGCTGGCTTAAGAGACCCTGTTTCCAAATAAAAATATAAAAAATAGATCTTGGAGTGTAGCCCGGAGGTAGAAGGGCTTCCATGAACCCCAGTACCCCCCCCCAAAAAAAAACATTGGGAAATTCCAAAGTGTTTAGAAAATTGTGCAGAGATTTTCTCTAGTAATATGGGCATTTGCTCTTGAGGTTGACATGAACATTTGCTTTTAAAATTGATTAGTTTCTTAACCATATTTCTGACACTTGACACAAAAATAGGTAAACTAATTTTTCATTTTAAACACTCTTTAGCTGGGCATGGTGGCGCTCGCTTGTAATCCACGTGCTTGGGAGGCAGAGACAGGAGGATCACGGTTCACGGACAGCCTCAGCTACTTAGTGAGGCCCTCTGCAACTTAGTGAGACCCTGTTTCAAAATAAAGAATAAAAATAGGGCAGTGAGTGTAGCTTGGAGGTCAAATGCCCCTGGGTTCCATCCCCAAACCTGCATAAATAAATAAATGAATAAATAAATAAATACTCTTTTATCGTCCCCTAAGACTCCGACCCGCAGGGGCTTAGAGAACGACACAGACACCTTTTCAGCTGAAATATGAATTCTTCTTTAATGGATCCTTAATATGTCTCTTCTTCCTTCTTTCTGGTTTAATGTGTACAGCAAGTACAATATATAACAGCATCATAATCCCTCCTTCTATTTCCTACCAACCCCAAGCTTCCACAGCTAGAGCATGCACATTTCTGACGTTCTAATAGGCAGGCTGGTGGTAGGCGTCACTGATCATTCTGCAGGCACGTAGCATGGCACACTGCGCATGCTCAAGGAGACGTCCATCTTGTGAGTCTCATGACTTGGCTGCAAGCCTAGGCGCCATTTTGAATCCACGCTGGCAACAAGCCTGGGTGCCATCTCGGTCCAGCCGAGTGGGCCCCGACACTCTTTAATCTTACGTAATGAGCCAGACTTCTCAACCACTTTTGACATTCTGAATTCACACTTTCCCCTCTGCACATCATCATCATTTTTGTAGCCTATAACCCAATGTAGGGGCTGAGGGAAATCTTTTTGAAGATTACCTGGTATAAAGTGACAAAAATTTAAAAAGGAGAAAAGGTGTACAAGTTTATTAACATGCAAAACAGGAAAAAATACAGCAAGAGGAAATGATATCAGTGTGATATCTCACCAGTCCAAAATTATTCAGAAAATTATATACTCCTTTTTCAATAAGGGGAGCACAAGTAGGGAATGTCAGAGGAATAGTAAGTGACTTTTAGGGGGACTTGATGTGTTTGGTGGACATATGATGACCTGAGACAGTCTGTTTAATCTGCAGAACACAGAATGGTTTATAAACAGTCTTTGGGGCTGAAATAGAAGACAATGATGTGTGACAAAAGCCTGTCCAGGTGTGTTGACAGACTTCTGTCCCTGTGTGATGTGAGTTTAGTTAATGAAAACTTGGAGAAGGGACCAAAGGTAATTGTTTTCTTCCTTCAGGGTTCAGCTTTTAAGCAAAGAGGTATCAGAGGAAAGTCTCTTTGAGTGTTTAATGTTTCTTAAATTCTTTTAAAGTAACGTACGAGGGAGACAATTTCTGAACTTTTTCACCGGTGCATTATATCTTCATCCTATGTTTAGGACTAACAAAAAAGGAAATAATTGAACTCCGAATTTTGAAAGAGCTTCATCCTTTTTAGTAGGACAGAAAGTGATGATTAGGCTTGGGATTAAGTGACCCAAAACAAATATTACTTAGAGCACAGTATGTCCTAAATTTTTGTCCACTTATAGAGCTTTTCTAACCCAACTAAAGTGACTAAAATGTTAAAATAACTGGTATTTGTGTAAGAGGATATTAGTTTACTAGAATTTTACCTGAGCAGTGAATGAGAATTTTATTAGATAAAGAACTTTAATTAATTGGAATAGAAATAAGTGACTGCTATGGAATAAGGTACAGACATTGTTTAAGAAACTTATCAAGGTCCAGACAGTATAAATATTGACCTACTGAGAAATGTCAACATTTACCATAGAATTTGGAAGTTCCTGTTTAAGAAATGTGACCCTAGCATTGAACACAGTGTGTCAATAAATAAGAAATATGTCTAAATGTGCAGCTACTTTGAGAAAAGTGGATTATATCTGTATCCACTTTGGAATACTTAAAAAGTTAAAGTTTAAAAGTTTATGATGTTTCTTTGTTGTTAGATGCACTAATATAGTTTTTAAGTGTTTTTTAAAAAATGACAGCATGGTTATTATTATTTATAACTATTTGTTTATTTTTTTCCTTTTTTATTGGGTACATTGTAATTTTACATCATGTTGGTATACAGAATGTTAGTAAAATACATGCACACAAATCTTGTTGTCCTCCCCATTGGGTCCTCCCTCCCCTCACTTCACAGGTCTTTAAAATTTGAATTAGTTTTGTATATATTCATGGCATTATTTCTAGTATTGCATTTTTTATTCCTTTATCTTCCCCCTTCTCTAACCACCCTTAGTCACTCCCCTGGAGTCTCTGTTTATCTACCTGATGTTGCCCTTATTTCTGAATATTTCTCTAGCTTCCACATACAGGAGAGAACATATATCTACTCATTGTTTGGGACTGGGTGTGCTCACTTACTATAGTATTCTTGAGGTCCATTCATTTTCTGCAAATGGTATAATTTTGTTCTTTATGGCTGAGTAAAATTCCCTTGTGTGTATACACAAAAGTTTTCTGATCCATTCATCAATGGATGGACACCTATGCTGGTTATATAAGTTGGTTTTTGTAAATTGTGCTGTTATGAACATGGATATGCAAGTACTATTATAATATTATGATTCCATTTCCTTTGGGAAGATACCCAGGAGCACTATCACTGGATTATATGATAGTTCCATTCCAGTCTTCTGAGAAACTTCTACACTGATTTGCAAAGCAACTGTACTAGTTTGCATTCCCACCAAAAATGTAATAGGATTCCTATTTACCCACGTCCTCGTGAACATTTGTTGTTCTTTGAGTTTTTGATGATTGCATCCTAACTTGAGTGAGATGGAATCTCAGTGTAGTTTTGATTTGCATTTCCATGATTGCTAAAGATGATGAACATTTTTTTCATATATTTGTTGACCATTTATATTTCTTCTTTTGAAAATTACCTATTCAGTACAGTTGTCCATTTTACAATTTTCTTTTAGTGCTAAGCTTTTTAAGCTCTTACTATATTCTAGGTATTAGATATTTGTCAGATGGGAAGGTGGTGAAGATCTCCCATCCTATAGGCTCTCTGCGTCGAATATTCATCGTTTCCTTTGCTGCACAGAAGCTTTTTAATTTAATGCCATCCCATTCATTAATTCTTGTTTTAACTTCCTGAGCTTTCATGCTCTTATTGAGCAAGTTTCTACTCATACCTATATGTTGGAGTGTTGGTCTTATATCCTCTTCTTGTGGTTTCAAAGTTTCTGGTCTAATTTCTAGGTCTTTGAACTATCTTGAGTTGACAATAAATTAGTTGTGCTATGATACTCACCTAAAACTTGAATTAAAAAAAAAAAAAAACTTTCCGCCAGGTGTGGTGGTGCACGCTTGTAATCCCCGCGCTTGGGAGGCGAGACAGGAGGATCGGGCTGGTTGGGAGCCAGCCTCGCTGGCTTAAGAGACCCTGTTTCCAAATAAAAAATATAAAATAGGTCTGGGAGTGTAGCCCAGAGATAGAAGGGCTTCCAGGAACCCCAGTACCACAAAAACAAAACAAAACAAAACAAAACAAAACAAAAAAAACAACTTTCCTGAATATTTTGTGTAGGTACCAACTCCTTTTTATTTTTTTGGTACTGGGGTGTTCTACCACTGAGCCATTGTGTTGGCTTTGTACCTGACCTGTGATTCTCCTGTCTCAGCCTCCTAAGTAATAGGATAATCAGCATGTTCCACTTGGCTAACTCCCTATTTTTAATATTATTCTTTGAGAGAAATTGGCTAAAATTATAATTTAGATATTATTTTTGAGAACCAAAAGTTTGTGTTCTCACAACTTCCTAAATAGCAGTAGGAAAAAAAAAATGTTTCCGAAGTTTAGATATGATGAAAAAGTCTTTCTTGGTTTTTATATGACAACTATATCTTAGAAAAAAATCTTTGGACTAAGGAATGAGTAAAGTTGATATGTTTGGTTGAATATCATAGATCAGTTTTGATTCTCATATGAGTATTACTGCAACTTAACACAGATGCAAATTAGAGAGCATTTGCAGCTTTTATATCAAGTCATTAGAACCACACCAACAATCTTATATCTGTTTGCAGGTTTTTAGAAGGTTAAACATAACATTCTTTAAATGACAGTCTTAAAACAGTCTTAGAAGAATATACCTCATGGATGTGAAGATTTGTCCTCTCATAACTTTGAATTGCTTTTCAGATTAGCTTTTTAAATTTTGTCTTGCAATATTAAACTTGATTCTCTTGTATAAAATATCTTCATTTGTTACTAGACATTTCATTAATTCTTTGGGAGAGTGTTCAATTAAATAATTAAATAATTATTTTGTTTTTTAATGCATGTAACATTTCCAACTTCTTCTGTAGGGTAGAAGTGTGTGATACTCATCATAAGGGTTATCATCAACAGCCCTATAAGGAAAGGCAGAATAGCAAGAAAAAAATAACAGATTTATTTAATCAAAGTTTTATAATACCTGGGCATCTTCAGAATGAAGACACAAAGAGCCAAGGAAAGCTGTCTATTTTGATGCTTAAGTTCAATGAAGAATGGACATCTATGTAGAAATGTGATTGGAGAATAGGGTATGATATAAGGTAATAGATGAATGGGGGAGAATTTTACAAAGTCTCTCTGCCCAGATTCTTCAAGACATTCCTTTCTTTCTGGTATGGGGCGGGTCACTTAGAGAATTTGTATCTGGCCAGCTTTTACACATATATGTGGAGGAAGGTTTGAGTAATATTTCTGGGGTTTAAAGCAGGCTTTCAGGAGAGAGTTTCTAGTTTCTGTGACCTGGAACTTGCTTTGGGGGAGAAAAGAAAGACAGGAGAAAGAGGGGCAGGAGGAGGTTAGAAAAAACTTGGCTTCTGAGGCTTTTCCAGTGTCCTTCATTTTAAAGTACTCAGCATGACAAAGTAACATTCTTTTGTGTATCATTTTCTGAGACTCAACACCTTATTCAGTTTTGAAGAGGCCAAAATATGGGAATTTAGCAGAATGGTACTAGAATTCTGAAGCTATCAAAGTTCATTTTAAAGCCCCTATCTACATTATACTTTATACTCCCTACAGAGTAACTCTGACTGCATAATTTAGGTTAGTATTCTTTTTATGAGACAAGGAACTGGGCAGAGATCTCTGAGCATGATTATCTTGATACCCTCTCTACATTAGATTTCTTCTCCCATTGGTAGAATAAGATGATTAACAGGTGAAATCCTTGCAGGCAGATGAAAACTGCTTCAGGACTCTTGAACTTGATAAAAATGAGTAGATTTTGACAGGTAAAAACTGGTTGTGGGCATTTCAGGAAATGTGAGAGCATAAGGAAAGGCAACAACAGTGGCATTCAAAACCATTCCTAGTCATCCTTTTACTCTTATATTCCCTTCCTCCAGAAAGTCTAGATGTGAATGAGGTGGGTTCTGCTGTCACCTTTAATACTCTGTTGTAACTCTCACTACACTGTTATGTATTATGCTTATTTGACTCTATTGTTATGAGAATATAAATGTTCTGAGGCCAGGAGTTATATCTGCTTTAGTTACATGTAATATTTCACAATTTCCCAACACCTAGCTTAATACCTGGCATCTGGGAAGATATAAGTAAATATCTATGCCCACCATTTCAAAAGTCACTCAGTTGGTGAAAAGCTACCTAATCCTTTTTAGCCAGTGAAAATGGATTGATTTGTCAGTAAATAGTTCTTATTCTAATGGTTTCAAACTAAGAACTTTTGTTTTTTAATTCAATGGAGGTTACACATTGATGGCTTTAAAATTTAGACTGAAGTTGTTTTGTTCATCACACAATATTTCTCAATACCAATAACCAGTTGTGAAAAATTTTAACACCAATTGTATATTCAGTAACTAACTCAATTCTGACACTGTGTATAGTATTGATGTCAGTTTCTATAGGTTAATGAATATAGTCCTACAAGATAGCCTCTTTTCACATGCTAGTTCCAGTCCTGGGGCACCTTTACTTCTGACCAATGGCTATAAATTCCGATAATCTTTAGGTCTGATAATTTGCTTGAATGTCTCAGAAAACTCAAGAAAATACTTACATATTTTTAACCTTACTGGCTTAATATAGGGAGTACAATTAAGGATGCTGGATGGAAGAGGTGAGTAGGGCAGGGTATGGAGTGGGAACACAGCTTTGTTGCCTTCTGGGTGTTCTACCCTCCTAGACCTTTGATGTATTTACCTACTGGGAGCTCTCCAAATCTTGTTCAAGAGCTTATAGGACTCAGTATCCATCCTTGGAGTGGGAGAGGGGAGTGGGAGTGGGAGACAGGATGGAAGAAGACTCAAAGTTTTCTATACACTTCATTTTTCTTGTGAACAACTCCGTTTATCTGAGAATTTTTAGGGGGCCAACTCTGTCAGCTAATAATATATAAAACTCAAATGTGGACCAATGAGGTTCATTTATAACAGATCATTCCTATCACCAGGAAGATCAAGAGTTTTAGAATTCTGTGACAGGGACCAGAAAAAAAGACCAAATTATATTTCCTTTCTTCCTTTCTTCTTCCCCTCCCCCTGCCTCTTCTTCTTTTCTTTCCTGTATGGTATTGGGGCTTGAACTCAGGAGCATTCTACCTCTGTGCTACACCCCCCCCCCCAGCCCTATTTTTAAACTTTTTATTCAGAAACAGGGACTTATTAAGTTGCTAAGAGCCTCACTACACACTACATTGCTGAGGCTGTTTTCAAACCAGCCTGGGATTCTCCTTTCTTAGCTTCCCAAAGTATTGGGATTAGAGGCGTGTGCTACAACACCTGGCCCAAATATATTTCTTATATTATTAAAGCCAAGTGTGTGTGTGTGTGTGTGTGTGTGTGTGTGTGTGTGTGTGTATGTGTTACTGGAGATTGAACCCAGAGGCAGTCTACCTCTGAGCTATACCCCCAGCCCTATTTTATTTTTATTTGTGAAACAAAGTCACTCTGTCACTCTCTATCGATGAGTATCTCACCACTTGCTGAAGCTGTCCTTAAACCTGCAATTCTCCTGTGTCAGCCTTCCAAGTACTGAGAGTACAGGCATGCACCACCATACCCAGCATACCCAATGTTCTTTAAAAAAAAAATACAAGCCAACATTTATGTGGGGTGATTTCTGTGTAAAAAATAGGGATTTGTCAGTTTCTTGAATAATCAAGAGTGGCAGATCTGCAAGGGTGGATACCAACATTTGCTAACAATCTTCCCTGTACTAAGAGCTGCCATAATCTTTTAAGATCACTTATAATTTTCCAATTTACCATAGTCCCCATCCCTCATATAGACATACATCCCTCAGATAGGTATACCCCTAATCAGTATTTAGTCCTTGGAGGTGTTAGATCTTGCCATTTTGCTAAAGAGAACTTGATTTAAGTGTTAGGTATAAAGTTTAAATTCAGTTTGAAAATAAACCACCTAAGAATTCAAGGTATAATTTTTTTTGCCTATATTGGAACTTCCTCCCACTAGAATTGTCCAGAGTATGTTCAGGGATATGGCTGAAAATGATTTAGGTTCAGAAATTGCAGCCTGGAAATGAGTAGATATTCATCCAATTAGGATAAATACTCAGATGCAGCTTATAATTCTCAGTATTAGTTGAACCATATGAAACGGCCACTTTTGTATACTAAACTTTTGAATATTATCAATTTTATATGGTTTCTTAATATTTTTATATGGCTGGAGTTAGGTAGTATCAACAACTGAGGATGTCGTAGGGTTTCTCCCACCCCTGGATTAACTTCCATTTCTCTTCTACTCCAATCTTGTCATTCAGCTCCTTGTTTGCCATTCATAAGTAGGCAGATAAATGGGTGTAGTTTTAAGTAAATAGTGGGTTTGTGAGTAGGGGAAAAAGTACAGTGCAAGTCTTGTTCCTTTCTATTACAAGTGCTTTTAGTTACATTTTTGGTTCTGAGCAACACATTTTTCATGTAAGAGAAAAACTATATGAACTTATTTGGAGTTTCCTGGTGTCTCATTTCTTCAGAAATTATAAGAGAGTTGTCACAAATTTTGAGTCTTATGAAATTTCATTTGTGAAGTTATTATTGAAAAGACTGTTGCTTAGTTAAAGCCATATTTCAGGTCACTATCCTTATCTCTTTAGTTTTGTTAAGTGTCATTCTCACATGAAACTGCAATTAGAACTAAGGTATTTCTGTATTTCTGTAACAGTCTAAACTAAAGTTTCCAAAATGATACGTATACTCTCATTTTGTGTGTGTGTGGTGCTGGGGATGAAATCCAGGGGCCTTCTACCTCTGGGCTATACTCCCAGACCTATTTTATATTTTCTTTGGAAACAGGGTCTCACTAAATTGCTGAAAGCCTCACTAAGTAGCTGAGGCTGGCTTTGAACCTGTGTGATCCTCCTGTCTCAGCCTCCCAAGCACGGGGATTACAAGTGTGTGCCACCACGCTTGGTTTACTCTCATTCTTTTTGCCAATGTTATTTGTAATTGAATGACCTTTTGATGAAGATGAAGGAAATCATAGTCTTTGAACTTTAGTTTCAATATTAAGGGCATTTTGTATCTAGGTCTTAGATTCGAGTGATAAATTTATTTAGGCCTTATATCACTTTATAAGTTAGTGAGTACTAACTTATAAGTGAGTACTTGTTAGTACTTACTAACAAGTACTCACTTCATAGAGATAGAAGAGAGGAAGTGGAGTTTAATCACTGAAACTCATGACTATTAATGGTGTTTGTGAAAGATAAGAGGAAATGATCAGTAATGTGATATTTGGAATGACATTTGCCGGGATTCCACAGTCTTGAGAGGCAATTAAAAATAAACTGTAGCAGTGATGCTTTATATTTTTTATTTTATAGTTCTAATGCCTTATTTTTGGAGCATCAGCTGTATATTACAAGTTTTTGAATCAGATTATGTTAACAGTCTTAACTATATGTTACTATTTTAAGGTAGCCAACTGTCTTGATTTCCTGGGATATCAGATTTTCAGTTATAAAACAGAAGAAATCCCAGACAAACCTGGACAAGTGGTTGCTTTACTTTCATTTTGAAAATTATTAGAATGAAATCAATCCTGACATTATTAGGAAGGTATTTAATAATCCTGTAAACTCTTTGCCTTTAAATTTAGAAAATTCTAACTTCTAAATATTTCAGGAATTTTTTTTTTCTATAAGAGGATTGCTTGAGCTGAGTGTGGTGACACATGCCTATAATCCCAGTAGATGGGAGATTGAGACAAGAGGATTACAGGTTTGAGGCCAACTTCAGAAATTTAGAGTGAACCCCCAGCAATTTAGCAAGGCCTATTTCAAAATAAAAACTAAAAGGGAGTAGGCCTGTAGTTTGGACGTAGAATACCCCGAGGTTTTAACTCTAGTTCCCTTTTCCCTGATAGAAACAATTCTGTTGCTTTGGAAATCTAAAGATAAATTGTGGTGGTTTTTAAAGGAAAAATTTAATATCCCTTTATTAACACCAACCAGTAAATATATATGTCATTTATAATGGGAATTCAAGGATTAACTTACTAAATTTTCTTTTATTTCATTTTCCTGAAATATTGTGTGATGTTCGGCTTATCAGAAGTAAATAATGTAGTGGTTGTTGCATACATTTTTCCTTTTATTTAGCAATTATATATGTTCCTGCCTTTGAATTTTATAAAGTGGTAGGATTTTTAAAAAGTCTATTATTATGCTGGGCATGAGGACACACATTTTTAATTCCAGTACTTGGGAGGCTGAGACAGGAGGATCTTGGTTTGCAGACAGCCTCAGCTACTTAGTACCCCTGCAACTTAGTGAGACCCTGTTTCAAAATAAAAAATAAAAAATAGGCCTGGGGGTATAGCTTGGAGGTCAAATCCCTCTTGGTTTCTTCCTCAGACCTTCAATTAAAAAAAAAAAAAATCTGTCACCATACTTTTGGTTTGCAATGACATTTTCTTTTTTATTTCCTTTTTTTTTAAAGCCAAAAAGAATAATGTCAACAGGAATCTAATCACATATGATTATAGTTTGTGCTGTGTCCTAATCTTTATTCTGAATTCACTTTAGGTATGAGTCTACTTTTCTCAACAAGGGGCACTTAAGTTAATTGCTTCTTTAGAAACATACATTTAGCCCTTTCTGATTTGTAAGGACAACTCTTTGGCAGAGCTGTAGAGGTCTGAACACCTGCAGCCCAAGCAGCTTGTAAAGGAGCCATAACTGACTCTACAGGAAATAAAAAGCTCAAGTTGGAAATGGTGTTATCAATGATACAGTGTTGTGACTAACTTGAGCTGACCTAAGAATTGGCTTTTGCACTGCTCCTTATCAGCATCCAAAAGGGCATACACAATTCTTTGTAAACTAATTTAAAAAGTGTCTTGTTTATTCACAAGCAACTGTGAATGGTATTTGTTCAGACCCTAGATCACATCAACTGCATACCAGCCAACAACTTATTTCTCTTCTAAGAGAGAGGCCAAGAATCAAAGACACAAAGTACTAAAGATAAGCTTCTCAATTCTCAACTGTTCTGAGCTCTCAATAAAGCTACTGATGTACAAATTGGGGTGGGACCCAAACTGTTTCCACCTGCAGGCTTGTCTTAGGTCCTTGGCTCTGACTGGGAGAAGTGCAGATACTAATGTGACCTTTAGTGCCCTTAGCAAACAAAAAACAGGCTTTCTTATAGCCCTAATTAATCAGTCTCTCTAAAAAGGATTCAGCCCCCTTTTAAAAGTAGTTCTGGCAAAAAATTACGGTTGACTATTGACATTTATAGGGCTTAGGAGTGCAAAGAGATGGTTGATTTGATTTTCCTGAGTCTTGAAAGACCTTCATTTTTCTTTTCATGATATTTTATATTTGATTTTAGTAAGAGGTTATCCTTGGTATGTAAAGGAATAGAATACTTTAAAAACTGGTTCAAGTAGTATATTATCAGGAAATGAAGATTTATTTGATTTAAAGAAAACATTTCTGTGGTTACTAAGGCACAAAATACAAGATATTGATTTATTTAATATACCTTGAACTATTTAATATATTAAGTACTTAAATTTGGTTCACAGCATCCAGATTTCACAACCAAGTCTATTGAGATAATAGACTCTTTAAAATAAGGTTTAATTTTGTGGTGAATACCTAGAATTAATCTGAAAATTGGGAAATACTTAAAGCATGAATAATTTGAAGATATTTTTAAAATGAATCTGATCCCCAGTTGTCTTTTTTAAAATTATTGAGATTAAAGCCCTTTGTATTAGTGTGAAATTAGAAAGAGTTACTGACAGATATCTAGAATATTGAATTTTAAACAAAATTTTCTCTATAATTAGAAAATTGTCACTCATTCCAAATATGGTAGAAACAAAAAGGAATGGAATCTAATACTGTTTTAAAATAATTTGAAGTGCTATATTTTGCTTTCACACAGTTAATGCTAGCAATAGCCAGTGGTTTTTGAGAAGAAATAAGTTATGTGTTTGTGTGTATCTGTGAATTTGTACTATACTATAGAGGAAAAACTGGTATTTTATAAATAGTTTTTGTAATCCTCTTCTGAAAATTTTATGAGTTTTAAGCCCATTAGAATTCTGTAAGCCTAAACTGTATGTAATTTTTAATGATTAGCATCAAAAAAGGAATACATTTTCCAGTAATTTTAAAATTTAAGGATTACAGAGTATGTAAATATTTTACTGCATGTTAAATGTATTTGCTAATTGATCTAAAGTAAATATTTATAAATGAATAAATCACTTAAGAATTACGCACATCTAGGCAAAGAAGACTTTGCTCTAAAATAAGTGTAATATATAAAAATATATTTTTATATTCAATGATGATGTAAAATGTATAAATTTAAATAGTTTTTTTTTTTGTGGTACTGGGGTTCCTGGAAATCCTTCTACCTCCGGGCTACACTCCCAGACCTATTTTTTATCTTTTTATTTGGAAACAGGGTCTCTTAAGCCAGCGAGGCTGACTTCGAACCTGCGTGATCCTCCTGTCTTTGTCTCCCAAGCGCGGGGATTATAAGCATGCGTCACCATGCCCAGCTAAATTTAAATACTTTTTAAAACTTTTTTACATGCTTAATTATGAGGGCTAAAAGTATTTTTTAAAATAAAATCTTGTATTGGGGAAAAGAAATTGTTTTCTAAGTAAACCTTAGGTGGGAAGTACAATGATTGCTAATTTATTGATTTGGAGTGGCCTTATACTCTTAATTTTAGATTTTTATTTTTCATTCTGGTATTTTCTTTGTAGTAAAGAAAATCTGCTCTTTGTAGGAATTTAGTCTTGCTTTGTGAAGTGCAAATGTGTTCAACTTAGTGAGACTCTGTCTCTGAACAAAGTAAAATAAAATAAAGGACTGGGATGTAGCTCAGTTGCCCTTGTGGCCCTATATTTATTCCCCAGAAAATTTTTGATGCATTGTACTTCATTAAAATTAAGGGAGTTTCATCTCAAACTACTATTACAGGAATGAAAGTAACCAAACATTGGGGAAAATACAAAATATGTACTTATAAAAAGATTCACACCTAAAGTAAAGAACAAATAAAAATAACATCAATAAGAAAAAGATAGCTAAATTAAAACATTGGTGAGATTTAACAGATATTTCACAAACAAGGACATACAAAAAGGGCTCAACATCCATTATTCATTAATGAAATGTGAATTCAAACTACAATGTAATACCACTACATACTCACCAAAAATCAAAGTCAATCACTAAGACAAACATGAGAAGGAAGTAATAGGAGGAAATTGGGGAGAAATTGGGGAAGGGCTAAATGAGTGATGTATGCATGTATGCCTCTACCATCTTGTACTCCATTAAGATATATGACTACAATGCACCAATAAAAAAATTTAAAATAAAATAGCTGAAATGAGAAAGATGGAAAATGTTTACAGGGATGTGAAGTAATCAGAATTCTCATACATTGAGTATGAATTGGTGCAACCATTTTAGAAAACTGTTGGCAGTGTAGTGCTCAGACTGAACTTATGCATGTTCTTTTATCCAGCCATTCCACTCAGGCATATTACAAGCAAAAATACATAGATATAGCCAGGCATGGTGTCGCATGCCTGTAATTCCAGTACTTGGGAGGCTGAGAAGGAAGATTGCAGATTCAAGGACAGCCTCAGCAACAAAAAAAGGCCATCTGCAACTCAGTGAGACCCTGTTTTAAAAAAATAGGGCTAGGAATAAAGCTCAGTGGTAAAATACCTCTGTGTTAAATCCCCAGTACTATTACTATGACTACTAAATAAAAATCCCACGAAAATAGCCAGGCATGGTGGTGCATGCTTGCAATCCCAGCATTCGGGAGGCTGAGACTGGAGGATTATGGTCCATGGACAGCCTCAGTTACTTAGCAAGGCCCTTCACAACTCAGTGAGACCCTTTTTCAAAAAATAAAAAGATTAAAAAATAGGGCTGGACTTGTGGCTCAGAGGAACAGTGCCCCTGGGTTCCATCCCCATTAGCCACCCCATAAAAACCCCACAAAAACATATACATATACATTGATATTTGTCAGAATGTTTATGGCAGCAGTATTTTTAAGAGTGAGAATTGGAAAATATCAAATAGGCATCAGTAGGGGATGGATAAATAAATTTTAGGATATCCAGATTGTGGTCAACTATATACCCTTGAGAATGATCCCAAAGTATTAGACATAATATGAATCTCCCAAGCATAATGTTGAGCAAAGAAGGCAAGGCAAAAAATGCTGTATAATTATATTTACATAATGTACAAAAACATTAAAAATCTTAATCTCCCTTAGAAGAGAGGATGGCAATTGTTTGGGGATGTAGTGATAGGAAAGGAGGGAATGTGAGAATGGGTTCTTGGATGGTAATGTTCTGCTTTTTGATCTTGGGCCTGCCTACATGAATCTGTTCAGTTGTAAAATTTATTCATCAAGTTGTATTGTTGAGTCTCCACATGTTTATATAGTTTCTCTGGGTCTTCTTATAGTTGATTTCTAGTTTCATTCCATTGTGGTGTGAAAAGACATAGGGAAGTATGTCACATTTTTTGAATTTGCTAGAGTTCACTTTGTGGCCCAGTATGTAATCTGTTTTTGAGACGGTTCTGTGAGCAGATGAGAAAAAGGAACTCTGCTGTAGTTGGGTGGAATATTCTATGTGTGTCTAATAAGTCCATTTGGTTTATGGTATTCTTTAGGTCTGAGGCATCTTTACTGATTTTTTGTCTTGAAGACCTGTCTAGCAGTGTTAGGGGATATGAAGTCTCCCAGTATTGTATTGGGCCTTATGTGTTACTTAATGTCAAAAAGAGTTTGTTTTATGAAAGTAGCTGCACCTATGTTTGGGAAATAAATGTTGACTATCATTATTTCCTTTTGCTGGATTGTTCCTTTTACCAGTAAAAAGTGACCTGCTTTGTCTTTTCTGATAAGCTTGAGCTTGAAGTCTAACTTGTCTGATATCATAGTTGATATTCCTGCTTGTCTTCGAGTTTCATTGGCATGGATTACCTTGCTCCAGCTCTTTACTTTTAGTTTGTTACTATCTTAACTTGTAAGGTATGTTTCTTGCAGGCAGCAGAGAGATGGATTCTGATTTGTATAACTTATGTCTTTTTATTGGGGAGTTGAGGCCATTTATGTTCAGTGTGATTATTGAGAGATGATATTTATTCCTATTATTTTGAGTTTTTACTTCTGTTTGAGGTAGCGTTTGTTCTTCTTTGCTTAGTTGTTTGCTTGATGGAAATTCTTGTTTCTCTGGTTCTGGTGTATATTACTTATTTCTTCTTTGCAGTTAAACTCTTTGAGCATTTTCTCTAGTGCTGTTTTGGAAGAGATAAATTCGTTCAGCTTCTGTTTTTCATGGAAGATTTTTATTTCCCCATCTGAAAGATAGTTTTACTGGGTAGGAAATTTTGGGCTGCTAGGAAATTTTTGCTAGGTAGGAAAATTTGGGTTGTTTTTTTTTTCAGAATTTGGAATGTTATTCTAGCTCTTTTTGGATTTCATAACTTGGTTGGAGAAGTCTACAGTGATTTTAATTGGTTTGCCTCTTGGTCTTTTTTGTTGTTGTTGTTGCCTTTAAGTTTCTCTCCTTGGCTTTTGTGTTGGTCAGTTTGACTATTATATGGCGTGGTGAACCTTTTCTCTGGTCCTGTCTAAAGAGGGCTCTATAAGTTTCCTGTACCTGTGTATCGATCTTTTTTGTTCTATGTTTGGAAATTTTTCTGATATTTCTTCTTTGAAAAGAGTAGTATTGTTGATATATGTACATTTCTACCTGTATATAAAAATTAAAAATGATTATTGGTCTCAACCTAGCACTTTTATATAACCCATTCCTACCTATAGCAAGGTATTCCTATCTTAGGGGACAGTGTTTGAATAATTGAGCTTGGCTATTTCTTTCTTGCAAAATCACCTGTTGAATTCTGAGATTTCCTTTTTTATTGGTGATTCTTTTTTATCTTATTTTTAAAATCTTTTTCCAGATACTTAGTTAAATTTATTCTCACTATTTACTGTCCTGAGATCATTCCCAGATCATTCACAAAAGTTCATGTGAACATTTCTCTTGTCATAAAGAAAGCGGTTATCAAATTTTAAAAAAGGAAAAGATAAAATCTACTTTCATATTGCCATGATTTTTAAAAAATTTTGTTATAATTTTTCGGCTACTCATTTGCCATTTATGGGCCTTTGTTTTTCTCATTTGTAAACTCCATGAATCAATGTTGAATGAAATTATGATTTGCTGAACTCAGTGGCTGACTATGTTAACAGTGGTTTTATGGTCTTACATTTTTCTTTGGTATTTGTATGGCTGAGAGAATAGTACAGAAAACCTTATTTGGTAATTACAGTTTCTTTTAAAAATACTAATTTTATTTTTCCATTACAGGTAACCAGAAATGGAGAGAAAAGTGAGCAGAATCTGTCTTGCTTCTGAAGCCAATATAATTCATTTTCTACAGGTATCTTGGGAAAAAACACTAGGATCTGGCTTTGTTATTACACTTACTGATGGTCAGTCAGCATGGACTGGGAGAGGTAATAGTAAATTTTTTTTTAAGTAAAATTTAAATAATCTGCTATTTTCAGTCCTCAGAAATACTTCAAATTATAGTGTTTTTTTAAATACAGGTAAAAGTAATATTACTTGTCATAATTATGCAGTTTATATACAAATGTATAATATTTTTGCCATTTCTTATACTTGACATAAACAGAGAAATTAGCATATGCCCTGGTTAATTCTGGTTAGCATATAAGTCTTGGTACCTGGACTGGGTCCAGGTTATTAGGTTAATGCTGGTCTTCTTTAATTGAAATAATGAAAGGCTATTTAAGTAAATAAAACTGGTTAAAAATAGCTATTTCAGAGTTAGCATATTTAAAATGGGTCAGAATTTTAAAATGACCTCTTAATACAAAATCTAAATAGTACTTTAAACATTCATCTCCTCTTAGGATACTCCGGAGGGTATTGGGAAACAGGAAGATGGTTGGGTGGATCAAGAGTTTGTATTGGATTGTGGACATGGAGTAGTTGTGGTTTTCTTCCTACTTCATCCACTTATGCAGTTTGAATTATTTTTCAATAAATACGTGCTACATTTGGAACAAAAATAGAAATGTGGCCTAAAACATCGTAATGCATTTCAGACCCACATATGGTAAATGGCTGTTTTATAAAATAGTCTTGATTTTTAAAAATCTGTGTTAATAGTATTTAAAATGATAATGACCTTCATATAGTATATGAGGCATTCTATGTATGAAGTGTTTAAAAATTTAGAATTTTTTTTATTCATATAACAAAGTTTTTATAGTCCTCTAAAGTATATTAACTTGTATCAGCCATCTCTAGAGTAGCTTTAAGTTTATTGAAAAGTAAGTTAAAATTTATTAGTTATTTTATTGTCAAGTTATTAGATCCACTTGTAAATCTCTTAAGCATAGATGTTTAGTATGCTATATGGAAATAATATGTTGGAGCTCAGTGGAAAAAGGATTTTTAATAAATCAAATAATGAAGTAGGCTTGTGATATAATATTATCAAGTTTCCCAATGTGATAAGGCTGTGTGCTTCTGAGCCCTGACACAACTTAGGATGTGTACAGTTTTTTAGTTATATATAGTATTCAATTAGGCCAGTTCCTCCGGATTGTGAGTGAATAAGGGTCCCCAAAGAAGTCAGAATTGGAGTTGGGTGGAATTAAGATTGAAAGTCAATCACTAAGCCAAATATGAGAAGGAGGAAAGGGGGAAGGAATGGGGTGAGAATCGGGGAAGAGCTAAATGAGAGATGTGTGCATGTATGCCTCTAACATCATGTACTTCATTAAGTTATATGACTATAGTACACCAATAAAAAAATAAAAGCTTTTAAAAAACCCAAAATACAAACAAAAAAGTGATTCGACTCTGCAGTTGTAAAACTCATGCTAAGAAATTAACTTTAAAAATGGTCTAACTAAAATCGGTAAAGCCTGTAGAGATTCTAAGAAAAACAAACAAATCATCACCTTCATTTAAGACCAGATCTTCTGCTCAGACTACCTGCTATATTGGCCAGAGGAGAGCCATGCTCAAACATTACAAATCATGGAAGGAGCAAAAGTAGAACAAAAACACTTTAGCAGACAGAAAACACAGAAGTAATATCTCAGGAATGAAACATAAAGCACCATTTGGCAAAGATGTTAAATACGTATAAAGTGTTCTAATATTTAAAGAAGGTGTACTAATTTGTTTTGCATTACTATTAAAAAGTACCTGAGACAGGCTGCTTTTGATGAAAACAGGTTTATTTCCTTAGAGTTTTTGAGACTGAAAATCTGTAATCAGGGAACCCTATTGGTTCAGTCTTTGGTGAGGGTCTAATTTTGGATGGTTTCAAAATAGCCTATGTAGGAAGAAGAGATCACCTGTTGACAAAACCAGAGAGCAATTTAGGGTTATTCTTATAATCGTTCATTCTTGTAAGAATTAAATCAGGGTTCCAGTTGAACTATTTTAATATCATCTGAGAGCAGCACTCTGAATGACCTAAGGTTCTCACACCACTACCACCTCCTAAAGGTCCCATATCTCATCTCATCTAAACTGAGGAGTCAATTGGCTATAACATAAGTGTGAAGATTTGTTTCTGTATCTTCTGTTTTATTCCATTGGTCTGTGTATCTGTTTTTGTGTCAGTACCATGATGTTTTGTTATTAGTTTTGTAGTATAATTTGAAATCAGGTATTACGATGCCTCCAGCATGGTTCTTATTGCTCAGAATTGCTTTGACTATTCTGGGTCTTTTTTCCATATAAATTTTATAACTGTAGTTATATGAAAAAAAGTTCAGCATCATTATCAATCAGGGAAATTCAAATTAAAACTGCACGAGGATACTGTCTAACTCCAGTTAGGATGGCAGTCATCAAGTACACAAACAATAATAAATTCTGGTGAGGATGTGGGGAAATAGGAACTCTTATACACTCTTGTTTGGATTGTAACTTAGTACAATCACTATGGAGATCATCTTCAAAAGACTAGGAATAAAATTGCCATATGATCAAGCTATTCTGCTCCTCAGAATTTTCCCAAAAGAAATAAATTTAGAATATTATACTGACACATGCATATTCTTGTTTATAGCAGCACAATTCACAAGAGCCAAATTATAGAACTATCCTAGGTGTCCATCAATAAATGAATGGATAAAAAAATGTATAGACACAATAGGATTTTACTAAACACAAAGAATACATTTATGTCATTTACAAGAGAATGGGTGGTTGAAACTAGAAAATAAGTTCATCAATATATTAGCTAATCTCAGCTAAATGAGATCAGCTAATATCAACTAGACAGGAGTTTTGTTTTCTCTCATTTGAGGAAGCTAGAGAGAAAATAGAAAATAAAAGGAATTTCAAATAAATGAAGAGGAAGACCAGTAGAATATGGAAGGGAATTTGGGAAGGGAAGTTGGGAAAAGAAAAAAATGGGAGGACACAGTTCAATAATGCTATGTCCATATATGAAGTTATCACTACCAATCTCACTAATAAGAAAGGAGGGAGAAATGGGCTGGGATCTGGAGGGTAACACTCCAAGTGCTGTGTGCATGCGTGTTTCAACTTCATGATGATGTATAGTTACAATGCACCAATAAAATTATATTAAAAATTGCTAGTTCCATGAAAAGGTATGATTTAACTTAATATATGAGGTATTAGGGATTTATTTTACTTTTTGTTTTAATTTCTATTGTATATAATAAATTAATAATAGATATTCGCATGTTTAAAAATTATTGTACTTCACAACTTTTTTTTGTTACTACTTTTTCATAGTTTCTGAATCTGAGATTTCCCAAGAAGCGGATGATATGGCAATGGAAAAAGAAAAATACGTTGATGAACTGAGAAAAGTGTTGTTATCAGGAGCAAGACCAATGGACACATATAAATTTAATTTTTCCAAAGAGTCTTGTAATTTCTCCTTTGAGAAAAATCTGAAAGATGTTTCAGTAAGTAATACTTTCTTTAACTATATTAGTGATCAAATGTTAGAGCTCTATTGAGGAATTATGTGTAATATTTAGAAACTAGTTTATTATTGCCATAAAACCAGTGTACTTGGTTTCCAGTTAGTAAGAATGTATCAAAGTTAAAGTCATTAAGATCTTAAATTGAAAGAATTGTGAAAAGTAATTATTAGAAAATATTTATCTTTAACAATTTAAAATTTTAAGTATTATAGAGTTAATTATATGAATGAGCAACTTTGAATATGTGGAATTAGAAGGTTTAAGCCATTGGGACAAAATTCCATTGAAATAACTTTGGTAAATTATGGATTTTAAGAAAGCAAACAATATATTTAGAAAATAATTAGGATTTATTTTCCACTTAATTAGAATATATTTGAAGATAAAAGTGAAAGCATATTAAGACATATAATTTGGGATTAAGCATACGTTATTTGTATTACCAGATTTAGAGAAATATTAAAATACAAAGAAATAATCTTCATCTGGAGTTTTCCAAAGTTTGCATCCTTCACAGAAAAGAATATCTCCTACTCATCCTGCTTAGTTCCTGTACCAGTTCAAATCAATAGTGTTTTATTTATTAAAGGGTCTTCTCTTACCATTTTTATATTTTGCTTAAATTGATTAGAGATTATATTTGTTTTTATTAATCATATATGAGATATAAAGAATGAAAAAGGAAAGGAGATATTTTTTATGTTTATAGGTACTGAGAGTTTATTTTAGAGTTAAATTTAGTTTTATATCCTTTTAAAACAACCTCTGATTCAGAATAATTATTTACCAGAAAAATACTTGAAACAAGAAATAAGAAATACTTAGCCTGGCGTGATGGTGCACTCTTGTAATCCCAGTATTCGGGAGGCTGAGACTGGAGGATTGCGGTTCATGGACAGCCTCAGCTATTTAGTGAAGTCCTCCACAACTCAATGAGACCCGGTTTCAAGATAAAGAATAAAAAATAGGGAAGGGGCTGTAGCTCTGAGTTCGAATGCCCCTGGGTTCCATCCCCAGAACCCCCCCCCCCTTCAAAAAAAAAGAAATACTTGAAGAAACAAATGGAATCATTTTCAAATACATAACATTTAGAAGAATAATAATTTGGTGATTTACATTAGTAATTTCTATTTAGAAGATGTATACTCTTTTCAATTGGCTGTTAATTTATATAAATTTCAATATGCTGTAATCCTTAAAATGATAATTTAAAACAGGTGAAGTAAGAACAGTTGGATTGGCTACCAATATTTTGTTATTTACTGCATGTCTTTTCTGTGGTCCAAGCCCAATCAGATGATATAAACACTATAGAACTTCTCACTGTTTCTTTCAATATTTTGAAGTGGATCATTGTCAAATGGGACTAATGCCATTTATTCTATTCAACAAACATTTATAACATGCATAACAACTAGCATTATTTCATTCAGCCAATTTTTGTTTTTCTGTTTTTCATTCGTTTTGTGTACACTGATGCATAACAGATTTTACATTAACCTGATGGAATACTGAAATGTGGCATTGAAATATGGTGAAATGTGACTTAAAATGTGTTGAAATGTGGGTCTTGGCTCAGTGATGGTTGGCAATTTCTATGGTTGGCAATACTGGTTTTGAAGTATGGAGGTTCCTCAGAAAAGTAAAAATGAAACCACAATATGACCCAGCTATACTACTCTTTGAATTCTTTCCAGAAGAATTAAAAGTCAGAACCCTGTAGTGATACATGCATATTCACATTTCTAGCAACACAGTGCCCAGTAGCCAAATTATAGAGTCACCCTAGGTGTCTATCAGCAGATGAATGGATAAAGAAAATGTGGTATATATACATGATGGAGTTTTACTCAGTCAGAAAGAAGAATAAAATTACTTCATTTGCAGGTAAATGGATGAAGATAGGGAATATTATATTAAGTGAGATCATCCCAGTCTCAGAAAGTCAAGTTTTCTCTCTAATATAGGACCTAGAGAGAAAATAGGAAACAAAAGGGACTTCAGATAAGTAGAGAGAGAGAGAGAGAGAGAGAGAGAGAGAGAGAGAGAGAGAGAGAGAGAGGAGAGAGAGAGAGAGGAGAGAGAGGAGAGAGAGGAGAGAGAGGAGAGAGAGGAGAGAGAGAGAGAGAGAGAGAGAGAGAGAGAGAGAGAGAGAGAGAAACAGTAGAATAGTAGAAAGGGATTGGGAGAGGAAGTTGAGGAGTGGTAAAAGGCAAATCAGTGAAGGAAACAGTTGAGATCATCCTATGTCCATATATAAAGGTATCAGTATCATGCAGTAACGTACAGGATGAGTAGTGCTGAGTGGGATCCAGAGGGAAGCATACTAAGTACTTTGTGCATGTACATTTGTATCACTTTGAACCTCACTATGATGTGTAATTATAATGTACCAGTGAAAGTATGAAAATACTAATTTTGCTGCTTCTGTGAATAATTAACTTCAGGCCTTAATAACATATCTTTTGTAATTGAGATTGGTATGTATAAGCATCAAAGACTCATAGTAATCTTTCAGAGCCAAACTTTGGAACTACTACTACCTTTTCAACCAGTTTTCTCAATATATGGAAACAGTATATCAGATTCCCTCTAATGCAGCAGTGTGTTGTTTCTCAAAGAAAGTGTCATAAAGCAGTACATTGTAATTTAGTTGTCTGTCTGTCTTGTTTATTTATTTATGAGAAAAAGGCTTTTTTCAGAACACTTGAAAAGCAGGAGTTTTCATAGTTTGGTGTACTTAAAAGATTTTTTTTAATATTTAAATGAAGTAAGAGCCAGAAGTGGTGCCTCACATTTGTAATCCCAGCATTTGGGAGGTTGAGACAGAAGGATCACGGTTCACAGCAGCCTCAGCTACTTAGTGAGGCCCTTTGCAACTCAGTGAGACCCTGTTTCAAAATAAAGAATAAAAAGTAGGGTTGGGAGTGTAGCTCGGAGGTAGAATGCCCCTGGGTTCCATCCCCAGTACCACCACAAAAAAAAAGAAGTAAAACTTTCTGTATTGCAGTTAACCTTTTGGATCCAACAAAAGAATCGCAAGTTTATTTGGCCAGACTACCATGGGAATCTTCTAGTATTTAGGATATGCTTCTGCAGACTGAGTTCAGAATGATAATATCTTGTAAATTCATCTTTTGGAAAATAATCTGTTGACAATTAAAAATGTGGCAGAACAATTGTGATTGGATAACCAAATTATTTAAAAGGAGTTTGTAATTCTTATCTTGATGACACAGATATTTATTTGTTGCCAAAAATGACATCCTTGCCTGAGAAGACAGCAAAATAATGAGCATAGCTTCAATTCAGAAAGTTGTAGTTCTGTTGTTAGTTGGCATAAAGTTAAATTTCTTATATTGTGTAGTATTCTATGAATTTTAAGCATATTTACTACCAGACTCATATCTCTGAGTATAGAGTTTTACGCATTTGTTGCCATTAATTCAAAAAGTTTTATGTGCCTAATTGTAAATTAGATATTACTGTACAATTTGAACATTTTGATTATCCAAGTAATAATAGATTTATTTGTTTATATTTATACAGAATTGCTCTTATTTTTTCTTTTAGAGAGAGTAACCATTAATTTCTATATTAAAAAGAACTGCTATTTGGGAAATAATAACTTATATTTTGTCTGAGTGTTAGCATTGTCAGTTTTCAATGTAAGGGGTTATAATTTTAAATGTATGGAGATATGAAATAGCTTGATTATAAAACAAGGAAATACAGTAAGGGAAAAAAGAAAAGTTTTGAGAGAATACAGTAGATAGGCTAGAGTGAGGAAGTTTGTAAAAGGAATAGGGGGAAGGAGCAAATAAACACAAATAAGGTTACAAAACAAGTTACAAAAACTAACAATTATAAATCAAAGACAAAAAAAGTCAACCAAAAAAAAGGAGTAAGAGAGAAGAAAAGAAAGGACAAAAAAAAATCTAGTGTCAGTGTGAGAGAAAAACAAACAAACAAACAACAAACCCCTCCCCTCAAAACCCCCCAGCAGTCCTGATAAGTTACCTATATAGGGCAGGGGCCTGTATAATATCTGTATATCTGTTCACTGTGGTAAATTCTGGAGTATATTCCATTGTCTCTCGTTTGTTCCATAACATATTGTTCCATAACCTATTTTGAACCCACTCTATGAGTGTTTGCGCTCCTCTCTTGCCTCTGGCATTTCTGTGTTTAGGTATCAGGGTGTCACACCCTTCGAGGGCTTCCAGTGTAGTACTGGAATGACCTTCTGTGACCCTGTGCAGGTACTGCACCTTAAGCACCTTTTTTGTGTCTGGTGTTTCTAGCCTGCAGGTATCCCGCTGCTGGTCTGGGCAGGCTTCCGCCCCCACAGAGTACCGAGTAATGCAAGCAGTTACTTGGCTGTCCTGCTTTTGGGTCTCTGGAGGGCATGTTGTGCAGCTGCGGGTGCTGCCTCTGGGGAGCACCTAGGCTTTTGTATCTTTTTCTGCAGTGTGGTGCTGGTCGCTTAAGATGTTGGAGCTCAGGAGCCGCTTTTTTCACTTCAAGTTCTTGGATTATCTTTTGGGGATTTCTTGGGGCTGTAGTACTGAAGTTGGTAGTACCAGAGCTGGCACTCCTGGTTTTGGGTGGAGGCCCGAAATGGCGCTGGTGGCTGGGCTGGCAGCCACACAAGGTCAGTTGCACACTCAGGCTTTTTGCAGTGGATCTCACAGTTCAGAGTACTGGATTCCCTCTGCCATGATTCCTGTTTCTGTTTTGGTTCATGAGTGTTGGGAATCCAGCCCAACAGCGGCGGGGCTTGACGAAATGATGAGTACCGATGGCCCGATCACCACAAGGAGCCGGGAGATATGTCAATCAAGATCTCATTTATTTCTCTCCAAGCAATCATATATATAGCACCAAACCATGAGGGGAATTCCCATGGGAAATAGCTTAGCCTATCCAGGATAAAGATCACTAGCACATAGCTCATGGCCAATCCCAGGCCAGTACATGAGCCATTCATGTGTGCGGAACCTCCTTTAAAAGGAAAAACTGCTCAGTCTCCCCACCCATAATGAATGGGGAAACCATGCCTCCATAGCTTCCTCCAGGCGCCATCTTAGTCCCTTTTCTGCTGAATCACTTTACTTAAAGTTTTGCCTTAGGCTGCAGGCCGCTCAGGCCAAGGGAGGCTGCATCTCGCATCTCATTAGGCACTGTATGGACACACCCCATCACGTGCGTTTTGTTTGTTTGTCAAGATGCTACCTTCTCAGTAGTTGAACTTTATTTGTTCCAGCTATTGAGATGTGCTGCATATTGCAGTCACCTTTTGAATTCCTCTGTAGTTATACATCTTAATGGAGTTCAAGATGGTACAGGCATTCATTCACACATCACTTATTTAGCCCTTCCCCAATTCCCACCTTTTAATGATTGCCATTCTAATTGGAGTTAGGTGAAATCTCAGGATAGTTATGATTTGCATCTCTTAGATTATTAATGATATTGAACATTTTTTTCATTTATTTGCCATTTGAATTTCCTTTGCAAAGCATCTATTTAGTTCACTTGCCCTTTTTTTGTGGTACTGGGGATGGAACCCTTCTGTCTCTGGGCTACACTCCCAGACCTATTTTTATATTTTTATATTTGGGAACAGGGTCTCTTAAGCCAGCAAGGATGGCTTCAAACTTGTGTGATCCTCCTTTTTCTGCCTCCCAAGTACGGGGATTACAAGCATGTGCCACCATACTCCACTCACTTGCCCATTTTTTTTATTGAGGTTTTTTTCTTTTGGTGGAGACAGTGAGTTTTTTAGTTTTCTATAGGTTCTAGATATTAGTCTAGGGGAAAATATTTTCCTATTCTGTCGGCTCTCTTTTGAGGTTCTTGATAGCTTCCGTTGCTATATAAAAGCTATTCAGTTTAGTGCAATCCCACTTATTGATCCTCTTTTTAATTTCTTGTGTCTTTGGGGTCTTGTTGAGAAAGTTTTTATCTGTGCCTGTGTGATGGAATGTTGATCCTATGCCCTCTTCAAGTAGCAGCAAGATTTCTTGTCTAATTTCAGGACTTTGGTCCATCTTTAAGTTTACTCTTGTACAGGTTGAGAAAATAGAGTTTATTTCCATTTTTCTGAATATGGATAACCAGTTTTGCCAGCACCATTTGTTGAAGAGGATATCTTTTTTTACAGTATATGTTTTTGGCCCCTTTGTGAAAAATTAATTGGCTGGAAGAGTGTGGATTTGTTTCTGAGTCTTCTATTCTACTCGATTGGTCTATGTTTTTGTTTTTATGCCAGTGCCATGCTGTTTCTATTACTATGACTTCATAGCTTCATAGTATAATTTGAGGTCAGGTATTGTGATGCCTCCTGCATGGTTCTTTAACTTTATTTTGACAGGTAACTTTATTTTTGTTGTAATGAGGATTGAACCCAGGGGAATTCTATCTCTGAGTTACACCTCCACCTGTTTTTAAATTTTTGTTTCTTTGTTTGAAACAGAGTCTCTTTAGGTTGCTGAGAGTCTCACTATGTTTCTGAGGATGGCCTTGAATCTGCAGTCCTCTCAAGTACTGGGACTACAGGTTTATGACCACACCTAGCTTAACAGTTAACTTTTTTTTTGTTGTTGTTTTTTTGTTTTTTGGTGGTACTGGGGTTCCTGGAAGCCCTTCTACCTCCAGGCTACACTCCCAGACCTATTTTATAGTTTTTATTTGGAAACAGGGTCTCTTAAGCCAGCGCAGCTGGCTTCGAACCTGTGCAATCCTCCTTTCTCCGCCTCCCAAGCACAGGGATTACAAGTGTGTGTCACCATGCCTGGCTAATTTCGTACTTTTAATAATACTGTATGGTTATATAATACTGTATGGTTATACATATATATATGCTTATCATTGGAGAACCTAAGTGAAAGTCATACTGGACCACTACAAATTATTTTTTAAACATTTCTGAACCTAAAATAATTTCAATAGGGGTTGTTTGTTTGTTTGTTTGTTTTTTGTGTGTGGTGCTGGGGATGGAACCCAGAGGTCTTCTACCTTTGGGCTACACTCCCAGACCTATTTTCTATTTTATTTGGAAACAGAGTCTCACTAAGTTACTGAAAACCTCACTAAGTAGCTGAGGCTGGCTTCAAACCTGTGTAATCCTCTTGTCTCAGCTTCCTAAGTACTGGGATTACAAGAATGTGCCACCACACCCAGCTCAATACGTTTGAAGCCAGCCCGCGCTGGCTTAAGAGACCCTGTTTCCAAAAATAAAAAAGTATAAAATAGGTCTGGGAGTGTAGCCTGGAGGTAGAAGGGCTTCCAGGAATCCCTGTACTGTGAAAAAAAAAAAAAAAGTAAGAAATTAGCTCACTTATAGCATTAGTAGCTAAACTACAGACTTCATACACATTTTACCAGTTTTCATATACTCTCTCTTTTTATTACTGTTTTTGGTATGTATTTATATAAATTTTAGTACTTGTAATTACCAACATAATCAAGATACAGAATTGTTTAATTATCTCCAAGAAACTTTATCATTCCTTTATGATGTTCTTTTATAGTCTTGCCCTCTATCCTATGTCACCCTGGCCACCATTAATATTTTCTTCATTATTTTAGTTGTATCATTTTGAGGATACTATATTCATGACTGGCTTGAGCATATACATTCTTTGGCAACACAAATGATTTTGTCCCTTTCTTAGTGTGACAGATTAGAAGATCCATTCAGATTCTAGTGATATTACTTACTACTGGTGATGATTAGTTTGAATATTTAGTTAAGGTGATACATGATTACTTTTCTACTATAAACTTTCTATTTTCTTCTTTTGTAATTAACAAATATTTTGTGGGAAGATATTCTTAAGAGTATACAAATGTCGTGTTTCATCATACATTTTTCTACTTATTTTAGCATCAGTGGATTCTTTTTACCTCTAATAATTATTACTTGACAAACCTAATTATGAGTTTTTATTTTCATCATATTTATTGGTGCATTGTGATTATACATCATAGTGAGGTTCAGAGTGACAGAAACATACATGCACACATGTTGTGTGTGTTTCTCTCCAGGTTTCTTCCCACTCCCTTCTCCACAGATTTTACTTTCATTGATACAGATAATTTCATGTATAAACAAGAGATTGTTTAAATAGTTCTGTCATCACATCTCCCCTCTCTCCTCTGAGAAACCTCTTCCCTTTAATACTAGTGTCTCACTGTATTTATTAGAAGTCTTTCTTTTTTCCCCAGTTTATCTCTAGCTTCCACATATGAGTGAAAACTTAAGACTCTTTACTATCTGTGACTGACTAATCTCACTAAACATAATAATCTTTAGTTCCCTCCATTTTACTGCAAATGAAGTGATTGTGTTCTTTTTCATGACTAAATAAAATTTCATCATGTGTATATACAATAATTTCATAATCCATTCATCTGTTGATGGATGCCTAAGCTGACGTCATAGTTTGGCTACTGTGAATTTTGCTTCTTTAAATATGTAATAAATACATGTATCCCTATCAGGAATCTGACTTCAGTTCCTTTGGGAAGATTCCCAAAAGTGATATGGCTGGGTCATATGGTATTTCCATTCTTAGCACGTGTGTGTATGTGTGTGCGTGTGTGTAGTACAGTGTACTGAATCCAGGGGCATTCTACCCCAAGGTACACTCCTAGCCCTGTTTTATTTTTATTTTGAAACAGGATCTTGCTAGGTTGATGAGAGTTTCATTATTTGCTAAGATTATCCTCAATACCTGTAATCCTTTCATGAACTGAGATTAGAAGTGTGAACAACCACACCCAGCTTTCATTCTTAATCTTTTAAGGGATTCCATACTGATTTCTATAATTGCTGTATGAGGTTTTAGTCCCACCAACAGTGTATGAGTTTCTATTTCTGCACATTGTTGCCAGCATTTATTATTGCATGTAGGCTTAATGATCTAGGTGATTGCCATGCTTACTAGGATTAGTCAGAATGTCAGTTTATTTTTGATTTGCATTTCCCTGATTGGTAATGATGTTGAGAATATTTTTCATGTATTTATTTGCCATTTGTCTTTCTTTTTTTGAGAAATGTCTTTTCAGATCGAGTGACCATTTTTTATTGGGTAATTTATATTTCAGTATTGAGTTTCTTATGTTCTTCCTATATTATAGGTATTAATCCTCTGTGAAAGGAGTAGATGGAAAAGATTTTCTCCCATTCTGTAGGCTTTTTCTTGAAAGTCTTGATTGTTTTATTTGCTGTGAAGAACCTTTTTTATTCGATCTTATCCCACTTATTAATTCTTGGTTTTATTTTCTGAGTTTTGAGGATCTTTTTGAGGATGTCTCTACCAGTGCCTATATGTTGGAAAGTTGGTCCTATGCTTTTAATTTTATTAATTGAAATTCTATTTTCAGGAAAAGCTGCATTTTCTCCTTCATTTATTTATTCAGTTACTTATATTGAATTAGAATGTTATTTATTATATTCTGTTAAATTGTTATTATTTATTTTGCTTTTTGCATTTCCCTAGATTTGTCCATTGGATGTATTATAACTTGGCTCAGTATCTTGAATTTATGTCTTGGCTATTTTGGAGCACTTTATTTCTGGCATCACAGATATACCAAGTTTATCTTTTTTTCCCTGTCCCAAACCAGTAGCCAGCCATTTCTCCAAAAAGCCATGGTTTCTTATTTGAAATTGTATTCAGTGATCGAAATCTAGGTTCTAGATGTCCTCATTGCTATTGAGGTGCCATTGCTCTAGGTCTTCTCAGCAGACCAGCAGAGCTAGAAAATATACTCATGTGTACAAACATCTGCATAGATATGCCTCATCAGCATTTATGTTAAAAACTCTTAGGCATTGTCACAGAATTCTAGCTTCCTCTCTTTTGTTTATAACATCTGAAAAGATAAAGTTTGGCTTTAATTATCCACAATATGTTTATTCATTTGCTTAGACCTACCATACTCACAAAATAGTGTAAGAATTTCTTATTCACATCCTTGTGAAAAAATTTTTAAATATGTTACAATGCTTTTTTAGATAGTCCTTTTTATCAAATTTATTGAATTATCTCTATTATCTCGACTCTTTTCAATATCTCAGTTTCATTTTGGGTTCAAAATTGTAGGTGATATTAATTTTTTACTTATTGGTATGTAAACAGTTATGAAAAATCAGAACTTAGTGAGACCCTGTTTCCAAACAAAATATAAAATAGGTCTGGGTGTAGAAAATAGTAGAAAATATAAAATAGGTCTGGAGGTAGAAAGCCCCTGAGTTCCATTCCCAGTAAAACACACACACACACACACACACACACACACACACACACACACACACAGCTTATTCACTGTAACATTGAACTATAAAACACTGGAAACAACGTTAAATACCTATACTTAGGGGAAAAGTTGAAAACTGATATACCCACACAATGGAGTGCTATGCATGTGGAGTTATTTCCAATATATATTTTCATGTAAAAAAAGCAAAATGCAAAAATAAGTATTTGTACTATCATTAATATAAAAATAACATAAGAAAATAGATATGTTTATTTGTACAGAAGAAATATGAGACATATAAACCATAAACTAGTGAACTTGGTTACTTACAGAAACTGGCTGAAAATGCAATAAAATAAGTAAAAAAATAGGAAAAGATTGTAAGGGTAAAGTGACAAATCTCTGAATGTATTAATTCATTTTTTAATATGGTTCGGCTTTTTTTTTTTTTTTTTTGCGGTATTGGGGATGGAACCCAGGGGCATTCTACAAGCAAGCTATACGCTCAGCCTTATTTTTATTCTTTATTTTGAAACAGGGTCTCACTAAGTTGCGGAAGGCCTCACTAAGTAGCTGAGACTGTCCTCAAACCGCAATCCTCCTCTCAGCCTCTCAAATGCTGGGATTACAAGCTTGTGCCACCATGCCCTAGTCTTTTTATTTTTAAAACAGGGTTTCACTCAGTTGTGAAGGACCTCACTAAGTAGCTGTGGCTGTTCACAAGCCGCGATCCTAGGTTTCTACCTCCTGAATGCCGGAAATACAAGCATGAGCCATCACCCTCGACCATTCATTAATTCTTTTCACATCAGCAATAGGAACTCATTCTATAGATGGCAACTGTATAGATGACTTCTCATAGCCATCATTTTTTTGTATATTGCTTCATGTTGTTGTTCAGAAATCCTAGCTGGATTTTATTTTTATTTTTTAAGCATTAAGTATTGGACATTATTACACTTTCCTTTAGAGAAATTATTTGTTAAAATAGTTTAACAAAGCCCTAGTTAGCACAAATGTTTTTACTGTTTTTTTTCCTCAAATGGGATTCAGTATCAATGATATTTGATTATCCAGGGCTTCTTAAATCTGTAAATGTTTTCTTGAGCTGTCTTTATTTGGTTTTGGTATTAATGTGATGTTGGCTTCATAGAATTTGTTTGGGAGAGTCCATTTCTATGTCAGAATAGATTGAAGAGCATTGGGATTAGCTCCTCTATAAAGGTTTTATAAAATTTACTTGGGAAACCAACTGGTCCTGGGCTTTTGTTTGATGGTAGAATCTTTATTGCTGCTTCAGTCTCGTTGATTGCTATTGGTTGGTTTACATTTTTTATATTTTCGCCAGGCATGGTGGCTCATGCTTGTAATCCCAGTACTGGGAGGCTGAGATAGAAGGATCAGGAGGACATCTTCAGCTAATTAGTGAGTCCCTTTGCAACTGTGTTTCAAAATAAAGAATGAAACTCTTTCAAAATAAAGAATAAACAATATGCCTGGGAGTGTAGCTCAGAGGTAGAATGCCCCTAGGTTCAATCCCAGGTACCTCAAAAATAATTTTTTTATATTTTCTTGTGTCAGTTTAGGAAGATTGTATATATGTAGAAATTTGTCAATTTTTTTTCTGATTTTTCATTTTGTTGGACTATAGTTTTTCAAAGTAATTTCTGATAATCCTCTGGATTTCCATGCTGTCAGTGGTAGTATTTCCTTTTTGATCTCTCATTTTAGTAATTTAAATTGACTTTCTTTCTTTTGGTTAGCTTGGCTGGTGGTTTATCTATCTTGTTTATATTTTCAAAAAATCAGCTTTTGGTTTTGTTGATTTTCTGTATTTTTTATTCTCTACTTTATTCCTTAAATTCATTTCTAACAACAACAATAAAATTAGTGAAATTAATTCTCAGCAACAACAAACATGCACGAAGTATCACAGTACCTGAATTAAAAATTATGCTTCAAAACCATAGTAATGAAATCAGCATGGTTATGGCACAAAACCAGACACATAGGCCAGTGAAGCAGAAGACTCAGAAACAAATCTACACACTTACAACCAATTGATTTTTGACAAAAGGGTCAAAGACATACACTGGAAAAAAGATAGCCTCTTTAACAGATGGTGTTGGCAAAACTGGTTAACCATATGCAGAAAAATAAAAATAAACTCCATTTTCTCACACTACAAAAGAGTCAATTCAAGATGAATCAAAGACTTGGAAATCAGACCAAAGACCTTACAGTTTCTTGAGGAGGGCATAGGTCCAACACTGCAACACATAGACATAGGTAAAAACTTTCTCAACAAGACCCTAAAGGTACAAGAAATTAAAAGGCAGATCAATATGCGGGATTGAATGAAAATGAAGAGCTTCTGTACAGCAAAGAAAACTATTAAGAACCTAAACAGAGAACCAACAAACTGGGTGAAAATGTTTGTCAACTACTCCTCTGATAGAGGACTAATATGTAAAATACACAGAGAACTCAAGAAACTCACCACTAAGAGATCAAATAACCCAATCAAAAATGGGCAAGTGACCTAAATAGACACATTACAATTGAAGAAATTCAAATGGCCAATAAATATATGACAAAATGTTCAACATTACTAGCAATCAGAGAGATACAAATCAAAATTATCCTGAGATTTCACTTAACTCCAATTAGAAGGGCAGTCATTCGAAACACAACAAATGCTGGTGAGGATGTGGAGAAATGAGAACTCTAATACATTTTTTGGTGAGATTGCAAATTAGAGCAACCACTTTGGAAAACAATATGGAGAATCCTCATTAGAATGAGTATAAACCTAACATATGATCCAGCATATCACTTTTGAGTATCTACCCAAAAAGAATGGAAACAAAACTGTCAAACTAATACATGCATATCTGTGTTCATAGCCATATAATTCACAAATGGCAAACTGTGGAGCCAGCCAAGATGACCATCAACAGATGAATAGATTACAAAATTATTGGATATGTACACAGAGGAATTTTACTCAGTCATAAAGAAGAAACATATTGCATCATTTGTAGAGAAATGGATGGAACTGGAGAAAATTATACTAAGTGAGATTATTCAGTCACAAAAAGTAAAAAAAAAATCAGATGCTCTCTCTAATATACAGATTCTAGGGAGAAAAAGGATCACAGGGAGAACTCTAGATGATGAGGAAGAAGAAACCATAGATGAGTAAATATGGTTACTTGAGGAGGATGGGAGGGGGAGGATGCAAATTCCCTAATGTACTTGACATATATTCACAAACAAAATAAAGTCAATCACTAAGCCAAATATGAGAAGGGAAAGGGAAGGGCTAAATGAGTGTTGTGTGTATGTATGCCTCTGTTGTCTTGTACACCATTAAGATGCATGACTACACTGCACCAATAAAAATACAGAGAAAGAAAATCTGTGAATGTATCATTCACCAAATTAGAGAACTAGGCTACTGGTTTTTCAAATGTTTTTCTGCCCCATTCTGTTTTTCTACATCCCTTCTGAGAGATTTTAAATCTTTTTTGTCTCTGTGTTTCATATCAGATACTTTATATTGGTCTTTCTTCAATATCTTAATTTGTTCTTTTATTTCAAATGATTTTTTAAAAATTTCATATATTTTATTTACAGTATTTCCACTTGTTTATAGCATTTATTTCGCGTCTGAGATTTTCTATCTTTTCATTTGTATCATTATGTGTTACTTTTAATCCTTGGTCATATTTATAATAGCTAATTTAATTTTTTTCTGCTAATTTTAACATCTGGACAAATTCATGCCAGACTCCACTGCTTGTATTCTTTTCAGTATGTCTTTATCTATTAATTTGTTGAGAGCTTTCAGTGGACATTATGAATGATGTATTTTTATAGTGGACATTATGAATGATGTATTATAGAGAGAATATATTCCTATAGACTCACTTGATGAGTATTGATTGATTGATTCAGTGTGTGTATGTGTGTGTGTATGTTCCAAGTCAGTTAATTTGGCTAAACTCCAGGTTTATATTCTGTTTCCCATATGGTGGGTGTTAGCTGAAATTTCAGGTCAATTCTTTCAAACTTAGCAGTGCTGCTTGGATTCTGTCTCATCTATACATCATTTAGAGTTTAGCAAGAGATTAGAACTGTTTATCTTAAGACTTTAGAGTTTTCTTTCACTGCTTCTCCTCTTTCTAGAATTGTACCCCTCACTTTTCAAATACTGTGGGTATTTTTGTTTGTTTGCTTTGTTTTTCCTGTGATTTAGCAAGACTGTAAGGTTATGCCTTTTCTAAATTTTAGCTGCTTTGGGAGATTGAGTCCCTCACTCAGCTTAAAAGCCCTAAAAATGAATATCATATTTAGAGTTACTCATAGTTATCCAAAATCATTCTCCAAAATTACTTTCTCATGCATTCGCATCCTTTCCTAAAAGGTACTTTTTCCGTAGGTGATCACTGCTGTTTGTAGTAGGATTAGTCTTGGTAATAACCTGACGGTGTGTGGAGTTAGCTCTGCATTAGCTTTCCAGCTCCTCAGTTTCTTCTGTCTCATTCACTTTTCTCCATATTTCAACAAAAGTATGTTAATATCATTCAAATTTCTGCTTGTACAGAAATTAGTATTCTGACCTAATTTCTTATCATCAGTCTTTTCTGCTGTCCTAGTTTATGCCTTATCCAAAGTAATGCTTGCATTTGAAAAATGAAATATTTCCAGGGAAATTAAGTATCTGGTATTACCACTGAAAAGAGTCTTATAAAATGAAAGTAAGTAAAGGGACAGTTAGGCTGAACTTCAGGAAAACATCTCTAATTGTGAGATTTGTGAAACTAAACAATCTGGCCATGGAGACTTTTTCCGAGCTCTCATAAACTGAACTGGAAAAGTCAGGGGAAAAACAAGCAATACACCCAGGTCATGCATTGGCAGACAGATAGATCATGTGATCTCATAGTTACCTTTCCCAGTGGCTGTTTCCCATGGTCACTAGCAGGAAAGCCCTGTAAGTTTTACATTATTAATATGAGTATTTGTACTGGACTGGAAAAATGGATTTCTCTCAAAAGCTTAAAATTGATGGTGGAAATTATTCTGGAAAGGAATTGTATGTTGCTATTCATTTTCATAAAATTCCATGGTAACAGGAACTTGACCTCTCTTGTGTATTATTGTATTCCAGCATAGTGCCTGGTGCTTGTAGGCATTCCATAGGTATTTTATGCTGTTTTTATTATGCTTCACTAAAAAGGGACACACTTTCAAATGGATCTCACCTATTGGAAATCCCATTTAAGGTTATTAAAGTTGATATTTTTCTTTGTTTCTTTTATTATCTTCTAATTTTTTTGCTTTCTTCTTAAGTCAAGATGCCTGAATTTAAGACATTTAAGATTTTCTTTGTAGTTTCAGCCTCAGGAAAAATTGAAAGGTTATAATTTTGTTAAAACTGAACTATAGCACAGAAAAATAATACCAAAGATATTTGTTGGAAAGGAGGATAGTAAAAAAGTGTTTAATCACAGTGAATATGAAGCCAAATAATTCTATGACTTTGAATTGAATCCTGGCTACATATTATACTGTGTGTGTGTGTGTGTGTGTGTGTGTGTGTGTGTGTGTGTGTGTTATTGGGGTTGAAACCCAGGGGTGTTCTACCTCAGAGCTACAACTATAGCCTTATTTATTATTATTATTATTGTTATTAATTTTAAAATAGGGTCTTACTATATGGTTGAGGGCATAACTAAGTTGCTGAGGGTGGCCTTGAACCTGCGCTCTTCCTGTCAGCATCCAAAGTAATAGAACTACAGGCATGTGCTAGCATGTCCAAATTATAGTTAAGGACAACTTCCTTAATCTATTTGAAACTTAGTGTCATTATCTTTAAAAAGTATGGATAGTATTAACCTAAACACCCATCAATAGATGCATAGATAAAGAAAATGTGATATAGACACACTGGAATAATATTTAGTCTTGAAAGAAGGAAATTCTATTTTTATTGTGACCACATGGATGAACCAGTAGGGTATTCTATAGAGTGAAATTAGCCAGACACAGAAAGAGAAATCCCACATGATCTTCCTTATATATGGAATCTAAAATAGTTGAGTTCATAGAAGCAGAAATAGAACAATAGTTACCTAGGGTAGGGGAGGGAAAGTATTTGAAAGAGGCATTGGTCAAAGTATGCAAAATTTCTTTTAGATAGAAAAATTCAAGAAATATGTTGTACAGTATGCTGATTATAGTTAATAATATGGATTGTAATTTGAAAAATTTTCTGTAGTAAATTTTGGCAGTTCTTATCACAAAAAATATTTGAGATCATACATAGAATATACTTGGATTAGACATTCTACAGTGTATACCTATTGGAAAACATCATGTTATAAATGCTAAATACATTACTTTTATCAATTAAAATAATTTAACTAAGTAGTGTGAATCTAAAATAAGACCAGTCTATAAAATAATTTAGCATCATGCTAGATACACAATAGGTGCTCAGTGAAAGAAAGGTGCTTTTCCCATTATGTTTAATTAATTTATATTTCACTTTTTATATTTGATATTTTTATGGGTATATTACAGTCTCACATCATAATGTACTTCATAGTGATATTGACATACATGCACATAGCACTTGGTGAGCTTTTCCCTGGTTCTTTCCCCACTTTTCCCTTTCCCATATAAGATATTGAGATTCGCATTGGTATTCTCACATATCTACAGAAGTGGTTATGGTTATGGTTATGGTTTGGGGGTGAGGGTTACCGTTTGGGGGAACTGTCCCCAGGGATCTTTGTTAGACCCCTGGGAATAATTCCCCCAAAATACCACAAAAATCACAAAAAGATAAAAAGCGCATGTTCTTGTCCTGAGCTAAGGATAAGTATACAATAGCCCGGACTCTCACTGAAGACTTAAAGAAGTTTATTAAAAAGATAGAAATACAGAAGACAGTTACAGCCTCATGTACGCAAGGGTAACAGAGGGGGTGGTTCGAACGAATTCACCAAAGATAAAACACGTGGGCCAGACTTTTTATACGCATGACCTCCATCTTATTCACATAATTCTGACATAAGGCCCCTGTAAGGTACCACCTCTTACCCTGTAAGGTAACTCCTCTTACTTTCCTGCCAACATGTACTTTCCCACCTAGGTGTCTCTTTTCAGGAAGGTCATGGTTGAAGGTCGACCCCTCCTCCCATCCAAGCTAGATTATCCAATTATTATGTAAACCTTTCTTCAGAATGAGGATGAGGAAGTCCTAGTTCCCCTCTCCTTTGGTCTTCTTAATTACCTTTAGCTAGGTTAATTTACACTGGAATATTTGCCTGCTTTTTTTTTGGCAGAAACCAAGTCCTTTCACCAATTTTTGAAATATAATAGAGGTTTCTCAAATCTTCCTAGGCCATTCCCAATACTGGTACAGTTATTATATTCATGTTAGTTGTCATCTTTGTAACCAGTTTCTTGTTTTTTCTTTTTAGATAATTTTGTTTTAATGTGAGGCCTATTACTTGTTCTATAAGCTTGACCATTTTTGGCTTAACTTTTGGTCCTTAAGTGGTTTGTGAGACATGGATTTGAATTAACTCAAATTTTGTCTTTTGTGCCAACTATGAATGTGGGAGCTTGTTGGAGTGTTGTTCTTTAGGTACATTGGTTACTTGGATGGCTTACTGAAGTGTGCTATAATGGAAGGAGTTTGTGAGCCAGATTTAACATCATTCACCATTCGTTATAGCCTCATTCTTCCACTTTCAATTGATGAGAACATAAGCAGTTCTTAGAGACTTTATATAATGCAATGCTATATTTTCTAAACGAAATTCTTTCTGAGTACTCACTTTATATAATATACTGTATTAGATACTTCTCTTGAATTTTTGAGGTGCGAGGATGTGAGTGAGTGAGTGAGTTTTTTTTCTAATAATAATAGTAATGATGAAATTGTAAAAAGACATAAGAAAATAGAAATAAGAAAGTATCAAATGTGTCCCAAATAGATAGGCATTTTTCACACAGTATTTAAAAACCTCTCAGCAAAAACAAGAGTTTATGATATTTTTCTTTTTCTTTTCTTTTTTTTTTTTTTTTGGTGATACTGGGGATGGAACCCTTCTTCAGGCTACACTCCCAGACCTATTTTATATTTTTATTTGGAAACAGGGTCTCTTAAGCCAGCTCGGCTGGCTTCTAACCTGCGCAATCCTCCTGTCCTGTCTGTGTCTCCCAAGAGGTGGGGGGATTAAAAGCATGCGCCACCACGCCTGGCATGATATTTTATTTTCTAATCTTAACAGTGAATAGCATTATTCAAAATAAAGAAGCTTATGTATACCTCCACCATCTTGTACTCCATTAAGATGTATGACTACAATGCACCAATAAAAAATTTAAAAAAGGAGCCAGGTGTGGTGGCGCAAGTTTGTAATCCCAATGCTTGGGAGGTGGAGACAGGAGGATCATGCTGGTTCGATCCAGCCTCGCTGGCTTAAGAGACCCTGTTTCCAAATTAAAAAATATAAAACCGGTCTGGGAGTGTAGCCCAGCGGTAGAAGGGCTTCCAGGAACCCCAGTACCACCACCAAAAAAAAAAAAAAGGTCTGGGAGGGTAGCCTGGTAGAAGGGTTTCCAGAAATTCCAGTACCACCAAAAACAAAAACAAAAACAAAAATTAAAAAGAAGTTTATTACTAGAGTGCTGAAATATAGCACTTTATTAATTATAGTAATATGATACTTTTACTCATTATCAGATTATTTGGCATATTAATATGAACACAGTGATTTGCATTTTCATTTCTTTTTTTTTTAAGTACTAGAAATGGAAACCAGGGGCATTCTACCTGGGAGCTACACACCCATCCCTATTTTTTATTCTTTATTTGGAAACAGGGTCTCACTGAGTTGCAAAGGGCCTCACTAAGTAGCTGAGGCTGTCCTTGAACCTTGGTCCTCCTGTCTCAGCCTCCCAAATACTGGGATTACAAGATGAGCCACCATGCATGGCTCTATTTTTATTTCTTTATAGTTTCTGCAACCATGAATACATTTTTATGAATCCATTGATAGTTTTTTTTGTGTGTGGGTGAGGGGCATTTGACCTCAGAGCTACACCCCCTGCCCTATTTTTTATTCTTTATTTTGAAACAGGGTCTCACTGAGTTGCAAAGAACCTCACTAAGTAGCTGAGACTGTCCACAAACCATGATCCTCCTGTCTCAGCCTCCCAAATGCTGGGATTACAAGCGTGCATCACCATGCCCAGCTGATAGTTATTTTTAATGGATCTTGAAATGTGAGAAAAGTCTTCTTTCTGTGTGTTATTTCATTGTTTGTAGACTCTTGTTCTTTTCAGTTAATCAAATTTAACAGATGGACTTCATATGACTATAAATGAACTATAATGAAGTTTGTTATATTATCTTCTGGTATATGCAATTTTGATTTTTTTGAGATTTAGAAAATAGGTGAAATGAATGTCATTATATGTTATAATTATATGTTATACCATAATAGTAGCATAATTATTAAAGGCAACTTTAAAATGAATAATTCATTCAAACTAAAAACTCTAAATATTTCTAGCACTTCTAGCTGCAATTATTACTCCTCTTTTCATCTTTCGATGTCTGATCAAAGAAGTTACATTTCATTGTGACTTAGTATTTTGAAATATTTAGTTCAAATTCAAAGAAATATTTCATCAGAAGAGATAGTTGTTAGAACTTATTTATAAATATACTGATATAATAACCCACTAATATGCTGTCTTGTGTGCTGTAAATATTCTATGTGGTTATGAAAACAGAAGCTTTTGGGTAGTGAAAACAGAGCATACTATTTTTCCCTATTAAAATAATGCTTTGGTATAATGTGTTTTTAAACAGCTGCAACACCAAAATGGACCACCAACAAAGAGCCTAGTGAGGGGTTATCGAGCCTTGGGTGGCAAACCTACTGCTACCTAGTCAATTATCACTGCCTATTCTGTGATTTAGTGTTTGATCTAAGTAACTGACTACTTATAAATGAATCTAAATGCTTGAATTACTACAACTTTGTGAAATGTCTTCTCTATAAATTTAAAATCAGTATTAAATTGAGTTCTCTAGTAATGGTACAATCATAATATTTTCTTTAATTTTAGTATGATATCTTATTGTTATTTGTTTATTTACTTTGGTGGTACTGGGGTTCCTGGAACCCCTTCTACCTCCGGGCTACACTCCCAGACCTATTTTATATTTTTATTTGGAAACAGGGTCTCTTAAGCCAGCGAGGCTGGCTTCAAACCTGCACTATCCTCCTGTCTCTGCCTCCCAAGTGCGGGGATTACAAGTGTGCGCCACCATGCCTGACCAGATTATAGTTTTTCTTCAGCATTAAATATTAAAATATTCTTGGGACAGGTGTGGTGGCCCATGCCTGTAATTCCAGTACTGGGGAGGTTGAGATGAAGATCCCAGGATGGAGAGCAGATTTATCAGTTTAGCCAGGATCTTAGCAACTTAGTGAGACATTGTTTCCAAGTGAAAAATAAAATACAGTCAGAGGTAGGTCAGAGGTAGAATGTTCCTGGGTTCACCTGTGCGCATGTGTACACACAGACACACATGCTTAAAATATTCTCAGTGATCTACTTTTAAAATAATAAAATAAGCCAGGTGTGGTGGCGCACACTTGTAATCCCTGCGCTTGGGAGGCTGAGACAGGAGGATCGCATGAGTTCGAAGCCAGCCTCAGCTACTTAGTGAGGCTTTCAGCAACTTAGTTTGTTTCCAAATAAAATATAAAAGAGGTCTGGGAGTATAGCCCGGAGGTAGAAAGCCTTTGGGTTCCACCCCCAGTACCACCAATAAATAAATAAATAAATAAATAAATAAATAAATAAAATAATAAAATGATTTTTGATTATATATTTTTCAAATTATTGTTAAGAAATACTAGAATATCATGATCAAGTTAAGCTTCTTAGTAAAATCATAGTTTTAGAAAGTGGGATTGTATGAAAGATCACTGAATTTTTCTTAACAAAAGCACTTTTTACCTGGGCTTGGTTGCATAAACCTATAATCACAAGTAAGTACTTGTGAGACTGGGACAGGAGGATCAACAACTTAGTTAGACCTTTACTAGTGTATAGGTCTGAGTTAGAATTCCCAATGGTTTTGATCCCACACACACACACACACAAATATACATACTTTTTACTAGCTGAGGAAAGAAATACTGTTACTGGGGAGTATCTCAGACCTATAGTAACATATTTTATCTTAAGGTATATATACTAATCTTCATTATTCACTATGTTGGCCAGGCTAGGGATCCTCTTGCCTCAACCTCCGCAGTAACTGGTATGCACCATCATGCCTGGTTAAGATACTGGATATTAACATCACATCAGAATATTTTCTTCTATTCTTCTCTCAGGCAATCATTTTTTCTGTTTTTTATTTGTGTGTGTGTTAGACTGATTTAGCCTCTTCTCTGATTTTATACAAATAGAATCATATGTTGTGTTGTCTCACGTGACTGGCTTTTTTGCTCACTGTAATGTCTGTGAGATTCATCTATATTGGTACCTGTTTTGATAGTTCATTCCTTTTTATTGTTCCACAATATTCTCTTGTGTACAGATTTTGATTATCCTTCTACCAATGGATGGACTCTTGCATGATCGCAGTTGCACTATTGTAAATAAACCTGCTATGAACATTTATGTACTGTGAACATATTTCTATAATAAATACCAGAGAATGGAAAATATTTTAGAGAGTAGGTGTATTTTTTAACAAGAAACTAGAACAATATTTTTGAAAGAGATAGCTTTTATACTCCTACCAGCTCCAATTGGAGTTTCAATTGGTCATTTTTTAAAATAAGTTTTAGCTATTCTCTGTATCCTGTTTTGAGAATTCCAGTTGTTTCTGCTGCCCTGAACAAGTCTACCTCCTCAGCTCAGTGAGATTGGACTTTATTTTTCTTCATTATGATAGCTAGTGCCCTCTGATAGATATCTGGGCAAATTGGAATCCAGTTTTTGCATTTTTCCTGTTAGAGGGATCAGAGCCATTTTTGGCCTGTTGTCTGATACCTGAATATGTACTTCATGTTTGTTTCCAGATTTTTAGTATTATAGTAAGAATACAAGGATGGTACCAGTCTCTGTCATGATCAGAGCAAAAGGTCCATCTTCAACCCCTTTTTAAATTTAAATGTTTGTTCAAAAAGTTTACTGTATTCTTTTTTTTTTTTTTTTTGTACTGGGGATGGAACCCAGGGAAATCATATCTCTGAGCTACACCCCTAGCCCTATTTTTTATTTTTTTGGTGGTACTGGGGTTCCTGGAAGCCCTTCTATCTCCGGGCTACACTCCCAGACCTATTTTTACATTTTTATTTGGAAACAGGGTCTCCTAAGCCAGCGCGCGCAGCTGGCTTCGAACCTGAGCGATCCTCCTGTCTCCGCCTCCCAAGCGCGGGGATTATAAGCATGCGTCACCACGCCAGGCCTATTCTTTATTTTTGAAACATGGTCCCACTGAGTTGCAAAGGGCCTCACTAAATCACTGAGGCTGGCTGCAAACCAGAATCCTCTTGTGTCAGCTTCCTAAATGTTAGGAATACAAGCGTGTGCTACCACACCCGGCTAAGTTTACTATATTCTTGACAATGTCATTTAGCTGTGCTTTTAATATAATTGTTTGAATATTGAGTGTACTGTACTTATTTCTTCAGTCGTTAATATACATTTGGTAACTGTAGTTTGTTTTGTAGCTAAGAAAATGTTGCTTATGATTAAAAATCATATGCAATTATTTTAGTTAATTTTGGAAGCTATTAGTGAAATAAAATGGTGATTGATTTTTATGAGAATATTTTTGGTTTTATGTTGATATCCTTTTGGAATTCTATGATAAATGTGTTGTGTTAGAGACCTATAAAGTTTAGGGAAAATGTACTCAAATAATGGATATAATGAACTTTGAAACCTGTGACAAGGATGAAAGAAAAGACAACTTTTTTGGGTTTCATTATACCCAAAAAAAGACTTATTAGATTGTAATCACCTCATTTTAGTACCAGAAACTATTTAATTACTATTACTCAAATTTTTCCATTTAGCTATCTCTTTTGGCAGAAGAACTTATAAGTTGGCTAATATGGCCTATTAGCCAGCATAAATACAAATTTCACCCAAGTGACTTATATTGATTTAAATAATTCACAAGAGATTTTCTGTTAACTGTGATAGAAACTTATTTCACAAAGCCAAGTGTAGTACAGGGCATATAATAGCTAAAAGATTTTGGAAAATTGGTGATTTGCAATTTAGTAATTGATATGAGAAAAAGGAAAAGGATCTAAATGCTGTTAGAGAAGGTGGCTAGAGGGGCAAACTGATTTCTAAGTAGAGAGCCTCAAGAATCAGGTACCAGTTACCTCTAAAACTGAAGTTATAGACCACCGCAGAAACCATAGGGATTTTGTGTAAGGCTCTTTGGAACACTTAGACCACCCAGGCAGCCGTGTACCTAATTCTCTCTCCTCTCCTCCTCAGAAAAATCTTTGGATTCACAATACAAAACAGAACTGAAGGGTGGTCAAGGCACTCAACAAAAATTATAAGCATTAAATAGGAGTCTAAACAATTAAAAATGGAAATTAGTTTCCTTCCCTTGTACATCTGTAAGAATATTAGAAGCTATCCTTATGGCTCTCAAGTACAAGAATGAACTCATCAAGAGAAAAGACAGATATTGTTCCACGATGGGGAGGTGCCTTTTAATGCAGTATCTCTGTATGCCCACACTAAACTGAGACTTCCCCATACAGAGTTTATAATCAGTTTTTTAGTCTCTCACTCTTAAATATAAATGTAAAGCTAAGAATTGTTATGTTTTTGCAGATGTTCCATAATGCAAATACAGTGATCAAGTAAAATAGAAAAGAATTACCCTTTAGTAGACTAATTTAGTAGCTTCTGATAAGAGAAATTTGTACCAGTAAAGCAAAAATTACATATATGCTATTAAAACAGCTGTCAAAGTCCTGTGAATCAAACTATATTTTAAAGAATATTAAAAGACTAACAAAGACAATCTTGCATGAAGTTAAATTAAAAGAAAAAGAAATGAAAAGTGAGAGAAGCATAAGAAAATTTGATGATCAATGCAGAGACATCATTCCCTAATAAGAGTTCCTGAGAGTAGAAAAGAGAAAGATGATAGAGAAGCTAATTTTATAGAAGATAAAAAATAAAAAGGAAAAAAGAAAACTTGACATATAAATAAAAATTATTAAAAATACTTTGGTCATTCTCTTATTAGACATGCTTATCCTTATTTTGAAATTTACTGTCTATTATTTATCAAGGCTCTCTATATAGGTATATAATATATGATTAATGTTTACTCAAATATAAGTTTAAAGGTTTGTTCACACAGATAAGATTTCTCCATCATAATTTCTTTCTATGAGAAAACACTTGCTAAATATAAATTCTTATGTGAGATTTTATCTTTTGAAAACAATTTGAGGAAAATTAGTTATATCAAACAACTTCATTGTTGTGAAATGACAGGGCTTTCACCATGTAAAAGACTAGTACATCACTTTCTGTCATGGTCTGTTTCTGTGCTAGGAGGAAGTACATTTTTACAAGAGATGGATTCCATGATCTAATAGTTGTTTTTCCAATTAAAGAGAATTCTTATTTTCTTTTTAATGAATTCAGAAAAACAGCCATGCTACATATGACAATTTACAAGGGGGACTGGATCTCTTTATAAATTGTTAAAGAATCATTGTTTGTATTCTAGTACCAATATAAAAGGGCTTGTGTTGATAATTCATATAAGATCATTGTCAGCTTATGAAAGAGACTTTGTATTGAGTACATTTAAAAAGTAAACCAGTAGTATCCTCCTAGTATACAATAAATTAATAATTATTATATACAAAAGTATTAATAAGGTCAAATATAAAATTATCATAGATTCTATTTTTGAAAAACAAAAGAGGAAAGTGAGGGGGAATAACTTATAAATGCACAAAGCAACTTGATGTCTTGCTTTTATAATTCATAATAAATATTAATTTTTCTCAGAGTTGAATATTATACTGAAGAAATACAAACAAATTTAATTGTAGGAGGCAGAAGGGAATTTTGCCCAGTTCTACTGAAAGACACTACTTTCTTCTTTAGTAATGAAGTAGAAAATATGGTCATCACAGAGAATTATTCCTGTTATTTAAACAAAGTTGAAAAACATGAAATATTTATTATTTCTAATTGGTGTAGTTATGCTATTTCTTTTATAATTGTGTTCTTCAGCCCTGACTAAATAGTTTTACTTGTTAAAGTGATATATGCTACTATGAGCAAACATCAGTAACAGCCTAAACTATACTATACCCTGGTCATATGAATTAAGAGAAGAGCTATTGGAAATTAAATTCTTATAACTTAAGTTTTATAAAATTTCTGTTTGTATATTCTGAGAGTAGTAAACAGAATTATTTGAAAACTATTAAAAATGATGACCATTTATTAAGGTAGTGAAGTGTTATAGAATGTTTCAAAAATATTAAAATTCTCCAATATTTGCATTATTTAAAGAAGCAATGGTTATCCACTTCAGTTCTGTCTATATATCCAAATCGTATTTTTATCTATTTTCAAGGATCTTACTTAACACAATGTTATCCAGGATTTTCCATCTTCTTGAGAATGACGTGATTTTCTTCTTTATAGCTGAGTCGAATTCCATTGTGTGTATTTCCCATAATTTTGCAATCTATTCATCTGTTGATGGAGACCTAAGTTGGTTCCATATTTTGGCTATTAGAAATTGTGCTGCTATGAACATGGATATGCATATTTTACTGTACTTCTCTGATTTAAACTCCTTTGGACAAATACCCAGGAGTGGTATACAGTGGGATACATCATATACATATGGTGGTTCTATTCCCAGTTTTCTAAGGAATCTCCACACTGATCTCCATAGCGGCTGAACTAGTTTGCACTACCACCAACAGTATAAAAGAGTTCCTCTTTCCCCACATCTTTGCCAGCATTTGTTGTTATTTGATTTCTTTATGTTTGCCACTCTGATTGGGGTTAGATGGAATCTCAGTGTGAGAACAAAAGATACTATTTAAACACATGAAGATAGAATGATACACTATTGAACAACGAGTGGGTAAGATTAGAAATAAGGGGAGAAATAAAGAAATTCTGGAATTAAATGAAAATAGAGACACAACTTACCAAAATGTATGGGACACTTTGAAGGCAGTGTTAAGAGGAAAGTTCATAGCATTGAGTGTCCACATAAGAACATAGAGTCACTAAGTAAACAACCAAATGACACATCTCAAGGAACTAGAAAGACTGCAACATTCTAATCCCAAAACTAGCAGAAGGCAGGAAATTATTAAAAATGGAGCAGAAATAAAGGAAATAGAGAACAGAAAAACAATTAAGAGAGTCATGTTTTTATACTATATATCATCTCTATTGTACTATGAATATTTTCAGACTTTTAAAATTTTGTTGTGATTATAAATGCATAAATGTACAAAGCAGGAATATATCCATATAATTTTATATTAAATAATTTATTAAGTGTAAACATTCAGAGGAAAGTTTAATATTTAAGACGCTTGATAATTTTTCATTTTTAATATGCCATGAAATAAAAATTAAAAATAAAAAAGAATTGGATACACATGTCTATATGTATATAATTACATTCCTGAGAATCTTGTAGTAATAGATAAGAATGATAGGACATGCCATTTTTACTGTTTCAATCTGGTAATAAATTATTTGAGGGAGCCAGGCATTGTGGTACCGGCTGTAATCTCAGGATTTGGGAGACTGAGACAGGATTGCAGGTTTGAGTGCCAGAGTTCAGTAATTTAACAAGAACCTCTTATAAAATAAAAAATAAAAAAAATTCTAAGGGTGTAGCTCAGTGATAGAATGTCCGTGAGCTCAGTCTTCAATATCCTTCAACCCCCACGGTTTATTTGAGGGAACCCAAAGAGAAAGAGATCCTCTGTGTTTATAAGTTTATAGTTATCAGCTTTCAAATTCATGATTGAATATATTGGTCATACTTGACAACCCTTTATCATGATATACATTGATGTGTGTATAGTATCTAATTGGAAGGCATTCTTATTCTACTTTGTTAATAAACACAATGTTTTTCATGAAACATTGTAGGTATTTGTGTTAAGAGCCATTGTTCTAGTGTCAAATATTGTATGTAGTCCAAAATGAGATTATACGTATGTATATACAGGTGTTGCCATTGAATGTTGTGTCATGATAACATGAACAGGATGAACTCTGCATTAGCAAATCAGGAGAAATTTTAATTTAATTTAATTTTTCCCTTGTCTTCAGATTATTGTTTTAATGACTATTAATTTGTAACAATTGTCCATGGAGTTTACTAATTTCTGTAAACTTTTGACCACCCTTTTAGCTATTTTGTTTGTCACTGAAGAAAGCAAAACAAAAAAATGTGTTTGAAAGGATTTCAATTAATTATTAGGTATCTACTAAAATGTATCTCTGATATTAACTTAATTGCATTTTCATAACTTTCTTCTGTTTTTTTAGTATACTTTTAAAAAAATGTTTATATATATCCATAAGTTAATGAGTTTCTAGAAACATAAATAAAGAACAGATGGCTGTTCACACCTCACCAGGAATAGCAGGGGGACAGAGTATTTTCATCAGGTCCCTTGTGGTCATCCTGTGAGTGATCATGTGGTAGACATCTGTGGCTGTTTGAAATAAGTTCTGTTGCTGTTTTCAAGCCTCTCAGGTCAGGTGTCAATCCTTAAAGTAGCAAGCAACTGGGTTTCTTAGTCCTTTATTAGATGGAAAAGAAAGAATATATTTCAAAGTAAGTGAGAGTTAGGAAGTCCCAAATAAGGTACTCTCTCTTTACATTGTTCTATAATTGTACAAACTTTTACTCATCAACATTGGCAAGTTTGGAAATCCAATCTCATAATAAATCATTAGTGAACACATTTCTATACTTACATGCCTGTTGACAGAACACTGCAAAGACAAAATGAGGCATTGCAATTTTGTTAAATTCAGGGTGAAGAACAAATGTAACAATTTAAATCATGGATTATATTCACAAATTCCAGATACTTATGGCTTTAGTATATAGATCATAATCAACCTTGAAGGCTCTATGCCATGGAACAGTCTAGAATTTTATATAGCTATGAATTTTAATTTCTGTTTAAGACACCAGAGTCTTAAACAGTTTAAGAGTCTTAAACAGACAGTTACACATTTAGCCACATATGAGGCCTTGTTTTGTATTCATCATTGCAGTGACCTTATTTTTATCATATATGTTTTTAGTAATATTTTAATAAGCCATCTTTTAAAAAGTCACTGAATAATTATACTTTAGATACTATTTTTATTTTTTTAAATTTTATTTTTTATTGGTGCAATGTATTTATACATCATAATGGTATAAAGAAAATACTTTTGTAGACATACATGCACACATCGCCCAGTTAGCCCCTACCCGATCCCCACCCCGTCCCCTCCCCATCCCTCCTTCCCATGCTTGGCTTAGTGGTTGACATCTAGTTTTATAGCAATTTATCCAATATTAACGATGATAATCTCACAAAACAGTTTCATTTGTCTGATACCAAGCTTTTGATGACTAAAAGATAACAGTTCAATATTTCTTTTTGCTTTCTTTCTTACCAGAGAATATTTTTTTCTCTTGTTGGTTTTTTTTTTGGGGGGGTGAAGCTATCATACATTTATTTATTTATTTTTCAGAAAAAATCTATCCTGATATGGAATATGGACTCTAGATACCCAAAAAAATCTCAAAGAAGAACAAAGCTAGAAGATGTGTATTTTCTGATTTCAAACCATATAAAGCTACAATAATTGAAACAGTGTAGTATTGTTCTAAAGGCAGATATATATATATAAACCATTGGAGTTAAATAAAAGCCTAAAGATAAATTCTTCCATATATTGTCAAGTTATTTTTGACAATGTTTCCATGAACATTTGGTGGAGGAAATAATAATCTTTTAACTAAATATTGTTGAAAAATAATAATTACATGAAAAAGAATAAAATTGGACCCTTACCTACCATATTTACAAATATTAACTCAAAATAGATAAAAGACCTAAGTATATATCTTTTTTTTTTTTGTGGTACTGGGGTTCCTGGAAGCCCTTCTACCTCCGTGCTACACTCCCAGACCTATTTTTTATATTTTTGAAACAGGGTCTCTTATGCCAGGGTGGCTGGCTTCGAACCTTCGCGATCCTCCTGTCTCCGCCTCCCAAGCGCGGGGATTACAAGCGTGCGCCACCACGCCCGGCCCTAAGTATATATCTTAATACTATAAACCTTTAGAAGAAAATCTGGGTCATAAAATCTCACAACATTGAAATTGGCAGTGATTTCTTGGATATGATTTTAATGGCGCAGGCAACAAAAGGGTAAATAAACTCCCTAAAAAATAAAAAAAATTGTATATCCAAAGACAATGTAAACAGAGTTAAAAGTTACTGATAGAATGGGATAAAATATTTCTAAATGCTATATCTGAAGGTATATTAATATTCCAACTAGAAATCCTAAAAATTAGCAACAATAAAAGCAAACAATAGAATTTAGAGATAGGTAAAAGACTAACATAAATAATGAATCTCCACAGATAACCAATCTTAGTTGTCTGTTGGATGGAAAATCTTGTTTCTCTGGTTCTGGTGTGTGTTATCTATTTCTTCTTTATAGTTAATCTCTTTGAGTATTTTCTCTAGCACTGGTTTTGAAGACATAAATTCCTTCAGTTTCTGTTTGTCGTGGAAGCTTCTTATTTCCCCATCTAATTTGATAGAAAGTTTTGCTGGGTAGGAAATTTTTGGCTGGAAGTTGTTTTCTTTCAGAGTTTGGAATATGTTACTCCAAGCCCTTCTGGCTCTCATGACTTGGTTTGGGAAGTCTGGAGTGATTCTAATTGGTTTGCCTCTGAATGTCACTTGGCCCTTTGTTTTTGTTGCCTTTAAGATTCTCTGCTTGGCTTCCACATTGGTCATTTTGACAATTATGTGGCTTGGGGATCCTCTTCTCCGATCTTCTCTAACGGGAGTTCTATAAGTTTCCTGGACCTGTGTATAGACCTCTTGCTCTATGTTTGGAAAATTTTCTGCTATTACTTCCTTGAAAAGATTGTTAATCCCTTTGGTTTCACCTTCTTTTCTCTCCTCTATTCCAATTATTCTTAGGTTAGCTCTCTTAAAATGGGCCCATATTTCTTCAATGTCAGATTCCTGCTGTCGGATATTTTTTTCTAAATTAGAAACTATGCGTTCATTTTTTGAATGATCATCTTCTAGGAGCGAGATTCTATTCTCCATGTGGTCTAATCGGTGGTTTGTACTTTGAATTGAGGCCTTTACTTCATTAATTGCATCCTTTATCTCTCTTTGGCTCTCTCTGAATTCTTTTCGAAACACCTCTATTATTTCTACAGTTATTTTCCTGATTTGATCTTCTAGAAATCTCTGAATTTCTGTTTTATCAGGTTCTGATGTTGTGGGTTTGTGGGCATTCATTGCTCCATTGTTATTCCTCTTTCCCATGATTTCGGAAGTTTGTGCCTTCTCTGGGTTCTTCCCTGGGTCATTACAACTTCACTTAAGGTGCTCTGGATCTCGAGTCTGTGGTATCTCAGTCCCCACTACTCCTTTACTGGGATGTATCGCAGATTCTCAGACTGGGAGTCAATGGAGGCTGCTTTAGACCATGGGGGTGCCACGTTGGGCGTTCTATGGTGTAATATCTCTGCCACCAACACTCCCCCACTGGGTCAAGTCCCTGGGAGTACAGTACTGGGACTTCTCCTCTAGGGGCCCCAATTTGACTCACTGTTGAGTGCGCAGATGCAGCTGTCGTGGACTCGGCGAATTCGCTGCTGCTGCCGCCAGTAGCAATATGGCGCCACTGCTGTGCCCTCGTCCGTGAGGCTGGTGTATTTCTTTTCCGTTTTTGAACTCCACTCTGGGTTCCTGCAGGGTGCGCTGAGCCCAGCCCCTGGGAGCTTTAGATGCTTCCTGCGCAGATAAATCTGCCGAATCCCACCCGGCTGTTCCACAGCGGCTCACCTTGGCTTGCTGTCCGCCGCTCCTCTCTGGAGCTTGGTAGGCTGTTGAGTGTGTTGGTCTGGTGCCGTCCGGTGAACTCGCAGCTGCCGCCAGCAGCAAGGCGCTGCTGCCGCATTCTCGAGCGTGAGGCCGGTGTATCTACTCTCTGGTTTCTGAGCTCTGTTATGAGTTCCCTTCCTCTCTGGAGCCTGGTGCTGCAAGGCAAAATGGCGCCCGCCGCTTCACGCCGTGGCTCCGGCTGCAGCACTGCGGTCTGGTTTCTGGTGTCTCGTTTTTCCACCCCTCTTTTTCTCTGTCCCTTAAAATTACATTTTTTGTTTCTCTGCTGATGGTGTTTTCTGGCTATGAAAGGCACTGATTTTGTGGTAATAGAGATTGGTTGTTAGCGGGGCGCATAAGCCCCATTTTGCTCCGTCGCCATCTTCCTGGAAGTCCTACTTTAGATACTATTAAGGTCAAGAATAGAAAGTTTTTAAAATTTTGCAACTTGTGACATATTTTGGGTATGTAGCATATTTATTATTTTATCTTTTGCAGATCTGGAAATTGAACCCAGGGGCATTCTACTTCCAAGATACAACCCCAGTCCTATTTTTTTATTCTTACTTTGAAATAGGGTCTCACTAAATTGAGGAGAGCTCACGTAGTAGCTGAGGCTGGTCGCAAACCTAAGATCCTTCTCTCTGAGCTTCCCATGTACTGAGATTATAAGTGTGCACCATCACTCCCAGCTATATTGATGCTTCTGCTATTAAAATATATTTCTTGCCAGGCGTAGTGGCACATGCTTGTAATCCCTGCCCTTGGGAGGTAGAGACAGGAGGATCACGCAGGTTCGAAGCCAGCCGCACTGGTTTAAGAGACCCTGTTTCCACATTAAAAAGTATAAAAATAGATCTGGGAGTGTAGCCCGTGGGAGTGTAGCCGGAGGTAGAAGGGCTTCCAGGAACCCCAGTACCACAAAAAAAAAAACCAAAATAAACAAAAAAATATATTTCTTTTCAGTCTAGAGATATGATGAGCCTAGTTAATAATACTATATTTTATACTTAAAATTGTAAGATAATCTCATCATAAAATATCATTCTAGAGCTTTACAAACTTGAACAAACATGTATAATTAGTAATTATCCTTCAATTAAAAATGGAAACAAATATGAAATTTTCTGATCCAGGGCATAATGAAATAATCATCTTATTTAAACCTTCATAATTGTTGAAAGAAAAACAAACCCAGTTTTCTTAAGGAAATATATTTTATGAAAAAAATCTCTTAGCATTTCTTGAGGTGATATATATGCCTATAATTAGGGTAATGAGTGGACACGATTCAATTAGAGTTAACTTGAAATATTATAGAAAAGATACTGTGGAATTTCAGAATTTTATGTCCTGAATAGAAAGCTGGAATTGTCGTAACACTACATTTGAAGTTGCTAAGGATAAGGATGAATGATCTTCAGACCTTTATAAACTTGAAGTGGACAGAGATCAGGAGCTTCTTCTCATTTATACATGTGCCTAGAAAAGCAATTAATAAATATGAAATGGCACTCTGAACATAATGTGAGTAGTAAGAAAAGTCTTATATAGACTTCCTGCAAAACCAGAGATTGACCTGTGATAAAATCCTCCATCACTTTATAGGTACATAAAAATGCTGAGATAAGAAAATGGAGAATAACCAGAGGTCAGAAGTGAAAAAATAAATCAGAGCCAGAGCAGGAGGTATGGTGTGAAGTATCCAGAGGGGTCATTTGGCCTGACTGTAAAATCTGTGGGTTTGGGCTTGGGTTTTAATGCCTATGCAGTGCTTGGAAATTAGGCGGTAGGGGAGTGGTGAGTAAAGTTAGAATTTATGTTGTTTCCACAGCACAGGGATCTCAATGTTAAGATTAGGTTATAATAATTATCGAGACTTGTAAAAGCCAATACTAAGGTATTCAGAAATGAAGGCAGAACCCCTACAGGTGGCAATCTTACAGAAGCATACCCCTTCTGAAAATAAGTTCATAATAGCAAATTCGACCCATTTAGATTACCTAATATGATAACATTAGACACAAAAGGAGGGATATCGCCACAAACTGTGATACATTATGACAAATTTAAGGGAATATAAAATAATATTTATATTAAGTAATGAATCAGATTTTAAAGAAATATTAATAAAGTGAAGGAAAGAGCATACATAGAAAATAGAAGAACAAAGTAAGATGGTAGAATTAATTATGTGAATGTAAACTGTTAAATGGCATACTATAGATTTAATGAAAAACAGAATCTAATTTTATGCTGTTTACAAGAAACATATCTGGAACATAAAAATCATGAATATTGGAAATAAATAGATGAAAATAATATACCAGACACATACTATCAAAGCATAACTTATGAGGTGATTTTATCATAATATCAATACATATTTATCAGGCGATATGTGTTGGTAGATATAGGGGAGACCAAATGGCTAGGAAGATAAAAATAATCAGGAGAATCTGTATTCCTGTTACAGCATGACCTCAAAATATATAAAGTAATAATAGGCTTAATTATAAGTTACAGTAAAACAGCCCAAAATCATATTGAAAGTTCTTAAAACATATTAAAAAGTCAGTGATGAAGGAAACAGCTCAAATAATGCTATGTACATATATGAAGTTATCCATACAAATCTTATTAATATGTAAGGGGAGGAGGAGGAAGTGGGGTGGAATCATACCAAGTGCTGTGTGCACGTGTTACTACCACTCTGAACCTCACTATGATGTATAATTACAATACACCAATAAAGGTATATTTTAAAAAACCAATATGGAGATGAAAAATAGGTTTTCATAATATATTTTAATGAGGCTATTCTAATGGATGAGTGAATAGCAGATCTCTTATAAGTAGAGAATGCACTTTTTTTTAAGCATACTGAAGCATGACTAAATTTAACTATGCAGTAGGCCACAAAGGAATTTTTAAAGAACATTACAGTCAAATATTTTATAAATTATAAAAACATTGTTTCCTAGTCAAAGAGAGTGTACACACACACACACACACACACACACACACACACAATTTATGCACCAAAGAAGAAATTCAAAGATTATGAAATATTCAGAATTGAAGTGCAGCCAAAACACTACACATCAGAACTTGCAGCTAAAGATTTGGCATAACTTTAAATTCACATTTTAGTAAAGATTGAAGATTGATGAGCCAAGCTTCTAACTCATGACATGTGCTCTTAGAAAGAGCATATACAAAATAGACAGTCCTTAGGATGATTCTGAAGGAATATCCAGGATATCAGAACAACTAAAATGTAGTTGCCGGGCGTGGTGGCGTACGCTTGTAATCCCCGCGCTTGGGAGGCTGAGACAGGAGGATCGCATGGGTTCTAAGCCAGCCTCAACTACTTAGTGAGGCTTTCAGCAACTTAGTGAGACGCTGTTTCCAAATAAATATAAAAAAGGTCTGGGAGTATAGCCCGGAGGTAGAAAGCCTCTGGGTTCTACCCGCAGTACCACCAAAAAAAAAAAAAAAATGTAGTTGACTTAGAGAATGGCAATCCATCTTGAGCAAGCTATGGTCACATGGCCAAGGAGATAAATTCAAGGGATTCATAGAATGTATTAAAGGAATCTATTACAGATTTATATTTTGATTTCTTAGAAAACATTTTTTATTGTATTTTTACTAGGTTTTCCTCCCCAGCCCCTTCCCCCTTTTTTTGAAACAGGCAGGGCCTCACTAAGTAGCTGAGCCTGGCTGTGAACTTGCTATCCTCCTGTCGCAGACTCCACTAGGATTACAAATATGCACCACCATGCCCTGCTGTATTTTTACTAGATTTAAAGGAAGTATTTTTGCTCCCTTTAAGATATATGCTGATTGTATAACTCTGAATTTTAAGTTCTATTTCCTCAGATTGATTTTTCTATAGTACTTGAATTAGGATAGACTGTCACTTTTAATGTAAAGAGGGGTTTTCTGGCTTTTTTTTGGGGGGGGGAGATTTGAAAGTTCACTAGGGAAAGATGAAACACAAAACTAGAGCTGTGCTTACTAATATAAAATGAACAAAATGGACACATTATATCATGAGTTATTTGTTTCCCTTAAGAGAAAAAGACTAAGCCAATCTGGGCCATACTTCTATTAAGCTAGAACAGCTGGAGTTTGACATTTTTCTTCCCTGAATCTAAAGACTGGATAATGTTCATATTGGATCTTATTTGTCTTTTAAGCATGTGGTCTCCTGTGTTCTTTTTGGCTTGTGAACTTGGTTAGAGCAATGTACAAATTTGAGAAAAAGAAATCTTTCTCATTTCAGGATTCTGTATTTAAGATAAACAGGCTGTGTTTTTATTACTGTGGAAACCAGATAGTAAATATGACTGTAAATAGAAGGATTTCAAAAGACTAAGTGATTAAATGCCAACAGGACTGCAGTAACACTATGATTTTTTCATAATTTTTATTTCTACCCTAATTAGTGAAGTTCTTTATGAAATAATTTTATGATTTATATGTTGATCTTTTGCTGTGTGTGTCATTTTCATTGTAGAGTTTTAGCAGAAACTCAGTCACTTTTTATTCTACTGACTGTAAAAACTTGAGGATATAATTTGCTATGGCAATTCATGACTAGAATCTTCTGAAGATGTTCAGTTAGCAGAACTAATGACATTTTTGGTATTTGTTAAAGACCAAGGATATACTTAGTGACATTTTGCACCCAACTGGTTTCTTCTAGTCTTTTCGTAGAGATATGCTTTGAAAGACTAGATGTTTCTGTCTAGCCTTTGTTTTTTGGATAACACAAGTTTGTACTTCTCTTTCATATGAATTATTTGGTGCTTGATATGACATTTTGAAAAACTTTAATATTAGAGACAAAACTCCTAGAAAACAAATTTAGCTTGACTAATTCATGTCAGTTCTGTTAACCTTACCTTAATCCACTCCTGTTGGTTTATTCACACAACTATATTTTATATTTACCAATTATGCTCATTTTGTTGGTGTTTAATAACTTTTTATAAACTTAGCAGATTAAACCACCAGCCACTTATAGTCTTTATTTTGTTTTATAGTTCAGGAAACCAGGCATTGCATAGCTGGAATCTACTTAGGATAACATAAGGTTGAAATCAAAGTGTCAGCTGAGCTACATTGTCATTGGACACAGGTTCTTCTTTCAAGATCAAGTAGTTGTTTGTAGCTTCCAATTCCTTGTTGATGGCTATCTCCATCTTCAAGTGTAACAACAGAAAACTTCTTTCAAATCTTATTCCTCCTCTTAATTAAAAATCTACTCTCCTTTAAGTCTTACTTGATTTGACCAGGCTCAACTGGTATAATCTCTCTTTTATAAGTCAACTTTGCCATTACCTAACCTAGAATGGAATTAAATATCTCATCAAATTCATAAATTCTTATCCAGAAACTAAAGTAAAGAATTATGGAGGTTGCATATATCAGAGGTCAGAATCTGGCAAGCCATCTCAGAATTCTCCCCATCTCTAAGATGATAGAAGCAAGTAAGTGTGTATTTCTTTATCTTACCATCTCCAAATGTGTCTTAAATAATTTACTCTTCTAGTTTCATAAAAGGGAGAGTTCTTACTCTGTTCTAAGTCCACATTCTTCTGTCTTAGTCTTTCCCACTCTTCCTCAAATTTGTTAAACCTACATGTGTTCCCACTCTCACAGCCAGCATTTCTCTTGTATTTTCACTTTTCCCTGTTTGCTTGATAACACCTATCAAGTTATTGCATGCCTAGTCATCTTTTTTTTTTTTTTTTGCTATGGTGAATATACTTCTCAGGTTGAAATCCACAAGGTATTTTTGCTAATACTTTTCAAACAACTAGTCAACCTGTCTCTATTTCTTCCTACTCTCATCTCTTTGTTGATTTCTTCTTCCTTCCCTTCCCCCCTTCTCTCTCTCTCTCTCTTTCTGCATTGTAATTTTACATTATAGGGGTTTCAAAGTAATATAAACATACATGCACACAGCACTGTGTGTATTTCTTTCTTTACCCCAACTGCTTCTACCTCCTTCCTTTCCCTACTTGTTAGTGAACTCAGTGGTGATATCTTCCTCCTGTATGGGCATAGCATTATTTGAACTGTTTCCTTCTTCAGTCCTCCCTTTTCCTTTCCTCACCTCCCTGAACTCACTTTCGCTTTTCTATTAGTCTGTTTTCATTTACTGAAGGTTTCTATGTTTTCTGTCTTCTCTCTAGATTTTATATAGCAGAGAAAACATAAGACTGATTTTCTGAGAATGGCTGATCCCACGAAACATACTATTCTCTAGTTTCATCTATTTCCCTAAAAATGTCATAATACTGTTCTTCTTTAGGACTGTTTAAAATCCCATTGTGTGTATGTTTTTTTTTTCCATTTTCTAAAATGCAAATTAATTTTTTCTTATTTAAAAATCACTGAAATCTCTATCTTGTCTTTAGCAGAGGATCAAATATAGCCTATAGGCATATTATATATGGCTCTAACATGTACGGAAAAAATTCAAAATGGGTTTTCAGCAATAGAAAGCAGGGGTTTATATCTAAAAAAATTCTGCTTTTCTTACCTCTTAAAAAATAAGAATTTTTTAATTCTTTATATATTGGGTCATAATTCTATCAGGTAAAAATCTATTGGGCATATTGGGTCATAATTCTATCAGGTAACAATCTATTGGAGCTACCTCTTGGCTTCCTCTGAGATGGGAAATGCACACTGTAGTTTGCCATTTCATCAGCTCTTCATTTATCTCATCAAACTGAACCCTGAAGATAGGTGACTTTGCAAGCCCTTATTCAATGCTGCACCATGGCATTCATGATTTTTCCTAACTTCATCCCATTCACTCTTACTCCTGTTGCATTTTAAGCCAGGCATGATGGTATGCACCTGTAATACCAGTACTTGGGAGGCCAAGACAAAAGAATCACATGTTTGAGACCAGCCTTGGCGACTTAGAGAGACACTACTTCAAAATGAAAAAAAAAAAAAAAATTAAAAGAGTATATCTTGGAAGCAGAATGCCTCTGGGTTCAATCTCTGCTACAAAAAGAAAAGGAGAAAAAAGGGGTGGGGCAGGCATTGTGTTCCATTCTTGTAATCCCAGCATTAGGGAGGCAGAGACCAGAGAATTTTGGTTCATGGACTGCCTCAGCTACTTAGTGAGGTCCTTCACAAATCAGGGTGACCCAGTTTAAAAAAAAAAAAATAGGGCTGGAGATGTAGCTCAGAAGTACAGTGCCTCTGGATTCTATCGCCAGTACCACACACACACACAAAAAGGAAAAACCAAAGAAAATTCAGTTGCCTTTTAAATATATGACTATATTTCCAGTACCACACACACACACAAAGGAAAAACCAAAGAAAATTCAGTTGCCTTTTAAGTATATGACTATATTTCAGTTTCTCCTGCTGGATTATAATTTGCATAAGGACAGAAAGTGTGCTTTGTTTTTTTATTTTCCATCTTAACCCCCAGCACAGTTTTTAATACATACTAGAAATTCAGTTAAATGGATCTGAATGGTGCTGATTGTACTTTCACGCTAATTTACCGATTTTTATGTGTCCATATAAAGTTGACCCCACACACATACACAAACAGATTTTTCATCTATGAATTCAACTATTAGTGTCTTGAAGATTTTTTAAAATCACATTTGCACTAGAAATATACACACTTTTTAAAAATCATTCTTCCCTAAACAATATACTACAGCTAATTTAAATCATATTAGGTATTACAACTAATCTAGAGATAGTTTAAAGTATGGGAGAATATGTATAGGTTTCTTTATAAAATACTACACCATTTTGTATAAGAGATTTGAGCTTGTGTGGCTTTTTTTGTACCAGCAGGAAGCCCTTGATCAGTCCCCTGTGGATACTGAGATATGATTGAAATGGTCAAAAGGCAATACTGAAAAAAGTTCTGTATCAGCTCTTTATCAATGATGAAAAATCCTAAAGCACATCTTTACTCTTAATTAAAAATGAATTAGTAGAGTCATTCCCACTTGCAATGGATGTTCTACAGTAGAACTGTGGTGATGCCATGGTAGTGGAAACCCTTTGACACTATCAGTATCTTAAGCCTTTCCTTTACCCATGGGAGTGTGGGAGTTGACACCTCCCAGACAGTGTAGTATATTCAGTCTTCTGGAGCACACTGAGAGAGAGTAGGGCTTCCAGTTGGTTCTGGATCCTTTCTTTGCAAAATACTGAAAAGCATTGTGTTAATTTGTATTTGTTGATATCTAACAATCAGTATAACATTTTAAAACTGTCCTTTTAACCTTTAACAATCTTTAAATAACTTTTTTTTGGGTACTGGGAATTGAACCCAGGGACATTCTACCTCCAATCTACACCCCCAGCCCTATATTTTATTCTTTATTTTGAAACAGTGTCTCACTAAGTTGTGGAGGGCTTTACTAGCTGAGGCTGGCTGCCAACCTGTGAGTCTCCTGTTGCACACTCCTAAGTACTGTAATTACAAGTGTGTGCCACCATGCTTGGCTTAAAGAACATAGTTTAAACAATGTTTCTTTAGGATCTCCCCGCCACACACACACACCTTCCTGTGGAAATGGGGATTGAACCAGGACAATTCTACCTTTGAGGGTCTTGCTTGGTTGCTAACAGTCTTATTAAGTTGCTGATGTTCTCTTTGAATCTGGAGCCTCCTGTCTCATCCTCCCAGATACTAGAATTATAGGCATGGCTCTAAAAGATCTTTTTCAATGATGGGTTTGGTTGTTGGAGGATTAAATACAGATGACTAATGAAATTTCCACCATAGTTCTTTATATAAGATTAACACATGAAAATATAAAGGGAATTACTAAACTATAAATCTAGAAGGATAAAATTCATAGTATGTCTTTTGCTTATATTGACCTATTAGATTTTGAGGAATGCTTTCCTTGCAAACTTTAGTCCTGCTTTTCAGAAGTGTCATATTGAACTATAAGAAAATACATCTTTAACCAGTATCCCACAAATATTTTTTTTCATGAAAGTAGAGTGGTGACTCATGTTTAAAAGAATCAGACTGCTTTTGGCTAGTAGAAGGAAATACTATTTGATCCAAGTCAGGGTGGTTCCTCTAGGTCTCACTGATGAGATAACAATGGAAAAAATTGCATCATTGCATTTGTTTCTCTCTGTTATATTATGAACAAGTTATTTTTGTAATATTTGTTGTTGTTGTTGTATCACACAGGTTCAAAATATTCTTTCTGGGTTATTTCCTTTTTCACAGTGATGACAAAAGATTTATACCAGAATGTGTTTTCTGTTTGGGTTCCAACAATAGTCACTATTTCACGATATGCTCTGGTTTTATTTTTAGGTATTCTAGCATTTCTTCATTTCGTTATTTCTAATGTTCATTGACATTCATTAAAAAACAAAACAAAAATACATTGGCAAATAAAGGTCTTCTTTTCTCATCTTTCTATTGAGTTGGCTAGAGGATGACCTATGCACAGTAGGAGAATTTAGGAAATGAACCGTCTTTAGGAATTAACTGTAGACTTTATAAGGCAGCAATAAGCAATACTAGCTGCTGCCAGTTATAATATTGGGAATTATAGTATAATCCTATATGTTATCTCTGATTTTCATATTGCTACTATCTTCCTAAAAATACACTTATCTATTTTGAGATATATTTCTGAAAAAATTGAGATGATATGAATGAGCACTTTTTAAAAACATTCTTGTACTGTATAAAATTTCCTTTTTATAAATCTTTTTTCATTCTGATCTACAGAATGTTACTACACAGGAGAAGCAGGGACATTGCTTTAAGAATGTGCTTTTGAGATAGTTATTACATTTATTCAATTTTAGAATGTCTTTCTAGATTGTAGTGACAAGTTAGTCAGATTTCCTAATTATCATAAAATAGTGATCTACACATATGACCTTTGAAGATGAGAGTGCATTGGAAATATCCACACAATGAGAATATGTTGGTCTAGAAGAAGGGGTAAGGACAGAATGGACTATAGCTTCTTTTGATCCCAAGTAATGCCAGGCTTCTTAGTTTCTAAGACTAATGTGAGATGAACTAGAATATTACTTCTGTCCAGTGGGAATAACAACCTGACCTTATGAGAACTGCATTCTGTCTCCCATCTATTAACATCACCACTTCCTTGGTAATTCTGAGAGAACATAGAATGTGACAACTGCATTCACTTAGTTGATAGAGTTTAGGATAAATCACTTTAAGAGCATTTGGCCATCCCTAAACTCAATCCTTTTATAATTTCCTTTTTCTCATTTCTTGATTTCCATTAACAATATATGGATGGCAAATCTGAATTTCTTCAGAGCATGAGTTTGTAAAAGTTTGTCATGAATTTGAAGGTGTTTAGTTACCTAGTGTAGAAATTAAATCAACCTGTAGGAGCAACTTTTCAAGAAAAAGCTCTGAAAGGGCTCTGAATATGATAGGCATTATAGCCTAACATTTATTTATAAATGTATATTTTTTAGGAACCTAGATTTCATTTTTATAAGCTAGTATATTAAGAGGAGTGGCAACAAGTGTCAAATTATTTCTGATGCTTTAATATAAATCTTTGATTTGAATGTTTAAGTTATTCAATCAGAGAAAAATTATTTTTTACACACAATGGAATTCTAATCAGCAATAAAGAAGAACAAAATCATGTTATTCGCAAGAAGATAGAAAGACCTGGAGAACATTAAGTTAGATCAACCAAGCACAGAAAGAAAAGGGTCATATGTTTTCTTTAATATGCCCAAACTAGGGAATATTAGGGATACCAGAGGGACTTCAGATAATGGAGGGGGACCTCAGCAAAGCTAGAAAGGAAGGGTAGGAGAGGAGGAAGGCTGATGTTGTTTAATGGAAGAGCTACATTTGAATATGTGTATAAGTGTGAATATAGCATGGTCAACTTGGACTCTCATTGTTGGGGGGGGAGAGGAAGTGGATAGTGGGGGAGGGAACTAAGCACTGTGTGAATGTATGCCATTTTCAATATGATCCACATAAAAGTGAAACAAACAAACTGTATTTTCCTGATGATCTGACCTTCTAGATAACTGTCTTAGTAAGTACTGTATTTTCAGGATTCCATCCTCTCTTTTATTGCTTCTTCCCTTTAGTTTTTGGAATTCATCCCTTAGCACCTTGTTGAAGAAATTGTGATTTCTGAATTGCCAAATATATTGACTGCTATATCATTTGTACATTTTCTTGGCAGTGGGTAGGTGTTCTCATTTGAGATTGCTTGATAAACTGTGTCTCATAGAAGTGGAACTATAGTATGCGAAAACAGTTTATTTCTTTTGGATGTAATATATTCTCTATATTATTTTAGTCTTAGATCGACAGCCCAAAATTGAATTTATTACTACCCCTGAGAAATTTTTTTATTAACTGATATGCCTGAAACATAGTAAATATTCAATAAATGATTCTTTTTAGTAGTAGCAGAAAAAGTTATGGTACATATAATTTTTAGACTTTTTCTCTACTTCATTTCAGTTACAGTGACTTAAATTCATACTTATTGAAATTAAGATGATAGATTTTGCTCTCATCCCATAATAAAAATATTTGTAAAAGTGTATATATACATATATATATTTAAAGGAATAGAATATATAAATGAATAAGCTTTATCAATATACTTTCACAAATATTACATAAGCTAGTAGTAATTCAAATAATTTTTGACATGGTAAATGCCACTAATTGAAATTAGGTTAATGATGACAGCATAGCCACACCTAACTTGTATATTAGTGTTTACTTATAATCCATATTAAGGATTTTAAGGCTTTGGCAGATGTTTACTTAAGCATAATTCATTTCGAACCCAGGTACATTCTACCTCATAGCTGCACTTCTAGCATAGTTATTTATTTATTATTTATTTATTTTTTTGGTTTTTGCTAGAGTATTTATTTGGTTTTGCTAGAGTATTGCTGAGATATACTTGAGCCTCTGATCCTCCTGTTTCAAATACTGGGGTTATTGGCCTGTGCCATGCCTGGCTTCATTTCCTCTATTATTCAACCAACAAATAATTTTGGGTCTTAAAATATATTAATAATAGCTGGGTGTGGTGGCTCATGCTTATAATCCCAGCATTCAGGTGGCTGAGGTGGGAGAATTGCAGTTCACGCACAGCCTCAGCTATTTAGTGAGGCCCTCTGTAACATAGTTGTAAAGTCTGAGTCCGGGGTAAAGTGTAAAACACAAGAGGAATCCAGTATGCGTGGTATCACCTTTAATGATACGATCCTCCCGGGGATGGGTGCTGGGCAGTCCTGGAGACCCGTGGGGTCGTCCAAGGCTAGAAGGGGAAAGCCTCTCTTTTTTAAGATATGCATCTCGGGGGTGGGATTTACTCCTGGGAATGCCGCTACTCTCGTGAGATATTGCTTTCGAGGCAGACTCTCTCTGCCTGCAGGGTTCCGCCCCCTGCCTTAGCCGTGAGATCACTTAGGAAAAGGGGGAGGGATCCCAATTTACCATCTCGGCCTTTTGGTGATAATGGGAAAAGATTCAGATCTCGAGCTACTTCCTGCTGTCAAGGGGTGTCATAAGGGGGCCCCTTGGCCAGGAGAGGTCAGCTCCTTCCGAAGTGGGCAGGTGGGAATATGGCTGTGGCGTGGGTTGGAGGTTACCCTGGAGACCTTGCTGATGTGTGTTTGAGGAGACTTTAGCAGACAAGGACCTATTAAAGAAAAGGCAAATTGTGAGAGCGGGTCCCAGGTTGGGCACGAGCCCTTTTAGAGATGAGGTAGATTGTCACTAGATTTATTAATATGATAGCAGCATTTTCCCTGAGGAAGACATACACCGCCCCTTTAGGAGCTTTTCATTAGACTAGAGTCATCAATAGCAGCATTTTCTTGAGAGAGAGACACATACCACTCTTTTCAACAGTGAGTGGTTTTAGGTTCATCTGGTCAAGTGAAAACATGCTATTGGGTCAGGAGTATCAGTAACAGATTTCAGAGGTTTAATACTTACAGCAGTTTGGCATCCAAAGAGGGAGAGCCCTGTAGTATGTAAACAAGTGGACCTGCTAAAAGGAAAGAAAAACGTCAAAGAGAATTATGCCGAGAAAAACAATGCTTAGTAGGCCCCAACACTGTGCAAGAGAATTTGTCATGGGACTGTTTTAGTGGAGCCCTTTTTAGCCAGGTAAGATGATGCCAGTTGGTGTCCACCAGCAGTTTGGCTGAGGTAGGTATGGTGAGGATCACTGTGAAGAGCCCAGTTCACTGGGGTTGGAGATGTTTTGGTTGAAGTGACATGAGGAGGACTTGATTCCCTGGCTTAAGGGCCTTGACTGCAAGATGTGGGGCTGCTTCTTCAGTCCCGGGTGGGGGAAGATACTGGTCAGCATGTTCCCTGAGAAAAGACAAGTAAGGAAGATAGGAAGACAAAGGAGGGGGGTCTGAAGGGAGAGCATGATTAAGCAGGCAAGGGCGACCATACAGCATTTCAAAGGGGCTTATAAAGGTGAGGCTTTGAGGGGTGGCCCTCACACGGGCCAGAGCTAGTGGCAGGAGTTCAGGCCATGATACTCGTAGCTCTAGAGAGAGTTTGGTTAAGAGGTTCTTAAGAATCCCATTCATTTCTTCTACCTTTCCTGATGACTGCAGTTGCTATGGGATGTGGAGCTTCCATGAAATACCAAGAGCTTGTGCCAACTGTTGAATAACCTTAGAAATAAAAGCTGGCCCTTTATCAGACTGTAAGAAACTAGGGAGTCCAAACCGAGGGATGATGTCGGAGTGTAGAACATTGGCCACCGTGCTGGCTGTCTCTTCCTTTGAGGGAAAAGCATCTACCCAACCTGTTAGGGAATTGACCATGGTAAGTTTTTTATAGGGTGGCATATGGGTGATGTCGATTTGCCAGTCCTGTGCTGGCAGATGTCCTCTCCTTTGGTGGGTAGGGATGGAGGGGCAAAGGCCTCCTTGGGGAGACACAGCAGCACAAGTAGAACAGGAGGCACTGACTTTACTAATCATCTGTTGCAGGAGAAGAAAATAAAACAAGGGACTTAGGAAATGCTTAAGAGCCATAAGGTCCAACGTGTAGGGAATTATATATTAGGCTAATGTGACCTTTTCGGAATGAACATCAGGCAGAGCAGTCTTATCCTATATCATGAGCCAACCATTCCATGTGCTGGACGCCCAAAGTTTAGTCAGGTGTTTCCGTTCAGCCAAGCTGTAATTAGGCGCCATTGAAGGAAGGGTTAAAAATACTACAGAGGCTGATGGGCTTGGTTGAACTTGTTGTGTTAGCTGTCTTGCTGTATAATCAGCATTATTGTTTCCTTTGGCCACTAAGGAAGATTCCGTCCGGTGGCCCCGACAGTAGATGATGGCCAGCTCAGATAGTAAAGAAAGGGAGTCTTGGAGCTTATTAATTAAGGTAGCATTGACAATGGGTGAACTCTCGGTGGTGAGAAATCCCCTCTTTCTCCAGATTGAGGGATGGAAATGTGCTATTTAAAAGGAATATTTAGAATCGATATATATGTTCACCCACTTGGTTTTTGCCAGGTGTAGAGCTCGAGTCAGGGCAATCAGTTCAGCCTTTTGAAAGGTAGTCCCATCTGGTAACCTAGCAACCTCAATGACTTGAGTTAGGGTGACCACTGAGTAGGCTGCTCTTTTCTTACTTCTGGCATCAGGAACAGAGGTGCCATCAACAAAATAAGTAACATCTGGATTAAAAAGGTGGGTGTCCTGGAGGTCCGCCCGAGGTTTATCTAAAGCTTCAATCATAAACAACACAAGAGTGAACATCATTAGGTGAACACGAATCCGGGCCTGAACCCTGGCTCACTGGTAAATGAGTGGCCGTGTTGAGGGCTGGAGGATGAGGCAGTTTAACATCTGGATTTTCCATGAACAACAAATAAAGTTCCTGAATGCAAGAAGGTAACAGAAGAGGGAGTGCTCCAGAAGAGAGCAAATCCTGGATTCTATGAGGGGGAAAACCTGCAGTGGCATCTGGAGACAAATTATAAGAGCCTCTTTTGTGAGTGTAGTTACTTCCGCCAGAGCCCTGAGGCAGGATGGCCACCCACAAGTGGTAGGGTCAAGCTGTTTAGATAAATAGGCCACTGGTGCCTGGGTTGATCCCAGGGGTTGAGTGAGCACTCCTGTGGCTATCCCTTGGCTCTCATCAGTATATAAGAAGGCCTTAGTGGGATTGGGGTGGGCCAAGTGGTGGGATTTAAGGAGGGCCTTCTGGAGAGCCAGGAAGGCTCGGCGAATGACTGAGGGCGAAGTGAGGGAGCCAACCGGGGTTTCCTTAATTGCCTCATATAGTGGCTTAGCTAGAATGACAAAGTTGGGGATCCAATGCCGGAAAAATCCTACAAAACCCAAGAAAGATTGGATCTGGTCGGCTGAGGTGGGCAGCAGTAAGTCTTGTAAGGACTTGACCCGGTCAACAGTTAGTCCTTGGGTGTTTGGGATGAGCTGTAGGCCTAGATACCACACCTCAGGCACTGATAACTGGGCTTTATGTGGGGCCACCCTGTAACCTCTGTTCCCAAGGAAATTAAGGAGAAGGGCAGTGTGCTGTTTGGACAGTTCCATGGAGGGGCTACAAAGTAAAAGGTCATCCACATATTGTAACAGAGAACTAGGCTCCAAGGGGCAGTGGAGGAGGTCCTGTGCTATAGCCTGTCCAAAGAGGTATGGGCTATCTCAAAAGCCCTGGGGGAGGACAGTCCAGGTTAGTTGTTGAGCAACCTAGATATCGGGGTCCTCCCATGTAAAAGGCAAAAAGGGGGTATGACTCAAGATGCAGAGAAATTGTATAAAATACGTCCTTCAAATCGAGGACTGAAAAGTGTGTGGAATTGGGGGGAATCTGAGATAAGAGGGTATAAGTATTAGGGACAACTGGGTAGATTGGGACCACCACCTCATTAATTAAACAGAGGTCTTGGACTAAATGATAAGTCCCATTAGGCTTCTTAACTGGGAGAATGGGGGTATTATAAGGGGAATTATTAGGGATAAGCAGTCCCTAGGCCAGGAGGCAAGAAATCATGGGTTTAAGCCGTGGGGAAGTTAAATGAAAGTTCAGCCCCAGTTTTGGTTAAAAAGTCTCTACCTAAAGAGGGGGTAGAACATGAAGGGATAATCAGGAATGGATGGCTAAGCATAAAGGTCTCCAAATGGCACACAAGGGGGCCTGTGGTACGTGGGCAAGAGGGCATGCCATCAATCCGCTGAACTAAGATTTGGGAAGGGAAACTAGGTCCTGAGAAGGAAGGGAGAGTGGAGTAGGTAGCTTTTATATCAATCAAGAAGGAGATTGTCTTTACCGCTTCCTGGAGAGTGATTCTGGGCTCAGGTTGAGTAATACCGGTGTCTGAGGCCGGGGAGTGTGTCTTCAGCCAGGCCATGTAGGGCCAGCAGTGGGGCTTGGTCTGGAAGGGTGGTTCCCCTGTTTTGAGGCACCTGAGACTCACCTCTTTTCCAAAGGCTCTCACTTTTCCAGTGTCCCTCTTGGCTACACGCCAGGCACTGCCTGGTGGGTGGACGTGGCTGGGGGAAACTGCATGCCCAGTGACCAGTGGCTCCACACTTGAAACAGGCTCCTGGAGGTGGCTGCCATTGCTGTTGTCCTCCTCTAGGTGGTGCTCATTGCCCCGAGGGCTGACTGTCCTCAGCTGGCCGCAGGGCTACTACCAGGGCCTGGGCCTGTAAATCTGCCATCTGGTGAAATCAGAGTGTATGCTCCACTTCTGCCTGTTCCTCATGGAATTAAAAACTTTAAATGCCATGTTTACCAAATCTCAGATAGGAGTTTGAGGACCATCCTCAGCCTTTCTAAATTTTCTCCAAATATCAGGGGCTGATTGCCCAATAAAATGGGTTGCCAGTACTACTGAACCTGCCTCAGAGGATGAATCTACGCGGGTATAGTGGGTAAAAGTCTCTTGTAACCAATTAAGAAAAACAGCTGGCTTTTTCTTTAAGCTCATCATAATTAGCCGCTTTAGGGGAGCTATCTCATACCATCAAGAAGGTATAGTATCATGTGATTTTTTTTTTTGTTCCCTCATCGCCATCATCAAATTCCAGTGAGGGTCCTCGGAGGGAACTGCAGCTGTACTGGTAGGGAGCTGTGAATTAATTGGTTAGGTGAGCCTGGTCGGCCCATTCCCTGGCAGCCTTCAGAATATGATTGAGTTCGTCTGGAGTTAAAGAAGAGGTTAAAATGCCATGAAGATCCCGGCAAGTTAAATCATATGCTTGTACAATATTTTGGAATTCCTTAATAAAACCAGAAGGATTGTCAGAAAAAGAACCCAGTGACTTTTCAAGTTGGGTATGGTCAGGATGAGAAAAAGGAACATGGACATGGACTACACTTTCTGCATCAGCCACCTCACAAAGCAGGGCCAAGAGAGAAGGGGGTGGTCTCTGGAATGGGTATGGTGACCTACAGGGTTAGGCGAGGGGGAGGTAAGGGTTGGTCCCTTAAGGGAGGAAGATGGGGGATAAAGGAGTGGGTTAGAGTGGGAGGCTTCCCCAGAGCAAGATGGTGACTGCAGGGGTAAGGAGAGGTCTTGTGGGTCAGGGTCCTCAGGAAATGGGGCCTGTAACTCAGCCGGGTCAGATTCCAGCATCCACGTGTCATCAGAAAATGGCGGCTGTGAGTCAGCAGAATTGCAGGCCTGTGAGCCAGAAAGACCAGGTGGTGCCTGTGAGTTGCCACGTGGTGACAAAGATGGTGGCTACTGCTGGCGGGAATCCCCAGGCAGCATCATTCGGGCAGTAGAGTTGGGAGGGGAGAAAAGCCAGTAACGGGACTTCCAGGAAGATGGCGACCGAGAAAAGCGGGGCTTAAGAACCCCGCTAACAACTAATCTCCATTACCACAAAATCAGCGCCTTTCACAGCCAGAAAACACCATCACCAGAGAAACAAAAAAATCACCAGACTCCAGAGAGGAAGGGGACTCAGAACAAAGCTCAGAGCAACAGAGGAGATACACCGGCCTCACGCCTGAGGATGCGGCAGCAGTGCCTTACTGCCGGTGGCAGCGGCGAGTTCACCGGACAGCTACAGCGAGCCCAGGTGAGCTGCTGCGGAACAGCCGGGTGGGATTTTTCGGCGCAGGGAGCATCTAAAGCTCCCAGTGGCTGAGCTCAGCACACACTGCAGGGAATCAGAGCGGAGCTCAAAACGAGAGGAGAAATACGCCAGCCTCATGGCCGAGGGTGTGGCAGCGGCACCATATTGCTAACAGCGGCAGCAGCAGCAGCAAATTCACCGAGTCCACGACACCTCCATCTGTGTACTCAACAACAGTGAGTCAAATTGCGGGCCCCAGAGGAGAAATCCCAGTACTGCACTCCCAGGGACTTGACCCAGTGGGGGAGTGGCGGTGGCAGAGATATCACACCATAGGAGAACGCCCAACCTGGCACCCCCCACAGTCTAAAGCAGCCTCTATCGACTCTCTGGGTTGGAGACTCTGTGATACAACCCAGTAAAGGAGTAGTGGGGTCTGAGATACTACGGACTCGAGATCCAGAGCACCTTAAGTGGAGTCATAGTGACCCAAGGGAAGAACCCAGAGAAGGCACAAACTTCTGAAATCATGGGAAAGAGGAATAATAATGGAGCAATGAATGCCCACAACCCCACAACATCAGAACCCGATAAAACAGAAAATCAGAGATTTCTAGAAGATCAAATCAGGAAAATAACTGTAGAAATAATAGAGGTGCTTCGAAAAGAATTCAGAGAGAGCCAAAAAGAGATAAAGTATGCAATTAATGAAGTAAAGGCCTCAATTCAAAGTACAAACAACCGAATAGACCACATGGAGAATAGAATCTCGCTCTTAGAAGATGAGCAATCCAAAAATGAACGCATAGTTTCTAATCTAGAAAAAAATATCCGACAGCAGGAATCTGACAGTGAAGAAATATGGGCCCATTTTAAGAGAGCTAACCTAAGAATAATTGGAATAGAGGAGGGAAAAGAAAGTGAAACCAAAGGGATCAACAATCTCTTCAAGGAAGTAATAGCAGAAAATTTTCCAAACAGAGCAAGAGGTCGATACACAGGTCCAGGAAACTTATAGAACTCCCTCTAGACAGGATCGGAGAAGAGGATCCTCATGCCACATAATTGTCAAAATGACCACTGTGGAAGCCAAGCAGTGAATATTAAAGACAACAAAAACAAAGGGCCAAGTGACATTCAGAGGCAAACCAATTAGAATCACTCCAGACTTCCCAAACCAAGTTATGAAAGCCAGAAGGGCTTGGAGTAACATATTCCAAACTCTGAAAGAAAACAACTTCCAGCCAAATATTTCCTACCCAGCAAAACTTTCTATCAAATTAGATGGAGAAATAAGAAGCTTCCATGACAAACAGAAACTGAAGGAATTTATGTCTTCAAAACCAGCACTAGAGAAAATACTCAAAGAGATTAACTACAAAGAAGAAATAGGTAACACACACCAGAACCAGAGAAACAAGATTTTCCATCCAACAGACAACTAAGATTGGTTATCTGTGGAGATTCATTACTCATGTTAGTCTTTTACCTATGTCTAAATTTTATTGTTTGCTTTTATTGTTGTTAATTTTTAGGATTTCTAGTTGGAATATTAATATACCTTCAGATATAGCATTTAGAAATATTTTATTCCATTCAATCAGTAACTTTTGACTCTGTTTACATTTTCTTTGGATATACAATATTTTTTTTTATTTTTTAGGGAGTTTGTATACTCTTCTGTTGCCTGCGCCATTGAAATCATATCCAAGAAATCACTGCCAATTTCAGTGTTGTGAGGTTTTATGACCCATATTTTCTTCTAAAAGTTTATAGTCTTAAGATTTATATTTAGGTCTTTTATCTATTTTGAGTTAGTATTTGTATATGGTGTTAGGTAAGGGTCCAATTTTATTATTTTTCATGTAATTATTATTTTTCAACAATATTTAGCTAAAAGATTATTATTTCCTCCACCAAATGTTCGTGGAAACATTGTCAAACATAACTTGACAATATATGGAAGAATTTATCTCTAGGCTTTTATTTAACTCCAATGGTTTATATATCTGCCTTTAGAACAGTACTACACTGTTTCAATTATTGTAGCTTTATATGATTTGAAATCAGAAAAAATATATATCTTCTTGCTTTGTTCTTTTTTGAGATCGTTTTGGGTATCTTGAGTCCATATTCTATATTAGGATACCCTCTTTTCTGAAAAATAAATATATAAATATATGATAGTTTCACCTAAAAAAAAGAAAAGAAAAAATATTCTCTGGTAAGAAAGAAAGCAAAAGGATATATTGAAATGTTATCTTTAAGTTATCAAAAGCTTGGTATCAGACAAATGAAACTCTTATGTGAGATTATCATTTTTACTTTTGGATAAATTGCTATAATACTAGATGTCAACCACTAAGCCAAGCATGGGAAGGAGGGATGGGGAGGGAAAAGGGGGGGGGATTGGGTGGGGGCTGACTGGGTGATGTGTGCATGTATGTCTACCAAAGTTTGTATCCCACTATGATGTATGAATACAGTGCACCAATAAAAAATTTAAAAAAAGATTATTCCCCTAAAAAAAAAAAAAAAAAGAAAAGCCAGGAACCCAGGCACAGAAAAACCTGTACATATAGAACCTCTGACCATTTACCAGATTGTTTGTAAAAGTTATTGAGAGCTGTCAACATTCTAAGATCCAGCGTTCCCATCTCAGTCCAGCAAAAACCAGTACCTAACTCATATGGTGGACAAACTTTTGTACATAAAAAATGAGCCACTCGGGGCACAGTTCCTCGGATAAACCCAGAGTCTGGAAATTACCAGAAGACGACCTAATATGGACTGGTAGTCGATCTTTGATGACTGGGTTCACCCCAAAGATCCTGTTTCAAAATAAAGAATAAAAAATAGGGCAGAGGGTGTAGCTCGGAGGTAAAGTGACCCTGGGTTCCATCCCCAGACCTGCAAAAAAATCTAGATAGATAGATAGATAGATAGACAGAAGATAGACACCTTTCTTATACTTTTCCATTGTGAGTGGATGGGTAGAACTAAAATATATAATGCACATAGCCAAGGTTATTTTAGTTGGTAAAAGTGTTAAGAGAAAAATAAAGCAAGATAATTTGACATATAGTGCAGGATTTGAGGCTTTTCTGACTCGTCCCATAGAGGAGGAGGTTTTGTGGGTCCCTAGGGACATGTTTTATAACATGATTTCTTCCTTACTTAAGCTAATTTGCAAGGTTTCTTGTATTTAGAAATGATTTTATGAGAAAATAGGTAAATGAAATATTGGGAAATCACTCTGATATTGAGTTTAATAAATCTATAATTAGTTTCTAGGCAAAATATTTATAATTCTTTTGATTTAATATTACAATTAATTAAAATGCTGATTAGCACTTCCGGGAAGATGGCGACCGAGAAAAGCGGGGCTTAAGAGCCCCGCTAAGAACAAATATTCATTACCACAAAATCAGCGCCTTTCAAAGCCAGAAAACAACATCACCAGAGAAACAAAAAAAATCACCAGGCTCCAGAGAGAAAGCGGACTGAGAACAGAGCCACAGAGGAGATCCTCACGCCCGAGGACGCAGCTTCACGCCCGAGGACGCGGCAGACGCGGCAGCAGCGCCATACTGCCGCAGCACCGGCGAATTCACGGGACGGCCACAGCAAGCCGAGGGGAGCAGCTGTGGAACAGCCAGGCGGGATTTCTCGGCGCAGAGGACATCTAAAGCTCCCAATGTCTGAGCTCAGCACACGCTGCAGGGATTCAGAGTGGAAATCAAAACCAAGAAAAAAAAAAACGCCAGCCCAACAGCCGAGGGTGTAGCAGCGGCGCCATATTGCCACTGGCGGCAGCAGCACCGAATTCACTACAGCTACATCTGCGTACTCAAGAACAGTGAGTCAAATTGCGGGCCACAGCGGAGAAATCCCAGTACTGTACTCACTGGGACTTGACCCAGTGGGAGAGGGGCGGTGGCAGTGATATCACACCATAGGAGAACGTGCAACCTGGCACCCCCCACGGTCTAAAGCAGCCTCTATCGACTCTCTGGGTCGGAGACTCTGTGATAAAACCCAGTAAAGGAGTAGTGGGGTCTGAGATACTACTGACTCGAGATCCAGAACACCTTAAGTGAAGTCATAGTGACCCAAGGGAAGAACCCAGAGAAGGCACAAACTTCCGAAATCATGGGAAAGAGGAATAATACTGGAGCAATTAATGCTCACAACCCCACAACATCAGAACCCGATAAAACAGAATATCAGAGATTTCTAGAAGATCAAATCAGGAAAATAACTGTAGAAATAATAGAGGTGCTTCGAAAAGAACTCAGAGAGAGCCAAAAAGAGATAAAGGATGCAATTAATGAAGTAAAGGCCTCAATTCAAAGCACAAACAACCGATTAGAACACATGGAGAACAGAATCTCGCTCTTAGAAGATGATCATTCCAAAAATGAACGCATAGTTTCTAATCTAGGAAAAAATATCCGACAGCAGGAATCTGATATTGAAGAAATATGGGCCAATTTTAAGAGAGCTAACCTAAGAATAATTGGAATAGAGAAGGGAAAAGAAAGTGAAACTAAAGGGATCAACAATCTCTTCAAGGAAGTAATAGCAGAAAATTTTCCAGACATAGAGCAAGAGGTCGATACGCAGGTCCAGGAAACGTATAGAACTCCCTTTAGACAGGATCGGAGAAGAGGATCCCCACGCCACATAATTGTCAAAATGACCAATGTGGAAGCCAAGCAGAGAATCTTAAAGGCAACAAAAGCAAAGGGGCAAGTGACATTCAGAGGCAAACCAATTAGAATCACTCCAGACTTCCCAAACCAAGTTATGAGAGCCAGAAGGGCTTGGAGTAACATATTCCCAATTCTGAAAGAAAACAACTTCCAGCCAAAAATTTCCTACCCAGCAAAACTTTCTATCAAATTAGATGGAGAAATAAGAAGCTTCCATGACAAACAGAAACTGAAGGAATTTATGTCTTCAAAACCAGCACTAGAGAAAATACTCAAAGAGATTAACTACAAAGAAGAAATAGGTAACACACACCAGAACCAGAGAAACAAGATTTTCCATCCAACAGACAACTAAGATTGGTTATCTGTGGAGATTCATTATTTATGTTAGTTTGTTACCTATCTCTAAAGGGTATTGTTTGCCTTTATTGTTGTTAATTTTTAGGATTACTAGTTGGAATATTAATATACCATCAGATATAGCATTTGGAAATATTTTATCCCATTCTATTAGTAACTGTTAACTCTGTTTACATTGTCTTTGGATATACAATATGTTTTTTATTTTTTAGGGAGTTTGTATACTCTTCTGTTGACTGTGCCATTGAAATCATAAACAAGAAATCACTGCCAATTTCAATGTTGTGAGGTTTTATGACCCAGATTTTCTCCTAAAAATTTAGTCTTAAGATTTATATTTAGGTCTTTTATCTATTTTGAGTTAATATTTGTATATGGGATTAGGTAAAGGTCCAATTTTATTCTTTTCCATGTAATTATTATTTTTCAACAATATTTAGTTAAAAGACTATTATTTCTACCACCAAATGTTCGTGGAAATCTTGTCAAAAATAACTTGACAATATAGGGAAGAATTTAGCTCTAGGCTTTTATTTAACTCCAATGGTTTATATATCTGCCTTTAGAATAGTACTACACTGTTTCAATAATTGTAGCTTTATATGGTTTGAAATCAGAAAATATACATCTTCTAGCTTTGTTCTTTTTCAAGATCGTTGTGGGTACCTAGAGTCCATATTCCATATTAGGATAGATTTTTTTTCTGAAAAATAAATATATAAATATATGATAGTTTCACCTAAAAAATAGAAAAAAATAGATTCTCTGGTAAGAAAGAAAGCAAAAAGAAATATTGAAATGTTATCTTTAAGTCATCAAAAGCTTGGTATCAGACAAATGAAACTCTTATGTGAGATTATCATTTTTAATTTTGGATAAATTGCTATAATACTAGATGTCAACTACTAAGCCAAGCATAGGAGGGGGGGATAGGGAGAGAACGGGGTGGGGATCGGGTGGGGGCTGACTGGGCAATGTGTGCATGTATGTCTACAAAAGTATGTATCCCACTATGATGTATGAATACAGTGCACCAATTAAAAATAAATATGAAAAAAAATAAATAAAAAAAATAAAATAAAATGCTGATTAGCAGATATGATAGGCATAATAAAGATTTTACTCCAGCAAGTTGATCCGGTCCCATTCATGTTTTGTTTCTATAACTGGCTTTCAATATTGTTTCCATAAAAGTGGAGGGGGAATTTTATTTTAATTTTTTATTGGTGCACTATAGTCTCACATCATAACGTAGATCATGTTGACAATGGCATATATTCACACCGTACTTGGTCTCTTCCCCCCTTCTCCATTTCCTTCCTTCTAGATACTTAGTGAGAGGGGAAATTTTAAAAATATAGTTTTTCTAATTTGTCTATAAGTTGATTATTGTTCTCTTATTTTGAAACTCTCTTTGAGGTAGGTTTTAGTTAAAACAGAAAAAACTTGAATAAATGCAGGGACTTTAAAAGAGTGGCGCAAAAAAAAAAAAACGAGAGAGAGAGAAAAATGTGTTTCGGAATAGCTTTAGTTTTATAAAAACATAAACCATAATTATGATTTTTTCTCTGTTCCAGGAAAGGGCATTTATTGCATTGCTTTCAATGTCTTTTAAACGATAAACCAATAAAATTATCAGCTTGTTCATTAAAACCCTTTTTATTGATTTCGATTTTTTTAAAAACTTTTGCTCATGCATTTATTAGTACATCACAGTGAGATTCAAAGTGACACATAGTACATGCACACAGCACTTAGTGTAATTCCCTGTTTATCTCCCACTTCTGCTCCCCTTTCTCCCTCTTCATATATGTGTGAGATTGGTAGTGAAACCTCATGTGGACTTAATGGAACCTTTGAACTGTTTCCTTCTTCAGTGCTGTGTTTTTCCCTCCCCACCTCCTTTCCTCCATCCTGTTTCTCCTTTGTCCGAAGTCTCTTCTTTTATGCTTTTTATTTTCTTCCTAGCTTCTGAACATGAGAGAAAACATACAACCCTTGACTTTTTGAGACTGGCTGATTTCACTTAGCATAATATTTTCTAATTCTATCAATTTTCCTGTAAATAATAGAATATTGTTTTTAGAAGATATGGATCCTAGTCTCACCAGATGAAACTATTGAGCAACATAATTAATGCAAAATATTTTATATAGCAGTTATTGAGTTTTCCCTGCAAAAAGGTATTTTTTATATTAAGAATCATTAAAATTACCAAATATAAATAATTCTGAAAGTTTCAGAGTGGTATGGCTTAAGTATGGTAGATTTTTTTTTTTTCAGCATCATACAAAAGCACGAGAAAAGAGCATGAAGATAGGTTGGGGTGAAGGACTACAAATATTTTAGGAAAGTGGATCATGGGCTTTGAAGTGGGTAGCTATGAAAGAAAAATCAAACTTCAAGGATAAGTAGGCTACAACAGAGAAGGGCCTTACCTTATAGGCTTTGGGAAGGCCTTAGAATCTTAAACCAGGATTGACATAATCAGATTTACATTTGAAAAGAACACTCCAGTGAATGGAGAGGAATGAAACAAGAGACTAGGAAAGGCAGGAAGTGTAATTGGAAGGCTGTCACCTTAATCTAAATGGCAGGTAATGGGACCAGAACTAAGATAGGAGCAATCCAGATAAGAGATAAGAGGACAGATTTAAACTATTTCAGATGTAGAGTAGACAAAGTAATAAGAAAAATAAACCCAAATCATGGGTGATGTTATTGATTTCAATTTGAGCTACTAGATAGATGGACAGAGGTTTGTTTATTATAAGCAAAGCAGGTTTATAGCAGCTTCTGAGATATCCAAATGGAGACATGCAGTAGATGGCTTAGTATATGGGTTTGAAGCTCAGAATACTGATCTGGACTAGCAATACACACTTGGAAGTTATCAATGTTTTGACAGATGAAAGTACAAGAGTAAGTGAGATCATTCAGGGAGAGAAAGGGGGGAAAGAAGATGAGTTGAGAGTAAAAATGCACCTAGTCATTAGGGAACTCTCACAAAAATAGGAGTCCAAGAGAAATGCTGATAAGGAGAGTAAGGCATATAGGATGTAAACCAGGCAAGTTTTGTGTCATAGAAGTCAAGCCAAAGTAAGTAGAATAAAAACTGTGAATATCATTTGGTTTTGAAAATGAAAGTTGGTGATGCACTTGCTTGAGAGAATTTCAGTGGAGAATGTAGAGAGATGAGACAAAGAAAGACAGTAATGTTAAGGCATTTTTAATTTTTTAATTAAAAGAGACTTTTAATATTTTTGCACTAATTTAAATGTTGATAAGAAAAAGTGTAGTGAAACATAAGAGTTTGAAAGTTCTGAAGAAAGAGTAATTGACTTTAACTTTTTTGGTAAGGCATAATGGATTAGTCTTGTTTTGCTTCTTCAGATGTGCAGTTGGCTGCTTCCCATCTTGGTCTGTGTTTCTCAGCTGTGTTTTTCCAGTGATTCAGATGCGCCATAATTATGCACAGCTCTGGGCCTTTGAGTCTGCTGCTCTTTCTGCTTATGTGCTCCTTCCTCCCCTTGCATGGCAGTTCTAATGCAGCCTTCCAGTCTTGGTTTGAAGTGGGTATATTCCTTTATGTGTACTACCACAGCACAGCATAACTCATCATATTTTAGTGCAATTGCTGATTATTCACTTATCCTTCTAGTAAGTTATCATGAAGAATGAAAACATTTTTTATTTTCCATATTATCTAGAATTTTTTTTTCTGAAGTGTTTAGCACGCAGAATATTCTCAGAACAAGGTACTGAATGAAGACATGAAAGATGTGGAATGGGATCTCTGGGAATATGACATCTGGGGAAAGTTGAAGAAATTATTCTTCTACTATAATAAGAACAGCTCTTTTTTTAAAAAAAATATGAGGCAAATAAGTGAAGGTTTTGGAAAACTACTCAGTTGTGTCTTTGAAAATACCAGGGATGGGTTATGCTGGGGCAGTACACTATGGAGACACAGTGTGGCAGATTAAGTAAGACACGGGGAATGATTAAGTAAAACTGTGACTTACATTGGGTCATATGTTACCATCTTCAATTTTCAAGCATCTTCTCCAACCTCTTGCTTCTGTTTGTAGACTGAATTTGTTCTTGTGGCAAAAAACGTCTTTTGTGACTAGTTTTATAGGATTTTACTATACCCCAATAATGAATCTTTTTACCAATTTGCATTTTTCACAGATAACTAGATGGGCTTGATTCATCATTAACTTGTTCCCAGGGATCACATTAGTCTAACCTTGGTCCACTCAGCTCTGAACAGGGAAATTCATGAGATAGAAATGGAGCAGCCTGCATTGTGAGGTGATGGGTTATCAAAGAAAAGGAGGCAGAGATAGTAGGATCACCCAGGTTCGAAGCCAGCCGCGCTGGCTTAAGAGACCCTGTTTCCAAAAATAAAATAGATCTGGGAGTGTAGTCCGGAGGCAGAAGGTCTTCTAGGAACCCCAGTACCACCAAAATAAATAAATAAGTAAATAAATAAATAAAATTATTCAGCTTAAAAAATTCTTAAAAATAAATTCATAAACCAAACATAAAATTAGTATTTTCTCATATTCATGTATTATCATTTTACTTAAGTCAAAGATTTAGGGTTATTGTTATAATTTGGGGGGATTATCAATTTTGAGTTTACTAAGTTATGATAACCAATAGTGGAGTTAGAGTTAACACATTAAGTTTTTTATAAAAATTTTATATTTGCTGTTTTATCAAGTAAGTGCTGTTTAATGTTTCTTTTGGGGGGTTGGGATGGGAAGCTGGCTTAAGTATCTGAAATTTTCCTATGAAAAAGAACCAGAATTTTATCATGGAGAAGGAAAAGATTTCACTGTTTTAATTTTCCTAGATAATATTATGAGAGACTTGGCTAATTGTTACTAACCAGGGTAAACTTGCTTTAATTCAGAAAGATGATTTTTTGTTTGGATTAATATCAAAGCATATTTAGATTCGTTACATATTGTTGAGTAATATACTTTTACAAATTTAGCAGCTAAAAATCACATATATTTATTAGCTTGTGGTTTCTGTGGGTCAGGAGTTCAGACAGGGCTTTGCTCAGATTATCTAGCCTTTGTTTATTTGCAACTTTTAGCCTACAACAAGAAAAAACAGTAAATTCTGTAATGCTATGATTGATTTCTATACACGCTAGACTACTCAAGTAAACTGAATGAATGGTGTGTCTAGTAGAAAATGCAGGGAGGAACCAGCTTACTAGTGAACGGGACTGGATGTGAACAATCAAGTTCATGTGGGAAATTCTGGTAAGACCACTTCAAAATGAAGTTAAACTAAGCAGATATGCAGTCTGGAGCTTAGGAAAGGCTCCACCTAAAGATATAGGTGTGTCAGTTTTTAATTTATATATAACAGGGGAGGCTGTGGTTATTAATAACCCTACATAACTCTACAGAGTAAAATGAGAAATGGGTCAAGGGATCATTCTAGGAACATTACCACTTAACACCTGAGTAGAGATGGAGAAACACACTGAGAGGCTAGGATTGGCTAAGTATGATGAGATTGAAAAGAGTTGAGTGACAGGGAGTGCAGGGAAATACTTGTCAAGTTCTACTACCAAACAAGAAAATAGCAAGCAAATAAAGGATAACATTTCCTTCTTTCCTCAAATGCAATGTCTTCTGCAATTTGAAGACCAGAATATGAATCTTTGGATGATACTTTAAAGTATCAAAGAATATAGCATGACCTGAAAATGCTAATATTTTGTATCATCATAATTATAATTCAGTATATATACTGAATAGCTAAAATGATTTAAATTTTCTTTTTGGAACTTTGAATAAATACATTTGAATGATATTGTCTTAGAAATTATGATTAGTGATTTAGAATTAGCTCTTTCAACCCTTGTCAGCTAAGATACAAATGAAGAGGGCTGGTCTTGTGTTTATCTCTTCACTTGCATTTTACAAACTGTTTTATTTAAGATTAAAGTGTGGATGCATTCTATATCCATTTAGCATATTGAATCATTTAAGTGATGAAAAACTCTTTTCTAAAACTTTCTTTTTGTTAAGCTCCCCAACAATTGTGATAGTAAGAGAATACAAGATAATTTTTATGGACTTATGTTTTGTTGATAATATAATCTATTGTCTAAAAATAAAATGAGCTTAATTTTTTCTGATTTATGTCAACCTAAAAAGTAATATTCTAGCCAGGCACAGTGACGCACTGTTGTAATCCCAGTACTTGAGAGGCTGAGACAGGAGAATCACAGGTTCTTGGCCATCCTTAGCAACTTAATGAGACCCTCTGCAACTTAGTGAGACTGTTTTAAAATAAAGAATAAAAAATTAGGTCTGGGGGTGCAGCTCGGAGGCAGAATGCCCGTGGGTTCCATCCCCAGTACCCCCGCACACACACACAAAAAGTATTTTTCTACATATGACTTTGTCTTTAACTCTGTATGTGTGTTACAGTCAGAGAAACCTCAAAAGCTCAGTGTTCAAATTTGCTTTCAATTTATTTCTTTATACAAATAAAATACTCTTATTTAAACTTATACATGTTAATGGATTCATATATCATTATATGAGAAAACTACAAATGTCCATGGCCATTTAATTCCAATCTTAGGGAAAACAATATATCCAGTATAACAAATAGTCCAAAATACATTCAGTTCAATAAATTCCTTAGAATCTTTCCAGGTCTTTTTTTTGTTAATTATTTCTCAAATTGCCTAATTTAGGGGAAACATATGAGTCTAATATATGTGGGTCTTTTATTGAAATAAAGAAAAATCTTTCTTTACCTGATTTCTTTTGCTTCCTAAGAAAAGATACGGGAAGAGGTGTGAAAAACACATTAAGTGGCTGAATAGATGATGCAAGCTTGGGTTGAAATATATTTTATATATATATATATATATATATATATATATATATGTATAAATACATAATATCTCTGTGGCTGGAACAGTAATATTCAGTCTGCTAAAGTACTCTAAAAGTGTATCTTTATTTGGTTCATGGGATTGGACTCAGAGGTATTTTTCCTCCAAGATACACCCCAGCTCTTTTTTTTTTTTTTTTTCCAGTACTGGGGATAGAACCCAGAGACCTTCTACCTCCCAGCTACACCCTCTGCCCTATATTTTCGTCTTTTTATTGTTGAAACGGGATCTCTGAGTTGCAAATGGCTTTGCTAAGTAGCTGAGGCTGTCCGCAAACCGTGATCCTCTGGTCTCAGCCTCCTGAACAAGCATGGGCCACCATGCCCGGCTCAGCTCTTTTAATTTTTTATTTTGAAACAGTTCACTAAGATGCTGAGGCTGGCTTGGATCCTGCCTTTTTCTACCTCAGCATCCCAAGTATTGGGAGTACAGGTATGTGCCACTGAGCCCTGCTTAAAATACATTTACAATATCAAATGTAATAAATTTCTCTTTTAAAAATGTTTTAGACAAGTTTACAAAAAAAAAAAACTGAATTCTTTTGTAAAATGTCACTCAAATAGCCAACACTGGATTTCTATTTCAGTGACTTATAGTTTAATTTGTAAATTGCATAATGGGGTTTTGTCTTATAATTCTCAACAACTGTCCATTATGTAACAGCTATAGACATACTCACAAAAGTAGTACATTCTGGAAATGTTCTTATTAGATAAGTGGCATAATAGAAATGAATGATTTGGAGATTTAAAAAACCCTCCAAATGAAATTTTTTAAACCCTCAATTTTACTTCTTTACTATCTACTCAGTGCTGTTAGAATCATTCTTCAGAATTACTATAGGTTCCGAACCTGATTCTTCCCTTTACTAGGTGACTAGTTAAGAAACTCTCATATTAGGAAGTGGCATAACAGCATAGTATAGTCACTTTGGTGTTCACTTAACTCCGTCAATATATTGAATAGGTACTCTGAATCTGATTTACTAATCTATAAAATGGATATAGTAACAGTTTCTTTTTAGTGAAGATGAGATGAGTTTATATTCTCTTCTGGAGTTATACTTTAGAAGGTGTAATGGCTATATATATAATAGTTATTTTATTACTTTATTTGTTATGTCTAATTTATCATTGAAGTCAATTATAATTATTATTACTAATCATTGTTTCTTTTTTTATCAGGCAAATGGATAGTATCTATGTTCCCTTCATAATTCTAAAACTATAACAAAAATTGTATTATACTATTTTATTTAAAGTCTTCCTTAATAGGGGAATTATATGTTTTAGTCTTAACTTTTTGAAAAATTAAGTGAATGGCAGCTATCTCAACTACTTTAGCTTGACACTTAACATTCTTATTGGTAATTTATGGCAATAAATTATAACTTGTAAATAAAAGACTGATTACTGTGTGGTATCCTCAAGCTTATGAGTTTCTCAAATCTCTACCTTTTAACTATTATCAAAAATTTTGATATTTCTTCAGTAGTAGGTTGTATGCAATTATTCCAATTTGCCATTTGAATTAACAAAATCTAGAGTTTAAAAGTCCTGGTGTATGATTACTTTTCTTATTCTGATCAGAGTGACAAAATTAGGCCTTGGCAAACAGATGGTATAGTATATGTAATATTTATGTTGCTTGCTAACAACTGGTAGAGTGACTTACCACTAAAAAGATAATTTTTAGGCTATGTGTTAATTTATATGATAAACTTTAGTAAGAAAGGAGGCAGTATCTCAGTTTTTTATTTGTATGTTTATATGATAAATACACTGTATTTGAATCTTATACTTTTCCCCCTCACAGGAAATTGTTTATGTTTAAAACTGAACCTCTCATTGAGGTTGTTCAATGGAGGAGCTACATACGAATATGTGTAATAGCATAAATCCAACATGATTAACCTGGACACTCTCTATTGGGGGGGAGGGAAGTGGAGGAGGAAGGGCATGAAGCACAATGTAAATGTACACCACTCTCAATATGTTCCACTTATAAAAAATAAAAATTAAAACAAAAACTGAACCTCTCAATCTTTATATTCTCCTTCAGTTAATCATGGTTTCTTTTCATTTTAGTTCAGACTTGGTTCCTTCAACCTAGAGAAAGTTGCAAGCCCAGCTGAGGTCATTAGAGAACTTATTAGTTACTGCCTGGACACCATCTCCAAAAATGAAGCCAAAAATGATCACTTGCAGAAAGAAAATGAAAGGCTTCTGAGAGATTGGAACGATGTTCGAGAACGGTGCGTACGCAGTGCATATGCATTATAAACACTTTGGATTATTATGTTGTTGTAGTGGATGATTTATAAATTTACAATATATATGTAAACTAGTCTATATTTTAAATAAAATTTATCATTAATTATACCTTTGCTTAATATCACTTAACTAAGTCATTAGTCACTATTATATATTATACAAGTATGTTTACAGTTTGGGGTCTTTTAGTACTTGGTAACACCACCATGAAAAATAGGCAGTAATTGGGCATTGATATTAATAAAAATTAATGTAATTTGTATTATAATTAATTAATATCAGTATTATTTATAAAATATGGCTGGGGTGTAGCTCAGTGATAGAGCACATGCTTAGCATATTAGAGGCCCTGAGTTCAATCCCTAGCCCCACCCCAAAACTTCAAACATTAGTAAGTAGTTATTTATAAGGAAAAGATTAATTCAACTTAATTGATGATTGAAAAATGAATGAAAAAAATAGTAAATAAAAATTACCACAGTAATTTCCTGCTTGGAATCAATGAATGGTGTATATTTCAGTTGATATATGTTTTAGTTCCTACTAGAAAATGATTTCTCTTGATTGACTGAAAATTCATACTATAAATATTTTTAGAAGATGAAGTAATGTGGCTACTGGTTAAAACAAAAGAAGCCATTTCTCTTCTCAGCTTTGCCTCTTAATTTTTAAATGATGAAGAAAATTATGTGTCTGTTCAACTATGAAATTTCACAACTAACTTATAATCTAGGCTGGCCTTATATGTAGCTTCTATTATTCTATTGTATAAAAGACAATAAAAAGAAATAAACTTTATGTTGTGAATACTTATATCCTCACAGTGACATTTAGATATGTATATGTTTGTGTGAGTCATGCCTGAAATAATTGTGTGGGTTGTTTCAGTTTTTTCAGTGTAGAAGAGTTTCAATTTTTAAGTGTAGCTAATTGCTCAAAGCATATGAACATGCATGTTACTTAGTCTTTTTAGGGCAACCCTTGCATTAGCTGTATATGGATATTAATAAGTATAAGGGGGCCACCTGATAAACAACAAAGAGGTTTACAACTAATCGTGTATGTATATGAAAACAAAATTATTTTTTCATATATTCAATAAAATTTATTAATTGATACAAACCATGTAGAATTAAGTTACTGACATCTGGTTATATTTGGCTTATTTATTTATTTTTTTTGCGGGTTGGGGATGGAACCCAGGGGCATTCAACCTTCAAGCTACACCCCTTGCGCTATTTTTATTTTCTTTATTTTGAAACAGGTTTTCACTAAGTTGTGGAGGGCCTCACTAAGTAGCTGAGGCTGTCCGCGAACCGCGATCTTCTGGTCTCAGCCTCCCAAATGCTAGGATTACAGGCATGTGCCACCATGCCCGGCTGGCTTTTTTTCTCATATGAAGTAAAATATTTGTCTTAGTCTCTTTTAGCTCTCAGTTTTTATCTCCAATTCTATATATTTACATAGTATTATAAATATAATTATAATAAGACAAATTCAGAGTTTATATACCAAAAAGCCCTACAGAAAAACAAGATAATTTTTGTCTTTAACTTCTCTTATACTCATTTTAATATTAATTGGTATCATATATCTGTGCTAAAAAAGCATCTTTTATGCTATCTGTAGTTTTTATTTTTAAAAAACATTTACATATGGAACAAATCAAATTAAAGGAGATAGACTGTGGTCATGATAAGCCATTATATATTTATGTTTAAAACTCAAAATACCATCAGTATAATGGGAAATTTGATCCACAAATTGCCCACAAAAATGCAGACTGGTTACTTGGTACTTGAACAAATTGCTTTAAAATGTCTGCCAGAGGTTGAAAGAGGTATTATCTCATCAGTATTCAACACCACTCCCATAGAATTGGAAACAGCAGGGAAGGAAGATGAAGCAGTGGAGCCCATTGCACCCTGTGCTATGGAAGTGTTTGAGGGATTCATATGTTACGTGGCCACAGATGCTTGACTTGTTCTTCCTGAACTGTCCTGAAAGTGTTTTGTCTTACTTGGCAAGAGATTTTCTATTTTTTCAAAAGCATAGCCATGCATTCTGCCACCTGCCAAATGAGTCTTGCTTGCTCCAGCTATTTTTTTATTTAATTACTTTTTGTTAATACCGAGTCATGCATCTTCTTCAGGGATTGGCAGTGTGTGTTTTGGGGTGAACCTGAAAACTAAGAGGAAAGAGAGTTCACTCCAGAGAATTGCAGGCTCTTGTTTATATATCAGATGTTAGATTATTAGCTTGATGTATTTCCCAAATTTGGTTTCCTCTTCTTTGAGAGGAGAGTAACTACTTTGAAGAGCTATAAATGCATCTTGGTCATAGCCAAGCAGTGTTAGTATTTTCTCCCAAGAGTTGTACTATCCTAGAAAATGCACAAGGAATTAACAGCCCTAGCTTCCATAAGGCAGTGGAAATGACTAAGAATTTAGTTAGGTAACTGGGAACATAGAAAGAAAGATCATTGGAATTGGAGCCATGATGTTAGGCCCAGTTGCAGTTCAGTTTTCAGGGCAGCTTTCTTTATCACTCTTATGTCACTAGTCATCTGTAATCAGTCGTTCCTTCCCCACCACTGCTCCAGACTGCATATGGGTGTGTGTGGAGGAGTGGTATTAGAAGGAGAAGAAGGCCGCAGAGTAAGGTGTGGGAATTCATCTGGAAGCAATAGTAAGTGGGTCTGAAATATGTTTAATACAATAGGGATTAATAAGTGAGCAAAAATCAATCATGCACACATGTGCCAATTAACATGGAAAATGTTTATGATATATTAAGGGGAGACATGTACACTGCCAAATATAAATGCTATACCATTTTTTGCAAAATATATGTTTATATAGAGAATATATAGAAAGAAAAAATTAAGTGCTGTATTTGAGTAAAATTTTCCTTTACTTTTAGAGGTATGGTTTTTTGCTTTTATTTTTGTACATGAATATGCATCTCTTTCTGATCAGAATATAAATTTATTTACATTTGAAATGACAATGAGGAATAAAAGAGGTTTGAATTATGGAATGAGTAGTTGTAGTAAAAATAAAGGAGTGACGTTTAATGCATAGACTATATATTTGCTACTATTTTTTAGTAACTGTTTAATAATTATGGTCTTTCTTCATTTTAAACAAGTGGCATTACTGGATTCTGTGTCGTTTAAGAGTGGGAACATTAGTAAGCTTATATATTATTAGTTATATTTATATCATTGGTTTTTACTATTTAATTTCAAATAACAACTCTCAAGTTCTATGTTACTGACTAGGTCTTTTGTTTGACTCAGACCTCACTTTAGAAATTCCTTGGCTTTATTCTAAGTAATAGTTATTAAATCCATAATTGGAGGCAGTTTTCAGTGAATTGACACTCATGGAATTATTAGAATAGAAGACCTTGAGAGCTCTTTTACTTTGTCTCTCTGCCTTCAAGATAGAAAACCATTATCTGCAGATGAATTCAGTCTGATTTTTAAAGACCTCAAGAGATATCTTCATGTATCCTTGGTTGCCCATTACAGTGTTTAAAAGAGTCACAGTCAGAAAAGTCTTCCTTCCATCTATTGGTAATCTGAATCCTTCATGGTATAGTTGAAGGCCATTTCCTCTTATTCTGTCATAAGAAAAGATGAGGAACAGCTGTTCACCATCTTCTTCAGGGCTTAAAGCCTTATTAAATGTTTGCTGCTGCTTTCTTGTCTAGTTCCTTTTAGCATTCTTTGTCCTCTCACTATTCAGTTTTTCTTTTACTGAGCAACCCTGTCCTGCATATAAATTTGGCCAGACCTTACTGTTACTATAATAAATACATTGCATCTCTACTAAATATTTGTATTTATATATTTGTTGTTTTATTTTGGGTTATTTAATCTGTTTTTTATTTGCTGTGTTATTTCTGCAAGAACTAGCTGTGATTTTGCTCTTAATTTTGTTATTATTTTTGACATGTTTTTCTTAGATTGTTTTTACCAGAAATATTTAATTCTAAATATTCAGTATTTTTATGTATTTACTTATAATATTCTTTGTTATTGAAAAAACTCAATAACATTTGCCTGGACATAGTGATGCAGGCCTGTAATCCCAGTACTTGAGAATTAGAGACAGGAGTATTGTAAGTTTGAGGCCAGCACAGGGTAATTTAGCAAGACTCTGTATCCAAAAAAAATTTGTTTAATAAAGGGGATTGAGACACAGATCAGCAGTAGAATACCATTGGGTTTAATCTCCTACCCCAAACACAAATTAGTTGTTTTTGGCCCAAGGTCCTAGATACCTCAGTGTTAAGGTTACAGTTAAACTTAGCATTATTGTTATATTGTTGTTATTACTATTGAAAGGATGAAGTGTCATTGCACCTTTCCAGATGATGTTATTTAGCCAGTTTTAGCTTTGTCTTGAAGATAATCCTTTGACTAGTTGTTGTCTGCTTTAGTTATATGTGGGCTTGTGTTTAGTGTTGTTTGACTTAGCAGTGAATCTCATGTTTCTCCACCACTAAATATTCTCATCTAATAATAATTCCAGCCTTGTTGTTGAAGTATAACATGGAAGGCATAGTTACATCATAATGCTATCAAAGAGGAATGGCATTAAAAATGGGATGGAGTGGATATTATGTATGTCTTAGTTACTCAATATTAAATAAATGGAGAGCAGTCTCCAAGTCTGTGAAGAAAGTAATAATTAAGAGTAAATTCACCAGTGATGCATGCTTGTAATCCCAGTACTTGGAAGGCTGAGACTGGGGGATCACAGGCTCAAAGCCAGCTTCAGCAATTTAGTGAGACGCTCAGGAACTTAGTGATACTTTGTTTCAAAATAAAAATGCTGGGAGAATAATTCAGAGATAGAATACCCCTGAGTTTAATCCCCAGTGCCAAAGAGTGAATTCATGTCCTAGAACTGCTTAAAATAGTACTCTGTCCTAGCCTATTGACACTTTCAACTTTTCTGAAAAGTTGATGATCATCTAGTCTGATGATCAGAAGGAAGTTTGCAAAAAAAATCTTAAAGCTTTGCTAAAAAACAAAGTTAAAACTCACATGATACTATTTATTCTATTGACTTTATTTCATAATCAGAGAAATGATGTTACCTTTAACAATATAGTTCTAATAATGGCTATGAGTATTAACAATATTTTAATGATAATTATATGAACTTTAACTTTTATATTCATTTTAATGTGTTATAGAATATTAATTTTAAGAAAGTTTTGAGAATTAGCTTGATAGGTGATTAGTGCACCTAATCTTTCTATCTAGAATTTTTAAATGGTTTATGTGGAAATTAAATAGTTAAATCACATATATTACTAATTGTTTGCCATTTCTAGAACTTTATGTAAGAAATTATAATATAAAGTATTTAATTGTATTTTTATATATAAATTATTACTTATTAGTCTCTGTATTACATATATTAGTATATTAGTTTATATACCATATATTATACTGTTATAATTCATTAGGAATTAATTGTTATTATTATTTATATATTAGTTATTACTTTGAGTATGTTTAAAGACATATACTAAAGCATTTTAGTGGTGTATATGTCAAATTTTAAAATTTATATGTATTAATTTTGTTATTGGAAGATATTACATAAAGATGAAGATATGCTGAAACCTAACTGCAGTAACACACCCCTACTTAAAATAAGCTATTGATATTAGGCACACTCTTTCAATTTTGACCCTATTTTTTTCCTCACATTTTTATGTATTTTCTTAGAGATCTTTGTGTAATGAAACTAGTGTCATATTAATGTTATCACCACTTTATATATAATATATCACCATTTATATATAATATATCACCATTTATATATAATGTTATGTTAAAATATAACATTATATATAAAATATAATGTTATATTTTATAAAAATATAAAAATATTTTTAAATCCAAAGATGAAAAATATTATTATAAAAATGGTGAATAGCTATTGAAGAAGCAAATATATATATATATATATATATATATATATATATATATAATCCAGTCACATACTATATAATGATATTATATAACAATGAGCCACCTATTAGCACAGTGTGCCATAAGATTAAAATGGGGTTGAACAATGTACCTGCCCTATATTGTACTGCAATGTTATCAATCATGCTGGTATAAACAGACCTACTGTGTTGTTTAAAGTATTACACATACAAGTATGTATAGTGAATGTTCTTATGGAACAGTTAGTCTATTAGGGAAACCAGACAGACTAGATAGATCCCTTTATAGAAAACAAGATCATGGCTGCTAGTATAGCAATATTAACAAAGTACTGAGGAAACAAGGCTACATTAGCTTGTTTGGAATTTCTTCCATGAAACCTTTCTTTTGTAAATAATTCATAAATGTGAATAAATTATTATATTTAAGCTAATAGATTTTTTAAAGCTTTATTTTTTTAGTTTAAAATTTGATCCTTATCTTACTAAATAAATTACAACTATGGATGACCACTATTTTCTATTTGTTTATCTCATTTTTAAATCAATAAAATATGTAAACTTATTTATGGTTATATTTTTCTTGAAAAATTGTTTGGAATCTTCTTGAATATAAGACTGAATAATAAAGTTTAAGAAAAACTTTAATTTTTCAGATTTGAAAAATGTGTGAGTGCGAAGGAAACCTTGGAGTCTGATCTCTATAAACGATTTATTCTGGTGTTGAATGAGAAGAAAACAAAGATCAGAAACCTACATAAATTGCTAAATGAAGTTCAAGAATTGGAAAAGAATACAGAACAAGAGAGGTATAGCTTTCTGGTTTGGGATGTAAAGGCATACATTTGAGTAGAATTCTTTCACAAACTCAATAAAATTTAGGTGATAAGTTTTAGTAGTATGAGATCATTTGATAGTCTGGGTTTAGAAACTCTGGTTGTTACCCAGGGATGTATTGGGCTTAGAGAATTCTCAACACTCTCCATTTCTGCCCACTGTCTTACCTATACTTCTAAGTCTTATCTAAATGTTACTTATTTCTTTTGTTGATATCACTAAGGTAGAAATATATTAATTTACAAAATCTTCCACTTTTTGCAAGACTGCAGAATAGGATGTACATTTGTAGTCTTGATGTCCAAGCAGTTAAATTCGGGGAGCATATTTGTTATATGATTAGAGTGTGAACCTTGTGTAATAGGTTTACCACTGATAGCATATAAAGAAGATAATACTTGATTTTAGATGGTCCTAGTTCAGGAACTGGTCTAAGACTGATTTCTATTAATGATGACATTGGTCAAACTCATTAAAATCTCTGTGACTCAGTTTCTAGTCACCCCAATGAAATATAGAACTGCTTTGATGTTATTAAAATGTAAATCCACTCATCCTCAGAGACTGGCAGAATAGTATTTAGATAGGAGAATAACAAGTGATAAGAAGCTCATTTATTAATTATAGTGAATAGTAATCATATTTTAGGTAAAAGCAAACTCATTCTTAAGAGAATTGTATTTATAATTCATGTAAATATTCCTGTCTGTCTAATTAGAATCTTTTCTTAGGAATATTTTCTGGTAAGTTTCCTACTAAGCCAGGAGTGAGCCAGTGATTTCTAATTACACCTTTTTCTGTTTCTAGGGAAGCTGCGACCTGTTCTGAAACAACCACTGACAGAGATGCAGTCTATGATGAAAGTACTGATGAGGAAAGTGGGACCATGTCTAAGCCCTCTGTGTTGGCTCCAGGTGAAAAAAAAAAATTTTTTTTCTTTTTCTTGTTGAACTCACTTGGTAATAAGTAATGAGAAATCTTAATGAAAAATATTAGAAGAATGTTTTTCTATGAAAATTCTCTAAAATTTTAGGCTACCCTTAAATATCAAATACTTGTCGGCGTACGCTTGTAATCTCCGCCCTTGGGAGGCTGAGACAGGAGAATCATTAAGGTTCAAAGCCAGCCTCAGCTGGCTTAAGAGACCCTGTTTCCAAATAAAAATATAATATAGGTCTGGGAGTGTAGCCCGGAGGTAGAAGGCCCCTGGGTTCCATACCCAGTACCACCAAAAAAAAAAAAAAAAAAGTAAAGTAATGTTTATTATCCAGATGCCACAGTTCATTAGCAATAGCAAGGCAATAAACATGCATGCACACATGCACCAAGGTATACTATTCCTTGTTAAACAACATGCATAAACAATAAGGAAGAGACAACTATATTCCAAATGTCTCCAGCTGGAAGCCAGTTGCCTCTAACACTTGGAATGTAGCTAAGGCTATTGACAGCTCTATAGCAGGGTGAAAAGACTATCCTGAGGTTGAAGCATTCTGTCACTGTTCAGGAAAAGGTTTGCCATGGGATAAAATAGGATAGAGGGAAGAAAAGTAAAAATGACAGTTCAGTTTAAAGTGCTTGACCCTTATTTACTCAGTCTTGTAGCTCAAGTGTTTAAACTGATGATTTGTTTTCTAGAGTTTTGTAGATTGCCTGGGGGCAGTTTGTTTAATACTTAGAACGCTTAACCTAATCCCATTACTATAGAAAATAAATGCTGGATTTATTTATTTATAAAACATTTTTATTGCCTTTTGTGCACCAAGAACTTTTCTTGATATCACGGAGTAAAACACAAAAATCCATGCCATTTTAGAGTTTAAATTTTAGTCAGAGAAACACATAATAGCAAGATGGATAAACTAGATATAAAGATAAGCTGGGATGGATGCTAAAGAGGCATATAAAACAGGATAGTAGAAATGCTGGGATAGGAATATGGATGGGGACTGTGATTTAACTAGAGTACCAGAAAGGGGCAGATTGAGAAGGTGGCAAGTTTATCTGGGGGAAAGACCTTACTGTAAGATTTTCAGTGGGATCATGGAGAATGGGATGTTCAAAAGGAATGAGAAGAGAGAATTGGTGAGGAGTTGGCTTAGTAGTGTCAGATATAAAAAAAAGATTTATCATTATGTAGTTTTTTAAATATATTCTTATTGGTGCATTGTGGTCAAACATCTTAATGGAATAAAAAGCTTGTGGAGATATATATGCACACGTCACCCATTTAGCCTTTATCCAGTCCCCCATCCTATTCCCTCCTCCCTTGTTTCCATGCTTGATTTAGTGATTGATATGTTTGTTTAAGTATATCATGTGCTTTAAAGAGTTTCCATCTTTCCCCCTCCGATCCCCTCAGATAGGTCACCTTAATTGCTCTTCTATAGGACCATTATGTAGTATTTAAACATTGTTTTAGAATCATGTTGATACTATAATGACAGTAGATTATATTTTAAAACTCTAAGTATATATGTTAAGAATCTTAGTGATTATTAAAGAATATTTCTTAGTCTGAACATAATTTTAAAAGCATATAAACATTTAGTGGAAATATTGGATTTATTTTATAGAGAGAGAGTCTTTGTTGTGAATCATTTTATTTATTTTTTATTTATTTTTGCGTGGATCTGGGGATGGAACCCAGGGGCATTCTACCTCCGAGCTATACCCCCTGCCCTATTTTTTATTCTTTACTTTGAAACCGGGTCTCACGGAGTTGCAAAGGTCCTCACTAAGTAGCTGAGGCTGTCCGTGAACCGAGATCCTCTGGTCTCAGCCTCCTGAATGCTAGGATTACAAGTATGTGCCACCACACCCGGCTTGTTGTGAATCATTTTAAAGTTATGTTTAATTGGCTCATAGTCATCACAAGACAATGATTTTAATGTCTCATTAATTATTTTAATAAATGATCAATATTTTGAAGTTAAAATAATTTCAATTAATAGAAATTGACACTTTTTATAGTTAATGAATAATTGAATCAACTTTACTAAAAGTACAAATAACCCTTCTAGAATGTTTTATCTCTCTTAGCTTCACATTAAAGGTGCACAGATATAAAGAATAAAATTAGATTTATGTCCACTTTTCTGCATAATTATTTGCCTAAGATATAGCATGTTAGTTTAATTAATCCATCTCATTAACCAACAGGAAGGTCCCTGTAGCTGTTATCAGCTCTTTGGGCTTCTACTTGGTGGGCTTCCAGAAAGGAAATGTGGTTATAAAATAGCCTTTTTGAAAATAAATGAATGGCTATGTCAAACAGTTTATGAATACTGATATAGTTTCTTTTAAAATAGAACAGAATCCAAAAATCTTAAGTATCAAAGGGCTTGTTGCTTGAAACAGTGAATGTCTTACTCATAGAGGGGATAACACCATGTACTGCCAAGGAGATTACTCAGAAACTAAACTTTAGAATTACAGATTATACTCTTAATCTTATCCAGCTTGTTTATCATAGACACTTATTTGTAAATTTGAAATAAAAGCTTAAGTTTGTAATACCTATTACCAAGCTCTAAACACAATTTAAATGTATTTTCTAGCAAGAGTGTTCTATTGAAGTAATTCCTCTGTATGTTAGTTGCTTCAAACTAACTTAGTTCACCTGAGAACATGGATTTTTACTTAGTATTTATTTTGGAACTCTCAAATGTACTAAAGGTTGTTACCACCAAATCTACCATTAAAATGTAATTTTGATATCACCTACTAGGCAACTATTTTTGTATCTTTATATATATATATATTTTTTGGGGGGGAGATTGACACATCCTTTCTGCCCCTCAAAACTCTAAGTTTAAATTGACAAAAAAGAAAGTCAATAAGCATTCTAAAACATTTACAGAGGCAAATAGCAATATGAGAACTGTTTATGCTTTAAAAACTATAGAGATTTGGGCAAGAACTGGGAGTCTGTGGAGTTCCTGCCCATTATGACCACTGTTGCTGCTTGTCCTCTTTTCTGTATTTTATCAGTATGGAAGTCTTGCCAGGATCTGGCAGGCCATGAGAACTAGCAACTGCTATGCCTGAGAAAACAAACAAACAAACAAACAAAAAACGCTCACGTATTTGCAGCAAAGGGGGATGTTCACACATGAGGGTGTTGCCAAGGAACATAATAATCTTATAAGCAGTGGATAAGTGAATATGTATGGCCAGTGGATTTATAAACCTGAAGTTATGTTTATGGTTGAGAGAAACACATTCCTGACGGAGGGTATGCATGTACATTTTCCATGGAGAATGAAGGGTGTCCAAGCTATTTACACAGTTTATGTAAATAGGAGAATGTAATAGGAGAACTTGAAGTTCATACTTGAACTTCCATAGAAAAAAGAAACTTTATTGGTTTGAGGTGTTTGAGCATAAATTCTATTGATTACTTGCTGACCATTAAATGATCCATGCACAATGGAAACCCATTGGAATCTAGACATAATTTTAATATACTTTAATTTGTGCATTGTAAACATATATAATAATGAGGTTCCAAGAGATAGAAGCAGACGTGCACACAGTACTTGATGTGTTTCACTCATCTCACTGTGAAACCTGCACATATTATTGAGATTAGAATTGATAACTTTATACATATAAATAGAATTATTTTCTAAAATACATGAGTAAGATACACTGGCATAGATACCAGTGGCTGCTCACCATAAGAGAAAGAGAGTTCACACATTTACCCTAATATACTAAACAAACAAAAAACCAAACAGCAATAGCAATTTTCAGAAGGAAAATAATCAAACCCCAGAATTGTTATCCTGTTTAAATTGCCTAATTTTCAGTACAACCAGAAATGCAATGAAATAAGACAGTATATTCTATACTCGTGAAAAAATATAAAAGTAATCATTAGACACTGTTTTAAATTGTCCCCAGATGTTGAATTTGGTAGACAAAGATTTCAAAGTACAATTATAAATATGTTCAGAGAAGGCAAGGAAACATTTTTATCAGAATTAATAAAATATTTATCAACAAATGATTCTCAGTAAGGGGACAGAATTTTGTGTGTTGGGGGGGTACTGGGAATTGAACCCAGGAATATTCTACCTCTGAGCTTCACCAGCAGCCCTATTTTTATTCTTTATTTTGAAACAATATCTTACTAATTTTGGAGGGCCTTAATAAATAGCTGAGGATGCCCATGAACCTCCAATCCTCCTGTCTCAGCCTCCCAAGTATTGTGATTACAAGTATGCGCTACCATGCCCGGCAGAAATTATTTTTTAAAAGAACAAAATGAACTGGGTATGGTGGAGCATGCTTGTAATCCCAGCATTTGGGAGGCTGAGACTGGAGGGCTGTGGTTTGTAAATAGCCTTAGCTATTTAGTGGGCCCTTTGCAACTCAGTGAGATCGTGTTCCAAATTAAAAAAAAAAAGAATAAAAAATAGGGCTGGGGGTGTAGCTTGAAGGCTCAATGCCCCTGGGTTCCATCCCTAGTACTGCAAAAAAAAAAAAAAAAAAAAAAAAAGTGGAAATTTTGGAGTCTAATAGTATAATACATAAAATAAAATATTCATTAGAGCAGTTCAACAACATATTCAAGATAGCAGGAGAAAAAAAATCAATGCATTTAAGGAGTGATAAAGACAGTGAATTATTTCTGAAGAAAAACACCAAAGAAAAATGCACAGATCTTTAGAAAAAAACTGTAAGTGTTCTAATTGTGTGCAGTACAAATTCAAGAAGAAAGGAGAAAGAGAAGAGTAGGAAAATACTTCAAAAGGTAATATTCAAAATCTCCCAAATTTTATGAAAAACATTAAGTGTCTAAAAAGCTCAGTAAATCTGAAGTAGGATAAATGTCAAAAAATGCATACTGAGACACATCAACATAGCCAAACAGTTGAAATCCATAGACAGAGACAATCTTGATAGCAACAAGTTACCTGTTGTATGCAGGGAAACACTGGTATTAACAGCAGACCTCTCAAGTGAAACATTGGAGGCCAGAAAGCAGTGGAATGCCATTTACAGAGCTCTTGAAAGAAAAGTCATTCAAGAATTTTGATATCAAGAAAATTATCTTCCAAAATGAATATGAAATAAAGACATATATATTGTTCATTTCTGACCTGCTTCAGAAACACTAAAAGTAGTCCTTTTTAAGCTAAAAAGAACTGATAACAAATGTTAAGTTGAATATATAAGGTACAATAAAACTAATTGAAAACACAAAATACTTGCATCAGTATAAAATATTCTGTAAATATTGACACCAGATTATACAATGCAAGAATTACAAAGCTGTGATGCTAGGCTTATAAGTTAGATAGATACAACATATATTGGCAATGATAGGAAAACATTGCATTAGCACTATATAAATATTTCCAAATGGTTCACTGGTTCTCTCTCTCTCTCTCTCTCTCTCTCTCCCTCCCTCCCTCCCTCCCTCCCTCCCTCCCTCCCTCCCTCTCTTCCTCTCTCCTTTCTTTTTTCTTAGTTCTTTCTTTGAGTGTGTGAGGGTAGGTGGGGATGATGGGGATTGAATCTATGAGTACTCTACCTCTGAGCTATACCAACATCCTTTTTAGTTTTTATCTGGAAACATGGTCTTGCTAAGTTGCGTAGTGTCTCCCTAAATTGCTGAGGCTGGCTTCAAACCTGTGATCCCCCTGTGTCAGCCTCCTAAGTACTGGAATTTATGGAGTTCACTGGTGTTTTCTATCAAATATTTAAATCACAAATTATGCAAATCATTGATAAACTGTTTCAGAAAATAGAGGTTAACACTTCCCATCTCATTCTATTAGGCTCATATTATCATTAATAGCATGGTTGCAAGACATTACCAGATAATGAAACTATAGATTAAAATCAATCATGAGCATAATATAAGAATTATGAACAAAATATTAGCAAAGTGAAACCAGCAGCATATTCAAAAGATTATATGTCAGGGACAATTGAGATTCATCTTTTTAATGAAAATGTAGTTTTACATTTGAAAATGTACTAATATATTTACCCTATTAACATATATGCCCTATTAATTTATTTATGCATTAACAGTACATAAAAACTACGTGATTATCTCAAGATACTGAAAAAGCATTTGACAAAATTCGACACACATTGATGATATTCTCAACAAAGGGAACTTCCTAAATCTGACAACACCTTTGCAAAGTTCAGAACTGTCATTTTTTTAAATGGCAAATTAATGTATCTTTCCCCTCAATATCAGGAAAAAACAAAGGATATCTGATCTCATAATTTTTATTCAATATTGTACTAGAAGTTCTAGCCAGGGAAGTTAGATAAAAGAATAAATAAAAGACATCCAGATATTAAAATAAGTAAAACTCTATACAGATTATATGATCTCAGAAATCAATTAAGAAGCTATTAGAGCTAATAAATTAACTAAAAGTATAATATGCAAGATCAATATACAAAAATCAATTGTATTTCATTCACGTGCAATAAACATGCCAAACATAAAATTGAGAAAAGTTGTCTTCATACTAATATCAAAAAGAATAAAATGCATATGAATAAATTAACAAGAACCTCAAGAGATATATACTAAAGACTTTCTAGAAATATTGAAAAACTATTTTTTAAAATGGAAAAGAATCTCTTTGTATAGATTGGGCAATTGAATTCTGTTACGTTAGATTCCTCAGTTGATGTATAGTTTATATAATCCTTGAGAAAATCTCTGCTAGTTTTTTGTTTGTTGACAGAAATTAACATACTCATCTTTAAATTTATGTTGAATTTTGAGAATTCTTTCTCGTCTTAAAATTACTACTAAGGAGAAAATCTAAACTAAAATTACAGCTAAGGGCGAATCAAGACAATATAGTTCTAACATAAAGTCACCCAGTAATGGCTATATAAATAAAATGATATTGAAAGTCTAGAAATAAAATTATATCATTTGCAAGAAAATGGAAAGCCCTGGCGAACATTATGTTAAGTGAGATCAGCCAAGCACAGAAGGAGAAGATACATATGTTTCCTCTAATATGCCCAAACTAGGAAACACAAAGGATACCAGTGGGACTCCAGATAATGGAGGGGAAATACCACCAAAGTTTGAATGGAAAGATAGGAGAGGAGGAAGGCTGATCTTGATTAATGAGGGTCTACATCTGAACATGTGTAAAATTATGAATAAGACATGGTTAACCTGGACAACCATTGGTGGGAGGGGGGAAGGGAAAATGGGGGCGGGGGGAGAGGGCACCAAATATAGTTTAAATGTATACTATTTATGTTCAATAAAAAAAAGAATAAAAGACTCAAACAAACAAAAAAAAGTCTAGAAATAAATCTTTATGGTTATGGTAAAGTGATTCCCAGCAATGTTAAGACAGCTTAGTTGGGGGGGGGTAGCCTTTTCCACAAATATTCTTATATATTTGGATATGTACTTAAGAAAAAAATCAGATTTGATGCTTTCTTAAAATGAGATGAAAAAATGTACTCAGATCAGTAGTAACTAAAACTATGAAAGAAACCATAGGAAATCTCCATGATATTAGTTTAGGTAGGGTTATTAGCTATTATGTCAAAAGTATAATATGTTAAAATGATAGATTAGATTTTATCAAAATAATTTTTGTACTTCAAAAAGGGAATATTAAGAATTCAAAGATGTATACAGTAGCACATACCTATGATGCTAGTACTTGGGAGTCTGAGACAGGAGAATCACAGGTGTTAGGACAGCTTTGATAACTTAGTGAGAGCCTGCTTCAAAATTAAAAATAAAATAAGGTCTAGGTTGTAGCTTTGTAATATAAAAATAACCTAATTCAACAGTAGACAAAAATATTTGAATAGACATTTTATTGAAGAAGATATAAAAATGACTAATAAACACATGCATGAAGAGATGTTCAACCTCATTAGTCATTAGAGAAATACAAATTACAAGTCAGATACTACTACATATCCACTAGAATGAATATAATGTAAAAGACAGTGTCATGCATTGAGAAGGATGTTGGGAATCTTGTAACCCCATATGTTGCTAGTGAAAATGTAAAATGTTTCAATCACTTTTTGAAAACAGTCTGGCAATTTTAAAAAAATGTAAAAGATATACTTTACATGTGATTCAGCTATTTTACTTCTAGATATTTACTCAAGAGAATCTACAACATAGATATATTTATACAAAGGCATACCTGAATCTTCATCATAGAAGCTCCAAACTGGAATAAATCCCAGAATTTGTCAACTGGGGAAAGGACAAATAACAGGTGATATATTCACACAATGAAATATTATTTGTCAATAAAAATAAATGAGCTTCTGGTACATGATAGGCATACCTCAAGATTATCCTAAAATAAAGGAAACTAGATGCAAAAGAATGATTACTGTGTGATTCTATTCATATGTAATATGCAGAAATAGGGCACATTTCTAGACATAGAAATCAGATTCAATGTTAAGACTGGAGTAAGAATAATAATTACTTGCAAATGCATCCAAGAGAACTTTTGCAAGTGGTGGAAATGACTTAAAGCTGATGTGGTCATTGCATTCTATATTTACAGTGGATGAATTTATATATATAAATAGGGCATGTTGGCACATGCTTGTAATCCCAGCATTTGGGAGGCAGAGACCAGAGGATCATGGTTTGTGGACAGCCTTAGCTACTTAAGTGAGGCCCTCTGCAACTCAGTGAGACCCTGTTTCAAAAAATAAAAGACTAAAATATAGGGCTGTAGGTGTAGATCAGAGGTACAGTGGTCCTGCTTTCCATCCCCAGTACTGCAAAAAAAAAAAAAAAAAAAAAAAAAAAAGCTGCTTCTAAAGAATGATTTGATCAATTTGAGATATTTCAAAGCTCATAAAAACAAAAAATAATTGTAATAATTCAGGTTGCTGACAAAGTTCTTAGACATCCTAAATTAAGAAGGCTATAAGTTCAATGTAATAAGTAGGAAGCTAAGACAAGATGATACCATGTTCAAGACCAGCCTCAGCAATTTAGTGAGACCCTTTTTCAAAATAAAAATAGATAAACCAGGTTTAGTGGCTCATTCCTATAGTTCCAGTATTTGGGAGGCTGAGACAGGATTGCAAGTTCGAGGCTAGCCTCAGCACATTATTGAGACCCTCAGAAACTTAGACCCTGTTTCAACATAAAAAATAAAATAAGACTGGGGGTATGGCTCAGAGATAGAATGCCCCTGGGTTCAAGTTCAAGTACAACCAAATAAATAAATAAATAAATAAATAAATCTAAAAGATACAACAGCAAAATTAATTTAAAAAATAAAATAGAGGTGAAGGTGTAGCTTATAGGTAGAATGTCCCTGGGTTCAGTCTCTAGTACCAATGGGGAACAAAAAGAATAAATTAATTTGCAGAATGTAGTTCTTCAATGTAAGCTTATCCTGTCATTTCCTTTCATTGGAATTCCTAGATATATCCAGAATTGTTTTCTTATGTTATTTGCACTATTCGAAAATGACAAATAATTCAGTTTCAACACAAAGGGCACGGATGGCAGCAGCTTTCTTTAATACATTTAACTCTTACCTGAACATTTTAATATTTTCAAGCTTCACGTGGGTACCTGTTCTCTCAGTATATTTTTGTTGGTGTTTACTTTCTTCCCTGAACCTTCCCTCAAGTTATATCTGTAACCCCAAGAAAATTGCTTTAAGGGTATCATTATAGAAGATAGACCACTTTGAAGGTACAACTTGTTCTACATTGCCTACAAAATTGACTGCTAGCCATTCAGCTACGTAGCTACATTTGTGCTGTCTTACCCCAACCATCTGTGATCAGGATTACATGAAGTATAGCAACATGATTTAACTTGTACCATCTGTAAATTGTTTCAATGGGTAATATAGACATGAGGGGGAAAATGCTTTCTTTCCTGTAGAACTTCTGAGAGTCTTTGCATGGTGAGAAAGAGTGGTATGGTAAATACTATGCTGTATTTCTCATAAAAGCTTAGGAAAAGTTTTAATAGATATTAGTGTTCCATGAAACCTATGTGGTAAATACTGTTTATATCTTTTCAACTTTTATAGGAATGGGATGAGAAGAGGGGGAGTATCTGAAGAAAATGAATATTTTCCCATGACTATGTTAGTATGCTCCTGTTTTAAAAAGACATGCACTAAATATGGGAGAGGATAATCAAGGACGTATTTTCAAAGTATAGCATGAACTCATAAGAATATCATTAAACTTCAGAGCATGCAAAGATTTTCATGAATTGAAGTACAGTTAAAACGGTGATAAGAGGACTGGTGTGAAATTGACTTAAGATAAATGTTAATTGATACAAGTAATATTAATCCATTACAAAAACACTATACAGATACTATTTAATTTAGTGTCTTTTATCTCAAATTCAGTGCTTACCTTATAGTTATTAGTGTAGTTATCAGAGAATCTCTGATTTCTTTGGAGTTATGTGCAAAATTATATGCATATATTCATATATTAGTGTGCTAGGGCTGCTGTAACAAAGTACAACTGGATGCTTTAAACAATAGAAATACATTTTCTCATAGTTCTGGAGGCTATAAATCTGAAATCAAGATACTGACAGAGTTGTTTCCTTCTCAGGGCTCTGAAGGATCTGTTCCAGGCCTTTCTCCTGGGCTTATAAGTGGCCATCTTCTTCCTGTGTCTCATCACATCATCTTCTCTCTATACCTGTCTGTCTCTGTCCAATTTGCTCTTTTTTGTTAGGATGCCAGTTATATGGGATTAGAGACCACCCTAACGACCTCATTTTATCTTCATTATTCTGTGAGTACCTTCTCTCTAAATAAGGTCACATTGTCAGGTGCAGGATTTAGCACTGAGTATCTTTTCTTTGGGGGTGAGTGAGAGCAGAGATCATACTTTTTAAAATTTTTTATTTGCAGTACTAGGGATGGAACCCAGGAGCATTCTACCTCAGAACTATACCCCCAGCCCTATTTTTTATTTCTTATTTTGTTTTTGTTTTTGTTTTGTTTTGTTTTGGTGGTACTGGGGTTCCTGGAAGCCCTTCTACCTCCGGGCTACACTCCCAGACCTATTTTTACATTTTTATTTGGAAACAGGGTCTCCTAAGCCAGCGCGTGCGGCTGGCTTCGAACCTGCGCGATCCTCCTGTCTCTGCCTCCCAAGTGCGGGGATTACAAGCGTGTGCCACCGCGCCAGGACTTTTATTTCTTATTTTGAAACAGGGTCTCACTGAGTTGCAAAGGACCTCACTAGGTAGTAGCTGAGGCTGCCTGCAAACCACAATCCTTCTGTGTCAGCCTCCCAAATGCTGGGATTACAAGTGTGTGCCACCACGCTCAGCCAGAGACCTCACTTTAACTTGTAGCAATGCAGGTACATGTTTTCCTGCAGTACATATTCAAGTTTCCATCTTCTTTTCAACATGGACAATATTTCAAAAAGTTTTCAGAATCATTGACTTAGCAGAATGGCATTTAAACTGAAAAGGATGGGATATGATTTATAAAAAGGAAACAGAAGTCTAGAATAGATAAGATGTTAATGTAAGAAATTAGCAACAAACAGGAAGCTAAATCACCTCCTGATGGTGCACTGGATCAGAGATTTGTCTAGAGCCACATTGCTCAGTAAGATAGCCACTAGCGACAGACTATTGAAGATGGAAATGTGGCTAGTCCAAATTGAGATGTGTTCTAATAATATTCTATATACTGTATTTCAAAGACTTAGAGACTTAGTATGAGAAATAATTTGATATGTTTTATTAATAAATGTTATGTTAGGTTGAAATAGTATTTTAGTATGTTCAGCTACATTCAATATTAATATTAACTCTATCTGTTCTCTTTGCCTTTTTTTCTATGTATGCAGTGTTGGAGATTAAACTTATGCAACCACTGAGCTACATCTCCAGCCTTCTTTTTGCTTTTTCTAATGTGACTAATAAGACATTCGACATTTCTTATGTGATTCACCTTATATTTCTATTCAACACATTCATCATGATACTCTAAAATGTTTGATCACACGCTAATTTTGTAGTTCTAGAATATATTTGTGTTATTGTGGAAAAAGAAATCAAATTGTATTATTATGAAACTCTTTTTTTGTGTGTGTGGTATTGGGGTTTCTGGAAACCCTTCTACCTCCGGGCTACACTCCCAGACCAATTTTTATATTATTTTATTTGGAAACAGGTTCTTTTAAGCCAGCCACTGGCTTCGAACCTGCGCGATCCTCCTGTCTCCGCCTCCCAAGCACGGGGATTATAAATGTGCGCCACCATGCCCGTCTTTATGAAACTCTTAATGTGGGGATATTTAGGTCTTGAGATGCATAACTGAGTAGACTTAATGCATAAGATGCTGTACTGTTGTTTCGTTATTAATATTCATTATAATAAAAACAAGTTAAAAATGTCTGGGTCATTTATTAGTTTTTTCTAGGCAAGTGAAGCTAAACATTTTCATTGGCCCTGTGAAACTGCAAACCATGACTGACTTAAAACCAATGGTAGTGTGAAAGCAGCAGCGATCTCTAAATCATCTGTATGTGTATAATGTAATATACAGAATTCTCATCTGTGATTGTGACAGGGATTTCCACTGCAAACAGCACATCTGGTCCCTTAAGCCAATTCATCAACATCACCTAAAAGACATATTTAAGATCAAAAGGATAGACAAGGTTACCAGTGCTGAGATTCTGGAATATTGCCAGCCCACCAGCATAGAGGCAATGCTTGCTGCAACTTAACTCTGAGAGCCTGGGGATGTGTGAAGGATGGATATCAGCAGGCTTGCTAAGCAGATTGAATGCATGGCCTATGAAAGAGAGCAGTTATAGTAGGGTCAGAAAAGAGGCTCAGTGTGCGGGCCTAAATGCCAAATTTAAGCATAGTGTAAACTCGAGGAATGCTAAGAAATAATAAACCTCATAACATTCAGGATAAGGAGATAAGTAATAGATAAAATTTGTGGGAAGACAAAAAGAGAACCTAGTCTCATTACTTTTCAAGCTAAGGTATCAACTATATTATTTTGTAATTTAAATGAATAACTTGGACAAAAACAAAAATTCTAAACTGTTGATCCTTGTTATGAACCAAGCCATATACTCTGTGTTTTCCTTTGGTGACATCAGTATTTTGAATAATTGATAAGAATGCATTGAAAATGGGTGTTGGTTCCTTAGTTTGGTATAGTCCTGTACACTCCCTGTTATTTTAAGTGCAGTTCATTTAATTCATTAATGTTACTTGCTTATTCATTATTTATGTATGTATCCATTTATTATTATTATTTATGTATGTATCCATTTATTATTATTTATTTTTTATTGATTGATGTCATATACTTCTGGAAGTACAGTTCTCCCAATGTATCTACATGAGATTGTTTCCAGGATCTCCCATGGATACCCAAATCTGTGAATGTTTAAGTCCCTTATGTAACATGGCACACAGTTTTTGCATACATCCTAGCATAGCCTCCCATCTATGTAGTTGGCTCTTTGTACTGCAAGTTTTGTATCCAGAGATTCATGTACCAGTGGATCAAAAATATTTTGAAGAATTGTATCTGTATTGAAAATGGACATTTTTTACTCTTATTCAATAAGAAAATGAAATATTGCAACTTTTTTTATAGCATTAACATTGTATTTGCTACTCTAAGTGATCTAGTGATGATTTGAAGTATACAGGAAAATGTGTATACATTGAATGCAATTATTAACCCATCTCAAGGGACTTGAGAGTCCAAACATTTTGGTATCCATGGGGATCTTGGACCTAATCTCCTGTAGATAAGAAAGGATGATTGTATTTTTTCCTTTGCATACATTTTATATATCTTTTTAGAATCTTATTGGAATTTTATTTTAGAATTTTATTGAAATTTTATTGTAATGTAATTATACATGTCACTTCATAGTGATGTCATGTATTCAAATTAATATTTATAGTGATATATTTAGAGTAGTTCCTAAATAAATGCACACATTTCTTGATGTATTTGCCTTGGAACCCCACCCTATTGCCCCTTCTCCTTCCCTTTACAAGCTAGTGAGATTGATGGTGATACTTCACATGTGACCTTAATATTATTTGATTTTTTTTCATGAGACCCCTTTGCCCCTTCTTGCCTTCCTTCTCAGATCCCTTTTCACTCTTCTCCTGGTCTCTGCTCATTTTTATGAAGTCCTTTTATTTATTTATTTTTTTAATTTTTATTTTTTAGTGGGTCTGGGGATGGAACCCAGGGGCATTCGACCTTTGAGCTACACCCTCTGCCCTATTTTTTATTCTTTATTTTGAAACAGGGTCTCACTAAGTATGTGAGGCTGTCCAATAACCTCGATCCTCAGGTCTCAGCCTCTGGAATGCTGGGATTACAAGGGTGCGCCACTACCACAGGTACTAGCTTCTACATAGGAGAGAAAACATGGGCCCCTTGTCTTTCTGATACTGCTTGATCTCGCATACCATAATGCTTTCTGGTTCCCAGATGGTTGCACTTTAAATCACCTGGCATTATGGATTTAATGAGGTAGAGTTAGTCTCTAATCTATGTCACCACTTAAAATAGAATATTTTTAAGAATTATAGTGGTAAGTTCAGTACAGCCAAGTAAGTTCTCACCTAGGATTTTTAAAGTTAGACAATAATTACAGGGCATCAGTTCTCAATTTGTACCCAAATTTTACACCATCATTTTGTTTATCATTTATGACATTGGTGGAAGGCTTCCTTCATTAAAAGAAAATAATACTCTTCCATTATCAAAATTGAGGTGACACTGATGCTCATTTTAAGTATAAACTTGAATAAGTTTATACTTAAACTTATAAAGTTGAAGCTACATATTTTTCTATAAGGCCATTTGCAATATCCTGTTTTCCCTTTTATCTTACACATTGTACATTTTCCATTTTTCTTAAGACTAGATTAGAAGTAATACCCTTACTAACCTTATACATTTTGCAATATAGAATCTCTGTGTATCAGTGATGTACAAATATGGGCAGTATCATGTGTTTCCGCCTAATAGTTATAGTTTCTGTGGAGCACTGAAGTAGGAACCAGCTTCATTTGGGGATCTGATTAATGCACATTAGCATCATAACTAAAACCCACCAAAAGGTGCCTAAAATCAACAGAAACAACTCCAGAATGTAAATACTATAGCTCGTCCTTCCCAGATCAATATAAAGATCCACTGCCAATCACCAGAGGCAGGTTTTAAGGGTAGGAGGGGACTGGGAATGATCAACAGTATGAATGGGAACTTAAAAAAAATTTACTGTGTGAGCTAGGTTTGAGTTATGAGGTATTGACATATGCAGTGATCCTCTTCGGCATCGTGATGGCAGATATCTTGATGATTACAAGATGCATCGACTGAGATTATGAAAGTCAGCTTGGATTCTTTCTTCAGTATATCATCTTGGTGACCCCAAGATTGCCTGGGCCAGTAGTGTTGAAGTGATGATGGGAGATTAGGGATGATTTTTAAGGTTCTTAACTCAAAAGACTGATGATGGATTCTGAAGAAGATGCTGTCTGCTTTGTTTGAATAGATTTCCAATAGTTTCTATTGGAAATTTTTTAAAAAAAGGATAAAATTGAGTTGAAACAGGAAGATAAATATGAACTAGAGAAATATCTTAGAGAAATGATTTTCATTCCATTGAAACTATATTTCAGGAGACAAACTGCTTAAATATTTTTGGCTAAAGATGAATTTTATGATCAAATACATTTGGAAAACACTGAGTTAATAAAAATTAAATAAGTCTCTCAGTTTTAATTTGGTAATTAATATGCAGTTTTATTTTCATTAAATTATAAATATCGGATGCATCCGTTTCCACATTTCACTGTTTGCTTTAGTATAAAGTTAATTAATTTCCGAGAAATGAAAAATTAAGCAAGCGAATAACAATATTTGATGTACTTTACTTTTAAATTTGTCTTCTAAGCTAGAATTAATTTCATTGATATTAAATTAGGTCTTTAGTAAACAATGGGTACTGAAATAGAGGCTCCCTGATACTGCTTTGTATTTGTTTTATCTTTTCTTTCTTATTTATTATTATGTTTTCTAGTAATATTTGTAGCATATTTAGAAGTGCGGAATAATATTCAGTTTGGGGGATTTTTAAAAAACTAGTTTTTACTAGTTTTTTACTAGTTTTACTTTACCTAAAAAAATATTGCTACTTTCCTTATTTAAAAAACAAAAATTTTAAAGGCTAAATATTGAGACTTTTCTTTTGAAAAATCTGCACAGGAGTAATATATATATATGTCAGAGAAAATAATGAAATACTACCACTTTATTAGCATCTTTTCTTCACTTACCATTTATTTAGGGGCTAAAAATTAAAATCAAGCTATGGGTTAAGTATAGTGGTACGTACCTCTAATCCTGGCTATTTGGGAAGCTGAGGCAGGAGGATCATGAGTTCAAGGCTACCTGAACAACTTGGTGTGTCCCTGTTTCCAAAAATATTAGGACAAGTTATGAACTCTAGGAACTAATCTCTATTCTCTCTTAAAAGGAAAATGTGACATTTCTTGATATATTCTCTCTTTGTAATTCTACAGAGGAAAAGATATCCTCTTGTAAGATCTCCTGTTTTAATTGGTGTTGCTTAGATATTGTTCTACTAACTTTCATGTTTAAATATCACCTAACTTATTACCACTCTCATGTTTTAGATGATACTACATTTTAATTCTATTTTATATCTCAATGTCAGCATCATGAAAATAAAATACATGTCTATAAGAAGAGACAGCATTTCTTATTTTAATGGAAGATATATAGACTAATCTTTTTCTTAATACTGTAAAAAAAATCATACTGATCCTTCACCTATATGCCAGGCAGGGATTGTGGAAGCTATGTATATGTAAAAGTATTTGCACTTTGTAGAGTGTATAGGCTAATAGTCTTATTATTAATGTTCTTTTAATTCCAAGTAAAAATTATAGGTTACAAACATTGAGATACTTTTTATTTGTTTCCCACAGTCCAGAGTCAGGAGGATAAAGTATGGTTTATACTAGCTGGTTTTCTCCAAGCTTTGTAGCACTTATTTAAACATTGTGTTATACCCAAATTAGCCTAAAAGCCTCCATTCATTCGCTGTTCTTTGGCTAGTGTGCCACTTACGCCACTTGCTCACAGATTCATTGACTATGATTGATTATAAACTGCCAGTAGGACCCACCTCCATGGATTCGTCATTTGTTACAATTTAAGTGAGTGACTCACAGTTCCCTCTGCTATTCAAGTTTACAACATGTAATAAGGTGTTTCTAATGGCTTTCCCTATAAAGTACACTCCTTTCATCTATTGGTTAGCCTGTTTTAAATCTATTTTTTGGACACCACCCCAAAGACAACTTTTATTTTGCATTTTCTATTTATTTCCATAAAACCATACCTTAGAATGCTTTTAAACCAAGAGTGCAAACTAATTGTGCCTCCATAAAATATTATAAAAACAACCAGTTACAATGTTCTATGATTGCCTTTTAACTAAAGTCACCTTTAAAAAATAATTGTCTGCATTCCTGTGTTTTATTTTATTTTATTTTTATTTTTATTTTATTTTATTTTTTGGCGGTACTGGGGTTCCTGGAAGCCCTTCTAACCCCGGGCTACACTCCCAGATCTATTTTATATTTTTTTTATTTGGTAACAGGGTCTCTTAAGATCCTCCTGTCTCCACCTCCCAAGTGCAGGGATTACAAGCATGCGCCACCACGCCCGGCTGCATTCCTGTGTTTTAGAATGTTCATCAAACCTATTTAGCTAGTTATATTTTTGCCTGATTGTATATTTCATAAGAAAATAAATCATGTTTTACCATCCCACTGTCTTCACAGTGCTATATACTTAATAAGTAGCCAACATATTTTGTCAAATTAAATTGTTCTAATCCTTCCTTAAAAGATCTATGAGAAAATCTTATTAGCAGTGCTCTCAAGGTCTTAGAACTATTGCCTAAAGTAAAAAAAAAAAAAAAAAAAAAGATTAGAGTAGGAGCTGAATTGTCACATATTCTTAGGTGTCTGGATAAAATACTAGATTAGAGCATTGTGACCTTCATATGGAGCTACTTGTTCACCTGGTTGTGGACCAACTGTGGAGCACAGTTGTGGATCACAACTTGGTTGTGGAGAACTGTGGATTTTTGTCCAAATTTATCTAACTAGCCTCTTTGTTTGTAAAATATTATTGGTGCAGCATAAATATACATTGTAGTGAAATAGATATCCTCTTATCCTCCTTTAAAACAATATACATTAGAATAATAAGGATTATGGTAATCAGTCTTGTTCACAGGCAAGGTCATGAGTCTCCTAAGTTTCTGGTCAAAAAGAGTAACAGGAAAGTGAATTAACACTGGGTTGATGCTGCTCTTTGTAGAATATTGTGCAACTAGTTGCTTTGTTTAATTTATCTCATTTCAAGAAAAGTTAAGTAATTCATCCAAGATTACACAATGATTAAGAGGAACAGCCAAATTTGAACTCATTTTTGAGCCGCAATAAAGCTTGTGCCATTTAATTACTCATTTTCTTATTTAGGCTCTTTACCCTTCACTTAATACCTACATATGATAGCTAAATAGCTTTTCATTTAGAAATGAATTGACAAGATTTAAAATGAGGAATAGTGAAGTTTAAAAAAAGGCTAAGTTGTCATTTATTATGAGAGAAAATCAAGTTATTGAGCAATCTTTTAAAAGTTAATTAAGTAACAGAAAGAATCAATCTATAAAAAAAACCTTTTATCATTAAATAAGATTGATGTGAATATAAATACTACTTACTACTCAGACTTTCAGTTTGATAACCATATGTTTTGCGTCTCTCTGTACAAAGGCTAATGGAAGTACCTGATGAATTCTGATTTTCTCTAGAAACAATCCAGAAAGAGAATAAGAGCTTCCTTTACTTTTCCTCATTTTCAGGCATTCCAGAGGAAGTTACTCTTGTTAATAGTATACTATATCAGCCAGGCGTGGTGGTGCATCCTTGTAATCCCAGCATTTGGGAGGCTGAGTCCTGAGGATCACAGTTCGTGGGCAGCCTCAGATACTTAGGTGAGGTCCTTTTCAACATAGTGAAACCCTGTTTCAAAATAAAGAATAAAAAATAGGGTAGGGGGTGTAGCTTGGAGGTCGAGTGCCTCTGGCTTCCATTCCAGACTCGGAAAAAAAAAAAAAAATAGTATACTCTATCACTTTTGAAGAGTTATTTTAGTTGAATGTAAGTTAATCCTTTGCTTACCAATTGCCTCACTAGGGAGAACACATTATTTTCCAGAAAAAAACATCTCTCTTGGATTTAGATAATAACCAGAAACCTTTACTTTCTAGAACTTCTCTCTCTAAAAAAAAAAAAAAAAATCTTGCTATGGACAATAATCACTTACTGCTTACAGCACTATTATTTACAGCATTTTAGAGATCTGGGGCTTAGTTTTAGCTCTATCAATACCTCAGATCTCTGATCAAAGCAGGTGAATTGTGTTAAACTCTCTGTGTCTCATTTTGCTCATGTATAAAATTTAAGGAGACAACTACGTAACCTTCAAAGTTGAATTAGCTCTAAATTTTTGGTTTTCCAAGGCCCATGTTTGTTCTGTAATGAGGTTGTGATGTCTACAATGTTTCCTGAGGTATCTGTAATATTTTTTGATGAGATGCTGTTTCTAATGTTTCTTGTACCTATTTTCATCCCACTGATACTGAAAGGAATTGTATAAGATGTGCATTGCTTAAATCAGAACTGTAATTTCTTCCATCTAATATTTCAGCGGTCCTAAGATACTTGATAAATCTGCCAATCAAGAAGTTGAACCCAGAAATATAACCAAAAATTAATTTAAAGTGGTTATAAAGTCCACTAGCCTGGGCCAGGACATTGCCCCTATGTCAACAAGAGAAAGTGTATTCCTGAGGAGTTGGTGGAGCGTGGGGAAGTCTGTATTATTCTCATGCTTTGGCATTAGATTCCAACTATAGTGTAGGTATGTAGGTTGGCTTTTTATTTTTTTAAGGTCTCTTAATTTTAGTTTTCTCAAATATAAAATGGAGAGTATTTTTTAAAATCTCAAAATTTGGGACTATTTGCTCATCTCATTCTTAAAGTAGAAGAGCCCTGCCTAGCATTTTACCCTCAACTTTTAGGAGTCTATAATCACCTTGCTAAATTTCAAGATTGCAATCTTTATGAGTATCTTAACTCTTCTTCTCTAAGGAAGAATTTTAACAACCTGAGAAACAAACACACATTATTTTTATATTCATTCTTGCTTATAGCAATGGAAAACATTACATTCTTATTTCAGAAATATCAGTTACCTCTATACAAAGAAAAATCCATACTCTAGTTCCACTAATAAATACATCATCATATCAGAGGCCATGTAATTTTGTATCAACCAGAAGCCAAAAGTGTCTTACATTGTGTGTGTGTGTGTGTGTGTGTGTGTGTGTGTGTGTGTGTTTTACTGGGGATTAGGGATTAAACTCAGAGGCATTCTACCTTCCATCTTCACCTTCCAAGCCTGTTTTATTTTTTATTTTGAAATACAGTCTCACTAAGTTGCTGAGGGCCTCTTTAAATTGCTGGGGCTAGCCTCCAATCTGAAATCCGCCTGTCTCAGCCTCCCAAATACTGAGATTACAAGTATGTGTTACTACACCTGGCTTGCTTTTACATTTTCAAATGTTTGAAAAAGGTATTTTATACTATATGAAAACCACAAAATTCCAATTTCAGTGGTCATAAATAGAATTTTACTGTGTATCCAAAAGTTACAGTTAGAAAATCCATGTTTGGCATTGATGGATATGTTTACTACTTGATTGTGGTTACATTTCCCCATATGTATAGATATGTCAAAACTTACTAAAATGTAGACTTTAAATATATGCACTTACTTTATGACAGTTAGACCTCAAAATAGCTTTTTAATAATAAAGGACATTGCTCACTTCATATAAAAAAGATTAAAGAGGTTTAAATTTAAGCCTCTTTCAGTATATGTATTTATATGTTTTATATACTGTACAATATACTAGTTATTATTGTATTACATATACACATACTTTAATACAATTTCTACCATATACTAAAATACAAATTAGTTGCTAATAGCATCATTATTAATATTACTGTTATTTGTGGTGGTGATGCTTACAGTGGTAAAAAGCACAACTTTTAAGTGCAATAAATTATAATATTCACCCTAGCAGTTTTCTAAATTTTTCAATATTCCTGGAATTTAATCTTAGTAGAAATTGGCAATCACTACTAAGAGACATTATAAGGAGACATAGTGGTGGTCCTAAGAAAAGGATACTTTACCTCTTAATAAGATGCTTTTGATTTGGGGGAAAGATCTACCAGGCTTCAGGAAAATATGAGTTATTGGGATAAACAATGAGCCTTCACACCCCCTGGGCATTTTCAAAATTTATAGACAAAGCTCCTGTTCCCTAATGTTTTTTCTTTTTGTGGTGCTTGGGGTTAAACCCAGAGGCATTCTACCTCCAAGGTACACCCCAAGCCCTATTTTATTATTCTTTATTTTGAAACAGGGTCTCACTAAGTTGCTTATGGCCTCACTAAGTAGCTGAGACTAAGATCGCAAGAACCTACAATCCTCCTGTCTCAGCCTCTCAAGTACTGGGATTACAAGCGTGCACCACCACACTGGCTTCTAATAATTATTTAAGTGCTTATCAAGTCAGTACATATTATTAATTTTCATACTGCTCTTTTCTGAGGAAATGTTCTAACTTGCAGCCTGATATTATATAAGAAAAAGTAAATAAATAGTAAAGAATAAGATAGAAAAATATAATAAATAAACACAAATAACAATGTATACAAAGTGCTCATCTATGTGTATATATTAGCAGATGAGAGAATTGTGCTGTGTGCGTGTATGCCACCATCACTATGAATTACATTATGATGTGAGACTATAATGTACCATAAAAGTGTGAAAAAAGTGATTTTGCTGATATTGAAGTAATTTTTATTTTCTTTTTAAAATCAGTTTAGTTTTCATGAGAGAAACAAGCTTGGGTCCTAATCTTTTACCTCTAGGGTATTTGGCTTCATCAGTATAAAAAATAAATAAATTAACAAACCATCGTGTCAGGAAATGGAAAGGTGACTAAATTGCAGAATTTTGAAGCATAAAGAAGTCCACAGAATAATAGCTTTTTCTTTAAGAAATGGTTAGTTGCTGGGAGACTACAAATGGGAGTTAACGATTTCTTTTAGCCGGGTGTGGTGGCGCACGATTGTTATCCCCGCGCTTGGGAGGCAGAGACAGGAGGATCGCGCAGGTTCGAAGCCAGCTGCGCGCGTTGGCTTAGGAGACCCCGTTTCCAAATATAAAAATGTAAAAATAGGTCTGGGAGTGTAGCCCGGAGGTAGAAGGGCTTCCAGGAACTCCAGTACCACCACCAAAAAAAAAAAAAAAAAAAAAAAAAAAAAAATTTGTGTTTTAGGCAGCTTTTAAGTAGTCTGGTGTTTCTTTAGAAAATATGTTTAATTCCTGTTCTTACAAGACTGTGCCTTTAATAATCAAATGCCTAATAATTATGTTTTTACAGATTTTAAATTTTTGTTTGACGAATAGAAATAATTGGAAGATTAAAGAAAGAGTGTGTGAGCATCAGATTAATTTATTTACTCCAACCTTTGTTACATGCCTGCTAGGTGCTAGACCTAATGGCTGGCTTTAGGGGTGCCACATTAAATAGGATGTTAACTCTGTCTTTTAGGCATTCACTGTCTAGGGAAAGAGAGGAACATCTAAATAATTGGAGTGCAAAATAAGTATTAATATAGTGCTATCTTTTTAAGCAATACTTGATATATATTAAATAATTGAATGATTAATATATGAATATTTAAATGCTATGTAGAAAGACAAAAAGAATGACCCTTCACCTATAGCTTACATAGGAGTTGATGCTGAGATGTAGGTTGCAGGCTCAGTGTGTGTGGCATTGTGGTGAGAAATTAGATGAATAGGAAGTCTGAGAGTAATACCATTTGGCTTTCTTTCTTTTCTCTTAAAATGATTTCTATACCACTACAATGCTATTAATATTTTCAACCATGATCCACCTCTCTCAACTCCTCACTTTCGCTTCCTCTTTCCTTTTTTCTCTCCCTCTCTTCTAATACATTGTTTCTGTATAAAATCAAACTCATCTTTAAAGATGATATGTAATATTAGGATAATAGTCTAGCAGTAGCAGTAGCTGGTAAAAGGCCTGCCCATTCGCTTATATATTCTAGGGTTGAGAATGACATCTTTCATGTCATTCTCAACCCTAGAATATATTTCATGGATGTGATGCCATCCAGTTAGTTTCACAGTAGTGAGGAGATTGAGTGAACACTCTAGGAAAAATAAAAATCTATTCAAGAGTCTACCAGTTTGTTCGAGTCACCATAACAAGATACTATGATTTCTAGTGACACCTTCATATATGGACATTATTATTTGGTCCATGTCCTTTTTCAGGCCTCCTTCCTTCTCCTTTCCTTTTCTGATCCACTCCCATTATTCTTCTATTCTTGCTCATTATCATGAAGTTCCTTTTCTGTTTTCTCTCCAGCTTCCACATATGAGAGTAAACATACAACTCTTGCCATTCTGAGACTGGCTGATTTTGTTTAGCTAAATGATCTCTATTTCCATTCATTTTCTTGCAAATGAGATAATATTTTTTCTTCTTTATGGCTGAGTAAAACTCCATTGTTTGTATATGCTACATTTTTGTTATACATTCATCTGTTTCTAAACCCCTCTGTTTGGTCCATAATTTGGCTATTTGAATTGTGCACTAATGTCCTTATTAGTATGTACATGGAAGGGGGGTAGAGGGATGGGATTAGGAGGAAACCACACAAGAAATATTGTGTGAGTTGGCTGTGATGATGTACATCTGTAATCCCAGTGCTTGGAAGGCTGATACAAGAGGATGGCAGTTTCAAGGCCAGCCTTTGCAACTTAGTGAGACCTGTTTCAAAATTTAAGATAGGGCTGAGGCTAATTGGGTGATGTGTGCATGTATGACTCCACTATCTTTTATCCCATTAAGATGTATGACTACAATGCACCAATAAAAATTTAAAAGTAAAATAAAATAGAGCTGGGGGTGTTGCTCAGAGGAACAATGCTCCTGGGTTCAGTCTCCAGTAACACACACTAACTCACTCTCTCTCTCTCTCTCTCTCTCTCTCTCTCTCTCTCTCAAAAACAAATGTCATGTGCATAAATGAATATTGCTTTTAATCTCACTGCAACGTATAATCATATTACACCAAAAAAATTCTAACAACAAAAAGTACCATAGTCTGGATGGTTTAAACAGGAGAAATGTATCATCTTACATCTCTGGGGGCTAAAAGTCTAGTATCAAGGTGGCAGAAGTTTTGATAACTTTTGAGTTTTCTTCTTAACTTGCACTAAACTGGTATGCATACACATTTCTGGTGTCTTTCCCTTTCCTTATTAGGACACAAGTAATATTAGACTACAGTGTACCTATATAATCTCACTTAACATTAGTTACCTCTTTCCTGTTCCTAAATATAGTTATATGCTGCGATATACTGAGTATTTAGGATTTTAATATAAGAATTGGGAGGACACAATAGAGTTTATAACACAGAGTTTCTTATCAACAAAAAAGGCATTCCAGTGTATGCAGTTATCCCAGAAAGGATTGGAGATTAATTTAATGAGAATGAAAGCTAGGCAAGAATACTAGAGAGACTTTCGATCCTAAATACTGATGTCAGCAGCATAAACAAGTCAGGAGATTGAAAAATTGGAAGCAAGTTTTAAAATAGAGAAAGGAAGGACAAGACAAGATGTGCTAGGTTTGTTGATATAACTGGCTTCTCCTCTCACAAGCAAAATGTTTATGTTCAGGGATCTGCAACACTTACATCCCTGTGGTGTGCCTACCACTGAGAAAGTCTAAGTTAATAGAGAGTGGAGGAAGCAATAGTGGGTATGTGGCAGATGAAAGAGGCTCTTGAAACATGCCTCTCTAAGTAGCTGAGGCTGTCTTCGAACCTATGATCCTCCTGTCTTCGGCTCCCAAATCCTGGAATTATAAGCATGAGCCACCATGCCTGGCTCTAGTAACCTGTGTGTGTGTGTTCGGGTTATTGGAGTTTGAACTCAAGGACAATCTACCTCCAAGCTCCACCCCCAGCCCAATCTTTAAAATTTTCATTCTGAGATGGGATTTCACTAGGTTGCTAAGAATCTTGCTATATTGTTCTCCTTGAACCGATCCTCCTTTTTCAGACTCCCCAGTACTGAGATTACAGGCATATGCCAATGAGACCAGCTTCTACTAATTTTTTACAGGGTAATTCCAGGGGTCTTAGCCTTGTTAAAAGGCATCACTTTAGTGCTCAGCATTTTCAGTGAAGGCCTTTTTTCTGCCAGTTGGAAGGCCTACATCTCCCAGTGTATATATGACATCTGGAATTTTATTCAAATCACAACCCATGTTCACCTGTAAACTGTTTTCTGCCAGAACTTAATAGTTTTGCTCTGTGCATGTACAGTTAGTATTCCAATGATTTATAATGAATCCTTCCAGGGTCACCTGTTGCACAGTTATCTCTACTTCTCTGACTTACATTCTAACTATTTTCATGGCACCAAACTCTAGTTTCTACATCTTCAGTTGAATGAAGCCATTGTGCTGTTCTTAGGCTCCATCTACTTCTCTGTGCTGTAGTCCAGAAAGTACCTTCCAGTAGAAAGACAGAGTGGTGTATCGCCTCACCTTCTGCATGTCTCTTCTTTCAGGAAGCACAGTCCTGCCCACAGTATTATCCAGTGTTAGAAACCAGCAGTTTCTTTTTGAGAGTTTGAAAATATCTTTAATATGATTTTTATATGAAATTAAATTCAACTTCTAAGAGGTTGTCTCTTGCTGAGATCAATTTTATATATTACATACTAACTAACATTGCTCCTATCTTGAAGATGTTAAACATGCATATATAATGGCAATTTATGAAAGATAAATCACATCAACTTGATGAATCAATATAAATCACTTTATAATAACCCATCCTGAGAAAGAGCAGCATGTTAAAATCACTTGGGTTGAGAAAAGATTCTATTAAGAAATCTTGTTTTCTTAATTTTGATGTACTCAGATAACAAAACCAATGTTTCTCTGTATTTAATAAGTTTGGAAAAAGCAACTGTTTTGGTAATTTAAAAAAACTACTCAGGCCAGGCGTGGTGGCGCACGCTTGTAATCCCCGCGCTTGGGAGGCGGAGACAGGAGGATCACGCTGGTTCGAAGCCAGCCTCACTGGCTTAAGAGACTCTGTTTCCACATAAAAATGTTAAAAAATAGGTCTGGGAGTGTAGCCCGTGGGAGTGTATCCCGGAGGTAGAAGGGCTTCCAGGAACCCCAGTACCACCAAAAAAAAAAAAAAAAAAAAAAAAAAAACTACTCAGGGCTTAAAACAGTACCCTGTTTCCTTTATTATAATTACTGAAACAAGAGATTCTGAAATTAATCTGTTGCTTTATAGACTTCGAGGAGGGAGTCTAGGAAGTAAGTTATATGACCTTACTGATCCTTGGGCCATCATGTTTAGTGTAATTATCTTGAGTTAGTAAATTTTAAAATAATTTATTATCTCAAAACATAAATAAATAAAAACAAATTGGGAGAAATTACATAAAATTATCTTTTGAGATAACTGTGTAATGCTCCTTTTGGCTGAAAATTCATAGATGTTAAAATGTGCCAATTTATTTAATTTCCAATAAAAATATATAATATCATAATTAAAGAAATATTTAATTACCTGAAGAAGCAATTGTGTATAGAGTAAATAACTGTGTGAAAGACAATTCAAAATATTTGATCAGAGAAGAGAAAATTAATTTTAGAAAGGGTTTAGTAAAAATTTGTGATTTACCCTCCCTCTTTCATTGCCCTTCCCCCTCTCCTTTTCAGTATTTCTCTTTCAGTCTTTTTCCCTCCTTCCTTCCACAACAGTCGCATGACGTATAAAAATGGATTGTTTCTATTGAATTCTCATTCTCAAAGGTACTGTTTTTCCCTAGATCTATATTTGTATCTATAACTCTGTTTATCTGAATAGTAACACAGATACAGATATTTTCTTCCTTTGTACTTTTCCAGCTGTGTTATGATAACTTTCCTTGTATAACTATGTTTCTTGGCTAAGATATCTGTTAATGATTATTTACAAATAACACACCCCTTTGTACAACATTAGAGTATTCTTTACAGGGTCATTTTAAATGTCGACTGAAGTTTAATATATTAGGATTTGAATTCAATGTTAGCCTTATATTGAAAATTATACACTTACTTTTTAGAAGTCATGTTTGTGAATAAAGAAATCAATCTTACTGTATTGCTTTTGTTAAAATCTATGTTTAGTTACAAAGGTTTTGCTGTGTTTTAGATTCTGTTTATAAAATCTTCAATATTTTTCTTGGTGCTATTTTCATTCATCAATCACGTTTTAGGCAGCTAGTATGTACCAAGCAACATGATAAGCCATTTTTCTAAGTGTCAATTTGTCATGGAAACATTACAAACATAAAAAATGTGGGCATACATGGAACTGGAATGATATTTCTTATACAGGCAGTCTTATCTTTTTTCCATTTTATACAAAATGGTAACACTAAAAAATTACTAGCTTCCCTTGGTAATCATTTATCCATTTTAATATGTGATTAAATTTTAAGGTAAATACATTTTGCATAAAAGTTCAATTTACAAATTTCAGAAATAGTAAGGTGGATAACTCTCTGAGTTTTCCTATGATATGTCTCCATTTCCAGATTAAAAATTCCAGACATAAAAATTTACTTTTTTATTTTTATTTTTTGCAGGTGTGGGGATGGAACTCATGGGCATTTGACCTCCAAGCTACACCCCCTGCCCTATTTTTTATTCTTTATTTTTTGAAATAGGGTCTCACTAAGTTGCAAGGTTCTCACTAAGTAGTGGAGGCTGTCCTCAAACCATGATCCTCTGGTCTCAATCTCCCAAATACTGGAATTACAAGTGTGCGTCACCACACCCAGCTCTAGTGATAAAAATTTATACTTCCTACTCATTTGTGAATCATATTAGACTGATATGAAATATATTTTAAGCTTCTTTAACATCTTATAAATATGGTAATAAATTTATTATTATAATATATTAATAATTTCATAAACAATATTGTTATATGTAATCATAACCTTACTTAGCTATATTTTCTAAATGTAACTTCCTAAATATAGATTGTAAGAGAAAGTGAATATTTTAAATAGTTCTGCTGGTTGCCTGCAATCCTAGTCAACAAGTGTTTGTCCACAAAGCAGTGGATTTAATCAAGCCTGACTGGAGTTAATGAAAGTTGTAAAAACTTATGAGCAAGTATGTATAACAAAAATTTAGTACTATTGACTAATAAATGGAAAACACTACTTAGTTAGCCAAGCAAGTGATGTGCTGATGCATTCATTCATAACTTAGAGGAAACAAAACAATGAAAATGTGTTGAAAACCATAGAGAAACTTTACTAAGGTAGCATCAGAGAAACTGATACTTCCTCCACAGTAGATTAAAATGATGACCTTGGATTAGCAAGGTGAATCTTTCTATCTTGATGTGCTTAGATCACTGAAAGTCTTGAGTGTTTTCTCTTATGAATATAATTTCTCTATGAAACTTTATACTGTGGTATTCACTACATATTTAGGTTTGTATATGATACTGAGTTGCATACATAGCACTCTTTTACTTTACTTAATGGAATATTTAAGGAATTTTCAAGAGTAGTTTTAATTTTGATTGTTTGCTTTGTACATTTACTTTACGGTAATATTCTTCCCCAGTGTACCTACAGTTCACTACTTCTTCTAAACACTTTTATTCCTTTTTCTTTATCAGTTTATTTACTTATTTATTTGGTCACTGACTATAACTTACTCTTCTTGCATACTATGATGATGTGAACAGTTATAGGTGCTGTGAAGGCATAAAGAAAGAACACCAAACCAAGACTTCTAGAGACAGAAAAAAACATAACTTTCACAAAATTGTTATGTGAACTGACAATAGTCATTATCACCTTGACTAACAGAATGAAGTTTGGGATGCTTCTAAGATAACTCAGTATAAGCATTTTTTTACTATTTAATAGTGATTTTTTCTTAATACTAAATAAAATTACTGCCTTAATAATCACATTTGGTTTGAAAGCCAATTGGGACCTGTCTCGCAATGCAAATTGGTAATTTTTTTTTTGAAATCATTTCACAATTTTCAAGGAATGCCTCAAGAACTACTGCCTAATTTATATTACAGACATTAACATCATTATAGTTAAATGAAGTACAAATAGAGTGTGTTTTCTTAATGAGTTTGAATTAATAGTTTTTTTCTGAGATTAAGCATGCACAGGCAAAATCAAGTATAAAGGTCTATTATTGTCATATAAACTCAGTCAAGTTCTTCCTATCCCTGTTAATGATGAGAGAGAGACAGAGACAGAGATAGAGACAGAGAGAGGAAGATAGAGAGGAAGAGAGAGAGGGAGAGAGAGAGAAAGAGAAAGAGGAGGAGGAGAGAGAGAGGGAGAGAGAGGCACACTATGGCCTCATTACTGATCCTCACTCAACGGGTAATCATGTAGGCTTATTTTTGCTACTTTTATCAGATTCTGAATTTGGCTTACTAGTCAAACTAGTGTTCCCGTTCTGATTTGAACCAGTTAACCAGTATCAATACAGATAAAATATTGGTTATCCATTATACGAAAAAAGTCACATGATTTTATATACTATCCCTGTAAAAAGCTTTTAAATTTTATTTATTTTTGTACAGTTGTTTTCATCTTAAAGGGTCCTCTTTAAGATTAAAAAAGTCTAGGTTTTACTAAAAGTCGAACAAAATAAAACACAAGAAAATTTCAAACAGCTCTGTGAACAAAGCACGAACATGTTTTAAGTTGACACAGTCTGTTACTGAACCATGTACAATGAAAGCCTTGTGTTGGCTCCAAACATTTCATGATGTAGGTAGCTGCTGAAAGCTGAAAAATTATAGTTTGTTTTCTGAAAACTTATTAACCATTAAAAGTGCTTTCCAAGGTTTGTTATTTTTAACTGCAGAATAATACAAATTAAAGGCATAATGTTCCTTTTTCATAAACTTCTTTCCCCCAGTATTATGTTTGTTTTCTCAATTTTAACTGGACTAACAGCATCAGGCATAGATGATCAATAATGTAGCATTTCACATTGATGCAGAATAATGTTTTTTAAGTTCTAGGGATTGATCCTGAGGTGATCTACCACTGAGCTACATCCCTAGCCTTTTTTATTTTTATTTTGAAAGAAGATCTCACTAAGTTGCCTAGGTTGCCCTCTAATTTTTGATTCTCCTGTCTTGCCTCCTGTGTAGTTGGAATTACAGAGGTACAGTCAGTGCCCAGTTAAAGGAGTTATATATTATTAACTCCATTAATTTTTAAGAATATGCAGTAGTCAGTCAGTGACTATGAAGGAATTACTGTGTGCTTATATGTTGTGCTAGCACTAGCAATCAGTAAACTCTGCCCTGACTACATGGAACGTATAAATAGGAGATAATTTATTACAAATGTGCTGGAATCTATTAAAGTTTTTGAGAAACTAACCATAAGGATTATCCAAAAAGGTGACTGTATAGTTTTAATTCAGATCTGTTGTTCAAACATCCTCAAAACCAGCTTTTAAAGCCCAGTGTTTTAATTTTTGTTCTTTTATTGGTGCCTTCTTGTCAGTCACACATCTTAGTGAGGGCCACAGTCATAACCAACAAATATGCACATGGCCTCCCTTTGCCTGCCATCCTGATGCCCTCACTCCCTGTACATAACCGTGCGAGTGGCAGTGATGCCTTCACACATGGGCACAGCGTAACTTTTCTCTTATGTGCATCACTTCCTGTCCACTTCCTCTCCCTACCCTTTTTCCCTGCCACCATGACACTGGTCACTCTCCGCAACCATGTAGTCCTTTCTGCTTCCACTCTCTAACTTCCATGTGAGAGAAAACATTAGACCCTTGACTCTGCACAACTGACTGACTGATCTCACCTAATACAATAGTCTCCAGTTCCAGCCATTTTCCTGCAAATGAGTTAATATTTTGTTCTTTATATGCCCAGTCTTTTCTTTAAAAAAAAAAAAAAAAGATTGCTTTGGGTAATCTAAGCTTTTCATTTTTCTTGGAAAAATGAAAAAAAAATTTTAGAGCCATCTGATGATAATACTACTCTTTCAAAAGGAGTGTCTATACTAGAAGGAAAACAATGTAGGAAACCAAGTTAAAATAGATCTTCGACAACAGAAGAGTAAAACTGAAGTCATAGATTAATTCAGAAAAACATTAAAAGTTTGGAAAGCTGTGTCTTCCTTAAAATTTTTAAATTAATTCTATTCAATTGCTGTATGGTTCATGGCTTTCTTGCAAATAATTGCTTTCTTCTGTCCTACCTAATTATAAACTATTTAAATGTCTTCTGGATAGTCCCTGACATAGAAAACAATTCAATAAATATTTATTAAATGAGTGAAGGAATAAATGAATCTCTAAGGTTTGAAGAGCTGAAATTCTTTCATGGTAAAATTTTTAAGAATAATTTTTAAAAATTAAACATTACACTGTTTTGTAGATGTGGAGTAATACTTGTTATAACTAATATCCATTTTTATTTTTAATGCTGTGGATATTTCTGGAGTTTGCAATTTATCCTTAGTGGCTCATGCTGTCTTCTTGTTTTAAGAATACTGGATTTCCAAAGATGACTGGACCTCTTGGCTTACCCCAGTTTTAGTAGGTATTTGTTGTTAAGTCTGACCTACAGTCTGCAGGCTAAGAAGCCTGACTTTTGGGATAGTATGTGTCCATGGATGCACACATAGACAACTTTTATATGTTTAGTTCTATGTTAATTGGCAGTTTATTTGGTGATTGACCTTTTGTGTAAAACGGTCATCAGATATTTTAATTAGATTGTGAACACTGGGTAGCAACTGATTGAAGATTTGAAAAAGGGCTATGTGATGAATAGTGAAGGAAAATAATGTTTGTTGGTTTTGGCAGATTAGAAATTTATTACCTCAAGTGTAGTTAAGATACTGTTTATTGAAGTATGCTGTGATCCACCTTATCTCAGTTTCTTTTCCTGATTATCTGTATTCTGTCAGTAAGACGTACTACAGACACTCAAGGTATCCCTGGGCATTGGTTATTTGTTTTCTCCATGGAAAGGAAGAGTATTTAATTTGAAGTTTCAGATGTACTTAGTATTGTATTTTAAAGTTTAGATTTTTTCCATTAATGTTTTATGCCTTTTAAAATAAAACACAATGACTTATTGATTTTAAGTAATTAATAAACACTTGTGAACTGAATAAAGCAGCCCAAACAATCATAGCACACTAGGTACTCTATATTCATAACAGATGGTGTTTCTGTGACAATTGAGTTGCTTTCAGTTTGGAAATCCACTAGTTTATATTACTATTTTCTTTTCTTTTTAAAGTAATGAAAAGATCTAGAAGATAGCCTAAAATTTCTTCAACTTTATCAAAATAAGTTTCAGTTTAGTGTTTTGTAAGAATACTCAGTTTCTTAATAATACTGAAATGATGATATCAAATATACCTGAAACTTTCGGTTAAAACTTTTTTATTTACAAAACAATCTATAAATATACAAAGTGATTTACAATCAGCTTACATTTGATTTGTTTATCTTATCATCTCAGAAATCTTCTATACATCTTCTCAATTGAGGAACTTAGGTGTAAACTCTCACACTTAGGTCTTATACTCTAAAGAAGTGACATAAATGTAAAAGGAAAATAAGCATATGAGATAGAATGTATAAAATGAGTAGTTTAAAATGTAAGTCCTAAAGAAAGAGGGTGATTTCTGTGGATTGTAACTACTAAAGATGACTAAAATGAATTGGGCCTTGCTGGAAGACAGCTCACAGATGAGTCAACAAAAGAGTGAAAGATATTCAAAATAGAGAAAACAAGGAATAAATATGAAGATGTAAGAACCCCAGAGCCTTTGGAATAGTTTATAAACGATGATAGAAAATTTGGGAAGCCGGGTATGGTGGTGCACGCTTGTAATCCCCGCGCTTGGGAGGCAGAGACAGGAGGATCGTGGCAGGTTCGAAGCCAGCCACGCTGGCTTAAGAAACCCTGTTTCCAAATTTAAAAAAAAAGTATAAAATAGGTCTGGGAGTGTAGCCCAGAGGAGAAGGGCTTCCAGGAACCCCAGTACCACTAAAAAAGAAGGAAGGAAGGAAGGAAGGAAGGAAGGAAGGAAGGAAGGAAGGAGAAAAAAATTGGGGGAGGTATGATCACAAAAGTAGGTGTGGATTACATTGTGGAGGGATTTGTATACAGAGCTAGTGTCTTAGAACTTTTATGTTATCGGCAATAGAAGCCACTATAGTTTTTTGTTTGGTCATGTCATTTGTAAACAGCATGCATTTATTTTTCATTGTCAAGGGAACTGAAATTCACAGCCTCTTTTGTTCTATAATTTAATCTAAGAACTTCATTGCCATGGACATGAATAGCAAGCTTCAGGACACCAAAAACTGAGGGGTGTGTGTGTGTGTGTGTGTGTGTGTGTGTGTGTGCGTGTGTGTGCATTCACATGCATGTGTGACTACATGTGTACATGTGTATGGCAGGGTTAGAAATGGATGTTTTTGTGGCATGGAAAGTGGAGGAGAGGTGGCCAGACCCCTTAGAATATGGTAGACACTGCCAAGCTATACAGAATATGAAAAGAAAAAGTCCTTAAATGTGATGTGAGAGCCTATTAAAACAAATTATAAACCTGAAAAAATGCTTTTTAAAAAATATTGAGATTTAAGAGTTTATTGGTCAGAGACAAGTTTACCAGGTAGTTTTTAACTCGTGGGATGTATCCAAATTCCTGGCAGTTTAGCCAACGGTGTCATTTCATTTTGACATTGAGAATACCCATGGAAGCCAACACTCTCCCCATGTCTGATCTACTGCTGCCAAGACCCTGCAGTTCTTCTGTCAGCTGAGAAGAAGTGTGGCTTTTTGTGGAGCCACCTTTCACAATAGCAGGTCTTGTGTAAAGATTCTCCATTTTCTAGATGCAGTGAACCTAATGAGTACTTGAAATTCATCCCACAGCTATGCCAGACAGTATTTTTACTGTGGTAGGTTAATTGGCAATAACTCTTCTCTCTCTCTCTCTCTCTCTCTCTCTCTCTCTCTCTCTCTCTCTCTCACACACACACACACACACACACACACACACACTTTCCTTTTTTAAAAATTTCCTGGAAAATGGTGAAAGACGCATTGTTATGATGAAAAACTGATGATAATATTAAAAACTGAGACATTTGCGAGTAGAAGCTCAGCAGCAAACCTCTCTGGTCAATATTAAATCCATAATCATTTGCTTGGATTTGAAAGTTTCAAGGTTATTTAACATTTGTCTCCTTTCCCCCATTTCTTCACTGCTGTCTAGTCTGCTTATCTAGTTCCATTTTTTGCATCTTTCCCTCTCCAGCTTGACTATAGTATTCCTCTTCATTATTCTTTGAACATTAGTAGTTCCTTTCAACTCTATCAAAGTTATTCCACATATCAGAATGGGGATGTCTAGCCAATATAATATGAGATGCATGGTTTGAAAGTGAAAATTTGAGTCATTAACACTTAAAAAGACAGTCATACCCTAGTGTCTGTGGGGAATTGGACCCTCAGGAATCATTAGATATTGAGGTCACTGTTATAAAATGGTGCAGTTTCCACATATACTACACACATCCTCCCATATATTTTAAGTCATCTCTAGATTACTTATAATACCTAATATACTAATTAAATATTTAACAGTAACTAAGCACAAAATAATTTCTATCTTAAAAGCTTAAAGAAATTCCAACCTCTGTGTCTTTTTCATTGTCCCAGGTACCACCTCATATAATAGGTTCTGCCGCCTCTGCTTCCTCTTCCTCGGCATTTGCGTGTGTGAAATTCGCGCACATAATTGGCTGATTGCTTAAAAAAAGCAGTGCCCCAAGGGGGAGCGTGGTCTCTGGTCAGAGTACTCCCCCACTCTTAGATATTCTTTCATAACTATTATTCTTTTGGTGATGATTCTTTTAACTTTCCACACTAATTGCTCTGGTGATGTAAGATCAGGACTGTGGGAGAAACTGAGTCCGTGGAAAATAAATTTTCTAGTAATTTGTCTGAGCCTTTAAATGCCCTCGGCTTTGCTCAAACGGTAATAAAATCTAGTCAGAATTCAGATGCATTCCAGCTACAGCAATTACAAATGCAGAATTCCCCTCTATCTCTGACCTTCATTCTAATAATTAACCTATAGTAAAAGCCTTAAGAGTCACCTGAAGCCATTAGCCCTAAAAACTTGCAAGGGAGGCAACCGGTGCCTCTGTTTACCCCCTTTCCTTGTGATCCGGCCTATGTAAAGAGAAGATAAACTTTGTGTGTGACTTCAAAGCAGCCTAGTTGATGAGCAGCCAATACTGCCTGATACAATACAGCCGAAAGGCTAGGAAGATTCTTGACCTTTACACCCAGTATGTGCGCTGCCCGAGACAGAGAGGCGCCACATGGTTAAGAAATGAATATGTCAGAATAAAGGACAGTTATAATAAATGCGCAGGTATGAAGAAAGAAAATATGGTGAGAATAAGAAAGCATTTTTGTATGAAGAGGAGTTTATCCTAAGATTGTCCCAAATGGGAGAGAATGAGGATAATCAGAAAGATTAAAAGGAAGTTGCAGAAGGTTTGTGGTAGGAAAATGAATTATTAAAAGAGGAATAGGCTTCTAAAAAGCCCATCATTTGAGGAAAACTGCTCAGCAGCTAGAGAAGTACATCTGACAATTAAATCTAAAAACTTCGTGTTACTTTTTGGTGTTTATCTGCTAAACTGTATTGTGAGCTTGTTTAAGCTTTCAGGCTTTAGATGGTGCTGCAGACAAAACCTGGCAAACCTCCATCGTAGCCCTTTAGATCGCCATATCTCCCCATTCCAGCCATATGGACTAAGCCCTAGGACGGAAAGTTCCGAATAGAGTTAAAGGAGATTCCATGAGAGGCTGAATTCTCCAAGCCCTGGGCATGCCTGTTCCTTCTGGAATTTGCCCTTTGGAGTCGCCTGTCTGCAAGGGCAGGGGGCTGGATTTGGTCACAGGATCCGGAGCTAATCTTGAATGCCGGACTAGTGTCCTTTTACCTTGTTTACATGTCCTTCACTATTGTTTTGTGGTTTTTACACTTTTTTTTTTACTATTAATCTCACTGGTGAAAGAATATAAATTTTCCTGGGTTTTTGTAATAAAGTGTCAATTGCACAAGAGGCAGTTGTCCATGTCAGTCATTTCAGATTTTTCCCAGAGAGGAATCTCCACTTTTAGCATCATAGACAGAAACTTAAAGGAGTTTATTTCATAAAAAGAGAAAAATCGCTGTAGAGAAGTCTCTGCAGAACTACAACCGAAGCCTTTGCCCACCTTTCGAGAAACCAGTCCTGAAGGGTCCCGACACCCTGGCAGAGTCCCTAGTGCCAAGCTGAGCTGGTCAGTAGCAAGGTTCACATTTGGCAAATATAACAAATTCTGAAATAGAAATGATGATCCTTTCTATGTTAATGAAATTACATTGGCCCAGAGTTCACAGCTGGACACAGAACCACTTGAATTAGTTTAAGAAATTATCTCTAAGAATAAATAAGCCATATAAGGATTTTTATACCTTGTTCATAAAATGGTGAAGAATATCTCTAAAGCATTTTAGCCAATCTGCATATCTTTAGTATCTTTAATTTTGTTCCTGAAAGTCTATATATGCCATGGTCATCAAACTAATTTGCATTATTTTTTTACCAATAGGCACACATTTTTATTTAATATATTAAGTAGTAAGTCATCAGTTATTGATTTAAATATGAATAGCAAAAAAGTATTTATAATAAAATCCCCAGAGCTGTGCATGGTGGTGCATGCTTGTAATCCCAGTACTTGGGAGTCTGAGACAGAAGGATCATAGGTTCACAGCTTGCCTCAAGTACTTAGGGAGGCATTCCATAAGTAGTACCTTAGTGAGACCTTGTTTCAAAAAAAGGAATAAAAAATAGAGTTGGAGGTGTAGCTTGGAGGTAGAATGTCCCGGGGTTCCATCCCTAGTACCACTAAATAAATAAATAAATAAACCCTCAAGAATATTATTATTATTATATTATTAGTATTTTATCCATGAAACTTCTAGTCTATACAATCCTGTTTCAGTGCTGGAAACACCGAGGTTACAGCTCATCTTAATACACATTTAATCACATTGTATTTTTAAGTGAATTACAGCCATTGTAACAATTGGGGTAATCATTTCACACACAGAATAGTCTCTTTGGATACCCATTTGTAAGCTATCATTTGTAGTTTTGGAATGAATGACAGAGAGATAGACAGAGTGTGTGTGTGTGTGTGTGGGTGTGTGTGTGTGTGTGTGTGTTTCACTGGGGATTGAATTTAGGAAGATTCTGCCACTGAGCTATACCCTATTGCTAAAAAGCTATGCCCTTTTTAATTTTTTTTAATTTGAAATGAGATCTTACTACCTTACCGTATCCTGTTCTCAGAACTGGCAATCTTCTTGTCAGCCTCCCAAGTGCCATGATTATAGGCATGTGCTACCACACCTGAATAAATGACAGAAATTTCAGGAAACTTTATTTTTAAAACATTTTCCTTAAATTTTAATTAAAATCTAACGTCCTAGCCGGGCATGGTGGCGCACGCTTGTAATCCCAGTGTTCGGGAAGCTGAGACAGGAAGATCGCGGTTTGCGGCCAGCCTCAGCTACTTAATGAGGCGCTTTGCAACACAGTGAGACCCTGTTTCAAAATAAAGAATAAAAAATAGGGCTGGGGTGTAGCTCAGAGTTAGAATGCCCTTGGGTTCCATCCCAAGTACAGCAAAAAAAAGTCTAACATCCTTTCATTTTTTATATCTTCCATGGTATCAGGTATAATTTTACATGTCTATATATATTTGTAATATCTTCAACTTCCAATATTTTTGCTAATTTTTTGACTGTATACTTATATCTTTTTTAATCATCTCATTGCTGAATAAAAATTGGGAAATCAATCAGGTTGAATTTTTTTTAGTCTCTTTTTAGTTTATTTTACTCTCAATATATTTCCAAGGGGTCATAATATACAAGGAATATAAAAACTTAAACAGCTTTAGAAAGTCAAATATTTTGATAGATATTTATTTAATATTTGATAATGTAATAATTCACCCATGAGGAAAAATATATTTAATTTTCAAAATTATGTAAGAGCAAAGACTGCATGATATGGGCAAGTAACTAAAGTCTTGAATGCCTATAAATAAAATTAAGGTAGTAATAGTAAATACTTCAAAAAGTTATTTTAAAGATTATATAACACACTTAAAAACCCATAGCAAAGTTTCCAGTACATAAGTTCTCCCAAATCATAATTTTTTGAAGATAGGAAAAGGAAAAAGATTCGAGAGAAGAGTATCAGGAGAGTGGCCAACAGTGTCTAATCAATCTCAGAGAGATCAAGTATGAGCTGCATAAGTGAGAACTCAACATGCAGGCATATTCTATTAGAATTTCCTGATAGAATATGGTACATGTGTGCCAGAAAATCAATTATCTGCAAAACTGCACACTAGAAATATGGAGTTTATGGGGGAAATGTAGTTTGGGCAGAATATTTAAAATCTATATAGCTTGGTCATTATTGTTGATAAGTCTCCAGTTACAACCCCAATAAAAATTCGATTTCACCATGTCTCCAACATCATTGCCAAATGATCTTTTGGATCATGATTTCTCTGAAAGGAAGAGATGTAAGTCACTGAAAGCATTTGATCCCAGTAGTTTCCTCAAAATTAAAAATCTGATCCAAGATACAGAGATGTATGTTTTTACAACTCTGTCATCTGTTATCACCACTTCAGCACAGAAGTATACTTTTCAAAAGTATAGAGTTCTTGACTCCTTTAGTTCCCTAAACCATCCCATATTTGTACTAAATAGACTTAGACAAGATTTTTACGGTTTTATCACCTCTTATTTAAATGTTTATGCATTATTAATGCCATTTATTATTGAAATAAAAGCTTATTGTTGATCACTTTTAAATGTTACCATGCTGGGAAAAAAAAAATCAGATGAACCAACAGGTTGTACTTTTTTTGGGGGGGTGCTGCTGGGGATGAAACCAAGGGGCATTCTACATCTGAGCTACACCCCCAGTCTTAGTTTTCATTCTTTATTTTGAAACACGGTCTCACTGAGTTGCAAAGGGCCTCACTAAGTAGCTGAGGCTGGCCTCGAACCGCGATTCTCCTGTCTCTGCCTCCTGAATGCTGGGATTTACAAAAGTGCGCCACCGCACCCAGCTGAACTTTTGATATTGATATCTTTGCTCTATTTACCAATAGTGAAGCACTCTTTTTACGTCTGGAAGCATATATTATAGCAGAATATACTGTGTACAATGGATAAATAAATAATGAATATTCTGGACTCCTTTGACGATTTTCGAAGTAAGAGAATAAAAGAACATAAATCAAGCATATTTCTGTTGTGGCTTCTCTTTCACTTGTACCACGCGTTTTAAGGTGTCATTTAAAAGGCTTAGCCATTTTAGAGCTATCTTTTATTTTTCCTTGAACTTTTCATTTGTATTCTCCACATTTGGCTTAAAAGTCTATGAAATTATTCCTGCATCACTAAGAGAATTTCTCGTGCTTGCTGATGCTTACTATCTAATATCTATTTAATTAATTTCAGTTCCTATAGTGGTGTGATGCTTCTTTCTTCCCAAACACATTTCGCAAGTGCCTCTATCCAGTCCTAGTAGCAAAGGATTAAACTGTGCTAATAATGTCTGGGAATGTTATTGCCTAATAAGGGCAAAGACTATTTTGATCAAATAAGATTAGACTATATACATAATGGAATACAGTGTTCTATGTTGGTAGGAACATATTACATACTATCTAATTGACTCTCCTCCTCATATCTGCATAAAAGTTTGAAAGAATAATTTTGTTGTTCTAATTGAGTCACCTTAGTTTTTTGCTAAAGCAGCAAGCTGATATTTTACTCACAACTGATAGGCATAATTTTGTTGTGTTACATTTTTACTTTATTTTATTTTAGGAATTTTAAGTAAAGATGATTCCATTATTTCAAGTCCTGATGTCACTGATATTGCACCCAGCAGAAAGAGGAGGCAGAGAATGCAAAAAAATCTTGGGACAGAACCTAAAATGGCTCCTCAGGAACATCCATGTCAAGAAAAAGAAAAGTAAGTCAGTTTATTCTTTGCCATTTCTGAACTTAGTTGTTTTCAAGAAAAATATGATTTTGGAAATTATAAAATGTTTTCATCAGTTCATTTCCTCTGGTATTTGGTTAATTACTATTAATATTTAAAGCAGAAATGCCAAAAATACAATCAATATTTTTTTTCTTGTGGTTTTACAGATTAATTAGAAATGGCATGTAGGATACTAAAAATATTAGAATTCATCTTGTGTTCAGTAAAGTGTTTCAATCTAATTTACTGCTTAAAGGAGACCCATATAGCATTCAAATTAACCACTTGACTTGGTAATGCTTGGTCTTTTTTCAAGTAACATGCCTCTTTCTAGTTGTCTGTTTATTTCTATTACATTTTGGTATTATAGGTTTTAATTTTACTGTTTTTTATTCTGTGTTTCAGACTACCTCTCTTTAATTTACATTCTAATTTAATTTCAATGATTTGAAAAGTTAGAATAATTAAAATTTTATGATAGCAAAACAATGAATATTTATAACTGTTATCATTTGAATCCAAAATGAATGTATTAATCATCTATATATTTGACATGTATATATATATATATATATATATATATATATATATATATAAACTATGGAATTAATTCCTTTTTATCTAAGTTTTTTTTATTAATTTAGCAATGAGTTTTTGAATAAGGACCATATGGCAGATGATATTATAATTCGGTGATTTTTAAAGCATAGAATGAGGATCCCTTGGGTTCTCCCACTTTGTGGGAGTCCATAAGACCCTCCCTTCAATTTCATACCTGTGTGGGAATATATTTTTTTATATTCTTAAATTAAAATAACATGTCACAGCTAATTAAATGCAGAAGCAAATAAAAGCCCAACTGTTTTTAATCAAGCTGGCCACCCGATTTGCAAAAAGCAAAACAATACTTTCATAGCATTTGGTTATTTTTAAATAAATTAAGAATATTTTTAGTTTTAATTTGAATATAGCAAATATAGTCCCCATAAACAAAAAACGTAGAATGTAGAATAATGTGAGCTGATCTTGAGAGCAAAATGGTTTAGAATTTTCTTTTACATAATAAGGATCCAGAGTGTTACGGATTGGGAGACTATGGTTTGGGGAAGCCGTTCCCTGGGAAACCCTGCTAGGGTCCGGGACACATTTTCCCCCAACCCCTAACAAAACCCCAAATGACCCCAAACAGAAGAAAAAAACGTGGATTCTTGTCCTAAGCTAAGAATAAATATGCATAGCTTGGACCGTTGCTGAAGATTTAAAGGAATTTATTAGAAAGATAGAAATACAGAAAATAGAAATACAGCCCCATGCCAAGATGGCATGAGGGAATGACTCGAATGAGTACACCAAAGGGCTTACATGTGGACTTGACTTTTTATACCCATGACCTCCATCTTGTTTGTGTGACTCTGACGTAGTGAATGTCCCTGTGAGGTACCTCCCCTAGCAAGTTGTGGTGAGGTGTCTTCTTTCATGAAGGGCAAGGTCAAACCCTGCCCCATCCTTCCTAGATCATCATGTATATCTGTCTGTAGAAAGAAGAAGCCCTAGCTCTCCTCTACTGACTTAATTACTTTGAGCTAGGTTGATTTACATTGGAATAGCTGCCTGTTTTAGGCAGAAACCAAGTCCTTTCTTTACCCATGTCTGCTGCCATTTTGACACAACTATTTTCAAATATACCAATTACTTTCTTTTGAAATATATTAATAATCAGAGCTTTCCCAAATCTTCCTAGGTCATTCCAGTACTGGTACATTACAATACTGGAGGCTGAGATATAATCCATGCCTCAGGAAACTGGAAGGCTGACAGGAGGGAGGTTAATTATTTTAGCATAAAAATAAATTTTCATATTAAACAATGGGATTATTGTATCTGTTTATCATTGGGTTTATATTCTCTTTACAACTAGTCTGATCTACTTGTACTCAAACATACCATCTGTATGCTGTACAGGGTTTATTATATATAACATATATGTACAGACAATATAAGCAAAGGCCCAGTGTGCACTAAACTTTTAGTAGTTTGTGTTTATCATCTGAATTTATTCCTTGGCTATTCACCCCTTGAAATAATTCACAGAGTTCAAAGCAGGTATTCCCTCTCTTACATAATGAACCAAATATATTTATAATTTGCAAGCATTCGAATAGCCAAACTATTCCTCTAGGATAGAAATACTTCTGTAGGATTTGTGTGAAAAACTACCAGCAATTTGAAACATTCTGAAAACTGTGCCCTTCATGTAGGCAATCTGTAAATGGTGAATCATGAGTATTAGTTTTGTGCCATGCATTGCATTTTATGGAATATTACAGTTTTGGGGAGAATATGGTTGTGGGGAAACTGTTCCCCAGGAACCTCTGCGAGGGTCCCAGACACACTTTCCCCCAACACATAACAAAACCCAAAACAACCAAAAACAGAAAAACCACGGGTTCTTGTCCTATGCTAAGAATAAATATGCATAGCTTGGACAGTTGCTGAAGATTTAAATAAGTTTATTAAAAAGATAGAAATACAGAAAATAGAAATACAGAAAATAGTACAGCTCCATGCCAAAATGGCATGAGGGGGGAGGGTGGCCCGGGCCAACTCACCACTCCCAAGATACAACACATGGACCAGAATTTTTATACCCATGACCTCTATCTTGTTTGCATAATTCTGATGTAGTGAACATCCCTGTAAGGTACCTCCCCTTAACCCTGTAAGGTACCTCCCACAAGGTGTGGCAAGGTGTCTCCTTTCATGAAGGTCAACCCCTCCTTCTACCTTATGTGCTTGTCATGTAGATCTGTCTTTAGATAAAGAAAGGCCTAGTTCTCCTCTCCTAAGATCTGTCTTTAGATAGAGAAAGGCCTAGTTCTCCTCTCCTATTGACTTGTTAATTACTTTTAGCTAGGTTAATTTACATTGGAATAGTTGCCTGCTTTTAGGCAGAAACCAAGTCCTTGCACAGATTTGCCCCTCACCCAATTTTTGAAATAGTAATAATCATAGCTTTCTCAAATCTTCCTGGGACATTCCCAATACTGGTACATGGAATGTTGAGGATTCAGGGGAGGGGGAGACAGACACAACTGTGTCCTCATCAAACATTTGGTCTAATTGTTTTGTCTGGTAAAGATTTGGGGTTTGGGGGAATGAAAAAAATATATTGGTATTTTTGATAAAGCTATAATGCAAATAATATTTTATCAGATTATAAAATATCATTTATCAATCTGATTTACAAAAAAATACCATCCTTAGGTGAAAATAATTATATTTTATATAATAAAATATTTTTTAAAATGAGCAAACTAAGGTTACAATTGTAAATAGTTAACCATTATTTAAAATTGAATATTCCAGTGTGTTTATTTAGAATCCAAAATATGCCACTTCTGTTTGATAAGTAAAATAAAAAATTAAATGCGAGTAAAATAAAAATAATGTGCATACGGCGGAGTGTGAAAAACACGAGAGAGGTCCGGTACACGTGGCATGTAAAGTTTTAATGGCACGGCTCTCCCGGGGATCAGGGCAAGGCACCGTGGGGCCCGCGCGCCTGTCCGAAGCTTGAGGACGCGGGCTCTCCTTTTCAAGATATGCATCTCGCGAGAGGAGAGGGTTTACTCGCAGGAACGCCCAATTCTCACGGGGATTTCAGCCCCTCCCTTGCCCTGCAGAGGTCATGTGACACAAAGTCACATGAGTGCAGGACCCAACTTAACATTCCGGCCTTTTGATGGTAGGGATAATGGATGACGATTGGACCCTCTAGCTTCTTCCTGCTGTCAAGGGGCGTCGTCAGGGGCCCCAGGCCGGGAGGAGTCAGGAGTTCAGTCCCCCAGAAGGGGGTGCAGGTGGGTGCATAGCTGCAGTGCGAATTGGAGGTTACCCTGGACAGCTTAGTGATGTGCGCTTGAGGAGGCTTGAACAGGCAAGGGCTATTAAAGAAAAAAAAACAAATCATGAGATTGAGCAGGCGACCAAAAAGGAGACTGGTTTACTCAGTACCTGGAGAGCTACCCTGAGCTGGCAAAGAGGATGGAGGTTGAGGGATCCAGGAGCCATCAGTCTTCAGCCAGGCTGAGTAAGGCCAGCGGCAGGGCCTGGTCTGGAAAGGTGCTCCCCCTGTGTTGAGGCACCTGGGGCTCACCCTTTTCCAAGGGCATTGTTCCAATGGCCCTCCTGGCCGCACGCCGGGCACAGTCTGATTGGTGGGCGTGGCTTCGCCCCATTTCAGGCAGGCTCCTGGAGGTAGTCGTCATTGCAGTCCTCCACACCTAGGTGGTGCTCCACAGGGCTGAGCCGCCACTGCCAGCTGAAGGGCAGCTACCAGGGATCTGCTTTTTGGCAAAGTCGGAGTGTACGCTCCATTTCCGCCTGTTTCTCTCTGGAATTAAAACTTAGATGCTATGTTAAGGTTCTGTCAGCTGTGACGGACCTATACTCACAAAGAGCGCGTCCCGGGGCTGGTGTCCGGCAAGAATGGCAACGCAGACTCCCCACGGGCAGAGGGTGTCGCCCCAGCCCCGGCGTTTCCCACAGCACCTAGGGCGCGCCCGAGCGGGCCGCCCAGCAAAATTGCAGTCTGGCACGGGCCAAGATGGTGACTGTGACATCACCAGGCAGTGACTACGCGCCATCACAAAATGGCAGCTGGCGGGAAAATAAATGGAAGCTGATGGGGGAGAGCATTTGGAGGGATACCAGACCGCTTATAAAAGTTCCTAACTATTCCTGGGCCACCGCAACCTATTTCCCAACTCGTATCAAGGCAGACAGGCGGAGCATGGAGATGTGGGCATCTGCTAGTATAAAGGTTCGACTCCCCATAATTGGTTCGCGGGCGGAAACGAAGAACAGGAAATGGGCGTCCCCGATTTCCCTGCTCAATCGTTCAGAAACAGAGGTTTAGAGATAGGGAAGAACGTCTTCATTCCTTCTCAAAACCGGAGGATGACCTGGTCATCCGCAGGGTGGTCCCAGTGGACCGGGGGACAATGGGTCACCAAGCGCTTGGATTTTGGGGTCCCAGTGGACCGGAAGACCCAAGTCCGGAACCCGCTAACCAAGGGAAGGAGGCAGTTTACCGGAGTGAAGTGTTGCCAGCCAGTGCTGGCTGCAACAGAAGCGCTGAGAAGCTGCTGGGAGCGTGGTGGAGCTGGGGCGCGTGGATGCCAGTGGCTGGTGTGGATGGCACTGGCGGCTGGCGCAGGCAGGATCAGTGGGGGTGCGCAGGCGGCATGGCTTGCCGGGCCCGCGGCGTGGAGACAAAATGGCTTCCAGGCACGTGGCAGTCGCTGAGGCTGGGCCCCGAGGAGCACCGCCAGTGAGCCTGGCTTGGGCGGGTGAAACGGAGCAGCAGCAGCAAGTAGAGCTACTCCTGGCGCAGGTGACTATGGCGGACACCGAAGCCGGCTGTGCGCCGCCCAATGAGCCTGGCTCGGGGCGGGCGGGGCAAACCAACCAGAGGTCCCGGCGGTGACCGGAGCACCAAGCTGGAACGGTGCTTTAGGAGGTCCAAGCGGCAGGCAGAGGTCCTGGCCCGCGCAGGCGGTTGGCAGGCAGAGCAAGTGCCAAGCTGCCTGGCTCGGGCCGGAAAGATGGCTGCCGACTCCTAGGATTGGTTAGGAGTGGAAAGTGGGAGGGATTAAAGATTGCGAGGCCTCCAGTGAGGCCATGAGGTGGGAAGGGTTAAAGATGGCGAGGCCTCCAGTGAGGCCATGAGGTGGGAGGGGTTAAGGATGGCGAGGCCTCCAGTGAGGCCATGAGGTGGGAGGGGTTAAGGATGGCGAGGCCTCCAGTGAGGCCATGAGGTGGGAGGGGTTAAGGATGGCGAGGCCTCCAGTGAGGCCATGAGGTGGGAGGGGTTAAGGATGGCGAGGCCTCCAGTGAGGCCATGAGGTGGGAGGGGTTAAGGATGGCGAGGCCTCCAGTGAGGCCATGAGGTTGGAGGGGTTAAGGATGGCGAGGCCTCCAGTGAGGCCATGAGGTGGGAGGGGTTAAGGATGGCGAGGCCTCCAGTGAGGCCATGAGGTGGGAGGGGTTAAAGATGGTGGGGCCAAGATGGCGGCCCCCCAGTGATTCCACATGTCCAAGATGGCGGGCCAAAGCTGGCGACCCCCCCCCCCTAGTAATCCATGTGGCTGCTTACCGGAATGGCCAGGCCCAGGCAGCGGGGGTGGGCAGGCACAGGGTGAAGGGCGCCAGGGCACGGGTCCGAGTGGAGGAACCAGCTGGAGCGCGGGCTGGACTTGGCGGGCTGGGGGCTGTTTAGCAGAGTGGTGGCCGCCTAGATGGAGGAGGCAGGCGGCCCCGGCAGGCGGGTCTAAGCAACGCCAGGCGCGGAGAAGACATAGACGCGCGGTGTGGCGCAGTCCGCGGGCGGCGCGGTCCCATTCCAGCGGCGGGCGGCGTGGGCAGGCGGGAACGGTGGTTTTAGGAGGTCCAAGCGGCAGGCAGAGGTCCTGGCCCGTGCAGGAGGTCGGCAAGCAGAACAGGTGCCAGCATTACCCAAGGAGCCTGGCTCCGGGCGGGTGGAACTGGCAGCCTGGCGGCCGGCGGAGCCTGCACGCCCCGGCGGTGGTGGCTGTGGCCGTGGTGGCAGTGGAAGATGGCCTCCGGTGCTCCAGAAGAGAGCACATGGGCGGGAAAAGATGGCCACCGGCTCTCAGCGGAGTGCGGGGCCGAAAAGATGGCTGCGGGCTCTCAGCAGAGCGCGGGGCCGAAAAGATGGCCATGAGCTCTCAGCAGAGCTCGGGGCCGGAAAGATGGCCGCAGACTCTCAGCAGAGCCCGGGGCGGGAAGAAGGCCGCCGGCTCTCCCGGAGAGTGCGGGGCTGGGGAAGAAGGCTTACGGTCCAGGCAGGCACGGGGCAGCAGTGGCGGCAGTGGCGGGAGCAACGCCTGCAAGCGGAGCGCTGGTGTGGGACCTCACAGTCGAGCTGCTGGCGGGTCGGAGAGTCCGGGGCTCAAAAAGAGAGTAAAAAGAAAAAGAGAAAAAAAGGAAAAAAACGAAAAAAAAAAAAAAAGAAAAAATGGGGAGGAACCCAAGAGTTCTCCCGGTTCGGCACCAAATGATAAGTAAAATAAAAAATTAAATGCGAGTAAAATAAAAATAATGTGCATACGGCGGAGTGTGAAAAACACGAGAGAGGTCCGGTACACGTGGCATGTAAAGTTTTAATGGCACGGCTCTCCCGGGGATCAGGGCAAGGCACCGTGGGGCCCGCGCGCCTGTCCCAAGCTTGAGGACGCGGGCTCTCCTTTTCAAGGTATGCATCTCGCGAGAGGAGAGGGTTTACTCGCAGGAACGCCCAATTCTCGCGGGGGTTTCAGCCCCTCCCTTGCCCTGCAGAGGTCATGTGACACAAAGTCACATGAGTGCAGGACCCAACTTAACACTGTTGTTTTAAATGTTTGCAATCTAAGATAGATATAAATTTTCTAAATTTCTAAGTTTAAAAATAATGATAACATATCAAGTGCAAAGTATTTACTATGGAAATATGAAGCCTACTCCTCTAAATAATATCAAAAACTGTGATGTCAACTGGGCATGTTGGCACTCACCTGTAATCCCAGTCTTTGGGAGGCAAGGACAGGAGGATCACAGGTTTAAGGACAGCTTCAGCAAGTAAGTAGTGAGACTCTTATCAACCTAGGAGACTCTGTTTCAAAATAAAAATTAAAAAAAATTAGGTTTGGGGGATAGCTCTGAGGTAGAATGCTCCTGAGTTCAATCCCCAGTACCACACACACACACGCACACACGCACGCAGATGCACACAAACTACACAAACTATATTATGTACAGAGTAGATAAGTTACCTGAAGTCACAGAACAGGAAGAAATTTTAAATAATTATTGGATATATTAATGATAGATAGTCTTTATAGAAAGAAGTCTTTATAGAAAGAAAATGAGAGATACTTCTTCATGTAATTGAGTTTTTTCAAACTCACCAAATTTATCTGTAAGCCAGTAAACTTTTTATTATTATTATCTTAGGAAAGTAAACTATTAGTTCACCATTAATCAATCAGTACATTTTATAAAACTGTATCATTACATGGTGCTCTTTCTCAGTTTACTCTACTGAAGAAGGTATCAGCTAATTATAAAACTTACTAAAAATACATGAAATATCTACGTAAGTGTATGTTCCAAGAATGTTCAGTAGATTTACTGTAAATGGCCATTATGGTGAGTACTGACATTCTGAGTACTTTGAAGCATTTGTATGTGAACATGGATACTCTACCATATTCATGTTCCTTTTATTCTTATCCATATTTAACTGGAACAAATTAACTGAGAATGAATGTGGTGCACCATTTTGTGTATTTAGCTTTGAAAAGAAAAGATTGCAACAAAAAAGCTTTGATTTCATAGTTTACATTACCATGTCATTTTAACCAGTATATCTCAGTGAATTCATCTGGGAATCTTGACTTAATTGTTTTCTATTTTAACCCCATGTAGGAGTTTGTTTATTTATTTATTTATTTATTTATTTAGTGGTACTAGGGGTGGAACCCAGGGACTTTTCTACCTCCTGGCTATACTCCCAGACCTATTTTAGATTTTATTTGGAAGCAGGGTCTCACTAAGTTGCTGAGAGCCTCACTAAGTAGCCAAGGCTGACTTTAAACCTGTGCAATCCTCCTGTCTCAGCCTCCCAAGTGCAGGGTCTACAAGAGTGCACTACCACGCCTGTCCCACGTAGAATTATTAACTATTTTGTTAATCTCGGATGTTATTTCTTCTATATCTCTTATGATAGCCTTCTTGAAGTTTACATTCATTATAAAAATACCGCATGATTCCACATTGATTAAGGCAACAAGCAGTAGCACTGGTGGTATTTAGAAACAAAAGAATTTTGACTGACTTTCCTCACACTGCTGAATAGAGTATTTATTATCCCTGATATCATAGATCTTAGTTTAAATGAGAGGAAAAACATTAATTATATCATTACAAAAATCTATATTTTTAAACCTTTGAAGGAGTTCAGAATTTGGGGAAAATATTTCAAAGTAAATAAGGCTTGAAGAATCATCATTTTATGTACAAACCAAGCCATAAAGAGGTACAAATTAGGAGAGCAGAGAATAAAAGTGTTCAAACAGAGGACGCAGTTTGTGGACTCGTGCTCAGGTGGAATGTGTGCATCTGATGAGAGTGGAGAAAGCCGGAAGAGAGGGTATGAGATGAGGCTAAGCCAGGCCTCAAGGCAGATCAAGGAGGTTGTGCAGCTAGTGCCAGGTTCCTCCCATGTAAGATAACACTCCTTTTTCTCACACTGCAGAGGATTTTTCTTACCTTTTGATACTGCTTTTTTTCATAAGAGTTATTAAATTATCAGAATGAGTAGGAAATTTTGATATTTTAGCCACTAATGCATCTTCTTAAATCTAATGATGTAAAATTATCTACAGTTACTATGATTGGTTTTTGTTTACTTTTAACTCTTCTTTCAAACCACTTAATGTTCTACAATTTTAGATTTCAAAAGATAAAAACTTTCATTCTTTTAAAAACACAGGAAGCTAGAATATTAAAAACATACTGATATTTACGTAGTGTGCTCACAGGAATAGTAGCTTAATTTGGCATGTGCTAGCAGTCCTGAGGTACAGAACTGTACTGCCATTTTGCCTTTTTCTGGTAAATGCTATTTTTTTTCAGGAATATTTTTAGATTTTTGATGATTTCCTTCTTTTAGCAAGACTCTGAAATCCTTGAATTTGGTATATATTGATAGATATTCATTTTAAAAAGCTAGTGTGACTAATCTACACAATATGATTATACTCAAGGAACACTCATCATCTGTCAATTCAGCACTAGGAGTTATTATTCAATATAACCATATGCTGTTCATTTTTTGCTATTTACTATCTTATACTACTTAAAACTGATTTTTGGAGTTGTTTGGTATGTCTTTTGATTCTATATTTTAGACCAAATAAACCACTGACAAAGGCTACAGATATTGTGTGTTTGCTTTCATATTTATATAGTTCAGTAATATTATCATTGTGTGAATATTGTAAGATAACTTTATACAAAAATGCAGTAATCTACTATATATCTAAACAATTGTACTAATTTAGGCAATATTTGGTATCCAGCTTAAATTTTTAAAAATTTTTTATTGATGCATTGTAGTCATACATCGTAGTGGAGTACAAGATGGTATAAGCATACATACACACATCACCCAATTAGCCCTTACCTAACAATTACTGTCCCATTTCCTCCCCTTTTCCTCCTTCTCTTGTTTGGCTTAGTGATTGACTTTATTTACTTAATCATTTTATTTATTTTATTTTATTTTATGTTTTAGTGGTTGGTACTGGGGTTCCTGGAAACCCTTCTCCCTTCGGGCTACACTCCCAAACCTACTTTTTAATATTTTTTATTTGGAAACAGGGTCTCTTAAGCCTGAGAAGCTGGATTCGAACCAGCACATTCCTCCTATCTCTGCCTCCCAAGCGCGGGATTACAAGTGTGCGCCACCATGCCCGGCTTAGTGATTTACTTTAATATATTTGTTAATGTACATCATGTATCTAGAGTTTCTCCTATGGCTCATTTTCTCCCTAGATTCTGCATATTAGTGAGAGCATCCAATTTCTTATTTTTTGTGGTTAACTAATCTCACTTAGCATAATGTTCTCCAGTTCCATATATTTCCCTGTAAATGACGTAATTGTGTTTTTCTTTATGGCTGAGTAAAATTCCATTGTGTACATATTCCATAGTTTTGTAATCCATTCATACGTTCATGAACATCTTGGGTGATTCTATAGTTTGGCAATTTTAAATTGTATAGCTACGAACATAGATATACATGCATTACTTTGGTAGTTTGGTTTCCATTCTTTTGGGTAGATACCCAGAAGTGGTATTGAGGGATCATATACTAAGTTCATTCCCATTTTTCTGAGGGTCCTCCATATGCTTTCCAAAGTGGTTGCACTAATTTGCAATCCCACCAACAGTGTATTAGAGTTCCCACTTCTTCACATCCTTGCCAGCATTTGTTGTTGTTTGTGTTTTGAATGATTGCCATTCTAGTTGGAGTTAGGTGAAATCTCAGGGTAGTTTTGATTTGCATCTCTCTGATTGCTAATGATATTAAGCATTTTTTTCATGTATTTATTGGCCATTTGAATTTGTTCCTTCATGAAGTGACTGTTTAGTTCGCTTGCCCAGTTTTTTTTTATTTTTTTTTTCTGTGAGTTTCTTGAGTTCTCTGTATATTCTAGATATTAGTCATCTATTAGAAGAGTAGGTGGCAGAAATATTCTCCCATTCTATTGATTCTCGGTTAAGGTTCTTGATCATTTCATTTGCTGTACAGAAGCTGTTCAGTTTAATGCATTCCCACACATTGATCCCTTTTAGTTACTTGTGCTTTTAGGGTCTTGTTGAGAAAATTATCACCTGTGCCTATGAGGTGCAGTGTTGTACCTACACCCTCTTCAAGGAGCCTCAAGTCTCCGGTCTAATATCCAAGTCTTTGATTCATCTTGAATTGTATGCACGGTGAGAAAGTAGGGTTTATTTTCATTTTTTGCATACAGTTAGCCAGTTTTACCAATACCATTTGTTGAATAGGCTATCCTTTTTGTAGTGTATGATTTTGCCCCTTAGACAAAAAATTAACTGGCTGTGTGTCAATTTGTTTCTGAGTCTTCTATTCTGCTCCATTCATCTATATATCTATTTTTGTGCCAATACCATGCTGTTCTTATTATTATGGCTTGGTAGTATAGTTTAAAGTCAGGCATTGTGATTCCTCCTGCATGGTTAGTTTTTGTTGTTGAGAAGTACTTTGGCTATTCTGGGCTTTTTGTTGTTCCAAATGAATTTAAGGACTAATTTTTCTATATCTCTGAGGAATGGCCTTGGTAATTTAATGGATATTGCATGGAAGTTGTAGATTACTTTTGGAAGTATGGACATTTTGATGATATTTATTCTGCCTATCCATGAACACGAAAGATTTTTAAGAAGTCATTTTTTATCTAATAACATAGTAGCCAGTGAAGACTTATTCATTTAAATCTTTTTTTTAAAATTTAAGAGATTTTATTATTTTTTCCAACATTGTATAAAAGGTAATAGTAATAGGTCAAACTCTGTCTATATCAGTAAAGAAAGTCTATATTAGCATTCTCTTGGTATATCCCTAAGTCACTTGTTACCAATCTTAATTTTATTATTCTAAGAAATTGATTAGTTAATCCATACATTATCTGCTTATTTAACTGAATTGAGTCAGTTTTCCAATGTTACTGAAACTAGTAGGCAATAAAATCAACCAACTCACAAAATGCTCAGATTAAATTAATGAATACTTTATGCTTGATACTTTCAATTGTTTTATGCCAGTTTTTCCATCTGGAAATTCTGCTTTTCCTTCTTCTAGATATTGTTTTTTATTTCTGCAGATTCTTTCTCAAAAACAAAGTAATTTTAAGAGCTATTGGGAATACTTCTGAAAAAGGTTTACCACTTCTTTAGCACTTGTTTACCACTTTACAAGGATTTAAAATGGAAGCTTTGAGCCGGGCGTGGTGGCGCACACTAAAGTAATTTTTAGAGCTATTGGGAATACTTCTGAGAAAGGTTTACCACTTCTTTAACACTTGTTTACCACTTTACAAGGATTTAAAATGGAAGCTTTGAGCTGGGCGTGGTGTAATCCCAGCATTCAGGAGGCTGAGAACGGAGGATCACCGTTCTGGACAGCCTCAGCTACTTAATGAGGCCCTCTGCAACTCAGTGAGACCCGATTTCAAAATAAAGAATAAAAAATAGCGCAGGGGGCATGGCTTGGAGGTCAAATGCCCCTGAGTTTCATCCCTAGACCCTCCAAAAAAAAAAAAAAAATTGGAAATCACTATATTTTATGGCACCCACAGCCTATGTTCAACACTTAGAGATTTTTGTATTAAAAGCCCTGAAAACTCACAGAAAATTGATTTTGTTTAAATTTTCAGATGTATTTAAGCATAGCATTCTCATACAATATCCCTCAGTCCATAAAAATAAAATAAAAAATAAAAAGGAAAGAAATACTTAGTAACAGCTATGGGATAGTATTTTCCCAAGGTACTAGTTTGGAATATGAACTCTCACAATTTTTTACTATCAATGAATTTTTTTAAAAAAGCTGTAATTATCTTAAAATTACACTCAGCCAAAATTACAGTGTAAGAAACTAAACATGGCTGGAGAAGGGCTAAATGAGTGATGTATGCGTGTATGCCTCTCCCATCTTGTGCTCCATTAAGATGCATGACTACAATGCACCAATAAAAAGTTTAAAAAAATTAAAATGGATTATAAGAAAAATATTGGTATGTGTATATGGGATTGCTCTACTCTTCCTCCCTACAGTCCTATTACTTAGGAAATTTTCTGCTTGCCTCACAGATGGCCCTGCTGAGGAGAGCATGGTCATTTTTCTAAGAGAATTTCAGTTACAGGAATATATTGAAGTATTCCTAAAAGTAGCAGCTCAGCATCTTCTCAGCTACAGGATAAAACCAGCAAGGTAGTTTGGAACAAACGTGCAAATAAATACTTATGTAGAATTTGGATACTATTATATATGGGCTTTTATTCTGTAGGCCAGCAAGTAAAAAGATATCTGTTCACATATTTCATGCAGAGGTCTATAGACATAGTTCAGTGTTTCATGTGATGCATGTCTTCTGAAAACAAAGAGCTCAAACACGTTTTCAAAATAATATTTAAAATATTACTAAAGCTTTTTCATGGATGTTATTTCTTCATCTGTAGTGAAGAAGTTTGAGCTTTGTCTTGTACCTCAACCTTTAAGTGCTCTCATTAAGTAATTACTTAGCTATAGTATTTCAAGTGAATAATGGATAGTAAAATAGTATAGATTTAATTTTCTAATGTTATTAGATGGAGTGAGATGATGATTTAATTTTCTAATGTTACACAATCTTATCACAATCCTCATGGCTATAAGAACAGAAAAAGGTGCAGCATAACTCAGCCCAGTACTTCTCACCTCCAGGGATTAGAGTCCAGAATTACACAGACTGCCATTAATACCATTTGTATAGATAGGGTCTTCCTGGACCTAGAAAAATTCACTCATCTTTTTATACTAGAGGATTAGAGCATCATCTACGAGAAAATTATACAATCCATATACTTGTTTAAGGGAATTATTACAATCTTGTTTGACTACCAAACCAAAATTACCGTGAGTGTCAAAGCTTTTCTGAATTTTAAAGATCTTCCCCACAATAACCTAGTTGCAGTTAAATGGAGATTAAAGTAAAATATTCACTATTAGTAAGATTCTTTTTTGAAGAAAGCTATAAGTTTGCCTTTAGATACAATTCTTCTTAGTTTTCTATTATCAATTTAATGGATTATAAAATATTAAAATTTAGGTTGGAAGATAACAATCCATTTTATATTTTATAATTATTCCATAATTTATTTAACCAGTCCCTTGCCAGATATCAGGCTTTATCTATATTTATGTTACTATAAAATATAATATTTTTGATAAATATATATGTAGCATGTAAATTTGCACATACAATTTATTTCCTCTAGATGGGTGTAATGGCACAAAACTAGCAATAATAACTAATACTTATTTCATTACTGTGTATTGTGTTAAGCACTTGAGTATCTTTCATCAATTAACTTAATTCTATGAATTAATTCAACTTTATGAATATATATTGGTGTACTATAGTCTCAACATCATAATGTAGATTGTTTTGACAATGGCATATATTTACACAGTGCTTGGTGTCCCCTGCTTTCTCATTTCCCTCCCTCCCAATACTGAGTATCCAGGTTAACAATGTTATATTCACATATATACACATAGTCGCATGTAACATTTCCATTAATGAGCCTCAGCCTTCTTCCTCCTCTACCCTTCCTTTCTGGCTCCACTGAAGATCTCCATTATGTAGAGTCCCTCCGGTATCCCAAATACTCTCTAGCTCAAGCATATTAGAGAAAATATATGTCCCTTTTCTTTCTGTGCTTGGCTAATCTAACTTAACATAATGTTCTCCAGGACTTTCCATTTTCTTACAAATGACAGAATTTTGTTCTTCGTTATTGCCGAGTAGAATTCTATTGTGTGTATTTCCCATAATTTTGCAATCCATTCATCTCTTGATGGAGATCTAGGTTGGTTCCATATTTTGGCTATTGTGAATTACGCTGCTATGAACATGGGTATGCGTATGTTACTGTAGTTCTCTGATTTCAACCCCTTTGGAAAGATACCCAGGAGTGTTATAGCCAGATCATGTGGTGGATCCATTCCCAGTTTTCTAAGGAATCTTCACACTGACCTTCATAGTAGCTGAATTAGTTTCCACTCCCACCAACAGTGAAGAAGAGTTCATATTTCCCCACATCCTCGCCAACATTTGCTGTTATTTGACTTCTTTATGCTTGGAACTCTGATTGGGTTTAGATGGAATCTCAGTGTAGTTTTGATTTGCTTCTCCTTGAGTACACAAATTTTAAATAGTCAAATAAAAATGAATTTTAGTGAGGTTTTACTGCTTGCTCAAAATTACTATAGTAACACAGTAGAAACTGAACTGTAAGCTCTGTTAGTGTGGGGATTAGGTTAATAATACCTGCTGCCTGCCTCTCAAGATGGACATCAGGGTTAAATGAGATCTCATATGTATGAAAAGAACTATATAAATTAGATGTTCTAGGAATATGATGTAATATTATTTTTAAACATACTATTATTCCTAGACTTCTGGCTGCATCTTGGAAATATTTTCCTGGGAAGGAAACTGTGTTTATGAAAATTTCAAATGAAAAATTATTCCTTTTCTTATAATTCTTATGGAAGTGAAGATTGACTATATCCTTTTAAGTGTTAACACAACATATTGTTTTCTTTTCATATAGCAGTCAATAAGGTATAATGCTGAATGAAAAATAATGTATTTGGAAGACTGTTTAGGAGAAAGTGAGATGAACTTAACATGTGTAAATTACAATGTAGTAGTTGGCCATTCTGTTTTCAGAAGGAACCTGTTTTCATGTTTATACCTTGATTCTTGAAATATTACTAATAATTTATCTTTTTCTAGTTTAAATCTCAAAATATTTGAAAATTTTGTGTGTGCACGAGTGTGTGTGTGTGTGTGTGTGTGTGTGTGTGTGTGTGTGTGCGCATGTTTGATCGACATAGGGATTTTAATCCCCAAATTCACCGTATTCAAATATCTAATTCTTAAACTATTTTAGTATCTGAACTTTAAACTCCTTTATTGTCAAACTAGGGTCTTAAAATAAATGTTCAATTGCTATATATTTACTTTGGTCATCATGAGCAAACCTCATTTTTTACACAACTTTAATTTTATCATAGTGTTTACATTAGTTACAAAAGTCAACAGACTGGTGATTTTAAAGCCAGGTCGGTTTTATTAGCTTCGCCCAGTGTTTACCCAACTGTTCAGGCTGCAGTGCTCACTTTCCTCGCTGCACGTTTTGATTAATGGCCCCTTGGACTCCTTCCAGAATATACTGATTATGGTCAGGGCACTTCAAAGATGATTTATTAATTGTGTTTGCAACTCAAAATAAGTAAAGATTGATCATATGCATTATTATGACTGCCAATAAAATCAGGAGTTACATTTTGAAATGAAGTTTTCCTGAGTGTTTTTTAAGTATACAGGAAAACAAAATATTTTTTAATGTATTCAGTACTAACCACAGCTTTATGGCCTTTGAAAGCATAAGTATTAAATGTATCAGAAACTTAGTCTTGCAAGTACATGTGTTTTAAGTTCTAGTTTAACAAAACTCAAAATGATATGTTTCAGTGGAGCTTACAAAGGCATTTAAAAATGTATTCCATGTTTACAGCTTACCCTGGGAACAACCCTTACTACAATTCCCCGAGGTTAGCATGTGCATTTAAATTTCAAACCTCTGACGGACTCAGATTTCTGTTTAAAACGAATTTAATAGGAGTCTATGCAATCTTTCTGTGTTTATGTAGAGTGAACTTCTATGTCTCATATATGTGTATATTTATTGTGCTTTTAGCATTTGAAAAACTGTGATACATAAAATTTCTCTGCATTTGGCTTGATAATAGTTATTATTTCAGATACTTTAAGCACTTTTAACTAATATAGAATAATGGATAAATATTCATTATATTTGGTCAATGGGCTTATTAATAAAAAGAAATGACTCCCTGTTCATAACTTACAGTTCAATATTCAAAGAAAAGTAGATACTTTAAAAATTATTTGGTGTGCCATATTCAGATTTTATGTTGTAATAGTGAAGTCCTCTAACTTGTTATATATTATACAACTAAATATTAAATAGGTTTTTGGCATTCAAATATCAAAAAGTAATATGTTTCATTATACTAGAAGTACCAGTTGTTTCATGTTGTATGAAAGTTCTATACAGTATGTAAAATAAGAACATATGAACCCCAAAGTATCTGAGATGTTGGCAAACAGAACAAACTAATCAAATATGAGAATAAAAGCAATAAGCCTAAGAAACTGAATATATATAGCAATCTACTAGTAGTGTTCAAGGATATTTTTGCTTTTGGCAAATCATTTCTCCAGGACAAAGAATGTTTACTCATCATCAGTAGGAAGTACTTTTAGTAAAATTTTAGGACAGATTTTATTGACTTGAAAAATCTTTATTTTTGAGGGGGTTCTGGGGATGGAACCCAATGGCATTTGGCCTCCGAGCTATACCTCCTGCCCTATTTTTTATTCTTTCTTTTGAAGCAGGGTCTCACTGAGTTGCAGAGGGCCTCACTAAGTAGCTGAGGCTATCTGAGAAACATGATTCTCCAGTCTTAGCCTCCAGAATGCTGGGATTACAAGCATGCACCATCACGCCTGGTGAGTTGAAAATCTTTTGTAGTAATCTTATTTGTAAACAATTTCTTAAAAATATAATTTGTCTAAATCAAATTTATACATGATATTTTTAAATTTGATATCCATAATAAATGAAGATAAATTATCAGTGTATTAAGCAAAGCAATGTTACCATTGCCATATTATTGAATGCTATCCACTTCTATAGATATACATTAAAAAGTCAATATAGGCTCTGTCCTCAGCAGTCTTTCTATATGCAATAAAACAATGAAGGAAATTAATCAGTAGCACCCATTATTTTTTAATTTATTTGTCTATTTATTGGCCATACTCACAGTCTTTCTTATGTGTATGGCTAACTGTAATATGTCTAAAATATACCAAATTTCATAAGAGTTATATGACCTGTGAAATTTCACAGGAGAGAGAGGAAGTTGGTATTTCATTTGGAAAACTGAAATATGGATATCTGATAAAACCAGAGAAGCTTGGCTCTGAGAGGGTATTTGAGATTGGTTTTGAAAATGAGTAGGTTTCTAGAGGCATAAGCTAAAAAAAGATAATACAGAAACTCATAATTGAGCCCAGTCTATAGGCTCTCGTGATTTTTTCTTTTTCTTTTCTTTTTTTTTTTTTTTTTTTTTTTAATAATGAAACCTGCCTCCATCACCTGCTGCATCTGCTGGTCTTTTCAGGGCATGTGGCAACCGATCAAGAGGCTGTATTTCCCAGCTTCACTGTCCATGAACTGGGGCCAAGTTATAAAGTCAGTGTTAGTCACATATGGAGATGATATATGCCCATGAAATGATTGGGAAGATATTCCCATTTCTCTTTCTCCCTCTCAGCCCCACCTTCCACCTAACATTTAAGGAAAACATCTTGTGAGAAAGCTGAAAGGCAAAACAGAAGAAACAATAGTCACTGGATGATCTTGTGGAGACCAGGGCAACCTATCCACCATGAACTGCTCAGCCATCTCTGAACTGAGTGTGAGAGGAAAATGTTTGACTTGATTGTAGACATGGTGTAACTTGAGTCTTTTTGTTAGAGAAACTTGGGATATGTCCTGCCTAAAAGGAAGATTATGCAGCCAGGTGTGGTGGCACATGGCTGTAATCCCAGCATTTGGGAGGCTGAGACAGGATGATCATGGTTTGCGGACAGCCTCAGCTACTATTTAGTGAGGCCCTTTGCAACTCAGTGAGACCCTGTTATAAAATAAAGAATAAAAAATAGTTTCGGAGGTAGAATGCTCCTTGGTTCCATCCCCATTCCCAAAAATAAAATAATAAAATAAAATGAAGATTATTCTACCATAGAAATAGACTCATAAGTATATAAATGGAGAAGATATCTGCAGATAATCAGTTCCCATCGGTGGTGCACAGGAGTATGAGGAAAACTGGTGAAGTTGGCAGCACTTGGATTACAAGAGACTGAAATGCTAGGCTATTTACTTGGACTTTCCTTATGAATGCAACAATAAACTATTAAAAGTTTTTGAGTCAAAGAATGGAATAATGAACAGTGCTTCAGGTTTCCAGGAAATTTTACTAATAGTCAGTAAAGATAGGAAGATATAATAGAAATCCAGGAAGAGCTGTGTAAAGAAGAATGGTGATTTTAAGTGTGAGTGGAATTGTAAAGGGACAAAAAAAAGATAGATTGATAAATACTTAAGATTGCTATCCTCATACTATCAAAGAATGGGAAGCTTTATCTGTTTTTGAAAGCTACTTGGTAGACATAGCCTTTCCCAAAGCAATCTGTCATACTTTAGAAATTATCCACAAAAGTTTCGTAGATAGATAATATTGGTGGTCATAAGGATTGACTTCACATAAGACTGGAAAAAAATCAGTTTTTCATGCTGATAAAATTATATTCTCAAGTATATAGATTTCAAAGCAATAATAGTATATTATTTGCTTTATTTATTTCATTTTAACTTAATTCACCCTATGGATGAATTCACTAATTAGCATGCTGTCTTCAAATCATGCTTTAAGAAGGTTTGTCACTGTAGAAGGTGTGCTGTAGCCTCTTAAAACCATTCTTGACATAGGGGTTCTTATTAGCATAAAGAAATATTCTTTCTGGACATGTATTTTTATTGTAATCTGAAGTCATGGAGTTTCTCTTGCTTGAGGATATATGATATTCTGCTTAGGGACAACAGAGAAAATCAACTAATCCACTGTCACAATCTGTTAAGGCAATACTGCTAATTTTTTAAAAAGTTTTTTCCCTAGGCCCAGGATATATAACTTTTTAAAAATTTGCATATGATAAAGGATAAGATATGAATTGAAAATTTAAAAAAAATAAAGAGCAAAAAAAGATATATAAATTTATAACTCAATTTGGCAAACTAATTTATTAATGAGATGTTGCAATAAAATTAAACTGATCTTTCTACCCCTATTTCAGGGAAATCATGAAATAATAAACTTCTACTTATTGAAGTTTATTTTTGATTAAGCAATAAATGGTACTATAAAAAACATAGAAACTGTTAAAGAGAATATTTTATCTGTTCTCACCTCATATATGGGTATGTGAGGCATATGGAAATCTAGTATTCTCACTGGATAATAAAATCGTTTTTCAGATCTATGGTATACTTTTAGAGTACTCTATATAAGCTACTTGCAATGTGCAATGACTTCCAGAGACAATAAACAAACCACACATAGGAAAGAAAATAGCATTACAAGGTTATAGGCCTCTCTCCACCTTAATATAACAGTGAGGTACTTTCATGCCAAACACAGTGCGTGATGCTAAGCTACACCACCATACAAAATAGACAGGTACTTGCCCTCAAGGAAGCAATGTAGTTGTAGAAATGAACAAATATCTAATTAATGAGGCCACATGATATAATAGTTCCAGGGGCATGTGGAATGCCTAATTAAAATTAATGCCAGAGGTAGGCACAAATACAAAAAAAAATTAGTACCATTTTTATTGAAAAAGTATGGAGACAAAGATAAATAACTACTATAGATGAGAAAATGTATTACATCTTATAGAATGCAGAAATTAATCTATTAGAAATTTAATACAAGTTGATATCTATCAAAAATAAAAGTGGTGTACACTAGCATTTAGTAGGTTTTTAATAATCATCAAGTAGTGTGATGCAGTGGTATATGCCTATGATCCCAGTATTTAGGAGACAGAGATAGAAGGATCACAAATTTGAGCTCAGTCTTGGTAAATTAGAGTATCCCTGTTTCAAAATAAAATATAAAGGGCTGGTGGTATAACTAAGTGTTAGAGTGCTCTTGGCTTCAATCCCCAGCACTATTGCTACTGATAATAATAACAACAACAACAACCACAACAACAACAACAATAATAATATCATCAAATAAGTGACATAAAAGTAGAGATATAATATCATCAAATAAGTGACATATAATGGGAGAAATGGAGTATCAGTGGCTCTCAGCCATCTGAATCTTTCCTTTCTTTTCTTTTTCTCCTTTTTGTCCTTTAGTTCTTTTTTCTTTTTTTTTTTTTACTTTTATTTGGTGAATTGTAATTATACATAATACTGAGATAAAGAGTGATAGGAATATACATAGACACAACCCTTCAAGCACTTCCTTCTGGGTCCTACTCCCCTCCTCCCTCCTTGCACAAGCCCCTGAGATTGGGAATGGTAATTTTATATATGTACATAGCATTATTACAACTGTTACATTCTTTATGTCTCCATACTCCCCATCAACCTCCCGTAAACCCCTCAGTCACTCCAATGGAGTCTCTGCTCTTCTACTTGATATTACCTATTTCCCAATTTCTACCTAGCTTCCACATGTAAGAGAAAGCATACAGCTATTCATTTTTTTTGAGTGGACTAATCTTATTTAAAATAATAATTCTCAAGTTCCATTCCTTTTTCCTGCAAATGACATGATTTTATTCTTTTTTGTACTTTTATTGGTGCATTATAGTCTCACATCATAATGTAGTTCACAGTGATAGTGAGGTAATGTATACAACACTTGGGGGGCTTTCCCTTGCCTCCCTCCCACTTCCCTCCTTCCCAATCATAATTCTGTTCTTTTTGGCTGAATAGATTTTTTTGTGTGTATATTGCACAGTTTTGTGATCCATTCATCAGTTAGTGGACACCTAGGCTTCTCTATAATTTTTCTATTGTGAATTTGTTGCTATAAGCATGGATATGCATGTATCACTCTAATATTCTGACTTAAGTTCCTTTGGAAAGATACCTGGGAGTGGCATCACCTGGTTATATGGTTATTCCATTCCCAATCATCTGAGAAACCTCCACATCGATCATACACCACCATGCCCAGATGTACTTCTGTTTTTTTAATTTAAAAATTAACTATATTACCCAAATAGATTTGTATAAATTATGAGATAAGGCATGTATATTCCTTAACACAGTGCCTTATGTAAGATTGTCAGTGCTACTAACATTTTTTATTTGATATAGTTAATTTTGTCATCTTATTTCATAAGATGCTCTCAGCTGTGAATCCTGTATTTGTGTCACATTATTTCAGTGCTCTCCACACTCTGTAGTACATATAGAATGTGGAAATGCCATCTGCTATTTTCTATAATACTATTATGAATAGTGATAATTAGTGTATCAGTAGGAGGTCTCATATTTGAAACAGGATTTTTGAGAGGAGATAATTTTTAATACAAATTTAATTAGCATGAGGGCTGGTGGTGCATACCTGTAATCCTATCAGCTTGGGTTGCTGATGCTGGAGGACTGCAGGTTTGAGGCCCACCTGGGCAAATTAGTTACACCTTACCTCAAAATTTTAAAAAATAATAATAAAAGGCTGGAGATATAGCTCAATGTTATAATGCCTCTGGGTTCATTCTTTTTTTTTCTTTTCTATTTTCAGAGATATATGGACAAAACAAAGTCCTTATTTTCATGGAAACAAAGTTTTAGTAGAAAAAAAGTTAACTCATCACAAATTTCAACTTCTTTTCTAAGTTTTGTAGCATGCATCTGTTGCAGTTAGAAAGGCATATTTTTAAATGAAGAAGGGAGCTGGGCATGGTGGTGCATGCTTGTAATCCCAGCATTTGAGAGGCTAACACAGGAGGATCACAGGTTCATGTCCAGCCTCAGCTACTTCATGAGGCCATATGCAACTTAGTGACACCATGTTTCAAAATAAAGAATAAAAAATAGAGCTGGATGTGTAGCTCAGAGGTAGAATGCCCCTGGGCTCAATCTTCAACACCTCAAAAAAATAAAAAATAAATTAAGAATGAAACAGTTTTAAAAAGATAAAGAAGGAGGAAGGAAGGAACAAGGAATTAATTAAAGGGAAGATGAAGGGAAGAAAAGAAAGTCTCAGTAGAACAACATACAGAGGTTAAAATTTGATCTGGTTTTCTGAGTTATTAGGAATATCTGCCAACCCTCCTCAGGAGGTTACTATTAATTATTTCTATTATTCAAATATTCTGTCATTGTTTTAAAAATCATCTTACTTTAACATCAAGATTATTTCATCAGTGATGTTTGATAACATCATGTATGGCTATTATATTTAAATTCATCTCAAATTTTAGGCTCACTTTCATTAAGAAAAATGTACTTAATTTTTTGAGGAGCTAGCAGATAAGACATGTAGGTAAATAGATAATTTTTACACAATATACTAACTTTTAAAATTCAGATTCACATAAGCTACAAAAAGAAAGGGAAAAGGAGGGGGAAGGAAGAGAACGAAGAAAAAACATTTTGGTGCTGGATTTTCTCCTCATACATGTGCCCAGGACTGAGGATGAAATGGGAAATATATCTCCTTTTCCCTTATCTGTCCAGGCTCTTTGGATTCTTCCATAGTATGAACATATGTAAACCTTTTTTTTTAAAAAAAAAAAAAAACTTTTTCATATACCATGGCCACTAAGTATAAAACAACCATTTTACATTTTCTACTTCTCAACGGTAAACAAATACCTATCTATCGCCAAATAAGAAGAAACCTGTTGCTCTTAAGATGCTAGACAATTTTAAATTGGTGTTATTAGATTGGCATATAATATTTTCTAAACATTTTTCAGGATACTTTGATTTTCACATAAATACCTTCAATTAAAAACCAACTTCTGAATAAGGTAATTTGAAGACCATTTTATCCTGTGAGTTTTCTCCTACAAGCTACAAAAGCCTAAGTCTATCAACATTCCTCATGTTATAACATGGTTTTCACATTCCAATCTCTTGGTGGGAGTTGCTTTTCACTGAATGCATATAGTTTTTCAATCTTCCATTAGCGTTTCTCTCCCCAACCCCAGTTCTTGCTTAGGGCTCTGATGCGATGAGATCTCTACAGAGAACAGTGGACCATACCTGTGTTGCTGCAGGTGTTATTGTGCTGCTCCATCTTTTATTCCTGAGATATTACTAATTCTGTAGTTGTAGCAGCCATTTCTCTTCAGTCAGAGTCACCACAGAGTGATCTTTCAAGATCTCAATACAAAGAATTAAACATAGATTCATATCCTAACTTTAGTAGATATGATTTGAGCCAAACCATTTAACTACTGCGAGCCTTAATATCCTAATTTCTAACATGGGAATAGCAATACCCACCTCATTAGAATTAATGAGATGACAGATATAACAAGCCAAGCATCTAGTAGATGCTCAGCACTCATTACCACTGCAGCGCTTGCTCCTGCTCATTTTATTTTTCTCTACCAGTGTCCATCTGTCTAGGCATGAAAGCAAAATGTTGTCAGGTCAATTGCTTGTGGTAAAAATTATACTATAAAAGCATTTAGTTTGTATTTTATTATCTTTAATAATTTGCAAATAATATTTTATCTGAATTTTCAGAATCATTATAAAGTATCCAAGAGTGGTTTTCTGTTATAAAATTTTGATACCTTTCCTGCTAATACCATGTATCTTATATATATTCAGATTCTAAATATCTTTTCAACAATTATTTGCTGAATAAGCAGTGTGAGCCAGGCTGTGATTTAGACACAGCAAATATGATGATGAGCAAAACCACAACACACCTAAGGCTGCATCCTAATAGTATGAAACAAGTCAGTAATAATACAAGTGAGACACATGAGGTGATGATAAAGCATTAGGCAGATGATTACATAGAGTTAAATGAAGAGATGATGAGTAGGTTCTTCTTTATAGAGAATGTCCATAGAAGGTTTCTTGAGGAATTAAAATGTACAGCGAACCTAAGTGTATAGGAACAAAGGGAACTTCTCCTCTACCTTCTGAAGGTTCAATAATTAAATCTGCTCAGATAAGCTCAAAATTGAGATTAATTGGAGGAAAGGCCCACAAATCATATTACATATATAGAGGCCTCACAGCAACGTGAGTACTCCATAAACCAATGAAATGTTTATATACTCTCCTCCTAGGAAAGAAGGAAGTGGGAAGATTTAGGACATTTAGGAGGAGAGTAAGTGATTTTCAGGGAAGGTGAATGGGTCCAAAAAACAGGTGATAGCTTGTGACAGAGTCCATCTGGACTCTGAGCATGGTAATATCATCAGTCTTCCTCCATGACATATGAATCAGTGTTCCCTGGTTCATGAGCTTTCTATGGAAGGGGTTCAAAATCATTGAATATCTCCTGGAGGATCTGGTCTTCAGGGAGATTGGGGAACTTTACAGAAAGCCCTGCCCTACTTTCTTATTCTTTGGATTTTTAAATCAACCAGTATGCCGGGCGTGGTGGCGCACGCTTGTAATCCCCGCGCTTGGGAGGCAGAGACAGGAGGATCGCGCAGGTTCGAAGCCAGCTGCACGCGCTGGCTTATGAGACCCTGTTTCCAAATAAAAAAGTATAAAAAATAGGTCTGGGAGTGTAGCCCGGAGGTAGAAGGGCTTCCAGGAACCCCAGTACCACCAAAAAAAAAAAAAAAAAAAAATCAACCAGTATACTGAAGCACCATACTGAAGAGTATCACTTCTTAGCTTCAGTGATGTCTAGCCATAATCCCATAAAGACTGGGGGAAAAACATGCAAAGACCCTAAGGTGAGCCAAACCTGGCATGTTGAAGAACCAAAAAGGTTCCCCCATAGTGAGTGAAGTAGCAAGTGATGTGAACATGTGGCCAGCCCATCAGATCAGATCATGCACGGCTTTCAAGACTAATGGACTTTAGATTTATTAAGAGTATAATGGTAGATTTTAAGAAGCAGACTAGATAATGGTTTGATTTTTTTAAAAAAAGATTATTAGGAAGATTGTGTGGAAAATAGTTTTTGGAAGTTTAGAGTTACTGAAAGCAGAAAGGTCAGTTAGGTGATTTTACAGTAGTCCAAGTGAATGTCAGTAGTAACTTAGCTCATTTGGGGAAATAGTGAGGAATTCCTAGATCCTAGGAATGTATCTGAAATTATCTAAGTATGAAATTACCTAATATCCCAGAAACTTATTATCTGAAACCATCTAATTGTGTTTTAGCAGTAAAGTTTCGAGGACTTGGTACTAGGCTTGACTTAGGAGAGAGGGGAGAGAAGGAAATCAGGAGGATTCCTGTTGTTTAGCTTCAGAAGCTGAGTAAATGATGTAATTTTCAGACACGGGAAGGTCTGGCAAAGAAGCAGTTTTGTTGAGGAAAAAATATGAGATCTGTTTTGGGTAGGTTAGGTTTTAAAAGACTTAACAGACATCAAATCAGATATATCAAGATATATGATGATGTGATCCCTGGGAGAATTGAGATGTGGAGATAAAGATTTGAGAGTCCTAGACATTTGGGATTTATAGCTTGACCTTAAATTGAGGACAGACAGCATGGATGGGTCTTTTCTCTTTGACAATGTATGGGTGATTCCCAGTGTGGAACTTTAAAGAGCAAGTGCAATAAAGGTAGAGGGCTATTACTGCCACATCAGAGCTCCATGCGAAAGATGAATCTAATCAAGTTTTCAATATCTACTTTGTGACTTAGACCTAGATTTAATATCCACATGGCTCCTTTTTGGGCATTCAGTGCATTTGAACCACTGCATTATGTTACCTGTCCCTGGCAAATTTACTATTATTCAGAACTAGATGTAAATACACACACACACACACACACACACACACACACACACACACCTGTTTCTTCTCTCTCTCTCTCTCTCTCTCTCTCTCTCTCTCTTCCTCTCTCTCTCTCTCTTTCTCCTTTAAACAATAGGAGAAAAGTTGTAAACAGACACAATTATTTAAGTGGAGTTCTCTTTATGTATAATTAGTGAATGAAAAGAATTTGCTGGGAGCCTTTTAAGTCACATATTTTGTGTGTGTCTGTGTGTGTGTGTGTGTGTGTGTGTGTGTGAGAGAGAGAGAGAGAGTGTGTGTGTGTGTGTGTGTGTGTGTGTGTGTGTGTGTGTGTGTCTGGGGGATGGAACCCAGGGGCATTCGACCTCCGAGCTACACCCCCTGCCCTAGTTTTTATTCTTTATTTTGAAACAGGGTCTCACTAAATTGCGGAGGGCCTCACTAAGTAGCTGAGGCTGTCCTCGAGCTGCGATCTTTCTGGCTCAGCCTCCCGAATGGTGGGATTACAAGCGTGCACCACCATGCCTGGCTTAAGTCACAGATTTTGATTCTACAGTTTATCAGGTAGAAAACAAAGATACTTGAAGCCAGATTAGAGCAATTATTTGGGTAATTTTGAAAGTTATTAGTTTTGTTCACCAAATATTTTCAGTTCTCTGCCATCTGGGCACCTGGTAAAATTGTACTTGGGAGCTGCAGTTGAAAGAGACTGTTAGACTGCATCTTGCTAGCAAGTTTTGATTTAAAATAGCATATGTAACTTCTAAGCCAGAGAACTTTCTTTCTGTCTTAGTGACTGGCAGTGTTGGTGGCTGCCCAGTCATCTTATGTCAGTGAATGATGACAGAAGAAAGTGGAGCCCCCAGGCCACCAGAGATTAGCATAAAATTGTGAAGTTAAATCTTGGTTTCAAGCCACTGAGATGTTGGGATATTTGTTACTGTACATAATCTAACCTATGCTAACTGATAGGATATGGAGACTTGTTTAAATGTAACATTTTTAGCACCATCACATTCTTATTTTATTTTAAAAATAAGCAACCAAAAAACATTGAAAGTTTATTACCACCACCAGAAAGGGAATACTGACGCTAGCCAACTCCAGGTTTAAAATAAACCATTGCTTACCTACATTGTAACAAACCTATGAGCATCTAATATATTTCCCAATGTTATGATTTGGAGGTTTTATTTACTCTTAGTGCCAATGTAATTGTATAATATAAAAACTTTAGGATAACTAGAATTTTTTTGATGATTTTGCAAAAGAAAATTCATGTTTAGTACAGAAAAAATAGCACATTTTCACCTTTTTGTCCAGATTGTAGCAGGAATATATTTTGTTATTCACAGAGCTACTTAACAAATGTCCTTTTATAAATTCATCATGTGCCAGTCAGACAAATGGAGTCACACTCCCCTCTCAAAGGTTAAGAGAGAAAACACTCACAGATTGACATCACTTTGCCCCACCTAATGACTTCACTTTCCATTTGACTTGCTTGTTGTCTGCCTTACTTATTCATTGAACTAAAAAAAAAAAGTTACTAAGCAAATTGAACCTGTAGTCTTCACTTCCACCAAATATGTGGAGATTAACCACAATGCAGATGATCCAGAATCGTACTTTCTGTTCCTTTACCCCATATTTAGTGATATATTCTGTAGTGTGTGATGCTATAACAAAATGCCATACCCTGACTAATTTATAAGCAACACAGAATAATCTTTTTTACTATTCTGAAGTCTGTTTACTCCGAGATCAAGGTGCTGACATTCATTTACTGTCTGGTGAGGGTCTTCTTGTTGAATCCTTACATGACAAAAGTGGTCAGTGTTGTGTGCTAACATCGTGGGAAGCAAAAACAGGTGTATGCTAGTGGTGGTTAGCACAAGCCTGTCATCCAGTACTTGGGAGGCTGAGACAAGAGGATTGCACGCTGGAGGCCAGCCTCAGCGATTTTGCAAAGCTCTCTATCACTTAGCCCCATTTAAATATTTTTAGGGTTGGGGATGTAGCTTGGAGGTAAAATTTCCCTGAGCTCAATCCCTAGTACCAAAAAAAAAAGAAAAGAAAAGAAAGGAAAAGAGAAAGAAAGGAAGGGAGAAAGAAAGAGAGAAAGAAAGAAGATAGAAAGAATGGAAGAGAGAGTCTAAACTAGTTTCTTCCAGACCTTTTATAAGGCACTCATAATTCATAATTCATTCATAAGAGCAGAAAACTTATGATTTAATCTCTTTCTTCCTAATCCCAACTCCTAAATCCCCCATAATAGTGATTCAATTTCAACATGAACTTTGAAGGGACTGCCATTGTTGAAGCCATGGCAATATCTTTATTTATTTTTTAGTTGTAAACTGACATAGAAAACTACCCAAATAGCCGGGCATGGTGGCGCACGCTTGTAATCCCAGCATTTGGGAGGCTGAGACAATAGGATCTTGGTTTGCAGACAGCCTCATCTACTTAGTGAGGCTCTTTGCAACTGAATGAGACCATGTTTCCAAAAAAAAGTAGAAAAAAATAAAGCTTAGAAGTGTAGCTCCAGGGTAGAATATCTGAGTTCCATCCTGAGTACCACAAAAGAAAGGAAAGAAAACTGCCCAAATGAAGCATGGTGTGAGGGGTTTTTTTAATTGTGTTTGTGCCAAAAATGGCTTTCTGTATAATTTTTTCTGTATTCTCTTTCCTAGACTTTATGAGCTTATTTTTAGCATGATTTCCATCTACTATACTAATGGCATCTATAGGGAAGATTCTGGTGTTTCAATCTCATATTTCCAAAGATTTTCCTCTTTATTTTGTAAAGTACAAAATAAATAGTTTTCGACCCAAAAACACATAATACTGGAATAGTTATAAAAATAATCAAACAAGGAGATAGGAAACCTGGATTCAAATGTTCTGGACACCTTTTTTAGCCTATTTTATGTCTGTAGTCTTCCTTCTTTCCATGCACCATCACTGCCTGGGTTGAAGCCATTCTGACATAGCACCCTTCTAGACTTGCCCCCAATATAGCAATCAGAATAAGTCTTCTAAGACATTAATTGACTTCAGGTCTCTTAATGATTCCCTGATGTTTTCAAAATAAAGTTCAACCCCTTAGCTTAATATACAGAGCCTTTCATAAGCTGCCCTTGCCTGACTCTGGTTCTGGGGTCATAAAGTGGCAGACTATTAGCAGAATTGAGCTCACATATGTGTTCGGTCTGGTTTACACTGTGTTTTCTTTAAAAATGCTATACCAACATTAATTTAAAAATTAGAGATTTCAGACTTAGGAGCTTGAAATTAGAAGATTATTCCCTGATCTAGTGGCAATTGGCTCTAGTGACTGTTCTCTGTAGAGAGAACCTTAACTCTTAATTTATTACAACTCCACTTGTAAAGTCCCAGCCCTGTTGTGACTTGTCACATTTGTGTCTACATTCCCTTCTGGTCTCGTTTCTAACCACTCTTTAATATCCATCATTTATAGCGTTGACCTAGACCAGATTTCTCCAAAAGTTTATGATTATTCTTGCCTCGAATGCCCTCTGCATTTCCATTTATCTCAAGGATCCATCACCTGCCCTCAGAGTATCAGTACAGGTGTTGTATTCTTCAAGGACTCAGCCCACCCTCCTTGCTGTGTACCTGTCTCATCTTATTCTCACATATTATATATCACAATTATTGTATAATATTTTTTGGGTTTTTTTTTTACTCTGTTCTTTACTAGATTATAAACTACAATGAGACAGATACTATATACTGCTAAAAAGACAGACAACACGAGCAAAACCTGGACATGGTACACAAAATGGACACTTCACAAAAGAAGAAATACAAATGGCCAGTAAATATATATATATAAAGTATTCAACATCATTAGCAATCAGAGAGATGCAAATCAGACTTCACTGAGACTTCACCCAACCCCAATTAGAATGTCAGTCATCAAAAATGCAAATAATAAATGATGGCAAAGATTAAGGAAATAGGAACTCTGATATATTGTTGATGATATTGCAAATTAGTTCAGCCATTTTGGAGATAAGTGGGAAGGTTCTTCAGAATAACTGGAACAGATCTACAATATGATCCAGCTGTACCACTCCTGGGTATGTACCCAAAGGGATCAAAACCAGACTATTACAGTAACACATGCATATCTATGTTTATAGCAGCACAATTCACAATAGTCAAATTATGAAACAAGCCTGGGTGTCCATCAACAGATGAATGGATTCCATAATTATAAGATATCCACACAATGAAATTCTACTCAGCCATAAAGAAGAACAAAACTCAGTCATTTGCAGAAAATTAAATGAAACTAGAGAATATTACGCTAAGTGAGCTTAGTAACAAAAAAAAAAAATCAAAGGTCAGATGTGGAAGCTAGGGAGAAATTAGGCTACAAAAGGGACTCTAGACAAAGAGAAAAACCCTAGTGAAGTGATGGAGGGGGACTAAGGGAGAGGAGCCGGTTGAGAGACAGATTCAATACAGGAGACACTTCAGTAGACATGATGTACATACACAAAAGTTTCAGTGCCAATCTCCAATCCCTATGCATGCAACAAGAGGGGAATAATCGGTTTTAGGGGAAGGTTCCCTGAGTACTATATGCATATATGACTACCACTCTGAAAATCATGATGTATAATTACAATGCATCAATAAAATAAGTTGACAAAGTCAGTAGTTTTAAAGCAGTACTTCTTAGAATATGTTTCCATAGGAGTGTGTTGACAAGTATCTCAGAAAAGCCCCAGGTCCTTCATCACTTCAACTAATATAGCTTCACTTTTATATGTTGCACACATTTAATAATAAAGAATTTTTAAAACTAAGAACCTGTTATAGACTTATTGAAAAAACATGTAGTGTCAAGCAAGAAGGGTAGTAACAGCTCAGATTATCTTTGGATAATGGTATTTCTTACATAGATTCATACTTTCCACATGGTCTACATAGAACATGTAATTATTTCTGTTACCAGAGAAGGGAGGAGTCTTTGACAAAATAAATAACTTGACAGCAATAAATAGTCCACAAGCCACTGAAAATGTCTCAGCTTGCCATTTTGGGCATCCAAATAATTGATTTATAAACTTAGTACAGTTATTAAAGTTTTCCCACCTGAATATCATAAGCTATAGAGAATCTTGAAGACACAGTCTATTCCTCTCATTTGAAATTCAAATAAACAATAATTCAAAATGTTTTTATATTTTGAACCTAGACCTGAGATCTTGTGATCACTTGAATCAATTATTTTTTTCTACTAATCACACAATTTTAAAACTGGATAACCAAGCTGGGTGTGGTGGCTCATACTTGTAATCTTAGCATTTGGGTGGCTGAGACAGGAAGATCATGGTTTGCAGACAGCCTCAGCTACTACTTAATAAGGCCCTTTGGAACTCAGTGAGACCCTGTTTCAAAATAAAGAATAAAAAATAGGGATGGGGGTATAGCTTGGAGGTAGAATGCCCTGGGATCCATCCCCAATACTGCCCCAAAAATGTATATTTATAATTCTCATTTCTTCCATTTATGTCTACCTAATTGAAGTATCTATCATTGAATTATTTTTTAATTTTTTTCTGTAAAAGAAAACAAATATTTTTTCAAGTGTCAGTGGCCAAATTTCTTCATTTAGAAAAACTGGCACCAATGGGACATTAAAACAGGTCCGAATGTTGTTCATACGACTCAGTTTCATTTTATTAAATTTGTATTTTATAACGTATTTTCTTCAATGAATGTGTATGTTCATTCATATCACAGTTTGGAATTGAGCTGCATTGACCCAGATAGTTTTATTATTTGCCATAACTTTTAAAAGGAAGACATTAGATACATGTTCCATGTGCCCCACCTTCCTTCTCAGACATGAGTGTACTTGGGAAGAACTTTGTCTTATTTTCAGGACTTTAACTCATCTGTAAGTTATCTCACTGTGATCACAGTGACACCCCCCAAAGTAATGTTTTTGGTGTAATAGTTTTCACATATGTATATGCCAGGACTTTCCCATGGTTCTTTTTCATTTTATTGTTGAGATGTGAAAATTTGGTATCCAGTTGAATTTGGAGAAACGATGTGAGGTAATATGTTATAAATAAAATAAAAGACTAGCAACATCAATTGCTACCCCTGAACCCTCTGCTAACCCCCAGTCCATCCTCCAAAATAGCAAATAATTCATAACTCAAAGCAATCAGAATAAATTCATAAAGGTTTCTATTTAAGATGGAGATGGTATCATTTACTATTGATGAACTTATTCATGAAAAATGCTAGAAAAGATGGGCATATATTATTATTTTTCATTTGAGGTTTAATTATCTTATTAAAAAGAGGAATTAAAATGCCCAGGAACTGATCTATATCCAACTTTGCCATTTTGCACCTTAATTCAGACACTAAAAAATTGTCTTTAACCATCTCTTCCAGGAATTCTAATGTTTTAATGTTTTAAAATTTAAACTTTAGACTTATAACACATAAAGATCATTTTGTTTGTTTAAAAGAATTGTAATTTAAACTAAAAACACTTAAAGAGTTTTTTATCCTGAAATAATTCCTTTGAACACCACATGTAAGAGATTTAGGGTGTTTTTTTTTGGTTTTTTTTTTTTTTTTGTGGTACTGGGGTTCCTGGAAACCCTTCTACCTCTGGGTTACACTCCCAGACCTATTTTTTATATTTTTTTATTTGGGAACAGGGTCTCTTAAGCCAGCAAGGCTGGCTTTGAACCAGCATGATCCTCCTGTCTCCACCTCTCAAACACAGGGATTACAAGCGTGTACCACCACCACGCCCAGCGATTTTTGATATTTTTAACTGTCAACTTTGCATTTTTTTTCTGATGTAGTTGCAGTTTTTTAGTGTGTTGGGCTGTTTCTCACTTGCTCTGGGAATCAAGCACACAACAAGTTTACAGGTATAAAAATAGACTTAGATTTGTAAATTATCAATTTAGTAACTTGAACATATAAGCAAATATATTTTCTTATGATTAGGTTTAATATATCAAAGTGTGTTTTGTTTGTTTGTTTGTTTGTTTGTTTGTTGCAGTGCTGGGGATAGAACCCAGGGGTATTCTACCTCTGAACTATACCCCTAGCCCTATTTTTTTAAATTCTTTATTTGGAAACAGGATCTCACTGACTTATAAAGAGCCTCACTAAGTATTAGCTGAGACTGTCTACAAACCTCAATTCTCCTGTCTCAGCTTCCCAAATGCTGGGATTACAAGCATGTGCCACCAAAGCCTGGCTTCAAAGTGTTTCCAGTTGAACATTTACATAAAGGAATGATGTGCCACTAGGTAAAAATTTCAATATAGCAATATTTTTTAGATGCTTTTTAGTTAAAATTTTAAGTTAAATACCTGTTGTATATACTTATAGAATAATCATAGTGGTTATTTTCTGGATAATAGTTAATAATATTATTTATGTCATATGTTATATGAAACTGTGCAGCTTTCAAAGCACACATACACATGTCACTTCATTTAGTTTTACACAAATTTTATGACCTTTTTTTTTGGTTGTTTTTTGTTTATTTGTTTGGTGGTACTGGGGTTCCTGGAAGCCCTTATACACTCCCAGACCTATTTTATACTTTTTTTATTTTTGGAAACAGGATCTCTTAAGCCAGTGAGGCTGGCTTCGAACCAGCACGATCCTCCTGTCTCCACCTCCCAAGCATGGGGATTACAAGCGTGCACCACCACGCCCTGCATTATGACTGTTTTTGATAGGGGATGTCTAGAACCTGCTGTTTGTCTAGGGTTACATTCTCTAATTTTTGAACCTTTATGAATGAATACATTTACCTTTGAATTTCTTATGGCTTAATAAAAGCAAGTTGCAGAGTTGTACGTGCATAATAATAGCAGTTAATAAAAATGAAGAACACCAGATAGTTCTCTGGTGTTCTTCACACATATGTAGAAAGGGTACGATTGTTAAGAGTGATCCTCTGATACAGATGGGAGATAGGATTGTTGGGGAACCAGTGTCTCAAAAGGAAGTTTAGCCTTTTTCTAAAAACATTTATGTATGTCTTGTGGAGTAAAAAATAATTTTTAAAACTTTAAAGAACTTTTTCCAGGTAGACTTTACCAGGAAGTATCCTAGTAAGGAGTAAGAAAGGTAAACGGGGGTGTCACTACTGCTTTGTGACATTACACAGTCTTTGAAATCTCTGTGTAATATTTTTCATCACTTACTTTGACCTACTAGTTGGCAGAAACAAAGAAACCAAAAGTAAGCATCTTTTCTGATAATTCTAATTCGTTCATAGTTTTAGGAAATGCTCAGCAGAGAAAAACTGGCTGTCGTGCTATATTGTGCAACAAATTAATATCAATCGAAGGGGGATTGTTTGTTTCATTACAATAGCCTTGATAAATTAAAAGTAATAAATCAGTTGAAAACCACAAGTCTGTTCTTGTAATTCTGAGTTATTTAATTTTTTTGGTCCCAATGGTATTTCCTCTGGGCTTCTCTCAGGGGCAAGGCACGGTCTGTGATTCCCTCTACTGTCACTCCACCCTGCTGGAATGCAGCAACTGCGTTTCAAAAGCTAAAAACATGACTTTTCACAGGAGCTTGTTATTTCTTGTTTCAACATTTACTTGAATCAGAATCGACATTAGTCTAAGATATCCCCTGCCCTTGGCATGTGTTCTTTAGAAAAGCTAGAAGATCCAGCCCTTAATTCCTAGTTAGTCAGATAATATCCATAGCTGGGTGAGGCTCTAGAGATGGAATAATTTGGCAAAATACATCTCTGACTGAAATCTAAAATTCCACCCTTGGGACCAGTGGACTGTGAATCGGTCTGTCTGTGTGAATTTCAGTTTCCTTTCTCAACTAATCAACTTCATGTCTGAAAATGCCTAAAATATGCTCCCTGTTAGAGTTCTTCTCTGACCTTTCTGGCTCACACATCTGCTTTTCTGTCTCACAGCTTGTCAGCTTTATTCATATGATTTTCTAAGTTATATTTTTATAATAGAGTATCCTCTAAGTCCACAATAATGATAGTGATATTAATAATAAAAATACCACTTATTTAGCACCTATTATTTTCTATAATTATACTAAATTTTATGTAGTCTTTACAGTAATCTTGCAAGATAGGTCTTGTTATCCACATTCATCAAACAAAGAAATTATGATACAGGAAAGTAAGTAGCTTGCTGGAGAATTATATACTCCAAGACAAACCTACCTCATAATAAATCTCACTGTGAAGGGCAGCCAGCCTTATGGTTCCAGGGAGCACATACTGCTATCAAAATTGGTTCTGTTTTCATGTTGACTATAAATTTTCATGTTGACTATAAATGAAAAATATAAGTTACTGAAAAAACAGTTGCTATTGTTTTTTCCTGGCATGTTTTAATTACAAAGGCTATACTAAATGTTGTTTTTCAAATATTCATACTAGTCTAACTATTTGCCAGTCATACAACTATCTAGAAATTGTTCTGAAAAATTATGTACCACTGGCTTTTTCTCTTCAGTAACAATAATAATGTTAACATATGGTCACTGATTTAGAAAAGTGAAATGGGTTTTATTAGGTCAAAATATACTAAAACTATTTATAAATGCAGGTTTTTTATTTAAAGCTCTATTACCTATCAACTTTTTTGACACTTACCAAATTATATCATATTGCTAAATTTTATTTTTCTTCTATAAAGACCATAATGAATGTCTTACTGATAGTTGTTTTCAGTAGTGAATGGGATCATTCCTGTAATACACATAGCATAGTGAAAATACCATAGTAATAAATGTTTCTCTTCATTGTTAATGTTACTTTTATTTGATAACAGCTTTTAAACTGTAGCTATGTAGCACAGTCACTTGATCCATGACACTCCATAAACATTCATTGATGTAGACATAAAACATTGTAAAGTTCTGGTGAAAGTTTGATTCTCATCCTTAACTAGGTTGCAGATGCATACAAATATATAATGTATATATTAAAGCCCTTTTTAAAAAGCCTTCCTTAAAATGTTTCTTAGCTGATAGTAAAAATGGAAATAATAATGCAATCTATGGTTCAAAACTTTCAACCTGTGAAAATGCACTTAGATCAATTACTACTTAGATGAGAAAAAAATATATATTGAGCAACATTATTTAGTAGCATTAGATTTTTTTTTTTTTGCCACCCCTGAAAGGCAAAATTCTAATCATTGTCTCAGTGTCACTGAGCAGTCTGTGGCCACAGAGAACAAACAGAAAGCTATGTACTCACAAGATTCTTCAGATCAACAGAATCATTGATGAGCATGTGTGTGCATGCATATGTGTGTGTACACATATACGAATATGCAGTGACTTATTTTAAGGAATTGGTTCACACAAATCTGAAGGCTGACAAGTGTGAAATTTATGTAACAAGTAGACTGGCTGGAAACTCAGGAATTAATGCTACAGTTTTGAGTTAGAATTTTCTTCTCAGTTGTGTGTGTGTGTGTGTGTTTGTGTGTGTGTGTGTGTGTGTGCGTCTATAAGGCCTTTCAACCGATTAGATGAGGCCCACCCATATTGTGAAGAGTAATCTTTTTTACTGAAAGTCAACTGATTGCAGGTGTTAACCAAATCTACAGAATACCTTCACAGCAACCCTCAGATTAGTTATATAACCAAATAACTGGTTACTCTTACCCAGACAGTTGACAAGTAAAACTATCACAAACTGGAGATAAATTACATGAGAATATTGAGAGAAGGATGAATGTTGAGAGAGATGGACAATGGAGGACTATTACAGTAAAGAGAAGCACCGAAAGTATTTAAAAAATAGATGAAAGTATGGTTTGAATCCAAACAACGTACAAGAGGCCCATTCAAAGTATCTGGTCATCAGTGTACTCTTTTCTTGTTTAGATGGTTTCTGTTGAAGAATTTACTTGTAATTCTTTCTTTGTTCCTTTCTAGGTAATGTATCTTTCCATCTCATTTTTCAAAATTTTCTCTTTGAATGGATTTTCTGGAGTTTTTAAAATAGCATGCCTAGGGATATGTTTATTTCTAGTATTTATTCTGCTTAGTGTTTCTGAGTTTCTTACATACATGCTTTGGTATCTGTTATTAGTGCTAGAAAATTCTTAGGCATTGTTACTTCGAATATTTCTTCTAGTCCTTCTCTTTTTCATTTTTAAGTTATATAATATGTTATACTTTTTTAATTTTCCCAGTATTTCATGGATGTTCTGTTTTGCTTTTTCATTCCTACAGTTTTTCACGTTTCAGTTTAAGTAGTTTCTGTCAACCTATTTTTAAGATCCCAGATCTTTCACTGTATGTGTCCAGTACATGGATCAACCTTTCAAAAGTAGTCATTTATGTTATATATATTTTGATTTCTATCACTTTACTGTGAGGAGTTTCCATTTCTCTATATACTTATCTGTTTTATATATATATTACCTCCTATTTCCATTAGTAGCCTTAAAATACTAATCATAGTTAATTTTAAATTCTCTGATGATCTGAACATTTTTGTCACACCCATGGGCATTTACTCTTAAGACTGTGTTGGATTTTCTCCTTGTTTCCTAGCATCCTTTTTTATTTTTTGGTTGAAAGCAGCACAGACAGGTTGTGTCTGGTAATCGAAACTGAAGTGAATAGGCTTTTAATATGAGGATTTATGCTAGCATGGCTAAGAGTTGTCCTGAAATTAACATTTGTTGTGGCCGCAAGTGTTAGAAGCTGCAGGTTCCCCTGCTGTCCTTGTTTGTGTCTTCCTTCTTAACTTTGGGCTTCCCTGAGTAGTTCTCCTCAAAAGAGCCTACATCTTTCAGATTTTCAACTATAATTCATTATTGTTCTATTAGAGTCCTATAGATATAGTGCTAAACATAGGGGGGAAACATTCTCTACTTTTATGATTAAATCTCAAATCTTAGTCATTGCATGGACCTGTATCTTGGCAGAAAACCTTCTCAAGTATTTCTCTATCTGAACAGCCTTTCCAAACTTAGAAAGGGCTGAAGCATGAGAAATGTACACACCCCAGCTGGGATAGGGCTCAGTTAACCATATTTCATATCCAAGTGGGTAAGGCTCTCTTTTTCCTGAAGAATGAGTCGTTATGCACAAATGTAGGCATATTTCACAATGGTGACCTTTTTGACCCCCCTGCAGAAATCTTCCTTTGAATTAACCATGATAACCAGGGGGAAAGGGGGCTGCTAGAGCAAACACTAAGAAACGGTAGATATTCCCAAAACTTGGCTCCTCAGAGATTTCTTGCTGTCATCCCAGTCTATATTCAATTGGTTAAAATTCCCTTTTCAGTGTAGTTGTATTAGTCAGCTTTCCGTATCTGTGACAAAATACTTGAGGGAGTAAAACAGCTTTAAAAAGGAAAGATTTATTTGGCTCTTGGTTTCACAGTTTTGGCCCATGATCTACTGGCTTCACTGCCTTTAGGCCTATTGAGAGACAGAAACCTCATGGCAGCGGGGTGAGGCAGGAGAAGGCTGCTTACATGGTAGCCAGGAAGCAGAGAGAGGGGAAAGAGCCTGGGAGAAGATACAGTCCCTGGGCACATTCCCAAATAGGCTATGCCTCCAACAGTTTCCACCAACTCCCCACAGTCCATAAAGCTATTAACCAGTCAGTGGATTAATACATTGATGAAGTGAGACCTCTCATAATTTAATCACTCCCCAAAAGACCCACATCTGAACATTGCTGCACTGGGGCCAGGCCCTCAACGCTTGAATGAGGAGAAAGGGCGGAGTTTAAATCCCAACCATAACAGTAGTACACCCACAAAATCATCACTTTATTGGTTTTGAAATTTATTCATTTTAGCTAGGTTATACATTTATTTTCAAAACTTTAAAATCACCAGATGAATATGAATAAATTTAGATAAAAAATAAAGTAAACTTCTAACATGTAGAGGGTGAGCAGGATAGTATCTGGAAGGAAATACACCAAGGGCTGCATGTAAGTATGTTTGTATCACTTTGAACCTCACTGTAATGTATAATTACAATGACCAATAACATTTTTTTAAATAAAAAGGGAATAATTACTAAATGAAGAAAGTAGTAAACTTTTCTGGTAGCTTTTATTTTCTCTAAACATCTAAGTATTTAAAATATGGGCTCACTAAGTTGCTGAGGCTAGCTTTAAGCCTATGATTCTCCTGGTTCAGCCTCCCAAATACTGGGATAACAGGAGTGTGCCACTACATCCAGGTTGTGACAGCAACTATTTTTTTTTAATTGGTTCATTGTGGTCACACATCTTAATGGGATACAAGATGGTAGAGGCATACATGCACAAATTACTTATTTAGCCATTGTCAGTTCCTACCCCATTCCCTCCCCACTCCCTCCTTCTCATGTTTCACTTAGTAGTTGACTTTGATATGTTTGTGAATATACATCATGTACATTGGGAATTTTCCTCTAATTCCTCCTATACCCCTCATTTAAATCACCTTATTTGCTCATCTATGGTTTCTCCTTCCTCATCTAGAGTTCTTCCTATGACCCTTTTTCTCCCTAGCTTTCACATAATGGGGAGAGCATGCGATTTTTTTTTTTTTTTTTTTTTTTTTTTTTTTTTTTTTACTTTTTGTGACTGACTAATCTCACTTAGCATAATGTTCTCCAGTCCCATTCATGTCCCTGTAAATAACATGATTTTGTTCGTCTTTATGACTGGTTTTGAAAGCTATTCATCTGTTGATGGATATCTTGGTTGGTTGACTCCATAGTATGGCAATTGTGAATTGTGTTGCTTTGAACATAGATATTCATGCATTAATTTGGTAGTTTGGATTATATCTTTGGGGGTAGATACCCAGGAATGGTATTGCTGGATTATATGGTAGGTTCCCATTCTTCTGAAAATCATCCATACTACTATTGAGATACTATATTTTATGACTTTTGATTTGGAGAATATGGCAAGAGGGACAACTAGGTCCTTAGACACTTCCCAGAAAAGGTAAATATCAATCTCTCTATATATTCATATCAGATAGATCGGATATGAGTATAAATTTATATGTATGAATTTATGTGAGCATTATATATGGTGTATGTGTGTATTAAATGTTGCAGGGTATTGTGGAAAACATAAACATACTGTGAATGAGAAACAAAAAAAGGTGAAACAAAACTAGGGTGTTTTTTGGAGAAAATATAATTTCCATAATTTCTTGAGAAAAGCCTCATATACAGTGTGTTGCATCAAATGGTAGAAAGTTTCTGCCAAATAAGAGGTTACCTAGACATTATTTTTGAAAAACTTTGTGGGCCGTGGCCTTTGCCTAAGATTCACAGTGCACATTAGCATGCAAGCTTTATTGAATCAATGTTTCCCAAACGAGTTTGAATTTAGAGTCTTTTTAACTGGAGTGCTTCATGGGATTTTGGAAAACACAGGGCCAGAGCAGTCCACAAAGTTAAGCTCAAAATCTAATTGATGCAAATCTTTAAATATGCATTTGTCTTTCCCACTGTGTTCTTTATGGTAATGAAATGCCAATATTTTATTTCATGTGACATTTTCAATGGTTTTGTTTTCCCAAAACTAATGGAATGATTTAATTTCTTTTTTAGATAAAATTAATTTATAGTTCTGCAAGTTAAACAAAGCAATATTCTTTCTTCTCACTCTTCCAAACTTGTTACCATCCTAAAGAACTAATGTTCAGGACATTCTTTTTCTTTTTCTTTTCTTTTTTTTTTTCTTCTTTTTCTCAAGCTTAGCTGTTTGAGCAATAACATGTTAACTAAATTGTCGTGTCATAAATTCACAATTAAATGTGTTTCTTTTATTTATTTTCTCAACTGGATGACAAAATATCTTTTGGATTTCTTTTTAGTTCACAAGAAAAGAGAGGAAGTTGTCTTTATCTTAGTGTAGATATAATGACAGACTAATGTGAACTTTTTAAACTCAATATAAAGTAATCTATATAGAATCAGTCACAATTGTCATAATAATAATGAGATTTATTACAGGCCTGTTTCTTGCTCAATATAATTTTATTTAACAATTATAATTTAGAATGTAAATGAGGATGTGAAACTCAGTGTTGGTCAGCTGACTAAGCTCTTCTTTCCCTGGATTCATTCCCAGGCCACACACTAGAGACTCTGTGTCTCTAGTCATAGGTCCAGTAGAAGACATTTTTACTCTCTCTTATTTATCACCACTCATATTCCTCTTATGTGTCCTCATAGATTGTTTTATCCCTTCCCAAAGGAAATCATATTCTTTTACATGACTAAATCTCATACTGTACTATGCTTTCCCTATCAGTACTTTTATTAAATTAAACTTACTGAAATTCCTCAAATATCTGTCTTATCTGATACTTCAACCCTTCAATGTTTAATTTTTTCTTAAACTGTTCTCCTGTTTGAAAAAATTTCTTCTTCATTTCTTTTATTGTCTTATCCTTCAAGTCATTATCTCTATCTCCTAGGATTTTCTAGGTACCATGAGAGCACTCTTTGTTCTCTTTTGAGTTTGTAAGTTGGTAAGGTTAAACTACTTTGCTTTGTATTTATGGATATGCCTTACCTGCATTTTCAGTTTGTAAATTTTATGATGAGTGAGACATTACTCAGCATCTTCCGTGTCCCATGGCAGTTAGCATGATACTTGTACATTGAATGATAAGTATGCAAGAGGTAGATATTATTGAATAAACAAGTGAATGAATATGGTTTTATATCAGATTACCTGAGGTTAAAAAAAAAAGGTTAAGATATATAAGTAAAGAAGCAATTCTGGTTGTGAACAGAGGGTGTTTCAAATGATTTCTTTGAATTCACACTAAAAAAATAACCAATATATAGCCGGGCATGGTGGTGCACGCTTGTAATCCCCAAGCTTGGGAGGCGGAGACAGAAGAATCACACAGGTTTGAAGCCAGCCACACTGACATAAGAGACCCTGTTTCCAAATAAAACATAAAATAGGTCTGAGAGTGTAGCCCAGAAGTAGAAGGGTTCCATCCTCAGTACCACCAAAATAAATAAATAAATAACCAATATATAGGTATTTTAAGTTGGTTTTGTAAAAATAGAATTGTATATACTGATGACATTTTAAGAATGCTTTTATTGGTGCATTATAGTCTCACATCATAATGTACTTTATGATGGTGACATACGTACACACAGCACTTGGTAGACTTTCCCCGGCTCCCTCCCCTCTCCCCTCCTTTCCAGTAGAGGACATTGAGATTGGCATTAGTAATCACACATGTATACGTAAAGTCAGTGGAAGTGTTTCCTTAATTAATTCTCCCTTTTCTCCCTCTCCCCAGAACCACCTCCCTGGCTTCACTACATTATCTGAAGTCCCTCTGGTATCCCAGTTACTCCCCAGCTTACATATGAGAGAAAACATATGACCCTTCACATTCTGTGACTGACTGATCTCACTTAACATAATCTCTAAATCCATCCATTCTGGAGTGGCATTATTTTGTTCTTTATTGGTGAGAATTACATTTTGTGTATAGCTCATAATTTTGTAATCCATTCATATACTGATGACATATCTAACTCTTCTGGCTTTTTCTCAAATTTCTTTTCATAAATGTTCAAGGTTATTTGGCCTTTATTTTTTGTTTCTGATCCCCTTTCATCATAAATAGGTTTGAATATCACACTCTGTGGGCTAAATAACCAAATTATGTTAAAAAAGAAAATGACTGACTAACTGATATCACATGTCCTTGGATATCTCTAAAGGTTTCTAAATGGATATGGAGGAATGGTTATCTACACAAGTATCTAAGTTCATAGGAGAAACATGGGGACCACCTTCTACCCAAATAGTATTTTGTGTCAAAGACATATAATTAAAAGATAATGAGGGGTAGAAAAAGAAAGATTTAGAACTGAGTGCCTTGGTACATTCCTCTAATCCCAGCTAATCAGAAGACTGAGGCAGGGATATTTCAAGTTTGAGGCCAGCCTTAACAATTTAGCAAAGCCCTGCATCAAGATAAAATTTTTATAAATGGCTAGGTGTGAGTCTCAGTGGTAAAGTGTTTAACTATATGCAGGAGGCCTTGGATTCGGAAGGAAGGAAGGAAGGAAGGAAGGAAGGAAGGAAGGAAGGAAGGAAGAAAAGAAGGGAGGGAGGAAAGAAGGAAGGAAGGAAGGGACTTCTAGAGACTTAAGTTCTTACATTTTTGGTGTTTTAAGAAAAAAATGAAATTATAAGTTGGTTCAAAGGTGGATTTTGAAAAGAACTTTACCAGTGAAAATTTGTATTCATTGTATTGTGTTTTAAAAAGTTATATTTTTTAAGTACTAGAACCACCAGTGAAAGGTCTGGTAATTTGGCTAACCAAAAATGTTTCAGGAGGTTTTTGTGCAAAAATATCTGGACAGCTAAAGAATATGTGTCTCTCATATAAAAAATGAATAGAGATTTTCATTCATAGCAAAACTACCAGGATAACTTTATAGGAATGTATTGAGAAGATTTTTACTTCTTTTATTACTTTACAAATAACAACAGTAATGATGATGAAGATGCAAGTAATATAGTGTGATTAAAAGTCTATGTATGCCAGGCATGGTGGCGCACACTTGTAATCCCCGCCCTTGGGAGGCAGAGACAGGAAGATCGCGCAGGTTTGAAGCCAACCTTTCTGGCTTAAGAGACCCTATTTCCAAATTTAAAAAAAAGTATAAAAATAGATCTGGGAGTGTAGCCGAGAGGTATAAGGGTTTCCAGAAATCCCAGTACCACAAAAAAAAAGTATGTATTAAAAATCGAGCATACAAAATAGCAAATCTAGATTCATGCCTGAAATGTATATATGTGACTTTTTACCAGTTCTAAATTTAGGTAGCTTAGTGCTAATGATTTTTCTTCTAGCACTAGTATTTTTCTTGTGCACAATTTTATGCAGCAAGAATTATTTTTGGAAATAGTAAATGACATGATAGTAAAAATTCCTGAATTCTTTTAGGAAGGTTAACTAGAAAACTCAATAGACAAATAGTTCTTTCTTGGGGTTGTAGAGCATCATTTCTGAAACTTTTTTGTTGAACACCAATACCTCAGAGATTAATAAATGCAAAATAAGTAAGAGAGTGAGGAGTTGCAGAATCTATAAATTCAGGAACCAATGGACTAAGTTAAAGAAATTCTTTACTTCTTAAGGCTTTTAATATCCTAATGTGTATCATAGACTCTCAAGGGGGACATAGAGCAGTTGGAAAATTTCTGATCACAGAAACAGTTTCCTTTTTTTTTTTTTTTTTTTTTTTTGTGTGTGTGTGTGTGTGGTACTTAGCATTGAGCCCAGAGGCATTCTACCTCTGAGCTATACTCTTAGTCCAATTTTATTTTTTATTTTGAAGCAAGGTCTCACTAAGTTTCTGAGGGCCACTGTAAATTGCTGAGGCTGACTTTGAGCCTGAGATCTTCCTATCTCAGCCTCTCAAGTACTGTGATTACAAGTGTGCGCCACCACACCAGACTCAAAAGCACTTATTTATTGAACATAATGCGCTTGTATGGAATGTGGTTTTTAGCTCTGACCTAGTGTTTATAAGTAGAAAAAAAATAGTGATATGCATGTATAATGTTCTACATTATATTTTTGCCATAAAAAGTATACATAAAAAGATACCCTCAAAAATGCACATACCTTATGGTTATCATAAAGTCTACATTTTAGGGGAGGAACTATGAATAAGCTGGAAAAGAGAAAAATAAAATTACCTACTATCATATATGCTAAGAAGGAAAAAGTAGGGGGTTGAATAGAGAATCTGCCTTATATAAGATGGTCAAGAAGGACTCCAGAACCTGGTTGTGGTGGCCCACACTTGTAATCCCAGCATTTTGGGAGGCTGAGACAGAAGGATCATGGTTCGAAGACAACCTCAACTACTTAGTGAGGCCCTTTGCAACTCAGTGAGACCCTGTTTCAAAAGAAAGAATTTTAAAAAATAGGGCTGAGGGCGTAGTTCAGAGGTAGAATGCCCTGGGTTCCATCCCCAGGACCGAAAAAAAAAAAAAAAGGATTCCAAGCAGGTAATACTTAAATTGCATATGAACAGAACACCTTTTTGAAGAGAAGTATTTCATGAAGAAGGACATATGCAAAAAACATATTCTAAGGAGTAGAAGAAACTCAGTGTGGAGGAGTAGACAGGACCCAGAGCATGTAGACTGGATATCAAAGTGAGGGAGTCTGGAATTTATTCTTTGTACGTTGGCAAGCACTGGCAAGGTTTTAACCAGAAAATTTGGTGTTTGATTTACATTGTGAGAAGATGACTTTTTCTGCTCTGTGCTATTGGAAGTGGGCAAGAATGGAGTTGTGGAAGGCCATTTAGGAGACTTTTTGTTATCCAGATGAGAGATGAAAAGGTTGAGTTTTTCAGTAGGAGATAAGACAAAAGCAGCTAATAAAGATGGCCCTGCTCTCCTTTACTTCCTGTTCTCTTTTCCAAAGAGCAGGACCAACAATATTTAGCACTTCTTTATGCCAAAGCACAAAGTATATGAATTAAAAATTTATCATCTTGAGTTTGACTTTATTTGATGTAATGTTTGGAAGATTTCCAAAATGATTGACAGAGATTATGTGTAAAATCCCTTCAAGTCACATTTCCCCCCTCAGCATGCTATTTATCTTATTCTGACATTTTAATTTATTTCAACACATTTTCACTTTGAATGAACCTCATTTGTTTTCACCATAATTATGAGTCATGTTGAGAGCATGCAAATGAAAATTAAATTGGTGCTATGAGAAATAAGAACTTTTTTGCCAAGGACGTGGCACTCACTGGAATAGCTGTTCTTATTACTATCATTTATGCTGGGCAAATGTTATATCCCCTAAATTTAAATTGTGCTTCATAGTACTTATGGGCTTAGAGTCAATGAGAAAAAATTAAACACAAAACTAAGTTTGGAGGAACCTGTATGGAGTGATCATGCTACATAGATGTGTTGTGCAGAATAATTTTAACTTCAGCCATTCATATTCAAATTATATGCACTTTTATATGTTAGCCAAATTTCATGTTAAGTGAATATTATAAAGAATATAAATAGTTTGATTCATTATTGCCTCTTATGTATTTATAAGCTGAATTTTCCCAAAATTTTCTTTCTTTCTTTTTGATTTTGAAACAGGGCCTAAGTGCTGAGGGCCTCACCCAAGTTGCAAAGCATAGCCTCGAACCTGAGTTCTTCCTTTCTCTCCCTCCCAAGTTCTGAGATTATATATGTGCATCAACATGCCTGGCATGGTTAGGAACATTTTCTCTTGAGTTTTCTTACAATATTGAGTTAGCACACCAGTACATAATTTTAATTAGCTGTTAATATCAGTAGAAATAGCCAGTATTTTTGTTTTTAAGATTGGTTGTAAAGAAAAAAATACCTAACAGTGATGATGGTTAAATTTAGACAGCATTAAGGAGAGAGATTTTAGAATGCTTTAAAAAATAAACATACACACATATTCTTTCTCATACAGATTTGACCAAAAGATAATATGACAGTTTCTTTTTCTTATAGGTCATAGAAATATTATCCTGAAAGGATGATAATTGCATTGTCTATTTTGAAGTAAAAAAATAACAGATTTTAACATTCCTCATGTATTTTTTAATTTTTTATTGGTACATTTTATTTATACATCATAATGGGGTAAAAAAAAAAAAAACCTGTGTAGACATAAACGCACACATCACCCAGCCAGCCCCCACCAAGTTCCCACCCCACTCCCTCCCCATCCCTCCCTCCCATGTTTGGCTTAGTGGTTGACTACAATATGAATAAGTACATGATGTGCTTTAAAGAGTTTCCTTCTTCCCCCCTCCCATCTCCACAGTTAGGTTGCCTTATTTGTTTCTCTATAGGATCTCCTTTTTCACCTGGAGCTCCTCCTATGACCCATTTCACCTTAGCTTTCACATATTAGGGAAAGCATCCCATTTCTTACTTTTTGCAACTGACTAATCTCGCTTAGCATAATATCCTCCAAGGAATAGCTATATATTTAGTTTTCATTTAGTAGATCTAGTTACTTTTAGTCTCTTTGAGACTGAAATTATTAAACTGGAATGTTATTATCTGTGAAGATACAGGTTTTTAACATGCTTTTCAGTCCTTTGTGGTTTCACTATTATTTATGATGAAGTCTTTCTTGCTTCTAGATTTGCCTTTTTCTAAACCATTGCCCACAGAGCTACCAAAATTATTGTTCTAAAACATACTATGCCATTCCTTGTTTGAATTCATTCAGGTTAAATCTATATTTTTTCTCATGGTATTTAGGATCGTTCAGGGCATCATTTCATTATTCTCATTATTATTTTTCAGTTTAGGAAAATGAAACACAAAAAATTAAAGGACTCTATTAAGGACATGAAGCTAGTAAGGGACAGGATTTCAACTACATATTATATGAGTTTGACCTTTGAAGTTTTCTGAAAATTGTATAGCACCAAAAATGTTCTATACATGATAGAAAAAATATGTCTTTGCTTGTCGATTAAAATCTTCTGTATTTTTTCAGTAGGTTGGATTTCTTAATCTTGTTATAAAGATCTTCTATCTCCAAACCATATTCCTCAGCTTGTTCAGTAAAAAGGGATGTGTTAAAAATCTCCTGCTATAATAATAAATCTGTGTCCTTATAGTTGTCAGTTTGAGGCTGTATTAATAGATAAAACAGTTTCATCTTCATGAAGAATAGGATATGTATTATGAAATGGCTTTTATTATTTTTAATAATGTTTTATCTCAAAGTCTGTTTTATCTTATATAGCCACAAGAGATTTATTTGGGTTAGAGTTTTATATACCATTTATATTTTTCCATCTTTGCTATTCTTCCTGACTTAAATTTTAGAAATGTCTTTGGTATAGAGCATTTAAAAAGCTGATTTTTTTTAATTTCATCTGATAGTTTTTCTCTTTCAATTTTCTTTCAGTGGCTACTCTAAAATCGCAAAATACTTTTCAACTTATGAAAGTATAAAATCAACCAAATGCCTTTGTTTCTTTAGACAACACAGTTACTTAGAAGATTTTAATTTCTTTAAGCTTCAGTTTACTAGGAAGAGGCTGTTCAGTGAGTACTATGTTATAGTTAGATAGGAGTAAATTCTGGTGTGCTTTTGCATGGTAGGGTGACTATAGATGATGATAATGTACTGTGTATTTCAGAAAGCTAGAAGAAAGGATTTTGAATGCTTTTACCACAAAATATGCTTTAAACATTCTACAGTATATGTATGCATCAAAACATCACCTAATGCCCCGTAAATATGTACTCATTTTGTTTTTATGTTAAATTTTAAAAATGAAAATCCCAAGTAGAAAAAAATACTTAATTTCTTTAAATTTCTTTAAGATCCAGAGCCTCTTAAATTTATATGTTTACTTTTTTGTATATTTGAGGATAGTTCATTCTGGCTTTTGCTGAAGAATGAGACATTCTTACTTTTGTTTTATATTGCCAGTGTTTAATTGAAAATTATCCACAAATTTATGGCTTTATTGTACCTTTTGCTTCTTGCATTTTTGTCCTACTATCTGGGATTATTTTTCATTTCCATGAAGTAAATTATTTAGAATTTCAAATAGTGGTGTTGTAATAGAGATAAAATCCTCTAATGGCTTGAAAATATCTTTATTTCACTTTTTTTTTAAATTTTTTTGCTGAAAGCCTAGCACAGTAGTATGTTCCTATAATGCCAATGACTTGGGAGGCCAAGGTGGGAGGATCTCAACGCAAGTTCCAGGTCAGCCAGGGCAATTTAGCCAGACCTTATTTCAAAAGAAAAGTAAAAATGTGCTATAGATGTAGCTCAGTGGTAGAATGATTCTGGGTTTAATTTTCAGTACCACAAAAAAAAAGTAAATAAAAAACTGTACTGTAGCCAGGATTATTGGTTAGTAGTAATTTTTTATTCAACATATTACAGATTTATTTAATGCGAATTTGAGAATTGGCTAACAGTTTCACAATCACTCCTTCAAGATGATCTGTTAGCCTGCCATGGTTGTGCACACTTGTAATCCCAGCATTTGGGAGACTGAGACCAAAGAATCACAGTTCACGGACAGCCTCAGCTACTTAGTGAGGCCCCTTGCAACTCAATGAGACCCGATTTCAAAATAAAGAATAAAAAATAGGGCAGCGGGTAGAGTTCAGAGGTCAAATGCCCCTGGATTCCATCCCCAGACCTGAAAAAAAAAAAAAAATCTGTCTTTTTTCTGTGGCTGCTTTTAAGAATACCTTTTTTTCTTTCAGATTATGAAGTTTCATTTATAATACATTGAAATAAGATTTCCTTTTAGTTATTTTGTCAGTTGTCACTTTTTTGTGTGTTTAAATAAAACTTTATGACAGTGAAATTTGAATTTTATAACTTTCCCATGGCACAAAATTTTACTACTACTTTTGATGATTGAAAATTGATGACTTTCATCGGTTTTGAAAATTTCTCAGCCATTATTTTGTCAAATAGCTCTTCTTCCTCATTTTCTCTATCTTTTTCTTTTGGAGGTTCAATTAGACCTTCCTACTCTATTTTTCATGTCTCTTAACCTTTCTTTATATTTCATTTCTGTCACTTTCTATTTTGAATTCTTCATAATTCCTTCTAGCCCCCTTTTCTGTTTACTAATTCTCTCATCAAATATATGCAATTAAATTGGGCCATTGAATTTTCAATTTCAGGAATTATATATTTATTTGTAGATAATATATGTGTTTTTTCTAAATCTAATTTTATTTACCATCTATATACTTATATAATAGCTGGGCGTGGTGGCACACACTTGTAATCCCAGTGTTCAGAAGGCAGAGACCAGAGGATCGTGGTTCCTGGACAGCCTCAGCTACTTAGTGAGGCCCTTCACAATTCAGTGAGACCCTGTTTCAAAAAATAAAAAGACTAAAACATAAGGCTGGGGGTGTAGCTCATAGGTAGAATGCCCCTGGGTTCCATCCCCAGTACTGCAAAAAATATATATATATACTATTATTAATCCTGTCATTGTTATCATTTTACCCATCCTGGGAGGTGTGTTATATGGATTCATGGTTGATACTACAATACAAAATAGGGAATGGAAAGTCAAGAGACTTTTTCTAGAATACCGAGAGATTTTAGGCCATCATTAGCTGTATCATCCTAACCCTGCTATGTTATGCTTCTTAATAGTTTACTCCCTGACCATAGCTTCAGCTTCATTGTACAAAGCCTCAGTAATTAGAAGAAAGGTCTTATTATTTTTAATGACATTTGGTGTCTTCATAATCACAACCCCTTGATAATTGATTTTGAGAAATTTACCTGAAGGAAATGCTGTATTTTTATCTGCAGTATCTATTTACTATCAGGAAAGTATAAGAATATATTTTACAAAACCATTTAGGTAATATCTTTTTCATTAGGGCTCAGTTATCTGAAAGAAGAGGGCGGGAAGCATATCAAGTTTTTCTCTGAATTTTATAGTAAATTCAAAATGAAAGATTCCAAATACCTACTGAGTATTCCAAATTCCAATTGAGTAGAAATCATATGGTCCTTATCAAGTTGTGCTATGATACTTACATGGGATGTTGTATGATTAGTGCTTGCATTTATCAATATATAAATATTCATAAGTATAAAGAAATAGGAAAATGAGTAATTATTAAATACTAGAATTTACCATGTGAAAATTTTTTGAAGATTAATTAGTCATTTTTGTGTTCATCTCACTTCAAGCATAAAGAGAAAGACACTTCAAACATCAAATCAAGATCATTATTAAATTACCTTATTAGTCTTTCTAATCACATTTCAAACCAGGGCCAAACTGAATAAAAATATCAGGTGATCAAGTAAATCTCTTCTGATTATGTATATTTAATAAAGTTTGACTTTGTAAGTACTAAATGTTTAAGATTTTATGTTAGCATGAAAAAATCAATTGAAATGTTGGTGCCCAAAAAATGGAGTAATACAGTATTCAGCCATTGTGGTTTGATATTTTGCATGGTCAGACTTTTCAAGTTAAGTAAGCAATACATGGAGAATGGATGGTGAGAACAAAGCTCAGCAGCAGTATCTCTTACCTACTGTCCTTGAAGGATCAGATTAGGCAACAGGAGTCCTTTAGTGCAGAGCTTCAGGTTGGGCAGAGTCCACATTGGAGTTATGGGAAATTCTGACTCATCTTTGTGTGGCTTCTTCTCCACGAGACACAAAATAGACCAAAAAAGAGAACAGAATGCAAAAAGGAAAGAGGAAACAGAGAAAGGAAAATTTCATAACTCTCTAAATACCACAATCTTCAACTTTTTGGTCATACCCTATTTCTGTGTAAGTATCTGGGTTGCTTACATTTGATATCCAGGGCCTTTACCATGCAAGAGGGAGACTGAACTTCATTCCCTCATCCTGGACAAATGCTGAAAAGATGTCCTTTTTTTTAAATTTATCAATAGTATATACTTTCTTAGTAATATATGAATTCTGGCAGTTCTCAAGGAATTCTGATAGGGCTTTTTTAGTTCATTAATCCACATTAATAATGTTCACTCATTTATTCTAGACAGTAGCTGTACATTGTTCCAGCCAGCTATTTAGAGTTTGGGGGTGAGGGAGCAGTTGTAAAGGAAGGGTAATATTTCTATCTATGGTCATTCCTCAGTCGTTTTGACAGATGCTACACTATATTCAACACTGAGGGGCTACCAACTTTCCAATTCAATTCCCTGAATATACTTATAATTTATCTAAGGGATCAGTATGCTCAAAATCTATACTTTTATGGAAAAATAGGATACATGTCTTAAGAAGACCATCAAGATAGTGCTTTTAATTGTTTTAATAGAATCACAAGCAAATGTCATAGACCTTGAATGATATTTCACTCAATTGTAAATATAGGAAGCTTTATACCAGTAAAAAGATGGGTTTTTAAATGATAGAGACAGGGCAAAACCCTAACAGAATGACAGATTTAAAAACACAAAAATAGAAAAACAATGTTTGGTTTTGTTTTAATGGAGGTCTGGGGATAGAACCCAGGGGCATTAGACCTCTGAGCTACACCCCTTGTCCTAGGTTTTTTTTTGTTTGTTCGTTTGTTTGTTTGTTTGTGGTACTGGGGGTGGAGCCCAGGGGCTTTTCTACCTCCAGGCTATACTCATACTTTTATTTGGAAACAGGGTCTCACTAAGTTGCTGAGAGCCTCACTAAGTAGCCGAGGCTGGCTTTTTGAACCTGTGTGATCCTTCTGTCTCAGCCTCCCAAGCACTGGGATTACAAGCATGTGCCACCACACCCAGCAGAAAAACAATGTTTAGAAAACAAAGCTCAGTTTTTAAATTGAAATGTAGGGTTTAGTGGGAAGTATCATGTAAGTTGGGAAGCATTTATATGTAAATCTACTTATACTATGTAGAAATGGTAAAAGATGGGTTTAATAGGGCCATATGGAATTCTAAGCAGAATGCTTTAGATGAAATAATCAAATAGCTAAGAGTTAACACTAAATGTTAAACCTCGTGTTTTCACTTTTGTGAGAAAAATTTGATGCATGTCATATATACTGTATCTGCATATTGATATCTTTTTTTTACTCTGACTACATATTATGAAGCCTTAATAGTTCCTTGAATAATTTTAGAGAACCAAGTAAATTGTTGGTAAATAAAAGGGTCTTCTTCCACCTCTTCTTTCTCATTCACAGAGCAGTTTAACATTTATTTTATTATTAGAAGGTATCTATAAGATTTCATTTGGAGAAGGAGTTCTACCAAAAAAATGAAGTGTGAGTCTAGTGAGAAATAATTGTTTAGTTGTATTATAAAGAAAGTATTGGCTCATTCTGGGCATACCATTTCTTTTAAGGTAATAGATAAATTTAATGAATAGAAGCATGAATAAAAACATAAGCACATTGAAGGATGAGTGGATGGATGGAAGGAAATAGTAGGACATGGTACAGGATGTTTGAATGAAAAGTTATGGGTGTAGGAATAAGTTATTCTCTATTATTATTTATTATAAGTGGGCTACTTTTAACCATGTATTTTTATTTTTTCTAAATAGTATAATTATGTATATAATATTTAATTATTTCTAACTCATTTTATGAGATTATAAAACTATTATAGTAATCCTTCCTTCCTTCCTTCTTTCTTTCATTTCTTCCTTCCTTCTTTCTTTCTTTTGTTTTTTTCTTTTTTTTTTTCTATTTTTGTGGCAATAGGGATTAGGTCCAGTGGCCTTCTACCACTGAGCTCCACCCCTGTCCTATTTTATTAATTTACTTTTATTTTTTTTAACAAAATTTTTATTGAACATAAATGGTATACATTTAAACTATACTTGGTGCCCTTCCCCCCCTGCCCCCATTTTCCCTTCCCCCTTCCCACCAATGGTTCTCCAGGGTAACCATGCCATATTCATAATTTTACACATATTCGGATGTATACCCTCATTAATCAAGTTCAGCCTTCCTCCTCTCCTATCTTTCTATTCAAACTTTGCTGATATTTCCCCTCCATTATCTGGAGTCCCACTGGTAACCTCTGTGTTCCCTAGTTTGAGAATATTAGAGGAAACATGTGTACCTTCTCCTTCTGTGCTTGGCTGATCTCACTTAACATAATGTTCTCCAGGACTTTCCATCTTCTTGCAAATGATATAATTTTGTTCTTCTTTATTAACCATGTATCTTTTTTTTTTTTTTTTTTGGTGGTACTGGGGTTCCTGGAAGCCCTTCTACCTCCGGGCTACACTCCCAGACCTATTTTATTTTCGGAAACAGGGTCTCCTAAGCCAGCGCGGCTGGCTTCGAACCTGCGTGATCCTCCTGTCTCCGCCTCCCAAGCCCGGGGATTACAAGCGTGCGCCACCACGCCTGGTTTAACCATGTATCTTTTAAAGAAAATAGAAATCTTGTTTAATACATGGATTCAGATGTTTACAAAGTAATTTTCTGGTTTCATCAGAAAATCAATGCCAAAAGTTTTTATACATTTAATCGTGATTTTTGTGTGTGTGTGTGTGTAGTACTGGGGATGGAACCCAGGGGCTTTGTACCTCCAAACTACACCCCCAGCCCTATTTTTTCTTTAGTCTTTTTTTAATCATTTTGAAACAGGGTCTCACTGAGTTGCAAAGGACCTCGCTAAGTAGCTAAGGCTGTTAGTGAACCATAATCCTCCAGTCTCAGCCTCCTGAATGCTGGGATTATAAGCATCCACCACCCCACCTGGTTTAATCATGATTTTTATCCATCATTCAAAAACTAATCTTAAAATATTCTTTATATTCTAAGAAAATACAAATATGTGTAACATTTGGTATCTTCTTTAGCAGAGAAAAAAATCTTACTTTTTTATTTTATTTATCTATTTTCCTTTTTTTTTTTTAACTAAGGATTGAATCCAAGGGCATTCTACCTTCAAGCTAAACCCCCAGCCCTAGTTTTTATTCTTTGTTTTGAAACAGTCTCACTGTTGCAGAGGGCCTAAGTAGCTATTGCTGTCCTAAATCTGTGATCCTCCCGTTTCAGCCTCTCAAGTACTGGAATTATAGGATTGCACCACCATGCTTGGCTTCATATGCTTTTTAAACAGAAAATAATTATATTTGGGCTGTCTAGAAAATGAATTCAACCTTTAGGGGAAAAGGAGATTTTTTATATATTGCCTGCTGTCATCTTTTTTCAATCACTGACAGGTCTATGAACAATGTAAAGAATAGCAAGTTAATATAAACTTTAAAACCAATTTTTATGTTATGGGACATTTTAGACAAAAATAGACATATTCAATATATTAATATAAACTTAATAATATGAATTTTCTTTTAGTATACTTGATATTGACAATTAATTATCTGAATGCAAATAGAGCATCTCACCTCCAGGAGCTTACATGCCTGCTAAGTATAAGAGATGTGATCTTACATGAAAATAACTTATAAAATCATAAATCTTATGGTGGTGAAGGCAATAGCCACAGATCTGAAAAATCCCTTTAAGCTGGTGTTGGGGTATATTTTTAGTGAGCAGGAAGAATTTATTATTCACTGCAATAATGGGGGAGACTTGAGGTTGTAAGGAAAGGAAGGAAGAGGGCTCTTCCACCTAGATGAGCAAGACCAGCCAAGGAAGGATTTATTTAGTATGTCTCTTAACTTGCAGGGGCTCGATGGACTTCAGCAGGAGGCTTATCTAGGAAAGTAGCAGGGTTAAGAACTAAAGAGGAAAGATGGGCCAAATGTGAGGAAGATGATAAGGAGAATAATTTTCATTATTTTTGTATCACATTTTATGTGTTTGTGGTACTGGGGATTGAACCCAGAGGCATTCTACCTCCGAGCTACACCACCAGCCCTACTTTTTTTTTTTTTTTTTTGACAAGAGAAGTATTTTATTTTATTTTATTTTATTTTTTTAACAATTTTTTATTGAACATAAATAGTATACATTTACTCTATATTTGGTGCCCTCTCCCCCCCCACCCCCGTTTTCTCTTCCCCCCTCCCACCAATGGTTGTCCAGGTTAACCATGTCTTATTCATAATTTTACACATGTTCAGGTGTAGACCCTCATTAATCAAGATCGGTCTTTCTCCTCTCCTATCTTTCCATTAAAACTTAGCTAGTATTTCCCCTCTAATATCTGGAGTCCCACTGGTATCCTTTGTGTTTTCTAGTTTGGGCATATTAGAGGAAACATGTGTATCTTCTCCTTCTGTGCTTGGCTGATCTCACTTAACATGATGCTCTCCAGTCCAGCCCTACTTTTTAGTTTTTATTTGGAAACAGGGTCTCACCGAGTTTCAGAGGGCCTCACTAAGTAGCTGAGGCTGGCCGTGAACCTGCAATCCTCCTGTCTCAGCCTCCCAAATACTGGGATTAGAAGCATGTGCCACCATGCCCAGCTTGTATATCACATTTTTATATTTTTTTTCTCTGCACTTTTCTGTAGCAGGCAGAATAATGCTTCTCTCTCTTAAAAAAAAAAAAAAAAAAAAGTCACTGTCCTTAGTGCCTGAAATTCATGAATATGTTTCCTCATTTGGTCACGTGAGAAAGGAAGGCATAGTGCAGTAGTGCTGACAATGGTTCCTAAAGGAATCCAGGCACAATCCTAGAGACTTGTGTATATTACTTTATATGATAAAATGTTCTTTATATCTGTTAATAAATTAAGCATCTTGAGAAGGCATCATCCTGTATTATTCAGATAATCCTAGATTGTCATAAATGAATAGAAAGTATCTTTATTAGAAGGAAGAAGAGGGAAATTTCAGACAGAAATGAAAGAGGCCATATGATGGAAGCAGAGAGAAAGAAAAAATATGCGTTTGCTGGCTCTAGACATAGAGGAAAGGGACATGAGCCAAGCAACGCAGGAACTAAAGCTCTAGACAGAGGAAAAGCCAAGGAAACCGATCTCCCCTAGAGCCTCTGCAGGGATCATCGTCCTGTCAACGCCTTGCTTTGAGCTCTGTAAGACTCATTTCAGACTTGTGGCCCCAAAAACCATAAAGGATAAGTTTCTGTTGTGTTAAGTTGTCAAGTTGGTGGCAATTTAGCCATAGAAATCTAATAGCCACTAGGAATTAGATGTTATAAAGTCATTGGCAAGCCTGGACCAGGCTCTGATAGGCCTCTAGGAATGCTACCATTAGAACACAAGAAGCCATACTCTAATCCAGATGCCATCAAGCTCCTCTGCACAATAGCCTCAAAATTTGTGATTTGACATGAGAGCATGGATTCTGACATGAAGCATAGTTGCTTCTTGACATTGTGCGTAAAGGTGAAGAATGAGCACAGAAATCTGCGACAGAAAATCTTCCCATTCTCCATCAAGACTTTGCTTGTTAGGGGGGAAACAAGCAAAAACAAAAGCCCTAAAATGAATCAAGATATCTTCTGCCTTGCTTTCACCTTCCAGATATCTCAGTAGTTTTACAGGACGACTGGGAAATTCATCTTTTAGTTTTCCAACTTCTGCAGCAATGAGTAGGTATTTCCATGACATTTACCACACAGGTTTGGAGATTATTTCTGTGACAATTCCAGGTTACACTGCTGTTTATAAATATTTTTTTTGCAGTATCAGGGATGGAACCCAGGGGCATTGTACCTCTGAGCCGCACCCCCTGCCCTATTTTTTAGTCTTTTTAGATTTTTAAACAGGGTCTCACTGAGCTGTGAAGGGCCTCATTAAGTAGCTGAGGCTCTCTGTGAACCACTATCCTCTGGTCTCCACCTCCCAAATGCTGGGATTATAAGCGTGAGCTACCATGCCTGGCCTTATATGTTTTTTATAGAATTACTTTATGAGAAATTTGAATTAATAAAATTAAGTCAGTTAACACAACAGTATGGATATACCTTATTGTGTAAAGTGCATATTAGATCACAATGGGAAGACACTTAAGAAAAGGCTTGACCTTGCTCTTAGAGTGCAGATGTGCCCAGTGCAGAATAGAACTGATGCCCACATGGTGCTCAGACATGGTAAGTTATCTTTGGGAGTACTGAGTGATAAAAAATAAGTTAGAAATTAATTCAGAAGCCTTCATATGGGAGGAGAGTTTTATTTTTATTTTTGGTGGTACTGGGGTTCCTGGAAGCCCTTCTACCTCCGGGCTACACTCCCAGACATATTTTATACTTTTTATTTGGAAACAAAGTCTCTTAAGCCAGCGCCGCTGGCTTCGAACTTGCGTGATCCTCCTGTCTCCGCCTCCCAAGCACAGGGATTACAAGCGTGCCCCACCACGCCCGGCGGGAGGAGAGTTTTAAGAGACTTAATTTCTCTACAAAGAGTAGGAAATGCATTTCTGGATGATGGAGGACTGAGACAGGAATAAATATATATCTATGCCTGATTGTGTTGTCTACTGCAGGAGTCAGCATGAACTTATAAAAAGGAAAGGGCTAAGATTGATATAGTTGCTAAGTAACCAAGAAACCCAAATTGAGGAACTTATTTTTCTTAGTGAAACTGTGATAACATAGTAAAACCATTGGAGTAAGATCTGACAAAGGAAGTTAGGAAACAGAACCCTTGCAAAATTCACTTCAGCATGCTGAGGTGGCATCCAAAGGGCAAAAGGTACAATTTCCACATCTTTATTGATGAGGTTTGCCTGTGAAGTGACCATGCTGATGATAAGCAGTTGGCTCTTTTTTCTTTAATTAAGGTACAAAAGGACAAGTAACAACTCAGGTAGCATAAGAAAGGGAGAGGAGAGGAAAGGACTGGAGAGGAGGGGAGAGAGAATATGAATGAATATGAATCACACAAAGTTCAAATGAGATTGGGCGCGTTCAGAGTGGGATGGCTGTAGACCCTCATGTAGTCCAAACAAGTATAAAATAAAAAGTAGCCGGGCGTGGTGGTGCACGCTTATAATCCCAGCATTCGGGAGGCTGAGACCAGAGGATCGCAGTTTGCGGACAGCCTCAGCTACTTAGTGAGGCCCTCTGCAACTCAGTGAGTCCCGGTTTCAAAATAAAAAGAATAAAGAAATAGGGCAGAGGGTGTGGCTCAGAGGTAGAATGCCCTAGGGTTTCATCTCCAGACCTGCAAAAAAGTAAAAAATAAAAAATAAATGAAAGGTAAAATACTCTGTTCTACCTCCGAGTCTTCTATCTAAAAGTTGCTGCTATTAAGTCTCTTCTATATCCTTTTGGAAAGCATTTGTCTTATATAAAGACCACATAGTAATATAGACAAGAAGAATAATGGGATATGCACAGCACTGACACTGTCCATTGAGTTGTTTTAACATATAACACAATTAAATGTAATGATCCCCCAAATCTAATTTGTATAAATCTCCCATAATGCATGTAACCAGTCTGTTGCTTTAAGGTATCTGTGCTTTGTTTTCTCCTACTCTTCTGCCCCTTGCTCACTGCTCCAGCTCATCAACCTCCAGCATGTTCTTCAAACACATTGATGTAGCCCTGCTTTTGCACAGACATTCCTTTGCCTAGAATATTCTTACTTTAAACATCAACTAGATTCCCCTCTACATCTCAACTCGTATTGGAACTTAGTGAAACCTTCCTTCTTCACACTATTTACACTCTACTCCTAATCTTCCTTACAACATTTTTTATATTGACCATACCATTTTCCAAAATATTATATTCTTAATTTATTTTATGCATCTCTATTTCATTAAAGTATAAGTTTCATAAAGACAATAATTTGTATATGACATTTATTATTAATAACTTTCTGATTAAAGAATTTCTAAATACCTTTTCTTTAAGAACATAATCTTAAATAAAACTTATTTTTATCAATATTATTTAGTTATTACTTAATCACATTATTTATTTAGATATCTCTTTTTTAGTTCTTAAGCATATCTTAACTCTGTAGATGAAAGTAAATGTTAGTTTATTATATATTTCTTTAAAAAGCATAATCATAGCATACTGTAGATACCAGTTTAAAAACACTGCACCAAAAAAACCACACTGTGCCATTCAAATAAGTAAACTATATTCCTTATTTCAAAAAAGGAATAAGAGTAATGTGGCCTTTTAATACCATATTGGATAATACATGGCCTAATTAAGGTAAATCATTTGTCTATACAAATAAACATTGTAATTGTGAGTGAAATTGATATGTGTGATAGTATAGATTCTCTATACTCAATGTAGAAAGAAACAGTAATAAGTATAGTTCAAATTTAAATGATGTGATGATAATAGCTTTAATAGGCAATGTTGTTCCAATATTCACTAAATATTCATTTTAAACATTATTATTGTCATATGTTTATATAACTTTCACTTCATTTTTTTAGAGTTGCAAAATTTACCAAAAATGTCATCAGATATTTTGGAATGACATAGCAGACTACATCAAGAAAATTGTTAGTTCTTTTTTACTCCTTCTCATATGAAAACATTTATATATTAATATGGAAAACTAAGATTATCTTCTTAGAAAACTTAAATTATTTTCTTAGTAGCTTTGCATATTCCTATTAAACCATGGCAGATATTCATTAATAAAGTTAATATGTTAACTTTCTATTTTTAAAGTTGTTGTTATCTCAGCATACTGTGTAGTACAGGAATATGTAACACAAACAATTTGATGTCTCAAAAATAAAATGCATAGGCAACTTAGATCTGTCTACATTTTAGGCTTAGGCCTGGAGTTCTCATTCCACAATATTGACAAGAATTGTGGAATATGGATAAGAATGTACTATAATTAAAGAAATATACTGTTTTGTAAAGAACAACATTTACTTTTTATTTTATTATCTATTTATTATTATTATTATTTATTTTATTATTATCTATGATCAAGATGCAAAGAAGTTGTAATGTGTCTCTTAATACCCACGATGAAACCACTCTAGAATGGCACAAAGACCAGAAAACCAGCCACATCTCCACTGGAGGCATTTATATTTGACCTAAAAGTGATCCATTGATTTCTATGAATTAGTTAATATCTTGGTATTTGTTATCTATAACATTAAATGAAATAACTATTTGAAATCTATTTTAATTATAAAAATAATGAGCTTGAATTGGTAAGTCGTTTCTTATTTTATTATACATTCTATGCCTTTACACTTACCTTTACTTAATTATTTGCAAATGATCATGGCTGGAGAATTCTTTCCTTATCTGATGTCTGTAATTCTTGAGTATTTAATGAGAACCTAATTATAAAACAGATGTGATTGTTCATATATATAGCATTAAAGGCATTACAACTAGCCTACTAGATCCTGAAGTCAATATTCCTTAATAGTAAATTCTATTGAACATCACAACATCATTTTTTCATGAATTTTCACTATAAACTTCACAGTTTTTCTCCATATAGAGTTAAAAACCTTAGTGAAATCATATTTATTTGTTTATTTAATAACTAATAGCTCCTTTCTATACCAGGTAATATGCTAAGGACAGAAGGTAAACATGAAAAATCTCTTTCTCATTGAGTATGAAAAGTGGATCAAAATTGATTTCTAAAGATGTCCATGTCCCAATCTTTTAAATGGTTGAGTGTTACTATTATATATGTCAAACACTTTGAAGATGTGATAAAGTTAAGGGTTTTTAACTTATCCTAGCATTATGCTGGATTATCAAGGTGGGCTCAGCTAGGATTACATATATCCTTATGAGAGGGAAGAACTGGGAGATTTAGCAAACAAGAGAAAGTAGTATGACAAGGAAGGTAGAGATTGGAGTGGTGTGGCTCCCAACCAAGGAGTGCCATGGCCCCAGGAGCTTGAAGGGGCAAAGAACAGATTATCTTCTGAGGGCTCTACTGGGAACAGAGCCCTGCTGACACTTTAATTCTGGCTCATTGTTCTAATCAGCATTCTCTATGCTCTGATATAAAATATCTGACAACCACAACTTAGAGGAGAAAAGATGTATTTGCTCACAGGTTTGGAGATTTCAGCCCATGTTAGGCTGGGCCACATCTGCAAAGTTCAGGGCATGGCAATAGGAAGCAGAGAGGACAGGGCAAGGGACATAAATAATCTCCACAACCACTGCCCCACTTATCTACTTCATCCAGCTCCATCCTACCTGCCTACTTTACCACCCAATAAGTCCATTATGATTCAATTATATCACCTCTCAACATCAATACATGAGCTATTCCAGAGACATTCTATATCCAAACCATAACACCCAGTGATACTAATTTCAGATTTCTGGACCATAGAACTATAAGAAAATAAATCTTAGCAACTTTTCACATTCCTATTGTATCATAGCATATATTTATTAATAAGATTAACATGTTAATTTTTATTTTTGAAATTTTTGTTACCCTTAGCACACTGGAGAAGAAGATGTTATAGACATTTATTTGTGCTATCTCAAAACTAAAATGTGGAGGCAGGTTTGATCTTTTTACCATTTAGGCACAAAACAGGAGTTATTATCCCATGACCAATTTGGATTAATTTGTTACAGTATCCTTAGGAAACAAATATATGGAGGAACTCCAAGATAAATGAATAACACAAACACAAAAACTAATAGTTACATTGCAAGGAGAGCCCTAGGAATGTGAGAAAGGAAGGCGAGAGAGGTGCAGGGTTCCAACATTAACTCTGGTAGATTAAGTTCTATATGCTACTTGGAAGATCTAAATTGAAGCTTCAAGCAAAAATAAGAGTTTTCCAAGCAAGGAAGAGCGTGCAAAAAGTCAAAAACCATAAAAAGTAGAGTGAGTTTTATAACACAAAATTGTCTTTTGAAATGTGTATTTTAAGTCAGGAAATGTTGCACCCTAAAGTTTTTATTGATTTTTAAATTTCTATTAGCCATATTTATCAAGAATATAGAGATATGAAGCACTCTTGGAAAGGGTAATATATACATGAAATATAAAATAAAAGACTATCCCAGTGTTAAAAATGTAATGAGTAATTATTGCCTAGCTTGTTGTCACATGCCTTTAATCCCAAGATTTTGGAGGCTGCCAAGAGGATAGCAAGTTCCAGGCAAGCCTCAGCAACTTAGCAAGACTCTCTTTTAAAATATAAAATAATAGGAGTGGGTATAACTCAGAGGTAGAATGACCCTGGGTCAATCCCCAGTACAAATAAAAAGGATAACTATTATATCCCATCATTTATATTTGCTAACAATTTTAAAGAAGTTATCACATAGAAATGTTAATTGAGCCAAAATTACTATAGTATAGTTGAAGAAAGGGATATTTATTGCAGTTATACAAATTATCAGCCCCTTACATCCTAATAAAAGTGAAGCAACAGTACTGATAAAAATATTTTTCATTGCTTCTTCTTTATTAGGAAGAATTTTTGTATACAAGTTTCTAGCCAAAAGAAATGTAGAGAAAGACTACTTTTTCCATGTTCTTTTGTCAAATAAGTAGTAAGAAATAATGAACAAAATATATGATACTGAGTTTGGGACTCCTAGAAATTTTACAGATGAGATAGTATTTGGGTTTGTTGTGGAATCTATTTTCAACCTCGATAGAGTATTTAAGAGAGAAAAAGAGTGATAAAGAAAATGCTATAAACAAAATGGAAGCTTACTAAGATGTAGATCAAGTATCAGATATTTGGCTGTGAAAACAAGGAGGAAAAGACAGGACAATTAAATTATGTGTGAAGAATCAAGAAAGTAAAAAAAGGCAGCTGCTGATTTTACTTCTATACCCAGCGCCAAGAAACTGAATTAGCCAGTCACTGGATGCTAGGATTTCATTCCCATGTGACTGCACTAGACATTATCCAACTTTTCATTTTTATAGGGAGAGAAGCCAAATACTTTCTTAGTAATTCCCAACATACTAGGAAATAAAAGTAAGAATGGTATTTTAGCCATATTTACCAGGTGTCCTATGGAAGACCGATGCTTGCCCTCCTCCCCAGTATCTCCAGCTCGCCTGAGAACCATGGAGCTCACACCCGTACCCAGACCTTCTTGGCTTCTGGTCCAAAAACTTGGTAAATTGAACCACTTCTACATCGCTGTTATATACAGTTTTGCAAACTCAGACCTTCAGGGAGATCTCACTTCACATTTTATTTTGGCACAGTCTTCAGGGATAATTGCCTATAATTCAGTCTAAAATATTTTGCTATTATTGCAAATGAACACAACGGCAAGGGAGATTAGAATTCATTCAGATATATGGCAATTTCCATTTGTTTGCTTCTTTTTGTCAATGATCTAAGACAACTCTTTTATTTGTAAAACATTAAAAATATTTTATTTATATGAACAATAATTTTACTTAAGATCAGTGGTGTATAGTGTCAGAAATCTTTCACATTAGTCCTATAAGCATAGTTTTGTGGTTTTCCATGTTTACCTAACTTGCTATATCCACAAAAACAATCTGGACAGTAGTGTCATGGTACAGAATTAATGAAGATTCAGAAGATCAGTTTCCATTGGGTGATCATGTGAAATGGACTCTCTCCTCGCCTTTAGCTGCTTTCACAGATTAAACAGGAACCCTTCAAGTGATTTCTTTCAAGAAGTTGCTGCTCTGACAGGGTGGTGCAGTGCAGTCTTCTTCAGCACGTACATATTTCCTTTCTTTCTGCTATAACCTTACTGCAAAGTCAGTATTTCTGCTATGTAGTGAGGCCAGAAATGTATCTGCATCATATTCAAAGCTGAACATATTAATTTTTAGAGACTATGACTTCCTGCTTTCAGCCTGATTCTTTTATTACTAATAGATAATTTCCCATTCATTTCTATATTACTTATTCTTCATATTAGAATTTATATCTAGTTTTTAAAGCATATATGAAAGAAATTAAGTAATCTTTTTAACCAAGCTTGAACCAGTTCCCACTTAATATATTTATGGGCAATTTTATTTTGGATCTATATATTTTGTTAACATCACATTTTCCACTCTTTCATTTTTGAACAACAGTATGGTTTATTTCTTGAAGTTTTGCTTTATCAAATGGAATTTTTTCATTGCAAAACATGATGTTTTAGTTCTATAGAGTTATATTAGTTTTGGTTTTATTTCAAGCAGTTCTTACCAGAAGGAAACTTATAATCTATTTCTTGGAGAATATGAAAACAAATAGAAATACTAAAGATATATTAAATATTCTTTGACAATTAATTTGACATTAGAAAGGCTTCATTCCTTCATTGCTTTCCTCCATTTCCAGAGGATTGGTAAGGAACTCTTATTTCTATTCCATGGTTATATATTTCACAATTAACAATACACTGAATTTCTTTTAAAAATCAGCAGTTTTTTAAAAATAATGAATGGCATAAATCTGCATATTAATCAGAAATAAAAGCTTGTTTTGAATGTTAAATTGTTGGAAAACACTCTTTCAGAAAAAAAAAGATTGCTGTTTAATATTTGTTTTGTATTACTAAGGTACAAGTAACATGAGTGAAATTCTTGCATTGTAGGTATACACAGTTCTATGAATTGTGGTAAACTTATACCGAGAATGGGGAAATTTCCATCATCCTAGAAATCTTCCTAATGCTTATTTGTAGTCAATCCTCTCTCCCCACCTCCATCCCTGCCAACCATTGACCTGATTTTTGTCCCAGTAGTTTTGCTTTTTCCAGAATTGTTGTATAACATCATGCAAAATGTGCCCCTCCTGAATCTGGCTTCCTTCATGTGGTATAATGCCTTTGAGATAATTCCACCTAGAATTGTATTGGTATTTTACTGCTTTTTAAGAGTAATACTCTATGTGGGGATGTACCAGTCTATCTACTTGTCTTATAAATTATTTTATTTTTATTTTTTAAATTTTTTATTGGCGCATTATAATCATACATCTTTTTTTTTGCAATAATAATAGGGGACGTTATTTTTTTTTATTTTTTTGAAAACCCCACAGTGAGATTTAATAGCAAATTCATCCATCTTTTGAAATATTATCATTTTATGTTTATCATAATATTTATTATTTATATGAACTTAAACCCCTAATAATTGTTATTGTCAAATAATAAAGCTTAATTTTAACCATAGCACTTGAGTTTTATAAAATATATGAATATATTTATATATATATCTTACTTCTAACTTGAAGAACATCATAGCTTTATTTTCTGTTTTAACAAATTATAATAAAACATCGACTTTCAATAATGTGTTTTAAATTTTCATAAATCTGAATTAAATATATAATTTTTTAAATTTATTTATTGTGGTATTAGGGATTTATTTATTTTTTTTTAGTGGATAAATTTTTTTGTTTTTTTTAACAATTTTTTTATTGAACATAAATAGTATACATTTACTCTATATTTGGTGCCCTCCCCCCCGCCCCCGTTTTCTCTTCCCCCCTCCCACCAATGGTTGTCCAGGTTAACCATGTCTTATTCATAATTTTACACATGTTCAGGTGTACACCCTCATTAATCAAGATCGGCCTTTCTCCTCTCCTATCTTTCCATTAAAACTTAGCTAGTATTTCCCCTCTAATATCTGGAGTCCCACTGGTATCCTTTGTGTTTTCTAGTTTGGGCATATTAGAGGAAACATGTGTATCTTTTCCTTCTGTGCTTGGCTGATCTCACTTAACATGATGCTCTCCAGGGCTTTCCATTTTCTTGCAAATGATATAATTTTGTTCTTCTTTATGGCTGAATAGAATTCCATTGTGTGTATTTCCCACAGTTTTGCTATCCATTCATCTGTTGATGGTGATCTGGGTTGGTTCCATATTTTGGCTATTACAAATTGTGCTGCTATGAACATAGGTATGCATATGTTGCTGTATTTCTCTGAATTCAACCCCTTTGGAAAGATACCCAGGAGTGGTATAGCTGGATCATGTGGTGGATCTATTCCCACCTTTCTTAGGAATCTCCACACAGATCTCCATAGTGGCTGAACTAGTTTGCACTCCCACCAACAGTGTAAAAGAGTTCCTTTTTCCCCACATCCATTGTTGTTTGATTTCTTTATGCTTGCTACTCTGACTGGGGTTAGATGGAATCTCAGTGTAGTTTTGATTTGCATCTCCCTGATGGCCAGTGATGAAGAACATCTTTTCATGTATCTATTAGCCCTTTGTATCTCTTCTTTTGTGAAGTGTCTATTTAGTTCATTTGCCCATTTCTTGATTGGGTTGTTTTTTTTGCTAGTGTAGAGTCTTTTGAGCTCTTTGTATACTCTGGATATTAGCCCCCTATCAGAATGGTGGCTGGTAAAGATCCTTTCCCATTCTGTAGGTTTCCTCTTTAGGTTATTGATAGTTTCCTTTGATGAGAAGAAACTTTTTAGTTTGATGTTATCCCACTTGTTTATTCTTGCTTTAATTTTCTGAGCTTTGGAGGTTTTGTTGAGAAAGTTACTGCCTGTGCCAATATGTTGTAGTGTTGAACCTATGTTCTCCTCTACTAACTTCACAGTCTCAGGTCTAATTTCTAAGTCTTTGATCCATCTTGAGTTGATTCCTGTGTTAGGTGAGATATAGGGGTTTAGATTCATCTTTTTACAAAATGGTTAGCCAGTTCTCCCAGCACCACTTGTTGAAAAGGCTGTCTTTTCTCCAGCGTATGTGTTTGGCCCCTTTGTCAAAGATTAATTGACTAAAGATGTGTGGGTTTGTTTCTGTATCTTCTATTCTAATCCACTGGTCAGTATATCTGTTTTTGTGCCAGTACCATGCTGTTTTTACTACTATTGCTCTATAGTATAGTTTGAAGTCTGGGATTGTAATGCCTCCTGCGTGTTTCTTGTTATTGAGAATTGCTTTGGCTATTCTAGGTCTTTTCTTTCTCCATATGAAGTTCATGATTGATTTTTCTAGGTCTCTGAAGAATGTCACTGGTATTTTAATGGGAATTGCATTGAACCTATAAATCAGTTTTGGCAGAATGGCCATTTTGATGATATTTATTCTGCCTATCCATGAGCACGGGAGATCTTTCCATCTTCCAAGGTCTTCTTCTATTTCTTTCTTTAATGTTTTATAGTTTTTGTTGTAGAGGTCTTTTACATCTTGGGTTAGGTTTATTCCTAGGTATTTTATTGGTTTTGAGGTTATAGTGAATGGAATTGTTGTTTTTGTTTCTTTCATTGTGGATTCGTTGTTGGCATAAAGAAAGGCCACTGATTTCTTTAGGTTGATTTTGTAACCTGCGACTTTAATGAATTTGTCAATCAGCTCCAGAAGTCTTTTGGTTGAGTTCTTTGGGGTCTTCCAGATAAAGGATCATGTCATCTACGAATAAGGATAATTTTACTTCCTCTCTTCCTATGTGGATTCCTTTGATTTCCTTCTCTTGTCTGATTGCTGCAGCAAGAGTCTCAAGGACTACATTGAAAAGGAGTGGTGATAGTGGGCATCCTTGTCTTGTTCCTGACTGTAGCGGAAATTCTTGCAGTTTTTCCCCATTCAATATAATGTTGGCTTTGGGTTTGCAGTATATTGCCTTGATGATGTTGAAGTACTTTCCTTCTATCCCAATTTTTTGCAGTGTTTTTAACATAAATGGGTGTTGGATTTTGTCGAATGCTTTTTCAGCATCTATTGCTATGATGATGTGGTTTTTGTTCTTGGTTCTATTTATGTGGTGAATAACATGTATTGATTTGCGTATGTTGAGCCAGCCTTGTTTTTCTGGGATGAAATCGACTTGGTCATGATGTATTATTCTCTTGATATAGTTTTGAATGTGTATAGCTAGTATTTTGTTTAGAATTTTTGCATCTATGTTCATTAAGGATATTGGTCTGTAGTTTTCCTTTCTTGAGGTATCTTTATTTGGTTTGGGGATTAATGTGATACTGGCCTCATAGAAGGAATTTGGAAGAGTTCCATCTCTTTCAATTTCCCGGAACATGTTATGAAGTATTGGTATTAGTTGTTCACTGAAGGTTTTGTAGAATTCAGCTGGGAACCCATCTGGGCCTGGGCTTTTCATTGGTGGAAGAATTTTTATTGCCATTTCTATTTCTTTGGTTGTTATTGGTTGGTTTAGGCTTGCTATATCCTCTTAGTTGAGTGTAGGAAGGTTAACTGTGCTTAGAAATCTGTCAATTTCATCCAGGTTTTCAAATCTATTGGAGTATAAATTTTTAAAGTAGTTTCTGATAATATTTTGAATTTCTTCACTATCTGTGGTGATATCTTCTTTTTCATTTCTAATTTTGATAATTTGAGTTGATTCTCTTTTTCTTTTGGTTAGGTTGGCCAGGGGTTTATCAATTCTATTAATCTTTTCAAAGAACCAACGTTTTGTTTTATTGATTCTTTGAATTGTTTTTTTGTTCTCTATTTCATTTATTTCTGCTCTAATTTTGATGATTTCTTGTCTTCTGCTGGCTTTGGGAATAGACTGTTGCAGAATTTCTAGATCCTTGAGTTGTGTCATTAGGTTCTTTGCTTGGTGGTTCTCCGTCCTTTATATGTGGGCACTCAATGCAATAAACTTTCCTCTTAGTACTGCCTTCATGGTGTCCCATAGGATTTGGTAGGTTGTGTCTCTGTTTTCGTTTGTTTCCATAAATTTCTTTATTTCTTCCCTAATTTCTGCTCTTACCCATTCGTCATTCAATAGTGTATCATTCATTCTCCATGAATTTGAATACTTTCTTTCGAGTTTCCTGTTGTTGATTTCTACTTTTATTCCGTTGTGGTCTGAAAAGATGCATGGAATTATATTACATTTTTTGAATTTGCTGGTATTTTCTTTGTGTCCCAGGATGTGATCTATTTTGGAGAAGGTTCCATGGGCTGCTGAGAAGAAAGTGTATTCTGTAGTTCCTGGTTGAAATACTCTGAAAACGTCTATTAGGTCCATTTGGTTTATGGTTTCCTTTAGTTCTAAAGCGTCTTTACTCATCTTTTGCCTTGAAGATCGATCCAGTGGTGTGAGAGGCGTATTAAAATCTCCCAGAATTATTGTATTTGGGTCTACTTGGGATCTTATGTCCAGAAGGGTTTGTTTTACAAATGTGGTTACACCCATATTTGGGGCATAAATATTTACTATCATTATATCTTCTTGGTGTATTGTTCCTTTTAATAAAAGGAAGTGCCCTGATTTGTCTCTTTTGATGTGTTTTAGTTTAAAGTCTGTTTTGTTGGATATCAGGGTTGCTACCCCTGCTCTTTTTTGGTCACTGGTGGCATGGTATATCTTTTTCCATCCTTTCATGTTCAGCCTGTGAATGTCTTTGGCTGTGAGGTGAGTTTCTTGCAGACAGCATATATTTGGATTATGTTTCCTAATCCACATTGCCAGTCTATGTCTTTTGATTGGTGAGTTAAGTCCTTTGACATTAAGAGATATTATTGAAATATGATTTTTGTTTTCTGCCATTTTGTGTTCTGTCTACTCTTGGGTGGTGTGATCTTTCTTCTTTACTTAAATGGCCACTTATTAACTTCTTCTCTTCTCTGATTCTGAAGTCTGCTTCTTTTTTCTTCCTTATGGTTTATTTCTTTAAGAATTTTCTCTAGTGTTGGCTTTGAATTCATGAATTTTTTGAGATTCTGTTTATCCTGAAAGACTTTGGTTTCCCCATTGATCTTAAATAGTAGTTTTGCTGGATAGATGAGCCTTGGTTGGAAGTTATTTTCTTCCAGGGTCTGAATCACATCGTACCAGTCTCTCCTAGCATTCCTGACCTGGGTTGTATAGTCTGGGGTGATTCTTATTGTTTTGCCTCTATATGTCACTCGTCCTTTTGTTCTCACTGCTTTTAAGATTCCTTCCTTGGCCTCTATGCTGGTTTTTCTTTGGTCCTGTCTCAGTGGAGTTCTGTATGCCTCCTGGACTTGAAGATTCAAGTCTCTTTCCATATTTGGAAAATTCTCTGAGATTATTTCCTTGAAGATTATACAGATGCCCTTGGTCTGTACCTCTATCCCTTCCTCAATGCCTATTGTCCGTAAATTAGGGCGCTTCATATTATCCCATAATTGCTGGATGTTTAGGTTTTGTTGCTGTAAAGATTTCTGTATATCGCTGACTGTGTTTTCGGTTTGGGATGTACTCTCTTCTAATATTGACATTTTGTTTTCCATTTCATCTAATCTTCCAGAATTTCTTTCTCTTGCTGTCTTCATTTCACTTATTGCCTCTTTCATTTTATTCCAGACCTCTTTCTGATTCTTTTTTAGTGTTTCTAATTCACCTTTAACCTCCTCTATACTTGTTTTAAATCCTTTCATCATATTGAACATCAAGATTCTGAACATTTCTTGCATTTCTAGTAGGTCAGTATTCGTGATTTCTGCTGTCTCTTCATAATTCCTGGTTCTCATATTAATAGCATTCTCTGTCCTGTTTTTCTGATTTCTACCCATCGTTCGTGAAGAATGTGCTTAGTCAAATCTTAATATTAGGAGTTTAGGGGTATTGGCTAGTCAGCAGAGCCTTTCCAGTGTTGAGGGCAGGTGATGTGTGAGGAGCTGGGGTGATTGGTAAAGGAGTCGGATTAGGTAGAGGATATGTTAGGTTGAGAAAGACTTTAAGTATGATAAGGTAATAACTTGCTAGGAATGAGAGAAAGTTAACTACTAGGACTCTTGTCATTAGTAGAGTAATCATGGATATAAGAAATACTTTGAGTATTAAACCAGGAGGTATATTATGGGGAAAAGTTTTGGGGGAGAAAAGTATGTAGGTTAGTGTGGGAAGGTTTGTAAATAGGGACGATGGAAGGAGCAGACAGACATAAAAAAAAAGAATCCACACAAGATACCAAGACTATTATGTAATCCAAGAAAAAGGAAGGAAAACCAATCAAAGGAGGAGAATGAAAAAAAAGGAAGGAAAGAGGAAGAAAGAGGAAAAAAGAACAAGAATAAAATAAAAGGAACTAGCAGCTGCGTGAAATAAAAAAAATAAGGCAAACTATCTATCCAATGTGTGTATATATATATATATATATATATATATATATATAAAACAACAAGTTAAAGTAAAAGAAGTGTAGGTTAAAAGAAAAAAAAATAAAAGAGCAATAACCATACCAAAACAAAAGCACTGTAAAAGCAAAATAAAAAAAAAAATCCACATTAAAAGTAAAACAAACAGTCCTCCTTATTTACGCATATGGGGTCAGGTACATATAATATGTGCGTATCTGATTGCTTTGGTAGCTTTCAGAATACCATCCAATGTCTCTTAGTTTTCTTTGTACTCTATTTTTATCTTCTTAGGTCACTCTGGGTGTTTGGACACCTTTCTCTCCTTTAGCTGCTTTAGGTTTATGTGTCCGGATGTCTGGTTTCACTGTTATTTGATTCTGTACAATTCACAGGTTCTGCGAAATTCTAACCTGTGTTCAGCACCTCTGCACTCACCACCCTAGCCTCCAGCCTGTGCTTCCCTACAGCAGGGGTGGAGAATGACCAAAGTATAATTGGAACCTCCCCCTGAGGTCCTGTGCAGATATTGTGGCCCGATGGATTTTCTTGTGTCTCTGGAAACTCCAGCTGGGCTAGCCGGTGTGGTCCCAAGATATACCCTGGGCAAATGGATGCTGGTTCCTGCCCGAGTTCTGCCTATTCCGAGAGTGCAGGCTAGATGCGCTGCTAATACTGGACCCAAGTGTGAGTGGATACAGCTGTCTATTGCTGCTGGTATGCTCTTCCAAGGTGTATTGAGCTGTGTTCTCACTTAGAACTAAGCATCTGGCTACCAGGAGGGTGAGAACACCCAGCAGTGGGCCGGGGTGCAGGATAGGTGCTCAAGGGTCCAGTGCGCGGTGTCCAGCAATGGTCTCTGCCTCCTGCGGGACGTAGAATATGGGGGTGCCCCAAGGAGATTTCCGGGTCACACAGGGCTTTTGCAGCCTGGAAGGCAGGCTCTGGCAAGGTGGCAGGGGTTAGACACACAAGCAGGCTCCAATTTAGGGGTGGCAGTGGCACAGGCACTGACTACTAGCAGGGGACCGTGGCACAGGCAAGGTGCGCGAGGAGAGTGCTCGGTTCTGAGGCTTGGGCCCGTGCTGGGGGGTTGGGGCTGCGCACACGCTAGGACCCCAACTTACCAGGGCGCCCTCAGATACCTGACTTGGTGCAGGATTCCGTGGGAGTCTCTATGCAGCTGTGATCCGGTCGCTGGTGAGCACACAGAATTCTGATGTGGGTGCTGCTCGCTGCTTAAGATGCGGTCCTAAGTCCGTTTTTAGTCCCGGATTATCTTGCCGCGGTAATATTGGGCAGGCAGCTCCTCGGGCAGCTGCAAAAGCAGCCCGCCAATCGGCATTCCTATCAGCGTTCTGATTGTATCTGCAGCAGGTCCCATGTCCGATCTTTGTTCTTCTTCTTCAAGTTCAGGGTTCCGCCGAGGTACCTGGATGTGTTTTGGTTCCTGGTATGTATTTATTTTGTTGATTAAGACACTGCTTTCTAAGTATTTAAACTTTATTTGCTTCAGCTACTGAGAAGTGCTGTGTCCCTCAGTCGCCATTTTGAAAAAAAAAAGTAATCATACATCTTAATGGAGTACAAAAGGGTAGAGACATATATAAAACGTAGCTACTATTTTAAGCACTTATTGTGTTCCAAGCACTATCATAACTGCTTACATAACTTAAATAATATAATGCTGTTAATTATAGCATAACACTTTTTAACAATAGAAATACACTTTCAGATTGAATGCTGTCTCCACTACTTTCTAGTTTTATGAACTTAAGCAAGCTACTTAACATCTTCTAATTTTGCAAGAATGTCTTAAGAAAATAATAATAGAGCTCTCATGGCAGACACAACCTTGTAATTAAAGTTTTCATCAATGCAAATTGTTTTCATACACCACCTGGCAAAGGCACAGTAAGACCAGAGGCGATTCTGTGGTAGTCCTGTCAAAGGTTCAAGACTCTGCTCAAACCATGAGGAAATATGAGGCAGGCTCCAGTAAATATACATTCTACAACCTAACTGTCCAGTTAGTGTCAGAAGTACCCCCAAGAAATTATTGAGGTGCTGAGAAAGAAGACTACAGAGATGTAACTATTAAGGGAATACGTGATTTTATAAATTTTGTTACAAAGTATATTGTTGGAGCAATCAGAAACTGGAGATTAGATGGCAGTAATAGTGTTTATTTTCTGCTTTAGAGTTATGGTTAAGTAGATGTTCATAAAGACATTAAGTTCATCAAATACTAAAGTATTCAGATATAATTTGGAAATCATATAAGCAACTTATTTTCAAATATTTCATCTCTATAACTTTCCTTTCAAAAAAAAAATAGTAATATGGAATTTTTTTGGGGGGGTCTGGGATGGAACCCAGGGGCATTAGACCTCCGAGTTATGCCCCTGCCCTATTTTGTATTCTTTATTTTGAAACAGTGTCTCACTAAGTTGTAAAGGGCCTCACTAAGTAGCTGAGGCTGTTTGCAAACCACAAAACCTCCTGTCTCAGCCTCCCAAGATTGATTGATTGATTGATTGATGTTTTTGTGGTACTGGGGGTGGAACCCAGGGGCTTTTTTCCATCCAGGCTATACTCCCAGACCTATTTTATATTTTTATTTGGAAACAGAGTCACTAAGTTGTTGAGAGCCTCACTAAGTAGCTGAGGCTGGCTTCGAATCTGTGAGATCTTCCTCTCTCAGCCTCCCAAGAACTGGGATTACAAGCGTGGGCCACCATGCCCGCCATAATACAGATTTTAAAACACTTTTCAACCTTACAGAAAGATATCACCTGAAACTATTACCACAAACTTAAGGTTCTAATAGTATCAAGTGTTAGGAAATTGATCCCCCGGAAATTTTATAGACTATTATAGAAGTAGAAATTAGTTCAAACACAATTCAAAACAATTTGGCATTATTATTCCTTCCTTCCTTCCTTCCTTTCCTTCTTTCTTTCTTTGCAGTACTGGAGATTGAACCCAGGAGCATTCTACCTCTCAGCTATACCCCCAGTCCTATTTTTGTTGTTGTTTGTTTGAAACAGGGTCTCACTAAGTTGTGGAGTGCCTCACCTAAGTAGGTGAGGCTGGTCACAAACCTGCAGTCCTCCTGTCTCAGCCTCCCAAGTACTGGGATTACAAGTGTGTGCCACCATGCCTGATTTATGCTATTTCGAAATATTTATAGGCACAATAAGGCAGGGAATAAGCAGTATGATACACAGTAAGTTCATACCTCGGGAGGGGTAGACAGGAAGTGACTAGTGACAAATTTGAGTTTTTTTAAGTTGGGAAGCAGCATTGTAAGAGTGTAATTTCTTATTGTACTTTCTAACATATATATGTTATATGCAGTATGTATGATATACATATCAAATATTTTTAAATAAATTAAAGTTTTGAGGAGTGATTCATGGTAACAAGTTTAGGTTTTTCCAAGACAACCTAAAGGAGGAGAAAGGAGGGGGGAAGAGGAAAATTTCTAAAACACACAATGTACTTAAACATATCGAAGTCGATCACTAAGCCAAGCAAGGGAGGGAGGGACGGGGAGGGAATGGGGTGGGAAATGGGTAGGGGTTAAATCAGCGATGAGTACATGTTTGTACACACAAGATATTTACCCCAATAAGTTATATGAATATAATGCACCAATAAAAAAATTAAAAGAAAAAAAAAGTTTAGGTTTTTCTTTTTGGTGCTAGTTATAAAATATTTTAAGGCTGGAGAGAAAGGGGAAAGGTGAAGAAGGCAGACAGTCTAATTTTTAACTAATGTAGTCAAACAGTAAGCAAAAAAAACCCTTAAAACCCAGGCTGAACCTTTAAACTATAGCTTAGTATTATATGTTCTGAGGACCTCAGTTATTTGAGAGTATAAACTTTTAAACTGTCTCTACCTCCCTCGGCATCAAAGTACAACAGGGATACTTACATGCGACATACTAGACGCTTGTGTGTGTGTGTGTGTGTGTGTGTGTGTGTGTGTGTGGTGATACTCAGGATTGAACCTAGGGTCATGATTTCATTGACCTACTTGCCCAGCCCTTTTTTATTTTTGACTCTGAGACAGAATCTTGCTAAGTTACCTAGGCTAGCCTCTTGGCATTCTCCTGAGTCACTGGGATAACATGTGTGCTACCACGCCTGGCTTCTGGACACTTTTGATATTATGTGTCCTCCTCCTCATATAATTTCCTAACTAAAGTGCTCTGTAAGAGTAGTTTTTGGTGTTCTGATTTTCTTTGTTATAAAAATTCTATTTGAGGAAAGAAATTAAGCTCCTTTAAAAAGGATTTAAAAGAGTTCCATTTCTGCTTGCCACATAGTGCTACAACCCTTGAAGAAAACAAGCAAATAGGTAGACAGTTCAGTTTCACGATACGCAGATGTGTGGCCCTTGAGGCTCTTAGGATAAATGTTATAAAACATCGATGCCTCCTGACAGCTTTTACACGTGTTTTTTCTGCAATAACCCATACATAAGCATTTAAACCAAATGGAGAATACAATATTCATTATAGTTTGATGCCAAGCTCACATTCTGAGCTATTACAAGTGAATTTTTACCCTAATAGTCATTAATTAGATAGATAGGAGTTGTACAGACACTAAACATTTTCTTTTCTGTTGAAATAACATCCTTTGAAAAGGAGATGATACAATGTAAACTTTACATGGCGCAATCTTTACTAATAAGAAGCAGCAATATACATCTATCTCAAAGACATTTGACTGAAAATATATAATCATCACTTACCTCATCACAAAGATAATAGAGCAAAACAGTACCAGAAGAGTTTATATTTGAACATTTCAGAGTAGCCATTTTTATATTATATCTGTACTTCTAGACGGATAGTACCATATGGCTTCCTCATAAGTCACCTGTTACTAATAAACTAGAACTGATGTGTAATTACGTTTAGTGATTCATCTGTGAAACACCCTGGGTTATTTTACATGGAGGCATCTGGTTCACATGTGTACAGTGGTTATTCTGTAGTGATTGACATCTGTATTCTTCTAATAAAGTCCCAATTGCACAGATGTGAGCTGTTTTCTTCTTCTACAGACAAAACCTGCATTTGAAAATTTCATACTTCAACTCTTCCTAAATATGAACATTTCAATCTCCTACACACAAAAAAACTTGAACTGTGGCTGGAACATAATATAAATATTTCATGTGGTATATTTCATTGAACAGATGTATGTAGGCACCTTTATCTTTTTTCATATTCGTTTATACCATAGCATCTGTTTTAGATTGCAAGCTCAAAGAAGGCAGTGACCATGTCATTTTCATGTTAAGCAGACAGCATTCAGTAAAAGACAATTCTCTTCTGAGTTCTTGCTAAGTATTTGTCAGTTAAAATGATGATGTTAATGACTTAAAGAAAAAATAGAGTTTATAATCTGAATACAACCTTTTGCACTTTAAAAGGTCTTTTCTGTACATGCTCTTACTTTTAATTTTGCACATTATAATTAGCCATGTAACATAAAACCATGTGGTTTTGAGGAAAATTAATGGACTTTATATTAGAATAATTTTCAGTGATATACGACATGTGATTTTTAAAGAAGCAAAGCTCAAGGCAAGTTTCATGAAGCTATACTGTTTTAGCCAAGCCTTCGAGGGTAGGTAGACTCCTTAGCAAGGTAAATGGGGAAAGAGGCATTTGTTACGAGCATGCATGAGGCGGGCCCTCAGTTCAAGTCCTTCCTAGGTCAATTTGTAAGTTGTAAGACCTTGGTGAGTAACAATTTATCTAAGAAGTTTTCTCATCTGAAAAACAGAGGCTATAAGAACAAGGACTGTTATGACAATAACATGAATAGGGAGCGTAATACAGTGCTGTACAGAAGAGCATTTAAAAAGATTAACTATTATTCTTAGTGATAGATTACCAATTTTAAATAGACTTGCAGCAGAATTTTGAATGTTGAACTAGAAAACAGAATCCAAAAAATGTAGATGGAAGATGTAGGCTATGTGCAAAGATCTCAAACTTCTAATGTGAATTCTTATTTGTACAGAGAAAGGTAAAATCTTATCTTTTTTTTTCTCTCTCTCTTTTTTTTTTTTTTTTTTTGGCTGTAATGGAGATGGAACCCAGGAGTATTCTACCTCCAAACTACAGCCCCCAGTACTACTTTTTATTCTTTATTTTTGAAACAGGGTCTCACTGAGTTGCAGAGGGCCTCACTAAGTAGCTCGGGCTGTCCACAAACCATGATCCTCCCATCTCAGTCTCCTGAATGCTGGGAGTCCCCCACACAAAAAATAAGCTATTTCTTAAGTTGCATATCTCCTTCTTGTGTAAAACAATATTAAGATAACCATGGTCCCTGTCTTCTAGAAACTTGAGTTCTTACAAATAGACTTTAAAACTATCACTTCTAGTCATTTCTAAATTTCTTAGTTGTGGAGAAGTACTAAGTGATAGAACAAGGCCTTTTACAGTAGAGCAAATAGGTCTATTTTTATAAAAATAATTTTAAATTGCACTTTATGTGGTCATTTGAAGGAATTACGATTTAAGATTATTTCGTATAAAGGCTCAGTAACAATTTGAGGGGAATTGGAAGGTTAGATATATTTCAAGGGAAATTATGATCAGACTGTAGAATACAGCTAAATATTTTTCATGTATGTTTATAGCCTGTTTGATTTTCATGGTTGTCTTTTAGGGATACATGTGAGTTTATGGATGACAGTCTTCTTAAATCCAAATAAGTGTTAAAATTTCTTGGTTTGGCATTTTAAGTTCTGCTTTTGCTTTCTAATTTTTGAAATCAGATTCTTCATCTTGACAGGTTCTTAATTATGAGATTAATGGTGATAATTCCCTGATGATGATAATAGAGGCTATATTTCTTTTCAGAATAATGAATGTATAGAGAAGATTTTATTTCAGCTTTGACTTACTTGAAATAATAAGAAAAGTATGAATGCTTAATTGTTCTGTTTCTCAATAGTCATAGAGAAGAATTTTAAATTGATTAACCATCCTAAAATACTACCACTATTAATGATAACAAAAATGGAACATTAATTAAACAACAGAAAATCCAACTAAGTAGAGTATTCCAGTAGTTAGAGAGAGAGAGAGAGAGAGAGAGAGAGAGAGAGAAAGTTTAGAAGTTGACCATTTGTTAGTGAGACTTTTAATAATGAAAATTGAAAGACAAATTTACAAACATCCAAAACCACTTAGAGAAATAAGTTAGCTCATAATGGAAAATAAGCAAACCACTGGTCAGCAATAGTTGTCAGAAATTAAAATTAATTTTTTTGCTGAGCCATAAATGAAGTTCGATTACTAAGTTTAATTTTTTATGTGATGACATTTCTAAAAAGTCTCTATTGCTGCCTTTCTGATCTGAAATAGATCTTATCCTGTGTAATCATACATAAAACTAATAATAGTTTTTTTTTTCCACACTCTAAGAAAAAAAGGCAGATGCTTGCAGTAAAGGTCAATATATATTCAACATAGATTCAGTTCTTTATCCTAGGGAATTGTGCCAAATTCTGAAAGAAATAATGTTTCTAAATTATCGTTGCTGTTCACAAGTTCCTTACAATGTAAGTAACAAAGATGTGCAGAAGTCGTCTGTGGTTGGCACTCCTTTTGTTGAGAGGTGGTCGCGGTGTCCCCTGCTTTGGATATGGGGGTGGTTTTCAACTTGTGTTAATAGTAGGATGCAGAAGTAATGGTGGTTGACTTATAGAGGTTGCAACTGTAAAGGCAGCCTGATGCTTAGACCTTAAATTTTATTTCAGAAGTGTGGCTGGCACTCAAGATTACCGTTTGTCCAGAAGCCAAGCCACCATAGAGTCCAGTAGCCAAATCTAGCCTCTGAGGCTTTCCAACCCACGCATGAGATATAAGTGGATGGACTTTCAAGTAGCTTCCAGGTTTTGCATCACTCACAGTTTTCCAGTATTCCAAGCAAAGGCCTTGACACCATGGAACAGAGACTAGCCATACCCACAGTGTTCTGTCCAAATTGCTGACTCACAGAAAATATGAGCATAAAAAATTGACTTTGTTTTGCAACACTAAGTTTGGAGTGGTTTACAACATAGCAGCGGTTGCTGGAATGAAGACCTACCTGACTGAGGATATACTTGAGGCACAGGAGAGGTAATGACTGTCTCTCATGAGAGAGTCATGGGAGGCCTCACAGAAGCAGTAATGTTTAAATTTGCCTTTTAACAATGAATAAGAGCCTATAAGACAACGAAGCTAGAGTCCTAAAGCAGAAAGAACCATGGGGGAAGTATAGAGACTAAAAGAGAAGTGTTTGGCGGATGACAAGGAGTTTGGTATAAAAGACACTGAATAGTTAGAACCGGAATGGTAGACTTGGAGCAAAAGGATGTGATGATTGTTGTTATGCCAAGAGATTTTTAACAGAGCCTTGTAGGAATGGAAAATAGGAATCAAATTTGGCTTGTAGAAAGATAACTAATTAGCAATGATAAAAAAATGGGTTGAAGAAAAAAGAAATTAAAGACAAGGAGAATAGTAAGTTATATAGATAAGAATCACAGCTGAGAGGGAAAGCTTTCTTACCAAAATAAGATCTGTTAGGTAACAATGGTTATTTGAATTGTTAAATTACCTATTTATTAAATTCTTATGTTCAAGCCATAATAGTAGCTTAAGAATGCTAAAGACAGTCCTGCATTTGACCTCTATAAACTATTGTTTTTAATAAATTTGTTCAAATTTATGAATGACATTAAAAGCTTACTCCACTATGCATTTTGGAAACTTATGATTAAATAATCTCATTTTTTATTTTTCTTAAACCAGTGATTGCAGTAGGATACTTAAAGATATGAGAACACACTGTATTGGTTCATGCACTAATGACACCATGTTTTATTCTTACTCTGCTTCCCCAAAAGAAACAAAAGCTTAATATAAAACCTTGAAAATGCTAATTTATGAAGTATGAATTAACAGTGAGAGACCACATTGTATGTTTAGTTAATATAGTTATGTGAATATAACACAACTGTAGTCAACAGCTTTCTGTATGGGTTCAATTGACTTTTAAGTAACGTTTGAGATTACTTCTACATATTTTTAGTGTGATAAATAAAAGTTCAGTAGTAGCATGTTTATTTTATTGGAATCATAATACAGTACAGGTAAAAAAAAAAACTTCTGGGGGGAGTGGCAGCAAAAAATAAGGTTACAAATGAATTCAGGTTGCAGATAAATTCACCTTAAAATAGTGAAATTGTCCTGAGTTATTCTGGTGGGTCCAGTGTAATCACAAAGCCCTTACTGATGACTCTGAGCACAGAGACTAGCTTCTTCCCCCATGCCTTGTACTGAGTCATTGAGTTGCCACCCAGAGTGAGATACAGTGATTTGTTTTAAAAGCATCCTGCTTCCGTATAAAATTTGGTTTTACTTTACAAGTTGGTTATATTTTAAGCATCAACTGAAAAGATTAATCTGTTTAATTTAAGATCAAAATCCACATTATTTTATTTATTTTTTTTGTATGCCTTTTAACTGAAAAAGTAAGTAAAAGTATACTGATATTGCCCCTTTTCTGACAATTTTCCTTTAGACAGAACATCTCCCAGACTTTGGACAGTGACTCTCTTTATGTTTTCCCATAATACTAAGTTCATTCAGTATACCTGTAAAGTTTTATATATATTTTTTAAATTGTATATATATCAGTTATATATTGTTTTATATAAAAGTTATCTGATACTGGTAATGTTACAAAATAGATTGTCATCTTTTAAAATCCACACTGCAGAATCATGCTAGTCATCCATTTTATGGAAAGCCTAGTGAATTACTCAACAGAGCATCAGCCCAAGTGTGAAGCCCTTGAAGCCGGTGGCCTGTGTGACTGGCAGCATGGTTAGACAGCTATGAGAGTTCCTCAACAGCCTTACTTTAAAAAGCCTTTGTAGGGGCTGAGGATGTAGCTTTTTGGCAGAGCACTTACTTAGCATGTGCAAGGCCCTGGGTTTGATCCCCAGCCCCCAGCACCACACACACACACACACACACACGCACACACACGCACACACACGCACACACGCACACATACACACACACACACACACACACGCACGCACATGCGCGTGCATTAAAACAGGAGGAGGAGGAGGAAAGCCCACATTGTAATGAAACACAGCATTGTGTTTTGTTATCCACCATACAGGGATGACTGTGAGTGTGTATTTAGGGAAGCTTAGTAGTTCAGTGTTATTTCTTCTTGGATTAATAGTTGGCTCCCTTTTTATCCCAAGTGTCTGTTTCGGACCCATGATAGGTGCTCAATAGTGGGTAGGTAGATGATGAATGATGGTGGTCACCAGCCTCTCTCAGTGATTCTGGTTCCTTTAATCTCTACAGAAGACACATGTACATTTTTTATTTTTTATTTTGAATTTGGGTCATATTGCACAGACCTTGCAGTTGCCTCTTCAAACAGCTTAGGGGTTTCTTTTAGCTTTGGGTTTTGCATGTCCTGCTTATATTCATCCTCTTCTGTTCAGTTTTTCTGCAACAAACATAACCTGGTAGGTAGGAATAACAATTGAGCCGATTAAAGTTAAGGCTGAAGTGGTAACCTCATATTATAGCCCATCCAAAATGTCCATATCTTAATCCAAAAATATGTTAGACCTGGTAAAGGAAAAATAAGGGTACAAATGAATTCAGGTTGCAGATTAATTCACCTTAAAATTGTGAAATTGTCCTGAGTTATTCTGGTGGATCCAGTACAATCACAAAGCCCTTACTGACAAAGAGGAGGGAAGACAAAGGAAGCAAGGGATGTGAGGATACCTCCTGTTACTGGTTGTGAGGACAGAAAGGGCATGGCCTCCAGAAGTGGGGAAAAGCAAGGAAGCAGCTTTTCCAGCAAGCCCTCCAGAGCAGACAAGGCCTACCAACACCTTCACGTTCGCCCACTGAGGTGTAAGAGTGTGTGTGTGTGTGTGTGTGTGTGTGTGTGTGTGTGTGTGTGTACATAGTTTAGTGTTCTGTATTCTTCTGCAACTTGCTTTCATTTTACCTGAAGATTTAATTAAAGGGTTTATTTACAGAAGGGCTTTTCATATCATTTCTTCCAATAATATGCACATGAAACATTTGGGGGACTTAGTGGAAGAAAAAATATTTTACAAACATTCTTTACCACAGATCTTATTTTTTAAGAGAATATTTAACAGGAATGCCTCTGGAGACACACCACACACATCCAAGCTGCCTTCCAGAGAAGAAGAAACATTCTCTGGAGTAGAAATAGGGATTGGTGGCCACCATATACTAGTGCACATACAGGGATTTGGGAATGTGAGGCCCATGCTAACTGGCTCCACCTCCAATGGCCTGTGTGCTCACTTCCAAGCTTACTGATGGTGTGGTTTAAGGCTCAACTTTATTGAGAGCCTTTCTATTAATACTGTCTGCCCCATTTGCTTAGTGATTTGCTCATTAGTTAATTACATGTAATCAGAGAAATATTTGTGTGCCAAATACCGTGTCAGAACAAATAAAATGATACCCCACTTGAGAAACTTGAGGCCAGCATGGGGGGCCTCATCTGTAGCACATGGAGGAGCAGAAAGTTCACAAGTCACTGAGCAGCCCTAAAATTAAATGTATACAGAATAACTGACCACCACAGGGACAGTTTTCTGTTTTTATACAACAGATACTAGCAATGGCAAATATCACCTATACCACTTCATTTTTTTTTATTTTTTATTTTTTTGGTGGTACTGGGGGTGGAACCCAGAGGCTTTCTACCTCCAGGCTATACTCCCAGACCTATTTTTTTAAATTTTATTTGGAAACAGGGTCTCACTAAGTTGCTGAGAGCCTCACTAAGTAGCTGAGGTTGGCCTCGAACTTTCGCGATCCTCCTATCTCAGCCTCCCAAGCGCGGGATTAAAAGTGTGAGCCACCACGCCCGGCTACCATTTCAAATCTTAAAAAAAAAAAAAAAAGTAAGCCGGGCGTGGTGGCGCACACTTGTAATCCCCGCACTTGGGAGGCAGAGACAGGAGGATCGCTCAGGTTCGAAGCCAGCCGCGGGCCCTGGCTTAGGAGACCCTGTTTCCAAATAAAAATGTAAAAATAGGTCTGGGAGTGTAGCCCGGAGATAGAAGGGCTTCCAGGAACCCCAGTACCACCAAAAAAAAAAAAAAAAAAAAAAAGTAGAAGGTAATGAAGGATATTTTAAGCACTCTTTTTTTTTTTTTTTAAGTATATGTGAAGCTGGGTGTGGTGGCGCATGCTTTTAATCCTAGCATTTGGAAGGCAGAGACTGGAGGATGGCAGTCAACCTCAGCTACTTAGTGAGGCCATTCCCAACTCAGTGAGACACTATTTCAAAAATAAAAACACCAAAAAATAAGGCTGGGGGTGTAGCGCAGAGGTAGAATGCCCCCAGGTTCCAACCCCAGTACTGCCAAAAAAAAAAAAAAATGTAAAAGTATATGTGAACCATATTATTGATTATATAAAGAAGTATTGAGACAATATTATTTATCTAAATGAATGACAAATTTCCAAGCATTTTATTATGGAATTCCTGTATGAACAATTTGTGTTCTTATGGAGTTTAGATTTATTTATTTTTGTTTGTTTGTTTGTTTATTCATTGTGGTACTAGGGATGGGACCCAGAGGCATTCTACCTCTGAGCTATAGGGCCAGCCCTATGTATTCTTTTATTTTGGAATAGGGTCTCACTAAGGTTTAGAAGACCTTGCTAAATTGCTAAAGCTAGCCACAAACCTGCTATCCTCCCATCTCTGCCTCCCAAGTAGTAGGATTACAAGTGTGTGCTACTATGCCCAGGTGATATATTTATTTTAATAATTGAATTTCATAAAATCAAATAGTTTTATTTTCAAATCTATAATATGTGTATTTTGTGGGAAATTTTAGAATTATCATATTTTCCTCAGTATCTATAAAGCATGTAAGTACATTTTAGCATTGAATGTATTCACTCCTCATTTTTTTTCCCTTTTCTCATTTAAAATAACTTATTTTAAAAGTATATTCCTATGTTCATCTTGCTCGTCACCAATTTAAGTAGTAAGGCCATATTATTAGAATAAAAGATCTTTGGTAATTCAATTGAAAGTAGCTAGTACAGTATTCCTTATTAGGCACTTCAAGTTGCCAGAAAGAGAGTTAGTCAGCTTCTCCCATTTCACGTTCTCAGGCCAGTGAAATGACGTTGAGACCCAGAGAATTCCAGACAATGTGCAACACTGGTTTTACTGGATCCTGATCGCCTCAGTCTGTTAATTTATTTAGGAGATTCTTTTGGTTTTTATAAGGTCAACTAGACATTTATAGGCTCCATTTCCTGTTTATTATAGCATAATTTTTAAAATTCTAACATTTAATTTGAAAATACAGAAGTAACTTTGGTGGTGTCAAATTTTAAATTAAATTAAAACTTTCCTTTTCAAAAGACGCTTCTGTTTTTATCCCATAATGGAGACTCTGTTAAGGGCAATATGATAGCTGTATAGTTATTTAAGCAGCAAATACCTGATATTTTTACTTGGCTGTTTTTGAGGTCATTTTGATGAAGATTCAATTTGACATATCCTAAAATCAAACCCTTTTTTTTTTTCAGTACTGGAGATGAAACCCAGGGGCATTCAACCTCCAAGCTACACCCCCAGCCCTATTTTTCCATTCTTTATTTTGAAACAGGATCTCACTGAGTTGCAGAGGGCCTCACTAAGTAGCTGAGGCTGTCCGAGAACCTGTGATCTTCCTGTCTCAGTCTCCCAAGTACTGGAATTACAAGTGTGCACCACCATGCCCTTCTTAGATATTTGACTTTTATTACCAAATAATGTACAGCCCAGCCAATGTTCAGTTCTCATTTTTTTCTATACAATGCCTTCACCTTCTTCTCATCTTCATTCCCATCCTCTTGTCTGAGCATTATTCCCAATCTCAAAACAGTGGGGTGGCAGATCCAGGGGACTTGTTGTAGGAAAACAAAATTTTAGTGCATATCCTTTTTCACCTTAATTTTTAAAAATCTTCCTTCTACGAATGCCTTGCTCCAGGTCCAGGCAGGAGGTGACCATTGGTACATTTTTGCTGTGACTGCCACAGTCTCAGAGCTTAAAATCTCATTCCTCCCCATAGAAAACACTGTTCTTCTGTCTATCATAAATTGTGATCATAGCAGTATCCTTCCAGATTATTCTTCTCAACACCAGATAATTCAGAGGGTAAAAGAATTTACCAAAAATGCATTCACAGATTTTACAGTAGAGCCAGCATTTCGGTGGCAAGTATTAACTGCACATAGGCAGTTTGGCTCTTGCCTTCCTTCAGCTGCAAAATTCCTCCCAGCTTCTCATCAGTCTCCTTGGACTCACTCCCCTCTTTAGCTGTCTGCCCCTGACATTTTAACCTTCATTAGCCAGACTAAAGACTTTGACAGACTCTTACCTGAGTGATCTCTTCAATTCACTCATTTGCCTTTAGTGACCAGTGAGTGACAGCAAGGACTATCTCTGCACATCTTCCGCAGGCGCTATTCCTGTGTAATTACTCACCCACCCAACATCTGCCTCCACTTAGACTTCCTCCTGGCACCTCAGGCGTACTGCTGATCTCTTTATACCTAAGATTAAACCTACTCCTCCTATACCACCATCAACACAATAACCAAAGCCACAAAACCTGGAAATCTGAGGACACTGCCATGTAGTTGTTTAAAAGATCTAGAACTGTTGCCGGGCGTGGTGGCGCACGCTTGTAATCCCCGCGCTTGGGAGGCAGAGACAGGAGGATCGCGCAGGTTCGAAGCTAGCCCCGCGCGCTGGCTTAGGAGACCCTGTTTCCAAATAAAAATGCAAAAATAGGTCTGGGAGTGTAGCCCGGAGGTAGAAGGGCTTCCAGGAACCCCAGTACCACCAAAAAAAAAAAAAAAAAAAAAAAAAAAAAAATTAAAAGATCTAGAACTGTCCTATCATGGAAGAGCAGATAAGATCCAGAACTAGTATGTATACAAATAGCACCAACACATACTGCACATACACACAAACACACATATACCTTTGGTCAAAGATTAATATTGCTTAGGTGTATTTGTTTTTGAACTTAGAATTATACTATGTGTATTCTTTTATGCCTTATTCTTTTGCTTAACATTGTATTTGGGATTCATGCATGTGTATAACTATACAATATTCCACTAAGTGAACTTTCAGTAATTGATTTTCCCATTTTCCTTGGGAGAGACATTTGGGTAATTTTTAGTTTTCCACTATTTTAAATAATGATTGTGTACATATTTCCTCACATATATATGCAGTTGTTTCTCCTGAGTGTGTACTTATCAGTGCAATTCCTGAAGTATAGATGCATACATCCTAGGAGGTTATTGACAAATAGTTGTTCAAAGTGGTTTTAAAAGTTTGCAATTCCACTAGTAGTTATATATCTTTATTTATTGTTATTTTTGCTTCCTCCAAAATCCTTGATATTTTATTTGTGGTTCTGGGAGTTGTACCCAGAGGCACTCTATCATTGAGCAACACCCCCAGCCCTTTTTATTTTTTATTTTAAAACAGTTGGACATTATTTTGAAACTTCCTTAACTTGCCAAGGCAGGCCTCAAATTTGTAATCCTCCTGTCTCAGCCTCCCAAATACTGGGATCACAGGAGTGCACAACTGTGCCCAGCTATATTAATTTTTAATTTGTGCTAATGTTGTATAAAATAGTTCACAGTGGCTTTAATTTGGATTTATTTCTCTGGTCATTAATGAAATTGAAATTATTATCATGTATTTATTTATTGTTACTGTTGCCTCTTTTTGTAAGTTTTTTAAGTCTTTGACATATGTATTTTAACGATGCTGGGTTTTAAAATTTTGCAGAACTTCTCTGGGTACTAATCTTTTGTTGGTGGCATATGTTGCAGTATCTACTCACAGTTTATGACTTTCCTTATGATTGTCTTTAAGAAAGGTATAGATGAATAGAGGTACTTTCTTCAAGGTGACTGATCAGTCTTTATGATTTTTCATATTTGTCTTAAACTTCCTTATCCCAAGATACTTTTTTTTTTTTTTTTTTTTGCAGTACTGGGGATGGAACCCAGGGGCATGCTACCTCTGAGCTTCACCCCCAGCTCTATATTTTTATTCTTTATTTTGAAACAGGGTCCCACTGAGTTGCAAGGGGCATCACTAAGTAGTAGCTGAGGCTGTCCGTGAACTGCAATCCTTTTCTATCTCAGCTCCCCAAATGCTGGGATTACAAGCGTGCACCACCATGCCCAGCTTTATTTTTTTTCTAAAAGCATTAAAGATTTGCCTTTCTCATTTAAGTGTTTAATTCACCTGAAACTAAATTTTACATACACTATTTTAGGATAAGATGGAATACATTCCAGGTCTTTTGCCGAGGTAAAGATATATGGCACATAAAATTTAATTGTTTTTATTTTGTCATTACTTGTGTCAGAAGTCAGACATAATATTTTTAAGTGTGTGATACTGTTGATCATTACACATTTTTCTAGTTGCTCCTCTTTTTTCCTCTAGTTGATGCTTTAACATGTTTCAGGAATATTACTCTCAGAAAGTGTTAAAAAAAAATAAGCAATTCACTCCAAACAACACTAATGCTTCTATTTGAATAACAAAGGATTTCTCTTTCAATCATGGTAATACCATCTTAAATTTGGCTAAGAAAATGTCCTTACAAAATGAGCTAATATCTGAAATATTATTTTTAAATGTGTTTGGCAATTCATCTCTGAGAAAGTTAAAAAAGGAGTCATGCTACAATTTTAGAGAAACTTTTTCTTAATGAGATATTTCTTTTGATAATCTACCTTTTGGCCTGTGTTCTTGATTGTTTAACTAGATGGTAGTAGTGAAGTTGATTTGCACTGGTGTGTGGGGGTGTGGGGGTGTGGGTGTGGCTGTGCAATTCAATATGAAATTAAACTAATAAGACATAGAAGTTTCTACAGCAGCTTTTAGTGAGGCAGACATCATGTGGAGAATTTTCAGTGTATTCTCTTTATTTGAAAAATACTTGCTTCAGACTTTAGCTTTATAGTTTCTTATTCTGACATTAACCTGTCCTCTTTAATTCACATTATTCATTTATTCCACCAGTATTTTTGAGAACCTACATTTTGCAAATTTGCCTATGGTCAATTATTTGAGCATAGCTTTCTCAGAATTGAAGGACTGAAAGAGCCTCAGGGTAATTTATAATTACTCTTAAGTTTCCACAAATTAAATTAAGAAACTAAAATCCAGAAAGATGCGATGACCTAACCAAAATCTCAGTGTTGTGGAACAGAAATGAAACCATTGATCCTGGGTAAGAATTTCTCCTAGTGAATCATGTTGTCTAGGAAACTACCTGAACCCTAAACATTGAGATAATATGTATATAAATTTCTAAGAGAATAAAGCAGTCTTTGGAAATAATTATATTGCATAGTCCTTACTTTCAAGCTATTAATAAACTTTAAGATGAAAATACACAATAAAAAATTAGAGAAAATAAAAAGTTGAACTGAAAGCTTTCTGAGAGGAGGACTCATGTATCACCTTTACCATATTGTCATATGTGACACAGTTAACTGAGTAGGTTCATAATACCTACTCAACAAATGTTGACTAAATGAACACAACTATATAATGGGATGTAAAGCACAGGTATTAGGTCCTCTAACTGATCAGAGGAAAGAATATTCAGTCTGAATGTCAAAAGTAAAAAATAAAAAGCTACTGTGAAAAGTTTAGAATTTAAACTGAGCCATAACTAATGACTGTAATTTAATTACAAAGGAACTTCTATGTTCCAAATTACTTGTTCAGCTCACTTTTTATGAGTCTTTAGATATAGGTTCTCTGAGTTGTTTTCAGATTTCATGTCTAAGCTTGATTTCTTGTAACAAACATGTTCATGAAAAAGTAACATGATATATATGGCAAGATCTATAGAGAGAAATTAATTATTGTGTTGCTTATGAGAGCATTTGAAAGTGGAAGCAACCCAAATATGCATCAGTGGACTAATGGTTAGTTCATATAAATTAAAACTGAGGGTGCGTATAAATACAATTTTTTCAGCACACAAAGACATCTCAAACATAGAGGAAAAATATCAAGTTACAATACTACACATGTATAGACTAACCCCATTTAAAAAAAATAAGGAAAATTCAAATAATATAAAATAGGGTAAGGGGTTTATGTTCTTTTTTCAGAATTTATAAAGTATCTTATAATAAACATTCATTATTTATTTATGAAAGCGATTAAAATTATTTTTGGTTGAAGAGATAGTAATAATTTTACTCTGTTGACTTACCATAGAAAAGCTATAGAACAATGATCTCCTTTCATTGAACAATTTTTACTGAACACCTCTTAGGACTAGGTACTATCAAAAGTCAGAATCTATTTTTTAGCACCTCATGATTTTAAAAGGAGATAAGAATTAAAAATAAATGGAGCACAAAATGATCTATTTCTTTTAGACTTGTCATTTCAGAATGGTTCTTTTGTCTTATGCTGATTTTTAAAAGAAAAACAAAATCAATAGATCTCTGTTTTCTGGTTGTATAATCTCTAGACAATGAACAAAACTAGAAGCCTTTCTGACTTTTTATATGGTGGGGGGAGGCACACTTGGGACTGACCCTAGAGACATTCTGCCATTAAGCTCCACTCCCAACACTTCTTACTTTTTTTATTTTGGAATAGTGTCTCACTAAAGTTACCATATTCTGGCCTTGAACCTATGATCCTCCTATCTCAGCCTCCCAAGTACTGGGATTACAAGCATGCACCACTGTGTCCCATTCCAAGTCTGACTTTTTAATTAAAGTAATTAAATTCTCTTTGCCTGTGAGGACTACAAGCAATATTAAGACATTTAGGCAAGAGAAAAATGTTTAATATGTTTTCAGTTTGGCATTCAAAGTTTATGTGTGTGGTAATTATAATTTTATTCTATTATTTTCTCCTACTATAGAATATATTTTAACTACTTAATTACATCTGTATTCATTGTTAATTTTGACATTGCATCTTCCAGAGTGGTCTTGGCAGCATATTCATGCCTAGCCCCTTGGCATTTCTGTGAAGGTAATGTTGTCTGAACTTGGCTTGCTCGGGATAAGACAGAACACATCCCAGAGCATATGGTAGCCAATTGTGGTTAATTACATGCAGTCAAGAAGCCAAGGAATAACCTGTGGTAGAGTTATTTCTAATAATCTAATAAACTAAGGATGAGTACAGGGTTTTAAAATACTCATAATTAAAGCATACTTGATATTTTTGGATTTTAGTTCATTTTTTATTCTACTATTAGCAGAAACTCTTATATAGTCCATTCAGTATTAGCAGCTAGTAATAAGTTTCCAAATATTTTGTATGAATTTATATGCATTTTCACTTATATTACCTCATTTTATCTGTAGGACACCTTTGAGGCATATATTATTATCTCAGCTTTTTTTTTTTTTTTTTTTTTTGGTGGTACTGGGGGTGGAACCCAGGGGCTTTCTATCTCTGGGCTATACTCCCTATTTTATATTTCATTTGGAAACAGAGTCTCACTAAGTTGCTGAAAGCCTCACTAAGCAGCTGAGGCTGGCTTCAAACCTGTGCGATCCTCCTGTCTCAGCCTCCCAAGCGCGGGGATTACAAGCGTGCGCCACCATGCCCAGCTTATTATTATCTCAGTTTTACAGGTGAGAGAACAGAAATCCAGTTGTCCCAACTTCATCTCCCATGCACCTTCAGTTCTGTCAAGTTGTTATGATTGTTCTTCCTCTGCCATATCTTTGACTTTGGGAAGATAATGTATTATGATGTCTGACTGGGTTGATTCAACCTTATCATAAAGGCCTCTGAAGCCACCTTTAATTGTTAACATGAATCATATTGTATTTAGACTCCATAAAGAACCACTGACAGTGTTTGAACAAGGATATAAACATATACATGTTCCTAAGCTTGACTTCTGACTAAACTGTTATCCTCTAGCTCAGTCTTTTAAGCATCAGTTAGTAGTGATCATGACAGCAAAAAAACTATTATCCTAGGATGCAAAGAAACTTACACAAAGAGGCCAATTCAGTGAAGCAGTAACTGCAGACTGAGTTTACTAAATAAAAATGTGGAGATTCAGTAAATAAATGCAGACTGACAGCATTTCATCAGCAACTGACAGAAATGTGAAGACCCATTTCCAGTTACATGCAACCAATCAAGTAACCTGGAGGAAATTCATGTGATCAGAACTTTCTGCTACGAAAAGTTTAAAATGTGTGTTAATAGGTAAAACTTATGGAGCCAAAAATGTAAATTGTGATAGAATAATTAAAGGAATGGTTTTAAGAACCTCCATTTGTTGGCATAAAAGTGATTTCAACACATAAGATGTAATATTTTTCATGATATTGCTTATGACTCTTGTTATAGGCCCTTGGATTTTTGTTAGCTCAACCATTTAATGAAATTAAATGCTGTTCATCTCTCTTTTCTTATAGTTAACAACATAAGAAAATAAATCTGTAAACCATCCTGAAATGGTATTTAGCTACCGTTTAACTTTTCTGTATCTTTGGGGGGTTTTTTTCTATATAATGAATTTTTAAAAAATAAAACTGGCTTGTTCCATAGATGAACAATTGTGAATTGTGTGGCTATGAACATAGATACTCATGCATTCGTTTGGTAGTTTGGTTTCCATTCTTCTGGGTAGATACCCAGAAGTGGTATTGCTGGATCATATGGTAGGTTCTTTCCCATTTCTTAAGGATCCTCCATACTGTTTTCCAGAGTGGTTGCACTAATTTACAATCCCATCAAAAATGTAGTAGAGTTCTCCCTTCTCCACATCCTTGCCAGTATTTGTTGTTATTTGTGTTTTGATTGATTGCCTTTCTAATTGGAGTTAGGTGAAATCTTAGGATAGTTTTGATTTGCATCTTTCTAATTGTCAATAATGTTGAACATTTTTTCATATATTTATTGGTTATTTGGATTTCTTCTTCTGTGACATGTCTGTTTAGTTCACTTGCCCATTTTATGATTATTTGTTTTCTTAGTGCTGAGTTTCTTGAGTTTACTTTATATTCTAGATATTAGTCTTCTATCAGAGGAGTAGTTGGCAAAACTTTTCTCTCATCCTCTTGGCCCTCTGTTGAGATTCTTGATAGTTTTCTTTGCTGTACAGAAGCTCTTTAGTTTCATGGAGTCTCATATATTGATCCTTCTTTTAATGTCTTGTCCCTTTGGGGTATTATTGAAAAAGTTTTTACCTGTGTTTATGTGTTGTAGTGTTGCCCTTTTCAAGTAGCTGCAAGATCTCTGGTCTGATTTCCAAGTCTGATCCATCATGAATTGAGTCTTGTGCAGGGTGAGAAAGTAAAGTTTATTTTCGTTTTCCTGCATATGTTTAACTAGTTTTGCCAACACAATTTGTTGAAGAGGCTATCTTTTTTCCAGTGTATGTTTTTGGTCCCTTTGTCAAAAATCAATTGGCTGTAAGTGTGCAAATTTATTTCTGAGTCTTCTATTCTGCTCCATTTGTCTATGTGTCTGTTTTTTTGTGCCGGTGCCATGCTGTTTTTATTACTTTGTATTATAGTTTGAAGTCAAGTATTGTGATGCCTACTGCATGGTTCTTTTTGCTTAGAATTATTTTGTCTATTCTGGGCTTTTTGTTGTTCCAAATGAATTTAAGTACGGATTTTTCTTTGTCTGTGAGGAATGACCTTGGTAGTTTAATGGGTATTGCATTGAATCTGTACATCATTTTGGGATAATGGCCATTTTAATGAAATTTATATTACCTATCTTTCCATCTTCTAAGGTCTTCTTCAATTTCTTTTTTCAGTGTTTTATAATTTTCCTTGTAGAGGCCTTTTACCTCCTTGGTCAGGTTTAACCAGCCAAGATGTCCATCAACAGATAAATGGATTACAAAACTATGGGATATGTACACAATGTAATTTTACTTAGCCATAAAGAAAAAAAAATAGGTCATTTGTGAGAAATGTATGCAACTGAAAAACATTATGCTAAGTGAGATTAGTCAGTCACAAAATGTAAATAATTGGATGATCTCCCTAATATCTGGAAGATAGAGAGAAAAAGGCTTATAGGAAGAAATCTAGATGAGGAAGGAAAAACCACAGATGAGCAAATAAGGTAAATCTTAAGGGGATGGGAGGAGAGAAAATGGAAATTGTCTAATGTACATATTTATACTCATAAACATAACAAAATCAGTCAGTAAGCAAAACATGAGAAGGAGGGAGGGGGAAAGGAATGGGGTGGCATTTGGGGAAGGGCCAAATGAGAGATGTGTGCATGTATGCCTCTACCATCTTTTACTCCATTAAGATGTATGACTACAATATACCAATAAAAGTAAATATTTTTTTATTCCAGGCATGGCCCTTCTCTACCTGAGACATTGAAGAAGGAGCACATCTTCACTGAAAACATGTCTTTAGAAACTCTGAAAAACAGCAGTCCAGAAGACCTCTTTGATGAGATGTAACAGTCTCAAAACGTACTTTGATGTTCACTTGAATATGTTTTCTATTTACTTCTATATGTGAAAGCAAAATTTCACCATAGCACCAGCCTCTTATTGAACCTTACAGTTTATACATGCGCTGAGTTTAAACCATTAGGCAAATTGGATACATGTATATATGAAGATGTGATCACATAACAGTGGCATATTATTCCACACTATTCAGGATGCTTATAATTACATAAAATTTCATACTTTCATTGCAAAGGACACATTTACTGTATTTATTCACATATATTACATGTGGTAGCTGTCTAGTATACTGTGGAAGATTTTGGAAATAGAACAAAGAAAGAAAACATTCTTTTAAAATGTGTAGTTCTTTGTGAATAGTCATATTCTGAACAATATGTTTGGGCATCTTCATTTGTAGAATTATATGTAAATATATTTTTAGTTTGTGCATAAACATGAAAATCTGACAATAAAATTTTTGGTACATTGAAAATTTTGCATTCTTAATAATATATGTTATTTAGCTTAGCTTTTTATTATATTAACATGTCTTTTAAAAGTGCTTACTGCCAGGCATGGTGGCTCAAGTGTGCAATCCCCAGGCTTGGGAGGCGGAGACAGGAAGATCGCGCAGGTTCGAAGCCAGCCTTGCTGGCTTAGGAAACCCTGTTTCCAAATAAAAATATAAAAAATAGGTGTCTGGGAGTGTAGCCCGGAGGTAGAAGGGTTTCCAGGAACCCCAGTACCACCCCCCCCCAAAAAAAGTGCTTAGTAATGTAATTATAACTCCACTTGTGTTTAAATAAAAAGCATATTACTCAGGGATTGTTACTATCTTATACATACAAATATCTTGTCTTTCATTATCTATCACCAGTCAATAGTACCTGTCTGATTGATCCATTTGGTTAGAACAGAAAATAATAAGCCTATAATCCTGGGTTCTTCATTTGTATCTAGTGTGGAGAAATTGAAGACATGATTTTCTCTCTCTTGCCCTGTATTGTTTGAGATCTGTGGATCTAGTGCTAAGATGCCCAGGTCCTGCCATTCCATGTCATGTTTTTTTCCTTAATCATTGCAGAAGAAGACTGAAATGTCCAGCTCAGAAGTTGACTTATAATGCAGCATAATTTTTACAACCTTCATTGTCCTCACCTCTGAGATGAGATTACATTTCTAAAGATTTTTTTCAGCTTAAAATTTATAATTTTAGCCCTGGCTGCAGATGATGTGGCTCAGGCCTCTTAGAGAAGTTCATGGAAGAAAAACTGCATTTCAGGAAGAGATATATTTATTGTATGGTTTTAAAAGGTCAGGAAACTACTTTAGAAAAGTTTTGCTTATTGGCCTATAACTCAAATTTAAAATATAGGACACTGTGGTTTTGAGTCAAGCAAATATTTATTGGGTAAATTTGATTCAAGAAATGTTTACTTAGGACCATTTATGCACGATATAGAACTGGGCCATGTGAAGAATTGAAGGATAAATCTAGCCAGATACAGTGGCACATACCTGTAATCCCAGTACTTAAAAGACTAAGGCAGGAGGAGTGTACACTATAACTTAACAAAACTCTGTTTCAAAATCAAATAAAATGAGGGCTAGAGGTGTAGCTGGGAAGCATACTGCCCTGGGTTCAATTTCCAGTGCCATAGAGGGAGAGAAAATATTAAGTGTTTGTGCCAGTCTCTCTTAAGGGACTAGATGTAATAGTGAATGATATAGATAAGTGTCCTTTGCTGTCAGGTTTATATAGTAAGTGAAAGTTGAGTCCTCTATCAAATAATGGAGTATATGGGAGGAAATTGCATTGACATTAGAGCCTGAAATCACTCTACAAGAGTGGCAAGATCAGTGGCATAAAAAGAACAAAAATTAAAAGTTTATGGGTGAGAATCCATATAAAATAAAAGATTTAATTGAAAGATAAATATAAATTGGGAGGAGTTGGAGAGTAGGCTGAGATGAGGCCATCTGCCTAGGATCAGAGTACAGAAGATCTAGGGTGGAGGGAGGCAATATCTAAATCTGTAGCTGTGAATCACTGGATGAAGGAAACAAGTGAGAAGGTATGCTGGGAACTGTGCTGTCAAAGTGGCCAGTGAGCTAAGTTATATAACCCAGGCATGGGAAGAATTGAGCTGTGCAGTCCTCACATCATGTCCTCAGGAAAGCATCAGGCCATTGAGACCTTCCAAGGTGTGGGAATGGGAAAGGAAGGGAGTCAAGGGGCCTCTGGCTAGTTACTGTCCAAAAGAACGAGCAGCCCGTGTCCTTTCAAGTCTCTGTCATCCTTGCACTCAGTACTATTTATAGAATCCATCAAGGGAAATTGAAGAGCTGAGATCTAACTTCATGAGAAGGCCTCATGTTGTATTAGTTAGGAAACCCAGAAAATTGGTAGTTACATTTCGTGCTCATTCTAATGGTTTCTTAAGGGAGAATGAACAATCACAAAAGAACTATTCAGGCATCCATTTGTAGCTATTGTCTGAATTTAAAATTTTTGCTGCTGATCTGACAGCCAACTTCTAGTAAATGCTTCTCAGAGAACATATTTCATTTGTAAGTATTCTATGAGATAATCTAAAATGATTTTCTCTGTATCTTAATTTGTAAATATCTTGACAGTTGTATTTTGTGCCTTCTTTGTAAATTGACCATCCACTCTCTTCCTGACTTGGAGCTCTCCTCTACTCAACATATAACATTCTCCAGACTCATTTTCTTTTCATATATCCACATATACTTTGATTTACCTGCTGTTTTCTTCTTCTGATTTTCCTCTCCTCCATTTGAATAAAATTTAATATTAATGTTATTGACCATAGGTTAATTATTTCTCCCTCCTTTAGAGGCCTTTCACCACAAACTCTCATCTCACAGAGGTTTCTTCTTTCTAAGTAAGGGTCGCCTTACCATAAAAGCTCTTAGTTCTGCAAGAAAGGAGAGAGATTAGGATCCTGTACCCATTATGATGTCTGATGTTCCTACTAAGGGCAGAAGCAATTTTGGTGGCTAGAGTTGCAGTAAATGTGATAGGCTAGTCCTGAACTACATAATTTTGATGTAGAGACAAGTCCTAACTTAATTGCGATCTTAGAAATAACATAACTGGTCAAATAAACATAAGTGGATTCAATAATTTTTATGGAAGCTGCTCATACCAGACCCTTCTGGAAATACTTTACCTTGAATTTGTCCAAATGCTGAGCCTGAGACTAAGGCTTAAGTAAAAGAAATGTAGAGATGTAATCTCAGGAATCAAAAATGTGAGACAGGAGCATAAAACAGGAAAGTAGAAACCATACCCGTAAGCCTTATCAAGTCAGCCACCCTGTGAACGACATATGCTCCATCCCATCAGAATCTTTTGAGAAAGCCTTGACCATATGATCTGCCCTACTTCCCATACCTAGTCATAGTTGACAAGACCAGGCATAGAAATGTCCTGGCTAACTTGAGTTTATTTAAACTTGAGTTCATATAAGTTTGTCTAAACTTGAGTTCAAATAAGGCTTGTCTAAGGAGGATTGTAGTTCACGGACAGCCTCAGTTACTTAGGCCCTTTGCAACTCAATGAGACCCTATTTTAAAATAAAAAATAAAAAAATAAACCCCTAGGGCTGTGGTGTAGCTTGGAGGTAGAATGCCCCTGAGTTCCATCCCCAGTACTGACAAAATAAAATAAATAAAATAAAAATTTTAAAAGAGCCGGGCAAGCCGGGCGTGATGGTGCACACTTGTAATCCCCACACTTGGGAGGCTGAGAAAGGAGGATTGACAGGTTCAAAGCCAGCCTCAGCTACTTAGTGAGGCTCTCAGAAACTTAGTGAGACCCTGTTTCCAAATAAAGTATAAAATAGGTCTGGAAGTATATCCCGGAGGTATAAAGCCTCTGGGTTCCACCCCTAGTGCCACCAAAAATAATAATAATAATAAAAATAAAATAAAATAGCCAGGCGAGAGCCAGGTGTGGTAGCGCACGCTTGTAATCCCAGCATTCGGGAGGCTGAAACTGGAGGTTCGCAGTTCGTGGACAGCCTCAGCTACTTAGTGAGGCACTCCGTAACTTAGTGAGACCCTGTTTCAAAATAAAGAATAAAAAATAGGGCAGGGGACATAGCTCGGAGGTTGAATACCCCTGAGTTCGATCCACAGACCCTCAAAAAAAAAAAAAATAGGCAGGCGTGGAGGTGCACACTTATAATCCCACCATTTTGGAGGCTGAAATTGGAGGATCACAGTTCACAGACAGCCTCAGCTACTTAATGAGGCCCTCTGCAACTCATTGAGACCCTGTTTCAAAAAATAAAGACTAAAAAAAGAGCTGGGGTGTAGTTCGGAGGTACAATGACCCTGTGTTCCATCCCAAGTACCGCAAAAACAAACAAATAAATAAATAAAATAAGGCTTGTCTAAAGTTGAGTTCACCGAAGAGGCCAATTTATATGTAAGCCAAGAAAGCTGACTAGAAGAGAGAAAAATGGACAAATTTACACAAAGAACCAAAGGACCCTAGGGACTGGGGCTGGGGGGAGAACAGCCAGGACCTGGAAGGGCCGTGATACTTGTGTATTTCAGAGCCATTTCCAGTAAATTCATGTCCACAAAATCATTGCCTCCATTTTGAAGTTTTGTTACTTGAATAGCTATTGAACAAAAAAATGCCAAACTAATACATAAATAGAATAATTCTTTCAATTCATTTTCATTATCTTCCTCTACAAGCTTTTCACTAAGTAACATTAGCACTGAAAGAATGTTTCAGGAAAACTTTAATCTAGATTGGCACAGAAAAACTTGAATATCATAGAAAAATAAACTCAACTTATTATTTTATGATATAATTTTCAAAAATTTATTAAAATGACATTTCAGGTAACTAAATTTTTGTCTGTATTGGATTATTTTCTAATCATTGACAGATTTTAGTGATTATCTGAAATGTCTATAATCTTTTTCAACATGGAATAGTACCATAAATTTTATAAATCAAAAAAACAAATGTTAAGCTAGGCATGGTGGTACATGCTTGTAATCCCATCTGCCTGAGAGGCTGAGGCAAGTGGATTGCAAGTTCCTGGATAGCCTTGAATGCTTAATAAGACTTGGTCTCAAAATAAAATAAAAAGGGCCAGGGGTATGCTCAGTTGTTTCCCTAACATAGGGAATTGAGGCTCTGGCTTTAATTTTAATACAGAGCCCCCAAAAGACTTCAAGACAAGACTTCACAAAATTGGCCATCATTGGTAGAAATACATGCATATTAATCCTTAAAAGAATACAAAGCAAACTAATTTTTACGTGGGTTATCAAATATCAAGAATTTACTTTCAGTGCCCTTATCTGTCAATCTCTCTTCTATATGTGATCTGATGAAAACATTCTGAGAGTTCTGGACATTGTCCTAGGACTGGACAGTGGCAGTGATGAGGGGAGAGAGATGGCCAAAGACAGGGCGTTGCCACTGTGCTTGCAACATTTAAGGAAACTGAGCTCATGAGGTTTTTCCAGAGGATCCTACCAAATTATATTTGAAACAATCTTGTTCTCTTTCCCTAAAAGAAATATAATGTGGTATATGTCTCCAAGGGACTAAGTTTATAGAGTAGCAATTAGGTTATATGGAAGATTAAATAAATCTTAGTAATTATTTACCCTTTGCTGTCTCATTCATTGACTTGTTATGGCCAATAAACATCAATGAAATGGCAGCAGCTTTGAGCCTCAGAACTAAGAGCCACTGCATTCTGATATCTTTCCTGAGAGAAACATGTCCCAGGTAGCTGCTGCCTCTCCCGCCTGGGCCTCTGATGACCAGTAGACGGGAAGTGAAGCCCATCTGTAAGCTAGAGCCAAGCCCACAACCCTGAACCCTTTAGAAAAGCTGCTCAGCTGATCCCAGCTAATAAACTGAGCTATATTCAACTGTTCTTATTGTTGTATGTGCTTAAGAATAACTGCTTGCTAAAGAAAGTCTCTGAGAAGCCAGGTATGTGGCACACTCTTGTAAACTCAGTACTTGGGAGGCTAAAACAGGAGGAATGACAGCCTCAGCAAGTGGTGAGACTCATCCACCTAGCAAGGGCTGGGGGTGTAACCCAGAGATAGAATGCCCCTGGGTTCAGTCCTCAGTGCCACAGGTTACTTCTAGCTGAGAATTGTATGGCTCTGGGCAACTTATATTCTCTGAACTTGAGTTTCTCATCTATACAGTTGGAATCACATAAGATAATGTACATAGAGCAACAGTACTTTGTACTGTCGGTGGGGTATATGGAAGCTCTTAAGGGTCGTTACTACTCCACTATAAATCAACACATAATGGATCAGCACAAACTATATGCATAACCATATTATTTGCTAAACTAATCCCTTTGACAAGTGTATTAGATAAAGCTCCTTACCCTTGGTTCTTTCTTTTCTTTTTTTCTTTTTTTTTTTTTTTTTTTTTTTTTTTTTTTGGTGGTACTGGGGTTCCTGGAAGCCCTTCCACCTCCGGGCTACACACCCGGACCTATTTTTATATTTTTCTTTCTAAATCCAGTGTTGTGAAGATTTTTGTGAATTCCTGTAGGATATATTTTTATAGTTACTTCTCTTCTCGGAGTCTCACTCATGTTTTATCAAACCTGACTTTATTCCTTCTCACCTCTGTGCCAACTCAGCCATGGATCCCATCTCCTTTTCTTAGATATCTAGGACAAAAACACTCAACTTTGTGAAGCAAAATTTAGTGAAGATGTGAATTAGAAACTATTTTCTTCAAGGAAAGCAAGCAACTTATATTTAGTTTTACCACAACTTTATTCTTTAAAGTCTCTGGCTTTGCTACTATAAGATTGTAACACATATCCATGCATTTCCAGCCTAGATATTGTATGTTCTTTTTTTTTCCTCCTCTCTGCTTTCTTCCCATCCCTATTACTCATTCAGTGCAGAGCTACTTAGCTATCTCATTCTTTTGCTCATCTTTTGTTTTTATCAAATAGTCCTGTAATGTGTTTTTATGTAACACATCTCCCCTAGGGCTAAATGTTAAAATAATATCATGCAAGAAATATCATATTAAAAATGGACAACTTCCAGGTAAAGCAAGACATGATTGAAAGTATTTTTTTTTATTTTTTATTGGTGCACTGTAATCATACATCTTAATGGGGTACAAGATGGTTGAGGCATACATGCACACATCACCCAATTAGCTCTTATCCAGTTCCCACCCCATTTCCTCCCGCCTCCCTCCTCATGATTGGCTTCGTGATTGACTTTGATATGTTTGTTAATGTACATCATGTACATTATGGAATTTCCTTCTAACCCCCCTCACATCCCCTCAGTTAGGTCTCCTTACTTGCTCATCTACAGTATCTCCTTCTTTGTCTAGAGTTCCTCCTTTGACCCTTTTTTTTTTTTTTTTGCATATTAGGGAGAGCATCTGACTTCTTATTTTTTGTGACTGACTAATTTCACTTAGCAAAATGTTCTCCAGTTCCATCCATTTCCCTGTAAATGATGTAACTGTGTTTTTCTTTATGGCTGAGTAAAATTCCATTGTGTACATATTCCATAGTTTTGTAATCCATTCATCTGTTGATGGACATCTTGGCTGGCTCCATAGTTTGACTATGGTGAATTGTGCAGCTATGAATATAGACATCCATGCATTTGTTTGGTAGTTTGGTTTCCTTGTTTTGAGTAGATACCCAGAAGTGGTATTGCTGGATCATATGGTAAATTCATTCCCATTCTTCTGAGGATCCTCCATACTGCTTTTGAAAGTGGTTGCACTAATTTGCAATCCCACCAACAATGTAGTAGAGTTCCCACTTCTCCACATCCTTGCCAGCATTAATTGTTGTTTGTGTTTTGAATGATTGCCATTCTATTTGGAGTTAGGTGAAATCTCAGGTTAGTTGTGATATGCATCTCTCTGATTGCTAATGATGTTGAGCATTTTCTCATGCATTTATTGGCTATTGAATCTCTTCCCTTGTGAAGTGTCTATTTCATTTGCCCATTTTTTGATTGGGTTATTTGTTTTCTTATTGCCGATTTCCTTGAATTCTCTGTATATTCTAGATAATAGTCCTGTATTGGAGGAGTAGTTGGCAAAAATCTTTTCCCATTCTGTTGGCTCTCTGTTGAGGTTCTTGACAGTTTCCTTTGCTGTACAGAAGCTCTTGCGTTTCATGTATACCACACATTGATTGGCCTTTTAGTCTCCTTTGCCTTTGGGGTCTTGCTTAGAAAGTTTTTTATCTGTGCCTTTGTGTTGCAGTATTGGACCTATGCCCTCTTCAATAAACCTCAAAGGTCTATAGTCTAATTCCCAAGTCTTTGATTCATTTTAAATTGACTCTTGTACAGGATAAGAAAGTGGGGTTTATTTCCATTTTTCTGTATATGGTTAACCAGTTTTGATAACACCATTTGTTGAACAGGCTATCTTTTTTCCAGTGTATGTTTTTTGGCCCCTTTGTCCAAAATTAATTGGCTAAGTGTGGATTTGTTTCTGATTCTTCTATTCTGCTCCACTGGTATGTGCATCTGTTTTTGTGCCAGCACCATGCTGTTTTTATTATTATGGGTTTGTAGTATAGTTTAAAGTCAAGTATTGTGATTTCTCCTGCATGGTTGTTATTATTAGTGAGAACTACTTTGGCTATTCTGAGCTGTTTTTTGTTCCAAACAAATTTAAGAACTTATTTTTCTATGTCTGTGAGAAAGGATCTTGGTAATTTATTGGGTATTTCATTGATTATCACTTTTAGGAGTATGACTATTTTGATGATATTTATTATGCTAATCCATGAAGATGGAAGATCTTTCCATCTTCTAAGGTCTTCTTTAATTTCTTTTTTCAATGCTTTATCATTTTTTTGTAGTGGTCTGTTACCTCCTTGGTTAAGTTTATTCATAAATATTGTATTTTTTATGGGAAATCCTGAATAGAAGTGTTTTCTGGATTCCCCCCCCCCCCAAGTGGGTTTATGGTTAGTATACAGAAAAGCTTCCGATTTTTTTTTTTTTTTTTTTTTTGTGGTACTGGGTTCCTGGAAGCCCTTCTACCTCCGGGTTACACTCCCAGACCTATTTTATACTTTTTTTTATTTTTGGAAACAGGGTCTCTTAAGCCAGCGCGGCTGGCTTCGAACCTGGGTGATCCTCCTGTCTCCACCTCCCAAGTGCGGGGATTACAAGCGTGCACCACCACACCCAGCTAAAGCTTTCGATTTTTAAGATTGATTTTGTACCCAAACACTTTGCTGAATTTGTTGATAAGTTCTATAAGCCTTTTGTTTGAGTTTGGTAGGTCTTCTAAGTATAGTACCATTTCATCTATAATAGTGAAAGTTTTTGTTCTTCTTTTCCTATTTCTACTCCTTTGATTTCCTTTTCTTGCCTTATTGTTCTGGCCAGAGTCTCAAGAACAATACTGAAAAGAAGTGGTGAGCCGGGCATGGTGGCACACGCTTATAATCCCAGCATTTGGGAGGCTGAGACAGGAGGATTATAGTTCATGGGCAGCCTCAGCTACTTAGTGAGGCTCTCCACAACTTAGTGAGACCCTGTTTCAGTATTAAGAATAAAAAATAGGGTAGGTGGTATACCTCGGAGGTTGAATGCCCCTGGGTTCCATCCCATTCATGCTGTCAAATAGTTTTTTCTATGTTTTATACTATGCATTCATTTTTGGAGTGATCATCTTCTAGGAGCGAGATTGTATTCTCCATGAGGTTCAATCGATTGTTTATAGTTTGAATTGATGCCTTCACTTCAATGATTGCACCCTTTCTTTCTTTCAGACTCTAAATTCTTTTTGGAATTCCTGTATTAGCTCTACAGTTACATTTCTGATTTGACTTTCTGGAAATCCCTGCAGTTCTGTGTTGTCAGGTTCTGTTATGGCGGTGTTGTGGGGGCTCATTGCTTCCTTGTTACTCCTCCTTCTCATGATTTCACAAGTTTATATCTGTTGCTTTTGATAGATTTCTCTCAGTCTCTAGGTGTCAGCTGGTACATACAAGGGCAAGTTGTGTTGTGTTCAATAGTGAAGGTTGAGTGAGGAGAGAAATGAAGTTGTAAATGAAAGAATATTGTAAAGCTACAAATAGGATAAAATGGAATGAGAGTATGAGTTTGGTAAGGTAGTATAGAATAGAAATTAGTGAGAGTGAATATGTAGTGGTATTCTAGTAACAAATGTACAGTTTTTATTTATAGTGATATGAAGTGGATTTAATACAAAACAGAAAAGAAATGGAGAGAAGAGAGTAGGTATGTACAGGGAAAGAAGTTTGGGAGAGGGTTTGGGAAGAGGGTTAAAAAAAAACAGGCGTACACACTCACACACACACAAAAAAAGAAAAAACCCAAACAACACCAACAACAAATTAATGCAACTCTACAAATATATAACTACTCAGCAGACTGGGCCTCTGCAGCCTCTCTCTGGGTAGACACAGAATGGCACCAGCACCTTTCCAGCTGTAAGCCTGGGTTCTCTGAGTCTTTCTCAGTCAATGCAGATGGCTGGTATATCAATGGGGCTGGATCTAGTGTTAAGCACAAGTCACCTTCCATGCTTTCAACAGATGTGGAGTCTCAGTCTCTCCCTGCTTCCAGAAGTGGTGGGTACCTCTGAGACCAAACTCAATGCAAGAGTCTCTGTTCCCCACAGCTAAGGCTGGGTTGGTCTGACTTCTCCCCATTCACTATGATTGTGTTGTATGTGGTGATCCTGGAGAACCTGCTAGAAGGGTCTAGTGTTAAGCATAGGTCTCCCCCAACACTTCCCACTGATGCAGAGCCTGAGTCTGTCTGAGACTCTGCTATTCCAACAGCAGATTCTATCCATACCTTCTCTGGGTTAAACCGCAAAGTCTCAGACCCAGAAAGTTTATGTGGCTGTGCAAGTCCCTTGGAGTGCTGCACTGGCATGGCTTCACTTATGGTATTGTTGAACACCGCTCTGAATCTCTGCTGGCATGATAAGCTCAGCTGTCACTGCTGCAGATTATAGACATCATCCCCCACCTTCACTCAGTTGAATAGCAAAGTCTCAGACCCAGGGCATTTATTGCAGCTACGTGAGTCCCTGGAGGGACTGCACTGGGTGTTCTCCTGCGGGGACCATGGCTTCACTTACAGTCTAGTTGGGCACTGGTCTAGATCTCTGGAGGGCATGGTGAACTTGGCCACCACTGCTGGAAGTTGTAGCAGGAGTTTGCGCAGGTAAAACTGATGACTTACAATTCTGATGATCTGCAGCTGCTTACTTCAGGACCGTGGTTGTTTTCCTGTTTGTTTCTGGAGTTGGGTTCAGTGAGGCAAGATGGTGCTGTGGTGGTGCCCGCGGCAGCAAGGTGAGTGGGTTTATTTTCTGGTGTTGAGCACCACTCTGGATCTGGGGAGAGTGGGGTGATCTCAACAGCCACTGCTAGAAGTTGTAATCGGTGTTTGCACAGGAAGAACTGATGGCTTACAATTCTGATGACCACACTTCAGTGTGGTCACTTCAGGTCTGCTGCTCACTTCAGGTCTTTGGTTGTTTCCCTGTTTGTCTCTGGAATCCAGTGCAGTGGCGCTGTTGTGGTGCCTACAGCTGCAAGGCAGACAGATTTCTTTTCTGCTCTCTGATTGGTCTTCTAACCTTTTATTTTCCCTGCAGCCTTGAACCTGTAGTTTTATTCTTCTACTGATAGTATTTTCTGGCTTTGTAGAATGCTGTTTTTAAGGCAGTGGAGATCGGGTGTCAGCAGGACTGGTATGTGCTGCTTCCCTCAGTCGCCATCTTCCTGGAAGCTATTACCGATCTATGCTTTTAAATGGGATATTGGAAGGTAACTTGAGAGCATAGCCATATGCACTCCGAGGTCTGTTTCTCTGTAGTCTGCCTAACTCCCTGCTGCTATTTCTAGCATGTTTGGGAACTGTCAAACTCCACTTTATACCAAGGAACACCCACAGGTAAAACTTTCCTAACAACTTTTGGGATTTGCAAGTCTACTGATTGTCAGAGGATCCTTAACCTGCTTATGAAAGAGGTGACCTCTTTGGAGTCTCATCTCTTAGGCTTTGGCCACTTCTTCAGGAGTGATTTGAGGAGCGCTTAAAGCCTCTTGTGGAATTGACCTTCAGCATTCCCTGTCTCAGTCAGCATTCTCACTGCTACAATCCAAAAGACCTGACCACACAACTTAGAGGAAGGAAGCTTTATTATTTATTCACTTTCTTGGAGATTCTGGATTCAATGCATGTGAGGCCAGGATCTATGAATCACAGGGCATGGTGGCAGGAAATTAGAGAGAAAGAGAGACTGAAGCTCTGCTTTCACATCATGGAGGCCAGAAACAAGAGAGAGAGAGAGAGAGAGAGAGAGAGAGAGAGAGAGAGAGAGAGAGACAGAGAGAGAGAGAGAAAATAAGCAAGAGGATTCAAAGACACAAACACAATTCCTAAGGTACACTTCCAGGGACCCAACTACTCTAGCCACACTCCACTGGCCTAGGTTTCTGCCCAGATGGATTTATCACCCAGATGGATTTATGATAATATTACAACTCGACCCAATTACATCAACTCTGAACACCAATAAATGTGTACTTCAGGGAACATTCTATATCTAACTGTAACACCAACACTGCAGAATCTTCATATTCTGCAAGATGCTACTTGCATCCCCTGTGTTGTAATTGCTGTCATTTCTATTGATTTACTTCTCCTTGTACCTGTTTCTGGAGGCTATAGGTGTAACTGAGATAGTGGAAGCAATATTCACATTCATGTTTCATTCTTAAGACTCCAGCATTTTGTGCAAAGGAACCAGTTCTTAATCTAATCTCTCCTTGTAGGGCCAGGGAGAGAATGGAGTTTGATACACTGGAGCTATTCAGTGAATGTTAAATGACATCAAGCTTCATGAAAGGGGGGCTTAAACCCTGAAAGGAGATATTGTGAACTAACTTTTTTGTCCTCTGAGATTTTGATCTGAGAACAACTAACAGCTGTGGAGTATCCTTTTTACCCAAATAAAAAGTGTCAGAAGTCATGCTTTTTTTTAATTGGTGCATTATAATGGGGTACAAGATGGCATACATTCACACATCCCTCATTTAGCCCTTACCCATTTCCCACCCCATTCCCTCCCCCCTCCTTCCTTCTCATGTTTGGCTTAGTGATTGACTTAGATATGTCATGCACTTAAAAATCTAATTTTGTTTTCAAGCATCAGCAGAAAACTTGAAACTTACTGCTTTTCTAGTAGAGACAAGTATCAGCTACTATTTCTCATAGTTCCAGTGGGCAAGTGCATGAGAAGGCATTTTTTCCACCTCACTAATGATTTTTACAGTAACAAAACTTCATAGGAATAATAAAAAATCTGTCATGAGTCAATCTTCCAGTGCACTTGAAAATAATTAGGTTTTCTATCACCTCCTTTCATCCCCTTATCTTAGAAAAATTTGCAACTGGACCTTCTGTGAACGTGACAGAGAAAATAATAGAATCATTGAGAATGTCTTAAAGAAAACAACTACCAATACCCCCAAGAGTCCAGGCACAGGTGCCCATGTCCCTACTCAAAGTCATCCATCAGTCCTACTAATAGAACAACACCAGAAGCCTCACCTTATAAAGAAATATAAAGTTGAGTCCTCACTTGATTCCATTTAATTAGAGAACAGCTGAAAATCCTGTCTTGCATTTTCAACACCTGGTTCCAATTAGCGCCACAGAGCAGGTCCCTGACTTTGATAAAAGCACTGACGTGAACCTTTAGTGCCTGTACAATATACTCCTTCGTTTTACAAGGTGCTTGAAGTGCTATTTTAAATGTCTTTTTTAAATGTTAACAAAAGCCCAAGGGTATAAGCTTAGAGAAAGGTGAAGAGACACAAACGGTTTTGTTTGAGTTGCCTGCCATACACTTCTAGAAGCCCATGCACAAGAAGTGCTTGTTTGGTAAAACTCTGCACTGGGCATTTGCAGGCTGTGTGCAAAAAGTATGCTGTTTCCTGAGAGTTGCACTCAGAGGCTATTGAATGAGAATTCTTCTACCTTAGGAAATACCACTTACTGTATTGTAAGTGTGCTTAATGTGACCACTCTGCTCAAAAGGCAATAGAAATTTCCATTCAAATATATGGTTTCTGACTGCGCTGAACTGATGGGATGTTTGCCTTCTGTGAAGTTTTTCAGTTAACTTCTGGAAGTTCACTCAATTTTAATTAGGAAGATAAAAGTGGTATCCCACAATCTTGGAATTAGATGTGCAAATGCTTCATTTTGGTTGTTTTACCTTCTGCTAAAATAAAGGGAGCTTACACGAGGAAATGTAAGATAAAACAAATAAAATAGTTTATGACTACTTCACAGGATATGTGTGCTATACACCCTGGGGCAGTGAGATGGTTTTCCACTCTGGCCATGGAAAGGCATGCCATCTTCCAACTCAGAGGGTGACACACTGACACTCAGCCCTACAAGAAAGCTGAGAGCAAACCTCTCTGTGTCTGGCATTTATTTTTTGAGATGCCATTCTTTGGGGGGCCAATAGCCTCACATGGGCCCAGCAAGAACTAAACCCCCATCTTTTAGGATCACTGCCAATCACATTTTTCTTAAATGTAATTGTAGGTGCCAGTCCCAAAACAAAAATCTGAGCAGAGACAAACTAAATAAATAGAACCCTTATCATTAATTTTTACTCATGAAAAAAGTAATAATTGATGCAGGCTTTTTGATGACTTCAGTGGCAGAGGGAGTGTGACCACAAAGTCACTGTGTGTCCTCCTGTAGTTCTCACAGCTGTTGAGTGGCTTACCATTTTTCTAGAAGGAACCCCAAATTGTGAGTGTCTGAAACCTGACAGACCTGTCCTTATACACAACAGGTGTCCCTCCCTCAGCCTTATGCTGTCTACTGACCCTTCAATATACACTTTTATTGGATGACTTTAATATTCCATCTTCAATGGTTCTCTTAACAACCCCACTACCTCTTTATTTTTTTCCTTTATTTATTTAGCTAGTGCCCAGTCTTTGGAATTTTTATATAGCAGCACGACCTGACTAATACAGACCTCTAATGGTCTCACATAGTCCATGTTTTTTTGTTTGCTTGTTTGTTTGTTTATTTGTTTGTTTGTTTTTGCTGTACTGAGGCTAGAACTCAGGGGCATTGTACCTCTGAGCTACACCCCCAGCCCTATTTTTTTAGTCTTTTTTTATTTTTGAAACAGGGTCTCACTGAGTTACAAAGGGCCTCGCTAAGTAGCTGAGGCTGTCCACAAACCATGATCCTCCAGTTTCAGCCTCCTGAATGCTGGGATTACAAGCATGTTCCACCACGCCCAACTCAGTCGATGGTTTTAAATAACTTTATACACTTAAAAAAATGCCAACTGCCTCCTGGCCCTCTCCCTTTGAAGGCTCCATACACATGTTAAATCTAACATTAAGAAATTTTCCCTCAGGCCACGCATAGTGGCACATCTGTAATCCTAGAAACTTGGGTGGCCGAGGCAGGAAGATGGGAAGTTTGAGGCAATTTACCAAACACCTGTCTCCCTGTCTCAAAATAAAAAATAAGAAGAGCAGAGAGTATGGCTCAGTGATAGAGCACCCCTGGGTTCAATTCTCTCTCTCTCTCTCTCTCTCTCTCTCTCTCTCTCTCTCTCTCTCACACACACACACACACACACACACACACTCCCACTCCAACAGACTTTCCCCTTTCATAAATGGCAGGCAACTCCATTTCTCTGGTCATTTTGATTCCTTGATTCATCTGTTTTGGGGGTTTGTTTGTTTGTTTGTTTGTTTGCATAACCTACATATATTAGTAAAACACACCCAGAGTCTAATTCTTTTTATCAGCATTAGAACTGGAAGTCAGCATCCCATTTCACCTGGGTTGTCACAGGAGCTTCCTAACTGTTCTCCCTGCAACTCTCCACATAGCAGCCAATGACTAAATTAAAGCGTCAGATTCACTTCCTTTTTTTTCTCGCAATCCTCCCCTTCCCCCACACACTCAAGTGAAGATCAAAATCGTGGCCATGGCTTACAAGGCCCTGGGAATGACCTCTTGCTACTCCTTCTCTCCGACTTCCCTCCACCCTGCCCTCTTTCTTCCTCTTTCTGCCTCTACCACACTCCTGTCCTGGCTACGGCTTGAACAAACCAAGAATCCCTATTTTTGCACACACTGTTCCGTCTGGCTGACTGCTCTTCCCTCCATGTCTGAGCAGTTGCTTCCTACAGTTTTTATATTTCTGCTCAATCACATGTTTGCAGGGTGGCACTGGCCATCCTCTGTAGAGTAGCCCCTCCTCTCCTACCTGGCACTCGATGATCTCTCTTGCCCTGATTGGTTATTTTTTACACACCAAATATCACTGGCATTTTACTAACTAGTGTATTTATTTGTTTTCCTACCAATTTTTCATACCAGACCATGAATACAATTAAAACAGGTGTTTAGTCAATTTCACTCTCCCCCACAACCTCATTGCCTAGAGCCACACTGAGTACATGTTCAATAGATATGTTGTGGGCTAATGATTTAAGTCTGTTTCATAACTACAAGCACATTTGTGAACAGAAAACTATAAGGTCTGTGTTGATTGGCTCACTAGAATTTTATTTCTAGCTATTTACTAAACCCCACTTGAGAGACTGGTCTGAAGGACAGTAGCAGACTCTCCTATCATTGACAGTGTTACAGTTTCACATTTCTGTGTGTGGATCATATGCCTAAGCCCCATGAATGAAGTCAATTACCTCTAAATATTCAAAATAAAGACCTCAGCCTTCACCCTCAGTGGCCATTGGGCTGTTCTCTCTACAAATCCATCCTGCTCTCTGCTTATCATTTCAGCTGGCCACCTGGCTCAGACCTCAGGTCTCCATCTTTGCGTGGGCTGCTGCTCACTCTCCTATCTTTCTAGGAAGGGTTACTGTGAGCAGCTGCATCCCACAAATGGGCATCAAGCTTTCTCCTGAAGTTTTTCACACACGCAGGACAGCAGAGATGCGGGTGCCCCTGATGTTCTCATGAAGCTTTCCAGTGACCTCTGTGGTCATTCCACAGTCTTCACTCATCTTTTTCACACAACACCAGTGATGAAGTGAACCCTGAAAAGTTGAAAATAAAGCAAAGGAAGTGAGCTGCAGTAACTACTTTACCAGTCACATTAACTACACGGAGTCACCATTAACATGTGACATGGTTAAAGAACCAGCTATCCACGCATTGCCCCAGCATACGCATGCACACACCCCTCAGAGGCGAGGTGTCTCTGCTCACAAGTCTGCCTCCCAGCCCAGGGGACAAAGAAATCGCTCCTCTATCATCCTAAAGCCTGCTTCCAGGCCTTCACTGTATATCCTGCAAGCCGCCTCTTTCCAGGATGACTGTATCGATTCTCCAGGGAAACACTCCAGAGTTGGTTTTAGCCTATGTGCTTCAGCAGGCAATATCAGTATGGTTTTATATCAGTATATTTGCCTCAAATCAGAGCCAGTCAATCATTTATTGTCCTAAGTTTGGAGCATCTGTAGTTCCAGTCTAGCCTGCACAGAGTACCGCTTAAAACACTTTATAAAATGTCACTTTTGGGCATATCTAACTTTCCTATGGTCTTTAGATTCTCCAAGTAAGATCTGCTTTTTTTTTTTAATTGGTGCATTGTACTCATATATCTTAATGGGATCCAAGTAAGATCTTGACATATAATCATAAACAAAAACAACACAAATTTACATTTTACACACACATATACACACACATGCCTACATCTACATGCTCTAAGAGATTTTCTCTGAGAATATGCAATATCTTATCTTATTGTAAAGTAGCATAAATCTGTATTTTCTGTATTTAAATAAGAGAGTAAGAAATGTTTCTGCCTCGGTTTCTGCCTTCCTCTAGTCCAAAAGAACAAAACAACAACTAAAACTCACACAACAACAACAACAACAAAAATAAAAATAAAAATTTCTTCAGAATAAAAGAACTCTGTTTCAGGTCATGTCTAATTTATGTGACTGAATAGAAGATCTAACCACTGGGATGAAAGTGTCTGAATACAGATTGTTGATTCTTTTCCAAGAAGAGAGTCCTTGTTTTTCACACGAGGAATGCATACTAGATTGGTTTCCCCAGAATATCCACGCTAGGTCTCCACTTCTTGTGATACAAAAAACTGCTCATGGTGTCAAATGGCAGATTCCCCAGCTTTTATCTTTTGATGCTCATAAATTTTGAGTACAGACTTATGCAGGAAAACTCACTGCATATGATTTTTTCCAAGTGATAGTGGTTTATACATGTTGCTTCTCTGTAATCTGGGCTTCCTTCACCTCTGAGATATCAATTCGACTTATTTGAAAATGTTTCATGCTGCTTTAGGTTTTTTGTTTGTTTCTTTGTTTGTTTGGTTGGTTGGTTGGTTTTGTTGTACTGAGTATTGAACCCATGGGCATTCTACTTCTTTTTTTTTTTTTTTTTTTTTGGTGGTACTGGGGTTCCTGGAAGCCCTTCAATTTGGAAACAGGGTCTCCTAAGCCTGCACACGTGGCTGGCTTCGAACCTGAGCAATCCTCCTTTCTCTGCCTCCCAAGCACGGGGATTACAAGTGTGCGCCACCATGCCCGGCTGGGCATTCTACTTCTGACCCACATCCCTATCCCTTTTTTAAATTTGTTTTTTTATTTTGAAGCAGGGCCTTGCTAAATTGTTGAGGCTAGCCTCAAACCTGTGATCCTCCTGTCTCAGTCTTCCAAATACTGAGATTATAGGTGTGTGCCATCATATCTAGTCTGTATAATGAATTCTTATAGCATCTTTTCTAATTGAGAAACTGTAGTTGCTTCTAGATTAAAGACAGTAATGTTCTTCTAAATGTAGAACTGTGAGTAGGAGAAAATAATACTCACTCTGTGTTTACTTAAAGAGGATTATGTTAAATTTTATTAGCCGACCTTTAGACTCTTAGATGAACTAAAGGTATATCTTCTTTTGTTTTTGCTTTTATTTTTGTGCTTTTAGTGTGTGTGTGTGTGTGTGTGTGTGTGTGTGTGTGTGTGTGTGGTGCTGGGAACTGAACCCAGAGTCATTCTACCTCCGAGCTACACCCGCAGCCCATGTTTTATTCATTCATTTACTTATTTTTGAAACAGGGTTTCACTAAGTTGCAAAGGGCCTCACTAAGTAGCTGAGGCTGGCTGCAAACCTCCATCCTCCTGTCTCAGCCTCCAGAATGCTGGGATTACAAGCATGCACTACCACGCCTGGCTATTTTTGTGTTTTTATTTATTTCCGCCACATGATACTAAGCCACTGGAGAAAAAAAAAGTAGCTTTTTCTCCAGCTGTCCCATTCCATCACTGATGAACTCTTCAGTGGGTCTCTATTTTATAACTGTTTCTTGCCTTCACTAACAAGATATCGTTGCCTCTATCACTTATTCTGGAAAATTCCTGAATAAGAATGTAACAAATGAATCCATACCAAAGATATATGAGAGTTCATTCTTATTGAGCACCTCTGTCTTTTCATGTGAAGAGTCTAAAAGGCCAAACATACTCACTGGGTTTCATCTAGCCCAGACCCAGTGATACTGGCACATGGCTTTAGACTCCCTAGCACCTAGGAGGAGGATTCTTCCAGCTGAATTTTTGGAGGCCCCACAGTGCACAGCACAGGCTGTTCTGTGTTCGTAAGCAGCTGAGGAGCTGGTCCACAGGCTGTGCAGAGACCCAGAGCTAATGTAGAAGCTTCAGATATTGTATTTATTTATTTATTTATTTATTTATTTATTTATTTATTTTACATGATCCTCATAATATTTTTAAATTTTTTATTGGTGCATTGTAGTCATATATCTTAATGGGGTATAAGATGGTGGAGGCATACATTAGCCCTTACCCAATTCCCGCCCATTCCCTTCCCCTCCCTCCTTCTCATGTTTGGCTAAGTGATTCAGATCTTTTAAAAACATGTCTGTGGACACTTTCTTCAGTAAGCTGTTTGTGGAACAACAACAGAAGAAGAGTAGCTCCGGTTGCAGTAGGATCCCACTGTTCTGCTCCCTGATCCTTTGGCAACAAAATCATCAAGGCATTGGTGTGGCGATGATGAGACCAGACTCAAGAGTCAAAGGGTTGAGTTCCAGTCTCAGTCCTGGGTGACCCTTGGAAAATATCTCTCTCCCTGAACTTCAGTTTTGTCATCTGGAAACTGCTGCCAATAATTCCAGGTGGCTCTGAGGACTGAGCGAGATAATGTGAAGCAGTGATTAGCACAGTGCCAAGTGCCCAGGACTGGCTGGAGAAGTGTGAGGGATTGTTGGTGTTGAGTAACTGCCACTTTCATCTTAGCCCAAGACTGTTCCAGCGGAGGATGAATTCAGTGCAGTGCCCGAGGCAACAGAACCTGGTGCTAGTGACTAACTAACCACATCCTCAAGGGCAACAGAACAATTGCTTTTTTGTAAACTGGGTTAAGTCACTCCCTGGTGTGGCCGACGATGACTAACACACAGAGGGGAGTTGGCCACCCTTGTGCAAGGCACATTTGGGAAGTAGACTGTGTTCTGCTTGCAGAAATTCAGGTCATCAATAAACTAATTTTATAGAGTGTGTGTGTGTGTGTGTGTGTGTGTGTGTGTGTGTGTCTTACTGAGGATTGAACCCAGGGCTATTCTACCTCTGAATTACTCCCCTCATCAGCCCTATTTTATCTTTTGAAACACTAAGTTCCTGAGGGCCTTGCTAAGTTGCTGCGGCTGTCCTCAAACCTGTGATCCTCCTATATCAGCCTCCAAGTACAGGGATTGTAGGCATGCCACACCATGCCTGGATGCTATAGTAATTTTTTAACTTTGAAGGATTTCTCATTTGCAGAAAAAAAAAAACAATGCACAAGATAGGTGAAATATAATTCTCTGGGAATGCCTTATAGACTTCCAAAAGTGAAATATACTCCATCAATACCGTGTTAAGAGCCTGGCGTGGTGGCACGCGCTTGTAATCCCAGCATTTGGGAGGCTGAGACTGGAGAGTCACAGTACGCGGACAGCCTCAGCTACTTAGTGAGGCCCTCTGCAACTTAATGAGACCCTGTTTCAAAATAAAGAATAATAATAAAAAAAATAGGGCAGGGGATGTAGCTTGGAGGTCAAATGCCCATGGGTTCCATCCCCAGACCTGAAAAAAAAAAAATTACTGTGTTAATAGCCGAGCATGGTGGCCCAGGCCTGTAATACCAGCACCTGGAAGGCTGAGACAGGAGAACTGCAGGCATAAGGCCAGTGCATGGTAACTTAACAAGACACTGTTTCAAAAATAAAATAAGAGTTAATTGCCTTTGATAAGACAGGTTGTGTTCATGTAAATTTAATTCGCATCTAGAGGGATGTAGGAGGACTTGGTAGATAAAACCCAATGGGGAATGTAAACTGAAAAATTTATGTTGAAAACAGAAAAATGATCCCTTCTGACCACAATATTGAAATTATTTTATTTCTTGTCCCTTATCAGCACAGGGAGATAGTATTTCAACTATGAGTAGTAGAGATATCATTGGCATGAAGCGAATATATATCACTTGGAATGACTTCTGAGAAGTGCTGGAGGGAGCACAGTTCCTCATTTTTCATATCCTTTCTTATGTGTTGCTCTAGATAGGATCACAAAAACAATGAGCTTGCAAAAACTGTGACCTCCCCTGCATATGTTATATACCACTAAATACAAAAGAAAGCACATAAATCAGCAAAGATAAGATAGAAAGGCTGGCATTTTTCTTCCTTTATATTTTATCTATCTATACTCATTTTAACTAGGTCTGATCTGCTGGCCCCAAATCTAGATTATATTGTGAAGCCTTGCCAGGATCCTGAGAAAGTACACAAGTCCTTAACTCAGGTCTTGGCTATTTCAAGTCTGTTCTTACTTTCCCTAAACTTTCTGTAGTCACTGTCTTGACTGATGACACGTAAAGCATATCGATGGGAAGTTGAAGTCCTGTGGCTTCCGGCACTGTGTGTGATTCCTGTCACAGAATCCTCAACTTTCAGAGTCATGGATCTTGAGCCATGATTTCTGTCTCTTTTGGGAAGTGTCTCCTGCCTGGAAGAATGATAGGTTCCCCCTAGAACCATGCATCCCTACTCCCCACAGTGTCAGTCACTCAATGTGCTCCCTGATAAGTTTCTGAAAAAGATAAGTCATCACCACGTCCTCAGTTCTTTACCCATCCCTGAAAGGCACTGAGGGAGCCAGTTTCTTTCAGGCACCTCAGGCCTCATGTTCAAGTGTGTCTCTGCTTTTGAGAAGCATCAGCCAGCTCCAGCTGAACTAAGCCTTGCTCTCCCTTTCGCCACATCTCGATCCTGATCAGGTGCTTTCCAGATTCATGAGTGGCACCAAGATAGACCTGCCTACCCAAGCTCCCAGCCTCAGTGTGGTTGTCATTCACTCTACCATCTCTGTGACACGCACTGTCCCCAGTTCTGGTCCACAACCAGTCTTCAACCTCGGCTGTTTCTTCCTGTGTAGTGGGTAACTTTCTTTCTCCACTAACACTACTATGGTGTACTTCACATAGAGCACACTGGCACACGATGGTAGAGTAAGTGGAAGGAGAGAGAATTACTTGTTACACAGGGAAAAAAAATGACAAAATTAGAATTAGCTCTTCCACAGGATCCGTGTGTAATTAGCTGTCATACAAAATGGATGTTACAGCTTCCTGCAAGTCTTCCTTCCTCTAATTTTGCCCCTTTCCCTCACTTCAGTCTATTCCTTTAGTGCCTCTCCACTACCCTCAATAAAGAGTCTCTTCAGTAAAGAATGTGTTCAATGAAGAGTGTGTGTGTGTGTGTGTGTGTGTGTGTGTGTGTGTGTGTTACTGGGGATTGAACTCAGGGGTGTACTGCCTCTGAGCTACATTCCCAGTCTTATTTTTGTTTCTTTCTTTTTGTTTTTGTGGTACTGGGGATGAAATCCAGGGGCATTCTACCTCCAAGCTACATACATAGCCCTATTTATTTTTTATTTTGAAACAGGGTGTTTCTAAGTTGCAGAGGGCCTCACTAAGTAGCTGAGGCTGGCCGGGAATCTGCAATCCTCCTGTCTCAGCCTTCCAAGTACTGGGATTACAAGCAAGTGCCACCACGCCCAGCTTCCCCAGTCCTATTCTATCTTTTATTTTGAAACAGGGTCTCCCTAAGTTGCCTACGCTAGCCTCCAACCAATGATCCTCCTGTCTACACCTCCCAAGTATTGGGATCAGAGGTGTGTGCTACCATACCTGGTTAAGAAGAGTCCAACCTTCTTGAATGATGCTACAAATCCTGTCATGGTAGGACACTCCCTCAAGACTCCCACCACACTTTCTATTCTCTCCCCTCAAAATAGCCTGCCTGTGTTCAGATCTGCCGCTGCAGCTCTGCAGGCTCTCCCTTTGCCTCTCAGCCCTGGTATCTGCTCTGTTCTTTGTCCTGGGTCCCCTTTCACACTACATACCTCCCTTCTGCTCAGACTCCTATTCATCCACAAGTCCTCGTGAAGTGTCGTTGCCCCCAGGAAGTTTTCCCCGACCTCTGGGATCCCATGTGGGTGGTCCTCAGAGGTCCTCTCTAGACCGTTTTTTTCTCACCATTACACTTACTGGTTTCCTTGTAACTGCATGCTTGTTTGTGGGATTGACTTCGATGGTCAGTTCATGACATTAAGCATCCAGTCTTTTTGTACTGTTTACTCCTTGTGCCTAGAATAGGGCTTCCCGGATAACAACGTGAATAAATAAATATCACGAAAACAAAACATTTGAAGAAGGAGTAACCAATATGTCATATGCCTCTGAGTGAACCAAGGAGTTGAGAACCAAGGAGTGAATTTTGAGCCCAGATTTAAGGGTTTGTGGCATTGGCATAAGTGCTTTCAGTGGAGTAAGGGGGGCAGGAGCCAGAGTGGAGCACATTGGACCCTGTGTGACTGTATGCAGACAGCAAATGCAGACACATTGGCTGCAAAGTTGTGCCATGAGAAGAGGAAGATTCTGTTGATGTAGGAAGGAGAGAGGCTTACATTGGAACATATGCATGAAAGATTAAAGAAGTTGCTTGTGAGATAGAACAGTCCCTTTTGTGACTTGAAAGGCAGATTCACAAAAAAGAAGAGCACAATTGGGCAAATGTTCACAATCACAAGTTCTGATAAAAAATGTGATAGGATAAACAAGAAGGATATCAGTAGGCACTCAGAAAATACGTTTGAGATGTTACCAACTTTGCTTTGCACAGCAAGTAATAGCTTCATTGGTAGACTTTGTTGGCCTCTTGTGATAACAGTGTAAAGGGAAACAGCTGGAACTGAGACTCAGGAAATCCTTTCACTTTAATTTATTATTAAATATTTATATCACAAAAATAATGAAGAGCCATACAGCCAATAACTGCGTATAAAGCTCCCAGCTTAAGAAATAGAGTAATATTGAATACGGTTACAGATCTGTTGACTCTTGAGTATAAAATGACTTTTCTACCAGATGTACACATCTTTGCTCGAAGTGCAATTCATTTTTTAGCATGAAAAATGTGTCCACTGTGGCAAGTCATAACCAACTTGTTGAAGTTTATACAGAAAACATTTTCAGTAAACACAGCGGAGTGCAGAATTTCAGGAAGAAAGTGTGAGGGCGGGAAGGATAAAAGCCATGGAGACTAGCAGATGTGCCCCAGGCCCTCCACGTTGTCATCAATCATAACCTGTCCCGCTCCATGGTTCCCAACCAGTAGGTCTTGGACCCCTGAGAGTAGAAGAATTTATTGAGAGGGGATTTGTAAATCCATATGCACATTCAATATAGGGAGACTAAATAAATAATAAGTCCTACACACACAAGCCTCTATTTTTTTAAATGTCTATAGATGAGGTGATGAATAAAATACTATTCCATGTACTTGTTCCAGCCAAATTAATAGTAGCTTTTTATCACACTATATCTTCTCCGTCTATAGACATTGAAAGTGTAGTTTCTAACATGACACAGTTTAAATACTTAAAAAAGGGTCAGGCTGTTGTTATTGCTGTTTCATAGAAAATGTAAAAAGCCACTGGACAGTTATTTATTTATTTGTGGTACTAAGAATGGAACCCAGGGGGATTCTGCCCTGAGCTACACCCCAGCCCTTTTTATTTGTTTTTATTTTGAAACAAGGAAGGCCTCACTAAATTATAGTGAGTTGGCTGTGAAACTGTGATCCTCCTCTCTTGGCCTTTCAAGGCTGAGACTACAGCTGTGCCCCACTGTTCTGGGCCTGGATGATAATTTAAGCAAAGTGTTTTATTTAATTTTTAATAATTACTTTTTGTTAGAAAAGCCTACTCTTTAAAACACTTCATTCGCCGGGCGTGGTGGCACGCTTGTAATCCCCGCGCTTGGGAGGCAGAGACAGGAGGATCGCGCAGGTTCTAAACTAGCCACTCGCGCTGGTTTAGGAGACCCTGTTTCCAAATAAAAAATGTAAAATAGGTCTGGGAGTGTAGCCCGGAGATAGAAGGGCTTCCAGGAACCCCAGTACCACCAAAAAATAAATAAATAAATAAATAAATAAATAAATAAATAAATAAAACACTTTATTCGCTCTTTGTTTCTTTGTCCATATTCAACACAACAGCACAATCAGACCTTGGAGAATAAAAAAGATCGTTTGTTCAAGAGCCAGTTCTGGCCGGGCATGGTGGCACATGCTTGTAATCCCAGCATTCGGGAGGCTGAGACTGGAGGTTCGTGGTTCACAGACAGCCTCAGCTACTTAGTGAGGCCCTCCGCAACTTAGTGAAACCCTTTTTCAAAATAAAGAATAAGCCGGGCGTGGTGGCGCACACTTGTAATCCCCGCACTTGGGAGGCGGAGACAGGAAGATCGTGCAGGTCCGAAGCCAGCCGCGCTGGCTTAAGAGACCCTGTTTCCAAAAATAAAAAAAATAGGTCTGGGAGTGTGGCCCGGAGGTAGAAGGGTTCCAGGAACCCCAGTACCACCAAAAAAAAAAAAAAAAAAAAAGAATAAAAAATAAAAAATAGGGCAGAGGGTGTAGCTCGGAGGTCAAATGCCCCTGGGTTCCATCCCCAGACCCGCAAAAAATAAATAAAAATTAAAATTAAAATAAAAAAAACAGTTCTGTAAGAGTTGGAACAGAGTTTCTCTTCCTCTTTTGAACTCTGATTTCCTAGGGCAGCAAGACAGAGGCTGTAATCCCTCTTTTCTACTTGCTTCCTGCCTATAGGGGGCGTTGCTGTGTGGTATTCACTGTTCCTTGGGTCACAGGAGGCGTGCATCCAAGAGGTTAAAGATTACATTTTGAAGTGCTGGCAAACAGTTCTCGAGTGCATTGCTCAACTCAAGTCAGACGTCACTGGCTATCGTTTGAAAACCAGTGGGTGTAAGACTTGCTGTTCCTTTCTATTTGTCTGTGACATAATCCTGGCTCCCCATTCCCTCCGGGATATGGCTGCCAAAAAGAGTGAATCCTATACCCACCTCAGTCATGATGACCTCTGAAACAGAAGAAGCAAATGTTTCCTACTGCTAACTGAGAACATTTCCCCCAAAGACTGCAAATAGCACAAATGCCTACTATAGTAATGGATGATTTCAGAAACACTTTTTTTATTTTCCATTTTAGTTCATTGGAGACAGCATCAGAAATGGGATTAAGTTGGATGGAGTCCCTAACTTTGACGCGGTGATCCTGGCTGTCTCAGTGCCTAGCTCTCTGCTCTCAAGCTAGCCTTTAACTTTGTTGGAAGTCATCTTCCTTACTTGCATGTACGTCTTGTCAAAGCAATGGATAGGGTAGATTGCTATAGACGAACATCTACAGCCTGTAGCTACAGCCTACACAGGGAGGCAGAACTTCTTTTTTTCCAGAACATCCTTCCACCAAGACTTCTTAAATCACTCAACTTGATATATTACCTACCAGTGTCAAGGGCTATAGTCTGAAAAAAGCCCCTTCCTTGTGCCCAAGACCAGTTCTTTGCCTAGGGTGGGCTGATTTATTATGAGCCTTGATATGCTTATACAAATAGTGGAAACTTTTTTCTTTTATCTTTCTTTACTTTGGTAAATATAATCTAAGTTTATTATTTTTATGATTTTTTGCAGTTTTTAAATTTTTACTTTGAGATTCTGAATTTCCAGATATCTGTTGAAAACTTAAAAACATTCCTTGCTTCCCCCCCTAAAAAAAAATTAAGCAGGGATGTCATTTATAACCCACAAGACATCCTTTGCCTTTTGGTGTTACTTGCAGTATCAAGAAGGCATACATGAAGCCAGGCGTGGTGGCGCATGCTTACAATCCCAGCATTTGAGAGGCTGAGACAGGAGGATCATGGTTTATGGCCAGCCTCGGCTATTTAGAAAGGCCCTTTGCAACTCACTGAGACCCTGTTTCAAAACAAAGAAAAAAAATAGGGCTGGGGGTGTCGCTTGGAGGTAGAATGCCCCTGGGTTCCATCCCCTGTACCAAAAGAAAAAGAATAAGACGCATATCTGTGTCTCTATTTGGCTGAAACTAGATAGCAATGCTGACTTCAGAAACATATGAAGATCACACTGTTGTCTTTTCCCTCCAGCAATGTTGAAGAACTGAATTCAGATGACCTGAGTGCTTGCTGAGAAAAAAAAAGGGGCATTGAGAGAAGAATAGACTTCACTTAAAGTGGTAGCCGGGTGTGGTGGCGCACGCTTGTAATCCCCGTGCTTGGGAGGTGGAGACAGGAGGATCGCGCTGGTTTGAAGCCAGCCGCGCTGGCTTAAGAGACCCTGTTTCCCAAAATAAAATAGGTTTGGGAGTGTAGCCTGGAGGTAGAAGGGCTTCCAGGAACCTCAGCACCACAAAAAAAAAAAAAAAAAAAAAAAAAAAAAAAAAAGTGGTAAGACAGAGCTAGAAATCTATTTCTGTTGACAGCACACCTGCCTAGTACAGGAGGCCCTGGGTTCAGTCCCTAGCACCACAAAAAAGTAAATTAAATTAAAACAAAAGTGGCCAGGCAGAGTGGTCTCATATATGAACAAATTGGCTTGTGTGCTTGTTTCAGAACACAGTACAACACAATCTCTATCCCTGCTGGGTATTTTCCACATAATGTACTACTGGACCAAAGCTGGGAATTGACTTAGAAAAATTCACCTTTAAGTAAAAATACAATACATGCAGAATGACTAAGTTATATTAAATGGATTGATTAAATTCCTCAGATACAACTTTAGGCACAGAGTGGATTTTTCAACTTTTGCAACTATCTAAAATGGTAAATATTAAGTTTTAAAATAATTTGTGGACTTTGTCTTGACTCTGACGGGTCTAAGGATAAGTAATAACCAAGGAGATCAGAAACCACATGCATGGAATAGTGTGGTGAAATGAAGTAAAAAAAAAGTCTTGGGGACAGTTTTTGTGCCTGACTTGGCCCCATCTTGTTGACTGTTTTCCATTTTAATTCATCTTGCTCAAAATAGACTTCAACAAGCCAATTGTGGCGGTGCACCCTTGTAATCCCGGCATTTAGGAGGCTGAAACCAGAGGATCGCAGTTCTCAAACAACCTCAGCTACTTAGCAAGGCCCTTCACAACTCAGTGAGACCCTGTTTCAAAAAAATAAAAAGACTAAAAAATGGGGCTGGGAGTGTAGCTCGGAGGTACAATGCCCCTGGGTTTCATCCCCAGTACTGCAAAAAAAAAAAAAAAAAAAAAAAAAGTTTTCAACAAAGATATTCATTAGGCAAATTACAAATCAAATAATGGGTTAATGAATATGATGAGGTTTTCAAGATTTTCTTTCTTTAAAGCTATGAAAACTACTTTTTTTTTCTTTTTATACTGGGGATTGAACCCAGGGGCATTCTATCTCTGAACTATACCACTACCCCTATATTTTATTCTTTCTTTTTTTTTAATTTTTTTGGTGGTGGTACTGTGGATGGAAGCCTTCTACCTCCGGGCTACACTCCCAGACCTATTTTATATTTTATTTGGAAACAGGGTCTCTTAAACCAGCAAAGCTGGCTTCAAACCTGTGCTATCCTCCTGTCTCCACCTCCCAAGTGCAGGGATTATAAGCCTATGCCACCACACCCAGCTTTTATTCTTTATTTTGAAACAAGGTTTCACTAAGTTGTTGAGGGCCTAAGTAGCTGAGACTGGCAGTGAACCTGTGATCCTTCAGTCTCAGCCTCTCAGCTACTATGAATCAAAGGGAACACCACCACACCTGGCTTGAAAACTCCTGCTGATGATTATTATGCTTGAATTGCACTCTAGATTCCCTCCCTTTCTCTTTAATGGTGATTTGGGCGGAATCTCCATCACTGGGAAGCAGCACTTGTATTAATCCTAACTTGGCAGATTTGGTGGGTTCCACCCCAGTGGTCACTGTCACCAAAACATTTGCGTTTAGTCAGAACACCACCTCATCACTCCATAAAACTAAATCTCTTCTCCATTTACAATAACCTGTTCATAGACCAGAGGGAGAATGAAAGAGATGTGAACAGGCTAATCAAATAATAGCACCAGACCCACTCAGACACTAAGAGAGGGCTGAGACACCTCCATTTTTGAGACTAGTTGGATATGAAAGAAAGAAAGAAGAAAGAAAGAAAGAAAGAAAGAAAGAAGGAAAGAAAGAAAGAAAGAAGTGTCAGAACAAAAACTTTGGCATATTTCAGCTCCTTAAAATCATGCTGTAAGAAAATAAAATAACATTTTGGGAAGGCAAGATCAAATGGTCAAATTGAGATACTTGATACTTTGATATTATAAAGGGCTAAATGGTTTTTCTATCTTCCAACTTCCAGTGAGCCTATTGGGACCTGGCTGGAAATTCTGGGACTACTTAGCCTCGTTTTGTATTTAAGGAAACTGATTCCAGTGAATGCAAACTATAGAGTATAGCATGAATGAAAAATCCTGCTCTTTCTTTCTCCAGGGGGACGGACATGGAAGGGAACTAACAGAATAGGCCTTGGATGGGTGGGGTCTTGGGTAGATATGCTTGAATGGATGGAGACTTGGGTGGATAGGGTCTTGCGTGGGTGGGGTCTTGGATGGAGGGAGTCTTGGGTGGATGGGGTCTTGGCCATCAACATCTTATAAGGTTATAACTACTGAGAGCACCACTGCAGTGTAAATAGTGAGCAAAGTCACCCAAAAAAATGGACTGAGTCATGACCATATGTGGCTAATCACGACTCCAGATTGATAATTCCACTTTTTTTTTTTTAAATAAAAGCTGTAATTAAGGCATTGTTCCATAAGGTATAGGAAAGGAAGCATCTTTCTTTTGGGAACTCCCTTAATTCTGATACTTTATTCTGTTCTTGGCTCTGCAGTTGGGAGTTTATGTGAGGCGTGACCTTTTCTGTTCAGTGATGAGCGAGAAAGCAGGGATGTTGGAATCGATTTTGACTCTGTCTTTTGTGAGACACGCTATTCTCTGAGTCACACTTTCACAGTTTGGGACTTTGCAGTGATTCTCTTTATTGGAGAAATTCGACTTTTCTAAAGAGCCAGGGTAATTCCTCCCTTTTAGATATCAGAAGCAGACATTGGGAAAACTGCATTTTGACTCTTTCTCACACTGTTGGGATTTGAGGCTGCTTAGTAACTTGGCCAGCCATCTTTAGGCCAGTGCTGTTGGCTCTCTCTCCTCATAGATCACTTCCAGTTGTTGGTGCAACACAAGTAGGAGCTCTTCTCGGTTAAGGAAGTGTGTACGTTTTCATTGAATTCTCATACAAAGAGTATGTAATGATTAAAAAGCAGTATCCAACTCTGTGCTGTGAGGAGGTAGAAATGGTGACGTGAGCACACTTTTCATGGAAATGCAACTTGATACAAGTATTCCAGAAGGCAATTTGGCACTATATATCCAAAGCCTCAAAATACATATATTTTTCAATTCACAATGGCCAACTGAACACAGACATTGACCTCACATTTCTTTCAAGACATTATTGAATTAAAAGTATAGGTAAATAGAATAGAATATAGCTTCATATCTACATTTCAGAGTTCAGAGAGAAAACTAAAAAAAAAAAAAAAAAAAAAAAAATTCAATATAGCTGGGCATGGTAGTGCACGCTTGTAATCCCAGCATTTGGGAGGCTGAGACTGGAGGACTGCAGTTCCCAGACAGCCTCAGCTACTTAGCGAGGCCCTCCACAACTTAGTGAGACTCTGTTTTAAAATTAAATAATAAAACATCGGGTGTGGTGGCCCACAGGTATAATCCCCGCACTTGGGAGGCAGAGGGAGGAGGATCCCGCTGGTTCGAAGCCAGCCTTGCTGGCTTAAGAGACCCTGTTTCCGAATAAAAATATAAAATAGGTCTGGGAGTGTAGCCCAGAGAAGGGTTTCCAGGAACCCCAGTACGACCAAAAAAAATAAATAAATAAAAAAATAGGGTAGGGGGTGTAGCTCAGAGGTTGAATGCCCCTGGGTTCCATCCTCAAACCCGCAAAAAAATTCAATATAAAGAAAATTTTGTGAAGATAAGGGAAAATCTAAAAAGCCAGATATGTTAGCAACACCCATTGCTAAGGCCAGAGGGACTAAGGAATGAGCTATTTGCAGAACCCAGGATCCAGGACAACCAAAGAAAAACTGGAACCATGGAGTAAGGGGCTTCTGTGAAGTCGGATGGTCTGGGATGGGATGAGCTGGAAGAAAAAAGCTTACTCTAGAAAGGTTGCCCAGTGTAGAAAGAGACAGGAGAAATATCTGCCCTCTCCCTTCTTCCTGTCCAGTGCATCCCAGTGGCTGAACGCTGATGGAAGCCAGCTGGCAAGGAAATGTCACTCGCAGGAGTCGGTTTCCTGTGACAGAGAGCAGAGCAGGGGGATGGTGAGCAATGTCCGAGAGCAACAAGACAAATGCTTGGCACGATAGATGTGACAGCGTAGGGTGTGTGCATCATTAAGGGTGAGAAATCTAATCAATTCCTAATATAACCGTTTGACAGGAGGAAAGGGGAGAAAAATCATCAACCCACAATAGATTAAGCTCTGTAGAGGAAGGCGGTGACTTTGCCTGTAGAATCCCAGAGATGCCCTGAGTGCAGAATCAGTAGACACAGTGTGAGATGGGGCTGGACGGGAAATGGAGCTAAAACTAGAAGATTATTTAAGGTCCACACCAGAACTCTTCCAACCAGACACCCCATCTGCAATGTGTACACACTGAACAGGCAGGCAGCATTTTGTCTCCAGGCAAAACATATGATGAGTCTTTTCTAAAGAAACTGAACAAACTGGGAAAGGCTAAAATTTCTAAATTTGTTAGTGCCTCACAGGAAAATCATTACCATTCGGCCATTTGTAGATCTTCAGTCTGACAGCCAGCTTCTAAATGTACTGATCCAAGACGAGTGTTAGAAATGAATATATGTCTGGCCCATCCCAGGATGAAATTCCAGTAGGAAGGGGAGAGACCTAGTAATAAAATAGTTCAACTTACACAAAAACACAGAAACCTGTACTCTAACTACACAAATATCCTGCTTTAATAACAGACAAAAGTCACTAGCAGGTAAGGAAAACTAGCAAAATAAAAAGAGAAATACTAACATAAAAAAAACAGAAAAATAAGCTTAGAGGAAGCTGAAATAATTTAGGAAGTAAAAAAGGAAATTTAAATTTTATCATCCTTAACATTCACAAAAGAAAATTCAAGGAAAATTGCATCCACCAAACAAAAAACAGAACAATGAGAAAGTGGCCTTATAAATTTAAATATAATGTCAACAAAAATATGAGTAGATATTCTTGAAAATGAAATAAAGAAAGTCTATAATTTTTTTTTTTTTTTTAAAGCCAGGCGTGCCGGGCGTGGTGGAGCACACTTGTAATCCCTGCACTTAGGAGGCAGAGACAGGAGGATCGTGCAGGTTCGAAGCCAGCCTCTCTGGTTTAAGAGACTCTGTTTCCTAATAAAAGATATAAAATAGGTCTAGGAGTGTAGCCTGGAGGTAGAAGGGCTTCCAGGAACCCCAGTACTACAAAAAAAAAAAAAAATGTTGGGCGTGATGGCGCACACTTGTAATCCCTGCGCTTGGGAGGCTGAGACAGGAAGATCGCACAGGTTTGAAGCCAGCCTCAGCTACTTAGTGAAGCTCTCATCAACTTAGTGAGACCCTGTTTTCAAATAAAGTATAAAATAGGTCTGGAGGTATAGCCCGGAGGTAGAAAAGTCCCTAGGTTCCACTCTCAGTACCACACACACACAAAAAAAATTTTTTTTAAAGCAGAAGTGACAAATATAAGAGAGCTCTATCCAACTAATAAAAAACTCAAAAATAGAAAAAGAGGCAAAGAAGTAGTGAAACTATTCTAGCAAATAATGGAAATGTGTACAAAGGCCTATTCTATCGTTTGTAAAATGTTGTGTACATAACTAGTACACTAGTTGTGTACAAGAACCTTCCATTTGAAATGGGTTCCCAGGTGTCTAACTTAATGAACAAAGAAAGACCTCTACTCGGCCACACTGAGGTGACATGTCTGAACATATAATTAAAAAGAAGAACCTGGGAACCTCTAGGAATAAAAGAGTCTCAGTTTGCAAAGAAGAGACACTCATACTTTTAAGGTTCTGAAGGAAAATGATTCCTACCTAGATTCTTCTCTGTAGAGAATGGCAAAAACACAAGGACTAAGTAGATAGTAAATATACCATCTATATATGATCTTTTATGAAGCCACTCAAGTGTGCTTCAGCTGGGATTGGTCTGTAAACTAGAAAAGTAAAACCATAGACTCAATGCAGGAGAGGAGGAAGGGGGTGTCCCCAGTTGTGGCAGACCTACAGGATGTCCAATTTCAGAAGGAGTAGGAGAGTAAGCCCCAGGAGACAGGCTTCTGGGACAGCATGTGGTTTGTTGAATAGTTAATACAGCTTGGAGTGTATAATAACAGTAGAAATGGAGGGTGGGTGTAAAAGAAATTGAAAAGGAAAAGTTGTAGTAGAAAATCTTGGTCAAAATAGAAAGCAAACAAAATGCTATGAACTTAAGGAATCCATGGACTTTCTTGCTGGAGTAGTGCTCTTTGAGTAGACCAGCTTCCTTCACATGTGCTGAGGCAAAGGCCTTGAAAACTACTGGATTTCCTGATGTGACATAGATAGTTTGTTGTTATTGTTGTTGTTCTTTTCCTTTTCCTTTTCTTTTCTCCCCCCCCCCCTTATAGGGAAGCACTGCCAAATCAATTTTTTTGGTATTTTTAAGAGACAACCTGAGTCATGTTATGAAAGATTTTTTTTGTGATTGTAGGAAAGAATAAAAATATTAGCTATTCAGATTATTTAAGTGTCAAAGCAAAACTAACATAAGGTATAACAAAAAAAAATCTGAGGGGAAAGATGAAGAGATAGAGTACTGATTTTTTTTTTTTTTTTTTTTTTGCGGGTCTTGGGATGGAACCCAGGGGCATTTGACCTCCATGCTATGCACCCTACCCTATTCTTTATCCTTTATTTTGAAACCGGGTCTCGCTGAGTAGCAGAGAGCTTCACTAAGTAGCTGAGGCTGTCTGCAAACCGTGATCTTCCAGTCTCGGCCTCCTGAATGCTGGGATTACAAGTGTGTGCCACCATGCCTGGCTACTGAGTACTGATTATTTTTTCTTTTAAGGGAGGAGGTTCCAGCATCAAGAAACCTTGTCACAATTAAAAAAAGAAACAGGATTTTTAATTCTATTTTCTAAAGCTCTAAATGAATATAAAGATAAAATCTAAATGCAAAGGTAAAAGTAAAAATAAAACAAATGTTGAGAAAGGAGTTGGGAGAGTATAGTGTACACAACAAATCTTTATTTTATCTTGAGAAGCCTAAAGTCTAAAGTATATTGTATAAAGTAGTCAAATCAGTATGTAGAATTTCCCTGTGTGCTATCTAGTTCCCTAATACTAAAAAAATGCATTCTATGAACCAGAACAACTGGATCGCCTGTTAGAAAAGCAAAATCTCCATAGATACAATTTGTAGAGATCCCATAGTCTTCTAAAGTAATGATTTTAGAGAATGACTTGGCTATTTGTTATTAGAGTCATATGAAGAGCTTAAAAACTGCTGAGAAAAGTGACAAAACCCTGACCCCACCTTAGAAATTAAGCTATAAGTGTTTTGGATGGACTTGAGAAATCATTGATCTTTTTTTGTTTGTTTTTTTTTCTTTTGTTTGCTTCTTTTGTAGCATCTAAGGAAGTTTAATGTGTAGTCAGGGTTGAGAACCAGGGATCTAGCATAATAACAGTTAAGTGACCAATAAAATAAAAATAAATTATAATTTAGAGGCAGGCAAAGAGGCACACACCTATAATCCCAGCTACTTGGGAAGCTAAAGCAAGAGAACCACAAGTTTTAGGATAACCTGAACAACTTAGAGAGACCTCGTATTCTAATAGAATAAAAAGGGTTGAGGATATAGTTCAGTAGATGAGTGCTTACATACTATCCTTGAGGCCCTGGGTTCAATCCATAGCACCACACACACACAAAAGAAAGAAAAATTACTCAATGAAATGGGAATGGGAAAACTTATATTAATCCTAAGAAAATGTTTATATGTTTGATCTGTACCATGCACGTGTGTTTTTGTTATGTATATATTTATTTATTAAAAGCTTTGACTTGGCAATTATACTGCTAAGAATTTTCTTGAAAAAGTAACTCATCAACTACACAAATATTTACGTTTATGGTAGTTAATTAGAGTGTTATGTATAATTTTAAGAACTGGGGCTAGGGTTGTAGATCAGTGGAAAAGTGTTTGCCTAGCATGTAGAAGGCCCTTGATTTGATCCCCAATGTCACACACACACACACACACACACACACTAATAATAATAATAATAATAATTATAATAATTATAATAAAGATTTGTTAACAATATACATGTCCATCAAAAAAGCAATAAAAACATTTATCATATCACAACAGCACACTTAGGATATAGTAAGTATGATGTATTGATATATGATTGATTATACTTATGATGAAAACTGCTAGTACTCCCTTAAATACCCATTTTTCCTCAGATCGATAATAAAAGTCTTTGATTTTTGGCTGGTCACATGGATGCCAAGAGTGAAATCCCACCATTTCTTATAACTAAGTATATTTGTATTGCTAATTTCTAGTCAATTAGATGTCAGGAGTTATCACACGTGCAATTTCTCTTTATGGAGAAGCTAGATTTTCCTTTTCCTTTTTCTTCTTCTTGCTGGCTGTAATGTCACTGGAACTGGAGAAGTCATTTTGAACAATGAGGAGATCCAGGAGAGAGAGGCAATCCTTGTTAAAGCAGTAACAAAAGAAGAGGGGCTGAAGGTGCAGCTCCGCGTTCAGACCTGTGCATGGTATCTGCGATGCCCTGGGTTCAGTCAGTACCAAAGGAAAAATAAAATAATAGACATAGAAGATCCTGGGCCCTTGATGCCATGGAGAATCTCACCAGCCCTGAAATGCCTTGCTCCAATCTTCTACTAATGCTTCAATTCTATGGGAATCTATTAGTATATGGCATCTAAAGTAGTCAAATTCATGGAAATAGAAAGTATAATAGTGACTGAGGGAAGCGTGTTAAGGTTTGAATATAGAATATCCCTGGAAAAGCTCATGTGTTGGCCCTGCAAAAATGTTCAGAGGTGAAATAATTGAATCGGGGCTCTAACCTCACCTGTGCATAAGTCCATTGATGGATTGATAATGTGAATGGACTTAGTGGAGAGAACATAGGCAGGTAGGATGTTGACTGGAGGAGGTAGGGCACTGGGGGTGTATGGCCTTGGGATTTTACCACCCCTGGTTCCTTCCTCTGGCTTCCTCTCTGCTTCCTGCTCCTGTACGAGCAGCCTTCTTCTGCCACACTTTGCTGCCACGATGTCTCTGTCTTGTAGCAGGACAACCATGGACTGCACCTCTAAGTCTCTAAAACCATGTGCCAAATAAATCTATCTAAATTGTGCTTATCGTGCATTTTGGTCACAGAAATGGAAAAGCTAACTAAAACAGAGGAAAAATAAGAGTTGTGTCATGGGTAGGGTCCAGTTCTACAATAAAGAGAAAAAAAAATTCTGAAGCTCTGATTCAGACTAATGTGAAAAAAATTAAAGTTATTTAATATTAGAATTAACATGATAAATTTTATGTTATACATTTTGCATAATAAAAAGAATATGTATTTGGTGGACAACTCTGTGTGTTTGAATCCACATTAAAATTATACAAGTGTATACAGCAAAATGCTTGTAATGGCTATCATATCTGCAATTGAAACCTCTTAACTTTCTTGATTCTCTGATATTTATAGAGTTAGCACAAAATATTTTCATGATTAGAAGAAAAAAGGAAGCTGTTTCCACTTTGAAAAATATAGAACAAAATGTCCACTGGGGTTTACTACAAGTAAATGACCCATATACTGAAAACCCATAGTTGCCAATAAGCAATTACATTCTTCTGAAGACTTTGGATTTTCAGGACCTGTGGGTGCCCTTGTATGGTGTTTAGATCATCTGAAACCATCACATCATCTGCCTAGACTTGGGAAGAAGAGGTTGCCCTTCACATACAAGTTAGAAAAACTAGCTATTTTCAAATAATACGTTTTGTTTTATGAGTTCAATTTAGCTGCAGAGCAGAGGTAGACATTAAACAAAATTAGAGGAAGGAGGACATGGAATGGGGATTAATTGCTTTAGACAGAATTGCCCAGACCCCCATGTATGTTGACATTTTTGCGTTGGGTTACAATCCTTTCATATTCACCCTGCCTGAGTGTCCTGCGTCACAGTGACCAACAAGTAGGTCATTGCCTCACCATTGTTTTCTGACTATTTGTACATACCCTTTTGCCTCTTGGTGCTCTGATCCATTGGTACAATATATTGTGCTGAAAAGGAGTTTTTAACTATTTCTTTTTTATTTTACATGGCTGGTATAATGAGGTGTCCAGAAAGAGTTAAACTAGGAGATCTTTCAGCTTATTAAAGCTAGATGTTCAGAAAAGAAATTTCACAGTAAATGTCAAGATCCTTTCATTGCTTTGTAAAGCTTTTAGATTCTACCAGAGCCAAAGTTTACCAGTAAACTGAGGCACATCATGATGGGCAGGTTCATGGGTTATTCTTGCATAGGACTTCTTTTGTGGTTAACCATTCTGGTTCCATATGCTAACATTGAGTGCTTTCTGGTCCCACAAAAAATTATATAGTATTTACAAGAACTTTGGCCATCTTACTGAGCAAACATGCCTTAAAATCAATAAAGGCACCATAGTTAGATTATCAAAAATTAAACAAATCTTAATTCTGTGTGTGTTTATGTGTGAGGCTATGGATTGAACCCCTGGGCATTTTACCTCAAAAATATATACCAGCCCTATTGTATTGTATTGTATTTATTTTTTTATTTTAAAAGAAAGTCTCCCAATTTGCTGTGCATTGCCTTAAACCTTTGATCTTCCTGTCTCCGCCTTCAAAGTACTGGGATTGCAAGTGTGTGCCACCATATTTGGATAAATTTTATCTTAATTCTAACGGTAGAGTTGTAATTCTAGCCTACTTCTACTCTTGTTTATAGGTTTGAATACACAAATGTCATCACTATCTTTTCTCATTTGGAAGTCTTTTCAATTTTAAGGAATAAACCAGAAATATTTTTCTCCATTTGGATTAAATCTTCACTTGTTTGAATGAAATTAATCAGAGATTAAATTGTGCTGAAGATATAACTGTTTTAATAATTTAGCAATGGTTTATGTACTATAATATATTTACATAATCTCTTATGATATTGATTATAATTATAGAGTTGTGAAAAAGAAGAGAAATATAAAAGAAGTGAAAGAGGAAGAGAATAAGAAAGGAGAATAAGTGTAAAACAGAAAAAGAAAGGAAGGAAGGCAAGAAAGCGGCCAAGGCAAGGAACCCACATACAATTGCAGAACAGCCTTGGCAGAGAGGTGCTTCTTTTTTCTTTCCCTTCCTCCCTTCCTCCCTCCCTCCCTTCCTTCCCTCCTTCTCTTTCTTCCTTCCTTCCTTTCTTTCTTTCTTTCTTTCTTTCTTTCTTTCTTTCTTTCTTTCTTCCTTTCTTTTTCATACTGGGGATTAAACTCAGAGTCATTCTACCTCTGAGCTACAACCTCAGCCCTCTTTTATCTTATTATTTTAATTCTGAAACAGGATCTTGCTAGTTTGATGAGTCTCACTCTGTTGCCAGGGCTGTCTTTGTACTTGTTATCTTCCTTTCTCAGCCTCCCAGGTACTAGGATTCCAGGCTTGTGCCACCATTTCTAAAAAATAGGTGCTTTTTTCAATCTTATCAATAATCCGATTGAATTTTCCTCCCAGCCCCACTTTAAGCAAAAGTTATGACCTTCAGAGCAAAACTAAAACATGTAAAAATAGTCCAAAGTTGTTTTATTCAAACTAAGAATATGTTTTCTCTAAATCACAGAACTATAATGTTTGTCACAGTTTGTTCATTTTGACAGAATTTTTAAATAATATCATGCAAAGAGAAAACAAACACATTTTCTTATTGTTTCCAGAATAATTTAGGTAGCAAGCCACATGAAAGTTTCAAGTGAATTTGTGCTGACTTAGAAAACATTCTCGATATTTGGGTCTTAAAAAATTGTGCTAAGCTTGCAAGTCATAGCAAAGTAATAGTAAGACTTTCTTGGACGTTTGTTGGTTTTTCTTTAGTTTATATGTAGCCAGCTGGTTTCTGACCTTTCGTGTAAATATCCAGCTTTTCACATAATCAGAGCCCATATTACCTTGTTGTGACATCATTTGGGCAGGCTTTGATCCATTACAGACTCTTTAAAACCATACACATAAAACCTAACAAGAAAAAGATCACTACTTATCCACTAAATATCACAAACATGTATTTGTTGTTTATGTGTGTATGTTTACATAACAACACATAGACCTTCAAAGGGCTTAACAATATATTAAAAAAGAAGAATATATCCTATTTGGTTCTGAACTACTGAGTTTTCAAAAAACGTTTTGCATGTCTGTAGCTAAATATACATAAGTATAAACTCCCTTTTCCTGCAATTTTGCTAGTTGATCTTTTTGTTCAATTGATATTTTTAAAGCAGGTGTATTGAAATGTAAGATTTAGAAACTTTGTCACGTATTATTTTTCCACATGGATACATGAAAATAAAGGTTACGCCATATTCTTTGGAAATCTGGGATCCAGAGTATAAAAGATACAAAGATCTTCTAAATAACCCTCCCAAAAAATGCTTATTTAGTGACTGATTAAGATAGATGGTACAAGGCAGCTGTATAAAGAATTCCCACTAGCCGTTGACCCACAAACTGTGGTGTCATTTTTCATGTTTAGAAAAGTATAAAAATAAACCTAAAATGACACCAAATTTTTAGGGCTGTAAGTAAATATCCCAAAATCTCAGAGAGTGTTATTTTAACCTTTTTAAAGTTGAAATACATGAAAACATTTTGGTTTCTATAGAATTTTATTTTTTGGTGGTACTGGGGTTCCTGGAGACCCTTATGCCTCTGGGCTACACACACATACACACACACACACACACACACACACACACACACACACACACATATATATATTATATATATATAATATATATGTATATACACATATACATATATATATATATTTATTTATTTATTTATTTTTAATTTGGAAATAGGGTCTCTTAAGCCAGTGAGGCTGGCTTCAAACCTGCGCGATCCTCCTGTCTCCACCTCCCAAGTGAAGTGTTTACAAGCATGCACCACCATGGCTGGCCTAGAATTTTGATGACTATTAAACAAAAGTCCTATATTTCTACAGATCTACTGGTACCCCAACACCTAGAACAATGTATTATCCATAGTAGGTAGTGATTAAGTAATGTTGAATGAACAAATGAATACAGTACTAATAACATATTAACTCATGTGATTATCTGGATGATAAAGATGATGTCACACATGAAAGGAGTATATAACTAACACATATGTGATAGTAATGAGTGTTTATTGACTACTTTTTATGTTAGGCATTATGCCAACTGCTATATATTTATTTTCTTGTACAATAATTAAAATAACCCAGAGGAGATGATGGTTAGGCTACTTCCCATTAGAAACTCTGGTTTACTGAATGGTAAGAATGTGTCCAAGGTCACATGTCTAATAAATGATGGAATCCAAATTAAAGTTCAAATCATCCTTGCTTCAAGATATATATTTTGACTCTCTCCTCTCTCTCTCTCTCTCTCTCTCTCTCTCTCTCTCTCTCTCTCTCTCTTTCTCCTTCTCTCTGTCTCTCTCTCTGTCTCTCTGTCTCTCTCTCCAGTTATTTATTTCATGGTAACTTTATCCATAGCTACAGAGGAAAGGAAAACTACCTCTTATGACTTTCAGAAGGACTAAGCACTATCATGAAGCATTAAGTGATGTATCCACAACTAAATATTACTGCTATATAATGTAGAAATATAGATCTCAGTCAAGGATACTTGGCTTTTTCTGCACAGTACGTAAAAATTTATTCCATAAAGACGTTTTCACAAATGGAAAAAAAATGATGTATTCAACAAACAGCTGCATTTTTATCTACATACATGATAGCAAAAAAAAAAAAAAAAAACTGGAACCAGTCTCTGTGAAATTTAGTAGATTCCTGGTTAAGAAAATTATGATGTGTACTGAATGGCTACATAGTTATCAAATAGATTGGCTAACAAAATTTCAAGTTGAGAAGAAATCTGAGCATGGTAGCACATGCCTGTAATCCCAGGACTTGGGAGGCAGAGAAAGGAAAATCACAGACTAGAGGCCAGCCTCAGTGAGACCCTCAGAAACTTAGTGAAATCCTATTTCAAAATAAACAATAAAAATGGGGCTGAGGGTATAGGTCAGAGGGTAATATCCCTAGGAGCTATCTCCAGTACCACATGTGCAAAAAAAGATTAAAAAGAAAATAATTCATTTCATAACTATCCATTTACCTGTTTTATTATGAAGTAAAAACTATGTGCTTCTCTCCCAATTTATTATCTTCTATACTATTTGAATGTTTTCCATAGGTATATAATAATTTTTCAATTAAAATATCACTTTTTATGTAAAAATGTTCACCCATGTAAGGAAAAATCAAATCATATCAAGGTATAGCTCAAACATCATGATTAAATTAACTATAAAGGTAGAAAGTGAATTGTACCTACAGAAGCCTAGAGTAACTATAAAATTCATTTAAGCTTTCAATTATTTCAAACATTAGTATGAATTGCTATTTATTATTAATGCTCTTTATATTAAAGAAACAATAAAATAAAGATAATATTTTAAGTTGGGCATTGTGATGGTAGTGTATGCCTATAATCCCAGTACTTGGGAAGTACTTGGGAAGTCCAGAAAGAAAGATCACAGACTGTGGGCTAGTCTGGGGTAACTTAGTGATACCATGTTCCAAAATAACAAATTACAAAAGGGCTGGGGATATAGCTTAATGGTAGAATGCCCTGGGTTCAATCTCCAGAGCCACATACAAAAAATAAGATAATGTTTAAATTATCACACAAAAAATTTCTAACTGATTTATTATTTATTATCGTCTTTTGAAACAATCAAATCCAGAAAGTTATGGTGCAGTTAAGAGCAATTGTAGAGGTGAAATGGATGAGCTCACCGTCTTCGGATAGGTTGGATCAGGTGCAACCCTCTCTTGACTAATCTTCAGGGATGTGACCTCAGGCTGTTACTTGACCTGAGCAGGTCTCATTTGCTCATATATAAAATGGAAATGCAAATAGTATCTAGCATGGAGTTGTGAATGGTACCAGTGAAGAAGATGTTGGAAGAGGAATGTCTAGACGACAAGTTCCAGCAATTTCTCTGTCTTTCTTGGGAATCACAATTTTTAGGTATTTGGATTCACACGAATAGACGATGACCAGTAGCAATGATAAGGAAAGCTGGCCAAACTGCTGCCAGAGGCACAACGTTTTCACCTGTTAAACACTTTTCTTTTTTTTTTTTTTTTTTTTTTTTTTTTAATTTTATTTTATTGGTGCACTGTATTCATACATCATAGTGGGATACAAACTTTTGTAGACATACATGCACACATCGCCCAGTCAGCCCCCACCCGATCCCCACCCCATTCTCTCCCCATCCCTCCCCATGCTTGGCTTAGTGGTTGACATCTAGTATTATAGCAATTTATCCAAAATTAAAAATGATAATCTCACATAACAGTTTCATTTGTCTGATACCAAGCGTTTGATGATTTAAAGATAGCATTTCAATATTTCTTTTTGCTTTCTTTCTTACTAGAGCATATTTTTTTTCTGTTTTTTTAGGTGAAACTATCATATATTTATATATTTATTTTTCAGAAAAAAATCTATCCTAATATGGAATATGAATTCTAGAAACCCCAAACGATCTTGAAAAAGAACAAAGCTAGAAGATATATATTTTCTGATTTCAAACCATATAAAGCTACAATAATTGAAACAGTGTAGTACTGTTCTAAAGGCAGATATATAGACCATTGGAGTTAAATACAAGCCTAGAGCTAAATTCTTCCCTATATTGTCAAGTTATTTTTGACAAGGTTTCCACGAACATTTGGTGGTGGAAATAATAATCTTTTAACTAAATATTGTTGAAAAATAATAATTACATGGAAAAGAATAAAATTGGACCTTTACCTAATCCCATATACAAGTATTAACTCAAAATAGATAAAAGACCTAAATATAAATCTTAAGACTATAAACTTTTAGGAGAAAATCTGGGTCATAAAACCTCACAACATTGAAATTGGCAGTGATTTCTTGGATATGATTTCAATGGCACAGGCAACAGAAGAATATACAAACTCCCTCAAAAATAAAAGAAAATATTGTATATCCAAAGACAATGTAAACAGAGTTAAAAGTTACTAATAGAATTGGATAAAATATTTCCAAATGCTATATCTGAAGGTATATTAATATTCCAACTAGAAATCCTAAAAATTAACAATAATAAAGGTAAACAATACAACTTAGAGATAGGTAAAAGACTAACATAAATAATGAATCTCCACAGATAACCAATCTTAGTTGTCTGTTGGATGGAAACTCTTGTTTCTCTGGTTCTGGTGAGTGTTACCTATTTCTTCTTTGTAGTTAATCTCTTTGAGTATTTTCTCTAGCGCTGGTTTTGAAGACATAAATTCCTTCAGTTTCTGTTTGTCATGGAAGCTTCTTATTTCTCCATCTAATTTGATAGAAAGTTTTGCTGGATAGGAAATTTTTGGCTGGAAGTTGTTTTCTTTCAGAGTTTGGAATATGTTACTCCAAGCCCTTCTGGCTCTCATGACTTGGTTTGGGAAGTCTGGAGTGATTCTAATTGGTTTGCCTCTGAATGTCACTTGGCCCTTTGTTTTTGTTGCCTTTAAGATTCTCTGCTTGGCTTCCACATTGGTCATTTTGACAATTATGTGGCGTGGGGATCCTCTTCTCCGATCCTGTCTAAAGGGAGTTCTATAAGTTTCCTGGATCTGTGTATCAACCTCTTGCTCTATATTTGGAAAATTTTCTGCTATTACTTCCTTGAAGAGATTGTTGATCCCTTTGGTATCACTTTCTTTTCCCTCCTCTATTCCAATTATTCTTAGGTTAGCTCTCTTAAGATGGGCCCATATTTCTTCAATGTCAGATTCCTGCTGTTGGATATTTTTTTCTAGATTAGAAACTATGCGTTCATTTTTGGATTGCTCATCTTCTAAGAGCGAGATTCTGTTCTCCATGTGGTCTAATCGGTTGTTTGTGCTTTGAATTGAGGCCTTTACTTCATTAATTGCATCCTTTATTTCTTTTTGGCTCTCTCTGAGTTCTTTTCGAAGCACCTCTATTATTTCTACAGTTATTTTCCTGATTTGATCTTCTAGAAATTTCTGATTTTCTGTTTTATCAGGTTCTGATGTTGTGGGGTTGTGCGCATTCATTACTCCAGTGTTATTCCTCTTTCCCATGATTTCGGAGGTTTGTGCCTTCTCTGGGTTCTTCCCTTGGGTCACTATGGCTTCACTTAAGGTGCTCTGGATCTCGAGTCTGTATTATCTCAGACCCCACTACTCCTTTACTGGGTTGTATCATAGAGTCTCCGACCCAGGGAGTCGATAGAGGCTGCTTTAAACTATGGGGGGTGCCAGGTTGCACGCTCTCCTATGGTGTGATATCTCTGCCACCACCACTCCCTCACTGGGTCAAGTCCCAGGAGGCCCAATACTGCGATTTCTCCTCTGTGGCCCGCAATTTGACTCACTGTTCTTGAGTACGCAGATGTAGCTGTACTGGACTCGGTGAATTCACTGCTGCTGCCCCCGCCGGTGGCAATATGGCGCCTCTGCCACGCCCTCGGCCATGAGGCTGGCGTATTTTTTCTTCTCTGGTTTTGATTTCCACTCTGAATCCCTGCAGCGTGTGCTGAGCTCAGCCACTGGGAGCTTTAAATGCTGTCTGCGCCGAAAGATCCCGCCTGGCTGTTCCGCAGCGGCTCACCTGGCTTGCTGTAGCCGTCCGCTGAGTTCGCCGCTGCCGCCGGCAGTATGGCGCTGCTGCCGCGTCCTCGGGCTCGTGTGTCTCCTCTGTGGCCCTGAGCTCTGTTCTCAGTCCGCTTTCTCTCTGGAGCCTGGTGGGTTTTTTTTGTTTTTCTGGTGATGGTGTTTTCTGGCTATGAAAGGCGCTCTTTTTGTGGTAATGGAGATTGGTTGTTAGCGGGACTCTTAAGCCCCGCTTTTCTCGGTCGCCATCTTCCCGGAAGTCTCTGGAAACAGGGTCTGTTAAACACTTTTCAAAGGCTATTTCTGATAGAAGGTGTGTGTATGGGGGGGCACTAGGGTTAGAACCCAGGGAAGTTCTACCTCTGAGCTATAAGGTCTTTCTAAGTTACTGTACTCAGGCCTCAAACCTGTGATCTGCCTGTCTTAGCCTCCCAAGTATCAGAAATACAGGTGTGTGCCATCACACCTGGCTTCTGATAAAAATTTTAAAAGGTTACCATCTGCATCTTCTTAGTTATACCAACCCAATTGCTTCTCTATATGGCATGAAGCCTGGTCAAATTCTCTTATGGATGGAGGGAAATGTTCATCCGTAACATTTTCAGAGAGGAAAGAAATGTGACAGAATATCTATATGGCAGAATATACAAATATACATATTTATATATTTTTACCTTTTAAGTTATTATTATTATTATTGGTGCATTATAGTCTTACAATGTCTCATCACAATGTAGTAAAAAGTGACAGTGACATAACTGTCCAGTAGATACAGGAAGAGAGGCAGACACTTTCGGAGCAACAGGACCAGCTCCGTGCCCCCAGGACTCCAGCTCCATTCTCAGCCATGCAGTCCCTGCCATACACTGTGAACCAGTTTGGCTCTAACGTTGCCAACTGACTTCATGAAAACATGTGTGCAAAACAGGCCTCTTCGCCAAGTAAGCCATTCTTTACTAATAAAAGCACAACAAATTAATTAATCTTATTCAGAATTTTATCTTTTGTCATTATGTTTTTATTTATTTTCCTTCATGAAGAAAAACATGCTTTCAATTCTGAACACAAACACTCGATCATCTTTCCTCCTTGGGAAGAGGCAGAAATGGAATTACATATGTAGAGCAAAGTTTGAAGATAACTTCTTATATTCGCTTCAGTCCTAAAATAGAAAAACACCCTGTTTTCCAAAATTTACCATTTCACTTTCACGCTAAAATGTTGGGATATAAATGGGAGTTGAGAGCTGGGCGTGGTGGCACATGCCTACAATCCCAGTACAGGAAGATCATGGGAATTTAGTGAGGCCCTCATCAATTGAACAAAACCCTACTTCAAAGGAAAACAATAAAATAGGGATGGGAGTCTAACTTGGAGGTAAAATGTCTCTGGGTTCAGCCACAATAACAGAAAAAAAAGAATAAAAAGGAGATATGATCTTAGTGTGAGAAGCAAAGGTCGCTGAGACCATTCTTGAGGGAGACAGTTTGGCCTTGGAATGAATTCCAAATACTATAACATGACTTGTACAGTTCTTTGTGACAGGCCCCTTCTATATCTTTCACTTCATTCCCTCCTCTAATTTCATTTTGACTTTTCTGGACATTCTCATTTCCTCATATGCTAACAGTGCTTTCAAAATACAATTCCTGTAGCAAAGAATGGTTTCTATCCTTACCTATTGTGTGTGATTTCTTCTAATTACTACTTACTAGTCTTTCTTCATCCTTCAGCCAAGGCTTTCTCTTGGGCAGCCTGCCTGTGCCCTGGCTAGTTGAAGTAATTCTTCAGTATGCTTCCTGTATCCATCAGGGTTCCCCGGAGAGAACCAAAGGAAAACTTCCTATGAATTCCAGCATGGTTGCACATACCTGTAATCCTAGTACTTGGAAGGTTGAGGCAGAAGTTATCACAGGTTTGAGGCCAGCCTCAGTAGTTTAGTGAGACCCTGTTTCACAATAAAAAAAAAAAAAGAGCTGGCATGTAGCTCAGAGGTAGAATGCCCCTGGGTTCAGCCCCCAGTACAAGAACAAAAAAAAGATGGGTGAGAGGATATAGGAAGAGAAGGAGAGAAGGAAGGAAGGAAGGGAGGGAGGGAGGAAAGAAGGAAGAATGGTTGGTTGGTTATTATGATGAATTATCTCATAATATTTAGGGAGACTAAGATGCCCCAGCTTATAGTTTACCACCTATAAGCTGCAGGCCCAAGAAACATAGCAGTGTAATGAGAATCTGGGGCCTGGAAATAAGGGCAGCCAGTGATGTAAATCCCAGTCCAAGGGCAGATGAAACAGCCAGGCTCAAGCAGTAGAGCAGGGAACAGGGCAGAGAGCCTCCTTTCTGTGCCTGTTATTCTATTCTGGCCTTCAGTGGATTGGATGGTGGCCACCCACACTGGGGAGGGCCACTTGCTTTGTTGAGTCCACCAATTAAATGCTCACACTCACTACAAACCCAGAAATATGTTTAATCTGGGTACTCTGTGGCCAGTCAGATTGACACACAGAATTAACTATAACACTTTCTTGTTCCTACATAGTTTTGCTCTCTTCATACTGTGAGCCTAATAGCTTAGAATTTCTGCAAGAGAAAAGACTGTGTCTTCCTTATTTACTGATGGATTCCCAGGACTTATCATAGTGTACCTGACACAAAGGAGAGTTTTAATACATAAATGAGTGTATACTGTATTTTCTAATACTGAGCATATAATAAAATGTTTCTCTGCTCCAGACTTTCAGGAGAAAACACAAGCTAATTATAATGTTGAAAATTGTGAATGATTGATTCATGGAACAGCATGTGTGAATCTTACTTGCATTTTGTTAAATGGAAGGAGCCAGACACAAAAGACCAAAAAAGTATGATTCCATTTATTTGTCATTCTAGAAAATGCAAAACTATGGGGCCAGAAATAGATCACTCCAGGGGGTATGGAAAAAGACAGGGAAATTGATGGCAAAGTGGCAGCCCGGGGGCATTCTAGGGTGGTGAGCACAAATTATCCTGCATTTTTAGAAAACACGGGACGGGATGCAAGTGTGACAGAGGAATCTAACTATATTGCCAATGTATAAGATCACTGAATAATGTGGAGAAGAGAGAAGCCGACCTTAGTGATTGTAAGAAAGTGTTTTGACTGATACAGTAAGTGAGGCTAAATATAAAATAACTGTCCACCAAAACTTTGTTGTGTTGGTAAATTTGCTTATTATGAAATTTTTAGCCTAGCAATTTTGGTAAATTATTAAATAAGTAAAACTATTGTGAGATTGAGAGCCAGGTTTTTTACTGTCAAAGAAAGAAGAAACACACACATGAGAAAAGACTAGAAGGAAACTTGCTAGGCTGAATTAGAAGAGGGAAAGGAGGACTGAGGAAAGAAACAGTTCAAATAATACTATAAAATATATGAAGGTATTGCTACCGATTTCTATAACATATCCTAGGGAAAAGGAGGGGTAGCAGGGTGGGGTGGACAGAGATACACCAAGGGCTGAGTATGCTTATATCACATTGAACCTCACAAGCATGTACAATTGCAATGCACTAATTAAATTATTTTAAAAAGAATAAACTCATGTATATTTGTGTGTGTGTGTGTGTGTGTGTGTGTGTGTGTGTGTGTTGCTAAGAATTGAACTCAAGGCCTCAGGCAGGCTAGGCTCAGTCCTTTATGTTTATTTAAGTAGAGATATATAAAGCCTATATATTTTAAGATATATTTGCATCTACGTAGATCAAGAGATGCAGAAATATATATATTATATACCTATCTATATATACATACACAGATACGAGACTATATAAATCATGTATTTCTGCTAAAAAGCCCTGAAAATAGTAACACCCAATAGAAAGATGTGCTTCAAGATCATTGATTTGTAAAGTCCATTCTGCAGTGAAAGGAACTAGGGCTTCTTGGAGGAACTGCTGATTCTAGAACTGAGCAAGGGGAAAGATAAGAGGAAACCACAACATCTCACAGGTCAGAAGTTAAGGAAGTTAATAATAATGAAAAAAAAAAGACAGGGTGTTGGCATGGGCAAAGAATACAAAAACAACCGGAAAGGTGTATCAGTAGCTAAAGCTGTAAGCTTTGGAGCAATAGAATAAATAAAAATAGTGACTTATAAAATCATAGAATATAAATAGGTGTCCTCGAGTCCAGACTCATTAGAAACAAGACAATTGAGAGAGATGAGATAATTAGTCATTTTGGAAAGTTTCCAATTAATACATGTAGAAGAAATTAAGGAAGTAGAAAATTACCATTAAACACTACACTAGTATTTGTTTCAGGCAAGATCCAGTTAACCAATGTTAAAATTAATGGGTAAAATTTTAAGGGGAAACAGAATGTTTGCATAGCCTCAAAGTGTTTCTCTTCAAATACATATTAATTATTGTGTTGGTTTTAACATATGTTTACACATTTAAGGAAGTGGAATTTAATTTTCCACTTCTTGCGTGCTAACCTTAGTGGCTTGCGTCTAATGAATAAAATATGAAATAGGAAAAATAGCAACTTCACATTTGAGAGATCTGGCTGGTTAACATCACCAGTAAAAATACATATAGGAAGCATGTACCTCTTGACATGATGTGTTGACAAGGACACACGACTTTTGTACATTTCTCCCCCCAAACCCATAACCTGAGTTCAATCATGAGACAATATCAGACAAACCCAAACAGAAGGAAATTTACAAAATTTATAGAAGTGTCACAATCATGAAAGACAAGAAAAGATCAAGAACCAGTCACAGAGTAGAGGAGACTGGACAAGGAAATGTAATGTGGCATCATGAAGTGAATCCTGAATCAGAAAAAGATTTTAGTGGGAAAACTGGGGGAAAATGAATAGAGTTTAATGCTCGTGTTAATTTCTTAGTTTTGGTAAATGTGCCTGAGTTATATAAGACGTTAACATCATATTTGAACTTAATATTATTTGATCTATTTTCTTCCTCAAGCCTCATATTTTCCCTCCCCTCCTCATTCCCCTGATCCTCTTCCACTATTCGATTAGTAAAACTACTTCCTCTCTCATTGAAGATGTTTATCCCAAAACTTCTATTAATTTTTAAATGTATTAGCTTTTTTTTTTTGGTGGTACTGGGGTTCCTGGAAGCCCTTCTACCTCCGGGATACACTCCCACGGGCTACACTTCCAGACCTATTTTTTTACCTTTTTATGTGGAAATAGGGTATCTAAGCCAGAGGGTCTGGCTCTGAACCAGCGCGATCCTCCTGTCTCCGCCTCCCAAGCGCGGAGATTACAAGTGTGCGCCATCACACCCGGCTAAATGTATTACTTATTAATCACTGATTAAATGCGTTGAAGATTTAGTTTATGAAAGAAACCAAATAGATATTGATTTGTATTAGAAACCAGGGGAGAACTATTTCCTTTCTTTCTTCTTCTATGAGCAGAAGCATAGGCAAGAGTGAGCTGTTATCCTTGTCCAGATATTGGCAAGTTCTCCTTTGTTTTACAGTGTTACTTTCAGTCACATGCATGACCCCTGCTTCTGCTCCATTTGTTTTTTTTTTTTTTTTTTTTTAAACGTATGGACAAGCCGGGTGTGGTGGCACACACTTGTAATCCCAGCATTCAGGAGGCTGAGACCGGAGGATTGAGGTTCGCGGCCAGCCCAGCTACTTAGTGAGGCCCTCCGTAACTTAGTGAGACCCTGTGTCAAAATAAAGAATAAAAAATAGGACAGGGGGTGTATCTCGGAGGTCGAATGCTCCTGGGTTCCATCCCCAGACAACCCCCCCACACACACACACACACAAATTATGGACAGTTAGCCAGCTTTTGAAATGGAGAGAAATAGAGCTGATAAACTCTGATCAATTACATTCTTGCCTCTGTTAGACAGTCTCGCTGCCACCGTGTTAAAAGTGTCCAATGAAAGAGAAAGGGCAAGTATGTCCTTTCAACATTAATGGTCAGCTGTTGCCAGGGGATTTGAGAAAAATATTAAGACTTTCTTTGAATAAAAATTCATTGTAAATTCCTTTACTAAACCAAAATATCGGCTCTAGATGAAGTTACCTATTTCTTATAACTATGCTAGAACAGCTGGCTTGGACCTTCCCCTTTAATTCAGCCACTTTCAAAGGACAGGGCAAAGACTGGGTCGGCTTGGGCAGTAGGAAGCTGGGTGCAGCTGTATGCCTTGTAAACATGACCATTCTGCTGCACGGAAGAAGCACCTCATGTTCTGCCCACCAGAGTGGTTGCCGGGAGAAATCTCAGTTCTTAATAAGATCAACTGGGCTTTTGGGGCGAAGGACATGTGTACAATGATCTTGATCATTTCCCAAATTTATATCAGTAGACACCAGTCACCATCCCTTATTTAAACATATAATTTGCTCTAATATTTAGATTCTAGAACCATTTTAGTCAGAGAAGAAATTATAGGTACTTCAAAGAACTGGTTTGCTTTTTGGTTGTTTTTTTGTTGTTGTTGTTTTTGTTTTGTTTTGTTTATTTCTTATTCTTGCCCCTGCCTGGTGCAGGTTTATGGGACTCTGCCCCACCAAATTCAGGAAACTAGTTTACTTCCGTTTTCAGCCTGATGCTGCCCAGGGTCATCTAGCAGGTAGATGAGGTGAACAGAGAGTCCTGAGAGAGATTGTCAGAGCTGGGGCACATAGTTTCTCCCTGTATGTCATTGGCCAGAACAACAGGAGCCAGGGAATGTTTAGAGTTGGTACCAGGTAGAAGAGGGAAATCATGTGAATTTGGGGGCACTGGCCTCCATTTCACAGACTCTAACCAAGTTCTTCCACTGTATCCATGGGGTAGGGCTATGTGTTTTAGTTAATTTAGAAGGCAAAATGAAGAAAGCCTCATTTTGGTTCCTTGGGTCCAAAGGAAAAATTTCTCCTACAAAGTAGCTGGATAAACTCTGCAATCGGATCCGATCCTTTGTCCAGTGTCGTTTAGCTTTTAACCCTGGCTCTTGGACATTCCCTTCCAGCCCTGGCGTCAGTCCCTCCCTCAAATCCTGGCAGTGGATGGTCCCACCACATCTTACCCCTGCACTAAGCTGCTCCTGTTCATACTTGAGAATGTCTTTCTTTGTCTCCCTGATATTACCTTATCAAACTGAAGTGCTGTTAACTATTCAGAAATTTATTTCATTTCATAAAAAATAAAATCATGACTCATTCTTTTTTTCTTTTTTGGTGGTACTGGGGTTCCTGGAAACCCTTCTGCCTCCGGGCTACACTCCCAGACCTATTTTTTTTATATTTTTTTAATTTGGAAACAGGGTCCTCCTGAGCCAGCAAGGCTGGCTTCGAACCTATGTGATCCTCCTGTCTCCCTCTCCCAAGTGCAGGGATTACAAGTGTGTGCCACCACGCCTGGCTTATGACTAATTCTTAAAAGGTATGTTTATTACTAACTTTATAAAGTATCAAAAGAAGAAAATCAAAGGTTCTGAAATTTCAATTCTCCATATTTGAGTTGAATGATACAGATCATCTCTACATATCAGAAAAACACTCTTTTAAAGAAACAATGATCACATTAAGAGAGTGAAATGAGTCATAAAGGGTAGCTCACTCTGTAAGCAACTGGCCTTGCCTTTGTGATAAGAGAAAGTGGCTGCTGATCAATGACCAGCCATTCTGAAGTAAAGGTCAGGAGCTGAGGCCCTGCAGACAGACTGCTTGGGTTTCATACGTTGTGTGTCCTTGGGCAAGTCACCCAACATCTTTGTGCTTCATTCTTTTCAACTGTAAAACAGAGATAATAATTGTACATACTAGACAGGGTTGGTGAAAGGACTAAATGAATTGAATTCTAGCCATCTGAGGAGGTGGCTGCTATTGTTTATATAGATTCATGTAGAAGCACTTAGAGCAGCACTCAGCACATATTAAGTAATTTTATACATTAGTCACAATCATCATGAGCATCAATATTTTTATTATTTTCACCTCTTTTAATAAAGAAAAATTTTTTCATTTTCATATTTAAAAAATTGTTCATCTTAGCTAGACATGATGGTGCACACTTGTGATCCCAGTACCTGGGAGGCTGAGACAGAATGATTGGAGGTTATTACCAGCCTCAGCTACTTAGTGAGGCCCTCTGCAACTTAGTGAAACCATGTTTCAAAATAAAGAATAAAAAAATAGGGCCGGGGGTGTAGCTCATAGGTAGAAGGCTCCTGGATTAATCCCTAATACTGCAAAAGAAAAAATTATTTGGATTTGTTTTGAGACAGTTAAACACCATAATTTTCATCTGTGGTCCACAAAGAAATGCTGAGATGGGAATTTGTCATCAACAAATCCAATAGTCAAAATTCAGAGGCCTCTGTCCTCATTCACAATAGTAATTTATTTACACATTAATTTAGCCAGTCAATGCTTATCATGTGCCTACTCTGTGCCAATATTGTGCCTTTACCACCTAGGAGCTGTGTGTGCTGGAACGACTTCCCTTACCGCTCTGAGGCTGGCTTTCTTCAGGTGATAGATTGAAATAATAATATCTACTTCCCTTGTGGTTGTGAAGAGCAAAGTAAAGCAGTTTTCAGAAATATGGCGGGTGGGGTGGGCCATATGCGTAGTACCTACGCTATAATAAGCACTCAATCAATAAGTTATTGTTCTTGCAAAAAGTGATATGAAAAGTCTTTTGTCCTGAGACAAGCTTTTTCATATGGTTTTTCAAACTGCAGATCTTGATTCACTGGTAAGCAGCAAAATTCATTTAAATTCATTTTTAGATAGAATTAACATTTAAAACATTAAAAAGAAATAGAATAGAATAGTATGAAGGAAGTGATTAAAATAGAATATAACAGATTTAAGTACATTGTAGTGCTATTTCATTTACATGAATACCTACATGTATATGGATATTAGTTGGGAGTATAGTCAAATGTTTGAATCTCTTCAATAATATTTGAACAGTGCTGTGTTAGTGCCTTCAATTGCCCCAAAGGCAAAATGTTGTTTGTGTTTGTTATGAAGCTTGTTCAGATAAATTTCTTATAACACAAAACATAAATAGCACATAGGACATATTTATTTGTTTGTTTTGTTTGTTTGTTTTGCGGTACTAAGGATGGAGCCCAGGAGCAGTCTACCTCTGAGCTACACCCCCAGCCCTATTTTTAAAAGTTCTTTATTTTGAAACAGGGTCTCATGGATACAAAGGGCCTCACTAAGTAGCTGAGGCTGACTGCAAACCTGGATCCCCCTATCTCAGCCTCCCAAATGCTGGGATTACAAGCATGTGCCACCAAACCTGGCTTACACAGAGCATTTTAAATCACTGAACTGGCTTGTGGTTTGGTGAAGGGGATATAATTATTGACTAAAAATGAAATATCAGAATTATCTATAAATTACATTCTTCTATGCTACTTCTGCTCACTGACATCCTTTTGCAAAATCAAAAAGTTATTTGTGATGGAGATAGGCCATATGGATGCACTATGCCTTTGAAACATTCCGCATTAAACCTGCCTCCTCCTAGGTGAGGTGAAACCCAGAAGTCCTCTGTTGTTTCTATTGTATGTACTGACACAGATGAAAGGGAGAGAGCTGTCACCAATTGCTTGAAAAACTCAGTGAATAATTGCTATCTTCTCGGGGGAGTCCTTTGCTCTAAAAGCCTTCAACTCCAGATCATCTGTCTTTAGAGATTCCTGGGCACATGGGCCTCCTGTCTCTTTTTCCAAATTAAGGGCACTCAGCAGAACTGCCACACTGGGCACTAATGAATTCTCAGAGACTAATCTACACAGTAATGAGAACTGGAATCTGTCACTCGCTCTCCCAGGAGGTAACAGTTCACACACCGTTACATCACCCTATTAAAATAACTTATTAGCTGCGTTGCTTGTCTGCTACTATTCATTAAGAAGGTGTGACCAAAGAGACATGCGTTTGAGCAAATGATGCCATTTAATTTGCATTGTTCTCCATTTTCCTTCTATGGCTGAAAGCACATGTGCTCTAAGTAAATGTAAGCGTTTTACACAGGTTGTAGGTACCTGAGGGAGGTATGGATGAGATTATGATATTTTACCAATTTGATGGTGAGAACAAAGTGTCAGGTGAGAGTCTGCATCCCATTCAAAATTGTGGGAACAATTGTATACTCTGGTCCATGTGTTTGTATCCTAGGAATATTTGTTTTTATCGGAGGTAGTCTTTCATGATTATAGGTCTATTATATTATGCCATGAGGCTGTTGCTAAATTTTTTTGAACAGTACATTAAGGAAGGTAAACTTAGATGGGATCATTAGGAGTTGGGATTTTTAATCATAAATCCACAAAATTATATACACATATTTTTACTGTTTTTTTTTTTATCTTTGTAAAGCCATCTGTTTTGACATTACACGGAAGTTAGTTACTTAATAAGTCCTGACTCTCACTGATTGTATAATCTTGGGTGAAATTATTTAGCCTTCTTATTCTCATTTACTTCACTTGCAGAATGAGAGTAAGATAATCTTATCACATATTTGTGGTTATTGGGAGGATTAAATATAGTAAATGCTCCATGTAAGTTCTCAGTAACACCTTCTGTTATTATCTTAAGCACCAGCATTATCCAGTTTTCCTCCAAAGAAAAAAATTTAGATTTTTTTACACTTTTAAATAACAAATATTTTTTGATTACTTTTGATGGAGCTGTTTAGAAACTACCCTATAGAGAGTAGTTTTCAGAATAATGGAAAGCAACTTGAAGACTGAAGACTGTTCAGCACAGTGGCCTCATCAGCTGCCCAACAGTCCCTTCCTCCACTGCCCTTCACTAAAGAACACTGCTTATGTCGCTCTACCAGTTACTGCCTTCGTGATTTGAGTATGTTTATTTAACTCTAAAGCTTCACATTCTTTATCTCTGTGAAAGGGACGCAAATGCCCCTTTCTTGTCTTGTTGTCAAAACTAAATGAAATAAGCTTTGCAAAATAACTGTCCATGTGTCTAGCATGTGGACCTGACAAACTGATTGGTTTATTATCGCTCGGCCGGGCATGGTGGTGCACGCTTGTAATCCCAGTACATGGGAGGCTGAGACAGTACGATCTGGGTTTGGACCAGCCTCAGCTAACTTAGTGAGGCCCTCTGTAACTTAGTGAGACCCTGTTTCAAAAGTAAAGAATAAAAAATTAGGGCTGGGATTGTAGCTCAGAGGTAGAATATTCCTGGGTTCCATCCCCAGCAGCACAGAAAAAATAAAAATGCTATTGCTCATGATCCACTGATCTACCATCTGTATGATACAGCTTTGTACTATTTTCTTGCAGTGGTAAAGATGCAGGCTAGGCTACACCCTCGCTATCCTTTCCAGGTTTCTCTATGTCCTCAAAAGCCCAAAGTCCCCAGCAGCTGCCTGGAAGTAAATTGGTTCTAGAACAGAACTTTTCAAAGTAGACCATGTCATTCTTAAACAGAATTTATAACTTTGGCCTCATTTAGCTTAACAATTTAGCAAACTCTACAAAGTAGCCTTTGTTAAAGTCCTAGTTGTTTTATTCTAAGAGCATTAATTAGATTAGGTACTATTAAAACAAAGTTTTAAATAACATTTGAATTCATATTATTACTTAATAACATAAACCACTTATAGCTTTTCAAAACTGTTAGAACTAAAAGGATATTCCAAAAATAACAGTCACATTGGCGCAGTTACTTTATAATATCTAAAAGAAGAAATTCCAGATAATTTTGTATTTTTCAGAGTCAATAAATTTGTGAACAACTGATGATTAAAATATCACCCACATTTTATTTAAACAACCTGGGTTCTTTCTTACGCTTGGGCCTTGGCATGAGTATGTCCTAAAGAATTTTATAGTCGCAGGAAGCATATGAGATGAGGTGTTAGATTTCCATCATTTCTCATGAAATATGTCTTTCCAAATTTGAGTTTCTCACAAATCTTATCACAGTTCTCTAAAATGCAATGTAACTTATTTAAAACACATTCTTAAAAAAATCTTGAACATATATAAAAAATATGTCCACTGTTATTTTTCTTGTCTAGTTTAATACATCCTCAACAAATAACTCTCTACTTTGAAGTAAAAGAAAAATAATAGTAATGTAACTGCAAATACTTTTGTCGTATTTTCTAATGCCCATAAGATACTAAGTACTTTCCACATACTAATCATTTAATCTTCACATCAGTCCTATTAGGTAGATACTATTTTTTTTACATGGCAGTAAAGTGAACCATAGAGCAATATAATAATTTTTTGGAAGGCATGCAGGTAGAAAGTGGAAGAAACAATCCAACATGATGATCCTCACCCTACAATATCAACTGTCTAAAATAGTTATGTGACTAAAGTTTTTGTATTTATTAACATCAACTTTTTGGCTCATCAGTTGATATTATAGACCACTGTTTTGAAGTACAGTACAGATATATAATTCCTAATAAAACAAATTTTCTTCTTTCATTTGGCTTGATTTATGTCAAATTAAGATACACTTTACCATTTTCTTGGTCTGGACTAATTATTTAATGTCTAGTCTAGATAAAGAAAATGAGAGATGATATTTTTTAAATCTCTTCTAAATTCCTGACTCAAAATTGAATGGGCTACTAATACTTGAATGTAGAATGGTGACTGAATCAGGCTCAGAAAAAAACCTCTAAATTTCTCTAAGAAAAAACTGGACATAGTAAGTCTATCGGGGTTGATCCTCTAATATTTAGCAACCATGTACTTTGTGGTGACCCTAATTCCAGAAGCAAGTTGTGATTTAACTAAGCCAGTTGTGATCATCCATCTTCCTTGCCTATATTGCTTGAGAAACCAATACCAAAGCCAGTCAGAACCTTACCTGCCAACCCTGTCATTTGCTCAGAAATGTCGAATATGACTCAATGGAGGAACTCATTCCTTTGCTGAAAGAAGTCACCTTCTCTCCCACTGGAAAAGGAGCTTTGGGAGAAGTCAACACTGGACAACAAAGGAGAAAGAAAAAGACCTGGATATATATGAGAGCATTCTTGAGGTACAGAATCAGCAAGCCCTAGGGATCACACTATTTTTACTGTCCTTTTAGGGGAAAATGCATTTTATCATAATTTAAGCTTGAGTCTGACATTCTATTAGTTTACAGCCCAAACATAACCAGAGAGCCCCCATCTTCATTCCTCAGAACCTGCCATATATTTCTGTTTTTAAAGGATAGTTACGATCTTTGCATTTTGAATACTGATGATTTGGCTCAGACACACACACACACACACACACACACACACACACATATGCTCAGATACACACACACACACATATGCTCATACACACACACACACACACACACACATATATATATATATATATATATATATATATATATATATATATATTTTTTTTTTTTTTTTTTACACTCTCAGACCCATTTTATACTTTTTTTTTTGGAAAAAGGGTCTCTTAAGCCAGCACAGCTGGCTTCGAACCTGCATGATCCTTCTGTCTCTGCTTTCCAAGTGCGGGGATTATAAGCACTCGCCACCACGCCTGGCCAGATTCACATCTATATTAATAAACACATAATGTAACACATGTTAGTAGGAGTGCAGGAGCCTTCATATACATATCCATAAACACCTTTGCAGCAAGTCCAGGGAGAGGGATATCATGACCTATATTTTATAGACAAAAAGATAAAAGCTCAAAGTAGCTGACTTTCCTGAAGTCCCACTCTCAGCTGCTGGAAAATTCTAATGGGAGGTTAGAGGTTGGGGATCAGGCCATGGTGCTATTCCTCTGGCACTTCATGTAGTGCAGGGTAGGAAGGATGTATGCAGAACTCAGACCCTTTCAGGTAAAGACAGTTTCCCTTCATGGACTGGACCATGATTTGCCACAGTAAACAATGTCTTTCCATTTCTTCCTATCACTTCTTTCTCCTATTTTATCTTGTTGGAAAATCACCAAAATCATCATGTGTGTAACATTCTGTAATCCCATGTAAGCTGACATACAAACATCTGTCCTGGCATAGTTAGCACATATTTCTCAAGTTTATTTCCAGTTACATTATAATATGTTTGTGTATACATTTATGAAAATATACATTATGTACATTTCTGCAATGTATATAAAACTACTTAATTTAGCTTTTAATTTCTTTACTGTCTCATAATTCCGTTGTTCTTGGATTTGCAAGCTTACAACATTCTAAAGTAATTATAAATAGAAAACATTTGTTACTCATTATGAAACTGCAACTGAATTAGCTTTGGATAACATAGCAAAGAGAGATGATTATCACATACGAGAGTAAAGCAGTCCAATGCAACATACTGCCTACCGTGGATGACGAAGTCTCTAAAAAGCCTCATTTGTTGTCTTCAAAAGTCTCAAGTTCTTCAGTGTGCTCCTGCAAATTCTTTTTATATTTAAAAAACAATGAGTCTGAAAAGGTTAAAATTCAAATAACTCAGAATCTTTCTTTTGTCTCTACGATCCAAGGCTTTCTCACAAGTGAGTTTCTTATACAATCAAGATAACTTGAATTTGTTGTAGTTTTAGGCATTAGCAGCATATTGGTCTTTTGTTGTTTTTGTTTTTTGTTTGTTTTTGTGATACTGGGGATGGAACCCAGGGGCTTTCTAGCTCCAAGCTATGCCTCCAGCCCTATTTTTTGTTCTCTATTTTAAAACAGGGTTTTGCTGAGTTGCGGAGAATCTAGCTAAGTAGCTGACTTGATCCTCAGGTCTCCGCCTCCCGAATGCTGGGATTACAAACCTGGGCCACCACACCCGGCAAGCATGTTGGTTTTATCATCACCAATAGCTGGAATTCAACACCAAGCATACCACACAAACTGTTTAGAGAGATTGTAAACCTACAGCCAAATCATGAGGCTGGGAAAATGCAAACCTTTGAGAAAGCAGAAAGTTGCCGGACAAGTCATACAACAGTGACTTGACTTCAAGGAGAGCAATATCAAAGAAGAGGCAGGCAATGCCCTCCAAAGTGAGTTCTGCCAAATAGCAAGTCCATTGTATATTGAGAGGTATTATTTAAAAAGAATTCTATGGACATAGTGTGTGAACTTACCTAAATTAATTTACCTAAATTTATTTAGACACACACACACACACACACACACACACACACACACACACACACATACTATGTGAGTGTAGCATTGTAGGAATTTAGGTATGGTGCAATTACATTTAAATAGGTTATCTACTTGGAAAGAAATACAATATAATGGAAAACACTTGTTTCTTTTTATCCATTTTTGTTTGGAAGTATTGCATCGAATCATTTTTTGGATAGCACATATCATTATTTTCTCAAAACAGTTTCATCTTATTTTTATTTCTAAGGAAACCCCGAGATGACAATTCAAAAACTATGGCCTACAGGCTAAGTCTGGCCAGCAGCCTATTTTTGTGCAGTCTGGAAGCTAAGAATATTTTTTTTTAAGTTCTTAAGAAAAAAAAATGGAGAAGCATGTGACAGAGATCAAACATGGCCTGCGAAGCCTAAAGTATTTACTCTCTGGTCATTTACAGAAAAATGTTGTCAACCCCTGGACTCCATTCTATGGTTAGGCTATGGTAATAACCAACACCTGTAGCTCAATGATATTGCCCAACAAAAAATGTCTTTTTTTGCTGATGCTACATGCCCATCATAGGTCATCAGGAGTTCCTGCACATCAGGACCACTCAGGAACCCAGGCAGGCAGGGACTTCAGGCCAATACGCGCTTTGTGCTCACCAGAGCAACAGAAAGGAATGTGATCCACTAGCTCGGTACTGGCTTTTAGAATTTCCACCTGGGTGTGAAACATACAACTTCTGCTCACATTTCACTGGCCAAACCAGTCCCATGGTTTCACCTAACTTCAAAGGAAATGTAATCTTTCTTTGTGCCTGGAAAATACATATCCAAAAATATTTGGTGAATTTCATTGTCAATATAAGATACACATACTCACAAGTGTATGGACATGTATAGAAAGGTGTTCAAGAGGAAAAGAGCTAAAATCCACATCATATCCTATGGAACCTGATTTACTGGTCCCTCCATATTTATATACATAGAGAGATTTCTGTATATTGAATTTCCATACTACATTATATATATATATTATATTGAATTCATATATATATAAATATATAATAGAGATTATTTTATATCTATGTATATAGCTGTGTATCTATTGAGAGACCTCTATTATCTAAGTGCAAGGTTATAATATTATACATAATTAATAGTATATCTATCTATAGAGATCTCTATTATGTATATTGCTATAGATGAAATTAAATATAGAGAACATAATACTATATTTATGGGGTAAGAATTAATTATATATGTAATAGAACAATCAGGTTTCATAGCATATAGTTTGTAAATTTGATGTTAGTATGCATGGGTGTAAAAGCTCTATATTACTGTTATTGTTTCTAGATATTTTATATTTCCTTCACATATATACACACATACAAATATGTGTATAAAGAGAGAAATAAGAAAGAAAGATATGTATGTGTACACATAATTGTGACTATCATGTAGAAGTTAAAAGAAAAATATAAAAATAACTTGGAACTTCCTTTTAAATATAATATTCTCAGCTGAGTGTGGTGGCACACGCTTGTAATCCCAGCATTTAGGAGGCTGAGACAGGAGGGCTGCAGTTTAGGGACATCCTCAGCTACTTAGTGAGGTCCTTTGCAACTCAGTGAGACCCTGATTCAAAATAAAGAATAAAAAATAGGGCTGGGGGTGTAGCTCGGAAGTAGAATGGCCCTGGGTTCCATCCCCAGTACCGCAAAGAAAGAATAAATAAATAAATACAACATTCTCATCTCCAAGGGTCTAACATTCCTTGGAATATGATTCTCATTACCATACACCAACATGTTTCCTTCTCTGCTTTTTGAAAATTAAATGATATAATTTTACTTCAAAGCTCATAGTTTTAATGATCTATTTTTTCAAAAGAATAGAAGGAAGTGTATTTTATTAATGTGAATTATTAGCATTCAATCAAAAATTTTAAAGTTGGAGCTCTTGTGTAATAAGTTTTTTTTAAAGTGCTTCAATTTTTCAAACAACTAAAAATACTTAGTGAATCATAAGATGATACATATTATCATTAAAAGGAAACCTACAGTTAATTCTAATTTTTCTTGTTTTATAAATGAAGATGGTGGGGTTAGTAATGACAGATCCAGAGTGTAAGGTTCTTACAAGTATTTTTACCTCCTGGATAATCTTTCAATCATGTCCTTCTTGTCCTGCATTAAATCTTTTCTTTTCTTTTCTTTTCTTTTCTTTTCTTTTCTTTTCTTTTCTTTTCCTTTCTTTTCTTTTTCTTTGGTGGTACTAGGGATTGAGCCAGGGCTACCACTGAGCTATGCCCTCAGCCCTTTCTTTTTATTTTTTATCTTGAAACAGAGCCTCACTAAGTTGCTGAGGCTGACCTCCTGCAATCTTCCTGCCTCAGCTTCCCAAGTACTGGGATTACCGGCATGCACCACCACTTCTGGCTAAATCTCTTCCTTTATAAGCAAGAGCCTTGTATCATTTTGAAATCATGCTCAATAGATTTTTATATGATTTCACTTATGAAATCATACTCAATAGATTTTCATATGATTTTATTTATTTATATGGAAAATAGTTACTGTGCAAATAGAAGCCCATTTCCTGCAAAGAAAAATCTACTTGGCTTTCAAAAGGCACTGTCAATTTATAGCATCCCTGCTACATATCTGCATTCAGGAATTGAAACTAGTCTGGAGCAGTCCCACCCCAAAAACTATTCCAGCCATACCTTTCTTGGCTCAGTAGTGAAGCAAGAAAATTGTGAATGACAAGTAATTGAAGTCATCTTTTTTTCTTTTCATGTATGCATCCTTGTTTTTAGATGAAAGACTATTCTTTTGTTTTTACCTAACCCTCTATTTGGCCATTCCTTTGGTTTGTGTTTTGTTCCTAGAAAGCTGCTACTGTCAAAATGGCAATATCCAAAAGTACCAATCCTGGTGGGCCCCCTGGAGAAGAAATTCATTTCAGAAGAATAAATCAAAATATTTAAAGGGAAACGGTCTTGAGGAAAGAGCCCTAGTAGAAAAGTCTGAGCCTGTCTTCCATTTGTGTTTGGTAAATGGTTAACAGCAAGATGTGAAAAAATAAAACAAAAATGGAGAGCAGAGATTTTCCTTGCTTTTTAAAAGAAGAATATTTGTTGTTCTGATTCCATTTCCTTTGGGAAGATGCCCGGAGCACCATCCCTGGATCATATGGTAGTTCCATTCCAGTCTTCTGAGAAACTTCCACATCCATGTCCAAAGAGCTCAGCTAGTTTGCAGTCCTCCCAACAGTATAATAGGTTCTTATTTTCCCACATCCTCACCAGAATTTATTATTATTTATGTTCCTGATGACTGCTGTCTTAACTGGAGTGAGATGGAATCTCAGTATAGTTTTGATTTGCATTCCCTGATTGCTAAAGATGGTAAGTTTTTATTTCTTCTTTTGAAAAATGTCTATTGATTGCTCATTTTTAACTGGATTATTTGTTGCTTTTTTTAGTGTTAAGCTTTTTATGCTCTTTATATATTCTAGAAATTAGACCTTTGTCAGATGGGTAGGGGGTGAAGATCTCCCATTCTGTAGGCTCGCTCTGTAGAATCTTGATGGTTTCCTTTGGTGTTTAGAAGCTTTTAAATTTATTGCTATCCCATTCATTAATTATTGTTTCAATTTTCTGAGCTTTCAGGGTCTTTTTTAGGAAGTTTTTACTTGTATTTATATGTTAGAGTATACCCTCTTCGAGCAGTTTCAAAGTTTCTGTTCTAATTTCTAGGTCTCTGAACCAATCTTGAGTTGACTTTTGTGCAGAGTGAGAGGTTAGAGTTTAGTTCCGTTTCTACATATGAATGGCCAGTTTTCCCAACAGCATTTATTGAAAAGGCTGTCCTTTCTCCAGTGTATATCTTTGGGACCTTTATCAAAGATCAACTGGTTATAGATATGGAGCTTTGTTTCTAAGTCTTCTGGTCCATGGGTCTGTGTCTGTTTTGGCACCAATATCATGCTGTTTGTATTACTATCACTTGTAGTGCAACTTGAAGCCCAGTACTGTGATGCCTCTGGCATTATTCTTATTGCTGATAATTGCTTTGGCTATTCTAGGTATTATGCTTTTCCATATACATTTTATAACTGATTTATCTATATTTGTGAAAATGATGATGGCATTTTGATAGGAGTTGTGTTGAATGCGTAGTTAGGTTTTGGTAGGATGGGCATTTTGATTATATTTATTTTGCCTATTCAAGAGCATGGGAGATATTTCCATAGGGGTTGGGGGAAGGAAAGCAATGGCTCCTGAAGAGAGAGAACAGATACAGGGAGACACATAGCAGCCATTCAAAAGACACTTGCACCTACAAGATAGCAAGTAAAAGAAAAGGCTTTTTTTTTTTTTTTTTTTTGGTGGTACTGGGGTTCCTAGAAGCCCTTCTACCTCCGGGCTACACTCCCAGACCTATTTTTACATTTTGATTTGGAAACAGGGTCTCCTAAGCTAGCGCACGCGGCTGGCTTCGAACCTGCGCGATCCTCCTGTCTCTGCCTCCCAAGCGCGGGGATTACAAGCGTGCGCCACCACGCCCGGCAGAAAAGGCATTTTTTATAAAAGATATTTGCTTAGCCCCAGAGGAAAGACAATGAAATTGTAAAGTTGTTGCTGGATTAAATCCATCAAGTAGGACTTGACTCTTTTGCATTGCTGATAACTTTATTTTGGCTTCTCTGAGTTTTTTCATCTTTTCTCTGAAGAGCTCCATATTTCCTTTGAATTTCTTTTGGAATTTACCTGTACCACCAAGAAACACGATTATATTGCTTTAATAGTCTCTGATAAGGCTAGCCATGGTGGCACATGCTTGTAATCCCAGTACTTGGGAGGCTGAGACTTGTTCTCAGCCAACCTTAGTGAGGCTCTCAGCAACTTAATGAGACTCTGTTCCAAAATAAAAAAATAAAACAGGGGTGTGGTTTAGCTCAGAGGTAGAATGACCTTGGTTCAATTCCCAGTAAAACACACACACACACACACACACACACACACACACACACACACACTTCTGATTTTCTTCCTGGAAAAAAAAAAAAAGTAAATGCAAAGATAGCACCATGGCACAGCTGCTAGGTCAGTTTCAAGGCATCTGGATATTAGTAGGTTTGTACATATATTGCAGGAGGCACTTTATCAGACAGTACCCAGTGTAATGAAGAAACCACAAGGGAATCAGGGATGTTTTCAATAATGAGTAAAATCATCCAGTAGGGAAGGGTACATTTTTGGTTAAATATTATGTATATTGAAATAAGAGCTGGTGTTGGGGACATGGTGGCATATGCCTGTAATCCTAGTACTTGGGAGGATGAGACAGGAGAATCGCAGGTTTGAGGACAGCCTTTGCAAGTAGCAAGACTCTCAGCAAACTAGACTATTTCAAAACAAAAAATGAGACCCCGTTTCAAAAACAAAAAATAAAATAGGACAGAGAGTGTAGCTCAGAGATAGAATGGCCCTGGGTTCAATCTCCAGTACAACAAAAAATGAATGAATAAATAAATGAAAGAAAGAGCTGGAAGAATCATTTTGTGAGGCTTTATTGAATTATGAATACAAACAACTTTATAAATATATATTATAAAAGAGGCAAGTAGTCAGGCACAGTGGTACATGCCTGTAATCCCAGTATATAAGAAGCTGAGACAGGAGGAATTCATGTAAGAGGCAGTGGGCAGTAATTTAGTGAGACCCTGAGGTGTAGTTCAGATGTAGAAAGCCCCTGGGTTTAATCCCCATACCACAAAAAAGAGCAGCAATAATATACATAATAGGTATTTAATATCTTCAAAGAGAAATGAATTTAAAATTCGTAGATTTCTATCAATGAAATTATAGGCTGATTCTCTATGAAAATGGTAACTGAACTTAAACGAAATTTGTTTCCATATATTTAAGCCTTTGTTATTTGTGCAAATTCAAGTAAATGCATGGATATAAAAGCATGGTCTATATTTGGAATAAAATTAAACTTATTTGTAAGAAAATAACCAAAATAAGGTGTATAATTGAATTGTATAAAATTTAAAGTATTCAAGCTTTACATCTTGCAAGCTTTTTATATTATTAGATAATACCTAATAACTAAGGGTTAATATTCTATACATACTTAAATTTAAAAAATAGGTCTATAAGCTACATAATCCTCAAAGGTGCCAAACACTTTACTTCTGTAAAAATAAATTTCTAATCATGAAGCATTTATGGAGCCTCCCATCAAGGAATTCTGTGATGTTTGTTCATTTATCTGAGATGCTTTTTTTAGAGTGATGAATATTCATGAGCCACAGGGTTCAATTCAGCATTATACGAAGTGAGAGGCAGCGTCTTCCAGATGCAAAGGGCTCTTTTAATTCTACCGCTTCTCCAGATCCTCACTGGCATCTTGTCACGCTTGAATGAGCCATTCAACAGAGAGCTGCCATCTAATCAAAGTACCTGAAGTGCGAAAATGAGAGGAAGTTTAATGAAGCATAAATATTCTGTTCAGTTGGAGATACAGACCCCTTTGCTATAGCACAATTAAGTAAAACACAGTAGAGCTTTCTATTCATCAATCCCAACTACCTTCTGTTTTGCAGACAGGAAACCTACAAGCTCAATTAATGTCTTTATTGAGAAGTACACACACACACACACACACACACACACACACACACACACTAACCAAGAATTTACCATGCTTAAAACACTGTGTCAGTGCTGAGTGGTTACTAAGCTCAACCAAAATGGACTCACTGCCATTGGGAAACAATAGACCTTATCAGGTACCAGCAAACTGGTTTATTTTTTCATAAAACATTATTATGTAGCTCTCCAGGCTAATACTGTGGAAGGCCCAGCATTAGAATTTGGAGGAACCTTAACCAGTGGCTCAATGAAGGATAATAATAATAATAAACCAGTTATTTTTGGATGGTGAACTTTCTCTTGATAATGAACCATGCTGAATTTCTCAATCCTATGGGTGTGGTCATGGGGTAACAATGAATGAGCAAGCCAATGGCTTCGTCATTGAGGGGCAGGAAAGCAGAGGGCTATGGGAGGCTTAGTATGAGTGAGATATGCCCATTCCCTACTGATAGTGAATTCTGCAGGAACCAAGAAGTTCAGGAAATGGTAATGACCCCTGGCCTAGTGACCAACTGCATCATGAATGGAGATGGCCTCATGCTGACAGATCAGTCAGGTTCCAAAATATAAACAGCAGCCAAGAGGTCTAACAATAACTCATGCATATTTTTATTTTAGAAAGTGTTTCTTGAGTGCCTAAACATGTAAAGCACTTGGGGTCCTGGTTACTAGGTGTATAACAGTAAACACGATTGACGTGGTCTCTACAACTTTGGAGTCTATAATCTTATGGTAAATGTTAGCTGTTTATGGCATGAGGCTACATCTCCTATGATTTTTTCTTGTACCATCCAGGGTCTAATTCAGTATCAGAACTGGGTTTACTTGTAGATATCTTTAGATTTCTTTAATCTAGAACAGTCCTTCAGTCTTCCTTTCATTATTCTTGACCTTGATTCTGAGCAATACAGGCCTGTTATTTAGTAGAATGTTCCTCACTTTTTAGGTTGCCCAATGTTTTCTTATGATTAGAACTAGGAAGTATTTATGTGGGGAGGGAGGGGTGCTGGGGATTGAACCCAGGAGCATTTGACTTCTGAGCTACATCCCCAGCCCTATTTTATTTTTATTCTTTTTTTTTTTTTTTTTTTTTTTTTGGTGGCACTGGGGGTGGAACCCAGAGGCTTTCTACCTCCGGGCTATACTCCCAGACCTTTTTTTTTATATTTTATTTGGAAACAGGGTCTCACTAGGTTGCTGAAAGCCTCACTAAGTAGCTGAGGCTGACTTCGAACCCATGCGATCCTCCTGTCTCAGCCTCCCAAGCACAGGGATTACAAGCGTGCGTGTGCCACCACGCCCGGCCTATTTTTATTCTTGAAACAGCGTCTCACTAAGTTGTAGAGAGCCTCACTCAATTGCTGAGGCTGTGAACCTGCAATCCTCCTGTCTTAACCTCCCAAGTACTAGGATTATAGGTGTATACCACCATGCCTGGCACAGGTAGTCCTTCTTTGGTAAGAAATACTCTGGTGTGATATTGTGTCCTTCCCAGGATATCAAAGGAGGGAGACATAACACATTTTGGATAATCTAAGCAGAGCATTATCCTTTTTTTTAACATTTCTTATACTCTATACTCTTTCTACTAACCTCTTCCAGTTTCAGATTATATAGCTCTCATATTAATCTAAAATATATAATCTAAAATATATAATAAATATATATATATATACATATCTTACATTTTCTGTAAACTTAGATCTACAAATTCACTTGCTTACTTGATAACTCCACTTAGATCCTGCAAAGGCATCACACATTTAAGGAATACAAGCTGAAACCCAAGTGTTTTCTACCCAGAACTCATCCTTAAGCAATACTTCCCATCTCAGCTGATGGTATTAGCACCCAATCAATTATGCAAGCTAGAATTCTAAAAGCACTCTTGACGATTCCCTTCTCTCTTTTTCTGTGCACCTTCCAAATTGAACCTGCCATCAAGTCCTGCCTGTTTTCCTTCTGAAACAGTTCATATGATCATTCATTTTTCTCATTTTTCACTGTCAATATTTTGGTACAAGAGACAATTGCCTCCTTGGAAAAATCTACTAGTTGGCTTCCCTGCATCTACACTGGCCCCTTCTGAGCTTTCCTCATGCTGTAAATAGAGTGATGTTGGAAAATGTTATCCTGATCAAATCACTATATACCTGCCGTCTTCCACCCATGCCTAAATTTTCATTGCTCTTAGAGTGGAAATCAGAATCACTTAAGGTGACTAAAGTGTCACCGAGTCAGACCCCTGTGTGCCTCTCCACCCATCTCAAGCTCTCAGCTCTGTCTTTCCCCCTTCCACCTGCACTAGCCTTTTAAAGTTTCCAAAGCAGGTCTTGCCTCACTCAGCCTTTGTAAATGCTGTTCACTTGGTCTAAGCCAAAACCCTTCCATACAGTAGATAACCCCCATTCATCCTTCAGAGCGCCGACTCAGGGCAGCCTTTCCTAATTATCTCAGTCTAGGTCAGGTTGTCCTGCTTTGTGCTTTTGTACAGAGACTTATCTCCATTTGTAATTTTATATCATCGGTGTGGTTACTGGAGTAGTCTTTCTTCTCCAGCAGAGCACAAGAGGCACTAAGGTGAGGATTGATTGTGTTCTCAATTTTCTATCCCAGCACCTGTATCACCTAGTTCAGCACCTAGTTCAGTACATGGTCTATAGATATTTGTTGAATAGTTGAGCAATATAGCTGTAAAGGCTTGCTGTACTATTCAGTAGAAGAAACATTGAAATAGACACGAACTGGTACAGTTTATTAGGGCTAACCCTGTCTTAAAGAAATTTTCCTTTAGGACTTAGCCTGAAATACTTATCAGACATGCCATCATACAACCAAAAAGTATTTATTTTAACCATAAGCCTCTTTTTAAATTATTTTTAGAAATGTTTCTTAACATGTGTTAAACTTATTTATTTGGATTCCTCAGGGGGGAAAAATATTGTTCTTCTTATGTAAAAGCCATGGGATAGGTTCATGAACCCAGTTTTTAAATTCTTCACAGTGATGAACAAAGGAAGGATGATATTTATATACCTATAATTCTTTCAGTTTCATTAATAAAACTCTGTTCTCTCCACCTCAGTCATGACCATCTCTGTAGTAACCCAACAGCCTGATGGAATTAACTTCCACAGAGTCTCTCAACACAACATCCATTAAGCATATGACTTAACTTCATTACAATCTTCTTTCAGCTAACCTGTCCTTCTCTTTGATCTGTGCAGATCTTCAGTCAAAATGGGCTATGGTTATTTGGCCATAAGGAAATTTTGTCATCTAAGATGAGGGTAAGGTCAAGACTTGCTGAGAAAAAAAAAAAATGCTACTTCATGCTGTTTAAAAATTTTTCAGGCTATTTATTTTATTTGGATTGTATCCTATTTAATTGTAGAAATGAATAACTAATCTCAAGAAATGGATATCTCATGTCAAGAAACATACACAGTTGTGTTTAAAGCCAGGCTTGGTGAATCAGATTAATTTTGAATTTACAAACTGCTTATTTTGAATAATACTCCAGAAAAAAATTACAAGATGTGTGACTAAAATGAGGGGTTAGGAAGAATATTCAGTATCTATGTGTCTGAGATTTCTATAAATTTTGTATAGCTTAATTTTTTTTCTTTTTGGTGGTACTGGGGTTCCTGGAAGCCCTTCTACCTCCGTGCTACCCTCCCAGACATATTTTATACTTTTTATTTGGAAACAGGGTCTCTTAAGGCATTGCGACTGACTTCGAACCTGCGCGAGTATCCTGTCTCCGCCTCCCAAGTGCGGGGATTACAAGCGTGCGCCACCACGCCCAGTATAACTTAAATTTTAACAATGACTGGGTAGTACTTCTGAATTTTGCACAAAGCAATGAACATTACTTTTAATGGAACAATTTAAAGAATCCCATTTCAAAATTCAAGTTTAGCTGCTTCTTGCAATTTTGTAAGTCACAAGATTTTGTCACTCCTGCTTAGTAATAAGAAAAGTCCTGATGAATTACAAAATTTTGGTATTTAAAATGGTATTTAAAATCAGAGTACTATAGAAATCAAGAATACCAAGTGAACTAAAATTCAGGTGAAATTCCATTTACAGAAAAAGAGAGATCCATAGCTAATTTCATGTCTGAGACAACAGCAGGAGAAATCTTCTGGAGAAGAGAATGACCAAAGAGCCACTAACTTTCAAGGAACATTCAGCATATGAATTGGAGTGAGAAACGAGAATACCAAGGAGTCCCAGACTCTACCCGTGGACCCATCCACCAGCTCTTTCCCATAGGCTTCACTGAGTGTGCGCAGGTAGAATTCTGAAGGCTGGGGTTGTAGAAGGAGAATGGACTGGAGTCGCTTGAAGATCTCCAGACCTTCCTTGAAAGTGAGGTAGCATCTGACAAAGGCTGGGAGTAGTGCAGGAGGGCAAGATCTCTTCCCCCTTTCAAGGCCTCCATTGACTCTATTGTCTCAGCCCTCTAAAGAATAGAACTAGAAATTTCCTAGGATATAGACAGCCAATAACTGCACTAGAGAGCAAGAAGAACTTCCCTGAAACTCAAAAATGCTGAAATTCACAGGCTGATAGAGACCTTTGCAGTTTTGTGATTGTGCAGATCCTAAGTCTTGCTGAAAGAAAGGCCCTCATTACACCATCAAATCATATGAATCCGTGGCAGACTAAATAACTAAAGCTGTAGCAAAGCCCAGACCCAGCTCATCTGTGGGTTAGATCAGCAGGGTCCTTCACACTAGCAGCTTGACAGGGCAGGATGTGCCTCTCTCTGGGGATGAAAGCAGCTTCAGTCTTTACTGTTGGTTTACGCAAACTGTTGGGTACATAATATGAAAGGTTGACTCCTGCCAAGTCAGGGGGTAGGAAAGTTTGACCTAGAGTCAAAAGAAGAAGTGGTTAATACCCTCAGGAAGATTACTATCATTGGTTCTCTCTTTCTCCAGTTCCGTTTTCTCTGCTGTTCCGTCTTACTAATTGTAACTTCATCTTCCCCCAACTCAGAACTCTATTTCCTCAATGCAGCGAAACCTATCCTGAAACTACCACAAAGAGAGCAAAAACAAACCCTTGGTCCCATTGTTAAAACAGACTGGTGACTAGTTTGCTGACTGCAAGACAGTATGTAAAACTCCTAGAAGATGTGTGAATCCCGTTACTGCTGCTACTGTGAAGACTAGTCCCCGACAAAAATAACTCACTTGTTTGGCTTCCTTGAGACACATTTCCTGAATATGCAGGTAAGGTATATTTAAAAATGGATGATCACGTAATAAATTCGGTAAATATGGTAGTAGAGTATATCTCTATCACAAGCATACCGGGGAGACAGTGACATTTGCAATGAAGTTGCAGGGATGGCTTCCCACGGTGAACAACCCGGAGTTCCAACTGTCATCCTTACGCTTCCCACAGGCTTCACTATAGCATCCAACCCCACTTGCTTTCTGCTTTTGCATCATTTCTTCCAGTAAACTAATTTGGGCCAGGCGTGGTGCTGCACACCCATAATCCCAGTACTTGGGAAAATGAGACAGAAGGATTGCAGGTTTAAGGCCAGCTTCAGCATCTTAGCAAGACCCTCAGAAACTCAGCCAAATCTTGTTTAAAATAAATGGGTTGGGGATGTCATTTGGAGGTAGAATCACCCTCGATTCAATCCCCAGTATCAAAAATAAATAAGTAAATAAACAGAAACAATAAAACCCAAAACAATAATTTGGTGCTAAAAATTATAGGTACTAACTTACCTATGAAAAAGTATTATACAAATTAGAAGTAGAGGTTAGCAACTTTTATAAGGGAGTTGGTTATTGGCAGAGGAAAGTTTAGTCTATGTATCCTGACTTCCAGCCTCAGGGTTTTTTTTTTTTTTTTTTTTTAGCTAAATAAAAGAATCTCATGGCAATAAAACATTTTAAAGGTGAGTTTAGGGGACTAGATTTCTTTCTTTATTATTTTAAATCTATACTATTATAATCTATTTTTAAATGTTTTAGACTTTGCAAAAATACAAATAATTTTTATCAAGTAAATTTTCTTTCTGCTTCTTCTTTGATTCTTCCAGGTTTTATTTCATTATCATGAATGTTTAGCCTACTAAACTCACTTCCACAGTGATAATCTTACTTTCTAAGAACTATTAAGTGGGCAGGAAGCCTGTGAGCCTAATAATAGTTCATTCTTCGAAGCAGGAAACAAAACTTTGCCAAGATTAAACAAGCCCGAACACCAAAGGCTCAAGGTCAGTTTGAAACAGAAACCACACATTTTGATTGGATCTAAACTTGGCAGTGTAAGCCTCACAGAGTTGTTTCTACTATTCTATAGAGGCGATATATACGCACAGTGGAACAAAGGGAGACAGGGAGACCAGTTTAAACTAGCAGAACATTAGGGTTCAGATGAAAACCTCAGGTCTGTTTCAGCAAACATGGATCTGGAGTCCCCAGGTCTCACAGCCTGTCAGCAACACACCTGGAGTAAGTTAACAGAGGGACAAATACTTTCAGAGAAGTCAATGAAATTTTCAAGGTGAATGAATAGCATACACACACAGAGTCTACCAAGTACACATTAATCTTCAGAGGGAATGTCCAAATCTAAGAAACCAAAGTTCAAAAGATAGAGTTGAAATATAAAAAAAAAAAAAAATTGAAATTGGCATTTTTAAAATTTACATGATGTAGTTAACTGGGCCCAAATTCCTTTACCTGGAGGTAAGAAAAGCAAAACCATATTTGTGAAGTATTTTTCAAGTCAGTAAAAAAGACACTGGAAAAAAAAGACAGTGGAAATACATGTTAAAATGTTTGCTTTTAAATTGTTATTACAAGAGAAATTACTACTAGATACCTGGAAACTGGTTTCTCATTCTCAAAAGCCACATGGAATTACAGAATTGAGTTTGCTAGTAATTTACTGTATTTCTTGAAGGACCTCACAATTAAAAATCAGACCATCACATTTTTAAAACTTTTTTATTCTGAAATATAATACAGAAGAAAAGTATAAAATCCAAATGTAATGAATTATTATAAAACAAGTATCATGGAACCATGAGAAATAGAACAATGGTAGTAGCCCACAATCCCTTCCCACCATTTATGAAATATTGAGTGTAAGCTCAACAATGTTTTCAAAACTAAAAAGAAAATTATAAATTCTATCTTCAGAAATTAAAATCCGTACTTGAGAGGTTCACAGTCAGCCTCAGCAACTAGTTAGGCCCTCTGCAACTTAGTGAAACCGTGTTTCAAAATAAAAAAGAAAATAGGGCTGGAGTGTAGCTTGGAGGAAAATGGCCCTGGGTTCAACACACACACACACACACACACACACACACACACACACACACACACACACAATTAATCACCAAGATAAGTAGCATATTCCAGCTACATTTGAACTTCCCTGATAAATTAAAATAAACAATAAGCCAATCTTTATATTTGGTTTGAGTTAAACATTTCAGAATAGGAGGTAAAGATAATGAATACAGCCAATGTCCAACAGCAAACTTGGCTTTGCTATAGTGGTGTCTTGTTTCTTGATGATTAGGCCCTGAGATCCACCCAAGGGCTTTTTCTTTGTGGTCTGAAAAGCCACTTCCTTGGGGAAAAAAAAAAAAAAAACAGGCAAATATCATAAGGTGTAGAGGCAAAATATGTGTAACTAAGTTGCCAATGTTGGCCTCAAACTTCTGATCCTCTACATCAGCCTCCCAAATACTGAGATTATAGGCGCGCACCAATGCTCCCAACTTCTGTTCAGTTTTTGATAAGGACAATGCTACGACTAGGTTCAATTGTCGGGTAAGTAAATTCAGTCTCTCTTGTACAATTGTCAGGTGAGTAGACTCAGTCTCTCTCATTTTATCAAAAACAAATGAATGAATGAAGTTCTACTCATGTGTCATTGTAAACAGACTCATTGTAAACTGGCCTACCCATGTCTTGGAAATATTTCATGCCCCATTAGAAGCTCTCTGCCTAGGACAAACTGAATGGCAGGGCATATTCTGGAATCCCAGCTTTGTTTTCTGATCAACTGCTGCCCTGTTGCCCTGCCAAGGCTTTTCCTTATTACTCTGTCAAGTGCTCTGGCTTTGGTAGGTAGTTCGACTCAAATGTGAGTCCTGAAGTGACACTGGCTACAGCTGCTGTTCTCTATTGACCTCAGCGTTCTAAACCACTAGACCCTCGTATCTATATCTAGCTTTTCCTTTGTTTGAGCCCCTGGCCAACTTCTGATTACACCTCTTCTCCCACACAGGCAGGTTGCCTTGCTTCTCAGGGCCAGCCCTTGGGTAGGTTGACACACTCCACTTTGGGCACCAGGCAGGTCCTTGTGGAACATACCATCTGTATTGTTATTGCATGTTAGTTTAATTATTCTCCAACTGTACTGTATTGGGCGATTCTAGACAGACTCTATTGCCCATCTCCAGCCACAAGCGTTGTGCTTAGAACTTAATGTCAATATAATGCACTTTTTTGTTTGTTTGTTTGTTGGTACTGGGGTTCCTGGAAGCCCTCTACCTCCGGGCTACACTCCCAGACCTATTTTATACTTTTTTATTTTTGGAAACAGGGTCTCTTAAGTCATCGCGTCTGGCTTTGAACCTGTGAGATCCTCCTGTCTCCACCTCCCAACCGAGGATTACAAGTGTGCACCACCACGCCCGGCTACAATGCACTTTTATTGATGAAAACTTTTAATCTGGATCAGGATGATTGAGGTGACAAGTTGTTTAATTCTGGTACCATTGCTATCTAATATTATTGGTTCTCAGCATTTGTATCTGCAAAACAAAGATCATGAGTGAAATGATCTACACAATACTTTCACCTTCAAAATTCAACTCTGATTACTACTCACACCCTCAAATATGAAATATCCCCAAATGATAGTACTCAGTTTTCACACTGAAAAGAAGATGCCGATTTTTCTCACCACTAACAACTGTGATTTCTCAGTAAAAAAAAAAAAAAAAAATCTTTTAAAAGCAAATGATGCATATTTACCTTTCTTGCACTCCGTAAAATGCTTAGCAGGTTGGTTCTACAGGACCAATCTAAGAGATGAAACGCCACCTAGTGGATGCATTCCTGGGTTATGTCCTTCCTGCCTGAACAAGAGAGCTTTGTTCTTTGGAGGATGGAGCCTACCCACAATTTCTTCTAATATCTAACACTCACATCTCATATTTGCAATTGTTTTTTCTTTCCTATAAATCATATATACCTATACACACACACACACACACACACACACACACACACACACACACACACACAATGTATTTTGGTAAAGGAAAATGTATTTATTTGAAACATGTGTGATTTAATTTTTAACCCATTTGCTTCACATTTAGAATGTGGTAGGCATTTGAAAAAAAAAAAAAAGATAAGGCTCAGTGAAGTCAGACTGGGTCTTTTTAGTCTCTTATCAATTTGGTTTGAAAACAATCCTTGGGCATTCAGAGACGCCTTGGCTAGACAGACAAAAAAGGGATGGTAGAGTTCACACATCTCCTGAGCAAAATAGACCACAGAGCCCAACCTTTCATCTAGCTCCTCTCCAAAGCCTCAGCATTTTACAATTTTTTTTTCTTTAAAGGAAAACCATTTAGAAGCTAATCGTGGGGTCTGGATTAATAGAGTCACTTCAGTGTGAAGTAGGATCCTTGCCTGGACGATGTTTTCACTGAGTTTAAGAAAATCTAAATGACCTCTACTTCAAATGCGCAAAAGAGGATGATTATGCTAGATTTTCTTTCTCTGCCTCAGAGAAAAATATCCATGAGTGATGCTCATAGTATTTCCAAGAAGCTTACGAAAAGGTGGTTCTGGTTAATTAACGAAACATCAAGAGGATTGCTACAATTCTCCAGCCCAGCTTCCAATGCCTCTAAGGTACTTTATTTAATTTTCACGGCAGAAACGTACTCGTTTAACCAGAGCTAATGATTCCCTGCAGCAGCCCCAGGTCTGCCAGCTGTTCATATTGAAATTGCATCACTGGGGCTCTATATTTCTCCAGCCAGTTCACCAACCTCTTTCCCTTTTCATTGGCTTTTCTCTGCCATTCAATGCCTTCAGTCAGCCGAGGACGTTAGGATATTTTAATTTCAATTTCCTACAACCACTAATAGTGCAAAATGTCTTCTTTTCTCTGCAGACTTTTACTTAATTTATCTTTCTCTGACATTTCTTACCATGCCTCAAAAATCTTCCAGATTTCTGAACCTGATACTAATTCATTTATTGATCTTAATAGTTATCCAAAGTAAAATTGTCTTCCTCCTTCTGTCCTTCTCCCTCTTCTACCTGTCCTTTCTTGAAAATTATTTAAAACAGTTCTAGCTAAGGTGGTACAATCTCACTGAGTTCTATAGATATTCCAGTGGCAATTCAGTACAGCCTCCATCCTAACTAATTCACCCCGAGAACTTTGTCAAGATTGCTAAACAGCCAGGAGTGGTGCCTCACTCTTATAATCCCAGTATTCCAGAGGCTGAGACTAGAGGACCGCGGTTTGTGGACAGCCTCAGCTACTTAGCAAGGCCTTTCCTAACTCAGTGAAACCCTGTTTAAAAAATAAGAAAAAGAGCCAGGCATGGTGGTGCAGACTTGTAATCCCAGTACTTGGGAGGCTGAGACAGGAGGATCACGCAGGTTCGAAGCCAGCCTCTGCAGTTTAGGGAGGCTACCAGTAACTAAATGAGACCTTGTTTCCAAATAAAATATAAAACAGGGTTGGGAGTATAGACTGGAGGTAGAAAGCCTCTGGGTTCCATCCCCAGTACCACATAAATAAATACAAATAAGTAAATATATAAATAAATACTAAAAATATCACTGGGGATATAGCTCAGAGGTACAATGTCTCTGGGTTCCACCCCCAGTACTGCCAAAAAAAAAAAAAAATTGCTAAGCAATAGGCTCATCCCTCTATTTTCAAACAGGTTTTATAGGCTTGCTCTTCTTTCTCATACCTTCTAGAAGAAAGCCTGTAAGTGGATCCAAATAGCCAAATAGGAAGAACTTAGGAGCAAATACGAAGAAATTACCACCTTAGAGTTAGCCTTGGTCATGTTCCCCCATCCACAACCACCAAAGGAAAATACATTGTCATTCATACAAAAGCTGTCCTCATGCCGGCCACACATTCCATGCCTGTAGCAAAATCCCTGCAGAGACTATAGACCAAAACCAATTTCAAAATCAATGTACCAGTAAATAAGCATGCAGTAAACATCCATCTATGTGTATTAGTCTGTCTTTGGTGTTGAAGAGAAAATAGAAATAAATAACAAGGCACAGGTTTTTTTTAATCCTGAGAATTCACACTATTATCAGAATGGGAAGACTAATGTTTAAACATTCATGGAACACAGATAAGCAGGTGTGTCACAGATCAAATTTAATTTCCTATAAAAAAAATTGCAAAATTCAGGCTTGTTGCTGATGAATAACTTGATGCTAAACCTTTTATAGAATTAATCATAAGCACACACTGAATTTAGTATAAATGGCTCATCTGTGTGGTATAAATTTTCAACAGGTGTTCCAGGTAATCAACAGGGAAACATGGTACAGTTTGTTGAGGCTGACAAAAATATATCTACTTTTTAACCCTTGGAACTAGTGAATCTGATCTTATTTGGGAACAGGGGGTCTTTGTAATAATAAAATTAAGGCTCTTAAAATGAGATTACCAAACCAGGCGTGGTGGCTCATACTTGTAATCCTAGTATTAGGGAGGCTGAAACTGGAGGATTGAGGTTTGCAGACAGCCTTAGCTACCTAGTGAGGTACTTCTCAACTCAGTGAGACCCTGTTTCAAAATTAAAAAGACTAAAAAATAGGGCTGGGGGTGTAGCTCAGAGGTACAATGCCCTTGGATTCCATCCCCAGTACCACACACACACACACACACACACACACAAATATGAGATTACCCTAGATCTCATAGGTGAGGACTAAAAATCCTAGGACAAGTATTCTTTTAGAGACTGAAGACATAGATGCAGAGAAGATAGAAGCGGGTATTTAAATGCTGCAGCCACAAGTCAAGGAACCCCAGGAGTCACCTGAAGTTGGGAGAAGCTGGGAAGGATTCTCCCCTAGAACACCTGAAGGGAGAGCACCCCTACCCACACCTTGATTTTAGGACTTTAGTCCATAACTGTGAGAAAACATATGTTCTGTTAAGCCACTAAGTTTCTAATAATTTGTCATGGCAACCATGGGATATTAATATATATGGGATCTCATTTCCTACTGCTGTAGCAAAATACTGCAGACTGGGTAACTTATAAACACAATGTTTTTTTCTCACAGTCCTGGAGGCTAGGATGTCCAAGACCATAGCACCATTAGGTTTGGTGTCTGGTCAGTGCCCACTTTTTCCTTTCAAGATGGTGCCTTGTTGCTGTGTTCTCTGGAGAGGATGAATACTCTGTCCTCACATGGCAGAAGGAATGGAAAGGCTTAAAGAGCAGATCCAACATGGCCTAATCACAATTGAAGAGCTCCCTTCTAACACCACCATGCTGGGGGCTAAGTACTACATACAAATATGGGGGAACACATACATTTGCACCATAGCACATGGTAACCAACCCCACAGAACCTTTGTGAGGGTCATTTCACTTTCCGTAGTTCTATCCTTACCTTTATGGTAATAAAGCCATAATTAGAAGTATAGCCATGTAAGGTTAATGAAATTCAGTATAGTTTTTATGCAGAGTGTGATAGCAGTTTAGAAGAGCTGTCTAGAGAGAATTGTAAAATTTAGAGAAACTTATTTATGTGTATGTGCTTTGTTCTTACCTCTTCTCTCTAAAATTCTGGGTAACGAGTAAAAGCATTAAGGAATAAGCTTTGGGTTTTCTGTTACCTTCACACTAAAGCCTGTCTTGCTTCTTGGGGCAAATCTACTTTAAAAATTGTGTTGTTTTCCTTATATGCAACACAGTTGAGAAAACAACATCGCAAATCTTTAAAATATTCAAACTAATCCTGTTGAGCACTTTGATCTACTACAGTGTTACTTCACCATCCTGGAATCCTCAAAGCTGTGCTTGTAGCTGATGTCCAAAACCAAAAGTCATACATTGCTGAAATTCGATCCCAAATATGCATAATTAAAAGCATTTGTACCTTACTCATAAGACTGTCTCTTTATCACATATCACTTGTTTGCCATCACTGATTTTTCCCTGTGGTAGTCATCTTAGGGGAAAATTTGATATATACGTCTGAAATAATGAGATGTATTCCTAAGTGTTCTAGTTAGACATAAAATATCCCCTAAAGAGCTCTCTTAATGTTTGGAGCTGATGAAATTGAATCATGAGGGTTGCAAACCCTAGAAGTAGATAAGTCCTTTGTAATGAATTTACCTGAGTGGTACCCAGGTAAGGTGTGGCTGGGGTGAATCCCTGGGGGTGCAGCCTTTGTGATTGATTATATAAAGTTTTCCCTCTCCTTCTGCTTGCTCTCTGGCTTCTGAGCTCTGTAATGTAAAGGGCACAGCCCATGTGCTTTCCTTCTGCCTCCCACCACCAGACCCTGAGCCTCTTGTCTCCAGCCTCAGATGGATTGAGCCCTAAACCATAAGAAAGTAAATCTTCTTTCCTCTAAGTTATGTGGTCAGAGGTTTAGATTATGGCTACAAGAATGCTGAAAAATATACTAAGCAAGGCCAGATATATAATAGACACTCAGCAAATATTTGTTCAAGGAAAAAATTAATTCAGCTAAGAGTTTGAGTTTGACTGTAGGATGATCACCCTCTGATCAGGGTGTGCACACTCAAACCTGCTAAAACTGAAAATATCTATAAAAAGTAAAAGGCATGAAATAAAGCCCACCTGATTTCTTTATGTGAGAGAAAGAGCTGAAAATCCCTGAAGAGGATAAAAGAGTGTAACTAACCTGGAATTAAGCAGAAGAGAGGGTTGGGACTGGGGATCACTAGGACACATGCCCCATCTAAGGGAGCAGCCACTGGTCAGCTGTGGCCAATTGTCACCATGCAGAAATTTGAGCCTAATGTTGCCACTCAGCTCATATTTTAAGAAATGAAGCCAGAAATATAGACGAGAACGCTTGCCATTTTTAAAGTTGGCAATTAATTCGCTAAAATAAAAAAGAAAGAAAGAAATGCTCTGTGGTGTCCAAATCATCACATCTGTTGACCAGATAGGCCTAGAACCCTTCAGTTTCTGCTTTCTAACATTTTCTTCTTTTCTCTGCTTTCCTTGGCTTTCTCTCTTGTTCCTCTTTCTTCCTCTCCCTCCTTTAAGCTCTTGAACCACTCTTGGGCCAGAATTCAGCAATCCAGGATGGAAGTTGTGCAGGAGAGAAGGATTCGAATGGGTTACCAGAGTGAGGTTCACTCTGGGTAAGCTGGGAGGTGAGTAAACATGTGCAGACAGAGCTGAGCAGATTGAACCCAAGCAGGACTGTTTGCAGCAAAATGACTTTCAAATCTTTCCTAACCGTGTCTTGAAGTTTGATGATGGATGTGAACATTTAAGTTAAAATTCAGCTGCTCACTGAGCATCAACTTTTATCCATTAGCACAGGTATTAATTGAGCTAAATTACTGAGCCGCAACACTTTTCAAAGAAAGAAATTTAAATTGGAGGACAATAAGAAGCTTTCCCTTTTCTTCAGTAACTTAAACTACTTTTGAGTGTTAGTTGTATTTTCTTTGAATTCCTTTGAGAAACTCATATTTAAAGTAGAATGCAGGTGTGTTTCTCTTTGGTTCTTTTCCTATAACTGTAAGCCCTTCACCCTAGCTTCATCAGTGACCTATATTTCTAGTAATGTAAACAGTAGGTTTCTCTTTCCACTTCACAAATGCTAGTACAGGCTGACTGTCCCTTATCAGAAATAGTTGGGGCCAGGAACAGTTCAGATTTTGAATTTTTTAAGGATATTCCCATATACATAATGAGATATCTTGGGGATGTAACCCAAATCTAAACACAAAATTTATTTATGTTTCATATATACCTTAAACACATACACTGGAGGTAGCTTTATTTTTGAAAACACTGTTATTGAGCTATAATGAAAAAACATAGTATACACATTTAAAACGGACAGTTTGATCATTTTCAACATATTTTTATCTATACTAATCATCAGCACAATCAAAGTAATGTACTTAACCATGACCCTCAAAAGTCTCCTCTGACTCATTTAAATCCTGTACCTCCTCTTTTGTGACTGGAGGTAATTTTATATAATACTTTTATGCTCCTGTTTTTTGTATGTGTGTGTGTGTGTGTGTGTGTGTGTGTGTGTGTGTGTGTTACTGGGGAGGGGACCCAGGGGCTTTTCTACCTCCAGGCTATACTCCCAGACCTATTTTTTATACTTTATTTGGAAACAGGGTCTCACTAAGTTGCTGTGAGTCTCACTAAGTAGTTGAGGCTGGCTTCAAACCTGTGCGATCCTCCTGTCTCAGCCTCCGAAGTGCTGGGATTATAAGCATGTGCCACCATGCCTGGATTATAAGCGTGTGCCACCATGCCTGGCATGCCCCTGTGTTTTAACCACTAAACATCCACAAGGTGAGGTGTGAAATTTTCCACATGTGAAGTCGTGTTGGCACTCAAAATCTTTCCTCATTTGAATCACTTTACACTTCAGAGTTTTGTATTAGAGATGTTCAACCTATATTTCAAAAAAAGCTTTTTTTTTTAGAAGAAGAGTCCACAAATAGAAAAAGGGGCCACAAAGTTAGGGATATTTAAACCATAGAAAGTGGTAAACATTGGAAGTAAGGGATCCCTCACTTCCAACCCAGAGAGTCAGTTACTAAATTTCAGCACTTGATGAGTTACATCCAACATGTTCACATACCTCTTCCATATGCTCTGCTTATTCTCTGTCACATGCTACTCTCTAATGCTAATTTTCTTCTGCTTACATTAGTTACAAACTTTAGGGAAAAAATGATTTGGATAATTCGATTAATTGCTTTAGCAGCAAAGCAATCTTAAGGAAAAAAATCTAAAAATAACCATCTACTGCATTTATACGCAGTAGACATTTATGAGAGGCATTTTTTCTCTGTCTTCACTCCATCCATCCATCCATCCATCCATCCATCCATCCATCCATCTATCCATCCACCCACCCATCATTATAACCTGAAAAATAAGAGTGTAAGGAGGTGCTAATCACCTTGTATTATTTCAACCTAAGACAGGTAGTAAAATACTTTGATCTGTTTAGCTTTAGTTTATGCTCTGTCAATTGACTTATTTTAGCTTCAAGTTATTTCTGTGGCCAGAGATATTTTGGTATTAAAAATGGATTTTCAATAATGTATGGAAAAGCTTTGGTCTTGTAGTTTCTGAAGACTTTGCCCTCCACCACTTGAACTTTCTTTTCGCCCTCACACTTCCCTCCTTGCAGCTGGTTTTGTTTTACCTCACTTCAGGGCACTAGGCATTGAGAAAGTTAACATCTGAAGCTCCTGGAAAGTGGACACATTTTTTTACAGGCCTGTAGACAGGGAGGGCTCCTGTCCCCATTCCCTTTCCAGTCTGAATCTGAATGAGAAGAATGTATTACAAATAAACATACCTGGAAGCAAAGGTCCTCTCTCTGCCTCAGGACACTTTCTACCTGGGGAGAACTTCCCCAGCTTCTTGGGAGCTAATTTCACTTTCCCCTAAGATCTGGTGCTCACCCAGACCCCAATATCTCAGCTATCTATGTGTAGATTGTTTCACCAAAGGCTAGAATAATTTTCTCATGTGAACTAGCTTTCATTTGTGGCAATGTGAAGCTAGAAAGATACTCCTGAGAGGAATGGGTACTAAAACGTACACTAATTACAACATTGAGAGCCGCAGCCCAGGATCTGTCTTTTGACTTCCTAGAAAATGATAGCCAATGGCCCAGAAGAATGTTTCAGGGGAAAGACTTCCTTTTGGCTGGTTGGAGGGCTGCATTAGCTTGCACTGATTTCCCAAAGCCAGGAAATACGATCTTAACAGATGAAGCACCCTGTTGACATTAGAAAAGATGTAAAGCATAGCAAGTTATCTGTTAATAGGCCATCAGAGTGCCCAGGGCAAGCAGGTTCTTTACAAACCCTATTTAATGAGGGTGTTGCTTGATTGAACCGCATCAGAGGCAGAGTAAAAGAAGTGAAAATCCCTTATAAGTATCCCTTGTAGCCCAGCTGATATGTAATTGGGTTTCTAATAAGCCACCCAAATTGAATCAACAACTTTTCTTTATTAAGTTTTTACAATTTACTGGGTTCAGTGCTGAGCAACTCTATACTCTGCTATCATCTCTGGAGCTAATGCAAAGAATGTAAAATCCACTAGTTGGCCAAGGAAGAGTGACCCATCCCCCTTGCTTCTCTTTTCTCCAAATTAATAGATGAGAAGTTGCATTTTGTTTAAGTTTAGTGTACTTTATCATAGTGATCTAATGTCCAAATGTAATGCAACATGGATAATAGACTATTTGGTGTCCATTGTAAAATGATATATTAGAAAGCATGATGTTGCCGGGCGTGGTGGCGCACGCTTGTAATCCCCGCGCTTGGGAGGCGGAGACAGGAGGATTGCGCAGGTTCGAAGCCAGCCGCGCGCTGGCTTAGGAGACCCTGTTTCCAAAATGAAAATGTAAAAATAGGTCTGGGAGTGTAGCCCCGAGGTAGAAGGGCTTCCAGGAACCCCAGTACCATCAAAAAAAAAAAAAAAAAAAAGAAAGCATGATGTAATGCTGCTATTTTATTTATTTATTTATTTATTTATTTATTTATTTATTTATTTATTTATTTTGGTGCTACTGGGGTTCCTGGAAACCCTTCTACCTCCGGTCTACACTCCCAGACCTAATTTTATACTTTTTTATTTGGAATGAGGGTCTCTTAAGCCAGCGCGTCTGGCTTCGAACCTGCACAATCCTCCTGTCTCTGCCTCCCAAGCACGGGGATTACAAGCATGCACCACCATGCCCCGCGAATGCTGCTATTTAAGTTAATGGGCACATCTCTCTTGATTTACTTGGTAAATTAAACAGTTCACACTGTTAGAACATAGAAGGTATGCTTCTGACCAAGATGGAATAAATAGGCCTGGATCTATTCTGCCAGAAATAACTAACAAACTAGACAAAATAATTTGGAAAACAGTTTAATGGGGTTTTAAAATAGTTCAACACACACACCTACCATAAGAACCAGCTATTCCACCCTTAGTCATTCACCCAAGAGAACAAAAACAAAACATACACCCCTAGAAATACACGAATGTTCATAGTGTCGTAATTGCAATGATCAAAAACAGGAGCAACCCAAATGTGCCTCAGTAGGTGAATGGACAAGCACACCATGATAGCATCCATGGGATGCACTAGGCTCCAGCAATAAAAAGGAATGTGTCCTTGTTGCCACAACTCCATGCCACAACAAACAGGGTGAAAAAAAGCCAGGCAAAGCAAATAACATACTGATTTTGTTGTTTTTTTGTATAAAATTCTGGAAAATATACACTAATCTATAGTGACGGGAAGATTAGTTGTTGCCCGCAGGTGAGGGCAGGAGAGGTGGGAGAAAGTGGTCAACAAAGGAACTCCAAGAATCTTTGGGGGGCGATGGTTATGTTCGGTTTCACTGTGATGATAGTGTAATGAGTTTATACATATATCAAAAGTTATCAAAAATGTTGTATGCTTTTGACATGTGATGTTTGTTGTATGTTATTTGAAATATTTTCTAAGTTGTGATAAAATATACAATTTTTACCATTTTCATTATTTTCTCTTTTTTATTGTGGTACTAGGGATTGAACCCAAGGACATTCTATCTCTAAGTTACACCCTCAGCCCTATTTTACTATTTTTATTTTGAAACAAAAGGGCTCACTAAGTTGCAAAGGGACTAAGTAGCTGAGCACCACCATACCTGGCCTACCATTTTCAAGAGTACAGTTGAGTGGCATTCATTTGCTTCATCATGTGGCAGTGACCACTCTCCCTCTCCAGAGAACTCTGGACCTGTTAATAGCAAATGTATTTATTATAATGATTAGCGATATAAACCTAACAAATAATCTGGTAATAATACATATACTTCAAAAAGTTGTTTTTAGAAAAAGATGCCACAAAGTAGAGATTTTTTTATCAGCTTTTAAAAGTGAAAACTTTTTTTTTTAAGCACTAGCCGGATAATTGATCATTTACAAGAACTGCAACCATGTGCTGGGCCTTGGGCAAAGTCTACTGTGTGTATTGTATCTTTCAATTTTTACAAGAACCCATGTGATAGATAAAGTTACAATCCCTATCTAATAAGTGAGTAGACTGAGGATTTATTTTGGGGTAGAAGGTGGAATTAAGTAACTTTTTCATGTATGTTCAGCCAGTAACATGGGCAAGTCACATTTTTAACTTGGCCAACCCACCGCTATTGAAACCTACAGGAGTAAATAAGAGTAATTTTTCAATGACAAGAAAATAGGTACATTAATGATTTTAACTTCATTGTGAGCAGTGCAAAGGAATCAAAAGTATCTCTGAAATAGAAACCAGATGTATTCTTTCTCATCATTTTCAGACTATCTGGATATCAAGCACTGCTCTAAAAACTTGGGACACAAGTTTAAAAATAAACAAAAAAACACCCCAATCCAGGCCCTTGCTTTTGAATCCTCATGCAATCCGTTAAGTTTTTTTTGCCTACTCAGGTAACTGTAATAGCAGCAGTGTGTACAAATCACAGTAGCTAATTCTAGGGCAGGGGAAGGTTCTGTTCAAAAAAACTTTATGGAGTGATATAAATTTTATCCAGGCCTGGAAATTTGGGACAGTTTTTTCCCAGACTGATAAAGGTAGGAAGCAGGGAAAGAAGTTTACAGGTTACAGAAACCACATCTACAAAGAATTCTCTAGGGAAGCAAAATGTTTTCAAAGGCAGAAATTGCCTGGGAAGTGAACTTTCAAGTCAACTTCTTATAGGAAGAATCACTAATATTTGGATTGGGAATTTCTGGAAAGTGAAAAGTGTTCATTAGGAGTTAGGCTATTGTAACTTCTGGAAATACCTAAGCATAAAATATTGCGCTTTGGGGCTACCAGGTGACATAAACTGATCAGCTTGTGGAGGCTCACAGCATACACTTTAGGTCATGGTGTGTGACCCAGGAGTCTAAGAGCTTGTATCTCTAAGTGTGTATCAATACAATGAAAATAATGTGGATCCGAACTAAACTTTTAGTGGTAAGCTAAATTTTACAAGACCACCTCAAAACTATTTTAATAAATGGATGGGTGCTTATGAAATATGCCTTCCAGACTTTATACTTGTACAAAGATGTCATAAAACTGCTTTTCTATATCCCTTTCCTATTTTTAAGAAAAAGGAGTACTTTAAATATAAAATATTTAATGCTCATTTTCACTTTAAAGGATCCCATTCTTATGAAATCACTGTCTTACTTTTGTTAGGAAATTTTAGGTCTGCAATTTTTAGCACCATATAAACAGAGCTTCTTAGTTATCTTCTTAAGCAATTCGTGGTTTTATTTTTATAGATTATTGACCCAATCTGCAAACATTGCATTCACTTTGGAGAAACTTCCAAAGACAGTTTTTGTTTTGTTTTGCTTTTAAAGGCCAGAATTTCCTGAAGATTTGAAGCTTTGGTTCATGTTTATTATGACTACCTCAGGGACTGATAGGAGTCTGAGAACATGGGTAAAGTTCTTACAGAGAGTCCAACCAAACTAATTTCTAGAACATTTCTATCTGGGAGACCAAGGCTGAGGATATCAGGTTATGTTACTTTAAAGTTTGATTTTAAAAAAAAGGCAAAAGAAGCATTTAATTGAGTAAGAGCAATAGGAAAAAAAGCACCAATGGATTTTCTTCATGTTCTTGTGTAAAACTGAATGGTGTAGAAGCCAAATTATCAAAATCAAAATAAGATATTCCTAGAGCAGTGTTTATCGGAATGTCCAGGATGGTAAGGATTTACTGAGCACTTAACAAAGTCTGAGGCCACTTAAATGTGATAAGTAGTTTGGCCACACACTTCCCCTTCTCTTTTTTTAAAGAGGATTGGGAGCAGAAAAGTCTGTGTTCTGTTCAGTTTTAATTTAGCAAAGAAAAAATAAATAAGTGGTGCCTAATGGAACTAGTAACAACTCCCTGAGAAAGTTATAATATGCTTATCATATATTTACACTTTGAGAATTTAGTTGCAATTTTTTCCTAAAGATATTTATACTTAGGACCAGAGGGTATTTCAGGCCTGAGAAGAACAAAATCTATCATAGTGTTTTAACAAGATATGGTATGTGGTACATAAAATAACAGTAAGAGTCAGTCCTATGTTAGCTGCTTGAGGTTTTTCCTTGCTCTCTGAATTCCAATTTCTCTCCCTATAAAGCTGGAAAAATAATAATCTTTTTTGTCAAGATTATCATTAAGACTCTTGATAAGCCAGGCATGTGGTGCACAACTATAACCTCAGTAGTTGGAAGACTAATACAAGATAGCAAGTTCAAAGTCAGCCTCAGTATCTTAGGGAGATACTCAGCAACTTAGTGAGACTCTGTTTCAAAATAAAAAATAAAACAGGGTTGGGGGTATAGCTCAGAGACTGAATACCCCTGAGTACAATCCCCAGTATCACATTTGGAGAATAAAGATTTAGGGCTCATTTGAGATTATAGCACCTTTTGTATCTTTGAACAAACAAGACCCTGGAAATTAACTATCCTGGTTTTGATAATAAGAAGATAATGTGATGATCTGATAGAACCAAAAGAAAAGCAATAAATCACTGCCAGCTTTGCATATTTACTTTAGCCAGTAAGAACATACTTTTAAAGACCTAATGGTAGTTGTTTTACTCAACTTAAAACATGCTATTGGGTACTTAGAAGACTGAGACAGTAGGATTTCAATTTTGAGGCCAACCTCAGCAACTTAGCTAAACTCTCAGCAAACTAGGGAGGCCCCGTTTTAAAAACAAGCAAAAAGGGCTGGAAGTGTAGCTCAGAATTAGAATGCCCCTGGGTTCAATCCCTAGTAACACACACACACACACACACACACACACACACACACACACACGCTGCTGCTGCTGCTGCTACTGGCTGCAAACTCTTTGAATGGGATCTTATGCAGCCAGCATTTTACATTGACATTGCTTCAAAATCACTGTTTCAGGATGGCCAAAAATATTGCCCCACACTTGCCACTAGCATCCAGGTAGGCCCAGCATTCCAGGGGACTTCCTGCTTCCCTCTAGCTCTAGAAAGCATTGGAGACCATCTCAGCCTTGCCAATAAAAAGTTAATTTTCAAGCCATAGGAGAGCAGTTGTGAGTACCTTGACTAACTGTAATGCATGATATAGTAATAGTGTTTTGTTTGTAGCAGTATACACCGTTGGTTATGAATAGGAAAAACTGAATCAAATAATGTTTGCTTTTAGGACTATTTCAAGTCCTGTGAGACACACTTGCACAAAGGAAATAAAGTAGGGGAAAATTTGTGATGTGGGGGATAATTTTTATGAAATGAACTATGAACCCAGGGTATTTTAAGAAAAGTATCTCCTAAGTCCATGGATACAAAATCCAACTTTGCAATTTCTAGTACAAGGCACATGTATTTTGGAGCAATTGGCAGGAAAATTCAGGAGAGTGTCATATTTCTTTAAATGGAAGAACTCTTATGGCTTCAGGGCTAATATGGTATGTATTTTAATTATACCATATTATATAGTAAAAATTATAAATGATAAATTTTATATATAAATGATACATTTTTAAAACTGCTATTGGATACTTAGAAGACTGAGACAGTGGGATTTTGGGCTTGAGGTCAACCCCAGCAACTTAGCAAAACTTTTTTTTTAATTATTTGTTAAAAAAATTCTGATAAAAACTATACTTTGTACTTATTTTCTTAAACTAAAAAATAATTCCAAGCCTTACTGAACTACTTCTCCCAGTTAAAGTATAACTTTAAGTGCAGAAAATAAAATTAGGCCCTTTGAATAAATAAATCACCAAAGGTCCAATATTTTTATTAAACTAAATTTGAATCTGCATTTAATGTTTCTTTCAGAAAAACATCTTCAGTCATTTCTGTCAAAATTGGACCTCCCAAATGGAGTTACTGTGTACCTATTTCCATCCTCAAACCACACATTTGGTTCACAAATCAAGTAATTATGAGTACAAAGGGATCTTGGGATGTGTAATCACTTTGCTGGCACATGCAAGTAAAATATGGGTCCTCAATTTCCATCTTAATGCATGCAAATGATGGCCCCTTACACACAGGCATTATAAACTGCCCTTGTGAACAGCTTTTCACTTTGGTTGTTAGATTGCGTTAAACTATTCCCCAGAGAATGCTCAAAAACATCCAACATGAGAATTATCTCTTGTTTAATTTTTGTTTAAATTTCTAACTTTCTAATACATATATATTCTAAAATTTAAAGCACTTTTTATCTTTTCCCCACAAAAAATTGTGGTATTATTACATTTTTTCTATAAGGCAAGCAAGTGTCTTTAGGTTCTAAAATTCTTATAGGGCCTCAGGATGCAGGGTTCATTAAATGTATGGCCCAATCTCCTTGAGATGTTCTGTCCTCTTCTGAAAAATGGGACTTATTCTGAGATGCCATGTACATACTGAGGTCATGCAAAAAGTGATGTGAAAATTTCCTGCACAGCTATACATGGAAGTTCAGTTCAATCAGTTAGAATATAGGTCCAGCCCCGCATGGTGGTGCAGGCCTGTAATCCCAGTACTTGGGAGGCTGAGACAGGAGGATCAAAGGCTCAAGGACAGCCTCAGCAAGTAGTGCAACTCTCATCAACCTAGGAAGACCCTGTTTCAAAATAAGAATAAAATAGGGCTGGGGGGATGTAGCTTGAAGGTAGAATGCCTCTGAATTCGACCTCCAGTACCACATGCACAAAAAAATAATAAGGAAAGAAAAAAAGTTAATATAGGTTCAGCATACATAACCAAGATTCAAAAGTAGAGTGTTTTACAAGCTATCACATGATTTCTTGCTAGGAGAATGATTTGAGTAGTTGCATATGAATAGGTTCAGTTTCAGGGACCTGGATTTCTTCTCTTCTGCTTCTCTGCTGGCCCTATGGTGATATCCTCAAACATAGGAGTCAAGCAAGCAACCTATGATATTCATGTTGCACAGTGATCAGCATGGATGAAAGAGAGAAAATAGGCTATTTTGTCATTCTGTTAAGGACATACCCTAGAGGCTGCTCACATCACTTCCCTTCCTGTCAAATTGACAAGAATTTACTCAGATGGTCCTGCCTGACCGTAAGAGAATATGGGAAATGTTCTTCTAGTAGCTGTGATCTCAGCATGATATAAAAGGAGGGGCAACCTATGGGGGGACTACTAAGTAGAGGAGCAACTAGAAGTCTCTGCAAGAGGCCATGGGAATATCTTCCACACGTAGAGGTGCTCCCCAACTTATGATGTGGAATTATGTCTTGATAAACTCATTACAAGTTAAAATATTTTAAGTAAAACATTATTTACCCTAATACCTATCCATCTAAAAGACACAATGTGTTGAACACACTATATCTTAGCAAGACAATACATCGTTGAGTGCAGGGAGTTTGTCTTTGAGATCACGTGCCTGACTAGGAGTTGTGGCTTTCTGCCATTACCAAGCATTATGAAAGTATGGACTAGTGTAACTGCTAGCCTGGGTAAAGATCAGAATTCAAAAATAACTTGTGGAATTCTTTTTATTGATACAAAAATTGTACTTACCTATGGAGTAACATAAGATGATATTTCAATATCAAAGTCAAAATGTGAAGTGCATTTTCCACTGAAAGCAGTGGAAATTCTTCAGCTGAAGCATTGTAAGTGGGAGGCCATTTGTATTGTACAGAGGTAGTGCGAGGATTAAGTGACTTTTGTAAAATTCAGCACACATAAAGACAGTTGTATAATCCCAGAGTAAAAAAAAATCAATATATAAATCCCAAACCTTAATAATCATTATCATGGGGTTGAAATTGATAGTCTGTACCCCAATATTTATTCTGATTAGCAAACACTGTATAAGGAATGGCTGGGCTTGAGGTATGGAAGACAAAAGTCTTAATCCACTGATAAGTGACCAGGGGCAAGTGAAATCTAGAATACTTAAGTGTTAGATGCCTTTCAGAAAGATTTGTCTTTATTTTGTTTATTGCTAATATTTTACTTGGTTTTTCTTTTACTACCCTTAAATGTAATTTTTATCTTTGAGTGTACTAACGAGAAAACGGAAAGAACAGGATATTTCTCTCAACTGTCTTTATTATCAATAAAAGTTTTAGTTGGTTTTTATCCAAACTATTTCTCATCCACTGTACTTTACATACACGATACTTATTATAGAAAAAGCGAAATAAAAATATAATACAAGTCACTTGTAGGATGAGCTGTCTGCTGATTGACAAACTCAATGCATGTAAGAATGTTCCTGTGTGCTCATTCGTAGTGCACATTCTAAAATCTACTTACAGAAGTTTCAATTTAGCAAGTCTGGAAAAGAGCTGAGGTACCTGCAACTTTGACAAGCACCCAGGTAATTAAGTATGCATTTACTTTTTAAAAATATCTTTATGGAGAAATAATTCACATTCCATGTAATTCACCCATTAAAGTATACAAATTAAATAACTTTTAGTATATTCAGAGAGCTATGCATTTATAAGCATAACATATTCTAGAACATTTTTATCGCCATGAAATGAAGTCCCTATATCCATTAGCAGTCATCTCCTCCTGCCTTCCTCCACCTTACTCCCAGCCTACACAACCACCAATGTACTTTCTGTTTGTATAGATTTTCCTCTTCTGGACATTTCATGTAAATGAAATCATTCACTATGTGGTATTTTGTCATTAATATCTTTCCCATAGCATAAAGTTTTCAAAGCTTATCCATGCTGTAGCCTGTATTCATTCATTCATTTTTTTTTCTTTTTACAGTACTGGGAATTAAACTCAGGGGCATTCTACCTCTTAGCTACATCCCCAGCCCTATTTATTATTATTTATTTTGAAACAGAGTCTCAATAAGCTGTGGATGGCCTCACTAAGTAGCTGAGGCTGGCGATGAACCTGTGATCCTCCTGTCTCAGCCTCCCAAAGTGCTGGGATTATAAGCATGGCCCACTACACCTGCCCTACACTTTATTTCTTTTAACACAGAATAAAATCCCATTGTATAAATGTACCACATTGTCTCAGTCAGTATTCTCACTGCTATAACCTAGAACGATTGACCATACAACTGAGAGGAAGGAAGATTTGTTTACTTACAGTTCTGTTTTTGGAGATTTGGGTTTTAGTCCATGTGAAGCTAAGGTTTGCCTGTCTCAGGACATGGTTGCATAAAGCAGAGAGAGGGAGAGCAGGGCTCTCCTCTCACATTATGGAGGCCAGGAGAGAGAGAGAGAGAGAGAGAGAGAGAGAGAGAGAGAGAGAGAGAGAGAGAGAGAGAGAGAATGAGAATGACTGGAGGTTGAACCCAGGGGCATTCTACCTCCAAGCTACACCCCTAGCCCTTTTTTATTTTTTGTTTAGAAATGGAGTCTCACTAAGTTGCAGAAGACCTCGCTAAGTTGCTGAGTCTGTCTGTGAACCTGTGAGCTTCTCGTCTCAGGCTCTCACTGGGATTACAAGTGTGCCCCATCGTTCCAGGCTATGAGGCTTTGAGGGAACTAACTGGAGTCCCATGGGAATTACATTTATCCCTTCTGAAGGTGGTACCCCCAATGACCTAATCACTTCTTACTGGGCTCTGCATTTAAAGGTCCTATAACCTCTCCACATCAGAACACTGAGGACCAAGAATCCTGCTTATGAACCTTTGGTGGACATACTCTAACTGTATCTAAGCCATAGAAATAGGGAGAAAAAAATCCTAAATTCTTACAAAACTACAAAAAACCTTGAATAGCTGCAGAATTCTTAAGCAGAATCACATTTTCTGGTTTCATTATATTACAAAGACTTAGTAATTAATACAGTATGGTAATGACATAAAAACAAACTCATAGACCAAAGGAACAGCGTGGAAAACTTAGAAACAAAACCATTTATGTATAATCAACTAATCTTAACAATTGTGCAAAAAATACACAATAGGGAAAGAGTAGTCTCTTTACCAAATGATATTAGAAAAACTGGATATGCACATACAGAAAAAACAAATTTGGAATCCTTATCTTACATTATATGTAAATATCCACACAAAATGTTTTAAATATTTAAACATAAGGGCTGAAGGCATAAAATTCCTTTAAGAGAATATAGGGGAAATGCTCTACGGTGTTGGTCTTGGCAATTATTATTATTTTTTTTTTAGCTATTACACCATAAGCACAGGCGATAAAACCAAAAATAAACAAGTAAGACTATATCACATAAAATATTTTTGCATAATAAAGGAAATAACCAACAAAATGAGATGGAAATTCATGAAATGGGGGGAGTATTTATTTGCAAACCAGGTATTATATAAAGGGTTGATACAAAAATATAAGAAACTCATGTAATTTAATAGCAAAATAATAATGATATAATGAAAATGGGCAATTGACTTTAGTAGACATTACAAATAATCAACAGGCCTCTGAAAAAGTACTCAACATCACTCATCATTGTAAACTTTAAATCCAAAGCTCAATGAGATATCATTTCATACCCATTGAGATGCTATTACCAAAAAGTCAAAGGAGAATACAGGCCAAGGATGTGGAGAAAAGGGAAACTTTTATACATTGTTATAGAAATGTAAATCAGTGCACCAATATGGAGTTTCCTCAAAATATTAAAACTGGTACTATCTTTTTTTTTTAGAGTCTTTTTTTTTTTTGTCTTTTTGGACTTGAGGATCAAACCCAGAGTGCTGTACCTGCAAGGCAGGCACTTTGTGGCTGAGTTCATTCCAGCCCTCAAAATGGTACTATCCTATGATCCAGCAATCCTGCTTCTGAGAATATATTATATCCAAATAAAATTCATATATTGAAGACCTATCTTTACTTCATGTTTACTGTACACCACTTAAGTGTTCATTGATAAATAAGTGGAAGAATATATATATATATAATAAATAAAACACACTTAATATATATTTATAAATATAAGTAAAATATTTTATGCATTTATGTATATATTCTGCTTAAAAAGAAAAGTCATGCCCATTGTGACAACACAGATGAACGTGGAAGACATTGTGCTGAGTGAAATAAGCCAGAGACAGGCAAATACTGCATGATTTTGCTTATATGTAGAATCTAGAAAAGTTGAATTCACAGAAGGAGAAAGTTGAAAGATAATTATCAGGAGTCATGGGGTGAGAGAAATGGAGACATGTTAGGCAAAGGCTGCAAATTGCAATTATCTAATGAATAAGTTTTGGAGTTTTAATAAGCAGCATAGCATGGGGACTGTAGTTAATAATGCTGTATTATGGATACTTAAAATGTGCTAAATGGGTGCTATATTACAGGCTATACCTGTAATGCCAGCTTCTTAGGAAGCTGAGGCAGGAGAATTGAGAGCTTGAGGCCGGCCTGGGTAATTTAGAAAGACTCTGTCTCAAAAACTAAATTGATAACAAGAGATCTCATATATTAAGATCTTAAATCTTAAGTTGCTATTGAAACTTTTAATTTTAGCTCTTTTATCTTTTTGCTTAGAGCTTAACTTGGTCTCTTGTCCCTCATGCTAACTAATTTGATTTTGGAAATTATTTCACAAAATATATCAAAATGTCACATATACCTTGAATATATGTAATTTTTATCAGTTATAAAAATGAGAGTGAGAGAAAGAAAGGGAGAGAGAGAAAGAAAGGAGAGAGAGAGAAAGAGAGAGAGAGAAGAGAAGAGAAGAGAAGAGAAGAGAAGAGGAGAGGAGAGAAAATTAGAGTTAAAATCTAGACATGAGCAAGAGCAGAGGTCCAGGCAGCCTGCCCTGGCCTCAGTCCTCTCTGGAGTTTGCAAGGGAAAAGAAGAGGGAAAAATAAGGGCTTCTCTTTTCCCAGTTTATGTCCCTTCAACTATAAGCATAGACACTTTGGGAAGGAAAAACCTTAATTAATATATGGTATTAACATTTTAAACTATGTGAAAGTAGACATTTGTTAGTTAAAAGTGTATAGATAGTTATGGAATCCACCTCAAATTAAGGAACTTTAGTTGCAATGGGTAGAGGACATTTGACCTGTCGATTTGGTTATGACTGGGAAGAACATACTTTTTAGGTTTTCATCTTTTAACATCAGTGAACAGAAATTTTCCAAATAATTTGAGTTGGAGCAACTTATTTTTCTTGTTCCTTTACTCCTTCATACTCCTCCCATTGTTTGCAAATACTATCTGTTCATCTGTGTCCAGGTCAACCTGTCTGTTCTTGGGTTATTCCATTTGCTGCACAGAGATGTCTTGATTAGACATCTCTGGTTGTTTTAGGAAACAGTTCTCAATTATAATTAAGTCTGTGGCTTATTTCCTCAGGTTCATGTATTCTTGAAACCTGCTTTTCCTCACTTGTTTCTTCCCTCCAAAAATGTAATTATCTTTGCCACAGTGTGAGGGGTTTATTTTCTTTCATTTAGAGTCCAATGTGCCAGTCTGCATTTAAATAGTGGAAAACTGTTCTTTTAAGTCTCAGAATATATAGTTTCCAAGATATAAAATCAAGGAAAACCCATTGGTTAAGAAAGTATGTGTGGAGTGCAGGGGGGACAGTAAGATCCCCTTAGGAAGATACAACCACGATGTTTTGTGGGTTTGCTGGAGATTTGGTTTCTGCACAGGGAAAGGGTATTTCTTGTCCCTCAGATCCAGGGCTTCCAGTGGCACATGATGAGGGCAGGTGACCCAAAAGAGAGTGCTGCACAGGGCTGCGACACACTGTCTGCTTTCTCCATTTTGGTCGCAGCCTTCCTTGTTTCTTCAGAAATCCTCTACATTGGTCTTTTCCCTTCCTTGAACTTGTCCAGCCATAGCTACTTCTGCTTCCTGAGCCTCCACACAAAGACACTGGCTTTTTGGGGGTTCATAAAGGTGTTTGCTGATAGGAAAAAAGAAAAGAGAAAAAGTAAAAAGCAGAGCATGAGTAAGGGAAGTAAAAGAATTCCCTCCTTTGGTCTCTTCCCATCATTTTTCCCTTTAATCACAAAGCTTAGGGCTGTGCCCTGGCACCTCTCAGACAAATGGGAGTGAGCCCACTGTCTCGTTTTATTTGGCCTGTTCAATGTTTTAAGAACTAGAAGTACTGGACCACGAGCCCCACAGTACAATGGGCTGGAAGCAAGCAGCCATGAGCGCTCTGGTTTAACACGCTCCTCACTGTTCTCTACTGCTTCCTTCTCTACTGAGAATGGGAGTTACCACAAATGTAATTCCTCATCCACGTACAGTTCTGCACCTATACCACGTCTGTACATGCTATTATTGTAACTTCTAATTGCAGCCCCTTTATCTTTTCATGTAGAGTTCTCCCTGGTCTCTTGTCTCTTGTGGAAATAAACCAGCACCCAGACTTCTCACACACATGGCAGAAGTGGCAGGGGATTAGCACCCCATGGAGAAGCTTTCAACTGACAAGTGTATAAATACTTTAGCTCCCTCACCCCTCAGATGGGTATTGGCATGTTCCGCACTCCATTCATTCCTTCCCTTTCTTGCCTCATTCCATTCTTCCCTCTGGATGCTTGCTGACTTCACCTCCCAAATGAGCTACTAGTCTTGAAATCCTTGACTTCAAATTTGTGGCGGTGGGAATCCAAACTGATATGGACATTTTGGGAGATGATTTGGGAAGGAGGTGGCATTCACAGGCAGCTCTCTCTCCCTCTCCACCAATGTGCTCTACCACTGAGCTAAACCCCCAGCCCTTTTTATTTATTTATTTATTTTGAGACAGGAACTCACTAAGTTGTCCAGGGTGGCCTTGAATCTGCCATCCTCCTATCTTAGCCTCCCAAACACTGGGATTACTGGTGTGTACCACTGTGCCCCTCTTCTTGCTTGCTAGTTTTAATGCCTACATTTTTTTTTTTTTTTTTTTTGGTGAGACTGGGGTTCCTGGAAACCCTTCTACCTCCAGGCTATACTCCCAGACCTCTTTTATATTTTTTATTTGGAAACAGGGTCTCTTAACTCAATGCGGCTGGCTTCGAACCTGCGTGATCCTCCTGTCTCCACCTCCCAAGATCGGGGATTATAAGCGTGCGTCACCACGCCTGGCACTAATGTCTACATTTGATACCTGCCTTTATCACCTTTTTCATATAGTAGCAATTTTTGATGTGACAGCTTTAGAAGATGTTAAAAAAACTTAAATGAGCCCCAAGCGCATGCCACTTAACCAACTGTTTGTATTATAAGGAAATAAAAAAAATGATTTCTTCATATGCAATAGTTAGTGCCTGAGATCTAGCATTGGTGAGATACATGCATGGGAAGGATTTTTCAGTAAAGGGCATGGATATGTTGATTTGTCATTCTTCCCTGATCCATTGTAATAAATGGTAGTATTTTTAAAAGACAATGGACTAAAGCAGCTATCAAAACCAAAATTGCATACATGTTATTTTCTTCCATGTTCAGTAGTCACCAGGCAGAAAAATTAAAATCATGGCTATTCTAATAAATATTTTTTCTACAGATTACAAACTTACTAAGGATGAGAAGCAATTCTTACCTTTCTGAACAATGCCTGGATGCCTAATGTCTAACACAGTGTCCATAAAACACGCTCAATAAATTTTTGCTGAAGAAGTCAAAGAGAAATTGAGAGCAGGGTGTGATAAGTATTTGCTGAGTCTTACAGATGTCCTTCTCTTCTATTTTCTTGAGTTCTTATAACAAATATTTGATTTCCATTGATTGGTAGGGCTAAAATGTGATCGCTCATATTTTGGGATAAGAGCCCAAAGTCCTTGGCATTCAACTAGTCTTGCGATGCTTTTAGAAGGCTGCTTCTTGCTTCTACACCCTGTTCTGATACCCGTGCTGGGATTCTCTAAACCTGTGTCCCATTATGTAGAAGTTTCTTTGTTTTCTATTTCAGCTCTGCCTTTGCTTGCCACAGGGACACTAAGGCTGCCAAGGTCCCCTTTGCTTTAGCAGAGCAGCAGCATTCATGAAGCTCCTTGTCTCTAGGTCTCATCTTAGTCTGATTAAATAAATGGAGATTGGTAGCCACAGAAAACAAACAGCAACTGCGAAAGTTTTGCCTCTTCAGAAAACCTCCACGTTGCTCTCTGCCTCATAGATTCTAAGATCTCTACTGCTTCCTTGTGCTCAGAAACCAGACTCTTTAGTTCTTCTGGGTCCAGGCAGACAGATGCTTTATAAAAAATGACCGATATTTTCCAGTCTGTGGGGAAGGAAGGAAAAGAGTTGGAGAAAGTGACTAAGAAGGGGAGTAATATTGACACTATCTTTGATTTGATTCAATTGCACTGCTATGTTTCTTGATCTTCTTTATAAAAACGATAGTGTTTTTGATGCTGTGCCCCCGGCAGCCTCCCTGGGCGAGTGCAGATGTGCTGAGCCACGAGCCACTTGGCTGCCTTGTGGACCGACTCAGAGAGCCTCTCTTTTCCCTAATGAAGTCATCTCCTCTCTGGGCAGCCCAGCCTTTCCCAGCACTCCATGTTAGAACTTGGCTTTGGATTGCATAGTTATCTCATGATGTAGATGGTCTCCCAGTTAAGTTCTGGAGAAATCTACCCAACCATGTACAGGACATTCACTTTTATTGAAAGAAACATTCTACTGTAACATTTCGATTTAGGGGTTGGAGAGACAAAGATTCAGTAACAGACTTCCAGGAAAAATCTAATTTTTTATGGCTTCCAAAGGATATTTGTCTGGTTTGTCTGAGTAATTTATATATTCTGGTTTAATGTACAATGAGATTACCATGATCCTTTTGTCTTTTGTATGATTCCTTATAATTAAAGGAGGCAATAAAGACTCTTATTCCACATTTCCTAGAAAACCAAAGAAGATTTAAAGAATTGAATAGAAGGGCTGGGGAGGTAGCTCAGTGTTAGAGTGCTTGCCTAGCATGTAGAAAACCCTGGGTTCTGGAAAAAAAAAAGCAGTATCCAGAATATGTGTTTCCCTTAGTTATTTCCTCCTGGTCCCTTTTGCTTCCTATCTTTATTATAACTTCTACATATGAGAGAAAACATAAGACCCTTGACTTTCTGAATCTGGCTGACCTCAGCATAATACTCTCTAGTTGATGGGGAGGAGAAAAATGAGGCTTGCGGAAGGTTGTGTGCATATAAGAAGGTTTCACTACCAATCTCACTAACATGCATGGGAGGAAGGAAGAGGGGGCAGGTATATGGAAGAAAATATACCAAGTGATGTGTACATTCATGTTTGTATACTTTGAATCTCACTGTGATGTATAATTACATCATAACAGCTGGGCGTGGTGGCACACGCCTGTAATCCCAGCATTTGGGAGGCTAAGACTGGAGGATTAAAGTTCGCGGACAGCCTCAGTTACTTAGTGAGGCCCTTTGCAACTCAGTGAGACCCTGTTTCAAAATAAAAAAATAAAAAAAATAGGGCTGGGGGTGTGGCTTGGAGGTACAATGCCCCTGGGTTCTATCCCCAGTACTGTAAAAAATTAAAAATTGTACCAATTAAATTATAAGAAAAGAATATCTGTCCCTAAGTTACAATGTTTTTTTAAAAAAAAGGTTTATGACAATCGTGGAGAGTTGGCTTCCTTTTTCTAAAATCCTTGAAAAGTCATTAAAGGTGGTATTTTCAATCTGTTGCATTTTTCACCACCCAGGGAGCATCTTTCTTGTACCTAGGATCAGTCAGATCAGGGAACTGAAACATGAACTCTTTGTTTTCCACATTTGAATAGGACTGGAATCTTGTCATCCCCAGCTCAGCCACAGATAATGCCATGTCTTAGAACACTTCACCTGATCTATAAAGAAGGAGAAGACTGAAATGTGATCCTAAAGAACCTTGGAAGGAGGTTTAGAAGAAGATAATGAAATTCCCTGGAGACCCACCTGCCATCTACACCTTTCTTTTCCACGTTGTTGGCTGGCTGCCACTGAGCTCAGCCAAGTTCCTGGAGAAAAGATCAAGGTGAGGAAGCAAGGCCCACCGCTTCTGGCTTATGCTTTCCTGCAGGCACTAGCACTATGAATGAAGATCTTGCTTTATCTGTACCTGGGATCTTTGTGTTTACATAAACAGCATCCCCACTACAAGGACATGATTTCAAGGGAGACTCACTGAATGAAATTTTAATTACCATTAATTGAGACTTGAGTATAATGAAATAAGTAAATATAGCTTTACTTATATAAGCTACAAAAATAGTCTCCTATTAAAAAATGTCTGATAATTTTGTTAGATACTAAAGAATCAGATTTGATTGTTTTCCTGTTCTGTTTGTAAGAGGAAGAAACCCCTTGGAAGCAATTACATAGGTATAATATAGGTACAATCTATCCTAAATATGCCTGGCATATTTCTTTTTTTCTTTTTATTCTTTATTATAGATAGCTAAAGGGGACAATCTGCCATAGAGAAGCTAAGTAGATATTCAGGGCTTATCATTTCAGTTTTTGACAGCCCGAATAAGTGTTTAATTTTCTAAATGACAATGTTACAAGCCAAAGAAGAGACATCCAGTATAAAGCTTTTTACACAGTCCATATCCTAATTAGTTGAGACTGTCTAAAAAGTGCCTTTGTCTTTTAGCACTACTCGGTCAAGGGTTATAATAACTATGGATGGTATAAGAAATTATGAATATTGGAGAGCTTGAGAAACACTTTTGACAAGATAAAGGAAAATATCTCAGAACATAAGGAGTATATGGCCCATAGCTTTCTATAATTTTGTCATGGACAAATTATATTATTTATAATGAATGTCAAATATTAGTACTTCCTTGAAAATGACTATTAATCTATTACTAATAGATTAATCCTTGTTTCTGCTCTGCTTCTCCTTTGTAGAACTGTTTTACTTAACTATATAATGAGAGTAGGGTAAGGAAGACATCAGTTTTCAAACTGGCAGATCTGTCAGTCTGAAATGGCCTTGAGCAAGTCAAACTCTATGAAACCCAAATTAAGCTTACTCAAATGTAATAATGAGAATAAGGGAACATATTTTGAAGTATTTCCAAGAAAGATCTACCCTGATGCTTGAAGTACAAATTTCAATGAAAAATCATTTTGTTTCATCCCCCCCCCCCTTTCTGAATGACATCATCTAAGGTAAAAAATTGTAGTCCAGCAAAAGCTTGGCTGTTAATTGTATGACTTTGGGAACGTCAGATTGATTACATGTTAAATAATATATTTAAATATGTTAAATGGAGCCGGGCATGGTAGTGCATGCTTGTAATCCCAGCATTTGGGAGGCTGAGACCGGAGGATCACGGTTCACAGACTTAGCTGAGGCTGTCTGTAACTTAGTGCGACCCTGTTTCAAACTAAAGAATAAAAAATAGGGCAGGGGGTGTAGCTCGGAGGTCAAATGCCCCTGGGTTCTATCCCTAGACCCACAAAATATAAAATAAAATAAATACGTTAAATGGAAAGATTGAAGTTTGGCTTTGTTCCATTACTCTATTATTCTAAACATTCAATGAAACAAAATTTCAATGTTAGGGATGGTAGTATAATCATTGTACTAAGGATAAATAATTCACAGATCAAACAAGTTAATTTATTTCCAAAAAATATGACTGATAGGTATGTCATTATACTGAGCTAATGAATAAAATGAAGAGAAAGGTACATTTTCAGAATTGAAAATGTCCAGAAAAACCTTTTATTTTCTTACCATTTAAAATCCATGATCACAATGAATGCATACAACTTAGGGGGTAAAAAACCTTACAAAAGAGATCGTATAAATAGGCATGCATAGGAATCTAGAATATGTAAAGTTTTTAAAGTATGAGCATAAGTCAATCTAGTCAAAGGAATTCAGAGTGAAAATTTAATTTCTCTTTTCATCACTACTGTTTCTGAGGTCCTGTGTTTGAATCAATTTTGTAAGTTGAACATTCAGAGGGATGAATTACGGGGATACTTCCATATTTGTATAGAAAGAAAAGCTTGCTATCCATTCACGCATCCCTTGTGTTACACTGACACGGACCTAGGGATTATTTTGTTCACATTGTCTAAAATCATACTTGACTTCAAAGAAAAGGAAAATCCAAAGTTCTTCTTTTCCGAGGGCAGAAATCCTTTGTGCCCAGGGTTGACCCTTGCTCTGTTAAGTCTTATTGGAAATCTTTTAAGACACAATGCAGGGAACTCTTCCATGTGTTGATGTTTACATAGTGGGGTAGGCCTGACTGAAAAAAAAATCACTTACACGCCTGGAAGATTATGATTCTATTTTCCAATAACATAGAAGGTGGCTGATACATTCAAGGAGTGCCTGCTTCTCAGAAAAATTATGAAATCTCGTACTACAAGAGAGACTCTGAAAGGCAGAAGGAAAGGGAAGACACCAGAGTCTAGATTTCCCTGCAGAGATGGGGATTTGAGCCAGAGGAAGAAGATTCTCTTTGAATTCTACAAGGGATTTGCCCCGGGGGAGTTTCCTGTCCAGCCGTTTATTACCGGGGTCTTTGTGTACTGCAGTCCTTCCAGGCTCCCCATTGGGCAGTTCCCCAGGGAGGGCCGGGGGAATTCTTACACTTTCTCTCTAGGGCTTAGAAGGATCTCATTTTCTCAGTGTCTCTTTTCAGGTTGGCAGGAGTCTTGAGCCTGACACTTCTTCATTTGCGACAGGCCAGATCCTTGGCGCGTAAACACGATGTAGCCAAGTTCTTTGGTGATTTCACAGAGTTTCGTTTGCTCTTAAAAGCGAACGGCCCATATTCAATTGTTCTGAGCTTGCCTGCCCCACCAGAGCCCAGGGGCTGCTTTCCCCTAATTCAGAACTGGCAGCGCGGGGGGCGGGGGCGAGGGGGTGGGGAAGGGGTGGGAAGGCGGTGGTTTCTGAGAGCTCGGTACAGGGTTACCGAGTGACTCCCTGAATGGGGAGCGCCGCTGTCCCCGAGCCGATTGGTACTTCTCTTCAGGAAGAGACGCTGAGAGGTGGGAGTGCCTGGGGAAGGAGGCAGGCGGTCCCTGCCGCGGGCGCGGGGAGCAGCCTTTCCTCCCCTCGCCGGCTCTCCCAGCCTGGGCGCTTAGGAGTGGCTGAAGCTGCGGAGCGCTCCTGGAGCCTGTGAATGAACCCTCCTCCTCTCCCTCCTCCTTCTCCTCGCCGAGTCTCCTCCTCGGCGCTGACGGTACAGTGATATAATGATGGTGGGTGTCACAACCCGCATTTGAACTTGCAGGCGAGCTGCCCTGAGCCTTTCTGGGGAAGAACTCAAGGCGCGCGGGCGCAACAGCCGCGAACATTAGGCGCTGTGGACCGGCGCTGGGACCGGGATCTGCGGCCAGCCCCGCATCCTCCCTCAGCCTCCAGCACCGCCCCGCGCCCTCCGCACTCTTCCCCGAGCCACCACGCGTCCTATGTGACCCGCCCGGGAAACGCCGAGCCCATTCGCACAGCGCTGCGGTGATTTTTTTGCCCCAAACTGCAAAAAGCCGCCTTTCAAGGTAATCACATTTCTTTTGTTCCCCCCTTAAAAAAAAAAAAAACTTACAGAAAAAAAATCGAGCTTAGTAAAAAGAGGCACATTACAATTGGTAGAAGGCTTTAATTAAGGCACAGAGCACTGGCTCTCAGGCGAAGTTAAGAAAATGTTTGCACTTTTTAAGTGCAGGTAACTTTCAAAAGGGCATTTGGAGAGAGTCATACACAGGGACCTTGGTGCTGAAAAGATCTAGACAAAAGAAGCGCGGGGTGGGGTGGGGGTAGCACTAAAGGAACTGGGGGAAGGGATTCGTAGAGAAATCCTAGAAAAGTCATTGTATCGTTAGTTGGGAGGAGGGGAGGGACCCCAGGCACCTTGAAGCTTTCGTTGTTGTTAACCTGCTTGAGGCAAAAGTTTGAATGGGGACTCCGAAGACTTGCCCACATACAAGTCCCCCAAGCCACCTTGGCGGAGGGCACCTGGTTTCCTGGCGTGTGGGCAGTGCCTGGGGTTCCTGGAAAGCCACTAATGGGCAGCTCCCGAGAGCTACCTGGTGCCCCCGGAGCGCGAACGCGACCCCCTCTGCCCGCAGGCGGCGTGGGAGGAGGTCTGGCCAGGAGAGGCTCAGGGTCCAGGGCCGCGTCCCCTGGAGGACTCGAGGGTTGTCAAAGCTCTCTCTCGGTGCCCCTGGCTTCTTTTGTCCCGCGCGCGGTGCGCGGGGGCCAGCGGGTGAGGAGCAGGGGATGGGGGTGGGGTTGTTGGGGCGCCGCGGAGGTCTTCCCAGCGCCGGGCGGGAAAGCTTGCCCTGAACCTGCAGGGATGTGTAAGACTTTTGTTATCATTCTCTAGAGCGAAGCGGTGCCTGTCGTTTTCACAAGCAAACCAGCGCCCTGAGCGCTCTGCAGACAAAGGTGGCGCGGGGACCCGAGTCAGCGGGCTTTTGGGCCAGCCCTCTCGCCCCATTTCAGCAGTTCTGTCTGGGTTCCCTTCCGTATCCCCACCCCTCCTCGTTATCGGCTCTAGTTGAGCAACTTTACTGGCTGGTGGAGTGACTGCGGAAAGCGTGTGCTGGGAGTCTCTGCCCCCAGCCCCTCGGCGGGGCGTCCCGCAACCCCGCAGAGGCGTGGACGCTGTGCAGAGCTGCTGCCCCAGGGCGTGCGGACCCGGGCATCCCGGTCGACCCGGCTCGCTCTCTCTGTTACTGGGCGTGGAGCGGTCAGAGTGTTAGCCAGCGGAGAGCTGGGTAGAAAAATAGTGTCATAGCCTAAACTATTTGCTCTCAGGTCCAGCTGCGTCTCGGCAAGTCCTGCTTGCCTCTGATTGTGCGGGAGGGGGAAGTCTACCACCGCGCGCACTCGCTCGGAAAGAGCGTCTCCTTGGGTGTCCCGCTTCTCATCTTTGTGTTAGCCGGTCTCCATCTTCTCTGCCTTCCTTCCAGCCTCCCAGCCTTAGATCTAGCTCGCCGCGCGTCCCCTCCCCCACGACTGACAAATGAATGGCTAGTGTGAAATCCCTGCCTTCAGGGTCCATGGAGGCCGGCCGGGAGGGAGGAGCCCGGGAGGCGGTGCGCTCCTTCGGATCTGCCCCCGTTCGGTGCTTAGGACCGTCCGAACCCAGATGTCTAGGAATGGAGTTTTGTGGCGGGTGTGGGCGCCCCCTGATGGAGAAATTCAGCACAAGTGGATTTTAAAAGGAGCCCCATCCCCTCCGCCTTTCCCCCAAAGCAAGCGAACCGCTTTCACAATCTTGTGTGCAAGGCTGGAAGGCTATCGCTTCACTTTAGTTGTTTTACACTTCGGGATCCGCGCCGTTTATCTAGGGGCTTGGAGGAGCTGGGAAGAAGGGACTTTTGCGGTCCAGGAGCAGCGGCGCACTTTTGCGATTCTGTTGGGCTGCACGCGATAGTCTCTCTGGTCCCAGTCTGCAGCTTGGTGGACTAACATAACGCCAGGGGGCAGATCCAGGTTCCTTGGGCATCTTTAAGAAAGATAATATGCCTACTTTGGGGAATTTTACAAAGACCCATGGCTCCTTGAATCCAATGAATGCTAAGGTCCCGCCCCAGGACTTTGCAAAAGAAAGACCTCTAATCCAAAACTTAAACTTTCTCAATTTAAGGACGCACGTAGTGCATGGGAAATTGACAGGGCGGGTCCGGGGAAGAAAAGAAAAGAAAAGAAAAGAAAAGAATGGGGAGAGAAGGGAAAAGGAAAGGGGACAATGGGAAGAAAGAGGAAAAAGAAAGGAAGAGAGATGGGGCAGATGAATGCAAACGACCAGGCGCCGGAAGGGCTCGTTTTGAGTTTGGGTCAGAATTTTGTATCTGGTTTTAAGATGCTCTTCCCCACGAGCGGTAGCTAACGCATCTGGAGCGGCGTGCTGGGATGCTGGGGTGGGAAGGAGCTTTAGGAGCAGAGGTGGTCCAGCTCCGCCCTCCTGAGCCGGGGCTGCCCGCCGCGCTCACTCCCCAGCCCGCGCGGGGGCGGGACCGCGCCAGACACTCGCCCCTGCTCGCCAGCCGCCACGTGGGCTGGAGCTTCAGCTCCGGACCCTAGACGGGTGTGACTTCCCGGGCTCCGAGACAGCTGCACCGCGGCACTGACAGTGCGCGCAGCCGGCTCCAGGGCAGCCGCGGCCGAGGGGGCGGAGCGGGGCTGGGCGCCGAGGGCGGAGGGCGGGCGGGGGCGGGCACCCGCGCTCCCAGCCGGCTGCAGCTGGGCTGACCCCGCTTCCATCCAGACCGCGCTACACACGCTCTCTTTAAAAGGCTACCCCCCGCCCCCGCCTTGTTTCTTGGGAGTGGTAGGAGAGATGTAGGGTTCTTGACTTGAAACTAGGGGGAGGTAAAGATTTCCTCCAAGCCAACTCTTGGCATAAAAATGAGACAAGTTTATTGTGCTCCATGGATTAGTTTTAAAATACATTCCAAGTCCTTCTAGAGACATTTTAAAAATCAATTACGAAATTAATCACGTTCCAGACTAGAGTTCCTCTAGAATGGCAATAGATCCCACCATTTGACAAGACTGGGAGAATCCCCAGGGGACAAGCTTTAGTTAAAGGGTTTTGGGTACAATTCTGAGGTCTCCGTTCATCCACCTGTCCTTCAAATGGGCCAGGTCCATAGCAGGAGCACAAAACAAATTTATAAAATGACTCAAAGAGAGATCTGGGAGAATACGGTGTAGATTAGACTCAGCTACTCTGGGGGGTGCGTTTTAAACTTTCCTGGTTTTTCTATTTCAGAAGAACTCGGTTTTAATGACCCATCACTTCAAATAGATATACCTTCCTTTGCTTTTGTTTCCTTCTAAAAGCTGTGACCTGAATGGACTTAGGTCTGGCTTCGCGATTGTACCAAACCCGTTGTGAAAATATTATTATAAAGTCTAAAATAGGATATTGTGAGTTTAACATGGAAATAGGAAGGCCCCAGTAGAAGCAACATTGTAGAATTGGTTCCCAGTTAGGATAATCAGGATATAAAGGATATCAAGGAGTTCTCAAATAATCTGGCTCCTAGTTTTGACCTCTAAGGAAAGAAAGGAATATTTTACAATTGTATAGCCCTGTCCTTAATAAGGGTTCCAGCAGAAGGTCCCCAGTCCTTAATTTTCTTTTGGTTAGTGGCAAGAGGGATGAGATTCAAGACAATCGCTTAGAATTTATGTAAGAATTCAAAATTTTATTTTTTTGGTAGATTAAAATTTTTGATTTTCTGCCTAAATTGTACACCTTGCTTTTAAAAATGAAGTTTGAAAAGAACCTCCTTAGGTTTATGTATATGTATAAATGTAGGTTTTCTCCTTTTCTCTGTTTTTGCAAATTGGAGAGAGATATCTTTGATATTCCAAGATACCTGTATCTGCACACTTAGCAAATTCTGTTTGGAAAGGATCTAAAAAGCTAACTCAAAGCTGAATAGATTAACGTTAAAGACACAACCATTGTTCTCCTTTTCCTTCCGTTATCATGCTTAAGTTCTTTGTGGTTAATGATTGGTCACTAATTGAGCACTGGAGCCTTTGAGATCAACTAAGTCTGCCTCCCACAGTCATATCACTAAGTTCTCCTTTCCTGGAGAAGTTCAAACATTTTTGTTGACTTTATTCATGGACAAGCATCAATAGACACTGTATTTAAAATGAGACATTTCTCTGTGAAGGAGCAGAAATTCTCAAGACACACGGTTCTTTTGAGAAAAAGAATGAATGACTATGGTAGGTTATTTTTTCACCACCCACCTAGAGAAATCAGGACAAACACTCATTGTTGGGGGTTACTCACTCTGGTCTGAGAAAATATACTGATTGTTGCATAGGTTTGTGCTTTACCCAAAAATACAAAGCCTGTACTCTCTTTGATTTGGAATCAGAACAAGGGGGAGTAGTGATAGATGTCTTGGCCAAGCTCCATTTGGATTAGTGAGTTTTCCCAGTTTCCTCTTGTGATCCAGACTTTAACACACACACACACACACACACACACACACACACACACACACACGTGAATGCAAGGTTTTCAGATACTGCTAACGTGCTGAATGTGCCAAGGTAGTTGTCTTCTAGTGATCAGTACAAAGGATCCTTATGTAGTATGTTTATGTCATGTTTCTTAATATAAAAAGTACAAGTATAAATCTATATTTAATTGTATATTTATTTCTTTATCTACTACATCTAGTAGATATCCTACTTCATTCCAAGAATTATAAGAAATTTTCATGATAAAGTGAAATTATGTGTTTTATAACAAATATATGTTATGCAATAAGTTATAATTGTTAATTTCCTATTCCAAGATACTTGTATCTGTACAATCTGCACACTAGCAAATTCTGTTAAGGATCTTTTGGGACCTCAGAGTTGTACCCAAAGGATATAAAAAGCTAACTCAGAGCTGAATACCATTAATGTTAAAGGTACAACCATTAACTTAACTATTAAGTTACTGATTTAATATTACCTGCAGTAAAGTGGAATAAGCATGAGATTTGGAATCACAAAGTTTGAGTTGGACTCTTCAGCTAGGAAAGTCAAGTAGAGATACAACTTTAGTGTCATCAGCTAGTAAGTAAATGTACAATTGAAAAGATCAAAACGGTTAATACCAATTGTTTCAAAATATGTAGAAATAAATAAGGGATGCTATTATGCCTATGAAATTCATGTTGATCTAATACTATAATATTAATAATGACATTACTCAAAGTATTTAATAATGAATATAAAGTATTTAATAATGTATTTAATAATGACAAAATATTTAATAATGACATAATGACAATACTCAAAGTATTGCACGACAAACCTATAAAATGAGTAAAAAAAGGAACAGATTGACTTAAAAATTATTTAGTTTTATTGATCAGAAAATGATTCAGAAACAGACTCAAATGACTTGGTCATTCAGTGGGATTATTCAGTATATGACTTAAGGACAACTGACCAACTCAAAGTAAGGTCAATGTCTACCTTATTTCGCATTCTAAAAGACTAAAACAACTATGCAATATAGGAAATGATTTAAAAAACAACTAGAATAAATGACTAGAAGAAAATGTGGGGTTTAAAAAATAAGGAAGTAGCCGGGCGTGGTGGCGCACGCTTGTAATCCCCACGCTTGGGAGGCTGAGACAGGAGGATCGTACAGGTTTGAAGCCAGCCTCAGCTGCTTAGTGAGGCTCTCAGCAACTTAGTGAGAACCTGTTTCCAAGTAAAATATAAAAAATAGGTCTGGGAGTACAGCCTGGAGGTAGAAGGCCTCTGGGTTCCACACCCAGTACCACACACACACACACACAAAAAGGAAGTAAAAAACCCTCTAAGCAGCGCATAAACTCATAAGCAATATCATAAGATATTGGAAAGTTTTGCTAAATAAAAAATTATCTACACAGAAACAATCCATTTAGAAAATAGCTTCAGCATATAAGAGACAATGAGCTAATAAATAATTCTTGATATACCAAGAACTTTTAAGAATAATTAAAATTAAAACATCTCTCTTAAAAATGAGCAAAAGACATATACAGGTAGTAATAGAGTAGAAGGTTTTTTTTTTTAAATCATATGAACATTTGTATAGATAGGATGTACACAATGGAACATGCCTATAATTCCAGTACTTGGGACGCTGAGACAGGAAGATTGCAAGTTTGAGGCCAGCAGTGATAATCTGTTAAAAAAAAGGTGGGTGGGTCAGAGGCAGAATGCCCCTGGGTTCAATCTGCAATGCAAAAAACAAAAACAGGAAATAAAAGGTGCATCCTTTTTTCATCAGGTAGAGCAGTAAAGAAAGTTTGGGAAGTGTTTGTGCTGGCCAGGTTGTAGAGAAAGTCAACTTCAAATTATTGTGGAACTATAAATAGGTTTATCTTCTTTAGAAAATACTTTGGCAATCAAAGGTTTTTGATTTACCATCCTTTTTTTTTTTTTTTTTTTTTTTTTTTTTGGTGGTACTGGGGTTCCTGGAAACCCTTCTACCTCCGGGCTACACTCCCAGACCTATTTTATATTTTTATTTGGAAACAAGGTCTCCTAAGCCAGCGTGATCCTCCAGTCTCCGCCTCCCAAGCGCAGGGATTACAAGTGTGCACCACCATGCCTGGCTGATTTACCATCTTTTAAAAAATGCATATATCCTTTGACCTAGTAATTGTACTTCTAGACAATATCACATAGATATTGGTACAAATGTCACCCCAAACAATGGACAAGGATGTCCTTTGGAACACTGTTTTTAATAGCAAAAATTTGGAAGCATCCGAAAGGTTCATCATACAGAACTGGTTAAATAAACGTTGGTAGGATAGTCACCTAGTGGAGAGCTTTGTAATTATTAAAAGATAACAGAAAAATGAGCCGGGCGTGGTGGCGCACGCTTGTAATCCCCGTGCTTGGGAGGTGGAGACAGGAGGATCGCACAGGTTCTAAGCCAGCTGTGCTGGTTTAAGAGACCCTGTTTCCAAATAAAAATATAAAGAAATAGGTCTGGGAGTGTAGCCTGGAGGTAGAAGGGCTTCCAGGAACCCCAGTACTACCACCACCAAAAAAAAAGATAACAGAAAAATTAAATATGGTAGTGGTGTACACCTGGAATTCCAGTACTTTGGAGAATGAGACAGGAGGACTGCCAGGTTCAAGGCCAGCCTCAGCAACTTAGAGAGACCTTCAGCAACTTAGGAAGACCCTGTCTCTAATAAAAAAAAAAAAAAAAAAAAAAAGCTGGGAGTGTAGCTGAGAGGTATAATACTCCTGGGTTCAATTCCAGTACCCCCCCAAAATTATGTATGGTGACTTGGAACAAGTAAAGAAATTAATATGTAAAATTATACCTGATTATGTAAAAATGAGTATATAGTCATCCTTTTAACATATATTTATGGGAAGTCTTAGGCACTGGAGACACAAAACAAAGTAAAACATTAAAGACTGCTGTCTTGGAGTAGTGTGATAGGCAAGGCGCACTGTATCCACTTTGCAGTTGGGATATTCTAGACAATTTGTTGTCTAGGGTAGCTAATTAGCAGAATGGTAGACAAAAACCCTGTGTCTTCGTCCTTAAGTCACCCCTTGCTCAGCTGGGCTTCCCTCAGATCAAGGGAGAATACTAAATATCTGTTTAATAGAACCTCCACTCTCTCTCTTCGAGATTGCCCATCCCTGGTGTGATCCCTCCTCTCTGCAGACACTTCTCTGGATGAGAGTCCTGTTGACCTTGTCTCTTTTTGTCTCCCAGACAACAGAACTGTTTCAGCCATCTGCACCTTGATTGCTTGATGCCTTTTTCCTCTTCTCATTGACTTTCCTGAAGTAGAGGGCTAAAAATAGGCACTGGCTCTCCAATCTCTTATCTCCTGTCCATGCACATGGACTCTTTATCACTAACAGACTGCTCTTACAAGACAGATACAGAAGAGCAGAACAATGGAAATGGGGGTTGGAGTGGTGCTAAACAGAGTATTTTGAGAGTTTCCCATTTATTAAGATCAAATGCAGGAAACCAACAGTGTTATTTTAACAATCAAGGGCATGGGCATAGCCCTCTGCAAATTAGAGAATTGGGCTGAGGGCTCAAGGGTGCGGAGGGTGAGGCTATGGAAGTGTATTTCAGAGGCAATTAAGGTCAGCAGAAGCATTTTGACACATTTGCTCAGGAGATAAATGATTGTTTTTAATTTGAGTGCGGCAAGCTCAGGTGCCTGCAGGGGCCTGGCATGGAGTGGAAATGGATGCCAGGCTAAGTGGGGCAGTGAGGACTCGGGGCGCAGACTCAAGGGGAGAACCGCTGCCGAGTTCCTGCTGCTGATCGCCAGGGGGAATATGACCTGGCCTTGTTACTTTTCCTTATTCAAAAGACCTTAGGGGTCTGGGGTTAGCATGAGGACCCCTGCCTCCGTCCCTGTCTTCGTACTGTGGGTTGAGTCCATTGAGCTTACTCCCTGACCTTTTTTTATTTTTTTATTTTTGATGTAGGCTCTCACTGAGTTACCTGGGCCAGCCTCGAACGTGGAGTCTTCCTGCCTCAGCCTCTCCAGTAGCTGAGATTATAGACACACATCACCAAGCCTGTTTAATAATTTTTAACTTGGAGTAATTTATTCAGATGTATTTATGCAACTTATTCAAATGCATGTAGAAAAGTATCTGATCTTTTCATGTGTGTGTGCGTGTGTGCGTGCGTGCGTGTGTGTGTGTGTGTGTGTATGTGTGTGTTTTACTGGGGATTTAACCCAGGGGTGCTCTACCTTAGAGTTAGACCCCCAGTCCTATTTTATTTTTGTTTTGAAATAGAGTTTTACTAAGTTTCTGAGACCTCAGTACCTCAAAATCAGTCTCAGCAACTGATCTTGAACTTGTGATCCTCAGCCTCCCAAATATTGGGATTATAGGTGTGCACCATCATCTCTGGTTTATTCCTTTTTGCTATTTATGGTACTGGGGATTGAACCTAGAGGTGTTCTACCACTGAGCTATCCCCTCATCTCTTTTTATTTTTTATTTTGAGACAGGGTCCCACAAAGTCATTGTGACCTGGCCTGGAACCTGTTATCCTCCTATCTCAGCCTCCCAAGTACTGGGAATAAGGTGTGCTGGTAGGGTCTGGCTTATTCTTTGTGTTTTTACTTTTTTTTTTTTTTTTGGTGGTACTGGGGATGGAACCCAGGGGCTTTTTACCTCCAGGCTACACTCCCAGACCATTTTCTATTTTATTTGAAACAGGGTCTCACTAAGTTGCTGAGAACCTAACTAAGTGGCTGAAGCTGGCTTTGAACCTGTGTGATCCTCCTGTCTCAGCCTCCCAGACTCAGGGATTACAAGCCTGCTCCACCACGCCCGGCTTATTCTTTGTGTTTTTAATGCACTGGTTTCCTTCCTTTGTTAATAGTAGAAATAGTTTTAGGGCAAGGGATTAGTATATTTGCTTTAGTTATATAAGTAGAAGACAACTCCTCCCCAGTCAAAAAATTAAAACACTTTTATAAGGATTAAGTATAGTACAAAGAGTTAGACTTTTGAGTGTCTGTCTGAGTAGGAAATTAGGATGCAAAAAATTCATCCCTGGGGTCAGGCTCACATATTTTTCTTCTGGATTTGTTATGAGATTTGGCAGTAGCTACTGAGAAATATCAGATATTATTGGGTGATAACTGTACAAATGTGTAAATGTATTCCAATCATTAATTAGCTCTAAAAGAGATTATTAAATCCTAAGGGATTATTGGCATTTAGCTTCAAAGTGTGTTTTCAGTAGGAGCTGGAAACCTTTGCAATGCATTTGGTCTACAAACATTCTTCAGCAGTCTGCTGTGAACCTAGCACTGTAGAAATATTGTGGAGATCAGTACTGTTCCAGAGAACACTGTTCTATAAAGGAGATAAAACACATTTGTACACAATGATCCAAAGTACGCAGCAATAAGTTATAGGGCAATTTATTGTAAGCATTAAGTTGTACACTGCTATTCTAGTGGTAATTCAGGTAGAGCTTCAGATACTTCTCTTTTCATTATTAGTAGTATGAGGCTGGAGTTAGAACACTTGTAGAAATCTTGAATTAGTAATGTGAACTATAAATATTGAGTTCTGAATCCACTGTGTCACTGAGCTATATTTTATGTACTCTATTTTTAGTTCTCATTGATCACTTCAATAAGTATTAATTTTTACCATTAAATCATTACAGAAAATGATGTTTAGAGAGGCACAGTCATTTACTCCAAAGCTGAGCGTGTAAGTAGAGGATGCAGATGAATTTGGAATTGTTTCACAGTAGAAACCGGACTTCTAAAATCATGCTTATAAAGGCTTTCTGAAAAAAAGTGAAAAGAAAATAATGAGAGTAGTCATTTTAGAACGAAAATAGAAACTGTTATTTCTAGGTATAATTAAAGAAAGGATTGTTGTCTGGACTTAGTTAATACTCATGGAATATACTATCTCCAATAGTATATTATGATACAACATAAACTTTCATGTTGGTCTTGAATTTGATAGCTTTACTTTTTCTGAAATGTCATAATGTCATTGAAATATAGGTAAAACATAACCCTATAAGCCATGCCAGCTTTCTGTGGTAAGCCTCAGGAAATTCAGAAATGTGGAAAATATGGTACCTTACAGTCAGTGTTTAACAAAGTCTACCAGCATATCCTAATGCATATATGATAAATAAAGTTAATGGTCAAAGTTAATTTAGGATTATCAACTCTATGGTTTTCATTGTGAATTTGTAATTGACCTATAGATGCAAAATGTGAGACTTATTGGGAGTGCTGTTAACTTTAAAAACATTCTTCAGGAAATATCTACAGAATATTAAAGAATTTTGTTTTCATACTTATTTTGAGACATATAAAATAAATCCGAATGTAGATGATATTTAGAGAAAAGGAATAGCTGTCATAAACTGTGAAACTGAAGTTGAGTACAAAGTGGACTTGGACTCTTATAGCACTTATTTCATTTCAACTTAGGTTTCCTAAATAGTTCAGAATATAGTTGTTTTCTAAGGAAGGTAAAGGGAGTTCAGGGTACCAACTCAAGTATGTGCCAGCGAGGATGTCTAGCTAGTTTTAGACCATGCTCTCTATCGTGTTCTTCCTATGACCTGCCCAGTTTTGACTGTCATACAAACTCACAACGTTACATGACTTCACATTGGGTTCTGGAATTACTTTGGTAACTACTGCCTCAGGTGAGATTCAAACTAATAATTAGAGTTTTGAGATAACTTCTAATACAAGTTTCCTCCTGTTTTTACAATCCAAGAGGAGTTACTTCTTTTACTTTTATATACAATGCACAAATAACACATGATTTATGACCAGCCTGAATGCTTGTGATTTACTTTGTGTTTTCTCATCTGTAGGACAAGATGTTGATAAATATAAAAAACATCTTTTGGATGTGCTCAACCTTACTAATAACTCACGCAGTACATAAAGGTGAGTGTGCTAACAACTTCTTTGTTGCTAACTGAAATGAAAATTTAAGCACCAGGGGATGGAATAGCAGTATGGAATCATGAATATAAAGGATTGCCTTCTTAAATATGAAAATCTTAGATAAAATATTAGGGTGAAAATGGTGTTTTCACTAGCATGAAACAGTGTTTTAATGATGCTCTAAGGAATGTCTGGGTTGGGGGAAGTTGGTAAGGCCTCTTTGAGAGCATCACATTTAAGATGAAATAAGAATGAAGGAATAGCCAACCAGCCAAGATGTGGCCCAAGTTAGAAAGATGCAGGTGTGTCTGAGCAATAGAAAAGTCACTGTAGTTCGAGAATAGCCATCAAAGGGAAAGTAGGAGCTATAGACAGAGAGATAAGCAGAGACCAGCTCTGATAAATACCACAACATTTGGATAAGACTCCCAGTGAGCCAGGAATTGTTCTAAGTGCTTAACACTAACTCATTGACACATCATCCATTCCTCATGCATAATCTGGAGGAGAGTGTGGTACTGAGAGGCTAAGGAGTTTGCACACAGACCCATCCAATCAGGTAGCAGAGCTATGGGCTGAACCGAGGCAGTCCCTGCACTGCATTCCCATTACCTCCTGGTCACATATTTATATAGGGCCTTGTAGGCTCTAGAAAAGACCTGATTTTATTCCAGGTACAAGGGAAGCTCTAAAATGTTTTAGCCCCTGAAAGACATGAGTTCACCAGTGTTTTTTTTTTTTTTTTCTAAATTCCATTTTTGTTGCTCCAAAAAGATTATTTAGGAGGTTCTTGTGGTGCTACCTGTCCATGAAATAGGGTTGCTCTCTTAGGTGGTGGCCATGGAGATGGGGAGACGTAAATTGGAGGTGTGGGGAGGTAAGAGGCTGAGGAGGACTCACACCAATGGAAACACTAGATGCAGTGTGGCCAGGGCATGGCTGAGTCAGGGGAGCCGACTCCTGGCATGGCCTCCTCCCTGCTCTTTCTTGCCTCGCCATTACCTGTTCTGGCCAACATAGAAGCCCTTCATTCATCTCCGTGCTCCCTCCTGCCCTGTGGTGTTATGCACATTACAGCACACGCACCTCTCTGGCTATCAGTTAGTTCTCATTTCCTTCCCAAGCGGCCTGAAAGTGGCAAAGGGCTGTCTTTCAAATCTTCCGCAGCCCACTAGGCATACTGCCAGCATGGAAACATCTCATGGAAACTGACTTGAAGGAATGAATGAACACCAGGCTCCACCAGCTGTTAGCCTAAGAGCTTCATAGCTATCTGTCCTCTTAAAAGTTTTCAGGAAATCAAGGTGAAAGGCACAGAGAGGAAAGGACAATAGAGACCACACAGAGAGCGAGAGAGCGGGAGAGTGCATAGAAAGGGATGTGGAAAGAGCGGTTGAGTAGGGCAGCTAGGATTAGAAGGCAATTATAGAGAAAGTAAGGACAAGCATTCCAGCCCTTAAGTTTAGGCGCTCCACTTAATAAAGAACTAATGCAATGAAAACCAAAAATATGCAACGTATTTTGTAGCTCTTTTACAGTATTTTTAAAAAAATATAGTAATAACCAACCAATATTGAGTAATTGCTGCATGTCAGACCTTGTGTTTTGTAAATCTAGGCTCACTATTTGGGATTTAATTGATTTGTGCTACATTTAGGATAATTTAATTTTTCCTATAAGAAGCAAACACTGAAGATACAAGATCTACATAAAACAAATCAGTAACACATACACACACACACACACACACACACACACACACACACATACACACATTAAAAAAGGAATAAAAAAAGAAATGGGGCCATGAACACAGCCATATGAATGAGCTAGATAATGATATTTATCAAGAGAGTGATAAATTTTCATATTCTAAATTTGACATTTATTTGACCAAGATGTGTGTGTGTGTGTGTGTGTGTGTGTGTGTGTGTGTTCAAACTGTGCAGATGTGGAATTTAGATCATCCTTACTTTGCAGAATCTACTGATAGAATGAGGGGTAATTGATCATTCATTGCTTAGAGCGTTCTCCCTTACTGTACTCATTTAGACCACAGACCATCTAGTGGGAACAGCAAACTTCTTTGTTAGGATTCATTTTATTACTCGTATTGTCAGAGTTTCGGACCAGTTCTTGCAGGTAGCAGAGTTTTTAAAAAAGCATGCATAGTCTATGCATGTTATGCTCTGAACTACTAAATTTCTCTCTTAAAATAATTAGGTTTAGCAAACTTATTTCTTGTGACCCAGTAAATTAAGATCCAGGATTTAATATACTGAAGATTTGACCATACTGATTTTTGTTAATCTTATTAAAATTGGATTCTATATGTATCTATACTTTTGTACTACCACAGTTTTTAATTCTCTTATATCTATGAACATCCAGAAAAAAGTAGCCCTTGGGAAATTTCCTTTTGATATTATTTTGTCCTAATGTATCTTTTCGTTACAGCATACTAGTAGGTGATGCTTAAATGTTCTCAAAAGTCTCTACTGGATAGACTCAGCTGAATCTCATATCTGCCCTATGAACATAAAATTGTGAAAAGGACTATAATTTAATAATAAATATTAAAAATTAGAAATAATTTATCCTGAACTATTTTCCAAGGAGATGGTAAAGGATGTCATAATTTATATCATAACTGAAGTTGATGTAAAGCTTATTACTTTTTCATTTAAAAAGCACTATTTTATTTGTGGTAATGTCACCATTTTTTATTTATAGTGAACAGTTCTTCAGGAAGGAAGATGAGATTTCCTGGGACATATGATGGATATAAAATTAAGAGATTTATTTATTTGCAGTACTGAGTATTAAACCCAGGGGTATTTTACCTCCGAGATATACCCCCAGCCCTGTTCTTTTTATTATTATTATTATTATTCTTTTAGTTTGAGACAGGGTATCACTGAGTTGTGGAGGGCCTCACTGAGTAGCTGAGGTTGTTTGCGAAACGCTCGCAGTCCTCCTGTCTTAGCCTCCTGAATGCTGGGATTATAAGCATGGGCCACCAACCATGCTTGGCTTTATTTTTATTTATTTATTTTTTTATTTTGAAACAGGGTCTTACTAAGTTTCAGAGGGCATCAGTAAGTAGCTGAGGCTGGCTACGAACCTGCGACCCTCCTATCTCAGCCTCCCAGGTACTGGGATTACAAGTGTGTGCCACCACACCTGGGTGAGAATTTTAGATTACAGAATTCTCACTTCTACTTTTCTTAGAATCCCTACTCTCTACTCCAAATATGTAAGATACTTTTATTTTGTTACCGTTTATCCCTAATTGGTTTCAAGTTAAAGGATTATGGATCGGGTAGCAGCTACTATTAGAGTGTTTCCTATAAACTTTATGGTTTTATTTAAAAGATCATGAAATTACTAAAAGGTTTCAGTTGAGATAGTAGGTACAGAATTAGAAAAGTAGGGTGAGTCTTGATACTGAAAGGAAACTAAAATGAAGACTTCTTCGCTTTAATTTGGAGGCAAGGGAGGAATCTAATGAACATCAAAGCTAGAAGCGTTCTCCATTAGGTATAAGGAGACAAAGTGTTCTGGTTCAGATCTGTGTGCCCAGCTGGGCTCTTGCCTCTTCCTCTGGGTGGAGCATCCTTAGCTACGGACTAGGGCAGTTTCATTCTAAGGATGAAATTTAAATTTGGAAGTTTATTTTTTAAGACAAGAAAGCCATTGAGATGGATATATTACCCTGCTATGACATTACAAAATTCAAATAATATTAGTAACATTTTAAGGAGTAACAGTGCAGCTAATAGCATATTTCATCTTATTTTTACTTAATCTGTTAAGTCCTTTAAATCTATTTGGACAAGCTAAATGTAGATGAATAATGATTTAAAAAAAGAGATGATAGCAATCGCCATTTAAAGTTTGGAATAGATTCACAATTCCTATAATAAATATACTTAACACTGTATTATTTTAGATTATTTATAGTACATAGTAGATATTATAGGCCAGTCTTAAGTTAAATTTCAGTCTTTAGCAATAGAGAGCATTTTTTTTCTTGAAGGGTATAATATCTACCTAATATCTTCCTAGAATTTTCAAAATAACATATCCCCAGCTGTATCTAAGGGTTATGTTGGCAGCTCTACTATTTCTGAAGCATTTTGAGATAAGTGCTGCTCATACCTTTGACCACTAGCAGGGTGCTAGATACACATTATTTTGCTAATTAAAAATAATTTATTCGCTTTACATGGAGGTTGCTGTCAACTTGTTGACCATATTTTCAGGAAGTGGGCATCACTTCTGCATTAACAATGATTTGATTACCAACACATTGTTCAACCCAATTAATAGAAATTGAGTGATGGGAGGAGGGTTCAGGAGAGGGGAAACGATCCCTCTAAGAGTGAAAGGACATTCTTTTGCATGCAGTGACGTTAAATTATAGTCAGCGCATTCTTTGTCATTAAAAGTTTAAGGGATTAAAAACAGAAAATAATTTTTAAAAAAGGGTTAGGTAAACAGAAGCCAGCTTCCCCCAGGATATAATGAGAGGTAATGTTTCACTATAAAATGATTACAGCTGGTTTTGTCCTTAGAATGAAAGCCTTTGGTTCAAATTGGGGAACACAGAGCCATTTTTGAGTTACATTCTCCCTTGCTCTAGTCCTATGTAATTCTAGAAAATCAAATCTCCCTCCTTTATTTTCATTTCCTCTAAGGTAATGTGGCTGTTATTGACAAATGTTTTTCATCTCTTGATATGTAAACATAATTTTCACCTTTTGTTTATACTACTTCTCCTAACACATGTCCAGTCTTTTGAACTGGCACTATGTATTTTAGGGACTCTAGCCTGCCCTACTGCTTTACTCTTTTTTTTTTTTTTTTTTTTCCAGTACTGGGGATGGAACCCAGGGATATTCTACCTCCGAGCTACATCCCTGGCCCTGTTTTTTATTTTTTATTTTATTTTATTGGTGGTACTGGGGATGGAACCCTTCAACACCCGGGCTACACTCCCAGACCTATTTCATATTTTACTTGGAAACAGGGTCTCTTAAGCCAGCGAGGCTGGCTTCAAACCTGCAGGATCCTCCTGTCTCCGCCTCCCAAGTGTGGGGATTACAAGCGTGCGCCACCACGCCTGGCCTACTCTACTCTTGATTGCCTGCCTTCCTCCCCTTCTCTCTGTCTCTGTCTCTGTCTCTGTCTCTGTCTCTCTCTCTTTCTCTCTCTCTCTCTCTCTTGCTTGTGGTGCTAGGGATCAGACCACTTACCTTATTTTATCAATTTTTATTTCATGTGAAACAAACACAGTTACAAATACTTTAAAATGAACTCCATATTTGATAAAGATGAACATATTAATCTGGTTTTTTTTTTTTTTTCAGTACTGGGGGTGGAACTCAGGGGCATTGTACCTCCGAGCAACACCTCCAGCCCTATTTTTTTTTTTTTTTGGAACAGGGGATGGAACCCAGGAGCTTTCTACCTCCAGGTTACACTCCCAGACCCATTTTATATTTTTATTTGGAACAGGGTCTCACTAAGTTGCTGAGAACCTCACTAAGTAGCTGAGGCTGGCTTCAAACCTGTCTCAGTCTCCCAAGTACTGGGATTACAAGTGTGTGCCACCATGCCTGGCTCTAATCTCTGTTTTTACTATGAAACATTATTAATATAATATGCTATTGTCTTTATCTAAAATATTTGAATTATTTCACATATTAGAGATGTATCCATAGCACTACAAGGGTTTTTTTATTGGCTTGCATGTCCAGCAGACTCAGTTTTGGTTGACTAGGACTGTTAATCTGGTATTTTCTCTTTCTTCTAGTCAAAATGGAAGAACGACCACCTGTTAAAGGCTCCCTCTCTGGGAAAATCAGCCTACCTTGTCACTTTTCAACCATGCCTACCTTAACACCAAGTTCCAACACCAGCGAATTTCTTCGAATCAAGTGGTCTAAGATGGAAGTGGACAAAAATGGGAAAGATTTAAAGGAGACCACCGTGCTTGTGGCCCAGAGTGGGAACATCAAGATCGGTCAGGGTTACAAAGGGAGAGTGTCTGTGCCTACGCATCCTGAAGACGTGGGTGATGCATCTCTTACCGTGGTCAAACTGCAAGCCAGTGATGCGGGCCTCTACCGCTGTGACGTCATGTACGGGATTGAAGACACTCAGGACACCGTGTCACTGGCCGTGGATGGTAAGCCTTAGGAGGGTGATAGAGCACCATGCCGGCAGCAGCTCTTATGCATCGGTACTCAAAAGTAATGGTCTGCTCAGGGTTTGGACAAGGGGTGGAAGCTTCCACCATAGTCCACGCCTTTCACCAAAAACAATTCTGCACTTTAAGGTCAAGGCTGGTGATTTTTGTACAGCAGTTCCATTGATTCAATGTAGTATATGTTGGAAATAATGAGTATCTCAAGACACAGTGTATAGTTCTGTAATTATCATTCCAATGTGGACTCATATAAATGATTACTTTTTTAGAACTATAAAAGCTGACCTACATTTTATTTAAATTCTGTAAATATGTATGTGAACCTAGACATACAAACATACGCACATATACACACGCAGGCACAGAAAAGACTCCTTTTTTATTATTCTTAGTGTTACAATTAAAATTGCTGTGTTTACTTTTAAGAAATATAAATTTTATCTTAACTTACACTGAAGAAATAAGATTTAATAAGCACTGGGATACATATCACAATGTCTTAAAAAGGTCAAGACTTAATAAATATTTAACTTGGTTCAAAATAAGAAATCAGCAAAACTTTAGGTTAGTATGTGAATCGTTATCCCTTTAGTCTTATAAGGGGACATTCTAGTTTTACCTGCCTCTCAGTGGTGGTTTATATGTCACTTGAATTTAAGATAGGAGGCAAAGCAAAGAAAAATTGCTCTAATTGGGCTCACACATAGTGCCCCAGCTCTTGGAAGCAGAATGTTTTGGCAAGTTATTAAGCAAAACTCTAATACTCAGACATGATGGAACAGATTTTCATCCGACACTCCATTTCCCTATAAAATATTTACCTTTCAGAAATATATACAAAGGGTCTTGTTGAAACTCTTTCTTGTTTAGCCAAAAGGAAATACTTGGATTTCAGATACAACAAATGAACTTACCAAGCACTCTTTAACATTCAAATTCTGTTGCTTCTTCTATAAGACTATTTATGGTATTCAGGTATCTGCTAAATACCCTGGGCTCTTCTAACCTTCTAATCACTTATCTTAGTTAGCCTAAGTGTGTTCTGTTATTATCTCTTTCTCCCTTTTATATCACTTTTTAAAATCCCCCAAGGGGTTTAAAAACTTTTTACCATTTTTCTTCATTAAAGAATTAGCAATGGATTTGCCCCTTGCTCCTCTGAAACAATGGAAATCCTCTGCTTAATCTCCTTAGCCCCATGGGGTCTTCAGATTATTCCAAAATTGCAGATACTTACACAGACTGATGCTCCCCTCCTTGGTCAAGAAGAAGACCCCTTACCTCCCTTACTACCAATCTTCAGCACTCCTGGAAGATTTTTAATTACCAAAATGAGTGTCCGAAACTTTGATCAACATAAAACGAACTCAAAGCCATTTAAAAATTTATTTAACTTTACCAATTATTTAAAGCTATCTCCACTCTCCCACACTTACCAGATAGCACCACATATATTTCCTGACAATTTTAGAGAGAGTTTAAATATAGGTACACACTGGTGTTTGGTGATTTTTTTCCCACTGGGGATTGAACTCAGGAGCAATCTACCTCCAAGCTATACCTCCAGCTCTATTTCTTTCTTTTCCTTTTTCTTTTCATCTTTTTTATTTTTTTTTCTGGGCAGTACTGGCGATGGAAATCAGGGGCATTCTACCTCCGAGCTGTGTCCCAGCCCTATTTTTTATTCTTTATTTTGAATCAGGGTCTCACTGAGTTCCAAAGGGCCTCACTAAGTAGCTGAGGCTGCCCTTGAACCCGGATCCTCCTGTCTTAGCCTTCTAAGTACTAGGATTATAAGTGTGCACTGCCATGCCCAGCTTCAGCTCTATTTTTTGACTTGTTATTTGGAAATAGATTCTTGCTAAGTTTCTGTGACTTGCTAAATTGCTGCAGCTGGCTTTGAACTGTTTCAAAACAGTGTTGGGATTATAGGTATGTACCACCATGCCCAGCCTGGTGTGAAACTACAATTTATTGCAAACAACAACAACCAAAAATGGTCTGAAATGATATGACTTAATAAAATTTTATTTGTAAGACCCAGTTGTCACTTTCTATTATTTATTTATATTTTTATTTTTGATACTGGGGATTGAACCCAGGGGGCATTCTACTGTTGGGCTACATCCCCAGCACTTTTATTATTTTTTGTTTTGAAATAGGATCTTGCTAGGTTGCTAAGAGTCTCACTAAGTTTCTGAATCTGGTCTTGAACTCGTGATCTTCCTGTTTCAGCCTCCTAAGTTCTGGGATTATAGGCCTGCATCACCATACCCAACTTATTATTGTTGTTGTTGTGTTTATTATTATTATTATTATTATTATTATTATTATTATTAGTTTTGTGGTACTGAAGATTGAACCCAGGGGCATTCTACCTCTGAGCAACATTTCCAGACCTATCTTCATTTTGAAAAAGGGTCTTATCTAGTTGTTGAGGCTGGCCTAAAACTTGGGATCTTCCTGTCTCAGCCTTCCAAGCATTGGGATTACAGGCATATGCTACTGTTCCGGTTTTCTATTTTCCAGTGTCTTCATTGGCTCATTTATTTGACCTATTTTGATATCTATAGAAATAGTGTCCAGTTAAAAATGGAAATACTCATCTTGAAATGGGAAGAGAAGACCCATAGTTCCACCCCCTTCTTTCCTCATCCCTTTGACAATTCCTTGAGCTCTCATGATTCAGAGCATGGTTTAGGCAACTGGTAAATTATAACAAAGTGGGATTTGAGGCAAGTACCAGGATGGCTTGCTGCTACCAGGGGAAGGAGTGGAAAACTTTATTTTTAATCTCTTTAAGATAAAAATGATTCATTATATTCTAGGCATGCTGGCACAAACCTATAATCCTAGTATGTGAGAGGTTGAGACAGGAGGATCACAGGTTCGAGCCAGCTTCAGCAACTTAGTGAGATCTTATTTCAAAATAAAAAACAAATAAGATAAAATTGGGTTGAGAGTGAACCAGAGAGGTAGACTGTCCCTGAGTTCAATCCCCAGTACTAAAATAAATAAATATGATACATTATATCTGTCATAGAAGAGACCCTAAATTATGGTATCAGACAATAACTATGATACACATTTGAGTAATTCATAGTAAACTACTAACATTTTTAAATCCTTTACTTAATTTGACTTTTAGTTAATTAAACTAATAAATAATATTAGATATATTTTATGGGAGAGAAAAATTAAGGCTGAGAAAGCTTGACTTTAAGCTGGGTGTGTGGCACATGCCTATAGTTCAGTACTTGGAAAGCTGAGGCAGGAGGATTGCAGGTCTGAGGATAGCCTCAGGAGGTAGTGAGACTCTCATCAACCTAGCAAGACCTTGTTTCCAAATAAGAAATAAAATTGGACTGGAGGCGTAGCTCAAAGGTAGAAGGTCTGTGGATTCAACTCCCAGCTTCAAAAAAAGAAAATGAAAGCTTGACTTTATATGAATAGGCAGCAAATTAGGGATTGCAATAAGCCTTCACACTCAGACATAGTCCAGCCTTCTTTCTATTCCAGTATATTGTCTCTGAAAGTAAATGTCCATGTTTTGTATTTGGAGGAAGTGGCCTTTGTGAATATTTTCATGGGATGGATGAATATTCTATCCTTCTATCGGATTGCCTCTGGGTAAAGTAGTGAAATGGAAATATTAATTTTTGGACCCTCAACTCTGTAGAGTCTGTGGAACCCACTCCTTTAGATGCCCACTTGGGACAACTACTCATCACGTGGGGTCCAGTGGCTTAAATCACTTCCCACTTCCTTGGATTGTTTACATGTTAACAGAACTTTTCTGGCTAAATGTTCTAGTGGAACAGAGTGTGGGACACCTAAATGACATTTTTAAAGTTCTTCAAGTCAATACAATTTAGTATAATTTAAGCAAGGAATTAGGAAGATACTATTATGGTTACCCATAATTTTGATATATTGCTCCAGTGGGAAATCTTGCACAATACAGTGGGAGATTTGGACATGCTGGTAATTGTTTGCTATTATCTTCGCAGGGGTTGTGTTTCACTACAGGGCAGCAACCAGCAGATACACTCTGAATTTTGAGGCTGCTCAGAAGGCTTGCGTGAACATTGGAGCAGTCATCGCTAGCCCCGAGCAGCTCTTTGCTGCCTATGAAGATGGATTTGAGCAGTGTGACGCAGGATGGCTGTCTGACCAGACTGTCAGGTGAGAGATCTGGGATACCGGCTTTAGTTCATTAATTTGGCAATGAGAAACAAGCGCCACTTACTAGCTAGCCTTGTATTTCCCCAGATATCCCATCCGGGCTCCCCGAGAAGGCTGTTATGGAGACATGATGGGGAAGGAAGGGGTCAGGACATATGGATTCCGTGCTCCTCATGAAACTTACGACGTGTACTGCTATGTGGATCACCTGGATGGTAAGATGCTTATTCTTTTGAAGCTTCATTTTAACTGAGAAAACCAAGGACTGACCAGAAGCACAGGGGAGCAGAGCAAGTTCCTGGGCTTGCTTGGACTCCACACAGCAGCACTTTGTTTAAAATATGGTTTGATTCTGCAGTGAAGTAAGCTTAAATTTAAGTGGATAGGGAAGGAGGAACATGTCAGTGGTTTTGCAGGTCAGACATGTCTTTAGTTAATGGCAGGTTTTCTTAGAGTCATGCTGTGCTTGGACTGTTTCCAATATGCTTTTAGAGCATCCCGAATAGAAACTGTAAGGGCGGTACCTATTCTAGAGGGAACTTCAGGTAACAGTCCTGTCATGACAAACCATTGGGAATCCAAGTGTTGGTAAACACACCAAAGCTCACTCACTAAGTGACTGTAAACTAGCCAGGAGGGGTTTTACTCCCCCACTATTCCCACCGCACCCTGCCTCTGTTACTGTTGATATCTAGAGCAGTCATTCATTCATTCAACGATTTAACAGGTAAAACCAAGAAATACATCAAAAATTACAATCGAAAACACCTATTGTGTGATAGGTGTTGCAGATGTGAAGTAAGTTACCATAAAGCCCTTGCCTTAAGACAAAAGGCTGTTGATTTGGGCTCTGTCATTTCTTCTCTGCCTGAGTAAGAGGTTCTTTTTGGTGTGCGTATTTTTTGGTACTCAGGATTAAAGGACTAATCTCAGGGGCATTCTACCTCCAAGCTAGGTTCCCAGCCCTTTTTATTTTTTTGTATTTGAAATGGGGTCTTGCTAGGTTGCTGAGAATCTTGTTACTTGCTGAGACTGATCTCAGACCTATGATCCTCCTGTCTCAGCCTCTCAAGTACTGGAATACTGGCATGGGCCCCCATGCCAGTAACTAAGTTAGAGGTTCTTAAAGACAAGTTTGATTTCAACAGTGCTAACATTGTCTAAGAGGCATCATGGAGTTTTATTGTAAAGACACTTGGAATGGAAGTTTCTGTTTTTTGAAGTGGATTTTCATTTGTAGTAACAGGTCTTAGAAACCTAAGTATTTAAATGGTGCCATCAAATTGAATTATATTCATAATTTTGAATGGGTACACATAAAAAGTATTACCTCAATTTTTTATGTGTAAAATGAGAAGATTGGACCATATAAATTTTCAGTCCCTTCCAACATTATAATTTGTGGTTCTATTTTACTTGTTGTTGTATTAGTAGCAGTAGTAGTGGCCCGTCCTTCCTTCCTTCCTTCCTTCCTTCCTTCCTTCCTTCCTTCCTTCCTTCCTTCCTTCCTTCCTCTCTCTCTCTCTCTCTCCCTCCCTCCCTCCCTCTTTCTTTCTTTCTTTCTTTCCTTCTTTCTTTCTTTCTTTCTTTCTTTCTTTCTTTCTTTCTTTCTTTCTTTCTTTCTTTCTTCCTCTTTCTCTTTGAGATGGGGTCTAGCTATGTTGGCCAGGTTGGCTTTCTACTCCTGGGCTTGAGTGATCCTCCTCCCTTAACCTCTCCAGTAGCTAGGTCTATAGGTAGTACTGTATTTGGCCTATTATTATACCAGATGAATTAAAAAAATAGAACCTGAAATATAGGATACAAGCAGCGTATATTTAAATAGGAAGGCTTGTTTCAAAGAGGGCACTAAGGTATGGTTCTTTAGAACTTTCACAGTTTTATTATTATCATTTAAGACTAGTAAATGTATGTTTTAAACCAAAACACTAGATCTTAACAGCTTTTATTTTTTGTATAGAGGTAAAGAAAAACATATAACATCCAGATATAGTGGTTGTATATAAACTAGAGCTCTTTTTCCTTTTATTTTAGTGACTAGAGTAGGAGATGGTTGGTTGGAGAGTCTGGTTCTAGGGATAAATTTGTTGCTATTTTAGTACGATAGAAATTTGTATCACTATTTTTAATTTGAAATATCTATCAGAATGATAATTTAAAAATATCTGAAATGCTTGTAGTATTGGAATTGAACCAGTACTTTTTGAAAAAGTGCATGAAAGATCTTATTAACCTAAAACATCTTTACTGCCAGGCTTGGTGGACCACACCTGTAATCTCAGTACTTATGAGGTTAAAACAGGAGGATTACAGGTTTGAAGACAGCCTCAGCAATGTAGCGAGACGGTCAGAAACCTAGTGAGAATTCTGTTTAAGAACAAAACAAAAGGCTAAGGGTGTCGCTCAAAGATAGAATGACCCTGGGTTCAATCCCCAGTACCACAATATAACTAACTAAAATAAATAAATGAAACACCTCTACATCATCTTATTGGCATAGTGGATGTTAAGGTGAAAATTCATGGCCTGATACAAATATAAAGATGCTTCCCATGGCAGAGTCTTCAGTGGAGAGACAGGCTCGTATACTTACGAGCTCACCTGCAGGAGTGCCACACGGGTCTCTCTGTGCATCTCTTCTTCAGTTTATACTTATGGAACCACTAGAGCCCTGCACTCAGAGGTTATATACTCCCCAACCTCAACGGAATTCTTTCAAGCTCAGAGGAAGCTTCGGTAGAAGTTCTAGAAACTTGTCCCTCTGCAAGTACCATTTGAAAGTCTTGGCAGGAGGGGTCCTCCAGGGCTTTCCTAGCCACACTGTACCCCCTGGGAGCTGCTCCCTCTCAGTCTACTCAGGGTGACCTAACCCGGGCTCAGGAGATAGGCTCTGTCAGGGAAGTAGTTCCGAGGACGTGTGCAATTCTGTAATGAGGACTGACTTACTAGTCCTCACAGGAGTCCTTTCCCACCTCCATGAGCATAGTCACTTCTTAGGTAAATGTTCTGTGTAAACCAGTTTCTCCTTCAGTATAATCTAACTCTTGTTCCTATAAGGTTACTTGGGATAAATGTTCCATTCATTTGATGACTGAAAACTTGTACTGTGGAATATAGCATACATTCAACACAACGCGAACCTTTCTGTTTTAGTATGCAAAAGTTGGAAGAGAACAAAAAAAGAATCAGTACACATACTAAATCAAGTCCTGGTTAAACTTTGTGTCGGCAAAGGAACAAGGTGTTTATTTGTTTCACAGAAGCAGCTTGATAGTTCTGGAGGATGTTCAGCATGTTTATTACATTGTTCTGGAAATCTTATCCTCCTTGTGTCTTGGCTCTTGAAATAATTAGCAAGTCTTTGGACACTGCCCTTTTCTCTCTTGACTCTTGGACTGGATGGGGGTTAAAAAGCAATTTCATGACTGATGATGGAAGTGGAAGATCATAAGACTGTTACTGTGAGTTTTCTCTCATTACTTTACTGAACTGTATGTCTTCCCTTTGAAGTAATGGCCATTGTCTAAACTGAACTGATGAAAGTACTTGGGGAAAAGTGGCTCCATGAAATTATATCTTGTATTTCAGTTGCCACATTGATTAAAGGTCATTTAAAGGTGAGCCAAAATTCTTTATAAAAGATATCTAGTGCCATATTGATAGGTATAATAATTCCTGCCTACATTTTATTATATTTTGGAGAGCTCAGTGCTTATATATGAGAGATTTCAATGTCAGGAAAATTAGAGATATTGATATACTCACGATGTATGTAGCAGAACATATACATAGGAGTTATGAGCAAATGTGTAATTACATTAGATCAGAAACTATATTATTCCAGATGGTCTAATGAAAAAGTCCAATTAAGTATAAAATAAAACTGTGTCAGAAAGGCAATTAATTTTCTACTTTAGTTATTTTTTGTGAAATTTATTTAGTTGACAGAATGTGGACCTTCTGTTTTTTCTCCTTTCTTGTTTCATAGTGTCATATTTATCCCAATATGTGTATTTCTCTACAAAATTCAAATAATTATATGTAAGTAAATCCAGCCAGATTTCTGGTTCCTTTTCTAAAGTGATTATAACACAGTTCTGCATATGAATACAATATTCAATTTTATTTTTAAAAATAACCTAGTAAATGTAAAAGAGCAGTCACATTAGATGTATGTAGTATATTTTTTATAGAAGAAATCGCATTTTGATATTACTTTGTGTTCTTAGAAATGTTCTAGAAGTTGTGAGGTTTGCTATGCATGATTTAGTAACAGAACACTGTTATTAAGAAATTAATGAAGTAGGATTCTAATGTAGGAATGTAGAAGTTAAGATCTTAAGCTAGTCCTTATTAGGACGTTTAATCTGTTTTCCCATGAAGTAGGTTTGGAAAATGTTGAAATGGTTTTAGAGTTTTAATGATTAAATGGTTCAGAAAACTAGGTAAAGGATTGGAACTATAAATGTTCCGTGGTTTGCAGAGGAATCCCATCTTGATAAACCCACTGCAAATTGAAAATACATTCAATATACCTAGCCTTTGGAATGTCATTGCTTAACAACACAGAATTTTGCATAATATGTAATTTACTCTTCAGGGGCTGGCTGGGAACTGTGGCTTAATGCCGCTACCAAGCATCCTGTGAAAATATCACACTGCATGTCATTGGCTCAGGAAAAGATCAAAATTAAAAATTCAAACTATAGTGTCCACTGAATGTGTATTGCTTTTGCAAAATCTCAGAACTGTAAATCAAACCATGGTAAATTGGGGACCATCAGTGTTTAGGAACTGTAGAGACAGTGCCAAGAGCATTCTTGAGAGTCAGAATTCTCTTAATTGAAAAGAGAAGGAACTTCAATTGAGCTCCAGCTCTGCCATTTACTACTGGTGAGATGCTGGGAAAAATTTACATCTCTAAGGTAAATTTCTTCTTCTGTGGAATGGGAACAATCAGAATACTTTTATTCTGGGTGTCGTGGCGCATGCTTGTAGTCTCAATACTGGGAGGGGGGTGCTGAGACAGGAGGATTTCAGGTTTGTGGCCAGCCTCAGCTTTCTTGGGAGGTCCTCTGTAATTTACTAAGATGCTGCTTCCAAAATAAAAAATAAAAGGGGGCTGCAAATATAGCTCAGAGGTAGAATGCCTACCAGTTCAATCCCCAGTAACACACAGACATGCCTCCTGGTTCAATCCCTAGTAACACAAAGACACACACACAGACACCAATGAAATATTTACTTTTAAATCATCTTACAAAGATTGAATGAGCTAATGTGTAAAGCTTCTTATTATAGTGTATGGTACAAAGTAAGTACTTAACATACTAGCTGTTATTATAGCTTATAGGTATAAAGAAAGGTTCCTTATTTTTGCTGAAATTATAAGGAGAAGAAAGGAGTTAAAATTGCAACCCTACCACTTAGTTTCAATAAAGAAAAAACTTCTGATATAAGGAAAAATTCTGACAATGAATATTGCTAAATGTAGAAAGAATCCTGAGAAGCTATAAAACGTCTTCTCTGGAGGTTTCTTAAAATAGAATTGACCTGAGATGTTATGAGTGCAATGTTCTATCAAAGTCTGTTTCAGTCATGGCACTTTAAAAAATACAGGGAATAGCTAGAAATTACACTTTGTGAACTTTTTTTTTTTTTTTTTTTTTTTTGCACAGAGGATTGAATCTAGGGACATCGTACTTCCCCCAGACCTCTTTCTTTCTTTTTAAAATTTTGAGACAGGGTATCACTAAGTTGAGAGCCTCACTAAGTTGCTGAGGCTGGCCTCGAACCTGCTGTCCTCCGGTCTCAGCTTTCCAGCTACTGGGATTACAGGTGTTGACCATCACATCTGGCAAGAAGGGTCATTTTGAATATGCTAAATAATGTAATGCTTGAGAATTATTAAATAATTAAAATGATTGGGTAAAAATAAGATTTTCTATCTTCCTAAATCACAGCTTTTAGGAATGATCTGGCGTCTAATTCTTCACTCAAGATTATGGACATACAGACATGCTCATTCTGTCTCTAGAGAGTTTCAGTACTTCAAAAGTGCTTTTCGAATTTTCTGTGCTAAAAATGTCATTTTATGAGGAGGTATTTGTGTCCAGCTTTATCCACAGCAAGAAATAATTCCTAAACAAGCTAGATGAGAGTGGGTTGTATAGAGTATACTATAAACGTGTCAGCTTAAAAAAATACCCACTTGAACTTTAAAAAAAAAAACTTCAGATTTTTTTTTTAATTTTTTTTAGTGAATTTACTAGACTGGCTATTTATTTGGTTGCCTGATGGTAGCAAGTACTTGTAAGAAAATAGTTTCTTTTCTTAGGTGCATTTTATTTGCCCTGTAGATAAATCTGAGGGTGACAGATGCGGTCAGACCGCCTTCTTCCATGGCTGACCCACTTAGTCCCCTTAGAAGTGAGTCAGTACTCCCAGTCTTGTGCCCAGACCTGACATATGATTGATCCAGGATCTCATTCTCTTACAACCGTCGAGACCCACCCCTCTGATTTTATGGCCTGTATGTTCTGTGTGCCCTTCCCCTTCGGCTTTTCCTTCGCCCAGATTGACCACTCCAGTATTTCAAAGCCCTGGCTTTTATGCGAGCATCCTTGGAGAGACCTACGCTGTGGACACTTCTTTCATTTTATATCATTTCCCTAAGGTTGAGCATGCTCACCTTTATCATCTAGAAACCTTGAACAGATACATGGCCAATCTCCTGCAAATATCTTATTACAATTTTTTCTCTCGTACTAGCCTGTGGATCCTTGGAGGGAGAGACTCATACAAACGTATCTTTGTATTCTTATATGTTCTTGGTACATAGTGGGTGTTCTGTTAGTGGTGTTGAATAAATGAGTAATTTAATGAATTGACATCAAAATGATAAGCATCCACACCACTCTTCCAGCCTTACACTCGCTTTTTGGGTAGCTTCGTACTTTTCCAGACTAACTCTGCATTCTACTTGCTTCCTAGCTTTTTATCACCTCATTTATTTTCAGTAGGTTGTTGGATTTAATTTAATTTTTTTTCTCTTGTAGGCAAATTGTAAGTCAATTGTTTTGTGGGATGATTGGGGCACAAATAACAAATGTGTGAAGAGCACAGATGTTAATTTCTAGTTTTGTGTGTTTATTCCTCAATGCTTTTCTGAATTTCATGTCTATAATTCTAGTTTGTGAATCATTTTTGTGTTGTGTGTGTGTGTGTGTGTGTGTGTGTGTGTGTGTGTGTGTGGTACTGGGGGTGGAATCCAGAGGCTTTCTACCTTTGGGCTATACTCCCAAACCTATTTTATACTTTATTTGGATCTTACTAAGTTGCTGAGAGCCTCACTAAGTAGCTGAGGTTGGTTTCGAACCTGTATGATCCTCCTGTCTCAGCCTCCCAAGGGCAGGGATTACAAGCATGCATCACCACGCCTGGCTTCGTTTTTGTGTTTTACCTCCGGTTTTGTTTCTCACAAATAGCACCTGTGCCTTTAACAGGCTTTCAAGGGACTTACCAATCCACTTAACCATCTTAACATCTTTATCATTTTATCCCCAAACTCAACCTTGTGCCATTTTTCTTGTTATTGCACTTCCAGAAACACAAACTCTTCTGGTCTTTTAAATCCCCTAAAGCTTGTTCTACTGTTTTCTTTTTATTCTCCCTTCCCTCCCTCTCCAGGATGGCCCTGCAGGATGCATCTCACCCTGCACAGACCCTACGCTCACTCTTCCAGCGGTTCTGCTTTGGTCCTCTCAGAGAACACATAGCCATCTTCGTCTTCCCAACCTTCTGTTCTTGCCTGTACTTGAAAATTTACTGTTTTCAGGACTCCTCCTTTGACCATCCCATCTCACACTGAGATTTCTTTAATATGAACTCCTACTATATTTAGAGTTAGTTCCATATATTTTGGTGTTTGTTTTCTGATTACTTTGTGTTTATCAAATATAAAATGTTATCAGTTTTATTTCTGGAAAAATAAAGCTCCTAGTAGTGATAAGGCCATCAACATCTATATCTTTCCAATTAATAATCAGTGATCTGTTTAAGGATGTGGCACAAAATAGTTACCCAAGAAATAGTTGGTGATAATTTCAGTATTTCTCCAACTGTTGTTTCTTTTGGAAACTGCCTGACCATCACCTTTCCATTTCGATAACACTTGAAAAATTGCTTTCTTTTCTTTACCAAATTTACTAAGATCCTATAGGTTCTATTTATTTTTATTTTTTAATATTATTAGATTAGCAAAGCATTAATTCTTTCTTTGGAAGCTCTCCTTTCACTTTTTTTCTGTGATCTCTTAGAAATAATTCTTTCCCAGAGAAACTCCCTCCTGGACTCTCACAGGATTTTCCTATTCTTCCCTCCATCCCCATCCCAACTTCACAACACATTATCCTCTCTTATACATACCACAAAATATAGTCAGTCCCTTCCTTCTTCCTTCCTTCCTTCCTTCCTTCCTTCCTTCCTTCCTTCCTTCCTTCCTTTCTTCCTTCCCTCCTTTTCTTCTTTCTGGTATCAAAATCCAGGTTGCTTCTATGACCTGTTGAATGCTTCGGTGTCATCTTTGTGCCTGACCTGGAACCAAAACATCTCTTTTATTTATTTTCTTATGAACTCTTTGAGATATGGAAATTTAATTCATTGATATACAAATGCCTATCTCTATGCCAGTACCACATTGTTCTTATTTCTATGGTTTTCCAGTAAAGTTTAAAATTTGAAACTGTGAGACCTCTGCTTTTCTTCTTTGTAAACTTGTGTTAGCTATTTAGGGTTTCTTGATTTTCCATATGAATTTTAGAATCAGCTTGCAAGTGTCTACAAAGAAACCAGTGACTAATCTGATAGGGTCTAGATTGAATTTCTAGATTAATTTGGAGTAGTATACTGCTATCTTAACAATATTAATTCTTTTGATCCATGAGCATAGGATATCTTGCTGTTTTTTTTTTTTTAGATGTTCTTAATTTTGTTCAGCAATGTCCTATAGTTTTCAAAGTTTTATAGTTTATTTGTTAAATATAGTCCTAGCTGGGTGTGGTGGCGCACGCTTGTAGTCCCCGTGCTTGGGAGGCGGAGACAGGAGGATGGCGCAGGTTTGAAGTCAGCTGCGCTGGCTTAAGAGACCTTGTTTCCACATAAAAAGGTAAAAAAAAAGTAGGTCTGGGAGTGTAGCCCAGAGGTAGAAGGGTTCCATCTCCAGTACCACAAAATAAATAAATAAATAAAGAAAGAAAGAAAGAAAGAACATAATCCTAAATATTTTTGATGAAAATATAAATAAATTTTTCTTAATTTCTCTTTTTTGATTATCCATTAAAAGTCTGTAGAAACATGATTGATTTTTATATATTGGCCTTGTGCTTACAGCATTGCGGTTGCTGGACTTGTCTATTAGTCCTAGTTGTTTGTTAGTGGATTCATTAGGATTTTCTACACTTATTCTTTTTGTTTTGTAATCTTACCTTATAAATAAAAGAAATGTCTTACTATAAACCTCTTAAAGTAATTTCTTCCAAGGAGCTCTGAATACAAAGAAAGAGCTTCTTTGAAATATAGTGGCCATTTACCTTCAAGCTATGAAAAAAAAACTAGACTGATCCTCCTGTGCTGACCTGAGGCCACACTGTGCCTGTCAAAGCAAATTACACGTTCAATCCCTTATGTATTTTGAAGACTCAGAAAACCAGAAATTGTTTGGAGCCTCTTTCTTGCTCTAATTAAAATCTACTGCTCTGTCAATGGGAAAGAATGAGTTCAGACATCCCGAAAGCCATACAAAAGCCATGTGTAAAATTTAGTGGGGGGCTTTTGGTGTCTTTTAACTGATACACATGAGATTTTATATAATAATGCATTCACAGATATGCAGATTCCTTTTCAAATGAATATAATCTAATTTAGAGGATGTTAACTATAACAGTAGACTATCACTTAGACTAATGTAGGTTAAATTTTTCAAAACTCAAAGTTTATTCTTTAAGCCACATCATACTTTCATTGCAGCCTAAGATGAGTGAGACATTTGGAAGGTGCTAACCTAGCTTCTAGTTTCGTTATTTGCAAATTAGAAACATTGCCAACCTAATGCTAACTCTGGGTTCTGAAATGGAGTGAAGTTATTTCAGCAGCCCTAGAGTTTGGTGCAGGTTATATCACCAAATCTTAAAAGGAAACTGACTCATTTTAAAATTATCTACCTCTACTGGCCCTTTAAACATCACATATCTGTATTTTTCATCAGCTGTTGTGATCCAGAAGGTAATATAAAAAATGTCAAAGTCAATACCTCAAAGCTAATAATTATACTGAATTGTTATCACAATGATACCTGGCATGTTTGCTAAGTGGTTTTATCTTATAGATATTTAAACCCTCATTATATGTGATTATTTCCAGCTTACGCATCACATCTATAGACAAGTATATACGTTTATTACTTATCACTTTGTCAGAAATAGCAAAGAAATATAAAAGCACTTGGATATCTTAAACTTTCATAGTGAAACCCAAAACAAGCAGTTCTGTTCTCAAATGAGCAACGAAGATGATGATTAATTTTTATGAACTCATTCATCATCAGATCAAATATTTCCCAATAGCAGGTCCATGAGCACAAGAGGACAGAAGAAACGACATTCCTCACACTACTTAGCAAATACTCTCATCTAGAAAATCGGGGTGAGCTCTCAGCACTGACTACCACAGAGGTCAGCCCATTACCCTGTAGCCTAGAAGAATTGTTGAATTGTCTGTGATCAGTTTCCCCTGGGTGATAGCTAGCAGTCGTCCATGGGAGAGCTTTGTCCTGGACGTAGGCCTTTTAATAATTTTGCCGAGGGACTCCTGAGATAAATGCTAGCATTTGAAAATTGTGGGTCATTTTTAATGTTTTGACTTATTCTCACCATTGCTTGCTCTTTCAGTGTGTGTCATTTTGGAGTCTGCCAAGAACCAGTTTTGCTATTTAGCAATTAAAAGAGTTGAAAAAGAACAGGCATGGTGCACTTTCCAGGGAGTCTTATAGCAGCTAGTAGTCAAATTAATTTTCCTTTAATATTTCTAATGATGTTAATTCTCATGATTAAGTTTGAATTTAGTTTGTGGAATGGTATCAGATATTAAAGTTTCAATCAATAGTGTCTTTCAGTTATTTCAGAACATCTCTGGAAAGTTGTTATTTCAGAACATCCTGGTGTAACAGGAATAATTCAAAGTTAGAAGCATTTGACATGAAAATTTGGGAAGCTATAGCTTAAGAAACTGTATATATCTATGCCTACCTTATGAATGTATATATACATATATATAAAATCTTATATATAAATTAAGTTGGCATTCTATCCTAACTATACACTCTTTTGTATATACAAAATTTATTTATTGGCATTATTGCTCTCTTTAATTAGAAAAAATAAAATATTCTCCAGTGGGTTTCAAATCTCCGCTCTAGTTACACATTTGATAAAGATCCTATCCACGAGGCTACATTGATGTGGCCACTCCTAGAACTTAATAGTAGACTTCTTGTCAAATTATTAAAAAGATGCTTCTTTTCCAAGAGAGAAACTATCTAGTGTATCTAAAATTGCATTAAACTGTTCAGGTACAAGTGTCCATGAGTAGAGAAAGAACATAAGCTTGTCCTATGCTAATTAAATAGGCATTTTTTTCCTTATAGAAGGCTGCTTATCCTTCTTCTAACTCTAAATGTAGTACTGTGATAAAAACTTGGAATAAATTTGCATTCTTTGAATTAGAAGCTAAAAGCTGCCTGTATAATATCCTTAGGGTAGGAGTTCATGCAGCTGGACCAATTAGATCATGTTAAGAAAGAACAATTAAGCAAACATCCGAGTTGCTGGACTTGAAGTCTCATGTTTGCTGACATCGATGGAGTTAATTGTCTGCTTCCTTTGGTTTCGGCTTTGCCTTTGCCTCTAGACTTTAGATTTTATCTTTTGACCTATTCTAATGACCATTTATTTTTTGAACCATGCCTGGGTTTACATGACTGTTTCTGGCCCAGACTGAATTTCTAATTTTGTTCCATTGTTCTATAGTTTAGAACATCTAATGTGACTAGCTAATAATTCTTGGCTATGGATTGAAAGTAGATCAATAACAACATCGAGAATATTAACATCGTGACTTCTTTTCCCAGTATAGAGCGGACAACATGTTTTTCTGTGATGTATAGTATTGAAAGACTTGTTCCTGTAATTTATTATTGAAGAGAAGTTCCGCTGCTTTTCTTGGCTATACCCTAGCTTACTTTTCACAAAATGAGCTTCTTTTTAAGAAATGAATCTTTGTGAGTTTGGCAGGGTTTCCTTTTCTGCCCTACCCCCCTTCCTGCTCCCAGGATGCCTTTGACCCAACCCTGGGTCACATGCACTTGGCTTTGTGAGCTCCTGCCTTTATTCTGCCTGGTACCTGGTCTATGTACTCTGCTTCTATCTTGAACAGGTGTACCCAGAGGCTACTGGAATCGTAACCACTGAATTATGTGTGCTGTAAATCAGTTCAGAGCCCTCTTCTTGAATGAAACACAAGAGTAATATATTCAAGCAATGTTTTCCAAACCATTCCATGAAACAGATCTAGGGCCTTACTGTTTGGGAGTGATTTGTATAAAGGACAGAAGTTTGGATGGATAGCTTATCATTTTGGGTATAAATTGAGTGTTAATAGTAAGAATTTAAAGACACTCTTAGTTCTAAAGTGTACGGGCTTCACTTTAACATTAGGTTTTTGTTCTGTCTAAACAATGATGATTTATAAACGCTCAAATAATTAATTTTGGAGCAGGGTTAAAGTCAATATTTTTCTTTTCTTTTTCTCATTACTCTGAAGTAAAACCACAGCTATGCCACATATGATGACTGACCACACATGAATTCTTTCAATCCTCATCTTAAAGTGAACTCAACTGTTCCAATTAAACTCTTCTTTTTTCCACCTGAGTTACATGAAACCTAATGATGATGTCTTTTCCAATATATATATATTTTTTTATTTGCAGTATTTGAAAGTTTCAACCTATAAAAGAAAAGTAAAATAAATAGTCTTGGGATGAGAAAATTCAATCAAAGCAACAATATCATTATTCTATGGGTATTGAATAAATAAATGAAATTGTATCCTCAAAACAAGTGGATTAAATAATTAAAATTCTGATATAAGTTCAGATTTAATAAGAATTTCTGTATTAAAAATGATACAAGTAAACCTGTATTTATTTCACAGTAAGGAAATTCTCGTTCTAACCTGCCAGCAAGTGAAACTTTCTTTGCCTTATTATTCCGAACATAATTTTTTCAAATTTCAGGAAGCTGGGGTTGGGGATTTAGCTCCATGGCAGAGCCCTTGCCTGGCATGTGCAAAGCCCTGGGTTCGATCTTTGGCCTTTAGGAAAAAGAAAAGAAAAAGAAAAGAAAAAAGAAAATTAAAAACAAAACAAATGAGGAAGCCAGTTATCGTGCTATGGTTTCTCCTCCACAGCTCTTTGGTCTGGTTGTATTTGGAGCAGTTGACATCTCCCAACATCTTTTTGGAATAGCAGAGTTTTACTCAATGAGACTTGTTAGCCCCACTTTGGCTGGTTGACTACTCTCATTACTTAGGAGGAACAGCAGTTTTGACTTAAAGTAGAAGTTTCTAATAGGAAGGAAACTAAGAAACAAAACTGATGTTTCAGCTGTCAGGACAAGGGTTTGGTCTCTTTGGATGCAGAGTAGTGGCAAACTGCCCTTTATACACTTGCAACCTTTTCAGGCCAAGTGTCGTACTGAGGTGACGGGCAGCTCAGGGCAACGTCGTTTCTCCATCTCTTCTTTTCCATGTTGCTTGGAGCCAGGTTGGTCCACAGGTGAGTGGATGCCCATTCCAAGTAGCAGCTGTCCAAAGCAAGACAGTGGAGTTTACTTAACGTGCTCTTCAGGAAGAATGTAAGAAAGGCATCCTACTTCTTAACAAGAACATGAAATGTCCCTCACTTAACACATATGATTGAATACATACTATGCAACAGGTACTGCTGCCCTTAAGTTTTAAAATTTGTAAGGGTTGGGTGCCCTTATATATCTTATATGCTTATATATCTCATACTTGGGAGGCTGACACAAAAGGATTGCAGGTTTGAGGCCAGTGCCGTCTAAAAAAAGAAAATAAAATAGATTGGGGCTTAGCTCAGAAGTAGAATGTCTCTGGATTTAATTCCCAGTACTGCAAAAACACACGCAAAATTATTAAAGAATGAGACATTGCAAGAACAGAGAGGGAAACTTGTTTTTTTCATGTATTTTTGAATTTGGGATTACTGTCTTTTGCCAGAATAGATAATTAAAAAAAAAAAAAAAAAAACCTGACCTTACCGCTACACTTCTTATAGCTAAGGAGAAGGGATTTTTCTTTCTCTTCTTCAAATTGTTCTTATTAAAATTTGGTCTACTTTTCTTAGTAGTAATTTTAAATTTATAGTGAGAAAAACTGATATGTGTGCTTTGGCCATTTCCCCTGTGGCACACACACACATACATATACATATGTTTTTTTCATAAAGCTGTCACATGCTCAGAGTAATGGCACTGTTCAATTTACACAATTGCTCGTTGCTTGGCTTGTGTCCAGTGAACATCCAATCATGAGAGCTCTTTTTGTACCTGCTGTCTACTATATCGCAGAATCAGAAGACTGGCCACAGTGAGATGGAAACAGGGCCTGAGCTGCTACAGTAGTGGGCTATCAATATTTTAGATTCCTGTCTCAATCTCTCTTCCTCTTGTGCCTCCATCTTTGCTTAGGTGTTATTGAATTCTGCCTCTGTCTTTTAGCCACTTGTGCTCATATGTGACAAAGCATCCTTTAACTTCATTTGAATCTACTTGGGCAAATTGTTATTTTAGTTACCTAAGTAAAATTCTAATTTAACGAACTGAATTTTCCAGAATATTTTATTATAACATGTTAACTGATAATGAGTAAATGAACTCCAGCGAAGAACAAAGTAAAAGGCAGCCTTTCCTTGTCAATCAATCCGCAACTGTAAAAGTCTCCCAAATTGACTTAGTGGCCCTGTTAGCATTTAGGCTGTCTTTGTGAAAATTTTTTAAAAAGTGCCCCCTCTGGGTAGGAAGATTCCAAAAGTATCCTGCCTGGATAGAGCAAGTGTTCTGCGAAGCAAGTCTTCCTTCCTTCCCTTTGGTCTGGAGTGGGAGCTGATGCCAGCTGCCAAACACCTACCAGGCTGTGGCTCTGAGGGCTGCAGCCTGCAGAACTGTACTGGCAGCCCTAAGCCTGGTACAGTACTATATTCTGTATATTATCTATAATCCTTCCTGCCTTCAAACATTAGATTGGAGGTTTTTTCTTTTCTTTTCCTTTTTCTTGGTACTAAGGATCAAGCCCAAGGGTGTTCTGCTTCTTAATTATATCCCCAGTCACACTCCCACCCTTTTAAAGTTCCAGCCTCCCAAGTGCTGGGATTACATGTGTGTACCCCTGTACTTGGCTAGAGATTTTCTTATTTAGTTGCTTGGTTTAATGGGAGTTAACCTATGTTAATGGTTGTAGCATGTGAGAAGGGAGGTGTCATAAAATTACAATTTGATTTTAGGATAAGTGAGAAAGTAAGATAGCCTTGGTGGCAGCTCAATACGGCTCACTCCTTCTAGAATAAGATGTAGCCAAGAACAACACAGACTCTGGTAGTAAAAAGAAAACCCATTCCCTAGAACCTGATGAATAACTTGGAAAGATATGCCCCTTAAAGATTTTTTTGTAACTTTATTATTAAGTGAGTGCTTCTATGGCTTATGGAACACACACACACACACACACACACACTCACACACACACACACACCTACCCACACACACATACACACACACTGATATGTTGTTTTATTATTATATTAATAATAATTATAACAGCTAGGCACAATGGCACTTGCCTATAGTCTCAGTACTTGGGAATCTGAGACAGGAGGATCACAGGTTTGAGGAGAGTGCATGTGGTAATTTAGTGAGGACCTGTTTCAATATAAGAAAAATAAAGGGCTGGGTCTGTAGCTCAGTGGTCGGATACTCCTTGGTCCAATCTCCAGTGACAGTGACCCTCCCCGCACAAAATTATACCAATAATGAGAATTATATTTTCCATTTTACAGTATTGGAAGCTGCTGCCTTGCCATAAAAAAGTATCACACATCCCTCATTGATCAAATCAGGAAAGAAATGAATAGTGAAACTAAGGGCTTTCTTTTCCCTCTTCTTATTCCAGGTGATGTATTCCACATCACTGCTCCCAATAAATTCACATTTGAGGAGGCTGAAGAAGAGTGTGCGAACCAGGATGCCACCCTGGCGACGGTGGGGGAACTCCAGGCAGCTTGGAGGAACGGCTTTGACCAGTGCGATTACGGGTGGCTCTCAGATGCCAGCGTGCGCCACCCTGTGACTGTGGCCAGGGCCCAGTGTGGAGGTGGTCTACTTGGGGTGAGAACCCTGTATCGTTTTGAGAACCAGACAGGCTTCCCTCCCCCTGATAGCAGATTTGATGCCTACTGCTTTAAACGTAAGTGTTTGATATCTTTTTAAAATTTACAGATTAAAAAAAAATACGTCAAAGGCATGTACTGATGTTCAGCTAGATATTGGGATGGATTCCATGTCTTGCAGTTTGTGCACAGAATAGAGACAGTTCAGTGACTTTCAAAAGCAAAAACATTAAATACAGAAATATGGTTAAAACAACAAAGTTTGACAAGTGGATTTTTAGAAGGGTTGTTGAAATGTCAGGTTAAGATCTTAACTATGCCCTGTTGTGCCAGAGTCACAGAACATATTTCTAAGCAGTTATTTTATTTAACTGCAGCCCTTAAATGTAATTTTATTCTTGATGCTATAATGTTCAGGCCAATAGTGGCCGAGTTAAATCATTGAATTATGTTTATTTTGTCTTTATTTGCTATTATCCTTTTTGTGAAATGACTGATAATTTAAATTTCAGTGATGGCAGGTGAGTACTTGGAGCTGACATGGATAAGCATACTATTCAATTCCCACTTAAAAATGAACAACGATGTCAGTAAAGATTTGCATATGTCTAATTTTATTTCAAGTAATGAAGTATGTGTTTTCAATGATTAATTCTTTGTATAATTAATTGATGTATTTTCTCTTTGTAACAAGTAACATAAGCAGGTTATCTTCAGTTAGTTTTACTACTTCAACCTACTTTTAAGTAATATCTTTTACATTCATGATATAATGACTTGATTTTTCAAATGTCTTTAAATTATTGTTAGCAATATTAGTCACATAACATAGTATCATGATTGTAGAATACTCAATTAAGTCACCAAGTATTCTGGAGTCTTCTTGTAATATTTACCATAGGGTTTATATTGTACCAGTTAAACTACAAATACCCAGTTTTTTTATGATCTTGGTGTGTCCAACAGAGTCATATTAAACTGAAATATCATAAACATTTTTTACTAAGCTCCCAACATATCTTGTTATAGCAATATGTAACTACAATGAGTAGAATGTATACTAGCATATTACATAATTAGTTTATCATGTGAAATACATGGGTGTTTTCATTCAGGAAAAAGAGACAGCTATGATGTTTAAGTAGCCAGTGGAAGAGTTGTTAGTACCATACAAAGATTTTATTTCACTTTTGTCTCCCAGCTAAGATGCCTCTGTTTGCATCTCTTCCCTGAGACTCAACTTTCTAAATGTTACAGCTGTGTGCCACATATTACCTTTATGCCAGTTGGTTGATTCACAAAAGAGACTGGAGAAAACAGGAGCTTTTGTTCTCTGGTCCTGAAAAAACACAAAAAGACTTTCCTGATGGTCTTCAGGAAAACAATAACAATAGCCAAAACCTCACCCTAAAAGTAGACAGGTATCCCTTCCTTTAAGCCATGTTCTCACAACAGTGATTTTGAGGTAAATGTGACTGAAGTGGTGAGGGATGTCAGATGGACATGTGGGTGGGGCGGGGTGGAGAGGCCAGCTCAGGGGAGGTGCACAACATCTCTCTGGCTGCCTAACTTAACTTCTCCTGTGCTTTGTAAAACTGAGACTAGAAAACTTTTAAGCACTTTTCCCCCTGAGAGTAAAATTGAAATCAAAGCCTATCTCTTGCCTCAAAGAGTAATAAAGAATTCATCTGGATGTGTTTTAAATTATTTATTTAAATGAAAATTCATATAAATATATAAAATAATGAAGTACTTAGATTTAAATAGATTAATCACCTACCAAAATCTATATAAAATGCAAAAATACTTATTTTAATATCTCTAATTCTTTTAAATATATAGAAATTAAGAATAGAATGGATTTACTTTGGTTTTCCTCCTAAGATGGTGTTCATTTCATCCCTCCCTAAAACCTTATCACATTCAGAATTCATTCAGCACATTAGAGGTTAAGAAAGTTTAGCTATAACATGAAGACCTTCCTTAACCTAGACACAGTGACAGTGTCTTCTCCAAATTTGCAAAGATCTTTGAGTACACAATCTTAGAGACTTTGAAAAACATTCTCAAAATGACTTATGTCCAGTTTTCCCACATAGTTCAGGAATGACTAAATTCTATAGGGTAAAGTTTATCAGAGTTGTGGCTTTGGCTTTTGTTTCCATAGTGATTTCAGTGAGATACAGAAGGCTGGGTTAGTAGAAAAACTTAGAAATATCACTGTAGTTTTCTCATTTGCTTTCATCAAATATAAAAAGTATTTTAAGTCACTTGGTGAATAAACATTCTATTACTAGCTATAATCCCCTTTTCCATATAAAGTCACTGTAAATGTAAGTACGTTTACAATAAGTAAGTCACTTTACATGTAAATGTAAAGTACACTTACAATCACTGATCATAAATATAGTTAGAATCTAGTCTGGTCAAATAGATTTGAAAAGCAGGTGAACCAGATGCCTGTGAAATAAAGGTTTTTCTGTCTCTTTTCCCTTGATTAAAGTAAATTGTTCACTTTTAATTTTTCTTTGTCCTCAGAATTATGGAAGTTCTGTGAAAGTTAGAAAGTAATATAGGGCTTTGACAGTTTGCTCCTTATATCCCCAATTTTAAATAAAACCATTCTGTTTTTTTTTTTTTTTTGTGGTACTGGGGTTCCTCCGGGCTACACTCCCAGACCTATTTTATATTTTTGAAACAGGGTCTCTTACTCCAGCGCGGCTGGCTTTGAACCTGCACGATCCTCCTGTCTCTGTCTCCCAAGCACGGGGATTACAAGTGTGCGCCACCATGCCCGGCTCAAAACCATTCTTAACTCATGATATTCCGTACATGTTATTAATGTCCCAGGAGAGGGAGAAGAAAGGTTTCCTAGAAAACATTCTCAAGTATTTCTAATTGTTTAAGAGTTTAAATATTAGAGTTTGAACATATTTTTACATTTTAAGTTGCAGATCAATATTTATTATTTATTTATTTATTATTTATTTATTTATTATTTATTTATTTATTTATTTGGTGGTACTGGGTTCCTGGAAGCCCTTCTACCCTTGGGCTACACTCCCAGACCTATTTTATATTTTTTTATTTGGAAACAGGGTCTCTTAAGCTAACACGGCTGGCTTTGAACCTGTGCGATCCTCCTGTCTCTGCCTCCCAAGTATGGGGATTACACGCGTGCGCCACCACGCCCGGCGGAGATCAATATTTAAATAAGTTATTTCTATTGATCCAAATTTTAATTGTCCTTTATCATCTTCTCTAACTGAAACAATTTTTTTGTTTTGAACTTTTAATTTTGAAACCTCTAATCATATCTTGCCTCAGATATTAACTGTTTTTCACATCCCTCTATTTGATTAAGTTTAGGACTGAAAATAGTGGTCAGAGGAGGCTAAATTAGTTTCTGCTATTTTATATGCTATCTTATATATTTGTTCACATTTAAAATTGGCCCTTCTAAACTATGGTCATTTGGTATCTTCTTTTGGGCAGTATATCATAATCTTAAAACAAAGTAATCTTTCCCTAATTTGTATTTAAAAATATCTCCTTTCCTGCTGCTGGGTGTGGTGGCACATGTTTGTAATTCTAGTACTTGGGAGACTGAGACAGGAGGATCGCAGGTTTGTGGCCAGCCTCAGCTGCTTAGTGAGGCCCTCTGCAACTTAGTGAGACCCTGGTTCAAAATAAAGAATAAAAAATAGGGCTGGGGATATAGCTCAGAAGTAGAACACCCCTGGGGTTCAATCCCTGGTACTATACACACACACACACACACACACACACACACACACACACACACACATCAATTAGTATTTGATCACTCATAAAACTTTTAAAAGTTGTTCAAATTCTAATCCTATTGTTTCAATTTTGACACTTTCCTCAATTGTAAACCCAGAGCCAGCCTACTAAATATCCACTTTATTTGTGAATTCTTCTCATGTTTACACTTATTTCTGTATATGAAATTTAATATAGAAGAACCGGTTAAAATCAATCATTTCTTCATAACTTGGACAGTATGGGGTAAGAGTTAAACTGACGATCATGCTCCTAATAGGAGTTTTATATTTTATTAGGAAAACCTGCCTCATGCCTCACAACAGAAGCACAAAGAAGATAGTCCATAGGACATAAAATACCATAAGTACAGTGATGTAAAACATCTGTGTGTTAGACAGCTGCAAAGGTTGGAAGGGAACTTTTGTGGGAAGAGAATTATGCTGAATTTTGTTGGCTTCCTCAGTAATAAAACCGAAGGAACACTGGTAGTTTTCCAAGATCCAAATGTGTCCATGTGAATGGACCTTCTGGAAGGACACTTTCAGACTAATCTGGAGTTGTGTTTTCATCTTTATGATAGTCATCAGTAATACAAGTAATATTCTTAAGATATCTCTTTGTAGGTATTTGTGCTTTTTAAAACTTTTTTCCTTTTTTGGGATGGCTGCAACAAATGGCAGAGATGATCAGATACACTGAGCTGTGATGGAAATCAGCTGTTAAGTTGACAAAAAAGCCACCCAACCCCAAAAGGAAGTCTGAGGTTTTCCATTCCAAGTTGTACAATTAATTAACTTAATTGTAAGCAGACGTTTTAAAACATGCTTCTAAAATTATAAAAAATCTTTTTTGCTGAAAACAAAGTCATGTAAATCCTGGTTTAGTAAGGCAGATTCCCTAAGAAGTATCACTATCACTTGACTATGCAAGACCATTTCAGGATGGCAATAGCAATAATTGACAATGACATATGTTTATTTAATTTTTAAAAATCTGAGTCCATTTTAAAAATGCTATAAAAATATTTTCATAGCATTTTAGAGAGTTGCTAGCACAGGGCCTGGGTTGGAACATAAGAAGATCTGATTCATAGGCCTTTTGTTTGGCCCTAATGTAATAACACCTTCTTTTAAGTTAATTTCATCAGCCATGAAAATACGCAGAAAAAAAATTTGTTGTTATTAATAATAACATGATTAGATTTTCTCTCATATGCAGTTTTTTAAAAAAGTTTAGATTATGTTTCCATGGGAACTTTCTCTGTACCTATATTTTACTATTTCCCCAAAGAATGCAGTTATAAGACAAATATGATATTTGGCAGTTAAATGAGGTAACGGTTATGGAATTTCAGAGGAGAGAGAATTGAATTAAAAGAAAAATAGTCAACCACGTTTTGGATCTTTAAGTTGTTCATGTCAATCAAAGCAGACCAGTGCTTTTTTTAGGAAATGAAGGCAAAAAGAGCGCTTTTCTTTAAAAAGGGAAGAAAGGGTTGTTTAAAACGATTTGAAGACTCCAGTTCCTTTTTTTCATTTTATTTTATTTAGCTTTGTCTTAATATAAAAGATAAATAGTGACAGGATTAGCATTTAAATGTAATGTAAATGGCCACCAAGTTCATGTTATACAATTGCTGAATCTTAATGATCTGGGGAATGGCAACAGCAATGTGGCCAGGTGAAAAAGAAAGCCTATTAATGCACTGTTCTGATTTACAATAAAATCACATCATTTTAGAACTAAGGTTTGAAAGAGCAGATGGTCCCAAAAAGTACCTAGTTTTGTTTTCAAGGGTTCTTATTTGGGGATTATTGAAAGGAAGGCGCAGATATTACAGATTCTACAGGTATTACAACTGTTATCAGCAAGGACAGGCATCATCCAGACAAGGAGCTTTAAGTCACACAGGATGTAGCATCCAGATAATAGGTTTCCTCAGAATAGTTTCTTCTGAGTTCAGTAGCAACTACTTTTTTACTTAAAAAATACTGATAAAAAAAAATACTTTTAATGTGCCCGACTGCTGTACTTGCCCTGTGTTGAGAAAGAATTTTGTTTACACATTTTTTTTTTTTTTTGGTTCACAACTTAAGCATCGTTAAATGGGCCAGCCCTTCTCCAGGAACCTGGTGGCATTATAATGTAGCATTTCACAAGGACAGGTTATTTCCTATTGTCTGAGCCCACGTGTACTGATGCTCAGGATTGTTCTAGCAATTTGTAATTACAGACATAAAATACATCATGTGGGCACTTCACTTCCTGTACGCCTGTGTTTCATGCTAAAGTAAGCCTGGAACCACGACCCTGAAGAGGCACAAACAGCCTATAGAATATAGAACACAATGCAGAACGACCACAGATGCCAGCCAGCCTCTGCCAGACACATTTGGTAATTTATTAGAAACAAGTCTACAGAGTTGAAAGGAAGATGGAGAGAAATGTCTGGCACCTGGAATCAAGTGGAGAGTGTTTTTAAAAAGTTTAATATCCTGTTTTTATGAAAGGCTCCACATTATGGACAACGTAATGGTTTGTAACTCGGCTACATTTGATGTGGCTTTTTTGTTGTTTTGCAGCCTGAGACACTCCCTTTCCCCTGAGACACAGTGCAGTTGTGAAGGAGGGAGTGTGTGGTGAAATGGTGGGGGTCAGTAGCCTTCAGGATAGGAGCGCCACATTCTCCCTCAAGGCGTCAGAGTGCCGCTGCATCTCATAACAAGAGAACGTTATATCCATTGTAGCCAAACTTTGCACTTATACTTTTGTCTTCTTATCTTAAAATTACATAATATTCATTTTGCTCTGTTGAGAGCAGTCATTTACACCTATGGGTAAAAGCAGTTACCCTTACAATATAAAACAATTTACCAATTTGTGGTGACTAGGTATTTCATGATCTGTCTTGGGGTTAATTAGTAGACTCCTTTCCATCGCAAAATACTTTTGATTCACCCCAAAATACATGGCAGCACTTAACAAACACTGGGCATACAGCTTTGTATTAGTGACTTGTCTAATCAACTCTTTGAAATTATTTTTCTAGCTAAACAGAATATAACAGAGGCTACAACCATCGAATTGAATATCCTCGCAGAAACTGCATCACCCAGTTTATCCAAAGAGCCACAAATGGTACTCGACAGAACTACAGCAATCATCCCTGTAGTCACCAGCTTACCTATCATTACAAAAACGTTCCCTCCTGTAGGAAATATAGTCAATTTTGAACAGAAAGCCACCATCCAGCCTCAGGTTATCACAGAAAGATTAGCCACTGTATCACAAATGCCCACAGGAAGTACCCAGAAGCCACGGGATATGGATTACTACTCTCCTTCTGCCTCAGGACCACTTAGAAAGCCAGACATACCTGATATTAAGGAAAAAGTACTCCAGAGTACCACTGTCGTCTCCCAGCATGGCCCAGATGCATGGGATGGTGTCATGGAAGACACACAGAGCCCAGAATCAGTTACACAGATCGAACAAATAGAAGTGGGTCCCTTAGTAACATCAATGGCAATCTCGAAGCACTCACCTTCCTGGGAATTGTCTGTAACCAAAGCACCATTTGTATCCACAGAAAAGACCCTGGAATCCAAAACTAAAGAGAAAACAGTAAGTGGCCTTTCTGAGGCAGTGAGTACAAGTCGCTATGGAGTCACTTCGGGAGAAGATGAGAATGAAGACAGAACACTTACAGTCAGATCTGGCCAGAGCACCTCGGTTTTTAGCCAAATACCTGAAGTCATTACAGTATCAAAGACTTGGGAAGACACTACACCCTCTCAGGTAGAGGACTTAGAATCCATCTCAGCATCCACAACCGTTTCACCTGTAACTATGCCTGATAATGATGGGTCATCCCTGGACAGCGAGGAAGAGAAACAAACTAATGGTAGGATAACTGAAGATATCTTTAGTCAGTCTCTGTCTACTACACCTTTCCCATCACAGCATTTCACAAATGTAGAATTGTTTCCTTATTCTGGTGATAAAATATCAGCAGAGGGAATATCCACGATTATTTATCCCTTGCCACAAACACAAGTGACACTAGGCAGAAAAAGAACAGAAACACCAAGACCAGAGATAAGAACAGATCCTTTTACAGATGCTGGAATACCGGAAACGATCACCAAAGAGCCATTGACAGAGAAAACAGAAGAAGAAGACTTCTCTGGAATGAAGCTCTCTACATCTCCCTTTGAGCAAACTCATTTTACACAGTCTTCTGTGAAAACAACAGAATCTCTGGATTTCCCAGCATTGACAACAGTGAAGTTCAGTGTGAAGCCAACCGAAGTGAGAGGTGTTGAGGAAGATACTACAGGTGCTCTGGTTAAATTAGAAACAGATGGCTATCAAACTACCGAGTATGGTGAAGATACCACAGCGGTGCCTTTGACCCGTAGCACTTTAAAGGTGGAGGTGGTCACTGTATCAAAATGGTCAGGGGATGAAGATAACGCAACATCAAAGCCTTTAGAGTTCACAGAGCACTTGAGTACCCCCAAGTTGCCCCCTGTCTTACTCACCACAATGGGAGCAAATGGAAAGGATGAAGAGATCCCAAGTTTCACTAAAGATGGAGGAGATGAATTTACTCTCATTCCAGACAGTACTCAGAAGCCATTAGAAAAGTTTACAGATCATGGGAAATTCACAGTTGAATTTCAGCCAACATCAATTGGCATTGCAGAAAAGTCAACTCTGAGCTCTTCTACATCTATAGAAAGAGTCCCATATATCACAAGCACAGAAGACCAAGTGGTTTATGCCACAGTGGAAGGAAGTACACTGGGTGAAGAAGAAGAGGTAGACATCGCTAAGTCAGGATACACTCTCCCCACATCTACACGTACTTCAGATGTAGGAGGACTGACGTTTGTTAATTACAGTAGCACCCAGGAGCCTACTACTTATGTAGATACTTCCCATACCATTCCTCTTTCTGTAATTCCCAAGACAGAAGGGGGAGGGATAGGACCTTCTGTGTTGTCAGAAGGTGAAGTTTTGGGTGAACCCCCTCAAGACATACATGTCATTGAACAAACTCACCTGGAAACAACCATGTCTCCTGACATGTTGAGAACAACCACAGAAATCACACAGGGAACAACTCAGGAAGAATTTGCTTGGGCTGAACCCACGGCAGGGAAGCCAGTTCCTGCTCTCAGTTCCACAGTGGGCACCACCCAGGATGAAGAAGAGGGTGAAGGCTCAGCGTTTACAGTCTCTGGAGACACATTGTTGACAGGTTTTGAGAGAGTTCCAATTTTAGAAACAACTCCAATAGGAAAAATTGATCATGGTGTATCTTATCCACCTGGTGCTGTAACAGAGCACAAAGAGGAAACAGATGAAATGGTAACACTGGTACCAAGCATCAGTCCAAAAGTATTTTTAAGTCCAGAGCCTGAAGAAAAATACGAAGCAGAAGGTAGTAGTCCAACAGAATTTACGTCACCTTTGAGTCCTCTGAGCACCAGGGATACTCAGCTTACAGAGGAAACCACTACTGAGAAAAGAGAGAAAACATCCCTAGATTATATTGATTTAGGCTCAGGATTATTTGAAAAGCCCAAAGCCACAGAGCTCACAGATTTTTCAACAATTCAGCCAACAGTTCCAAGTGATGTCACTGTGGCCTTCAGTCCAGGGGACCAACTTCACACGACTTCTGCATCTACTGAAAAACCACCTCCGGTTGACAGTGAGAAAACAACGCACACTGTGGTACTCAATGGCGAATTAACATCTCCTGTTTCCCCAACTACCCTCGTTGATGTCATCGCTAAGGAAACAGAAACTGGTATCGACAGTGAGTTTTTTACAATGACTTCAAGTACTGCTACTCAGCCAACAAGACTGCCCACGGTGCAAGGCACAAAGGCCTCCCGACCACCTCAGGCATTTTCAACTCCTCAACCCCCGGAGGGCACAAAATTCCACCCTGACATAAATGTTTATATTATTGAGGTCAGAGAAAACAAGACAGGTAAGTCTTTGCTTTCTAGACATACCTTTCAAGGCAATCAGCATTTTATCTTGAAAGTTACTTTTGGGAAAAAAAAATCAACATTCCAAATGCTGCCATTAGAAGATAACTGGAGTGTGAAAAAATAAAGTGTGTTAGCTTCATGTATTTGTACAAGAATTGGAAGAATATGTTAAACAATTTGGAAGAATGTTAGATACGATTTTGTTTAAAAGTCATGAGAAACCCGCTTTGCCATCTAATATCACCAAACCATCACTGTTACCTCACCTCAGAACATGCAGAACCAAGTGTTTTAATTTCAGTGTCTTTCCATACATTACTACTCAAGTGTAGCACTAGACTGTGTTAACATTCCATTGGTCTGTAACTATTAACCTTTAGTACTCACAACCTGGACAGCTTAAACAATTTTGCATATCTCCAGGGCTGACAGAAAGACGTCTAAAGGTTTGCTTTGTTTTTTTCTCGCCCATGATTTTGCAGGTTTATTAAATAACCTGAGTGAGTAATAGATCCATATTTTCAACGTTATCTTCATTCAGATTCAATGTATTTTTAACCTATTGTTGTTGAATGTCTTAATGTGTGTGCGTTAACTATTTGGAACAAATCCAATGTGGATCCCTTCTAGACAGAGCTCTAATTCATTGTATCGGATACAATCTCAGAATGTGGAGATGGAAGTGTTGCTCTTGTTTCCTCAAAGCCAGGTTGTAATATTATTGATATAATGATATAATTGTTTTGTCTCTAGGAACTTTTGCAATGCCTTCTATATTATTCCACTGTGATATTTTAGCTCTCTGGCAGAATTTTATATATGCTGTCTCTTTACATTGATCAATACTTGGAACAGTCATCATCAAACATGACTTATCCTTGTGTTAAGGTGAGATCACACCATTTTTTAGGTTCTGTAAAGTGAGTGAGAATACATAACCCATATAGTTCAACAGATCTAGTCTGTCTCCTTGTAATTGAGAAGTTAATATCACTGACTTAAGTCAGTTATTTTGTCCTAATTTTAATGTAAGAGTGAAATGAATGCACATTGGTTTTTCGTTGACTTGGCTCTGAGAAGGAAGGCTGGAAAGATTGTTGTTAGCAGGGTTTCGTACTGTAATACTGTAATACACTACTGCACGTGGCATTTTCTGGACCCATGCTGTCATCGTTAGCTTGTTCAGGAGCGCACCTGTTGGAATCAAACAGGCAGCTCTATTGTAAAGTCAGCTGGGTTTCACTATTGTAGGTGGAAACTTCATGGTTTCTGTATGTTTCCTCTGTTCAAAATTTTCTCACTGTAATAGCATGTGTGTGAGAGTGATTCCCCTAGAGATTAAAGTTGATCTCCACTTCCTGGAACAGTTTAAAGAGGCCAGAATTGGCACATGATTTTCTTGCTAATGGTGGTATTTATTGGAAACCCTGTTTCCTGTCTTCTGCATTCCTTTTTCGACTCTCAGAACTGGTATAGAAAAAGAAGAGCTATCAAGAAGTGGCAATGAGGTTTTCTGTTAGTAGAATTAGAAAAAAGGGACAGAAAGATACAAAAGGTAGGAGTGGGTGGGAGAAGCAAGAAGTAAATTACTACTGACATTTAATTTGAGATATTTAAAATCTTGAAACAGGGTTTCTATACTTTGTTCAGGCTGGCCTTGAACTTGTGATTTTCCTGCCTCAGCCTCTTGAGTAGCTGACCAGAGTGTCCTGCTGAATTTGAAAATTTGGGAAGTACTTGAACATCTAATTATTGAGAGACTTTTATCAATTGATTTACTCCTTTATGTAGGTATTGAGTTGAATTGAATAATACAAAATACAGTAAAAATGTTCTTTATCTAACAATTCTTCTCAGTGGGAAATTATTAATTAAAGTAAGGATGATCAAATTAAGAAATGGGAAAAAAATAAAACTCCATCTCTCTAGAAGAGTTGATGGTCATCAGAAAAGCAAAGAAACAAAACAAAACCAAGTTTATAAGTGGCTACTCAAACTGGAAGATGTGAGTACCCTTTGTGAAACAACTTATACAAAGGTGTGTATTTATATGTGAGCTGTGGACTCTCCACATCAGTCAGATGTGGGAGACAAGAGTAGGCATTTCCTCCTCTTTCTCTCTCTTCTAAAACATGGGATCATGTTCCACCTTCAAACTAATTTTGTTTTGTTTGGGGAACTGGTCAAGAAACTTTGGAATACATTACTACTTTCAAGAGGCCGGTTTTGTGTGTGTGTGTGTGTGTGTGTGTGTGTGTGTGTGTGTGTGTATAATGTATTTGTGGAGTTAGCTATCTTCTATATGTCATCTCTATTTCATCTATTCTATATCTGCCATTTTTATGGCTAACAGTATTACTCACTCAGACCCAACTGGTCACTTTTACTAATTTTGTTTTTCTATGAGAAATTCAATTTTCCAACATTTTAAACTTTGGCAAAAAAACCTTTAAGGTAGATGTTCAATTAATGAGTTCTAAGGCAGGTGCAAATATTAATAAGGGAAAGTACATAGATGTCTGAAAAACTAATCATTTTATTTATCAGGGCATGTTTTTCCAGACTGGAAAATCCTTGGTGCATGTGTGAACTGTGAATGTGTATAAATCCATTCACCTGAATAGAATTGACCTTTACATATACCATGGATCTAAGTAAGCAAAAATACCACCCATGCTACACTAAACCAAGGCATTAGTAATTTTTCGCTGCACTCAGCAGTCATAAATCTTGATTTCTTTTTTTTTTTTAATACTATGAAACAAACATGCTACTCAGGACATGCTTATGTTATATTTGTGCAAATGGATCTTAATAGCAACTTAGGGTGCTATTGCTGGAGGGCAACTGTAGTTAGCAGTTAAAAAAATCTTAAGGAACTTTTCAGCTCATAAAAGTTTTATGAGCTGAAAAACGCTATGGGGTGTGTTTAACAGTGGTTCAGGGGGCACTGAAAACTTGACTCCTGTCTATTTCAGGAGTAATTTGCACACCTGCATTTTTAAAAATTATTGAAAGGTTTTCTTTGTGAATATATATGAAGGCTATAGGATTTGGAGCTGTAGGAAGAATTTTTTACAATTCTAGAACTTTTTTTTTAAAGAGCAATCCAATCTGAAATGTTACAAGTTAATGTAACAAAATGAACTATTTTTAAATGTACATCTCAGTATCTTTAAATTAAAGAATATTTATAAATATACATATATTAACTACCAGTATTATCATGCAAGTGCTCATAGTTATAACCTTAAAAGATGTAGCTTATTAGTTTTTTTTATAAACAAGTTCATATATGCTACTATGTGTCAGGGCTGTTTATTTTCTCATTATTTTTTTAACTGTTTTTATAGTTTATATCTACCCACATATAGGTGTAAGGCAAGTAAGTGAAAAGCCAGTATTAAACTAACTTCATATGAAGATAAAATATTAACCAACTATTTATGTCATAGTGATATGGGTTAACTAAATTTGAGAAATATATCTAAATTAGAATTGACTTTGCTCAGCTTCCTTCTAAGTATTATTGTTTACATAAATTGGACCTAACTCACATATGGTTAATTTCTTCTACTTTTTTTGTACATAAAGCTGAAAAAAATGTACCTAGAGCTAAAGGCTTATTTTCTGAATATTTTGATGTTTTGGATAAGAGAGAATAAAAAATATTTACTCTGGGAGCAGGAGATATCTGCCCAAATGTCAATACTTATATTATTGTTTGCCTAGCCATTACCTTTTAGAAGCTATTGTTTATTTAAGATAATCTTAATATTTTAAAAAATCCTACGTTTTTCATTTTTATAGAATTTTATATTTTTATAGAGAAATTACTTTGAGTTTTTAATTATAAGATTATATTCCATTCTTCAGGCAATATCTTATTATAGGCTTCCATATCTTGGTAAAAGGGTAGCTGTGTTGGTTAACATGGTGCGGGAGCAGGAGCCCCACCTACTGAGATCTCCCCTTCGTCTCCAGAGGTAGTTTCTAGAATAACATGCACCTCGGACACATGGCAAGAAAGAGAAAGACAGGGTCTAGATAATTCAAAATAAAGCAGAAACAATTGCTCATTTGTTATTTAAGAAAAAGTATTTAAAATTGGTTCAGTTACCAATATCTTTATCTCAGTATAAATCTACATAGTTATTAATGTTCATCTCTGTGTAGCTTTATGCATTGCACTTAAAAATGTTAGTTAAGCAAATGTAGTTTCAGCCTTATTAATGTCTGCGTGCTATCCAGATAACGTAGAGTCACATTTCACTGTCACATTTCTTGTGAAGAACTAAGTGATGGTCAAGCTTGCACTTGAAGCTTTGTATCGCCAGAACATTTCCCTCGCACACTATCACCTTTATTTTTAAATAAAAGCCAAATAGAAACACACCGGTCTAACATTCTTGCCGATGGCTCCAGTAGCCTTGACCCTTTCTGGAGCATTTTTGTAGTGAAGTGATTCTGTCCTCTGATGAGCAGAGTAAAAATGACTCAGGTATTGTCCTGTTTGTCAATTCCCAAAGAAGCCGAGATTCTTGGAAGACTGATTTCCCAGTAGCATCTTGTTGATCTTTCAGAGTATATAATTTAGATTCCGGTAGTATTAATAGAGGGGTTTATTTATACATGCTATTCACATACATTCCATGAGAAGAAAACAACACTCTGAAATTGGTGGCATGCTATTCTGCAGTCCTGGGCTGCCTCTTTCCTGCAGAATTTTGTACCACATCCGTGAAAGTGGTTGGGGCTGGTGTCTGCAAGCACATGAGTGGCTCTCTCTGCTGTGGCTTACTGCCCCCCAAACACTTTTTTTTCCCCCTACTGCAGAAATTAGGATGAATTTACCCATCATTCATTGACTGCCCAAAGTGTAGGAAAGTATTGAATAACTCTTGCATTATTCATATAATAGAAGGGAAAGAAGAGAATGTTTATCTTCCCTTCTTTTTAATAGTGTGATGGAGAAAATAATTGACTTTGGTGTTGCTAAATCATTAGCGAACTTAACATTGAATTGTAGACAAAGTTTACCTTTTTAAAACCAGTCACTTCTAAGTGAAATATTTTGCATATATAAAACATGTACATGCATACACACAATCTTAATTTTTAAAATATTCTTAAAGTATTTAACTCAGTAAAGTTAAGAAAAAAATTAAACAGTTCAAAGCATTTTCCCTCAAAGGTTGAAGTTCAATAACAAAAAAAGTGTTGGATAGATAACCCAAAGGAACTTTTTCTTCTTCCTAAAATGAACCATTAATTTCTGAAATTGGCACTTGAAATTATGACTTAGCATTGCCAAAACTACCACAGAGGTAGGGGTATTATCTAAAGACAAATGCTACTTAACTATTATTAGCAGCTACATGAAGAAAGGTGCACTCATAATCTTCCAGCAGAGTACAGTTCAGCAAGAATTATATTTAAATAAAGCTAGTCCTTTGACAAATTTTAAGGGGGAGGAAGGCAAAAGAAAGAAACCATAGGTTATTCTCACAAGCTTTTAAATGCACACTGGTGAACCACTATTAACATAAACAAATATAATTGTGGTATAAAAACATAATCATACCCTAGGTAATAAGGTAGGACAGAAGGACAGATGAGGTCAGCAAGGAAGGTACCAATGGAGGCAGGAAGTTGAAGAATAATTTGAAAGAAGGAAGAGACTTAAACTCATCTTCTTTGGAAGTGTAGATTAAAAACAAATTACTGAAAGCCAGTTACCAATTGCTTCCCAACTCAAGCTCACCAGGAGGGCTAAGGAACCCCAAGTGTAACCAACCATGTTTTCTTCTTCCTTTTGTGGTGTTGAGGGTCAATGACAGAGAGGGCCTGGCTAGCTTTAGAAACCCGGTGCCTTTTCAAGGTTTACCAAAAAACTTATTCATGGGAACCAGAGCTATTCAGCCAACTTCCTCAGAAAAGAGCATGCTCATACTTTTCTGTGCTTTAGTGATTCTTATATTTGATAAAGATAGCATTTTCTGTAGGTTAAGTGTGTTTAACTTTTCAAAATGTATTCCCACAAGGTATTGCTGTTCAGAATTACTTGCAAGTTTAACTGGCATAAAACCTACTTTTAAGAGTGTCTACATAACCTCAAAGTTGATTTAAAGGTTTATGACATTTTAATTCAAGTGAATGTTGAATCAGCAGGATTACAGAACAGGTGCTATAAGTTGGGGAATCTGGAGTGAGTCCCTGTTTTGCTTATCTGCAATGTAGACTTGGGAATTTATCAATGATATAATTTCCCTGTCATAAATTTTTGATGGTACTGGAGATTGAACCCAGAGGGTTTTTCTACTGAACTACACCCCCAGCCATTATTATTTTGGAAAAGGGTCTCCCTAAGTTTCTGTATACTGACCTCAAAACTGTGATCATCCTCCTGTCTCAGCCTGCCAAGTAATGAAGATTATATAAATAGTTATATATACATATACTTATGTATAATGCACATATAATGTATTCTTTTTTTATATTTAACAGTTAAATAATGAAAATGTACCAACTACACTAGACCTGGATCTTTTGAAGTGTACTCTGTAATAGTGTGACTGAGCCTGGATATAGGCAGCCAGTTTGCTGCACTGGGTACAGGAAAGAGGCAGTTAATGTGGTAGAAAGAGCTTTTGGAGCCAGGCGTGGTGGCGCACGCTTGTAATCTCTGCGCTTGCGAGGCGGAGACAGGAGGATCGCGCAGGTTCAATGCCAGCCTCTCTGGCTTAAGAGACCCTGTTTCCAAATAAGATATAAAATAGATCTGGGAGTGGAGCCTGGAGCCTGGAGGTAGAAGGGTTCCATCCCCAGTACCACCAAAAAAAAAAAAAAAAAAAAAAAAAAAAGGAGAGAGAGAGAGAGCCTTTGGAAAGGAACTTAGTTGGATTCGTTGTCTGTTTAGTTTCGAATACATTGTTGAAGCTCTATAGGTTTCAGTTGTATAATAACACTACAGCTTCACAGCATTTCTTAAAGCAAGGGATCTCTGAGATCTTCCCTATGCCATATTTCACATTCCTTAGGTGAGTGTAGCACCAAGCATGGTATTTGTCACGTGGAAGCCACTTAGTACAAATATCCCCCCCCCTAACTATAGGAATTATTTTTAAAATTCTAAATATAGGAAAACATTAATTGGTCTGTATTAAATGGATATGTTATATTATCTTAAAATTTAAGATGATTTGAATTTACATTGGCTCAAAGAGCCAAATATAATTGTACTTCAGTATCTACTTGATTATCAGAGCAGGTTGAAATTTTAATCTTTTATGGTTTATGTTAGTTTAGTGTGATGTCACTTTGCATGCAAATCAGAAATATCTACAGCTCTTATTTAAAATTTAAATATAATATTGGTTCTATAGAACCCAAGAATGTCTTAGCTTTCTGCTATCTTTTGTGTATAAACATTTGGTTTAGGATTTTAACAACTATCAGTTAATCTCCCCCTCATTATTTTTATTTTTTATTTTTTTGATAATTTTTATTAACTAAAATTTATTTTTTTTAATTTTTTTTAATTGGTGCATTGTATTCATACATCATAGTGGGATACATACTTTTGTAGACATACATGCACACATTGCCCAGTCAGCCCCCACCCAATCCCCACCCCATTCTCTCCCTATCCCTCCCTCCCATGCTTGGCTTAGTGATTGACATCTAGTATTATAGCAATTTATCAAAAATTAAAAATGATAATCTCACATAACAGTTTCATTTGTCTGATACCAAGCTTTTGATGACTTAAAGATAACATTTCAATATTTCTTTTTGCTTTCTTTCTTACCAGAGAATCTATTTTTTCTATTTTTTAGGTGAAACTATCATATATTTATATATATATTTTTCAGAAAAAAAATCTATCCTAATATGGAATATGGACTCTAGGTACCCACAACGATCTTGAAAAAGAACAAAGCTAGAAGATGTATATTTTCTGATTTCAAACCATATAAAGCTACAATAATTGAAACAGTGTAGTACTATTCTAAAGGCAGATATATAAACCATTGGAGTTAAATAAAAGCCTAGAGCTAAATTCTTCCCTATATTGTCAAGTTATTTTTGACAAGGTTTCCACAAACATTTGGTGGTGGGAATAATAATCTTTTAACTAAATATTGTTGAAAAATAATAATTACATGGAAAAGAATAAAATTGGACCCTTACCTAATCCCATATACAAGTATTAACTCAAAATAGATAAAAGACCTAAATATAAATCTTAAGACTATAAACTTTTAGGAGAAAATCTGGGTCATAAAACCTCACAACATTGAAATTGGCAGTGATTTCTTGGTTATGATTTCAATGGCACAGGCAACAGAAGAGTATACAAACTCCCTAAAAAATAAAAAACATATTGTATATCCAAAGACAATGTAAACAGAGTTAACAGTTACTAATAGAATGGGATAAAATATTTCCAAATGCTATATCTGAAGGTATATTAATATTCCAACTAGAAATCCTAAAAATTAACAACAATAAAGGCAAACAATACCCTTTACAGATAGGTAAAAGACTAACATAAATAATGAATCTCCACAGATAACCAATCTTCGTTGTCTGTTGGATGGAAAATCTTGTTTCTCTAGTTCTGATGTGTGTTACCTATTTCTTCTTTGTAGTTAATCTCTTTGAGTATTTTCTCTAGTGCTGGTTTTGAAGACATAAAACAAATTCTTTATAAATGACCCAGGTGTTGGGTCTAGCCTCTTCTTGTATATTCACAGATTGCATGAACATCACCCCTGTCTTTTTGTCATTGTCAAGGACCTCCCCCACTTCTGGTTCTACACAGGGATTACATTCTTCTTTCTTAATAGCTCTTAGATCATTCATTTGTGCAATGAATAAGAAGTGTATTCACAAGTCTAGACAGTGTTGAGACTGTTTTTGTAGGGAGGGATGTTATAGGGATAAAAGAAAAAGTTATGCCCTCTGAGGTTTGATTTTATTGAGGTAAAGAAGGAAATGATATGTTTTTAAGAAGACATCACCCACCTCTGTCCAAAAAAGTATTGTATTATCCCTCAGTGAGGCAAGTTTTCATGTACAAAAATAATTGATCACAAAATGGCTTCATTGAAAGAAATTTCCAAGAATGGGGCCATGATTCCTGGGCATAGTACTGATGCTTTTTAGAGAAAACTATATTTCAGGTTTTTTTGTTTGTTTGTTTTGGTGGTTCCTGGAAACCCTTCTACCTCTGGGCTATACTCTCAGACCTATTTTAAATTTTTTATTTGGAAACAGGGTCTCTTAAACCAGTGAGGCTGGCTTTGAACCTGCGCGATCCTCCTGTCTCCACCTCCCAAGTGCGGGGATTACAAGTGTGCTCCACCACGCCACCAGGCTATATTTCACTTTTATCTAAGTATTTTAAATTTTTTACAACATGATTGAAGTAGTATAAGATATCTTTTTTAAAATAGAGAATCATATGGACAACTGAAAAACCTACTTTATTTCATTAAAAATGATATCCTCTCTAAAGCACGTGATGTACTTAAAGAAACAAAGTCAATCATTAAGCCAAGAATGGGAAGGAGGGATGGGGAGGGAATGGGGTGGGGATTGGGTAAGGGCTAATTGGGTGATATGTGTATTATGTCTCCACCATCTTTTATCCCATTAAGATGTATAACTAAAATGTATCAGTAAAAAATAGAATAGAATATTTTACCTGTGATTGGTGGTGCATGCTCATAATCTCAGTACTTGGGAGGATGAGAAAGAAAGATTGCAGGTTCAAAGCCAGCTGGTAACTCAGTGAGATCCTGTTTCAAAATAAATAAAAATAGGGCTGGTGGTGCTGCTCAGGGGTAGAGTGGTGCTGGGTTCAGTTCTAGTACCACTCCTCCCCCAACACACACACACACACACACACACACACACACACACACACACACACACACGATGTTCCTTAGATAGATAGAGCCAAGACTTTTTAGTATGAATCTATTGGCAAGAAGAAAGATACAATTGTTCTTAAAAAAAAAAAATAGGTGACTTGATCCTTTGGAGGAAAATAAACAAATTTGGAGAACCTTCTTAATACTTGCTAAAATGATCAGGGTAAAGTATAAAGTCTTTCTCTGAAAAAAATTAAAAATATAAACTAGAATTTTTTTTTGCGGTATGGGGATGGAACTTAGGGGGATTCTACCTCCAAGCTACACTTCCAGCCCTATTTTTTATTCTTTATTTTGAAACAGGGTCTCACTGAGTTGCAAAGGGCTTCACTAAGTAGTAGCTGAGGCTGTCCATGAACTGCGATCCTCCTGTCTCAGCCCCCCAAATGCTGGGATTACAAGTGTGCACCACCATGCCTGGTCCAAAACTGGAGGTCTTAAGCCAGAAAGAATCTCAGGGATGGGAGGAAACGCTTAATTACAATACAGTGTCACTGTAATATGTCCAACTTGTCTGCCACACATGGGTCATCAGTCTACAGTAAATACCCTGACTGCCTTGTAGTGACTTCATCCTTTTACTTAGGAGCATAGGATTTCTGGTGTGTTATGAGGGTCATTTAGTTACTTTAACCTTACACTGTGAAAGGGGTTAGTTTTTTTAAAATAAAAGGAGAAAGTAAACATAACAGTGTATCATTCTGGAGAAAATGCTGAGATAGAGTATAGTCGTCATCTTCACATGGAAAGCCCATCTTTCTCTGCTTCATTGGGCATTTCCTTTGCTACCTAGAGAAAAAAGCCTCTGCCCATTTCCTTACATCCACTACCAGAATATGTTTAGAGATTGTTGAAATAAAGTCATTTGATCAAGTAGTATGTGGCTGGAGAAAAGAAAATAAGATACATGGCTTAGTTGGGAAGGCAACTTGAAGTAATTAGTAAGCAAGAGGGTATGTAATGAAGACCAATTGCTTGCTTTAATATGTATATTAGAGACTAATGTGAAATAAGATAAGAAGCATTGTTGGCAGGCAGTCTCAGAACTGATCTCAGAGAAAACACAAGGCTCAAGTTTACCTGTTCCTTGAGTTTAACTGGCAGGGCCACATCAACCAGGCCCCGTAGCTGACCATCCACAACACCAGTGTGTGGGATGTTTGAAGGGCACTGGAAAATCGTCCAATGCATAAATATTGCCCACATAAATAAAGCCCACTGCTTCTCAATCTTAGCTATACATCAGAATTATCAAGGAGCCTCCAAATAATTATCCACAGCCCCAACTCCATTAGACAATCTGAATCTGAGTTTCTAGTGGTGAAGCTCAGGCATTTGAATTTTTGTGTGTTTTTTACTATTTAAATGTTTTTTTCATATGCATTAATATTTCCTAATGCATCCCATGTGATTTTGATGCACAATAAATATTGAACACTACTAGTAAACCAAGAGCTTTCTGACCTTCAGTGGCCAGCTGAAATGCAGACACTTCAGCTGGCAGCTGCTTTTGACCTCTGTCAGTGTAGAAGGTACGTTCGTTCCCTGTTTGGAGAGAAAAGAATATGATTTCATCTTTCCTGAATCTTCGTGGTAGTCTTTGGGCAGATTTTGTTGAGTATACTTTTTGTAACAAATGTTAAGGAACCTTGGGATCTGTAAATAAGAAAAAAATATATGTAATTGCATATCATTGAAATACATGTTTTTTGGGGTTTCTGGAATAATCATAACTGAATCAAAAGTGATAATAGAGTGCAAAGTGCATTTTTAATTTCTCAGAAATGCATACCACTCTTTGTTGTATCCATGTTAACTTCTATCTGCAAACATGGGGATTAAAAGGAATTGTGCTTATGGGGGCTTTTGGCTGTACTAACAAAGTAAGTCTGTTTACTTTATATTTTAGAAAAATAGTGATTACTGCCTTGCTATGAGCCTATATGGATTTGGAAAGAAAATAAATGATAAAAAGAATTGAGGCTGTGCCTGCACATTTTAACTATCTAGATTCTTATAACCACAAAAATCTTTGCCGTTTGAGTTTCTGGTAGGATTCTTTGTGTCTAGACTTGCACTGTAATTGCAACCAAAGAACAACAATTCCTTCAGTCTAATACATAAATCTTTCAAAGGAAGTGTTTACCCAACAGAAGCAAACATTTTTTATTCTTTTTCTGTTTGTTGCAGTGCTGGGGATTTAACCCAGGGGCCTCCCATCCATGAGCTTTTTGTTTTTTATTTGATCACAGGGTCTGGCTTAGTTACCAAGGCTGGCCTTGAACCTGTGATTGTGCTGTCTTAGCTTTCCGAGTCCCTGAGATTTAGTCATGTACCATTGTGCCAGCCTTTTTCATTCTTAATGACAAATACCTGTAGATATTCTTATAACTAAACTCTCAAAAGAGGAGCTATGTGGCTAGGGTAGGAGAGCATTATGTGTTTAAAGTATTCCATTGCTTTTGTTTTAGAATATATGTAAGGGAGGTTAAAAAAAATAAAAACAACGGGGAAACTTATTAGTAAGAACTCCTATGATGAGTCCTCTTACAGATTAAGAGACATGGCTATTGGTTGAGGGGTTTTAGAAAAGGTGTATTGGAAGACTGAGGGCTTCAGAGCTGGATGGTAGAGTTCAAGAGAGGCTTTCTGAAGCACTGTCTTCTTGAACAGGTCTGGGTGGAAATGAGAAGGAAACTGAAATAGGAATATGGACCTGCTGGGCTCTAGTATACAGCCTCAGAGCATGACATCAACAGAGCTGAAAAAGAGGAAGTGTGAGCCAGGGAGAGGGCAGGTGGGAGAGGTGACTGGAAACTACTATTAACTTTTCAACAAAGGAGTGACATAATTAAAAATAAAATGGTGTTTATAAAGTTTAGCTTTGTAGATATAGTTTCAGGGGTCAAAGAGGAACTTTATGAGAGGCCTTTGTTTTACTTCAAGAAAATAAGCTTTCACTTACTTTTAAATTCTTGATCCTAATAAAGCATTTTTCTAGTATTAGAAGACGTGGTAGATCTATCATCTGTCTATCATCTATTATCTATCTATATCTATCTAGCAAGCAAAAGAATTAACAATGTTAGAGAAATAATTAAAAATAATAGAAGCACTGTTAATGGTTGGTTTTTATGTTTTTGCTCTGTTTTATATCTTTTAAGGAAGTATTTGGAAACTTAATTACATGAATTACTTTGTTTTCATGTAGATTTTTATTTCATTGTTCAGAATTTGTTGAAAGGTCCCCAACTTACTTGAATATCATTGCAGGAAATCCTTTATTTTTTTTAATAATTGGAAGTTTTGAAGTTCTTTGGGCCTCTTTTATAAGAAGAGCCCACACTCAGTGAGAGCTCCCCAGAGTACTTGGGCTAGATATTGTATCTGAGGACTCTCTTTCCACTTGAAGGAACTGCAGTATTTGAGGATTATCAGAAGTTAGGAAGAAAGATGATTCCCATAACATGTCTGCCTCTTAAAAGCAAGGCCATCAGACACACTTATATTGTTTGTATACATATATTACCCTTTTTAGCTGTAAAATCTCTGAACTGAGAGTTACCAAGCTCTGTGCTCAGAATGAGGATGCTATCTTGTGTAAGATAACATGTTTGAAAGTTAAACCAAATGGATCCCAGGTAACATTGCTCAAAGAGAGTTAGGGGTCATATTGTCTTCCATTCTTCACCTTAAACTCTCTGTCTCTAGGGATATTCCATCATTAAAGTAATTAAGGGTAAAAAAAAATATCTGACAAGATTTAGGGTGGTTGTTTATATCTTGATGACTGCTGTCAAATTTTTTTACATACTAAGTTTATGCTATTTTTAGTGTATCACTTTAAACATTTTAAGAATACAGGTAACTTAAAACAATCTGGTCAAAATTTATGGCTTTTTTCATTTCTTAAGGTGCTAGTTAGGATGTAATTTAAATTAATAGCATATGAAAGGTAAATGAAATTGAAACATTTGTTTCTGTCTCTTTGTTGGAACAAACCTACAGGTATGTTCCAAAAGTTTAAACATCTTAAGGAATTTCAAGTCCTGGAAGTATTTATCAAGCACTTTAGAATGATTATCCATTGCATTTTCAAAATAAGTAAATATGATCTTTTGTTACATACCACAATGAAATCCATTATAACAAAGAAATAATAAATCCTAATATATCTTTGTTGAGTTGATAGATATAGCTTACATTTAATTAAAAGCTCTTCAACATAAATTGTAAAACTCCCTAAAGAGAATATGAATTTTAACCAACTGCCCACGCATCGTAGCCAACTATGTTTTGTGTCTGGTATTAGCATGACTGGAAGACTTGTATTCTGTCTACAAAACTCTGCCATGAAGTACTTTAAAATACTTGGTGAATAGTTTGAGGTCAGCTAGCAATAAAGCTTTGTGTGAAATGCCATTAAAAAGCCTATTAACCATGGTAGAAGCATATTCAAGTCAAGCTGTTAAAATACATTTATATAAACATAGAAAAGATTATACATACACTCCATAGAGTTCTGTGGTTTGACTCTTGAAATTCAAATAGAAGTTGCATTATTCTTGGAGTAAAATTCTAAACTAGAGCAGTTTATTATAAGGAGTTGTTCATCTAAGAGCTTGGAATGTCAATAATTCTGTTAGGTCGTTCTGTTAGTGTGAAATAGAGCAGATCGCCATGTGGGAATGAGGCCACTACTTTCACAATAGCCCAGGTGTCCCTCACCATACACCACAAAGAAACCTTTCTGGTTTGCAATAATTAGAATGGTTGCAATTCTCTAATAATATGTGTGGTAGGTGGGAGGTGGTGATAGGAAAGGAAGGTGATGAGGCAGTTTTGGAGGATGAATAAACAAAGAGGATCAAGTAGGACTCTTGAGCTGTGAAAAATTGGTGATGGGAATTCAGGCCATATGGCAGGAAAAAAAATTCACCTATCTACATGAAGGAGAGATTTTATGCAGCCGCCATATCCATGGAATACTAAAAGGATGAAAACAAACGATATATAAACAGATTAAAATGTAGATTGATATGTAGAGAATCTGTTGGCAGAAAACTTTAACCTGAAAGCCCTAAGTAAACGATATAGTTCCACCCTCAAAACAATGTTAAGAAATTCCATGAGACCATTTAGAAGTTAACAATACTTATTTAAACATGGAGTATTAGTTGCTTCATTGTGAGGATACTTCAGAAAAAAGGGAGCAATGTAATTTTTACTCTCATTTTGCCTTTTTTTGTTGTTGTTGTTGCTGTGGTACTATAGATTGAACCTTACCTACCTCTGAGTTTATGCTCCCTAACCTTTAAATTTTTTTATTTTGAAACAGAGTCTAAGTTACCGTGGCTTGACCTCCAACCTGCAATCTTTCTGTCTCTTCCTTCCAAGTACTGGGATTAGAGGTGTGCACCACCACACTTGGTTTTATTTAAGTCCCAATTAGTAGAATACTTTTATAGAGCTCTATAACATGAGGACTCTAACTAATAGAATTATATTGGGGATTTTTGTTAAATAAGTAGATTTTAGCTCCTTTGGTCACATGCTCAAAAACAATTACTGAAGTGATAGATATGTTAGCTTGCTTCTCTCTAGTAATTATTTTACTATCTATGTGTATATCGTAACATCATACTGTAAACCTTAAATATATATAGAATTGTTTAATATGTTTCTGTGTTCTAGCTTTTTTTTTTTTTTTTTTTTTTTTTTTTTGGTGTTACTAGGGTTCCTAGAAACCCTTCTACTTCCAGGCTACACTCCCAGACCTATTATTTTTTTATACTTTAAAAAATTTGGAAACAGGGTCTCTTAAGCCGGTGCAGCTGGCTTCAAACCTGCGTGATCCTCCTGTCTCTGCTTCCCAAGCGTGGGGATTACAAGCGTGCGCCACCACGCCCGGCCTGTGTTCTAACATTTTAAAGGCAAGTCGGACCAAATACTTGGGAGATAGTGGAGGAAGGAATACTAACCTAAATGTAATGATAAGTATATTTGCAATACATATACTCAGCAAACTTCCCCTTAAAACAGAAAGAAAAGAGTTTAAACAATTCAGTTCTCTAGCTTATTGGTCACTCTAACTTACTGTTTTGGGCACTGGGGGATTAGATGGTGTACCTAAATTGCTATAAGGGTGATAAGCCAGTGTCATCCACAGGGTCTAATACCCAATAGGTACTTAGCCAACTTGTGCAGTCAGTTGGCTCCTGGAGAGATCGTATGGTGAGCATGGGATATAGAGAGTGAACTTAATTTTGAAAGCACAAACCCAAATGAACGTATTTTTGAAGTATATGTAAAGGTTATCCTTTAATTGGTTTGGATTGGTGTGATTTAAGTATCATGGTATTTATTTTGGTTAGAAGATAGAATCGATTGCATCTAACAATTGATTTTGGTGAAGTATTCTGCTATTACGGTCTAAAAAGCTAAACTCATAGGTGTATTAGCTGTGAGAAGTTCCAGAGTTCTTTATGTAAGTGGCACATGAACTAGAAGAATGATTTACTTTGTTCATTTGAGTTGAAATCAGAGAGCATAGAGCGAATGTCATATCCTTAACAGAATCAAGTAGACTTGGAATGAGTCAATAGCTAACTAGATTATATAAATTGTTGGTTTTGGAGGAGAGTTCTCCCTTTGCTTAGCAGAAAAAAAGACTATATATATATATTTAAGTGAGCATCATGACTACCAGTTTCTTCACTGTTTACATTTGACACATTGACACACCTTAGTGTCTTCTCTGCTTTTTTTCACCCCACTTTTTGAGACCATCAACACTATATTTCACAGACCCGTCCATGTATCCTTATTCACTAAGAAGATAATGGGATGTTTATATCAGTTTTATTTTTTTAAAGTAAAGATTATTTTTGGGAACCCCCACAAATCTATAATAATGGATGTTTCTACCCTACTCTTGGTGTGAGAATTTTTAACTATGCAATGCCAAGCAGAAGTTTCCTTCCTTATTTTTGTATTTGGTCAGAGTAGCCTATCCGCTTTAAACCCCATTATGTATAAGATGGTACAGAATGTTGCAGGGATTCATTATGTTTCACACTGATTCTTGTTTCTCACTTAAATTTTTTCCCCGCACTCATGTGAAAGACATAGTATTAAGCAGACATAGATGCAAACATAATATACCTGAAAGCAATGCTTCTTAATCAGTTTTTGTTTTACTTATGCATAATAAAACAACATAAAAGGGTTGAATGTAAAATGAGAGCAGAAGCAGTTTAAGATGGGCACCTTATTAGTCAGACGTGGTGGTGTTTGAATGTAATCCTGGTACTCGAGAAGCTGAGTCAAGAGGAGTGCAGGTTTGTGGCTGGCTTCAGCAAATAGTCTTTTGAAACTTAGATCTTATTTTAAAATAAAAATAAAATAGGGCTTGGAGTGTAGCTCGGAGATGGAATGCTTCTGGGGTTGATTCCCAGTATCATTCACCCCAGTGTCATTCACTCCAGTATCATTCACCCCAGTATCATTCACACACACACACACACACACACACACACACACACACACACAGCACATTTTTGAAACTTTAATTAAGGCCCATCAAGTTGTATAGAATGGTTATAACTAAATCTGATTTATTCACCCATTCTCAAATACTATTAAGCAACGAAAAACTTTGATTGCGTGATTAAATTGCTTATTTGGTATTTCAAGAGATTCATTTGTGTCAACATTTTCTGCACATTCTTTTTAAATAGAAAAAAATCTTATTTTTATTGCAAACTGTAGTAAAATGTTGTTATCTAAATATTTCATTGTGTCCTTTTAAAATCTTATACACACTGGGCACTTTAAAAGCAGAGTAACAGCTGGGTGTGGTGGCGCACGCTTGTAATCCCCGTGCTTGGGAGACGGAGACAGGAGGATAGCGCAGGTTCGAAGCCAGCCTTGCTGGCTTAGGAGACCCTGTTTCCAATATATATATATATATATTAGGTCTGGGAGTGTAGCCCAGAGGTAGAAGGGTTTCCAGGAACCTCAGTACCACCAAAAAAAAAAACAAAAAACAAACAAAAAAAAAAAAACAAAACAAAACAGAGTAACAACATTAATGGCTTGCAGTAGTGAGGATAGAACCCAGGGGCATTCTACGTCCGAGCTACACCCCCAGCCCTCGTTTTTATTCTTTATTTTAAACAGGTCTCACTGAGCTGCAGAGGGCCTCACTAAGTAGCTGAGGCTGTTCAAGAACCACAATCTTCCTGTCTCAGCCTCCCAAATGCTGGGATTAACAAGTTTGTGCCACCATGCCCAGCTAGGTTTATGTTTTTAATTATATTTTTCAAAAAGTTCAAGTCACTTTTTTGAACTTGTTAATTAGGAATAATCACAACATCTGTGCCAGAAACAATCTGCATGCATCTTCTGCTTTTATAATATGCCAGAGTAAGGGACTAAACTCACTTCTCTGTGTGACAAAAACTTTCTCATTCATTTTGAGTATCCATATACTTAAGCTTAAGTAAGTGAATGTATGGGGTGGAATGAGATGGGGATATAAGAAATAAGCTGCGTCGTGTGAAAGTTAAATAGGAAGGGCGTATGCACAGGGTAAGAATAATCCAAATCTATGTAAATCATATTTAGTGGGATAATTTAGTGAGGTTGTGGGATACAGAAAACTGTTTTTTGCTTTTATTAGGGTGAAAGCGAGAAACACAAATACAATATATGTCCTCTGACTACATTAATTATGTCTTGTGGTCTTTGGTTTTCTTTTTATAAATTTACAAATATTTAATAAGTTTCACAGTTTACATGTTGATGGTTCACACAGTACTTCAATATTTATGTTTGTGCCCAGCAAATTAGAATACAAGTGATATGGTACTGATTCCTCCTCAGTAGATTTCCTCTTTCCTGACTAAACAGTAAATGCTAGATGTTGATCCATCCAAACAAGGAGGGAAGCTGCTTCTTTCAGAGGGAAGAATCCAGGAGAAAGCATTTGTGTTTCCCCGTGGTGCCTACGGGTGGAAAAGGCGAGGAAGGTTTTATCGTATTCATTCCTCCTGTACACATCTTAGTATTCGTTCCTCCTGTACACTTCTTAGTGACAGCCTAAGCTTGTGTGGTGTGGGTCGAGCTGAACAGGAAACCCCTTCTGCAGGGATGTTGTTTTGGGCAGGACACTGAGGCACCCAAGGTGCTTTGCCTTCCTCATGGCTCCGCGCTGCTGCAGGCACCTTTTGCATTGCTGTGTTACTGGATGCAAGGCAGCTGTGGTGGCAGGACTGTCTCCTAGGATGGTTAGATGCACCACAATGAGAACAAAGCCTCAGAATTTCTCTCTCCTTTTTGCCCAAGGCATAGGGCTTTGATGGTGTATTTCTGGTGGCAAAAAAGTCCACTCGGTTTTGTGGTTGATGCCTTGTGGCAATTTACAATTCAGGGACTGTTCTGATGTTATGTCTTATTTGAACTATGCTGCTCAGAATATATAGATGTGAGTCCTGAACTTTCTTGAGAGATTTTTTTTTTTTTTTTGGTGGTGGTACTGGGGTTCCTGGAAGCCCTTCTACCTCCGGGATACACTACCACGGGCTACACTTCCAGACCTATTTTTTAACTTTTTTTGTGGAAACAGGGTCCCTTAAGCCAGCGAGGCTGGCTCCAAACCAGCGCGATCCTCCTGTCTCTGCCTCCCAAGCTCAGGGATTACAAGCGTGCGCCACCACGCCCGGCTTGAGAGAAAATGTTAATAGCAAGAACTAAAATGGATCTAATCCAGGTCACATCTCATAAAGGATAATGGTATTGAGGTGTGGAAGGTCTCCCCCCGTGATCATTTCTGTGAACTCTTCCCGTTGGGCCTTCCATCCAAGGTTCTCTATTGTCATGTACGGGAGGAGGCTAAGCTCCCCTCACATTCCCATAGGGGTAGAGGTTGGCAATGATTTCACTTTTCTAAAACATAGTCTTCTTTCAAATAGGCTATGAGGAGACCAAAAGGAATATCTTTTCATTTCTGTATTGAATAGAGTGTCTAAACATTCCCTTACATAAAGACATTTGTACACGGTCTGGTGAAATGGTCTTAATGTTTAACTTGTTTTGCAGTTCGCACAAAGATGAATCCTTGCATTTCAAGATTACCATGCATATGTGATTTTCAGCTTTATTTTATGGACTTTTTTGTTCAACATATTGAAGTGTTTTCATAACCTGTTTGTATCATCTTAAATGGGATTTGTCTTTCAAATTGTTAACATAAAACAGCAAATCGAAGTCTGACAACCATATGTAGAAGAGTGATTGCAATTAATACAAAAAGATGTGCATCCTTCTCTGTGTGTGTGAATGTGATCAGCCTTGCTATCGATTTCTTCTGTCATACACTGCCAAAGCTTCTATTTAAGTATTGTGAAAACTCTTTGTTTTTTTCAGGTCGAATGAGTGATTTGAATGTAAATGGTCATCCAATAGATTCAGAATCTAAAGAAGATGAGCCTTGTAGTGAAGAAACAGATTCAATGCGCGATCTAATTGCTGAAATTTTACCTGAATTACCTCATGTAATTAAAATAGAACTGTACCCCGAAGAAGATGATGAAGAAGATGAAGAGTGCGCAAATGCGACCGATGTAACAACCACCCCGTCTGTGCAGTACATAAATGGGAAGCACCTAGTCACCACCATTCCCAGGGACCCAGAGGCTGCAGAAGCTAGGAGTGGCCAGTTTGAAAGTGTTGCACCTTCTCAGAATTTCTCAGACAGTTCTGAAAGTGATCCTCATCAGTTTGTCATGGCAGAAACAGAATTGTCCACTGTGGTGCAACCAAATGAATCTAAAGAAACCACTGAGTTTCTGGAAATGACATGGAAACCTGAGAACTACCCCGAAACACCAGAACATTTTTCAAGCGGTGAGCTGGATGTTTACCCCACAATTCCATTCTCTGAAGGAAAAACCACAGAGGGGGCAGAGTTGGTCACAGAGAGAGGTCCTGAAATTGAAAGTCTGAGGCATGTACAATCTGAACCTGTGCCTTTGTTTTCTGAAGAGTCATCTGGAGAGGCTGTTGTTGATCATGTGTCTCAGAAAATGGTCTTTTCAAGGGCCACTGGAGTGACGTTTGGTGAAGAGGCAGAGGAAAATACTTCTATCACAACCAGTCCCAGTATGGTCCCAAGTTCTTTGTCAGCAGATGTTTCAGAGGAAGGATCAGTTACCTTCACGGAAAACCCACAGCCTATTAACTCCTTGTCTACCATAAAAAGTTGGGAAGAAATAACCCCTAGACAAATAGGGGAGTTCTCAGGGAGTTCTTCAGTCCCCATTCTAGAAGGCTCTGGGGAAGCAGAAGACTACAACAGTAAAACGTTCAGCCTGGTAACTGATTTGTCACAGAGAAATGCTACTGGTACATTCATTCCTGTAGACACTAACAGGACAGCAATCCCAGAAAGTCTTCTGGATGTCCCTGCAACCACCATCTATTTAGCTTCTGAGCAAGCTTCTGCAGAAGAGGTGCCTACTGGATTTATAAGTGAAACAGATATTCCCAAATGGGTTCTCAGTACATCTCTTGAAGAAAAGAAGAAGAGAGAGGAAGAGGAAGAGGAGGAGGAAGAGAGGATTATAGGCACAGCATCTACACTGGAGATACATTCACCAACACAGAGATCAGAGCAATTAATTTTACTCCCTGATTTTGAAAGTTCAACTGTAGTTGCATCTAGTGATGCAGCGACCAGGACGAGTTTTATCACCTTGACAGCACCCACAGAGTCTGGAAATAAAATGACAAGTCCCACTGCTGTCTTTACAGAAACAAATGTTTTAGTCAGTTTAGGGGCACGGCCCTTTGAGCACAGCAGTAGTAGCCAGTCTGCTGTTCAGGAAGGGGTCACCGCTCTTTTGGGTAGCCCTGTGTCTTTTGCTATGGAGCAGGGATCTGGAGAAGCTGTTGCTGACCCAGAAATCACCACTGTTTCATCATTTTCATTAAATGTAGAGTCTGAAATCCAAGCCAAGAAGGAAGTAGCTGGCACTTTATCTCCCCATTTGGATACGATATTCTCTTCTGAGCCAACAGAACTAGTTTTGAGTACTGTGACGAACAGAGAAGTTGCTGAAATTACAAGCCAAACATCCAAAGAAAATTTGATTGCAGAGGTATCGGGAGAACCAAATCATGAGGCAGAAATAAGGGACTTTCCTACGGGTTTTCCTTTCGAAGAAGAGTTTAGTGGTGACTTTAGAGAATATTCAACAGTATCCCTTCCCATAACAAAAGAAGAAACAGTGATGATGGAAGGTTCTGGAGAGGAAGCACTGAGGAACGCCCAGGTATCACCATCCTTAGAACCTACTTCAGATCGTACCAATCTCATGCCTGACCTGGAAGTACCCAGTAGCGATGTGCTCAGCACTTCTGCTTTACCCTGGGAAGAGTTCCCAGCCTCAGCCGAGGGCTCAGGCGAATCACAGGGCACAGTCAGTAACTCTTTTGACCCAGCGATTCCCACTGTGGTAGGAAACTTCTCTGATACAGATTCCCCATTTATTACCCCAGGATTGGGAGAATTGGGTGCTGTCAATGAAACTAATGAAAGATCCACTATTTTACCAAAAGCAGAAGTTGAAAGCACTGTAGATCCAATAGGACGTGGGGAAGAAAAGATCAGTAGCACACTTTCAGTAGACTTTCCCCGCACTATGGAGCCAGCCAAGTTATGGTCCAGGCAAGAAGTCAGTCCTGCAAGACAAGGGATTGAAAGTGAAACAGCATCAGGGGAAAAGATTCAAGAACAAAAGCCTTTCGAATCCTCTCAAAGCTTAATAGGGCCAGAAAAAACAACTTCTGATTCACAAACACTTACTGAAACTAAACTCCATACTACAGATGCTTCTACAACGAAGACATACAGTGCTGCAGAGCAAATGGAGGAGAACGATATTCCCTTCATTTACTTGTCTACTCAAGGACCATATGCGAAAGGCTTAGAATCGTATGCTACTACCCAGGAGTCTACTGAAAAGTCACACTTCTTAACTACTGCCTTAGCAACTGAATCAACACCAGCTGAAAGTTCAGTCACAAATTCACCAACTAAAGATGATGAAAGTAAAACACCCTTTCCCATAGGTATGCGACCCACAGTGAAAGAGTCGGACGCTGATCTCTTATTCTCTGGGCTAGGATCAGGAGAAGAAGTTTTGCCTACTCAACCTACCATGTCAGCGAATTTTACTGAAATGGAACAACTCCTTAGCTCAGTGTATTCCCAGGATTCTCATGTGGAGAGTTTAGAAATAAGCACCTTCAGTCATAAGATAGAGAATGATGACAGAATGGAAAACATGGAAAATGAATTTAGGCCACTCATTTCCACGACAGACAACATCTTCGAAGGCAGTGAGGCAGCATCCAACTCGACCTTAGTAGAAAGTTTAGGTGACGCTGGAACAGAAGAGTCCACAACAGCACCTCTCCCTTTCTTTGCAGACACTGAAACTCCTCAAAATCAGACACTCAGATGGGAAGCAAAAGTCCAGACTAGTCGACCACAGACCATAGCTGAGCAAGACTCTGATGAGAATTCTTCATCAGCAGGCGCTAAAGAAACAGCCACCCCTTCCACTGTTTTTTTGGCTAGAACTCATGGTCTTGAAATGATCAAAGAATCTGTTACAGCAGCACCAAAATCATCTGACTTGCTTTATGAAAATTCTGCGGAAGGATCTGGAGAAGTGGGTATCTTTGATGTAGCCCACACTTATGGAACTACTGAGCCAACCGGGCAAGGAAGCACTACATTTGTTTCTGATAGATTCCTGAAAAGGCATCCTCAAGTGCCGAGTGCTGAAGCCATCACAGCGAATGCATTTTCAACAATTTCTGTGATGCTGCCTCTTCATTCAGAAAAGCATGAAAGTCCCCCCAGTACAGCTAGCACATTGTCATATACAGTGCCATATGAGAGGCCTACAGAAAGTGTTTCAGGTAATTTCCAAGATCATTTTGGGGAATTCAAGGATTCTACCTTAAAGCCTAACAGAAGAAAAGCCACTGAAAATATTATCATAGACCTAGACAAAGAGGATAAGGATTTAATATTGACAATTACGGAGAGTACCCTTCTTGAAATTCTTCCCGAGCTGACATCAGATAAAAATACTATCATAGACATCGATCACACTAAACCTGTGTATGAAGACATTCTTGGAATGCAAACAGATATAGATACAGAAGTACCATCAGGACCTCAGGGCAATAATGACGAAAGCATCCAAGTTCAAGATAATTACGAGGCAGCTGTGAACCTCTCTTCCACTGAGGAAGCGTTTGAGAGCTCGGGCGATGCCCTTCCAGCTAGCTACACTCAGGCAACGCATGATAAATCAATGATTTCTGAAAACGGGAGCCTATTAGGTCACACTGGCTTTAACTTTGCAACTGGGATTCCTGTCCCCAGCACAGAAGCAGAATTAGATAATTTGCTTCCCACAGAAACATCGCTGCTCAGTCCCAGTAAATCTGCCACAGTTAACCCAGAGATTAAAGAATCAAAAATCAAAGTAAAACCTCTGGATGACATATTTGAATCAAGCACTTTGTCTGATGGCCAAGCTATTGCAGACCAAAGTGAAATTATATCCACATTGGGCCATTCAGAAAAGACACAGGCAGAGTATGAAGAAAAGAAAAACATTGGTCCTTCTTTTCAGCCAGAATTCTCTTCAGGAGCTGAGGAAGCATTAATAGACCTCAGTCCCTATGTAAGTATGGGTAATATCCGCCTTATGGCTCATAGTTTAACAGAAGCGCCTGATGTGATGGGAGGATCCAGTCCCCCATATCACACTGATATGACCTCAGTGGTTTCAGCATTTGCAAAGTTGTCCTCTCAGACGTCATTCCCTGGCTACGTACACAGTGGAGCCTCTGAACACACAGACGTTCCCCAGCCAAGTGCTCTGCCAAGTACAGATGCCCACTCATCTCCAAGGTCTTCAGAGGATGGTCTTAAGGAAGTTCCTGCAAATATCCAGGCCACTGTCAGACCATCAAGTGAAGAATACGTCCATGCAACTCATTCTGTATCCTTACCTCTGGACACAGAAGCAGAACTGTCAGAAGATGACAGTAAATCTAAGTCATTAGAGGAAATGAAAGCTTCTCCCACAGAACTACTTGCTGAGGAAGCGCCCGAGTCTTCCCAAGATTCCCCAAACAAAGGCAATGGTCAGACTTCAGGAGAAACAATTGAAATGTTTACCAGTGTTAGAACTCCTGAGGCCGGGACTCTCATTACAGCTGCCAGTGACATTAATTTGGAAGGTGCTTCACAGTGGCCACATTCTACTTCTGCTTCTGCAACTTTCAGGGTGGAGGTAGGTGTGGTGCCTCAGCCCAGCCCACAGACTTCTGAGAGGCCCACTTTTTCTCCTTTGAAAATGAACCCTGAAACGCATGCAGCTTTCCTTGGAGGGGAGGATTCCACAATGGCAGCATCAGAAATGCTACTATCGGCGAGAATTCTTGGTTCCGAGAATCAGGCAACAGTGAGCACTGTGGAATTAAACACGGAGCGTGTGACACCACCGTTTTCCCTTCTGGAAACATCTAATGAAACTGATTTCCTGATTGGCATTAATGAGGACTCAGTGGAAAGCACAGCAGTCTATTTACCAGGTAAGAGCACAACATTGATAAATCTGTTTCCAAACCTGGAAACAGTCCCTTGGTTCTAACGCCTATGTGTATGTAATTTCTAATGTGCAATGAAATCAATGGAGATTTTTATATTGTTTATATAGCAGCAGGCCAGTCCACAGTGTTGAGATCATAATGAGATGCAATGAAAGTAAGTATAGAGCCTTTTGGGGCTTTACGGATGTACTGTTTTTTTCTGTGTTTTAAAAATAATTTTCAGCTGCGACATGGACAAATGAAAATAATGGTATAAAAATTCAATGTGTTTCTACACCTCACCTTTGTCATATGACTTATGTTTGTACCTATTAGATTGATTTTTTTTTTTTTTTTTTTTTTGCGGTACTGGGGATGAAACCCAGGGACATTCTACCTCCGAGCTACACCCCTAGCCCTATTTTTTTATTCTTTATTTTGAAACAGGGTCTCACTGAGTTGCAAAGAGCCTCACTAAGTAGCTGAGGCTGCCCGCCAACCACGATCCTCCTGTCTCAGTCTCCCGAATATGGGTTTTTCAAGCGTGCGCCACCTCGCCCGGCTCCTATTAGTTTTTTAAACAGAAAAATGTCCTTTTTCTTTTTTAAAAAACTCTACCCTTGATGGATGATATATCACAATTATCAAAATCTTTCAGACCTTTAACATTTGGGAGTGATAAATAGCTTTAATAAATATTTTGCAGCTTGTGTAATATCAATGTTCGGTTCATACGTTAATGTAATTTCCTTGCTTGAGATAGTCTACATAAGGCTTCCAATAGTGCCTGACCATAGTGGATATTTACTTAGCATATATTTGCGTCCTGCTATTGAGAGATTTCTCTTTATTTATTGGACATACCAGAAAACATGTATTTGATACTGCTTCACATGGACCCTTTCATTTGATCGTCACCAAAAGGTTCTAAAGCACAATTATTACCCTGATGTAAAAAGTTAGGACGTGGAGGTTCAGCCAGGGTCAGTAACTTGCCCAAGGTTGCAAAGCCACATCACGGCAAAAGTAAGATTTGAACCTAGATCAGTCACACTTGGAAATCCATGGTCTTTTTACTGCCCTTTGCTGTTTTTCAATGTAATATAGAAATGAACAGTTGTTTTTACAATGATATGCAGTCAGAGATCTTGGACTTTTTAACTTAGAATTAGGTTTTTCTTTGTTCAGTCTGAGAATATTGGGAAGTTGGCTTTTATGGTATTTCTTGGAATGCTATTTTTAAAATAATAGTGTCAGAGAAAACCATAAATCCCTATCACCTCCTAGCTGCTACACAGACAAGGAAAGAAATCAGTACTTGAAAGGCTGTGTTGGTTGAAAATATTTGTTTTATTTTAGTGAATATGTTGTGTGATATGGATATTATGAGAATGATTCTGATCATATAATACTATTTTTGTGCCACTTGTGTTTCATCTTGCATTTCAGAAAGAGCAAAAAATTCTGAAAGTAATTTTTAAAAAAATCGATGGCTTGGAGTATTTTGTGATTAAAATTTTTCAAAGATGTTAACATTGGATTTTTTTTTGTGTCACTCAATATTTATTTTGTAACTAATAACCTTGTAATGTGGCCAGTATTTGTTGTTTCATAATTTAAGTTGAAATATACTTCAGGTTGTTGAAAATATATTACAGAAATAATTGGCAGCAATTATATAAATATATGGAGAGTGAAGTCTGAGAAATGAGTGAGAAATGGATACCAGTGATCCAGTTTGCGATACTTACCAAAAACTGGAGTTTGTATCTTTATTGCAAACAGTCACTTTAGCTTAATCTAGTAAACAGCAGCTCACGTGGGATTGCCTGGCCTATCTGATGGAGAGTCAACTTTTGGAGGCTAATGCAAACTACTTAGGGAAAGAAGAACTTTCTAACAGCCAATCTTCTCTCCTCATCACAACTTCTTCCGGTTCACAAAAAGATCCACTTTCTCACCAACTCCTGCCTGTGATCTCAGCATGGTGTCTACTGTCCTGGCGGGAACAATGATAGTTTTCCTGTTTATGTGACACATCACAGTCTCAGAGCACTTTTAGAGACAGTTCATTTTGGTTCTGCACAGATGTAGACATACCATTACCCAAAACTGTGTTATTTAGGCAGTGTGCTTTTAAATGTAGACATCTAAGATTGCTAGGAATATTTAACTATGTTTGGAACTATATAGGGAAAAGTATCATAGAAAAATTGGGACAATATTTATTATTTATTTATTTATTTATTTATTTATTTATCTGTGTGTAGTACTGAGAATTGAACCCAAGGGCATTCTACCTACCACCCTATACCCCCACAAGTTTTATTTTCTGTTTTGAAACAGGGCCTTGCTACATTGTGGAAAGTCTTTTTTTTTTTTTTTTTTTTTTTTTGCTGGTCTGGGGATGGAACCCAGAGGCATTTGACCTCCAAGCTACACACCTGCCCAATTTTTTTATTCTTCATTTTGAAACAGGGTCTTACTGAGTTGCGGAGGGCCTCACTAAGTAGCTGAGGCTGTCCATGAACCGTGATCCTCAGGTCTCAGCCTCCCAAATGCTTAGATTACAAGTGTGCGCCACCACGCCCGGCTTCAGAAAGTTTTGATAAATTGCTGAAGGAGGTCTCAAACCGCTGATCCTCCTGTGTCAGCCTCCCAAGTACTGAGATTACAGGCATGAGCCATCACACCTGACTTGGGGTGTTTTTAGAAGTTAATGTATATGTCCAAATTTTCCTACAGTTACTGTGAATTCCAAAGAGGAATGTGTATTCATCTAGTCTTTCTAGTTTTCCAGAATGTACTTAACACTCAAAAAGTTTGAGTTTGACATTCTTGCGTGGGAAATGGCTCATTATCTTCTAGAGCCAATGTTTCATCAGAAGTTAGACATCTTTTGATGTGTAATTATATTAGGGTTTTAAGATTTACAATTCTTCGTAATCTGGTTGTATTCCATATGCGATCTGTTTTATTTCAGTTGTTTTGTAAGATTCTCAACTCTCATTCGGATTCTTGAACATTTTGAGAATTAAGCAGTTCTGGAAAAAATTTCAAAGAATAAATATAAACTCTTAATGAAGATACACATATCCAAACTATATTAAAAATAAAATTTGTGCTTCATATGGTATAAAAGTGTTTGCATTTAGAAAATACGTTTTAAATTATCTGTCCTCGTAAATTTATGTTGTTGGTCTTTTCACTGATCTCCTAGAAGGGTTGGTCTTATTATGTTTTGATTAGGAAATCATAATAAAAGCTTGGGGTTAGGTGAAGATTTTGTGTTTGGGTTTGTTTTTATACAGAAGAGTTTAACTCATGTTGCTTTCCTTCAAGTATAGTTTAAAGGAGTACATTTGGAACGTGTTTTTGGAAAAAGCATATTAATGTAGCAGAAGAGACTTCAGTGCACACTTTCGAAGAAAAACAGTTTCTGAGCATTAAGTGGTAAAAGGCAATGATAATTCAAATAATGGTAACAAGCCAATCTGCTAAAAAGAATGCATGTTCTGTGTACCCAGCCATTTCACATGAACTAACCCCGTTTAAAAGAATACATTTTCCATTCACTGTGCACATACATGTAATCATTTTTGACTAAAATCAATTACCATTATCATGCCAACTAAATCTGCAGTAGAATATATTAGTTCCCAGATAAGTATAAAATACCGTTAAAAAGTAATAATGATTGAACCCTAGAAATGAGCTAGATTCAATTTGTAACAATCAGTTAAAACGTCAAGAAACACTCCAGAGTAAAGTTAATGTCAATTTTTATATGTAGGATCTCTAAGGTGCTATGGTAAAGCTTAGATTGTGGTAGCAATAAGTGACATTTTATGCTAAAATACATAGAACTTTAGAGATGAGCCTGACTGTTTTTCTTACTTTCCTGAATATTGTAGGACTTAATCGGTGCAAAACGAACCCGTGCCTTAACGGAGGCACCTGCTACCCTACTGAAACTTCCTATGTATGCACTTGTGTGCCCGGATACGGGGGAGACCAGTGTGAACTTGGTAAGATCTCTTCTTGGCCCAGAGACGGCAATTCGTTTCCAGAGGGTACACTGCGGGGGAAATTTGTATTATTGAATCAATCAGAGGTGTTAGAGAAATCCAGGCCTAGATGAACCATATGTGAATGCAGTTAAAATTGGAGAGTAATCAATTTGGGTCTGGAAAATGAGGACAGGTGCTTATTGAATTCTGTTAATACAACCCAGACTCAGTGAGGCTTACTCAAGTCAACTATGTGTTTCCGTTTGGTTTGGTACTGAGGATTGAATGCAGTGGCATTCTACCTCTGAGCTATACCCTCAGCCTTTTTAATTTTTTTTATTTTGAAACAGGGTTTTACTAAGTTGCTAAGGGTCATGCTAAGTCACTGAAGCTTGCCTTGAATCTACAGTGTTTCTGTCTCAGCCTCCCAAGCGCTGGGACTGCAGGTGTGCGCCACCATACCACGATTCTGTGTGTGTGGTTTAGAATAAATTCTTCAAATGTAAAGATAAATAAATATATATTTTTTAAATTTTCTATTTATTCTTCATTTCTTCATATTAATACATATTCAGATTAAATACAGTTTAAAGAAAACTCCATTTTAAAGTTTAGGAAACAATGAAAATTACAAATTGAGTTCTTTTGTGTTGGGATAACTTTCTTCTCTTCTACAAATAAGACAGACCCTTCTCTGACTCAGCCTCTCTTTCTCAAACACTTGGGTTCCCTTCATCCCCTTTGGTTTCCAAAAAATATGATTTACTCTTTAATAAATCAGTTCCTTTAACTTCCATATTCTTATTTTGGTTTCTTTCTCTTTAAAAACAAAAAAGTCATCTGTTTCAGTTTGACTAAATATAGATGTCACTTTCCATGGATCCCAGTCGCCTAGGACAGTGGTCCTCAAAGAGTGGACCCTGGACAGCAGAACCAGCATCAGCTGAGAATGTTAGAAATCCTGTCCCATGTCAGACCTAATGTGGAAAATCTGTGGTTTTCCAAGACCTTTGGGGTCATTATGGCACATGATGATGTCTCAGGACCACTAGACTGGAATATGAAGTGAAAATGTTTAGTACATTGGAAAGAATGATGAAAGACTGATGGAAAAGACAGAAAAAATGGATATTTTGTATAAATGTTCTTTTCGAAGGTACCATGAGGTTTGCTTAAAATGATTGTGTAGAGAAAGTCCACCAATAAAATTTTGGACTGAACAAAAATACTGGGATAGAATCCCAATGTTCATGTTAAAAGAATGCTTGTCTTTTTTTTTTTTTTTTTAAGTCCATAGTGAGCTCTGTTTCTGTGCTAATGACTGGGAGTATAGAAATAGCAACACATAATATTTAAGGATAAATTATATCAAATTTACATGTATAATGCTGGGCACAGTGGCACCCATCTATAATCCCAGTACTGAGAGGCTGATACATGAAGGTCACAGGTTCGAGGCCAATCTCAGCAACTTAGAGAGACCCAATTTCAAAATAAATGAAAAAAAAAAAAAGGGGCTGGGGATGTATCACAGTGGCACAGTACCTCTGGGTTCAATCCCCAGTACCTTCCCCCACAAATTTACATGTATAAAAGCATTTATCTTGCTCCCATTCTGTTTTACCTTGAGATCAATTAAAATAACTTAATGAGTAATAAATAGCGTTATTGCAAAATGCTATGAGAATATAGTTACTCATCTCATCAGGGGAAAACATGGAGGTCTGTATAGAAAAAGATCACACTGGACAGAAACCTTAAAGTTGAGGAGGGTTTGCTAGGTGGCGGAGGGAGATCCAACACTGCAGACAGAAACACAGTGGCCACAAAGTGCAGAACGCATTTGTATTCGAGTGACTGAAGCATTCATGTTTGCCTACTTAGAGATTTGAGGGGAGGGAGACTTGTGGTGAGAGAATACTAACTAGCAGCTGGTAGAGTCTTAACTGAAACTCAAGGAGATAACCACCTGGAGGGCTGCTAACACTGGAAATTTTCACTGCATCTTTTTGTTTCTTACTTAAAGAAGATCGATTTCTGGGGTATGGGGGCTCATTTTCTTAAAAAGGGAAGCCAAGTATGTTTGGGGATCAATGCTAGACAACCCTGACACCTGAGCAGGTCTTGAATTCAGTGTACCGCATAGTTTTAATTCATATCTAGTCAAGTGCTTTTGCAACACCAGAATACAACAGAATCACCCACGAGGCGTAGTGAAACACAGGTTGTCCTCTTCATTCCAGAGCACCTGATTCAATAGGTGTGAGGTGGGACTGGGACGTGCGTGTCCAACATTCTCAGGTGATGCTGATGCTGCTGGTCCAGGGAGTGCACTTTGAGGACCGCTGCCCTGGACGAGTGGGATCCATGGAAAGATGGAAGCAAAAGAATAAAATGATCATGACTGTGTTCAAAAAAGATGACAGTCAGCAGGGGAAAGGATATATTGAAGAGTAAAGATCCCAGAGGTAGTCAGGGCAGGTTGTTTTGTATGTTTTAACATGTGAGATAATCAGGGTGTAAACTGAGGTTGGAGATGGGAATGCTAGGAGGATTCTTTATCAGTTTTAGGGCCCATGAGATTTACCTAATGAGACATTGACCGTACTCTCAATAGCTTTGAAATTTTCTTGTGGCAAACATATTCAGCAAATAAAAATGCAGTTGGTCAGTTAAACTTGAATTTCATATTAAAATGGAGTAATTATTTTTAGTTTAAGTTTGCTTTAAAAGTAGCATAGGACATACGTTTGCTAAAACATGGAATTTTTAAGTAATCTGAAATTTAAATATAACTGGCCATACTTTATCATATCAGGCAATCTCACACTAAACAGACTTCTTTCACTAGTTTTGAAAGTAGTTTTTGTGGGTTTTCAAATTCTATTGCAGATTTCGATGAATGCCACTCTAACCCCTGTCGGAATGGAGCCACATGTGTTGATGGTTTTAATACGTTTAGGTGTCTCTGCCTTCCAAGCTATGTCGGTGCACTTTGTGAACAAGGTAAGAGCTTTTATAAGATTTGCATGATGAACATTATTGATTTCAAAGTTTTGGCCTGACTGCATGCTCTTTCCTGTGAAAGAAATTCACAGGTTACCTAGTGTGTTAGGTTTAATTATATCTGGATAACTCAGATTATCTCAGTTATAGTGTTGAATTGATTATGGCTGCTTTGCTGAGAGACTGGAATTGCAGACAAGTTTGCTGACCTGAATTTAAAGACATCTTGTCAACAAAGGGAATGCTGTTATAAAAATTCTTCCTAAGGCTAAAGCAGGCATTGACCTCAGTGGGTGTTGTGTGCCAGGGAGCATTGAGTCCTATGTTAGTTGCTTATATTTTTACCCCCTCAGCACTTACAGTGATCATATCTGGAGAATGAGTTGATGCACTTGTTAGGATACAGTAGCCTTGGCTCAGCATACACTATGTAAAAGATCTGCTCACTAGGAAATTTTCTGACTAAAGAAGTACCTGCTTTTTTTTTTTTCTGAATGAAAGAAAGGCCTAGAATCTCAGGATCCCTGTAATTTGTGTTTTATGGCCAACCTAAGAGTGTATTTTAGGTGGTCAATGTTAACATTTCTTAGCCCATCAATCAGAAACACACTGCATGCTCAGCACACTCCGCTTTGGGATCCCGGTTTCCTCTACTTAAAGTCATACAGTGGTTTGGCTTTGATAAAACTGCTCAGTGCCAAGCTTCCATTCTACCAGACAAAACGAAACTGTGTTAGACACTGAGACACATCGCTCTGGCCACACATTGTGCTTTGCGGCGTTAATCCAGATGTTACTACAATTAAAGAAAAGCTAACAGCAGCATATGCTGAATTACTGTTACAAGGAATTTCTATTGCATAGGGTAAGTCTCTTTTAGAATTTTAAATATAAGCCGGGTGTGGTGGCACACGCTTGTAATTCCAGCATTTGGGAGGCTCAGACCAGAGGATTACGGTTCGCGGACAGCCTCAGCTACTTAGTGAGGCCCTCCGCAACTTAGTGACGCCCTGTTTCAAAATAAAGTATAAAAAAATAGGGCATGCGATGTAGCTTGGAGGTCAAATGTCCCTGTGTTCCATCTCCAGACCCTCAAAAAAAACAAAACTTAAAATTTTAAATATAAAACTAGACCAAGCAAGATCAAGATTGTGTGTGTGTGTGTGTGTGTGTGTGTGTGTGTGTGTTGTGTGTGTGTGTGTGCGTGTGTGTGTGCGTGTGTGTGTGCGTGTGTGTGTGTGTGTTTGGTACTGGGAGTTGAACTCAGGGGCATTCTACCTCTGAGCTACACCCCCAGCCCTATTTTACATTTTATGTTGAATTATAGTCTAAGTTTCTGAGAGTCTTTTTACATTACTGAAGCTGTGATCATCCTGTGTCGGCCTCCCAAACACTGATATTAAATGTGTGTGCCACCATGCTTGGCTAAAATTATTTTCTTAAAGTAAAAAAGTAAGAAGATAGAATTTTCTGAGTCCACAAAAGGGTGAAATACTTGAAACATTCAAATGTGTTAAAATGAGCCTGGATTCTCTTAGTTTTAAATACAAAGAAACATTTAAAAATGTATTTGTTCAGTACTTACCTACTGTTTTCTACA